>NC_092872.1:479796598-481234280 GCF_028372415.1 Notamacropus eugenii | reverse complement strand
GCTGAGATTGCTGGCTTAAAAGTCATACCCTGATGTCACATTTTCCCTTCCTTAGCTTATCAAATCCTTCCCTCCTTCCCCTTCTCTCTTACCTCTTCCCACAAGACCTTCACCAAAAGAGAGGATGACTTCTCTCCAACCACATTTGGCTAAACAGGAAACTCCCCCAGTCCTCCCCTACTCACCACCTCACAAAAGGCACTTAACCCTTGGCCCCTACCTAATACAAATAGGTAATCTCATCTACTCTTTTATTAGTATTTATCCTATCACTGTTTTCTGGGTGTTCTCTCTAAGTTTATCCATGTGTTGATCCCCCAAGAAGGGATTCTTAGTAAGATAAGTGTTAGATTAGATGTCCTCTGCTTTGATGTCCCTTTCAGCTCACAGATTCTGGTATTCTATATCTTCAACTCCAAGAATTCTGGGGGAGGAAAGGGGAAGGTGTCTATGTAATTTTCTTCTTGAGAGAACCAACCAATCAGCCAACTAACAAGCACTGATTGGGTGTCTACTATGTGTCTGTGCTCTATGAACAAAGCAGAATTAAAATGGCACAAAGGAAACATAGGATGCGCAAATTTGGAGTAACCACCCAAATGTTCACACAGACTATCTGTGCCCAATCTGTGGTAGAACATTCTGAGCTCATATTGGTCTGATTGACCACAATTGGACACATTGAAGCTTCACTTTATCATGGTGTTGCCATTTTGGGCCTCTTTGAGAACGAAGCACAACAACCAACCATTATGTGTCAAGCATTGTGCTGAGCACTGGGGATACAAAAAACGAAAATTCCTACTCTCAAGGAGTGTACATGCTAAAAGGTGTGTGTGTGTGTGTGAGTGATATATGTATGTGGTATATGTGTACATGCTCTTGTGTTTGCATGTGTGTGTGTGTGTGTGTGTGTGTGTGTGTGTGTGTCTTGGGGAACTTACATTCCATACAAGAGGAAGACATGAGAGTAATAAGGGCAGAATAGAATCACAAAACAACCTGACTGAAAGGGATTATGGGAAGTATTTAGTCCAGGTCTCCTAATCTACAGCTTCAAAAAACTGAGACATAGGGGATGAAGCCACTTGCCCAAGGTTATACAGGGAGTTCAGCACAGGGCCTGGGCCTGGAGATCTTATTTTTCTGTCTACTATTGCTATACCATTTCCCATTTGCAGTTCCCAGCCTAGAGTTACATTAGTTGTACTTGAAGTAGAACAAGGGGACCAGGGTGGAGGAAGTCAGCCCCTCAGCTTGGGTCTGACTGATATCAACACCTACCAAGACTATAAGTATAGCGAACTTGCTTCTTACTACGTCCTTTCTGCTCTGGAGGAATATGACAATTTGTGAATGATGGAAAGGGATCAATCTACCTACAAGCACTCATTAAGCACAAACTATGTGCCAGTCACTAGGGATCCAAAGATAAAAATGATGATAGACTTATTTAGACACAGATGAGAACTCAGAAGTCATTGAGTTTAATCCCCTCATTTTACATTTGGAGAAACTGAGATCCAGATAGTTTCAGCAAATTGCCCAAAGTCACACAGGTAGTGAGGGGCAGAGTTGGTATTTAAACCCAGGTCCTCCAGAGCCAACATTCTTTCCATATTAATAGTACCCAGCATTTATATGTCATTCTAAATTTTGCAAAGTGCTGGTAGGTGCTATTACTAGGCCCATTTTGCAGATGAGGAACCTGAGGCAGAAAGCAGTTAAGCGATTTGCCCAGGATCACACAGCTAGTAAGTATTAGATTTGAACTCAGGCTTTCCTGACTCCAAGTCTAACACTCTACCCATGATAGAATGGAAAGGTATTTACCTGCTTTTCCATTCTATCATGTTGGAGCCCTTTCTTGCTGGTAATCTATCTAGTTTAGTCTAATCCCTTCTCTAATATCCCTCACAAGTGGTCATCTAGCCTCCTCTTGAAGGCCTCTAATCACAGGAAACTCAGTTCTAGTCAGTGGCCCCTTTCTTCTGTCAAGGGCCAAGATGAATAAGTCTGATCCTTCTACCTAACATCCCATCAAATGTACAAAGTCTACTATCATGACCCACTCAAGTCCATCTTCTTCTCCAGGCTAAACATCCTTTGCTTCTTCAACTGATCTTTGAATGACATGGTATCAAATCTGCTCATCCTAGTTGGCCTTCTCTAGGTGTTTCTGGGCTTTTCAGCATCTCCTCTAAAATGGGCAGTTCTAGGTAGGGCCCTGCAAATGTGGGCTGACTAGTGCAACCTTTAGAACTAGTGCATCTCCCTCCCTCTAATGGTCCATTAGAGCAAGTCCAAATCTCTTATGAACCTACTATTCAAAGCCCTCCCCAAATAAATACCATTCTTCCTATTATTAGGGCTCTAATTCCTTGAACAAACCCTCTACTATGGAACAGTCCCTTAACTGTCCCAGGTTCTCATCCTTCTTCAAGTCATGCTTATTCCTGATTCTGCCTTTGACTCCCTTTTCTCCTCATCCAAATTCTACACTCTCATCTCAAGAGTCACGTCCTGAAGTTTTTTCTCCTTGCTTACGCTGAGGGCTCTCTATTCCAAATGTCATGAAACAGCTAGTCTCTAGGTTACAATGTATCTCTTGGTGATACATTGTCTTTCTTGTACTGCCCTCCAGCTTCAACAATGGGAGTCTCATCAATTTAATTAAACTCAACACTTACTAAGCAACTATTGTGTACAAAGTCACCGAGCCAGGAGTAATGAAGACAAAAACTGAAACCTCCAAAGAGCTTCCATCCTTGTGTACGGCAGGGCTGTAATGTTTTCCATATTTCTGTGACAGTAACCAAGGAACTCCAGTAACTCTTTCTATATCCAGTAGAATCCCTTTTACAATGCCACACGATGCTGACACAGGACTGGACGTACAGTAGGTACTCAGTAAATATTTGCTATCTTGCTCCCTTCAAAACCAGCTCATCTTAAAAAAAAAAAAAAAGGCAGTCAAGAATGGAGATCCACTGGGAAATCTGCACAATCACCTTGGGTCACTTGGTTAAGCATTAAGTTGTTGTCATCAGAACAAAATCAGTTTTTAAAATCTCAGTGTAGCTAACATTTATACATCCAGTCATCCAAACTCCCAGGCCAAATCCTCCTCTCTCCACCCTACTTCAAACACATAATATATTCCCCCTTCACTTAACATCAGTTCTCAATTCTCTAGACCAGCATCAATCCCTTGCAGGGTCCCTCTCTGTCATTTATAACCAGCCTGTGGAAAGGAAGCATGAACCAAAGGACACAACAATATATTCAGATAGTTGAGTTCCTAATAATTACAGCACAATGATTTCTGGGGTTCAGGTAATCCTCTGAGGCAGCTGACCCAAATGATTTCCTGGGATGGTGTCAGTGTCACAAGCTGAACACTGTGCACGATGACTCCCAGGTTCTATGGGGCTCTTGTTAGCTTCACTCAAGTGTTAAGTTGGGTAGGGAGGCAAGATCTCACTCAAAACCAGATGCCGCATCTAAGCTGCAATATATTAAAAAAAAATAAAATGGAAAACACCCTTCCAGCTAATGAGTTAGCATTACACAGAAGCCATCCGCAAACATGAGGCTGAGTGAGCCACCATAAGGCAGATGGCTTAAGCCAACAGCATTGCTGTCTGTTTATCCCAACAAGTTTGTGTAGAGTTGCCCTGTAAGGGTCAGCTGCCAGTGGTATGTATGCTTCAGATCTCTAGTGTTCCATTGAGAAGAAATCTCAAATACACATATATCAGGCTCCTAGTTTTCTGAGTATTCAAACCTTGAGGGTTTTTGTCAATAGAAGGGGTAAGAATATTTACCCTATACTAGGTTTTAAAAAAAAAATTCAGCCTCTGACAACACTGACTTTATTCTGAGATTTTCTGGTAGGGTACGTGGCCTTTAGTAGTGCAGGGATTATGAAATCAGAGGTTTGGATACATACTAAAAGGGTAGGTTAAAAGGAAGTCATACTTTAAGTAACTGAAAAACCAATGATGGTGCTAGAAAATGGGTAACGAAACATACCTACCTCCTCATAGCACAGAAATGTGACAATGCTAGAGTACAGGGTTGTATACATGATTGAAAGCCCTCGTGGGATGGGATTGGGCTTTTTTCTTAATGATCTTTTATTTATTACAATAGAGTGTTCAATCTGGAGTGAGAAAGGAGGTCTTTATCAAGAAATGAATGTGATGTGAAAGATTTTTAAAAAGCATTAAAAGTTAAATTTACGCATTAAATGGATTTTTTTTTAAAAGTGCTCCAGATCAATAGATATTTTGTCTCTTGTTCAATCACCCCTTCTACCCTCTCTCCAAATTCTTACTTCTCCTACCCTTGGAGCTGGTATCCTACAGCAGATGCAGGACAGATTTTGCCCTCTGTGCCAAGCCAAAATAAGTGGAGGGTGGGGAAGTCAAATTTAAAATGAAAGTTATGTTGGAACTTCCCTGGCAGTAATGGTCACATGTGAACATCCATTTCGAAGACAAAAGGGTGTTTCACGTTTTCTTTCCCTCCTCTAGGGCTAGGACACAATCCACAAACTAGACTTTCCCTCATTGTCACTTTCACTTTTTTAACAAACTGGCTTGAAACCCCTAACTTGTAAGATGATAATCATGGTTAAAATGCCAGTCTCACATTGTCTATGGCATCCTCCGATTTTCATTTTTGCTCATTTCTTTCAATCACCAAGTAAGTACTATGTTCTGAGTTAATGGAAAATAGGTAGAAGTTTGGTGGTTGCTTTTTTCTCCCTCCCAAATGTCTGACAATCCTAGTGGAAAGAACAAATTTTGAGTCCTAGAGTTTTTTGAGTATAGGCAACAGAGAACTGAAAAATGGCAAGAGGGAATTCCATTTTAGCCAAAAAGTTTTAACCTTCCACTCTTGACTCTCTTTTATTTTTGTAGCATCCATGTAGTTTCTGCCCTGCCTACAGGAGGGAATCTTAAAGAAAAGCCCAGTTATTAATGTGGTTTCTTTTGTTGTAACTCATTGCGAAGGCAGTAACCCAAGGGTTTATTTTCTCAACGTGCTTGGCATATCTTAACGCCCCAGCTCAGACCTCAGAGTTTGATTTGGGAGGAATCCGAGCCCCTGGCTTGCTCTGACTCACTGAAGAAGCCGCTGCCTTTCCCTGCTATCTCTCTGAAAGGGGTGGGGGTGCCTGATGTCTGGGAAAACCACCCGCTGGAGACAAGCTGGGTCCACCTTGGCCTTTCAGAAACTCTGTCTTGGTCTCTCTCTGTCTCTGTCTCTTTCTCTCTGTTGTGATTCAGCTTGCTCTCTTCAAAAGATATCCATTTCTTCACTTTTTAGTATATCATATTCTCTCCTCCTCCATCTACTGCCCCCATTTTTTTAAAAGGGGGCACACATCACTTTTTCTCCAGATCTAGAAAATAGCTCCCTGATGCTTCGGGGAAACTAACTTACAAACATGTTGGACTCCTTTGGGAGTAGGCAGAGCATTTCCAAGGCCAAGGGGCCAGAAGGAAGTTGGAACATGTGGCCAAAGCTGGCTGGAAACCGAATCTTGGAGATCTGCCTGGTGCCTGCCTGGGCAACTTAATATTATCCTGAATATTTTTTAAGACCTGCCAGGTCATAGATAATGGTCTCAGAAAAGGGAGAGCAGTGGTCAATGGCATACTTAGCTTGGAACTGAAAAGGAAGTTAAAATCACAGAAAGAAATGATGTATTTTGAGGCAGGGATTTACAGGATCACAGCCCTAGAGAAGAGGTTTTTAACCAGGGGTCTGTGAACTTGTTTTTAAAAAATATTTCTATAACTATTTCAAGATCACTGTTTTCCATTGTAATCCTAAGTATTTTGTTTTCTGCACTTAAAAACATTATTCTGAGAAGGGATCAGAATGCCAATTAGGTCCATGGCCCCAAAAAAGGTTAAGAACCCCACGTCTAAAGCAAGGATCAGCAGACTATGGCTGAAGTTTTTGTGTAGCCTATGAGTTAAGAATGGTTTTCATATTTTAAAAACAATAAAATTTTATTTAAAAATAAAAAAAACATTCTTAGCCTGTGGGCTGTACAAAAACCAGCAGTGGGCCAGATTTGGGTTGCAGACAGTAATTTTCTGAGCTCTGGTCCAGAGCTCAAAGAGTCCTCAGAGGCCATATAAATCAACCTCCCTTATATTACAGATAAGGAAACTGAGGCACAGAAGTGAAGGAGAGCTATTCTTGGACCAGGAGTCCTCTCTTATTCTCCAAAAACTTCTACTAATTTAAGATATGACAAGTGGAATAAGCATCTTTGCTTTGCTGGGGGGATGCCACCCGCGTGATTTGAACAGGGCACTTTTGCTTCTGAGCTTCCTGAATCATGGTTGTGCACATGGAACCCAGATGCCCAGAAACCTTGACTTCCATGGATAGTCAATGACTTGCAGGGCTTTTCTCCCAAACTTCAGGCTCTTGGTTTGACTAATGTAATGATGCCTCCACTTGTCTCCCGAGAAATCTTGAGCCAGGAGCAGTAATATACTTCTGTCTCCTACCATGCTGGGGCTGTGACTGTGCTAATGGAGACCACCTTTTATTCCAGTCAAGGAGTCTTTTGGGGCATGACTTTCTAAGAATAGATAAGTTTTCTTCCCAAATCACTCAAGTTCCTTGCCTTTTTTCTCTCCATGCTTTCTTGGGTCTTTCATTCTTTTCCATCTCCTCCCTCCCTTCCCCTATTTCCCCAGTAGACCTAGTAAACTCGTAGGAAAGTGATGTTTTCCCACCATCTTGCACACCTGTCTTTTATATTGGAGGCACTTAAAAATGTCTGTCAAATAAATGAACGATGATACTCACACACACTATGTCTGTAGCACTTCACAGATTTTTGAGGCACCTTTATGGAAATTATATCATCATTCAAATTATCTGATTTAATCAACCCCTCTCTGCTTTCTCCCAGTTCTAGTGATTAGCATGTCCAGAGGTTAGCTTGTTCTTTGAGATAATATACGTCAAGTGCTAAACACAGTGCAGGCTTATGCCAGGGCACATAGTAGGTGCCATATTAACATTAGCTGCATTGTTGTTGTTATTATTTTCCCTGAACATATCCAATACAGTGGAATTGGTTTTTTAGCTAGCACTTCTACCTCGCCCCAATGGGGGAGTTACTCCCCATCATCCCGGAAAGACAACTGAATTCAATACAAACTTTCCAGAGCCTGGCTCCCTAAACTCCCTCTTGGAGAGAAAAAAAGGGCCCGTCGTTCTCTCTATGGAGAGTCACTGCTCCAGTTGTTTCCTCTGACTAGAGAGAGACAGGCTGGGGAAAGGAGACAGCTTGCTTCACCTTTGATTCATTAGGAATAACAAACCCGGCTGCCAAAAGCACTCTGGAGGGAGGAAGACTTGGCCAAATGGGGCTCTTTCTCTTCACAGAGAGATTAGGCATGGCCACAGCTTTGCCATTAATTACAGAGGCACTTTTTGATCGCTGCTTCCTGCTTGACCTTCTATGCAGGTTAAGCATCAGTTTTCTGTGGTCGTGTCTGTCTAAAAACAAAACAAAGCAAGGCAAAAAAAAAAATAAAAAATAAAAAGGCCAAACCATCACCCAACATGAAACCCCTAAAGCTCCTGGGAGTCTGATGCTGGAAGAAGAGAGTTGTGGCTTCACTCAGACTGGGGAACTTATTAGTCATTTTACAGATGCTGTGCTGTCCTAATTTCCTGGCAGGAACGATGCTGTGAAATATGAATATAGCCCTAACATGGAGAAGCTAACGATAGGAGAGGGGACTGAGTGACTTTTCTCCCACATTCACCAAGGGGGTAGTCATTGGGCAGCTCTGTAGGCAGCAGTTCCCTGACCAAGAAAGTTCCTGAGCAGACAGAGAAACCCATACCTTCAGGGTGTTTACAAGGGCTCTGTTACCTCTGCTTCTCCCAAGTCCCTTTTAATTTCCCTTACAATTTGAGGAGGTGCTGATACACTTTTAGATCTGGCCTTCTCCCCTTCTTTAACAACTGCAGGATAGGTGTCCTGGAAGCAACTTGGAATACAAATCTGAAGGGGGATAGGGGTTTTTTTACGAACTCGTTAAGAGTTTGGATTCTCTCTCCACTTTTCTCTACTGGATCTTTCAAGAGAAAGATGACTTCCCAGGAAATGGAAATGTGTAAAAATATTCTGGATCCTGAGAGTAAAGGAGTCTTAGTGCCTAGCCCTTAAATGCATACAGCTAGTATTTATACAGCGCATTAAGGTTTGCAAAGCACTTTGAACTTATTATCTCATGTAACCCTCACACTAATCCAATGAAGTAGATGCTATTATTACCCCATTTTCAGATGAGAAAACTGAGGCTGAAAGAAGGTAAATCACCCAGGATCACACTACAAGTAAACAAGCACCTGTGGCAACACTGGAATTCAGGTCTTCTTGATTTTAGGTCCAGGACTGCAATCTCCTGTGCTACCCCAACGGCTCTCCAGTTCTTCTAGCTAGAAATTTACTTTCCCACATTCCAGAAAGACAATTTGATTAAATCTAAACTCTCCAAACACCCAAGCAGAATAATCTCCCACCTCAATACATAAACAAGCCCATTATTTAGGTGAAAGTTGGGGGGTGGGGGGAGCTAGTCCTTGGCTCTCACCAGCAACTCACAGAAAGTCAATAATCCCCACCCGCCTTTGAGAAGTAGGAATAAAAACAATGCACATGTATACAGTGCTTTAAGATAATAAAGTTTTAGCGTTAGAAAGGACCTTGGAGATCACCTAGTCCAATGCCTTTATGCTATCGGTCCACAAGACATTTTCTTTAAAAAGAACCCTACAAAGTAGATAGTGTATTAGTATCTCCATTTTATAGAAGAAAAAACTGAGAATCAGAGAGGCAAAGGAACTTGCCCAAGATCACACAGCTAAGTGTCAGAGCCAGAGCCAGAATTCAGGTGTCCAGATTCAGAGTTTAGCGCTTTTTCCACTAAGATTTCCCTCATGCCAACACTCCCTCCACCTCCCCCAGTCTTGTCTAGGAAGTTTCATGTTGTTTTGTTTTTTTTCTTAAAAAGAAAAAAAAAATCAAAACCTCTCCGCCTAGATCTGCAAAGTCCCTTCCATGGGCTGACTCATTCTGCTCACCAGGGTCTTGCTTTCGCTGTTGTTTCATCTCTAGCACCCACTAATCCTCTGACATCCCTCTCCAACTCCCTCCTGAGGCCTTGGCATCACACCAGCACAGGTTTAGGGAGGGGGAAAAGTGAATAAAGTGAAGGTGTCCACCAGGCAGGACACTTGCTCTTAGCTGAATGACTCTCGGGGTCCCCTTTCGATTCATCCCAGGACCCCTACTGGCAAGGGATGGTGGGGAAAGGGTTGGGAGATAGGGGACTGAAATCTAGTCCGGGCTGGAGGCATCCTCAGCCTTCTGGTACGCATTAGAATTAAATGTTTCCCATTAGACGTCCTTGGTCCTCATTAGAGCGCTGCCGCCCTCCGCCCCTACCCAGGATGAGGGGTTTCCTAATGAGCTCATTTGGCTGGCGGGGCGGTGGGTGGGGAGGATCCCCTTCTCTTCTGCGGCTCCCGACCCCCTTCCTCCCACCAAGTGCCAGGGTCACTTACTGTCCTGGGGCGCCGCCTCGCTGCCGCTGCTCCCCCCGGACGGCTCCTGCAGCCCCCGGCTGCCGTCCCGGGGCTCGGCCCGGGGCTCGCGACCTCCGTTCCTGCCTGCGGCCGCCACCTCCTCCAGGTCCAAGAGGTGGCTGACGCTGAAGTTCTTCCTGGCCTGGGCGCAGTCCCCCGGCTCCAGGAGGCGGCCGCCCAGGGGCTGCTGCGGCCCGAACGCCTTGTCCATGCTAAAGGCGCCGGAGGTGGCGGCGGGGGCAGCGGCCGGGGCGCTGGGGCTATCCATGCCCCCGGCGGGCGGGCGAGCTCCGGCCACCCGGAGCCTCTCTCCGAAATACACTTTTGAAAAACTTCACTCCCAACTCTGCCCCCCTGCACCCCCTCACTTTTTCTAACTCTTGTTCCGCCTCGTGCTGACTCTGTGAGAAAACAAACTTTTTCTCTCTTTCCTCCTCTTTCTCCTCCTCTTTCTCCCTGAACTTGTTAAAAAACACAATCCCCTCTTTCCACACGCCCCTTCTCGAAGGGATCCTCTTTCCTTCGTCTCTCCCTCCTTCCTTTCCTCCTCCCCCTCCTTCTCCTCCTCCTCCTCACTCTAGTCCTCTCCCCTTCTCCAGTCCGTGGAGGGGCGGTGGGGGTTGGGGTGGGCGTGGGGTCAAAATAGGGGAGTCAAAACCCAAAGGTATAAAAAGAAGCTTTGGGAGTTGGGGGTATTGGAGGAGGAAAACAGTAATTGTTTTTCTTCCCTCACCGCCCCCAACACACACACACACACACACACACACACACACACACACACACACACACACACACACACACACACACACACACAGTCCCTCACTTCTGCCAGTTTCTTAGAGCTAACAGTGGTTGGGAAAGTTAAGAACTTCTATCAACAAGTGTCAGAGAATGTGTTTTCTTCTAGTTAGAAGACTGCAATGGATAGTAGTGGTGGGTGGATGGGGGTGTGTTTTTTCCTGTCCATCCCATCTGCAAATTCCTCTGGAAGTGGGGAACTGATGCAGAAGGTTAAGGGGGAGAATGCTTCATAACCCTCTTTCTCCCCCCTCCTCCAATGTTCTCCTGTCTTTCCAACTCTGCACCAACACAAGACCCCCACGGTGGAATGGCCCCAGAAGCTTCAGCATCCCCACTGCCTCCCCATTTGGATCAAGGTCATCTTCAGTGGGCAAGTCTAGCTCTCCGACTTGTGCCCCATACCACAGTCAAAAACACCCCATCCCCAGGGACAGTTCAAGGAACCTCCCTAATGGAAACCAGGAAAGGAAAAAATGAGTTTTCCTTTCTTTAACTTTTTTTTTTGTGAAAGAAAAGAAAGTAAAGATAAGCTTTGAAACTGGGGTTAGAACTTATGATTGGTGTATGGTTGGAAGAGTTTTAACTACACTCCACGGTTGCGGCAAAGCCAAGAGGGAAAGCACCATGAGACATTTTTTATGGGTATTTGGCCACTGTTTTTTTCTGTATTATAAATATGTACAGAACAAGAAAATAATTAGAAGATTCATTCAAAATAATGAACAATAAAAACTTACAAATAAGGATAACAACTTATAAGTTGCTCTCCATTGTCCCCTGCCTTATCTTTGTCCATTCACATAAGCATAACTGCATAGTTTTTACAATTGTCAATGGATTTACCGTTCCAGTCCTGATTCCTCTGCCTTACATTAGACCATATGTCTTTACACATTGCTTTGAGCTCATCCTACTCCCCATTTTCAATGGCAGTAAAATTTCTAATACCAAATCCAACCATTGGACACTGAGGTTGTTTGCAGTTTTTCCTCTTTGCAGAAAACACAGCTATAAACAAATATGTACAGATGATTTAACTGTTTCAACTTATTGTACTATAACTTTAATAACAACATAATCCATTGAGGGTTTGAAATTTTTTTTATAATTAAGGAAATATTTCTGTGTGCTCATTTTAAAATTATAGGCATTCCTTTTTTTTTTTTTAAGTTACTCTCATAACAATTTCAACTGCTGATTCAACTGAAATTTTGTGGAGTTGCATGAGCCTTTTTATTTTCTTTTAAAGGAACAACCCCAAACTAATTAGTGTAGACCTCATTGTCTCTTGTCACAACCACATCCATAGCAACTGATTGGGAGGTTACAAACAAATGGGCTGAGTTTCTGGAGAAAGCACCAAGGACAACAAAGATTTCCCTTCCTTGCAAATAGCATCTCGAGTAATGAAGAATGAAGCCAGTGAGACACAGACAATTTTAATAACAACAGTTAGTATTTATATGGGACTTTAAAGCTTGCAACAACCCTGTGAAGTAGGTAAGGGATTACAAGTATTCCGAGCTCCATTTTACAGATGAGGAAACTGAGACTGAGAAAACCTAAATAATTTGTTCAGGGAACACAGCCAATAAGTGTCAGAGGCAAGTCAACCCCAGATGTTCCATGACTTCTGATAAAGCACGAAAGTACTGGATTTAGAATCTGAAGACCTGGGTCTGTCATTTATGACATGTGTGATCTTGGACATGTTGCCTCATATCTCTGAGCTGGCTTCTTTTTCCTCCTCTATAAAATTAAGGAGTTGCATTAGGTACAGTCTCATGAAGCTTAAACAATTATGATTCTACACCACATGGCCAGAGAGTATAGGTTCTTTCCCCCGCTTATCAGACAGCATGGAGCATAGGGACAATCTAGGATTTGGAGTCAAATACCAGCTCTCCTACTTGTTGTGCGTGTTACCTTGGAAAGACACTTCAGCTTCCTCCTCTGTAAAGGAAGGAGGTTGGATTAGATAATACTGAAAAGTCCATTTGGAGTCTAAATTCATGATTAGATTTAATTCAACAAATATTTATTAAGTTCCTATGTACAAGGCATTATACAAGACTTTGGAGACACAAAGGCAAACAAGAAACAGTCCCTATAGAGCATTATTAATTTGGGATTAAGGAAGGGATCATGGAGGTCTGCAGGGACACAGATGGTACCTGAGCTGTGACTGGAGTAAAGAAGAGCATTCTGGGAGAGGTAGATGAGGAAGGAGTACATTCCAGGTAGGAGCCTGACTTGTGCCAATACCTAGAAGTGGGAGACAGGTGGGATGCGGCTCCAGAACAGAAAGTAGGCCAGTGTGACTGAAATACAAAAGACATAAAGAGGAGCACTGTGAAATAAGGCTAGAAAGGTAGAGTGGAACCAGATTGTGAAGGGCTTCACACATGAGGAAGAAGAGTTTGTGTTTTATTCTAGAGACAAGTGGGAACCACTGAAAACTTTTGAACAAAACTGCTGAGTGGCACAGGTCTAACTATGTCACCCACCCCCTCAGGAATGTCAAATGACCTAGAAGTCAGGATAAAACAAAAATTTCTTTTGCATTTAAAGCCTTTCACAATGTAATAACAACCTATCTTCTCGGATTGATTTCACATTGCTGTCCACCCCTGTATAATTGCCTTTCAACTCTTTCCTGTACCTGACATGACATTTCCTGACACTGGGCCATTGCAAAGGCTGTGCCCTCATGCTTGGAATACGCTCTCATCTTACTTCCACCTCTTATAATCCCTAGGTTCTTTCAAGGCTCAACGAAAGCCCCATTTGTTACTTGAGACCTTTCCTGATTTATCCAGTTGTTAGTACCTTGCCCTTTGCTCCCTCCCACCCCACCCCACCCCTAAACGCATTGTATTTGCTTTCCACATCATCTCTTTTGTTTATCTGTTTATATGTTCCCTACCACCACCAGCAGAATGAGGGGTGGGGGTTCAACTTCGCAAAACAAAATACTCTTCCCTGGTTAAATTGGTTGCCTCTAATCCCACCATCATGGGACCTATTTCAAGGCTTGACAGACAGCACCTCCCTCAGCCTCCTCTCCCCTCTGATTGGAGGACTGGAGGGTGGAGCACCAAACTCCTCCCAGTGCCTTCATTTATAGAGGGCAGAAACTGGACTTTCCCACTCATTCTGTTCCCCATCTGGTACTCTGCCTGGTTTCCACTCCACAAGTGACAGACCTCAAACCCATGAAGAGATAGGGGGGTGTCCACCCTCAGCATGTGAAGACTTTCCCTGAAGAATGGTCAGATGAGAACAGTTTGTTCCAGTGGCTATGAAGGCCAAAGGAGCAGGTGCTGTGGAGCACTTACAGCTTGGTCACACACTGAAGGTCATCCACTGCATCCCAGGCCATTGACAGGTCTTGGCACTTATCTTGCCACTAGACTTCGATGATTCAAGGAAGAGAGAATGAGGCTGAAGACTGTGCAACTCTGTCTCACTTAAGTCTAATTGACATACAAGTCAAGACATCAGCTGATATCACTGGTCCTTTTTAAAACAGAAAGACAACAACAATCCTCAATGCCAGGCACAAAGTAGGTATTTAATAAATGTTGATTGGATTGGATTATCTCCCTTTTGTTTTTGTATCCACATTTCTTTTGTTTAAATGAAGGCAGATGGATCAACTTTAAGAGTGTAGACCCCAGTTTAAAGGAATCCTTTTCTCCTTTTACCAACTTTTCCTTCTCTGGGTCCTCTTCCTCTCCCCTTCCTCCTTCTGTCTCTACCCTTCCCCCCAAAGTGGGATGAGGGGAGGGAATCCTTCATTACCAGAATCCTATGATTTTAAATTTTTGTTAAACTTTGAAGGTCTGTCTGGTCATAGATGAGTTCCCTCATACTCCACTTATCCTAGGTTCTAGCTTGCCCATGTCTGGAAGTATAGGAGATTTAGATTAGCTGGGGATTCAATATCAGTCCTCACATAGTTCAGAGATTACTGAGTGAACTGCTGGACAACCTTTTGTTTTGTCTTGTCATAGAACCCTTGGGAAAGGTTCTTATTAGGGCAATGTTGATCGGTCATCTAAGTGAAATCCCTTACTAATCAAGTGGGTGTGTTCCGATGGGGGAGAGTTTGGTGTATGGGGGTGTTCCCCCAGTAGAATTCCTTCACTGGTCAAATTGCAAGTTTAAATGTTTTAAGCACTGAACCAATTGGTCAAAAGCAAGAGTATATTAATGATCCAGTTAACTTACACATGATGTAAAAAGTTTAGAGAAGACACTCTTCCTTTTCTCAGGGAACTTCCAGTGTAGCAACGGATCTTCAAGGGCTTTACTCCATGTAGTCAAAGAATACATATTCATTTAAAATGTGTCTTGCCTCTAATTCTAGTCTCTATTACCTTCCTCCCTTAAAAGCAGAAGCAAAGAGTTTTGCAGAATCTTGCAGCTGAAATTGATCAATCTTTCAATCAAGCATTTATTAGTATGTGTCAAGGTATTAGGGATAAAAAAAGACAAAAATAAAACAGTTCCTGCCCTCAAGAACTTACAGTCTATCAGGGAAGATATATACAAAATAAACACGAGGTCTTTTTTTGACAGAACTTAGAGATTATCCTACTGGAATTCATCATTCCAATATCTTTGCCAAAAAAACCTCAAGTGGGGTCAGGAAGAATCAGACACAATGGAAACAACTAACAACAACATATAGTAACTACCTCCCAGGGTTGTTGTGAGGATCGAATGAGCTAGTATTTGTGAAGTGCTTGGTACACAGTAGGAACTATGTACATATTAGCTATTATTGTTATGATGATGGTGATGCTGTTTTTGAAGACGATGAAGGAGAAGAGGATGATTGACATTGCCAAAAGCTACAGAGAGGTTAAAAAGGATGAAGATCAAAGAAAGGTCATTAAATAAAGCAATTAAAAGGTCATTATTAAGTTTGGATGGAGCCATTTCTGTTGAAAGATGAGGATGGAAGCCAGATTGCAGAGGATCTAGAAGCAAGTGAGAGGAGAAACCGACTCTCTCCAGTTGGCAATGACTGTCCTGTCCAAGATGAGGGTCATTATCTGGAGGCAACCACTCTAACTCCTAGACCATCACAGCTGTAGGACAAAAAAATGGGAAGTCCTATTTAATATAACGGGGAGTAAGCTTAGGGAACTCTTTATCCTAAGAGATAAACTGAAAGCATAATTTCAAAGAAAGTTTAACAAATTAATTAGATTTAATTTCACAAAAACTTATCAAGCACCCTTCTGGAGAAATGGACCCTACCCCAGGAGCCTACTATCTTGTGGGGACACAGAAAGAGAATAGACAACTAAAAACAATACAAATAAGATTATTAGGTGGAAAAAACCCCAAGTGCTTTCAGGGCCAGTGATGAATGATGATATAGTCATAGTAGGTTATTAAGGAAGATAGAATGGGAGGGAGGCTTTGCAAAACAGCCATGCTAACTCCTCTATGAAGTTTTCCTTGATCACTCCTAATTTTATGCAGTTTCACCTTCCTCAGAAATCTTGGAGCATCGTATGTGGATTTCCTTTGGGTTTCCCTATTTTTGCCTTTGGATTGGACTTGTTTCTGAACATGTCATATCCATTTAGTTAACTATAAGCTCTTTGAGGGCAGAGGCTGTTATTTTCCATCTTTGTATCCAACAGACCAGTACAGTACTTTGCACATATTAGGTCCTTTTTTCATTCACTCATTCACTCACTCATTCATGCATTTATCCATCTACTTATCCATTTATTCAGTTAACAAACTTCTAATTGTCCCTCTGTCAGAGAAAAAAGTCTGTACTAGATAGTGAACCTATCTCAAAGTGTTAATTCTTCTCTATATCTTCATAAGGGCTACTCTCTTTTATCATATTGGTCATGTCCTGGGTCTTTTGCAGTCATTTAATGACTAACTAGTCTCCTTTCATAGAAGGGAAGGCTCCCTTGCACCCATCTCCTTTCCCTGCTTTGCTCTTGGAGCAGCCTGAAAGCTGCCCTGGCTACCTTGGGCATAGGGGCTCCTCAGGCATAGGACTGCATGTTCCAGAGAATATGGCTGAGCGAAAGCTGTGTACAGGGAAGTCTGCGCAGTCTGTGTCCATTATCACACATCAGGGGAGTCATAAACACTGTCAGGCAGATATGACTCAGTCATGTCTTGCAGTTGCTCTAATAGATTGTGAAGTTTTATAAATATTATATCAAGCTGCAAACATTACAGGGGCTTGCTGCTTGTTGCAGGGGCTCAGTCCTATGCCTCTCTTCCATTTCTCCCAGTGGAGCCAGGTTTGAAAAGGCAGTCTGGGAGGCATGACCTAGCTGCTCAGCAGAGCTACAGAAGCCCAGAACACGTAAGTTATGTCCTTTGTCTGAGCCACAGCTCTTCATCTGCAAGAAGGAGAAGCTGAAGTCTCTTTCTCATTCTGAAACATTCCTCCCACCACTCTGGTTCCCATCTACCATTGGGGAGACCCCGAGGGTCTTCCCCTTCCATTTTGATTTTTTTTGTTATTTTTTTTCTTTATTAAAAGGGGTCATCCCATGAGTAACTACTTAAAGAGGTCTATGGGTGTATTTCACTCAAAGTGAGAATTTGATAAGACCTTAGCCTAAAAGGGTCAGGGTCTCATGTCAAATCCTGGGCCATCTCCAGTCATCCTGAAGAATATCAGGTCACTGGACCCAGATGGCTCTGGAGGAGAAAGTGAGGCTGGTGACCTTGCACAGCCCTCCCTCACTCAAATCAAAGTCAAGTGCAAGTCATGTCGTCATCTTGATGTTGTGGTCCTCTTCGAGAACAAAGGACAAACACAACAACAACCAACCTCCTGGGTGGGGTTCACATTTTGGAGATGAGCTCAGGCTGGCCATGCCATGTTTCTGAATCTCTGGACTTTGTCACATGTACCTTCTTGGACACCTTTACACACACCTACCCACCCACCTATGCATGCCCACCTACCCACTCATAGCCACACACACACACACACACACACACACACACACACACACACACACACACACACACTGTATGTGTATTCCTAGCGCTTAACCTAGTGTCTGGTACATAGTAAATGCTTAATAAAAGCTTGTCACCAAACTACCCACAGCATCACAGTTTCTATTTTAGACACACACACAAAATCCTTAATCATGACCCTACTGGTCATTCTTTGCCCAAAGACAAAAACTACAAAGTTGAAAACATGACCTGTAGCTTTTTGAGAGTAGAGTCCATGCCTAATCTGGTGCTGATGGGTCCCAAGCTAGGACACAGATTGCTAGGCAGAGTTGGCAGGGGCAACTTTGGTCCAAATCAAAAGGGGTATTCTGGCATTCAAAGTCTTCCATAATTCATTGATGGCCTACCTTTGTAGCCTTTGTCCACTCTCCGGGCAATCGACATTTTAACTCGGTTTCCCAAACGCACCCCAAGTATTCTTACTTGCTACCTTTATACCTTTATTCACCTTGTTCCCTATGAGGAAATGTCCTTTTTCTCCCCTCTTCACCTATGGACTGCCTTTAAAATCCAACTTAAATGCTGTGTCTTCCAGAAAGTCTTCCTTAATTCCCTGCACTGGTAATGACCTCACAGAGCGTTTGTTTTACATTGAACACAGGTAATTCTCACTTATGTTTAAGTGTGCTTGTATCTAATATACTCCTGTTTTTGTTGTTCAGTTGTGTGTGATTCCTCATGACTCCTTTAGAGGTTTTTGTGGCAAAGATATTGGAGTGATTCCTCATTTCCTTCTCCGGAACATTTTACAGATGAGGAAACTGAGGCAAACAGGGTTACGTGGCTGCCTAGGATCACACAGCTAGTAAAGTATCTGAGGTTGGATTTGAACTCAAGAACATGCATCTCTCTGACTCCAGGCCTGGTGCTATATCCACTGAATCACCTACCTGCCCTCTAATACACTGTACTAGAGTACTAGTTCCATGAGGACAGGAACAATGTCTTATCTAAACTTTGCATCATCCAATGTTTTCCATACTGTAGGTGCTTAATAAATGTTCAATAACTTCTGTAGAGATTTCAAAGTTCACAAATGGAAGCTTTTATTTTTCAGTCCCAGAAGATCATTAAAATTTGAGGCTGCTAAGACAGCTCCATTATTTTGGTAAATGTTTAGTTGCTACTTTCCATTTTCCCTCTTTACCCTCCATGGATACCAGATGAAAAAGTTTATAGAGTTGAAAATAAAACAGAGGTTTTAGAATTTAGTGAAATCCAGGACTGACAGATGTAAGTGGATTGTAAAGAGACATATAAATGGGAGCTATTATTATTATAAGGGGTTATTAAGGGAAAGTAAGGAACATTTCCAGTGCATCCTAACTTCTGAGGTTGATGTCATAGAAGGAACACAGGTCCTCATATATAGTGTTACTGGAAAGGATAGATGATGTGTATGTATGTATGTATGTATGTATATATGTATGGGAGGGGCAGAGTGCAGAAGGATCCAATATGTTATTTTCATGTTCTTTCCATCAGTCAAGAAGTGTTAAGTGCATTGTATTCAGCAGGAGTGCAATAATGGATATGGATATGTGGATATGTTTGTACATGAATATCTATATATGTTCTATTTATATGCATTGATGTATATATAGCTCCATGCATAGAATTTATGTTCAAGAAGCACTAACAATGTGTTCATGTATATGCTAGTAAAAAACCTGGTCTCTGCTCTCAAGAAACTTACATTCTTGGCCAGAGATGTACATGAGAAACAGCTGGATACAAGGTATCCCCAGAGTATTAGTGCAGTTTTAAGCCTTTTGAGACTTGTTTAAGTTAAGTGCTATATGGTACCACGTTGTACAGTATAAATTAAGCACTATAGTTCTTGTGAGATATTTGCAAAGTTAATAGAGTCTAAGGATGAAAAGAAATATAACAAAACCTAAAAAAAAAAAAGGAAAAGAGATCAGAAGATGTAGAAGGAAACAAGAAAGTTTTGTTACTTTATTAAAATCAACATATGCATTTCTTTTTTAATTTTATTTTTAGTTTATGGAACAAAACAAACATTTTCATATTTTATTTACAATAAAAAAGATGATTGCACATGAAACTGCAAAAAAAAATTGCGGCCTCGCTAATATAGAAATATGTTTGGCATGACCTCAAATGTCTAATTGAAATAAAATTGCTTGCCTTCTCAAGGAAGGGGGAAGGGTGGACAGGAGGGAGAGAATTTAGAACTCAAACTTTAAAAAAAAATGATTGTGTTGTGTGATTGTGATGGAATACCACTGTGCTATAAGAAATGATGAGCTCAATGATCTTAGAAAAACATGGAAAGAATTGCACAAAATAATGAAGCGTAAAATGAGCAGAACCAAGAGAACACTGTATATGGTACCAACAATATCGTTTTAAGAATGACTGAGCAATTAAGTCATTTTTGACTGTTGTAAATACCCTAATTAACTGTAAAGGATATATGAAGAAAGACAGTATCTGCATGCAGAGAAAGAGTTGGTAACTAGAAGTGTGCATAGAATGATTTTACATATATATTATGTAATTAATATATAATTATATAATCTTATTTATTATATATTTATTTCAATATAATTATATAATATATTTATTTATTATAATTATATATATATTACATAATTAATATATAAGAAAAAATGAAATTTGCATGATCACTTTATCATATACTTTAAAGGAATAGTAAGTTGTATATAATAGATTTGCAGTTTCATGTGTAATTTTCTTTTTTTATTATATTGTTATGAAAATACTTGTTTTATTCCATAAATTAAAATAAAATAAATAAATGTGAAGAATATAATTGCTGAACATTTTAACATGTAATCGGGAAAGATTTAATGAAATAAAAATAATTTAAAGAGTATGGCCTAAGAAGCTGCTGAGATACTTCCTTCTTTTATAGATGGGATCCCCAGAGGAACTAGTCCAGATTCAGTGTGGGTATTGTCTATCTTTTCTCTGGTCCTCCAGAAGACATTATTGTATCACTGATGCCTTCAAGTGAAGTTTTGTTTGCTGAGAAGTGTCATAAGATGATGGATGTCTATCTGGAAGAGAACTTAAGGGTAAGCGTGAGTGAGTATGAAGCGTGGAGTCATGGAGATCTGGGTTTGAATCCTGCCCTCATTAGTTTATGGGACCCAGGGCAAGTTACTTAAACTTTTTGATTCTCAGTTTTCCCATGTGTAAAATGAGGACAGTGGACTAAATGGACTTGCAGCTCTAAATTTGTGGTCCCATGAGCTAATTGAGCTCCCTCATTTTACTGTTGAGGAAACAGGTTCAGAGGTATGCTTGAATATTATTTGAGGAATGAACTTTCTATTCAACCAAGTGCTTTGGGATTCTGGGTTTCTGAGGGCTGGCCAACTTGAGAGTTCTTTCTCAATAGGCATTTGAAGAGTAGCCCCTTTAGGTCTTCGTACAAGTCTGTAGAAAGATGCTAGAGACCTGGATTATCGTGAAAAAGGGAGACAGTGGCATCATAGCCCGGAGCAAGGGGAATGGTTGGGAGACTCCTACGCTTTGAGATGGAGCCTGCTGCTGGCCTTCACAAAGACTGTTCCATTGCTCAGACCCTTTCTTCCTCAGGCAACATCTTGCTGTGATTACTTTGCGGTAAAGTGGAAATATGCAAGGCTATTCATTGTGTAGTGCCCAGGATTGGGCAGTGGGGGTGGGGGAGAATGGCTGAGGTGAATTGTGATGCTGGAGGGGGGTGGGTATTCAGTGATGAGGGATGGAGGGAAAAGGGAAGAGCAGCTGAATGAGTGGGCTTGCCTCTCAGCTAGCTTGTTTAATTGGAGTTATAATTGTAATTATTATTTATAACCCCCCTCTTGAATTTAGGTTGTGTCTCTTGGAGGGGGTGTTGGCAGTGCTCAGCAATCCAGGCAGGCGTTAAATAATTAAATTGAGGCCCTAATCGGTGGCGAAATTCCCTGTGGGTGCCCACTTCCTCAGCTTGCTGATTGCTGATATTTTGGGGGTGAAATATGACCTTTTTAGTTTTTTTTTAACGATCAAAGAGATCAGAGCTCCAAAGGAAAGAAGGGGGGAAAAATGGTATTCAAGTTTGCTTTTCCTCTAACTTAGTGGTCTGGTAAAGTTTCTTTAGACATGCAAAGATTTACACACCTTTCTGCAGGGAGCCTTAAATTACCTTCCAACTCCTTACCCATTTCCCTGAGCAGAGCAAGAACAGTAAGTCATTGAGAAATTAACAGGCCTCTCCATAATAGACCCTGTCGGCCTTTCAGAGAGAGAGTGTCTAATGACTTTTTTGAAGTTGGGGTCAAGGTTTTTTAAATAAAACAATCTGTATTAATGCAATTTCCTTTTAGCCATTAGATTGGGAGCGGGAAGCCTGTTAAAAGGAGAGAGGAGGGGGAGGAAGCATCATTTTTCTTAAACCAAACAATGCATCCCTAATTAGATACGTTTATTTTAAAATCCGTTTATCATCACCTTGTCAGATTCCTCATGCCTGATTCCAGTGCTTCTCTCTTCACTTGTTCTAGATTATCCAAAGCTAGTGGGACCAGGTTTGTCTCTGAAGCTTTCTAGATGGATGTCTTATGATTAAGGGTTTCCCTGCTAACCTTGAATAGGGTCTGCAGAAATCAGGTTCTCCTCTTCTGGGGTAGGAGGAGGGCTGGTGGGCTAGGGAGGAAGGCTCCCATCCAATGAGGGGTGCTGCTGCCCTTGGCATCCTACGATGCCTTGGAGTTGACTTCAACCTCAAACCTTTCTCTTTTCTCTTGATTCCTTTGACAAAATATTAATCCATTTCATTCCTAATATGCAAGGTTCTTTGGGCAAGGCTGGGGACTGACTCTGTGGTCTGGGCTCATCATTTCTGAAACTAATCTGACCATATGCCACTTTGGGGCTTGAAATATAGTGATAGAACCGATAAATGCTGGCCCAAAGATATAGAATATTTCTAGGGGGAAAAGGGACTGAAGAAATTTTGGAATAAAATATAAGTAATTAAGTCTTTTTTCATATAAAAAAATTGCCACATGGTTACCTATTTTTGATATAAATAATTTTGATTATGATAACTTATTATACAAATTATTTATGTATATAAAATATGCAAATAAATAATAATTATTATAATTTGATATTTAAGAAGAAAAAGATCTTGAGTCCCTATTCCCACCACATAGATAGATCACAGTTTAGGAAAGAAACTGCCCTTATTTGTTCTTCAAGGCTCAACCCAAGCCCCCATCTTCTCCATAAAGCCTTCTTAGATCACTTTGGGCTCCACTGATTTCATCGCTCAGAATTCTGGCACCACTAGTCTTATGATCCTAGAATCCCATGGTCATAAGGCAGTATGAATTGTGTAGCAGTTCTCAAAGTAGGGTTCAAGGACACTTGTGTCCCCAAGAGATTTTCAGGGGGTTCATGAGTTCAAAGTTATCTTCATAATAATAATATCTTTTAATTTATAATACTGTAAATATTAAAAGATATAATCCACCCTCCCTCCTCAACAAAAGTTCTTTGGGGTTCTCAGTAACTTTTAAGTGTAAAGGGTCCTGAGACCGAAAAGTTTGAAAACCACTGATATTATGGAAAGAGCACTGAATTTGAAATTAAAAGACCTGGGCGTGGGCTCCAGCTTTACCATTTACTACTTATTATTACTTATAATTCTCTCCTTGGATAACCTTGGGTAAGGACTTACTTTCTCATTGGTCTTCAGTTTCCTTCTCTGTAAAAAGAGGGTTGGACTAAATTACCTCTAACGCATGTTTTATTGTTAAATCTTAGGACCCTATAAATCTCAGAGGATCATCTAGTCCAACCCTAACCCAAAGCCTGAGTCCATTGCTTTTGGGATTGACCTGTGCCCTGTACTAGTTTCAGGTACCTATTTTTCACCAGTTAGACCTTGGACTCCTTGAAGGTAGGACCTGATCGGGTGCTTATCTGTGTCTCCTATCACTGCGGGGCAAAGTGTTGGTGCTCAGTAAGTACTTAAAATTTTTTTTATTGATCTTTTACTTTCATATTGCCTAAATTTCTCATATTTCTCCTTGTTTCCCTCCCATACACTTATCCTTTATAACAAAGCATTTTTAAAAGATATTTTTTTAAAAATCTGACAATGTATGCAATGTTTCACACCTGTGGATTTCCACCTCTTCAAAGGAATTTGGGAAGGTATCTTCTCATACCTTTTCTTTGGGGCCAATCTTGTTCATAATTTTGCAACATTCACTTTCAAGGTTATTCTTTCCATGTACATTACAGTGATCAGAGTGTATATTGTTTTCTTGGCTCTACTAATATCAGCTCATGTTCTTCCATATTTCTTTGTATTGATCATATTTATTATTTTTGACAGCATGGTCATTTTCCATCACATTCATGAACCATAATTTGTTTAGCCATTACTCATGTAGCTACTACAATGGACATCTATTTCCCAATTCTTTGCTATGCAAAAAGTGCTGCTATAAATATTTTGGTGCATGGGAAGCTTTTATTATTATCAGTGACTTCCTTGAGGTATATGACTGGTAATGAAATCTGTTGGTCAAAGGGTGTGGAGATTTTAGCCACTTTATTTGCATGGTTCCAGGTTGCTTTCTAGAATATTTGCACTAAGAGCTCCACCAACAATGCATTAGTGTGCTTATCTTTTCCACAATCCCCTGAACATTAATTTTTCCTAACTTTTGTCATCTCTACTACTCTACCATCTCTACCACTGCTGATTTGCTGGCTATGAGGTGCCAAATCCAATGGCTTTTTCTCAATCCTTCTTGATCTCTCTGGAGCTTTTGCAATCACCTTCTTCTTAATGTTCTCATTTCTCTAGGTTTTTATGACCCTTCTCTCTCCTAGTTCTCTTCCTCTGTCTCCTTTGTTGCATCTTTATCCAGATCTTGTCTCCTAATTGTGGATATCCCCTAAGGCTCTGTCTCAGACTCTCTTCTCTTCTTTCTCTAGGCTATTTCTCTTGGTGATCCCCTCAGTCAAACTGAGACCTGTTGAAGACCTCAACTTAAAAAGACTAAGGTCTCCCACTACATCCAGGGCCATCTCCAGTTCTCCTGATCTATATTTCGCCATTGGATCCAGATGACTCCTCAGGAGAAAGTGAGGCACAGCCTTTCCTCACTTCAATCCAGTTCATCATGGCATCACCTCCCTGATGTCATGATCTTTTTTGAGAATGATGGACAAATAACAATAATCTTGGTGATCTTATTAGTTCCCGTGCATTTATCACTCCTATTCTGATGACTCTCAAATCTATTTGTCCAGCCCAAAGTTCCCCCTTGACCTCCAGTCTCAAATTTCTAACTACTTATTAGATATCTCAATCTAGAAATCTCATAGACATCTTAAACTCGACATATTCAAAACTGAACTCATTTTCCCCCAAACTCTTCCCCTTCCTAACTTCCTTATTATTTATTGTCAAGGGTTTCACCATCTTCCTCGTCACCTAGACTTGCAGTTCCCGATCGTGCTCTCTCCTGCAGTTCTCAGGCACTCTCTCGAATCCCCTGTATGCAATCAGTTACAAAGGCCTGTCATTTCACTTGCATAACATTTTTCAGATATGCTTCTTTTTCCTGTCACCACCATTTTAGGAGTGGATTATTGCAGTAGCCTACTGGTTAGTCTCCCTGCCTCGAGTCTCTTCCTACTGCAATCCATCCTTCACTCAGGTAAGCTTCCTAAAGTAGAGTCTCATCATATCACTCTCCTCAATCTCATTCAACAAACTCCAGTGTTTTATTACCTCCAGGAACAAATATAAGATTTTTGTCTGGCTTTTAAAGTCCTAGGTCACTTAGCCTCTTCCTACATTTCCAGTCTTCTTACACTTTATTCCCCCACCTTACCCCAGCCCACCAGGTCCTCTTTGATCCAGTGACCCTGCTCTTGTCGTCCTTGCTGATTGTTGAATACAAGACTGTCTCCTGACTCCAATCATTTTTACAGCTGTTCGTCATGCCTAGAATGCTCTCCCTCCTCACCTCCGCCTCCTGGCTTCTGTGGTTTTCTTCAAGGCTCAGCTAAAGTCTCACCTTCTGCAAGTAACCAAGAATGTCCTCCTTAGTGCCTCCCCTCTGGGATTATTTCCAATTTATCCTATATATAGAATATCTCGTTTGGACACAGTTGCTTGCATGTTGTCTCCCCCATTAGACGGTGAGCTCCTAGAGAGCAGGGACTGGTGTTTTTTCCCTTTGTACCTCCAGTATTTAACACAGTGCCTAGCACACAAGAGGCACTTAAATGCTTATTGACTTGGCTTGACTTGTTTTGCTTTGCATTTTTCTTATTATTAGTGGCTTGGGGGTATTGTTTCCCATGGTTGACTATAGTTTGCAATTCTTTTTTTCCGGATACTTATTTCTTGAATGAATGAAGGTACCTTTAGGTCTGTAGTTGGCTAGAAGGAAGAATCTGGGACAAATGCTGACCTACTCCCTAGGAGCTTATCTTTCCTGACACCCCCCCCAAACAATAACAGATAAAAACAACAGGATTTAGAGCAAATTATCTTTATTCTTTCATCAAAGATTAATTTTGTGCCTTTCAATTTCACTTTACAGTCATTTCTGGACATGCATATCCTCCCCTTCCCCTTGCTTTCCTCACTGTCCAACCTGCCCAGTGGGCCTTCCTTTACAACAAAGAAAAATAGTTCAGTAAAGCCAACCTATCGCAGCATCATATGCACCATTCCTGGTGCCTTGGACCCAGGGGGAAGGAGTTCTTAAAGCAGCACATTCGCAGGACCAGACAGAAGTCTGCCTTCCACAACAGCTGCAATTCCCCCTCTGGGATGATGTATTCCCTACTTCACAGCCAGCCAGGTGAGGATGGAGACAGGAAGCTGATGAAGGGCAGATTTTCAGTGAGAAGAAAGAGATTTGTTCAAGAGGCTTCTAGTTCTAGGAGTCTTCTTTCTGATCAATGTGTCTTTGGCACTGGGAGATCTAAAGGCCTGTACTTTGCTCTGGTGCCAATGGACCCAGTGCTACTTAAGCAGTTAAGAGTTTCCTATTCTGTCTTTGGCTGACTGTTACTTGGCTGTTCCTCCAAATCTCAGCTCAGATCCTATCTTCTATAAGAGATTTTCTTGGTTCTCCTCAATGCTAGTGCCTTTCTTCTGAGACAACCTCCAACAAACACACATACCCATGCATGTATATGCATATGTATATATATGTGTGTGTGTGTGTAAATATACATATACATATGTATCTTGTATGTATCTGCATATATCTTGTATGTACATAGTTGCTTACAGGTTGTAGCCCCCTTAGAATGTGGGTCCCTTGAGGGTCGAGAGCATTTCTGCTTTTCTTTGTATCCCCAGAACATATTGTCACATAGTAGGTGCTTAACAAATGTTTATCGACAAGTTGTCCTGTTGACCAGGTGTGACTAGCATATGGAGAAATGGAGGCTCACAGAAGGAAAGAAACCAAGGTCATCTTAGGGCAGGGGATAATCTGATGCCCCAAATTTTCAGACCCAGCGCTCTCTGCCAATCCAGTCTTTCTTTTTTTCTTAAAATAAATAATTTAATATGAAGTTAACTTTAAACAATAACAAACCCAACTAAGTTTGCATGTACAACTGTAGCCAGGGGCTGGCCTTTTCTCTCTGAGTCACCAGCATCTGCCCTGAGAGCAGCCCCTCAGAAGTCCCTGGCTCAGCCCCCTCTTCCTTCCCTTTTGGAGAACTTCAAGGATGATCTGCATCACTGAATCCACATACCTTGGAGGAAGATGGAAAAGAGAAAGTAAGCAAGACTGTCTTTTTGAACTCCAAAGATTCAGTGGGCAGTGCTGCATAGGTAGGGTCAAGATGATGGAGGAAGAGACAAATAGGGTACATAAGCTGGTCCTTAAGAGGTATTTCTACACCCACCTAAAGAAATCTTTTGTGTAGAGTTTGGAAATATGGGACTAAGGGGTATGTGTAGGTGTCTGTGTGTATATATACATGTATGCATACACACATATATACACACATATACACATATGTGTGTATGTACATATATTGCATATATATACATACGTATGTGTAAATGCAGACAGATAGGTGGTACAGTGGATAGAGTACCAGGCCTGGAGTCAGGAAAAATCATTTTTCTGAGTTCAAATCCAGCCTTAGACACTTCCTAGCTATGTGATCGTGGGCAAGTCACTTAACCCTGTTTGCCTCAGTTACCTCATCTGTAAAATGATCTGAAGAAGGAAATGGCAAACCACTTCAGTATTTTTGCTAAGAAAACCCTAAAAGCAGTCAAGAAGAGTTGAACACAACTGAAAAAATAGCCAAAACAACATGTATATGTTTGTATGAGAGAGAGTGTGTGTGTATGTGTTCTATCACTAATTGTGTGTTCTAACACTAAGTATGTTAACCATCACTAACTGACCTCCCTATTGTCTTTTTAAGAAATAGTCTGTGTAAACCATTCTCACAGGATCAAAGAATTTGGGCTAAAAGAGTCTTTGCAGATCATTTAGTTTCACCCCATTTTTAGAGGAAGAAATTGAGACTCAGAGAGGGACACGTACAAGATGATAGAGTGAGCACCCATTTCACCTCTCTTCCCACTGGGTCATGTTCTTTTCTTTCTTCCCTTTATGCTGAAGGTAAAGAAGATTCAGGATGTCAAGTTAATAAATCTACCTTCAAAAAAAAAAAAAAAGCTGAGTTTGAGAGGGCCATTTATAACATGCCTATCTGCCCAACCTCCAACTGCTTTCAAAGCTTCTGCAAATTTCCCCTTTCTGGGAGGGGGTCCCTGTGGGAATCATCCCTCATGTTCTTCACCTTGGAACACTAGACCATGGAGCTTTGAACTATAGCTATGGGAGGATTTTAGATCAGGAAATATTTTAAATGTGGTATGATAGTTAGGGCCACAGCTGGAGGAAAGGAACTTCTCGTCTGTCTTTTCCCTTCAAGAACTCTTGCCCTACGACATGAGAGGCTTGAATTAAACAGTCTGTGCCTAGAATGTACTTTCTCCTCACTTCCACCTGCTAGAATCCCTCTTTCTTCAGGACTCAGCTCAAGTGCCATTTTCTGCATGAAACCTTTCCTTCCTGAGCCCCCTAAGAGCTGAGGTCCTCCCTTCCTAACTACCTTATATTTATTCTGTATGAATACATGGGTTCTCTTCATAAATAGAAGCTCCTTGGAGTCAGGGGCTGGTTTTGTTTGTTTGTTTGTGGTCTTTGTATTCTTAGCACCTTAAAGAGTATCTGGCCTGTCTTCTGGTCATCCAGTTGTTTTTCAGTCTTGGTCAACTCTTCATGACCCCATTTGGGATTTTCTTGGCAAAGATGGAGTGGTTTGAAGTTTCCTTTTCCAGCTCATTTTATAGGTGAGGAAACTGAGGCAAACATGGTTAAGTGACTTGCCCAGAGTCACACAGCTAGTAAGTATCTGAAGCCAGATTTGAACTCAGAAAGGTGAGTCTTCCTGACCTTAGACCTAGTGTTCTGTTCACTGCCCCATCTATCTGGCATGTAATAGGTACTTAATACATGCTTGTTGATTAATTGATTGATGCTTAGAGCTCTTCCAGTGCTGACATTGTATGTTCTATATTCTAAAATTTTGTGGGCTATGGTCCCTCCCAGGTCTGACAATCACTCTCCTAAGATCCCTCCAGGGTTAACATTCTGTATTCTAAGGTTCCTTTTAACTGTGATGTCCTGAGATCTCTTCCAGTTGATATATGAAGTGTTCAAGGCCTCTTCCAGCTCAGACGATCTATGTTCTTGTTCTAACAATCAGTCTATAATTCTTTCTGCCTGAATTCTTTCTCATGCAAAAATTAGGGCAATTGATGTGGTCTTGATGTCTGGGAATCTAGAAGGTCCATTGGAGAAAAACATCAAACCAGTCTCAGTAAGTCTCATGGTCGAAAGGGTAATATCCCTGCACCCCTCACTTCTCCATATACTTGGGCATACAGAGCTTCAGTCCTGGAAGCTGGTGGGATTAAAAGGGATCTGCTGTTCTAGAGATTGGTTCAGCAATGAGTGGATGCTAGAGAGGAAAGTGAAAAAAGTTTACTGAGCACTCACTGTGTGCAGATACCTTGTACCAGACGCTGTGGGAAGGGGTATAGGGAAATGCTTTGAACTATTATGGTAAATATCAGCCCTGATAAGATTTAAAGTCACATTGTAGTATAGGTTTGGTGATAAGAGCTTTGGTCTGGGAAGCTGGACCTATGACTGATAGTGGTCCAAAGAGCTGAGTTTGAATCTGAACTGTTCAGCTACTATCTACGTTATGGGTCCTGTTGGACAGGTCCTTTTACCTCTCTGGCTTTCATTTAATCCTCTGTCAAATGAGAGAATTGGATGAGCACCTCTAAAATTCCTTGAGTTCTGCCCTTGCTGATTATTTTGTGTCAAGGGCAGAACTCAAGAGGTGCTCATCCAAATCTGGGCCTCAATTTCCTCTCTAGCATCCACACATTGCTGCACCAATCACTAGAATAGTAGGTCCTTTAGCCTCAGTTTCCTCATCTATAAAATGAGAATAATAATACTTGTACTCCATATCTCATAAGGTTGGAGTTAGTTAAGTACTTTGTGGACACTGAGATACACAGCAGATACAGAGATGTAAGTTGTTGTTATTGTTACATTCTATGCTTCTACTGACTAGTTGTGCCACCTTGGACTAATCAGCCTCTCTGACTTCCCAGTTCTTTGTTTCAATGTATTTATGTTAGTGTCTTATGCAGGATAATTGCAAAGTTTAAATTATATGCCTGTCGCAAAAATGCTTTTAAAAATACCAAGTGCTATGCCATGTAGGGGGTTATTATACTCAAGAGCCCAGGTCCCTTTGAAGCGACAAAATGCTAAGATGTCTAGACCAATCAATTCATCACCCATTCAGGACCAGAAACCCTGCTAGGGGATTGGTACATACAAAAGAGGCAAAGAGGCATCTAAACCTAGGAAATTTACAATCTTTTTTGTAGAGATAAGACTAATATATATATATGGAAAAGTAGTAAACAAGTAAGAAGAATAAATGAAGTGAGGGGTACAGACAGGTGTGTTGAAGTCAGCTCAAACCAGCTCAGGAAAGCTGATGGTTGAATTTTTAGTATGAGTATTTACAACTCTGAAATCAGCAAACTACAAATTAGGGTTTGATTTATTGTTTTGTCTAGACCTAAGAAGTCAATGGGGAAAATGTTAATAATGTAGATGAAACTTAAAAGTGTGTGATGAGTACATTTCTCCGCATGCTCTCCCCCCCCACATTGGGCTGGTTGTTAAATATTTACCAGAACACTACTGGATACAGACACTAAGTGCTGCAGGGATTCCAAAGAGGGCTAGCTTCATGAAAAAATCATAGATTTAGAGCTAGAAGGGACCTTAGAGATCATCTAGCCTGGAATCTGTGTGCTTAAAAAATGTTTTGATAACTGTATTTCAATATAATTAATTCTCTTTTCAATATCATGCATTTTATGCATTTAAAACATTATTTTGAGAAGGTGTTGATAGGCTGCACCAAACTTCTAAAATGCGATGATCTAGTCTAACTGTCATTTCACAGATGAACAAATTGAGGTGGAATGACTTCCTTGAGCTCATACAAGACATAAAGATTCAACACCAAGTTCCTTACTTTATATCCAGTTGTCTTTCTATTATACCTTTAAAGAGGAGGAGGAAGAAGGAAAAAAAGAGGAAAGAGAGGAAGAAGAGGAAGAAAAAAAGGAAGAGGAAGAAGAAGAGGAAGAAGACAATGAAGAAAAGAGAAGGAAGAGGGGGAAAGAGAAGGAAAAGGAGAAGGAGGAGGAGGAGAAGGAGAAAAAGGTGAAGGAGAAGGAGGAAGAAGAAGAGGAGGAAGAAGTCCTTGAGCTGATTCAGACAAGGGAAGAGGGAAGACATTCAGACAAGAACAGGGGAACAATATGAGAGTAGCATATTGCCTGGATGGTGAGAAGCTTGGTGTGGCTTGAACAAAGAGAAAGCAATGGAAGATAAAGTTGGTTCCTTTGTCACGGGATGGCCTTGAATGCTCTATGAAGGAGTTAAAGGTTTTAAAAATAATTTTTTTTAGTATAACCCTAGTAACCATCAACAAAGAAAAACCTTCAAATAAACAACCAAGATTTTAGAAATGAAATGATACACAGAAGCATAAACTTTTTACAATGTGTCATCTTTAAAAATGCACATTCTAACTTCTTTCACAAAACAATAGCAATAATGACTTACGTGCTCTGGTGCCCTCTTCTCGTCCTTTTCTTCTGATTCTTTCTTCTGAATTTCTTCAGATTTTGATGTTGTTATTTTTAAAAGATACAGTCATAGCCAGTATGCCTTTTGTTCCAATTCTGCTCTCATCGCGCTGCATCAGTTCAAACATGTTTTTCCTTATTCCTTTGTATTTGCATCTGTCATTTCTGATGGCACAGTACTATTCCATTATGCTGGTGTGCCAAGTTTATTCAACTATTCCTTAATCATTGGCCACATTGGTGGCCAAGGAAAATTTTAAAGAAAAACCAAGTTCTGATTTGTTTGTTGTAAACATCCAAGGATGGAAGAGATGGTTTCTGTCTAGAGGAGCTTATAGTCATAAGGGTCTTAAATGTGGAGATGAGAGAGACCTTAAAAGCTGTCCCTGTCATTTTACAGGTGAGGAAACCGAGGCCCACAGAGGAGGATAACTTGCCCAAGAATGCATAGGTGGTAAGTAGCAAAGCCAGGATTTGAATCCAGGTCCCCTAAGTTCAAATCCAGCATTCTTTCCACTGTACTACTCTGCTTCTCTTGGTTTAGTTGGGGGAGATAAAAGCCTAGCAGTCCACTAGACAGCAGTCAATGTAAAAACAAATACCATATTCATTGTTGTCATTCAGTCATTTTTCAGTCACATCCAATCCTTTGTGACCCCATTTGAGGTTTTCTTGGCAAAGATACTAGAACAGTTTGCCATTTCCTCCTCCAACTCATTTTACAGATGAGGAAATTGAGGCAAATAGAATTTTCACTTGCCTAGGGTCACCCAGCTAGTGTCTGAGGCAAGATTTGAATTTTGGGCTTCCTGATCCCTAATCCAAAGCTCTCTTCACTATGTTATCCAACTGCCTTCTGGTTAGCTGTTAGCCATGACCTTTTACTTCTGTCTGTCCATCTATCTGTCTCTTCTCCTAGACTCTCTCTTCAGTGAACTTCAGCCTTGTATCCTAAAGTTTAGATGGGTGTTTATGCTTAGGTTCCACATTCATTTGTTAGTGGGTATCTGGTAAGACCCCAGAGCCTTGGGAAACCACAGTAGTCTCAGAGGAGAAGGTTTGTCCTGTTGCAGAGAGAATTGCTTCTTAAAGGGGCACAACAAAGATGTGAGATTGCTTTTTGTTGGCCTGAGGTTTTGAGGATCATTCTTTGCCTTTTAGTTTACCTGGAGCCCCATCGTTAAGGACTCATCTCTAATTCAGCCTTTGCTTGTTCCATTTTTCTTTTCCTCTTTTATCTTCCTCTCTATCTCTCTCCTTTCTTTCTTTTTTCCTTCCCTCCCCTCCCTCCCTTTCTTTCTCTTTCCCTCTCTCCTTGTGTCTTTCTCTCCTTCCTCTATCTCTTTCCTTATCTTCTCCCCTCCTCTCTTTCTTCCCTCCCTTCTTTTTTTTTTTTAGTCTAATTCTCTTTGTCTCTCTCTCTCTCTCAGTCTCTGTCTCTTCCTGCCTATATCTCTTGGTATCCTTCTTTCTGAATCTCTCTCCCTCCCCCTCTTTCTTTTCCTGCCAGGAATCCTGTCTCATGTGAACCAACACTTCGTGGCTCTACTATTTCCCCCCTTTTCAGCACTGATTTGGGAAAATAGCAGAGAGAGAGAGAGAGAGAAAGAGAGAGAGAGAAAGGGAAGGGGAAGGAAGCAAAGAGAAGAGGGGAGGAGAGGAGAGGGGAAGGGAGGACAGAAACACACACACAGAAGAGAGATGAGAGAGAAGCAGAGACAGAGAAATAGAAGAGAAAGAGGGAAACAGTGACAGAAGATTGAGATGTGAGAGAAACCGAGACACAAGATAATCAGAGAGGAGGGAGGGATGGAGGGAGAGAAAGAGGGAGGGAAAGGGAGAAAGAGAGAGAGAGAGAGAGAAGAAAAAAAATATCAAAGCTCCACATATTGGATCCAGATGTGCTCCCTTGCACACAGTCCTTTCCAGCAATTTAATTAAATTCCCCCAGACAGCCAGGAGGGTTTCTTAATGATCAAATTTCCCTGGCTCCCCTCCTAAAATGCCCCTTTTCTCTTGCTCACTCTGTCTCCCTGATGGATAGCCAAAGGTATTCTTCCTGCAATCAGCTCCACCAAACAGAGCTCTTAGCAGAGCAGAGAGAACCCTGTGGTCCTCCTGTCCATTTTCCCTCTCCCTCTCCCCACCCCCAAGGCTCTTAGCAAAACACCCTTTCTGCTTCAACCACAGAGCCTTTGAGCTTTACCCTCCCTTCTCTTCCCCATCTCCCCTGGCATAGACTGAGTAAAAACTTGGGACAGTATTCAGGGGCACCTTATTCTGGTTCTCCTACTCCAACTCCCACCCCTAAACATATATTTTGCCACAGGGAATCATCTGCCCTCTCATGGGAGGCAGGTATGAAATGGGAGAAGGTCCAAGCCCTGTGGACTCATCTGGGCTCCTGAGCAGCAGTCAATGGAATGGAACATGGGTAGCTGTGCCTCCCTAGTCAGGAATCTCTGGTTCTCTTTCCACGTGGGGCCTGGGTGGCCGCTTTGGGATTTGTTGTTGCTTTGTTTAATTAATTGGAGTTAAGACTTAAGTACCCATAAAGCCTATGCTAGGCCCCTGGGTGGAGAGGTCTACACAGCCTGACAATGTTCCTTGTTCTTAGATTTCTCTTAGAACTTGGGACCTCATATTTGCACTTAGGTTCTAAATTGTGGCTTAGGTATTTATGTAAATGTCTTATTAGGCTGTAAGATCCTAGAGGACAGGGCCTGTAGAATTCAAGTTCATTGCCAGGAGGGATAGTTTCATTCTTTGTACTTGTATCTCTATAGCCTTGAAGGATGTCCCAGGTATTCAGAGAAGGAAAAGAGTGAGGGCTAAAGCAAGTCAAATTAATTCAAAGCAATTCAACAAGCATTTATTAAACATTGATTATGTTCTGGGCTCTGCACTAGATTCAAGGGATACAAAAACAAAAATGAAACTGTGCCTGCCCTCAAAGAGTGTCCATTCTACTGCTAGTAGTCAGGAAGGCTTTATGGAAGAGGTGAAGGATGATATACGATTTAGAGAAGATCAGGGAAGACATTTCTAGGGGGAGGGGAATGAGCTGAGTCGAATTCAAGTCAAGTCAACTAAACAAACATTTATTAAGAGCGTACTATGTGTAAAACCCTCTGCCTTGTACTGATAAGGTACTGGACCACTGTCAAAGCTGTCTCCCTTAAGGCCTCCTCCAGCTTCCACAAGATAACAGTCAGGTTAAGCATCCATATAATAAGAACTGGAGCAACAAAAACCCACATTTTTATACAGTGCTTTGGATTTACAAAACACTAACTAGCCCTATGAGGTAGCTAATGGTTGCATTATTGTCTCCATTAACAACATTGGAAGCTGAGGCTTAGAGAAGAAAAGGAATTTGCCTAAGTTCATTCAGCAAGGAAGAGAGAAGAGAGATTTGAATCCAGATCCCTGACTTCAGGGCCACTAGTTTTTCAGCTACTCCATGACACTCCACTCTTTTCTGGAGAATCTCAGAGCTGGAAGGGATGTACATATCAACGTCTTTCAACTATTTTATAGAAAAGGAAACTGACCCCAGAAAGAAGAAAAAACTGCTCTAAGTCCCATAGTGAGATAGTAGCAAAACTTGGATTAGGATTTAGGTCTCTTGATCTCAGGAGCATCTCTCTTCATCAGTATTTAGAGGGGAAGAATATGAGTTAAGATCTGCAGGAAGAATTTAAGGTTGTTGGGTCATTCTGGGTCTCATGTACCATGTGAACCTTCTAATGCAGAATGGACCAGGGAGTCAGTGCCAACCCCTGGGGCATCTTCACTTGATGTTTTCTCTTTGATTGGGGCAGGGAGGGAGGAGGGGTATAGCTCAGACAGCAGGAATGTCTTCCAAACTCTTTCCTCCCTCCCTCTTTTCCAAGAGGGTCAGGGAGACTGAGAGCAGTGACTAAGCCCCTGGGAGACAGGACTCACCACACCCCTGGCAGAGGGATTGAGTTTCAGGCCCAGTCTCTATCATGGGGGTAGTGGGGGAGGGAGAAGGAGAGGCAGAAAACAAATCTTTTAGCTCTTCTCCTCTGATGCTTTTTTTTTGGGGGGGGGGGGGCGGGGAGCAGAGATAAAGACAGAAACCCTTTCTGTTCTCCAGGAACTGTCTCTGTACTGAGGGACTGAGTTCAAAAGAAACTCTGTAGGAGCCCAGGGGTGGGGGAAGGGCTGTGTGGCTAGATAAGGGTCTAGGAACAGTAGTGATCTTCTCCCTACCTGGGAAATTCTGGTTCATGACTTTGCATCACTAACTTTAGTCTATCTTGGACCATAAACATTTCAGAAAGGACAGGGCAGGGGTGGCACCCATAGTAGGACAGGCACATATAGTCGGAGATCACCCCAGTGGCTCACCTTCTCTCTTTCTTCCAAGGCTCTGTGGGGACTTTTCTTATCTTAGGTCTGGTTTATGTCCCCAGGACCAAGACTTAGAGACTGAAGCTAACTGAGCCTGAGAGGAGGGAATAATGGATGACATCAGACGGACACCTACCCGAGAAAGATCCCCGAAGTAGGTCCCCAGCATAGAAATAGCTCAGCTGGGAGGACAAGGGCTCCTTAGTGCTGAGGGGGCAAGAAGCTAAAATGGGGGATGAGTATGAACCCCAAACTACCATCAGGGACAGGTTCCTGCCCTCCTCCATTGCTTCTCTTTAGCCTGTCTAAGCTTTGATTTTTTGACGGCTAGCTTATCTGCACTGAGCCACATTGGAGTCATACTTAGGGTCCCAAGAGAAAGGTCTGGAAAGAACCTTAGAGACTATTTAGTCTACCCCTGCCCCCAACATTGTACAGATGAGCAAACTCTGTGTGTGTGTGTGTGTGTGTGTGTGTGTGTGTGTGTGTGTATGTGTGTGTATGTGATTGAAGGGGAAATCCTGGCCTTGAACCCAAGTCCCATTAACTCTAATCTATTTCTCTTTCCCCTCTACGACACTCCTCCTAAGAGCCAGGGCATGGACAACATGATTTCTTTTTTTTCCTTTTGATCCAGGTTTATTCCTAGGAAATCACTGATAAGAATACAGTCTTAAAAACAAACATAAAAACCCCACCAAAACATTTATGTTATCAGTTAGGAAATAGCTAAACACATTGTAGTATATGAATGAAAAGGAATACTACTGTACTGTAAAAAAAGGACAAAAATGATGAATATAGAGAATCATGGGAAGATTTATAACAGACTGAAGTAAGCAAAGCCAAAAAAATATGCACAATGGTGATAATAATGTAAATTTTAAAAAATCACAAAATAATCAAAAGTGAATGTTCCAAAATTTACAAGAACAAGCATGGGGATGACTTGATTTCTCCCAGAAGTCCTGATGTAGGAGGTGTTTCTGAGCCCTCCTCTCTGTCCCCTTCCCCATAGCCAATCCCATTCTCTTTCTGGGTGTGTGGGGGGAACCATCTCTCTTTACACCTTCCTGGTAAGGCTGCTTGCCTTCACCATGTCTCAGATTCCACAGAGCTACCTTTAAATACTGACACATTCAACGAGTATTTACCAAGAACCTACTATATGCAGGATGCTCTGAGAAGTCACAAACCCTGCCCCCCACCCCCAAAGAGTAATCTGTTGGGGAAAGAGGTGGATAGGATATGTATGTGACTGTTGCAGTTTCTCATCTTTCGTTTTTCAAATAAGACCAATGACATCGTGGTTGGGTGATATCTAGACTTGCGAGTAAATTGGATGTAAGTGAGGTACAGTTGCACAGTCATCAGCCTCACTCTGTCTTCCAGAGTCAGTGAAGTCCAGTAGCAAGACAAAAGTCAAGATAACTGGCCATGGCCAGGGATGCAGTGGATGACCTGAGTGTCTTTGCCTTGTTCAGTCACTTTCATGGCCGTTACATGTTCATATCTGCCCATTCCTACAGGAGAAATCTTCACATGTTTGGGGTAGGCATCCCCCTAACTCATCAAAGGATTTGAGGCCCCTTAGTTAACTTCAACCTCATTTAGTCCATCTGCTGAGATGGTTTTTTCCCAGGGTATGGTTGTTGCATGTGTTACAGCTTTTTGTAAACACAAGTGAGATCCGGGTGACAGATGGATACCAAAGGTGGGTGAGTAGCCCTGAAAAGTGCTTGGCAAGCCCTCTCATTCGAGATGCCAGTCTTCCCTGAACATCCCATATACCCTTATGTAACTATGATACAAGACAAAATGTGTTAATTTATAAGAGAATTTTGGACATCAGTTACAAAAATATGGCCACTGAGTCCTTGGACCCCTTAAAGGAAATAGGATGAAATCCTGAGGGAGGGAGGTCTTCAGCTCTCACATCTGTCATGGAGTAGTGAAAGGAAGCTGGGGTTCAGACTCAGAATGAACACCTGGGCTTGGACTCTAGCTCTTTCACTTATTACCTATAAGGTAGTAAGGCAAGTCATATCCCCTCTCTGGGTCTCAGGTTTCTTCTCTGTAAAATGAAGGAGGATAGGTTAGATGGCCCCTTCCAGCTTGGAGTATTACCAAAGTCAAGTCAAGAAACACTTATTACATGCTCTCTATGTGCCAACCACTGTACAAGGGTGGTGGTCCCTGTCCTCAAGTAGCTGACATGGATTTAATTTTCACCCATGGATCACTAATCTAGAGCTGGAAGGGATATCAGAGATCAAGTAGTGTAACCCTCTTTTTTTCACAATTGAAGAAATAAAGAGCAAAGGGAGTTAAGTGATTGCCTGAAGTCCTCCAAGCGTCATAGGGGGAATTTGAACTTAAGACTACTGACTCTTTCCATCATATCATGATACTGCCTCAAGTCAACTTGTGTAGAGACCAGGCTCTTCACTAGGGCTGGGAAGGAGAAAGGAAGGGCTGCACTTCTCTTAACCTTTCACCTTGTGGGTGAGGTAGATATATGTGATCCACATGTGAAGAAGTCAAGGGTCAGTCCCATTGTCCACCAGGGCATCTGTGGAAGCTCCGGCTTTTCCTTGTCCTGTGCTCTCAGAGCCCACATTACTTCCAATCAGGCTGATTCTCGAGCTCATAGGGAAGATCTCAGTTCATACCTCACCCTCTCCTAGAGGTTTCCAGGAAGAAAGAAAGGCAATGATGATGACAGACAGAGGGTGGAATTTGGGGGGAGGAGAGCGAGAGGAGGAAAGCCCAGCAAATCAAGGGAGAGATGGATGGAGGGGATGAGTGAAGGAAGAATGAAGAGGGCGGGAAGGCAGGAGCATGTCATGACTGAACTTCAGAAGAATGCCAATCTGCTCGGACTCTGTTCCTCAGTGCCCCTGGGACCTGCCCATGTGTTGAAATCTGGATTCTTTCCATGAAAAAAAAATCTGTTTAGTTTATTGTTAATTTTTCCAAAGATGTGAATTTCTGGAAACTCCATGAGGTTTTTTAAGTGAATAAACTATTGTCCCGTCTCCCTCCCCCCACAGTTAAATTGCCTTGGCCTTATAGGAAAAAGCTAGGCTCTGTTGGAGGGAAGGCTGGGAGGCCAGCCCGGAGAGAGCTGCTGGCCTGGCTGTTGGGGTAAATAGCCTGGTCCAGGATCAACCAGCCCTGCCAGGGCCCAGACTAGGCAAGAAAAGGCCAGGGATAAACTGCAGATAGACAGACGGATATGTGACCAGCAGGGATTATTAGTGGTGACTAATAGCCATAAACAACAGTTCCAGCTTAGATTGACAGGGAGCAGCAGAGGTAACGTGGGAGGGGTTGTTGGACTCAGGAATAACCTGGGTTTGAATTGTGCTTCTGACACATGTTAGTTGAATGACCACAAGCAAGTCGCTTGATTTCTCTGGGTCCCTCATCTCTCTCTCTTTCTTATGAGAAGCAGAGGCTCTGCTCAGTAGAAGGAGTTTCCACACTGGGAGCTCCCTACAAAGGTGAAATCATAGGTCTAGACAAAAACAAAAAGATGGAGAACAGAATACCTTCCTCACAACAGTCAGGTGAGGAGGGTAGTATATAGTTGCCTCAGTTCTGCATAGGGGAGGAATCTAAAGTTTAGAATGAGGTTCAGTAATTTACCACAAAATCACAAAGCGAGGACTGCAAGAGGCCGTGTGACAAAGGAAGGGAGCACCTACTATGTGCCAGACTTAATACCAAGCACTTTACAATTAATTATATCTCGTTCGATCCTTACGGTAACCCTGGGAAGTAAGTGCTGTTATTACCTCCATTGTACAAATGAGGAAACTCAGGTGGACAGAAGTTAAGTGACTTGCCCAGGGTCACACAGCCAGTAAGAGTCTGAAGTTGGATTTGAAGTCAAGTCTTCCTTCCTTCCAGGTCACTAGCTGCCTTGGCGGGTTGAGTGGATAGTGTGCTGGGTCAGACAGGCTTGGGGCTTGAAGTTCCCCTCTGACAATCGCTAGCTGTGGGCCCGTAGGGAATCACCTAACCTCTCTGAGCTCCAGTATCCTCATCTGTCAAATGGGGATGATAACAGCACCTATCTCCAGAGCTGTTATGAGGATCAAATGAGAGAATTTATGTAAAGTGCTTTGCCAGCCTTAAAGGAGTGTCTAAATATTTACGTGACATTTGACAGGGATTACCGGGCTTCTTAGTTTCCATGGCTTCTTTCAAGAATCAGCTCCAAACCCGCCGTCTGCAGGATAGTAATTTTGCCTGTCACTGTTGCCGACTCTTCCTGCCAAGAGAGGGTGAAGTATGATCTGGGCCCTTCCCTGTGAGCTCAAGTGGGGCAGCACAGAGGGGAGTAACATGGGCTCAGAGGAGCATAGGACAAGGATGGTGGAGTGAAGAGTTTCCCAAGTCGTCCTGATTAGGAGGGCCTGGTGGGCAATGGTACTGATACCCGGCTTCTGTACTTTTGACGAACCTGGGTTGATAATGGGGATCCAAGGGGCCAGTGGGATGGGTGGCTCAGAGGACCATGGTTCTTGCACTATGGATAGAGATTCTCTGACCTGAATGTTTCTCAGACAGAGTCCTTGTCCTGTAGAAATGAGGACAAATGCATCCATATTTTATCTATGCATGTGAAGATCAAATGAAAAAATAATTGTAAAATACTTAGCACAGTGCCTGGAACATAGTAAGTACTATGTAAAGTTATCTATTATTATTATCTAGACCCTGAATTTTCACTTGAGAGCTATAAATGTTCTTGGGAGATGTGCAGCAGTGGGGTCTTTCTGTCCACTACTTCCCCAGGTTTAGTAGGGAATGGCGACAAGCAAGTGAGAAATCAATGTCCTTTTAACTGAGGTGCTCAATAACTTAGGGAAAAAGGCTGGGTGGCATAGAGTCAATCTGGGGGCTGTGATAAGAAAGGGAGGAGGAAAGGGACGAGTGTGAAATTAGAAGTTAAGAGAGATGGAACCTTAATGAGAGACAGATGGGAGACCTAGAGGAAGAGGGGTCACTCCTGCTGACAGGAAGCAGAGGTCAAAGGGCATGGAACTTTCTAAAGATAGGAGCCAAGCAAAATAAGTAGCCAGGCAATAGCCAGAGCTGGTAGGAGGTGAGCCATCCCTCTGTGTCCAGTTCCCCTACCCAGAACAGAATCTTTGGGGTGAACTATTTCTGGCATTGTTGTTTGCTAGTTTCTATCTCTGGTTATTCCTACCTATCCCAGCTTTAACCCCAAAGGTTAAAGGGTATCTAGTAGATAAAGCACCAGACTTGAAGTCAGTAGAGACTTGTGAATGCCAGGGTTCAATTGCCATCCCTGATATTTACCAGCTGGGTGACTATAAGCAAGTCACTTATTCTCATTTTCTCATCCTTAAAATGAGGGACATGAACTAGAGAGATGACCTCTCTGGTTCCTTCCAGCTTAAAATCTATGATCCTATAAAATCACAGAATCATAGAGTGTGAGTTAGAAGGTATCATAGAAACCATCTATTTTGGGGGAGGGTTCCTCAATAATTTCTTTATTTTTAAGAATGTTTTTATTTTTTCTCAATTACATGCAAAAACAATTTTAACATTCTTTTTTGTATCATTTTTGAGTTCCAAATTCTCTCCCTCCCTTTCCTTCCTCCTCCTTGAGAAAGCAAGCACTTTGGTAAAGATTATACATAATATTTCCACATTATCTGTGTTGCAAAAAATACACCACACAGCCCCAAGAAAAATAAAGTTAAAAAAGTATGCTTTGATCTGTATCAGTTCTTTCCCTGGAGGTGGTTAGCATATCTCATCATGAGTCTTCAGAATTGTCTTAAATCACTGAATTGCTGAGAATAGCTAAATCATTCACAGATAGCCATCCTACAATCTTGCTGTTACTGTGTGCATTATTCTCCCACATCTGCTTCTTTCACTGCATCAGTTCATGTAAGTCTTCCTAGATGTTTTTGAAAGTATCTTGCTTGTCCTTTCTTATAGCACAATAGTACTCTGTCATAATCACATACCCCAGCTACCATCTAGTCCAAATCATGCATGAAAGGGATTCCCCCTAATGCCTCACCTGACAATAATAGCCAACATTTACATGGTGCTTTAAGGTTTACAAAGCATTTTTGATATTATCTTATTTGATTCTAGCAATCCTGTGAGATAGGTGATATTTATATTTTACAAATGGGGAAACCGAGGCTAAGAGGTTAAATGACTAGCCCAGAGTCACACAGTTAGCAAGCATCTGAGGGAGGATTGGAACTTTAGTCACCCTGATTCAAAATCCCCCTGGCCACCTACCCAGAGTCTGAGCTGAACAGCTATCACAGAACCAAGAGATGAAACCTGTGCTTCTTTGTCCTCCAGGGCCAGCTCAGGGCAAAGATGATTCTGCTGCCTTCTCAACTGTCACAGTATTGATTCATCAAAACACCTGTCATTATACTTCTTGAATTTCCATCTACACCTTTGGAGATACTGAATTTGGAAGCAGAGAATTTGAGTACAGATCAATAAGTGGAGAAATATTTATTAAACACAGGGATTTAAAGAAGAAAAAGCAGAACCTGAACCTTCCCTCAAGAAACTTATATTCTTCTTTTTTTACTGTATTACTCAATTTTTTATTTAAAAAATTAATTTATTTTTAGTTTTCAATATTCACTTCTACAAGATTTTGAGTTCCAAATTTTCTCCCCATCTCTCCACCCTAAGGGAGCATGTATTCTGATTACCCCTTCCTCCAATCTGCCTTCCTTTCTATAACTTCCCACTTCCCCCACTTCTCTTATCACCTTCCCTTCTATTTTCCTGTATGGCAAGATAGATTTCTATGCCCAGTTGCATGTGCAAACAATTTTTAGCACTTGCTTTTAAAACTTTGAGTTCCACATTCTCTTTTTCCCTCCCCACCCACCCTTATTGAGAAGGCAAGAAAATTTGATGTAGGTTATGCATATGTGTGGTCATGCAAAACACTTCCATAACAGTCATATTGTGGAAGACTAACTATATTTCCCTCTATCCTATCTTGACTCCCACCTCCTCTATTCTCTCCTTTGACCCTGTCCCACCTCAAAAGTACTTGAAGAAGTGCACATTCTAAAGGAGGAAACAACACTGATGTGAAAGAGATGTATAATACATACAGAGTATATGAAAAATAACTTTAAAGCAGGGTTTCCCAACCTGGGGCAGGAGAGAAGGGACCATAAATTTAGATGAGATGACAAATTTACAGCTTTATTTTCACTAACTTCTTAGTGAAATTTAGTATTTCTTTTAATCATTTAAAAACCTGATTCTGAGAAAAGGGTTCCATAAACTTCACCAAACTGTCAAAGGAGTCCATGGTCCAAAAAAGATTATGAACCCCTGCCTTAGGGGAGGGGAGCAGGAGGAGGAACAACCAGTAAATGGGGGGAGAGATAGATGGAAGGGAGAAGTGAAGGGAGAATGAAAAAGGTGGCAAGGCAGGAGCATATCATGACCTCCTAGTGCCTTTGCCTCAGTACTTACATGAAAGTTTATAGATCCAAGGGGCAGAGCTCCAAGACTTAACCCTCTGCGGACCAAAATCCCCTTAACAATGGGGTTCTTTGGTGGTCTGACCTCACTCCATTCAACCACCTTCACTGCTTTTTCCTACCTCATGAACCAGCATGACTCCTACCTGAGCCAAAAGGAAACAAATAAAGCTAAGATACCTTCAGAGGTTGCTTTGAGAGAGCAGTCATTGTAGAGAGGTGGGCTATACCATAGCCTCTTTTGCCCCACTTTTAAGGCTACTTTATCAGTGATTGAAGCTTCCCAGAGTACAGGGGAATCCTCTCTTGCATATGGCAATCTCTGTCTCTGTCTCCATGTGGGGCATGATACTTGCCCAAAGAGAGCCAAATATATTCACTGGCCATACTCTTTCCTGCATATTATCCTGAGATATGAGGAGGCAACCCCTACTAAGACTACATCATTATCTCCTAAAGTGACTGAGAATTATGAAAAACAGCTTTGGTAACCCAAGAGTTGGGTTCTATGCCCTCCAAGAGTTCATTTTATGATTCAAGGAAAGCTATTTTTTTTCTCTCTTTGCCTTTTATTTTCCACTTTAGGTCTGGGAGAAGTCCTAGGAATTCACATCCATCTTCCTGCCTCCATGGACAAGATCGGAGACCCTTGTGGCCTACACAAGAACTCTGCTCCTTCATCCAGCACATGTCCTATCAGTCTTCACCTTTTCTTTTGGATGACATTAGAACAGTCTCAGAGGTCAACCTGCAAGCACCTCACCCCCCTCACTAGTGGCTCTGGGGGACTCCCCGTGTGGCAAACATCATTGTTTTCCTAATTCAACACAGAGGAGGTAGGGTATTTGTTCTTTCATTCATTCATTCATCAAAACTTTAATACAGCTATAATCTCATCAATGTGGATATTCCCTCCCTAGGGGCTGATCATAATCCATTCAAGCCTTCTCATCTTGTACCACTCTTGTTCATGTTCTCCCATAGACCATCCAAAGAGGGTTCACCTAATGGACTTGAGGCCATCTTCTGTGTTTTTACATTGTCTAGGTACTAGTGCCTTGCTTTTGGCTCTTGCTCTTGCTTTGTGGTCGCCCCATCTCTTTTTTTAAAATCATACTCTTCCTGAAGGATAGTCCTTAAACTACTTATTATTTGGAAGTCATCCCTGTGAATGTGCTGCAACCTACTTATACCTACCATGACACTCTCTATTGACCTGCAACTTGGAATCTTCAGAGGTTCTGTTGTTAAAAAATTTACAATCAAATGGCACCACTGGGAAGGTGAACATTTTTATTGTCTTCTGGGAAAAATCACAATATAATTTTCCCAAAACAACCCATTTGATCAATATTCAACAACAAAATTCAGCAGGCATATACTTATTTATTTAATTTGAAACTGAAATACAATGAACAAAGCTGAAAATTTTAAATAAATCCTAAAACTTATGGTACGTAAAATAAAACTTTTAAATGACAATAAAATTTATAATTCTAAAACATGTATATATTAATTTTAGCAAAAAATAAAAATGTTCTCTTTGTTTCTATGTCTTCTTTCTCATTTCCTTTGGTTCTGTGAATTTGGGGGATTGTGCTATTATTATCATTTTCATCATCACTGTTATTTCATTCCTCTCATCTGTTTTTGATGATACTTGCACAGAAATAGTACAAGAACAAGTAGCTATCCTACCATGTGGATTGTTGCTCAAGTATTTTGTGTAATTGAACAAATGTTTGCATGTAAGTGATGATGATGATGATGTAAAGCATTATCATTGCTACATTTTGTGGTCAGTGTGCGTATTGTTATTCTCATGATTTAATTCAACAAAGCTATACCCACAGTGGGATGATTAGGGCTTTGCCTCAGGACATTGAGATGAAAAGCACTGACAACAATTACGTTCTTCCATCAGGAAGAAATAACTGAAATCAGTACCTCATTAGAAAGAAGAATAAGATAAGACATGAAGCTACTGGATATCATTGTTCTCTTCTAGGGAGCCCAGGATCTCTATCTTACCTTCATGGAGCAATGCCCTGGGGTCCAGTTTCTTTCCTTGTGGTGTCTTGGTCTCTCCATCTCACTCAACTTCTTGTCCTGGGTGCATTTTGTACTCTTATCACAGGCACCAGAAAAATTGTCATGCTGTGATGCAGTGTAGCAGTAAGCACCCTGGCATACACAGGAGGGCCTGCTGCACAGGTTCTTAGACTTGCTTTTCTAAAAAGAAAGCAACTTTTGAGAGATCAACAATCACTTTAATCAAACACATATACCACAAGCAGGACCAACAGACAGGCCTTCCAACTGTCAGACCACAGGCAAGACATACATCGCAGATTAATGGACAGATCCAACTGTCTGACCATTATGTACGTACATAGTTACCAGAGAGACAAGCACCAACATCTGTTTTCAAAGGCTCCTTAGCAGCTTCCCAGAGTCTCATCTGACCTAATCATAGGAACACTCTCCCAATGACTGAGCCCCAAAGCAAAAAACCTCACCTCAGAGTATATATAGAGCCAGAAGGCATCACAATCCAGTGTGCTTCAGTGCCTAATTACCAAAAGGTGTGAACACCTTCAAGCAAACAAGTATTCCCTAATCAAACTCCGCCTGAGACCTGTTAATGGGTAGGGAAGATTTTTAACTCCCATTACATGCTGTCACTGCATAACTGTGTATAAGTTCCCATATTTCTTTGCAGTGTTTATATTTATCATTTCTTAGAATGCATTCATTAGGTTCATCCATGATGATTTCTTAAGCCATTTCCTAATTGTTTAACTTTGTTTGGCTATTAGGAATAACTCTATCATTAGTATTCTTGTTCAGAAAAAATTTTTTTAATTCTTTCAATAACATCCTTAGGTTATAGCACTGATAGTGTGAATAGTGAGTCCAAAGGATGTGAACAGTTCTATAGCTCTTTTTACAGGGTTGCCATATTGCTTTCTAAAATGATTCTATGAGGGTTGAGCCAAGATGGCGGAGTAGAAAGATACACGTATGCTAGCTCCAAACCCATGTCCATAAAATACCGGTAAAGAAGAACTCCCAACAAATTCTGGAGCAGCAGAAGCCACAGAACAATGGAGTGGAAGAGATTTCTGTTCCAGAGAGACCTGAAAAATTGACTCAAAAGGTCCATCACACTGGACCAGAGCAGAACCCAGCCCTTCCTTCGTCGCGTGGCGCCAAGAGGAGCAGATCCGAGCAGGCTCCAGGGACAGAATCTCCAGCGGCTGCGCAGGTCCCTCCATCCACAGGAGCCAAAGGTCAGTGGGAGAGTCTTTTTGGCTCGCCGAGAGGGGAGTGGGGTGTCCCCATAACTCAGGCCCCCTCGGGAGGCAGCAGCAGAGGCAGCAGCAGACAGGGGCTCCCAAAGCAGGCAGGAGCTTGGATCCATTGTTGAAGGTCTCCACATAAACCCCCTGAGGGAACTGAGCCCTGTGTGGAGGCCCTGCCCCACCTGAGCAGCTGAACTTAATCCCACACTGAATAACAGCCCCACCCCCTGCCAAAAGCCCTGAGGCTGGGAAGCAGCATTTGAATCTCAGCCCCTAAGCACTAGCTGGGTGGATCTGGAGGCGTGGTGGGTGTGGAAAGGAAACTCAGAAGTCAAGTCACTGGCTGGGAAAATGTGCAGAAAAGGGGGAAAAAAATAAGACCATAGAAAGGCTACTTTCTTGGTGAACAGATATCTCCTCCCATCCTTTTTGATGAGGAAGAACAATGCTTACCATCAGGGAAAGACATAAACGTCAAGGCTTCTGTATCCCAAATATCCATAATTAATATTCAATGGGCTCAGGCCATGGAAGAGCTCAAAAAGGATTTTGAAAATCAAGTTAGAGAGGTGGAGGAAAAACTGGGAAGAGAAATGAGAGAGATGCAAGAAAAGCATGAAAAGCAGGTCCACATCCTGCTAAAGGAGACCCCCAAAAATGCTGAAGAAAATAACACCTTGAAAAATAGGCTAACTCAATTGGCAAAAGAGGTTCAAAAAGCCAATGAGGAGAAGAATGCTTTCAAAAGCAGAATTAGCCAAATGGAAAAGGAGGTTCAAAAGCTCACTGAAGAAAATAGTTCTTTCAAAATTAGAATGGAACAGATAGAGGCTAATGACTTTATGAGAAACCAAGAAATCACAAAACAAAACCAAAAGAATGAAAAAATGGAAGATAATGTGAAATATCTCATTGGAAAAACAACTGACCTGGAAAATAGATCCAGGAGAGACAATTTAAAAATTATGGGACTACCTGAAAGCCATGATCAAAAAAAGAGCCTAGACATCATCTTTCATGAAATTATCAAGGAAAACTGCCCTGAGATTCTAGAACCAGAAGGCAAAATAAGTATTGAAGGAATCCACTGATCACTGCCTGAAAGAGATCCAAAAAGAGAAACTCCTAGGAACATTGTGACCAAATTCCAGAGTTCCCTGGTCAAGGAGAAAATACTGCAAGCAGCTAGAAAGAAACAATTCAAGTATTGTGGAAATACAATCAGGATAACACAAGATCTAACAGCTTCTACATTAAGGGACTGAAGGGCTTGGAATACGATATTCCAGAAGTCAAAGGAACTAGGACTAAAACCAAGAATCACCTACCCAGCAAAACTGAGTATAATACTTCGGGGGGGAAAATGGTCTTTCAGTGAAATCAAGGACTTTCAAGAATTCTTGATGAAAAGACCAGAGCTGAAAAGAAAATTTGACTTTCAAACACAAGAATGAAGAGAAGCATGAAAAGGTAAACAGCAAAGAGAAGTCATAAAGGACTTACTAAAGTTGAACTGTTTACATTCCTACATGGAAAGACAATATTTGTAACTCTTGAAACCTTTTCAGTATCTGGGTACTGGGTGGGATTACACACACACACACACACACACACACACACACACACACACACACACATACACATGCACACACACATGCACACACACACAGAGACAGAGAGCACAGAGTGAATTGAATAGGATGAGATCATATCTTAAAAAATGAAATTAAGTGGTGAGAGAGAAATATATTGGGAGGAGAAAGGGAGAAATGGAATGGGGCAAATTATCTCTCATAAAAGAGGCAAGCAAAAGACTTTTTAGTGGAGGGAAAAAGAGGGGAGGTGAGAGAAAAACATGAAGCTTACTCTCATCACATTCCACTAAAGGAAGGAATAAAATGCACACTCATTTTGGTATGAAAACCTATCTTACAATACAGGAAAGTGGGGAAGAAGGGGATAAGCAGGGTGGGGGGGATGATGGAAGGGAGGGCAATGGGAGGAGGGAGCAATTTGAAGTCAACACTCTTGGGGAGGGACAGGATCAGGGACAGGATCAAAAAAGAGAATAGAAGCAATGGGAGGCAGGATAGGATGGAGGGAAATATAGTTAGTCTTACACAACACAACTATTATGGAAGTCATTTGCAAAACTACACAGATATGGCCTGTATTGAATTGCTTGCCTTCCAAAGGGAATGGGTGGGGAGGGAGGGATGAAGAGAAGCTGGAACTCAAAGTGTTAGGAACAACTGTCGAGTACTGTTCTTGCTACTAGGAAATAAGAAATACAGGTAATGGAGTATAGAAAGTTATCTGGCCCTACAGGACAAAAGAAAAGATGGGGACAACGGAAGGGAAGGATGATAGAAGAGAGGGCAGATTGGTGATAGGGGCAATTAGAATGCTCAGTGTTTTGGGGTGGGGGGAGGGGACAAATGGGGAGAAAATTTGGAACCCAAAATTTTATGAAAATGAATGTTAAAAGTTAAATAAATTTTTTAAAAAAGATAAAAAAAATAAAATAAAATGATTCTATCAACTCACAGCTTCATCATGAAATAGTATGCCTGCTTTCCCACAGCCCTGTCAAAACTGAATTTGATAATTTTTAAACAATCTCTCCTGGTTTAATGAGTGTAAGGTGGTGAATCAGAGGTGTGTTCATTGGTATTTTTTCTGATAATTAGAAAGTTTAGGAAATTTTTCATGTGGTTATCAATAACATATCTATTCTTTCTAGAATTCCTATTTATATTCACTGACTACTTATCTTTTGGAATACTCTTATAAATTTGTGTCAGCATCCAGAAAATTAGCAAAGAAGAAGGAAAATGGAAGGGCTATGGGAAATCAATTCCACTAATATATTATTGGTACTGAACTTGGTAGATGGTAGAGTAGAAGGGAATGATAAAGCTTGGCTCTTACTTGCCACTATACAACAACCTGATTACCACACAACTCATCTTATTTGGCAAGTATTTAATATAATTTATTTCCCCTGAGGAATGAAGTGAAGAACTTCAGCACAAAGGAAAAAAGAGGGAAAGGGGCCTTAACTGGTTGCGGAAGAAAAAGGCCTTCAATGTAGTATGATCCTAGGAGGCTGGCGGAGTTGGGGGGGGGAGTGCAACCTTAGACTGAGTCATGAGGTAAATAAAAAGTTCCCCTTCTTTTCCTCCACATCCAGGAAGAGGCCTCAATTAGGTCCACTGCACAAGAAGAGGGGTGACTTTGACCTTAGCTGTGAATTAAAGAAAAAGCCTTTCTTTCCTCTCACTCCCTTCCAAAGAAAGGACTTCAATTAAGGCTGATCCAAAACGAAGGGTGAATTTTGGTATCCTGGGTGAAAGAAAGGGCATGGGGCCAAGGAAGTGGTTGTAATTTAGTCTGACCTCTTCCGAGGAAAGAGAGAGTACAGCAGAAGGAAAGAACCCTAGGGTAGATGAAAGGTCTTTTGGGTAAAGAAAAGATTTTCAACTTGGTCTGATCCCTAGAGTAAGTGGGACCTAGAACTTAACTTCTGAGACAAAGGAAAGGCCCTCAGATGAAAGAAAAAGGCCTCAACAAGATTGATCCAAGATTCAACCTGCTTAATATCTCCCCTCACTACCCAGATGAATAGGGCCTCAGTACCAAAAAATGAGTAAATAAACATATAATCAAACAAACAAAAAGGAATTTTTATCGTGCCAGGAATGCCTAAGACACAAAACTGGAAATAGGAGGATAACTCCGAAATAACCATAATAAAAACCTCAAAGAAAGAAAAAACTTGCCCACAAGATGAATTAAAATTTCTAGAAGAAATTATCCAAGAGTTTAAAAAGAGTTAAAAATATATTATACATGAAATGAAAACTATGGAGGGGAGACTTAGAAAAAAAGAATTAACAACTTAACACAAGAGATAGCAAATCTTAATCTAAACTTAAACTCTCTAAAAATTAGAATGGACCAAATAGCAGTTAATGATTTCAGGAGACTATGTGAAGTAGTAAAACAAAGTCAAAAGATTTAAAAAATTGAAAAAAAAGAGTAAGCTAATACTGAAAAAAAAAAAAAAACGGACATAGAAAACAGATCAAGGTAAGATAACTTCACAGTCATTGGACTGCCCTGAATGAAATCCATGACTAGGGACCTAGATATCATATTTCTAGAAATAATGAAATAAAATTCTCCAGACATATTATAACAAGAGGGAAAAGTGAATATGGAAAGAAACTCCAAAATAAAAACTTCCAGGAATGTCACTGCCAAAATTTTAAGCTTCCAGATGAAAGCAAAATTGCTGCAAGTGGCCAGAAAGAAAGAATTCAAATACCAAGGAACCACAGTCAGGATCACATGAGATTGAGCAGCTAACACAATAAAGAAGCAGAGAACATGGAATGTGATATTACAAAAGGCAAAAGATACAGGCTTACAACTAAGAATGACTTATGCAGCAAAACTGACCATAATCTTTTCAGGGGGAAAAATGGATGTTCAATTAAACAGACTTTCAAACATTCATGATGAAAAGACTGGGCTGAATAGAAACTTTGAAATACAAATGGGGGGGGGGTAAAGAGAAGAATAAAAAAGCATACATAAAGGGACTTTACAAGGATAAACTGTTTATATTCTAATGGAGGGGGAAGGGCGGTTGTCATTAGGGGTCATAGATATAGTCAAATGAGATTGAGGACCTAGAAATGGTTTTGTTTTATTTTGATGATGCTGAAAGAAGGATCTCAGACAAAGCAACAACAACAAAAAAGACTTAATTAAAAGAGATAAATAGAGAAATTACATTTTGCTGAAAGGTACCATAGATAATGAGTTAAACATATATACACCACATGGCACAGCACATAAATACTTGAAAGGAATGTTAAATGAGTTATGGGAAAAAATAGTAAAATTATAATACTGTAGGACCTCAATGTAACCCTTTCATTTCTAGATAAATTTAACAAAAATAAACAAAAAAGAAATGAAGACTCTGAATAGATTTTAGAAAATTTAAATATGCTATAGAAGGAGTATAAATATACCTGAGCTTTGCATGGTACCTTCACAGAAACTGAGAGCTTTTTTTTTTTATTTAAGGTATAAAAAGATTCACAAACAATTGCAGAAAGGCAAAAATTATTAAACATGTTTCCTGACCAAAGTGAAATAAAAATGTTATTAAAGAGTCACTGAAATAAATATTAAAAATCTATTAGAAACTAAATAACTTAATCCTAAAGAAAGAGTAGGTTAAAGAACAAATCATAGAAACAATAAATAATTTCATTAAGGACAATGACAACAATGAGTTAACATAACAAAATGTTTAGGATGCAGCCAAAGCAGTCCTTGGGGGAAAAAAGTATATCTCTAAGCACTTTCATCACCATGAAAGAAAGAGCAAATTGACAAATTGGGAATGCAATGACAAAAAAAACCAACAAAACACCAACCTAGAAAACTAACAAATCAAGAAACTACTTTTTAGTTACTATTAAAATAGTAATCCTGAAAATCAAGAAAGCGATTAGCAATTGAAAGAAAAAACCCTACATTGTATTAATAATACCACTAATATCTGTTTTGTTGGGGGTGGGGAGGAATAAAAAGAATAAACAATTAGTTAATTTGATTAAAAGCAAGAAGAAAACCAAATTACAAGTAACAAAAATGAAAAAAGAGAATTCACTACAAATGAAGAAATTAAGAGTATTATTAGAAACTCTTTTTGCTCAACTATATTCCAATGAAACTAAGAAATGAAATGAAATGAAAATACAAAAATATAGAATATCCAGATTAGCAGGAGAAACAAAGAATTTAGACAATCCAGTGTTAGAAAAAGACATTGTATGAGGCATAAACTCCCAAACGAAAACAAAATGAAACAATCCAGGATCAGATGGATTCATAAGCTAAATCTACCCAACTTTCAAGGAAAAATGACTTTCAATATTATACAAGCTGTTGGCAAAAATAACAAAAGAAGGAATCCTATTACATTCTATCTGTGGTATAAATATGGTCTTGACACCTAAACCAGGAAGAGTCAAAACAGCAAAAAACAGACTACAGACCAGTACACCTAATGAATACTGATGCAAAAATTTTAAATAAAATATTAGCAAGGAAATTATAACAACATGTCACAAAGATCATACAGTACAATCAAGTTGGATTTATATCAGGAATGCAGGGCTATTTTAATATTAGGAAAACAATAGACTTAATTAACTATATTAATAACCAAAACAACAAAAATCATATGATTATATCAGTAGATGCAGACCAAACTTTTGACAGATGATAGCACTCATATCTGTTAAATCCACCCACATAACATAGGAATAAATGGATCTTTCTTTAACATGATAAATAGGATATATCTAAAGCCAAGAACTTATATCATACATAATGGAGATAAACCAGAATCCTTTCCAATTAGATCAGATGTCCATTGTTACCTATTTTATTTGACATAGTGCTAGAAATGCTAGCTATAGTAAAAAGACGAAAGAAAAAAAGAAATTGAGGAATAAGTAAAAGAAGCAACAGAATTATTACTTTTTCCGATAATATGATTGTGTACTTAGAAAACCCTGGAATCTACCAATCAATAAGCATTTATTAAGCACCTTTTATGTGCCAGGTTCTGTGCTAAGTTCTAGGGATATAAAGAAAGGCAAAAGACAGTTCCTCCTCTCAAGGACTTCAGTCTAATGGGAGGGACAATGTGAAAACACAAATGTATAAATAAGCTATAGAAAGGAGATAATCTACCGAGGGAAAGTGCAAAATTAAGGGAGATTAGGAAAGGCTTCCTGTAGAAAGTGAGAACTGTGTGTTTGTGTGTGAAACAGAGTTAAGTGACTTGCCCAGGGTCACAGCTAGTTAGTGTCTGAAGGCAGATTTGAACTCTGGTCCTCCTGATTCCAGGACTCATTGTTCTATACACTGTGCTACCTAGCTACCCCAGAAGGTGAAATTTTAACCTGGACTTGAAGGAAACCAGGGAAATCAGTAGGTGGAGGTGAGGAAGGAGAGAATTCTGGGCATGGGAGACAGCCAGAGAAAATGTCCAGAGTTGGAACAGCAAGGAGGTCAGTGTCACTGAAATGCAGTGTGTGTGGAGACCATAGAGATACGAAAGGTTGGATTATAAAAGGCTTTGAATGCCAAAGAGATTTTATATGTGATAGGGAGCCATTGGAGTTTATTGAGTGTGTGTGTGGGAGGAGTGGGGAGGAAAGTGTGTATGTGACATGGTCAGACCTGCACTTTAGGAAGAGCACTGAGGGCTCAGTGGAGGATGAATTGGAGAGAGAGACCTTGGGAGGCAGGGAGGCCAACCAGAAGGCTATTGCAATAATGCAGAGGAGAAAAGGGGGCCTATTTGAGAGATCTGAGAATCATCAGCAAAGAGATAATCATGGACTCTATGGGAACTAATGATATCACAAAATTAAAAAAAAAAAAAAAAGAAAGAGAAGAGTTCACAGAACAGAGCCCTGAGGGACACCCCTGGTGAGAGGGCATGGTCTGGATGAGAATCCAGCAAAGGAGACTGGGAAAGATCAGTCATATAGGTGGAGGAAAACTAGGAGAGCATAGTGTCACTTAAACCTATAGAAAAGAGAGTGTCAAGGAGAAGAGAGTGATGGATAGTCTTGAATGCTGCAGAGAGGTCAAAAAGGGTGGGAATTTAGCAAAGACAATTAGATTCTGCAGTTAGCCAATTGTCAGTAATTTGGGAGAGAGCAGTTTTAGCTGAATGATGGTCTGAAGACAGACTGTAACGAGTTAAGAATAGGGTAAGAGGAAAGGGAGGGAAGGCATTTACTGTAGATGAGTTTAATCACAAGAGGGTGGAGACAGGCAGGATGATGGACGGATGGTGGGGATGCTTGAGTCAAGTGGAGATTTTCTGAGGGTAGGGAAAAAATGGGCATGTTTCAGGCAGTAGGGAAGCAGCCAGTAGACAAGGAGCGAATTAAGATAAATGAAGGGACAGGGATGATGGGGTTGGGGTGGCAATCTGCTGGAGATGATGGGATGGAATAGGATCACTTATACATGTAGAGGGGTTCACCTTGGCAAGAGAAGTTTGCCTTGGCATCCTCTTCATGTGAGGGTCAAAGGTTTTTTTTCTGCATTTGGTGATATCATCATATGATTTTTGTTTTTTCATTATTAATATAGTCAATTTTGTTTATAGTTTTCCTAATCTGAACCAGACCTGAATTCCTGGAAAAATTCCACAGTGTATAATCTTTATGATATATTCCTATAGTCTCCTTGCTAGAATTTTATTTAAAATTATTTATGTAAATTTTCATTGAAGACATAGATCTATAATTTTCTTTTTCTGTTTTGACTCTCCCTGATTTAGGTATCAAGACCAAATTCACATTATAGAATTTGGTAGGACTCCTGTTTTTCCTTTTTATTTTTCCAGGGTTTCCCTCCTCCCCCAAATTAATTGGAATTAATTGCTCTTTAAAAGTTTGATAGAATAAGCTTTTAAATCCAATTAGCTCTGGGGTTTTTTCTTTGGGAGTTCATTTGTGGCTTGCTTCATTTTTTTTTCTTTCTTTCTGAGATTGAGTTATGTAAGCCCTCTATTTCTTGTTCTAATAATCTAGACATTTTATATTTTTGTAAATATTCATTCAGTTCATATAGATTGTCTTATTACTTTATACATAATTGAGCAACAGAGTTCCTAATAATTTCTTCTTTTTTTATTCATTCATTTTTCATCCATCAAGAAGGGAGCTGCTGGAAGAGAGTTCTATTTTCTACACAAGGGCTAAATCCCAAACTCTTGAGCTTGGAATTTCCTGCACTGCCCTGGAGATCCCCCTCAGCTGGCTAAATGGCTAGATTCTGGGATTGTCCTGCCCAGAAATTTCCCATTTCTCTCTCTGGGAGACTGGGGTTCAGGAATTCTCACCATTCCTCTACCTGGTTTCCCTCTCTGTTCCTGCCACATGATTGGGACAATCTTGCTCTTATTTCTAGGTGGCAGGTACCTGGAACTCAACGTTGTCTGAGAACTCTCCTCTTGGGCTACGTGAATGAGTCTATGAAATTCCCATGTGCCCTTTGCCCAAAGACAGCCACTAGTGACTCCTGGGTATTGGGGGAAGCTGGCCTCAGAAAGACTTAATCTTAGCTCAGCTGTGCTCTCAGGATTGCATAGACAAGTTGAAATGAGTGAAAAGAGAATCAAGAGGGTCCCTCAGTTCCTACTGAGTGGCCAGCACCAAAGAGTGACTCTATCATACCAACCCCTCCCACCAAGAGTCCCAGTCAATCAAATTATTCCAGGCTGACCAACAAGACACACATTCCATGTGTGCTTATCCATACTCTTTGTTAGGAAGACATAAACAAAAGCCCTGAAGGTATATTATTCTCCAACACTGTTAAGATGATCAAGTAACTCCCTCAATTAACCCCCTCCTATGGGGTCCTTGATATCCAGTGATGGTGGAGGAGCTAGTGAAAGTCCTTTGAAACCTTTCTCTCCAGACTCTGGCTTTAGGATGTGACACTGAATAAGCTGCTGGAAAAATGATGCCTTATTTGTGAGCCATTTCTTAATCAAGTAAATAGCACTTACTAAGCACTCATTATGTGCCAGGTACTTTGCTGGGATTAAAAAGAAAAAAAAGACAATTCTTGCTCTCCGGAAGATTACATTCCATGAAGGGAGATATTACTTATATAAACATATACAGAATATTGTAAATATAAAATAAATACACAGTGCGAAGGGCTCTAGTATTTGGGAATCAAGAAAGGTTATCAAAAGATAGCTCTTGAGCTAAGTCTTGAAGAAAGAGAAGGATTCTGCGAGGCACAGGTGAGGAGGGAGGGAACTCTTGGCATCTGGGATGGCCAGTGCAAAGGTAAAGATGAGAGATGGGGTGTCAGGTACTGTGGAAAAAAGAGGGTGGTTGGGGAGGAACCTAGAGTGTGGGAAGGGGAGTAACGTGGCGTGAGTCTGGAAAGCTCTTCTTTCTCACCATCTTCTCCCTTCATCACCATACGTTAGTTACTGTTGTGACATCAACTTGGATGTGGAAAGATTAGCCTATATTTTAGTAATGTATTTATCACCTGCGTTGAGTGGGTATACATTTATAGAGCAGGTAGGTGGTGTAGTGAATAAGGCACGGGGTCTGGAGTCAGGAACACCTGCATTCAAATCAGCCTCAGACACTTACTGACTGTGTGACTCTGGGCAAATCACATAACCCCTTCTTGCCTCAGTTTCTCATCGGTAAAACGAGGACATACTAGAGAAGAAAATGGCAAACCACTCCAGTATCTTTGCCAAAAAAACCTTCACATAGAGTGGGACATGACTATAAAACAACAATGATGATACGTGTATCCAGTAGTGATCTCTATGTCTACAACCTATTAGGGAAGGAAGTTTGCTGGCATGATACAACCAATAGACCATATGAGTCAGTGTGGTTTGGTGGAAAGTATTAGACTTGGAGACAAGAGTTTGAACTCAGCCAAAACCTGAGTTTAAATCCTGTGCCTGATCCTCACTATCAAGGTGATTATGGGTTAATTAACTTCCCTGATCTTCAGTTTCCTCATCTTTAAAATAGGGGTAATGATACCTGTAGTATCTCAGGGTATTTGTGAGGATCCAATGAGATGATGTATGTAATATGCTCAGCAGACCTTAAAGTAGGGGTTCTTCGTCTTTTTTTGTGTCATGAGTGCCTTTGGGAGATTGGTGAAGTCCATGAATCCCAGCTCAGAATAATGGTTTTAAATTCACAAAATATATAATAACATTGAGGAAACAAGTTATATTGAAATTTAGTTACCCAAATATTATTTTTAAAAGTTCACAGGCCCCAGCTTATGAATGCTGTGCCAAAGTATCCACTTCAAGCTATATTTCTAGTTTTCTGGACTTTCTCTGCTATATATAGCAGGATATATATGTATATATATATATCCACAGATGTATCACCCTGGAAGTTCACTTCCCCATGGACCTCTCACCTTGAAAGGATGCTTGACCTCTGCCTCCTGTTCCAGAACCTCCATTGTAAGAGGGATGCCCAGGACAGCCGTGTCTTCATTCTGTACTGCTGACTTTCTGGACTTTCTCATGATACCCCCTCAAAGAGACTTCTCCCCGTGCTTGTCAGCCTCATTCATGCGATGCTTTTTCCCACCAGACTCTAAATATCTCATACGCAGAGACTGTTTTATGTTCCCAGCACTTAGCACAGGGTCTGGTTCCTAGTAGGCACTCAATAAGTATTTGTTGACTGACTTGACTTGCCCTTGTATTACTATTTCTGTCCCAGACTGAGCTGGGAGGTCAGGGACCTCAGTCTTCTGGGCTGGCAGCTCTTGTCCACAAGAAGCTTCTCTCTTTAAACTGGGTCTAGTTTTAATTTGTTTGGGTCACTGGTATAAGGAACTCCCAGTAAGGAAACGCCCTCCACCAATGTACATCTTCATCAGACCCCGTAGCGTGGAGCTTTAGAGAGGAGTCTGAGCACGGAGAGGGGAACTGATCTGCCCAGGGTTCCTCAGGCAGTAGGGCACAGTGCAGGACTGAACCCAGGCTGGCTCCCCCTACTCCATATGCAGTGTCTCCCCACTGAGGTTTTCTCATACCCTTCTAAATCTGTTTTTCTAGGTGGTTCTATAGCTTTGCTGTTCCTTTGCCTAGTCTCATACTGAATTTGTGCAAAAGGCTCTGATCAGGACCCAGTCAATCTATAACAGGGCAGCTAGGTAGCGCAGTGAATGGAATGCTGGACTTGGAATCAAGATGACTCATCTTCATGGGTTCAAATCTGGTCTCAGACACTTACTAGCTGTGTGACCCTAGACAAGGTCACTTAACCTTGTTTGCCTCAGTTTCCTCTTCTGTAAAATGAGCTGGAGAAGGAAATGGCAAACCACCCCAGTATCTTTGTCAGGAAAACCTCACAGGGGGTCACAAAGAATTAAATCTGATTGAAATGCCCAAACAACAGCAAAACTAAAATGAGAGAAATTTTAAACTTAAAGTTACACAGCTTGGCTATCATACTAGCAACATCATGAGGAAGCTGCCTCTGGTGAGTCTCCTCACCTCTCTGAGCCTCAGTTTTCTCGTCAATAACACACGGATAAGGATACTCACACCCCTCCCCACAGAGCAGAGGTGAATAAAGTGCTTTGAAAACCCTGAAGTCCAACAGAAATCCAAGCAGCCATCATTATCATACTATCAGCGTAGTTGTATCATCTTCATCCCAGAACATGAAACAGTGCAAACTGGGGATTCTAATTCAGGAATGAGACAGAGGAAATGCCTCTGCCAGAGTCAATAAACCAGCAAGCAGGTGAAAGGAAGAGTAATGGAAATTTAACTGCTGCAGAGTAAGTGAGAAACAATCCTTACTTTCCCTATCCTCCCTCCAGTCTGCTAAGACTTTCTATTATCGCCTGCTTCTTGACTCATTCCTAATTATGACCCGCTGGGGCAGACCAGACACCAGTCTTCTGATCAGCCTTAAAAGGCTCCTTAGAGGAAGCCTGGTGTAGTGGGCACAGCATTTGATTTAGAATGAAAAGATTCAGTTTGTATTCTGGTTCTGCTGGTTATTAACGGTGTGACCTTGGGCAGGTGACTCTCTGAGCTAAAATTTTATCATCTCTTAAATAAGGAGGTTGGATTAGCTGGTAATTTCCTACCAGCTCTAACATTCTGTGAGAATGTTTAAAATCTTTTTGACTTTGGATGCCATCATAACATAAGCCCTTTCCAGTCTTCTTTTTTATTACTATTTTTAAGAAGACATTTATTGTTTATATTTAAATTTTAAAAGTTTTCCATTTACATGTAACAATAATTTTTAACCTTCATTTTTTTACAATTTTGAGTTCCAAATTCTCTCCCTTCCTTTCTCCTGTTATTGAGAAGGCAAGCAATTTGATATGTTATAGATGTGCAGTCATGCAAAACATATTTCCATATTAGTCATATTGTGAAAGAAAACACAGACAAAAAAACCCCCAAGAAAAATAAAGTTAAAAAGCAGTATGCTTTGATCTGCATTCAGATTCCATCAGTTCTTTCTTTCTAGCCTTCTTACACTTTACACTCACTCCCTATCCTCTTCCCCAACTCTTTGATCCAGTGACATTGGTCTTAATGGCCCTATCACAAGACACTACAACTCCCAACTCAGTGCCTTTTCCCTGGTTGTCACCCATGCCTAGCATGCTCTCTCTCCTCATCTTTGCCTTCTGGCTTCTTCCAAGTCCTGGCTAAAATTCTTGTCTTTGCCAAGAAGCCCTGCCTGAAAATAACAGAAAGGGAAATCCCATTCCAAATAGCTACAAAATGTATAAAGTATCTCAGGATCATCTACCAAAGCACATAATGTATAGATTCAATTAAAAAGTGCTTCTTAAAGTAATAGAGACTAATTTCGATAGCTGGAAGAATATTCAGTGCTCATTGATGTGACATGGCAATATAAAAAAATTATAATACGACCAATATTAATTTACACATTTAATATTATATCCATCAAATTATCAAATTAGGTTATCAAAACATAATAACAAAATTCATTTGGAAAAACAAAAGACCTAGAATATCAAGGGAAATGATGAAAAATGGTAGAGAAGAAGGAAAATTGTACTTCCAATTATCAAGCTATATGATAAAGCAGGAGTTATCAAAACCATCTGGTAGTGTTTAACAATAGAGAACTAGATCAATGGAAGACATTAGATAAAGAAGAATAAGAAATAATGGAACTTAATAACCCAGTGTTGGATAATGAGAAAAAAAATAAGTTACTTAGACAAGAACTCCCTATTTGATTAAAAATAAAAACTGTTGGGAAAACTGGAAAATAGTCTGGCAGCAATTAAACTTAGATCAACATCTTGTACCACACTCCACAATATATTTATTCTAAATGGATATATAAGTTTATATTAAAGATCATACTATAAAAAGTTAGAAGAGAAACAGATTACATACTTCTTACAGTCAAGGGTAGGAGATATATTCTTAATAGAACACAAGATAAACATGATACAAAAGAGAAAACAGATAGCTTCAATTACAAATAAACTCAATGCACTTAGGATAAGAAGGGAAGCCACTGAATGGAAACAAATGTTTGTTTCAAAGATACATAAGCAATTAACAAATATAGATATAGATAGTATGGATCTAGTTATTTATCATAGATATATGTATATATCTACATATAGATATATCTAAATCTATCAATCTATCACTAGAAGTCATTCCCCAATAGCTATGTGATCAAAGAATATGAACAAATAGTTCTCAAAGGAAGAATTCCAAAGTATTAACAACCATGTGAAAGAATTCTCCAAATCACTAATAACAAGAGGAATTCAAATTAAAACAACCCTGAAGTTTCATTTCACATCCTTAAAATTGGCAAAGATGACAAAAGAGGAAAACAGTCACGGTTGGAGGGGTTGTGGGAAGATAGGCATACTGGTACATTGCTGGTGGAGTTGCAAATTGGTATAACTACTTTAGAAAGAAGTTTGGAATAATGCAAGTAAAGTGACTAGAATATTCATACCTTTTGACCAGAAATTAAGTTACTGTGTTTATACACTAAAGAGGTCACTGACAAGAAAGTACCTATATTATATTAACAATATTTATAGCAGTACTTTTTTGTGATAGCAAAGAATTGGAAACTAAGTAGATGCTCATTAATTGGGGACTAGCTAAACAAACTGTAGTACATAAATGGGTTCTAAGAAACGACAAATGTAATGAATACAAAAAGCATGGAAAGAATGAAGTAATCAGAGCCAAGAAGCAATACACAGGATGCCTATAACAATGTAAATGGAAAGAACAGCCATACATAAATCAAAAGTGATTTTACAAAATTATGAAGAACCAGTATGGCTCAAAAGAAGAAATATAAGAGGAAAATACCACCCCCCTTTGCAGAGGTGGGAGTATTGTACATTACACATATTTTCAGAGTTTTTCATTGTATTAATTAATATCATGCTGGCTTTTTTCTCTTCTTTTTCTTTCTTTAAGAAATACTATTTATTAAATGGGGCAGCTCTCTGATAAGGAGACAGGGAGGGACACAGGGAAACTATAGAAATGTAAAAACAAAAGACATTATTATAACTTTTTTTTAAAGTCTTTCCCAATCCCCCTTAATTCTAGTTTCTTCTTCCTGTTGATTATCTCCAATTTGCCTGGTATATATCTTGTTTGTACATAGCTCCTTGTATGTATTCTCCCCATTAGACAGTGAGGTCCTTGAGAGTATGGACTGTCTTTTGCCTTTCTTTGTATTTCCAGAGCTTAGCATAGAGCCTGGCATGTTGTGAATGCTTGATAAATGCTGATTGACTTACTGACTGACCAGTGTGTGTGAGATCCTGTACTAGATACTGGAGATTTGAAGACAAAAATGAAGAAAATCCTTTCTTTTAAGGAGTCAACATTCTTCTGGACTGTAGGGGATCAGCAGAAATTTTGTAGGGCCCTTGCTTCCACTGTAGAACACAATTTACGTCAAATGATTTTTTAAAAAATAGGATAAATGGAAAATGATTTGTCAAAATTGTTTCATTCATTTTGAACTTAAATACAAGAAATCAAAAAATTATTTGTTTTTCTCCTGTTCTCCCCATCCCACACTCAAAAAGACTACCGTTAGACACAAATATGTGTATGTATATATATATATGTATGTATGTATGTATCTTCTATTCATCAATTCTTTCTCTGGAGGTGGATAGCATCTTGCAACGTAGGTCCTTTATAGTTGGGATTTGAGTATTTATAATACTCAGAATAATTTAGTCATTCACAGTTGTTCTTCAAACAATATTGCTGTTACTGTATACAGTGTTTTCTTGGTTCTTCTAATTTCATTCTTCATTTCCTGCAAGTCTTTCCATGTTTTTCTAAAATGAACCAGCTCATCATTCCTTATAGCACGGTGGTATTTTATCTCAAATGACTTATGTTTGAGTATTATTAATGTTTAATTAGAAAAAATGTTTTCTTTTAAAAGGTTTACTACATTTTAGATCCATCCATTCAGCTGTTATTCATTGAGCACATAATATATGCCAATAATAACAACAATATAGCTGACAATTATTTAGCCTTTAAGTTTATAAATTTTATCACCTTTGATTCTCACAACAACCTTGTGAAGTAGGAGATATTATCATTATAGCCATTTTAAAGATGGGTAAACTGAGGCTTAAGAGAAGGTAAATGGCAGCCCTAGGGAGTTATAAAGAAATATAATAGGTTGGTTCCTGCACTAGAAGACATTATGGTCTTGGGTTCAACATGTATTTCCTGGGAACATACCCCAAATAGTAGAGTGTAAGCCAATGGAAAAATAAGATTCAAATAGTTGAAATTTATTTTAGGTCAGCTTTTTGGTATCTCACACATAAGCATAAAGTAAGTCAGGGTGAGGTAGCAGGAAGCAGAGGAGGCAGAGGAAAAAAGCAGTCTTGAAATAAAATTTTCTTGGCATAACAAGTTCTGGGCTTCCTCTTTTCTCCTTCCAACCCTATCTTTGCCTTGTCCTCAAGCTCATTCCCAAGTGCTGCAGGAGTGATTCATCCTGGCCTCCATCAGAACCAAACATTGGGATACATGTTCTGACAAAGATATGTGACCCTGAGCAGGTCAAATCATCTCTCTGTGCTTCAGACAACCTTCTCAGCGTTGTAAGTTACAGGGAGGTTGTGGTGTCCTTGTTCCTTCTCCTTTTGCCCTCTCCACCATCTATGATTTTACTTATCAGCTTTGCAAAGCTGCCAAAATTGTATACAGTTTTCCTATTGGTGTCCACAGGGAAGGGTTCATGGGATCATCCATTCATTTAACAAACATTCAATAAGGAAGGGCTCTTTGCAGAACAAATTGATGACATATAAGGGCCTCAAAGTGATTGTTAGTCCTGGGCAGAAGGTCTTTCTGAAGCTGGGTGATAAGGGACCACAGACCTAGACTTGGAAGGCCCCTTGGATGCCAACTAGTCCATCCCCCCCTGCCATTTTGTAGATGGGGAAACTGAGGATGAGAATTCATGAAGGGGCCAGCACTCTAGCTGTACCACTAGAAGTGTCAAGAGCCCTTCAGCCCAGTCATCTGTCATCCCGGCTGAGCACATATGATGTTCATGGCTCTAGATGTGTGTCATGTGGGCGAGGGTGTGAATCTCAATGTTTCTTCAGCCTACATTTCTCCATTTTCGGTGACTTATGTATATTTTTATTGCAATGCTTACTGACTTGATTCATTCAGTTACTATTTGCTGAAATATTGGAATTTCCTTGACATTTCAATGGTTTATGGCATAATGGAGAACCAGCACTGAAAGATTCGGTGATTTGCTCCGAGTCATACAATCAGTATGGGTCAGAACAAGATTAAGTAATGCAGTGGATTGAGCGCTGGCCCTGGATTGAGGAGATCCTAAGTTCAAATGTGGCCGAAGATACTAACTAGCAGTGTGAGCTTGGGCAAGTCACTTAACCCTGTTTGCCTCAGTTTCCTCACCTGTTAAATAAGTTGGAGGAGGAAATGGCAAACCAGCATCTTTGACAAGAAGACCCCAAATTGGGTCAGGAATAATTGGTCATGAATGAAAAGAAAACAGCAACAATTTGTAGTTTGTTGATTTCCTAGGTGTCTATGCTCACACTGAAAATTTAAAAACTGGTTCCCCAAGACTATTTTAGCTGACTTCAGCACACTCTTGAGGATCTTTCTAATAATACACCCTCCATAATTATCAGCTGATATCAGTTTATCAGCTAGATTTAATTAGCATTTAGAAAGGCAGATTCTACTAAGGTAGTACAGGAAGAAGAGTAGGAGCACCCTTCCCCAACTCCTTCCTACTCCCCATCCCCCATTCAGTGATAACTACAAAATCCAAAGAAAAGTTGGCCCAAACTTAGGGACTCCATGTGGCAATAGGTAATTCATAAGTCTTTCCCCCTCCTTCCTGAAGTTCCCCACAGGGATGTGAAGCTTTTATTCTGGGTTTCCTCTTGGGGTTCTGAAGCAGCCATCCTTCAGTGTGTCAGGTTTGTCCTAGGCTCTGACATCTACTGTCCCAGGGAGAAGCTTCCAAATCCTCCCTCTCCAAAGTTTGAAAGGGGGAAAGGGAGAAGAGAGAGGCAAAGGCCAATTTTTTTCTCAGTGGTTTATCTGGGATGGCTTCCACCACTAAGCTGCTAGGAGCAGGGAGATTTCTGAATTACCTTGCTAATTTTATAGAAAACCCACAGAGTGTGACTGAATTCCCTCAACTAATTAGAACAGACTTCCTGTCGCACCTCGTTGACATGCCTTTGATTAGCTGATTTCATAGATATATCTAAGTGTTCTTCACATTTATTCACTTTTCTGATTGATTGACTCATTGGAGGTGTTCTCCTCTGACAAAAGTCTCAGGGCTTGGATCTTGTTAGTTACTTTAAGTGTGTGAAAGGATGTGCTAGATGATCAGGGTTAACCCCCATCCTAACACACATTAAGTATTTTACAAACCTTAAATTACTATAGAAATGAAGGTTGTTAGCCTTATTCCATCATGGTGGAGAACCTGCTAAGGTTTAGGCTCAGTTACATGCCACCACCACCACAAGGCATTAGAACAAGGCTTGGACAACACCAGTTTTTCCCAGCTGTGTTTCACATTATCTCTCTTTGTTCCAAACATAGGTGGACTACTGGTTACTCCAGCCTCATGCTACCTCCTGCCACATCACGCATTCAGCTAGGCTCGGAAGGCCTCCCTGTAATCCCTTCTTATTGATATCTTTCCCAGACCCAGCACAAAGTGTTACCTTCTCCAAGTGTCCTCACCCTCCTTGAATTTTTAATAGATCTTTTTTTTTGGTATTCTAATTATTTGTGCAGAGGTCTGATTCCATCTTGTTTGACTCTAAGTTTCAGGAAGGCAGGGAGTATGACCTTTTTTTTAATCTTTCCACTGGTCCAAGGCTACCCAGTGCCAATCACAGGGCCTCACACACCGTAAGAGCTTAATCAATGTTTTTCTGAATAGTTGAGCCCCAGGACTACAATTTTGAAGCCATGCTGCCCCCTTGTGGTTATTGATAATACATTCTCCCTTGCTTGATGAGAACTTTTCTGATTATCCAGAGTGAATCCCCATCCCCTGAAAGCCTTGTTCCGGCTGTGCAATAATGAGGAAAAGTGGAAGAAGAGAGCTTGAGGGCTCTTCGGCCTTTATCCTGCCTCTGAACTCATCCTAGTCACCATAACCATTCATGAACAATGAATGCTCCCATTCCCCTTGCCATACCCTTGGTCCAAGTGTCCTGATCATAGAGAATCCTAGAGCCCAAAGAGCCAGGGAACTTTTTGAGATTAACTGCCAGAGCTAGATGGGACCTCAGAACACAAAATCTTTCTCCTTAGCTTTAATCTTGCATTCAACCACTGTCTACACATCACCACCTAGATTGCCCTTTGGTACTGAGAATTCTACACATCCCAAACCAAATTTACATTCATGGTCCCCTCTAAATTTACCCCTCCTGTCCATTTCTCCTCTAAATTCCGTTGACAATGCTGCCTAATTATGCGGGCTCAAAACCTTAGAATGACTTCTGATCCTTCCCTCCTCCTCCTCCTTCACACCTATCCTCTCTATCTCCAAGTGCTGTAGACAACACCTCACTCTTGCAACTGTCCCCCTTTTCTTCCACTTACATGGCCACCACTGTGGTTTGGGTCCTAATCACCTCTGGCTTGCACTCTAGTAATCATTTTTAAAAATAGATTTTTCTCCAGTCTCTCTGACTTCTGTTTGAGTCATATAAGCCTACCTGAATCTTTCTAAGGCACAGTTGATGTCACTTCCCTCTGAAAAACCTTCAATGGCTCTCTATTGCCCTTGGGATGAAGATATAAACTCTTTAGCCTGACATGTAAGGTCTTCTACAATCCAACCCTAACAAACCTTTCTAACTTCATTTCACAGTACCCCCCTTCACCCAGTCTTTGTATCAATACAGGTGTCCCTCTCATCCCTTCTCATTTTAGACTCAAAATTCTTTTATTGTGGCAGCTCTTTTTGTAGTAACAAAGGAATTGGAAACTAAGGTGTCCATCCATCGGTAAATGACTGGATCAATTTTGATATATGAATACAATAGAATACTATTGGGTCACTAGAAATGATGAAAAGGATAGTTTCAGGAAAACCTGGGAAGACATGTTTGAAATGATGCAGAGAAAAGTGAATAGAACCAGGAAAACAACTTATGCAATAACAACACTGCAAAGACAGACGGCTGAGAAATGCAACAACGTTGTTCAGAGGACTGATGACGAAGAATGCCAGAGGGATGATGGACTCACTATACAGAGGCAATGGGGGTTCAGTGACTTGCCCAGGGTCACACAGCTAGTAAGTATAAAGTGTCTGATGCTGGATTTGAACTCAGATCCTTGTGACTCCAGGGCAGGTGCTCTATCCACTGTGCCACCCAGATTCCCTTAGACACACATTTTTAGACATAGCCAATGCAGGAATTTATTTTTGCTTGATTCAATTTAATTCAATAAACATTCATTAAGTGCCTACTATGTGCCCAGCTGGCACTGTACTAAGCACTGGGGATACAAATAAGAAAAAACAAAGACTGCTTCTGCCTTTGAGGGGCTTATAGCGACAATGTAATCAGGGAAGACAAAAAAGGCTTAGGGGGGAGTTGAAAGGGTGCTTAATTATGATTTTGCATATTTGTCACATATTTCTCTATTTTTATTTTTTTTTCCAATGGAGGGTTGTGGGAGGGACAGACTATAAATGCTGGTTAATTAAACATAATTAAATTGTTGAAAAGGAAAAAAAAAGGAAATTTCTCTTTGTTCTTGATTCACCTTAGGTATCACCTCCTCCACAAAGCCTTCCTTGATTTTTCTAGTTGAAAATGATTGCTCCCTCCTCAAATTTTGGTAGAGAATTTCGAATGGATTTTTCCTACGTCCCAATCATATTCTACCTTATATTCTACTTTATAGGACTATAGATTTTGAGCTAGAAGGGCCCTTTGAGGCTAGCAGGTCCAATCCCCTTATTTTACAGGTGAGGAAACTGAGCCAGCAGAGATTGAATGACTTGACCAGGGTTAAACTTATTTGTACACGTTTCTCATATCCCTGAAGTAACGTGGTACAATGGAAAGTTTGTTTTTGCAGTCAGAAGGCCTGTGTGGAAATGCTGGGGCCTCTGGGGGCAGATCACTTAATGTCTCCGAGTCTCAGTTTTCTCATTTATAAAATGAGAGGATTTGACTAGATGACCTCTAAAGTCTTTCCTAGCTCGCCCTCTGTGGTTCTTGTGTGTAGGTGCCGCCTCATTTTTTCATCTTTTATATCCACACGTCTTACATGGCTCCTGTCTATCATGTTACAGTAGGCTTTATTAAAAGTCGAACACGTTGGATTTTTTGTTGTTTGGGCTCCTTTAACAATTTCCTTATAGGCCAAGGAGGAAAGAAAAGAAAGTAAAAGCTATCCCATCGACTAAACTGCAAAGGCTTTCCTCTTTTAGCTTTTCATCTTGATTTTTTTTAAATTTAGGAGATCCTGTCACATCCCTTTTGAAAACAGACAGGATGTTCCCCATATGTCAAGGATTACAGGTTTCCACCAAAAAACAAATCAAAAACCCAACAAAACCGAAAAACAAAAATAAAACTTTTCTATTGAATGAAGAGAACGTCAGGAGTTAAATGTCACAGTTAAGAAACACTTCAGAGACTATTCTGTGTAGGCCCCTCATTTCACAGATGGGGAAAACTCGGACAGGTAGAGAGGCCAGGGATCTCCAGTTCTCAGCCCAGCCCCATTGCCTAGTCGCGGGAAAGTTCTATCGCGCCCCGCCCCTCCTCGCCCCGCCCCGCCCCGCCCCTCCTCGCCCCGCTTCGCATCACTTCTCGTCGCCCTGTCCTGCCCCTCCGGCCCACAAGGGGGCGCAAGGCGTAGGGATCCCTCCGCTCCAGTACCTTCTGCCGCTTCCGTTCTCTTCCTCCAGACAGCTGCCGTCACCTCCGGTGCCGGGTTCCCTGCAGCTTCGGACGCGGGATCGATGAGGGTGAGCGGGGCCGGCCGCTGGAGCTATGGGGCACCCGGGCAGGCGCAGGGCTGAGGGGCCGGGGTGGTGGCTCGAGCCGGAGTCTCGGGAGGGAAAAGGGCGGAGGGCAGGGCTGGAATCGGGGCCGCCTGGGCCGGGCCGGAGACGCAGCTCCGGCCCATTGCCGCGCGGGTCCTGCCGGCGTCTCCTTGGGGCGCGATCCGAGGGGCCCGGCGTCTCACCCTGCCCTGCATCCCTGACAGGCGGTCATCCGGCCTCGGACTGGGCACCGCCGCCGAGGGGGAGCTCGCTGCTTAGCCCGGCGGCCATTCTCTGCAGGGCAGTGTTAACTCTTAGGAAGTCTTTCCCCCCGGCCGATGGCTGCTCGGCAACCTCCATGGCTGCACCCAGCTCTCCTCAGGGTGAAGCCGAGCCCCGCACTCTCCATCCTGTGCTTGCTGCCTTCTCCAGGGAGCCTCCTGCCCTCCCCTCGTAATAATTGACAGCTCACCTGGAGGGATTTAAAGTTCTGAAAGAAGACAGCCACGTTCTTTGGCTTGAGTCTTCTCCGCGTTTTGTAGATGAGGACACGCAGGCCCAGAGAAGGAAAGCGAATTGCCTAGGTCACAGGGGGAGCTCGTTTGCCCCGGTCAGTACCTTGTCCTCTGACATAGCACAGAGACGGCCTCTTCACCAGCCTGTCCTGTCCTGTGTCCTGAAGACGTGTGTGTGTGTGTGTGTGTGTGTGTGTGTGTGTGTATTCTACCTGAATATTGTTTTGGCGCAGCTATTTTCTAGCTGTGTGGTCTTGGACAGTTCATTGCCAAGAGCTTCAGTTTCTTTTAATGAGATTTCAAGGAAAATATTGTGCAACCTTTAAAACACTATGGAAGGCACAGTGGGAAGGCACTCCCTACCCAAAGTGCTTTGCCATGTGTCTTTAACTTATACGACATAAGTGTAAGAAAGTATATAAATACGTAGGCTTTGCCACTTATTTACGTGATGACTGGAGAAATAACTTCCCCTCTCTGCTTTCAGATGCATGCTTAGTAAATGTTGTTCAGTTGAACTGAACGCAGCCTCTTGGGTGTTTAGGGATCTCAATTCCATACAGCTAGTGTAGATGCAAGCATTTATTTGACATATATTTATGATGCTATGTGTAGAGAGCATTGTATCCCACAGTGGGAAGAGAGGCAGGTAAGATGACATAGTCCTTCATGCCATGGAGGTCACAGTTTGGTAGGGGAATCAAAAATATATTACTATAAGCAGAAATCATACAGAACTATAATGTAGGAAGTACTATATATAAGCAGATTATTGTGTTATATATAAGCATGATATTATATATAAACTTAAGGGAATCACCACGTGTGACTTGAGGTGCCAAGGAGGAAAGATAATGCATTTATGTGGAAGAAGGATTAGACCTGCTCCCCATGGGACCTCTAGAGGGCAGGCCTAGGAGCCAATGGGGTAGAAGTTACTTACAGTGAGGCCGCTTTCTGCATAATCTAAGGAAACCTTGCCAGCAGTGAAGATCTGTACAAAAATGTGCTGGGCTGTCCAAGGAGATCACTGGGAAACATCAAAGAGAAGCCGGATGACCATTTCTTGGGTTGTTGTAGGGGGAATTCCCATTCAGAAATGGGTTAGATTAGATAACATCCAATGTCCCTTTCAACTCAGAGAAAACCTGACTCATGCATTAATTCAGCAAATATTTATTAAGTATCTCTTATGTGACTGTACTGCCCTAGGTGCAGGGGAAGAGACAAAGATGAATTAAACATCATCTCTATTCTCAGGGAACTTATAGCAGTAGTTCTTTTTTAAAAATTATTTTTATTTATTTGATTAAATATTTCCCAGTTAGGGGTAAAAAAAATTTTAACAGTGATATTTAAAATTTTGCGTTCTAAATTCTCTCTTCCCCTCCTTGAGAAAGCAAGTAATTTGATTTCAGTTGTACATGTGAAGTCATGAAAAACATGTTTCCGTTAGCCATGTTAAAAAGAAAACACAAAGTAAAACAAAGTGTTTTTTTTAAAAAGTGTGCTTCAATCTGCATTCAGAGTTCATCAGTTCTCTCTGGAGGTGGACAGCATTTTTCATCATGGGTCCTTTGGAACTGTCTTGGATCGATCATCCAACTAGTAAATGTTGTTTATCAGTGTAGCAGCAGTAGTTCTAATGTCATAGCAGTCCCTGGCACCTTGTCTGTATTGCTGATAGCCTCCTCCCTGAGCCTCACTATCTATAAAACACAGCTATGGAACACTCAGAGGCTTCTTATAGGCTAAAAGATGAGAGTGTTTTCATTTGGGTGGGCTTAAGAGACATTGTGATGTGGATATTACTTCCTGGGCTAGAACTCGGGAGACATGGTTCTGTCACTCTGCTCTGTCAAACATGAACTGTATGATCTTAGGATAGTCACTTGACTTCTCAGGGTCTTAGTTTCTTCAGCAGTAAAATGAGGGTGTTGGACTATAAATGATCCTAAGTTACTGTTCAACTCATAATAGTCTGTGATTCTTTACTTTTTTTATGCACGTCTTATTTTCTGAAGCAATATAGAAATGCTTAGAGACTCCACTAAGGGAATGAACCCAGATCAATCTCTTGATTTCAGAGAAAACCAGCCCTTAACTCTTGCAACTGATGCAAGAGTCTCGTTTGGGAACTCCGACCAAACTGCCACAATGCCCTTTCTGCATGGCTTCCGGAGGATCATTTTTGAGTACCAGCCTTTGGTAGATACAATTTTGGGATCTCTGGGGATACAAGATCCTGACAGACAGGACAGTCTGGAGAGGTAATTACATTTTTTTTCCTCTATGGTTTGTTTAAAGCAGTGAAGGCTACCTGATACTTATGGAAAGTGGAGATACAAGCTTTCTGACAATGAATTCTGTAACTGGGGCAAAGATGAGAGAGCCAGTACCAGTCTTTAGGAAGCAGTGAATCAGGAATCAGGGTACTGTATTCACGGGGTCATAGCCCAGAATTTTAACCAAGACTTTGTGGTTTTAGAGAAACCTACATTTTTGCCTCAGTTTTCTTCCTCCTTGTATCTTGATATCCTCTATCTGTAATAGAGATGAATGGAGATAGTGCCTTTGTATCAGTACATCATATTCAAGTGTGTCTCTGAAGTTGCGTGATCTGGCCATCAAATCTTTTTAACGTGCATCTGAGGAGCAAACCCTTACAGAATACTACGTTAAATCCTTTTGGAAGGGGAAAAGTCACTCCCCTAATATGCCTTCTGTGGCAACCTACATTTTCATGTATTAGATTTACCTGAAAATTGAGGCATAACTATGTCCTATAATGTCCTTTAATGACTAGTATCGTCTCAGCATTTACAGTTTTGGCCAGTGGATGTGCATGAACCTCTGTAGGAAAGTTTCCATATAATTTTTAGGAAACCATTTGTGGCTAAAAAGCTTCCAACTATGTTGGGAAAAAAAACAACTACATACTGTTATAAGGTTTGGATGATCACGAAAGATCCCTTTCACCTCTGACATTCTGTAATTTAGACTTGTTTTAATTTTCATATAAAGGGAGTCTGTTTAGGAAGGAGTGTGTAAAAATAGGGTAGAAAAATAGATTGCCTTTTCATCATTCTGGAATTACTAAGAGCAATGATAGATTGAATTCTTGATACTTGTAGTATTTTTTTAACTTGATATCCCAGCTCCTTGACATTGCTGACCAAATCAGTCCCAAGTGTATAGCTTCACACTGAAGGCATCCCATCAGGCAGTAATCTGAGAAAGCATCCAGAGAAGCCAGTGAGAGGAACCTAGGACTTTGTAAATCTCCAGTATTCAACACTGGCATGAGGTCTCATTCAGCAGATAAATATCATTGTATAAAAAATTGTCAGAAAATTTTTAGAGCTGAGCAAATGATCAAATGGGCAATTTTAGTACAGGACTAAACCATAATACTGAGGCAGGCATTTTTCTTTTTTAACATAGAGCAGGTCTTCAAGAAGGTATTACCCATTCATACCAGATGTCTTATGTTTGGGCCTCATTCCAGTGTGTTCCCTTCTAACCTTCTGGTTTCCTTCCTATGTCTTAGCCCAACTTACCTGGCTGATGATGGAAGTCGGGTCCTTCTTCTCAATGAGCTATTGGAGAGGGAGGCGCATTCCCCCTTTTACCAGGAAGGTGTGAGCTATTCCTTGCTGAAGATGGCAGAGCTTGGGCTGACACATGCGGCTGACACCCTGTTGCAGAATGGAGCTAACCTCAACTTTGAAGGTCAGTTGATTAGTGGTGTTTCATTCTAAAATAGTTTCTCTGACAGCCCTAGTAGGGGCTGAGCAGGCAGCTTAAGAGTGAGATCATACCTTGGTGTAAAGGCCAGGCCTTGGATGTTTCTGGTTTTTTGATTCCTCAGGTGTCACTTTAATTTTTATTGTTTAAGCTCTGAAAGCAGCTTTCAACTTGTGGGCAAATGCCTAATGAGGGGGAGAAGAGGACTTGGCTGAATGCCTCCTCCTCTCTCTGCCTTTTAAATGGTTCTCTTGCCACCTCTGTTCTAGCTGAAGCCTGTCTTTGCTTCAGCTCCTCCTGTGTGATTGATTTAGCAGCCTTTCCCCAAGTCCCCAGTTATGTCGCCTCTCCCATTAACGTTAATGAAAATGTGCCTGCTGGCACTGAGCCCAGGCCTAAGAGAAGATAATTTCTTGCTGCTTTTCTCTGAGCTGTCTTGCAGTTTATTTGTTAATACCGTGTGGAGAGGAGAGCAGATAAGCTGCTTTGGGCATAAATCATGGCACGAAGGCGTTAGTTTCCTGTCGTGTAAATGGCCACAGAACCAGGCTGCTTCATGCAAAGGAGAATGTGGTCCTTGGATGGCATGGGGTAGGTAGGGCCTGGGTAGTGGGCAGTCATGGGTAACGTATAGCTAGAGAAAGCATTTTAACAGTTGTGCCATTGGTGACTCACAGCTGCTTTCATTACAGATAGCGGGGTTGGGTGGAGCATGTTGTGCTTGTCCTCAGGACTGACTAGACTCTACTGCTAGTCCAGCACTTTTGATTTGTGAAAGCTTTAGAAGGGAGGATTTGGCTGAGAATCATTGGCTTGAATTTGAATTACTAAGTGGGAGGGGAAATCCTGGTGTAAAACTGGATGAGTTTAGGGAAGGGAAGGTCCTGCTTAATTACCATAGGACTAGATAAATGGTTCTAATCAGGAAGAAATGAACGAGCCTCAATTTTGTTGTTGTTCCATCTTACATCTTTTGCCCTTGATGCCTTTGTGGTGTCTGGCAATACATCTGTAGAACCTATTACTATGAGACCAAAGCTGGGCTCCGGAGCTAGATGTTGTGGGATAGAGTGTGTATGTTGCTTTGGACGTTGAAATCTCATATCCTCTCTGTCTTTAGATCCTGTCACTTACTACACTGCTCTGCACATTGCTGTCCTCCGAAATCAACCTGACATGGTAGAGCTGCTGGTGCATCATGGGGCTGACATTAACAGAAGAGACCGGGTATGCTGGTCCAGGGATAAAGGATGAAAAAGCTTGGAAGCTTATAACCATCTCTACATATTATAGCAAGCCCATGCTAAGAATGGCATTTATCCAAAGCTTCTTTTAATGTCCCATCTCTAAGAAGCCCACCTAGATTCTTTTAAGTTCTAATTCCTTCCCCCATCCTACCCCAGTGACCACTGATGGCTTTTGGTTAACCCCATCCCCCTTCTGTTCTTCCTGCTCAGATCCATGAGAGCAGTCCCCTGGACTTGGCCAGTGAGGAACCTGAACGGCTGCCCTGCTTGCAACGACTTCTGGACCTTGGGGCTGATGTTAATGCAGCTGACAAGCATGGTTGGTAGCTCTTGGAGGATAGGTTGATAACACTCTATGAATATGATATGAATCCTTCCCTCTTCAAACTCCTTCCCCTCCCAAAAAAGGAAATCTAGAATTAGAAAGAAAGTGAATGGTGGTTTATTGTTGTAGCACAGGTCCATGGACCCTAAGGCTGCCAAGTTCTATTCTGGTTACCTTTGCTAATAGTTTAGCTCTAAATAATATACTTAGCATACATTTTCTTCTCACTAGGGTGTCAAGTAATTCTTCTGAAAGGCACTCGTAACATACAAAGCTTTATTTCCCCATAGTTGGCAAAGCATACTAAAAATGAAGTAGCTGTACTTTATTGACTCCCTGAGTCCCTTCCCACCCTAGCATTGGTTTTCAGCTACAATGAGTCATAAAGGGGTGTACCTAGGACTTCACTCACCTTTTGTGGGCTACCAAACTAGCCCAGGGTTTAGGTTAGGGGTTCAAAAACTGGGGTCTGCAATACTGTATTTTAAATATTTTGAGAACTGAATTTCAATGATTGGTTTCCTTTGTGATCCTAATGTATTATACATCTTCTTAGAACATTGAGAAGGGTTCTGTGGTACAAAATAGGTTAAAGTTCCCTGACCTAAACTCAAAATATAACTTCCCTGAAATACGTCTTTGTTTTGCAAAGTCTTATTTACCTTTCTGTGCTATCCCCTTAATCCAAGGAATAGAAGCAGTAGAGGCCTTATTAGTGTCCAGGAGAGCAGCAGCTCTGGCTGCATGGGATATTTTCAGAGGTAGCTCTTTCTCCACACATACAACAACCCTTAGCTAGACAGTCTCCTTCACGATGCTGAATATATTTACTAACAGTGTTGTCCTTCTACAGGAAAGACAGCTTTGCTTCATGCGCTAGCCAGTAGCGATGGGGTCCAAATCCATAACACTGAGAATATCCGGCTCTTGTTGGAAGGAGGTAGGTAGCTGTGGCTAGGCATTATGAAGGCCCACTTTATATGTAATAACTTCCACTCATATTCCCCCTTTGTCCACTTTCTTTCTGACCTTAATGATTTCTTCACATGTTGGGTACACAATTTTACCATTCTGGTGTAGGTTTATCTACTATGAATACCTGGGTCCATTAATCTCTTTTAATTTATATACTGGCCCTATTAGCAGTGTGATCTTTCTTTTATGTTCCAGGAGCAAATGTAAAGGCCACCACCAAAGATGGTGACACAGTCTTTACATGCATCATCTTCCTGCTTGGTGAAACAGTGGGAGGGGACAAAGAGGAAGCCCGTATGATCAACCGGTTCTGCTTCCGTGTCACTCAGCTGCTACTGGCTCATGGAGCAGACCCTAGTGAATGCCCACCCCATGAATCTCTCACTAATATCTGCCTCAAGAACTTTAAGCTACACTTTCCACTCTTGTGTTTCCTTCTGGAATCTGGAGTCTCCTACAATTGCTCCCTTCACGGCCCATCTTGCTGGTCTGGCTTCCATATTATCTTTGAGAGACTCTGTTCCCACCCAGGCTGCCCTGAAGATGAAAGCCACTCTGAACTCTTGCAGAAAGCAGAGACTGTTTTGGAGCTCATGGTAGCTAGTTCCCAGAGAATCCAGCTGCCTAGCAACTTTGAGGTCAACCCTGCTGGCTGCCTGGCAGAAAAGATTAAGGCCCTCTATACTTCCTTGAAGCAACTACAGTACTGTCCCCCACCCCTTAAACATTTGTGTCGTGTGTACATTCGCCAGCAGCTCCGACCTTGGCCTGTGGACATCAAGGTCAAGGCCCTACCTCTTCCTGACAGGCTAAAGTGGTATCTTCTCATTGAGCACAGTGGTTCTAATGATGATGATGTCTGATAAGGACTCAGGCAAGCCCCTTCATCTTCCATTTGTCTCCTGCCAGCCCTGTCCTCCGCCCCCTCCCCTGGATCTCTTGAGATTTCCCAGGTTGAAAGGCACAATGGTTGGTGCATCTTTAATGTGACAATTTGACCATTTATGCACCAAATAAGTGTAGGTCCCTGGGTTCTGGGAGGAGAGAGGGGGTAGCCCCTTTCCTCATTTATCTCCATCTAAACAAAAAAGAGGTTTGGGAAAGACCTGGTTCTTGCTGGGTACTAGGAAAGATAGGTGGATGTCCCCTAGGGTTTCTGACCAGGGTGCTTGATAATAGAAGCTTCACTCATTCCTAATACAAGATGCATTATTAAAGGTGGCTCTGCCCCCTGGGCTACGGACCCCAACCCTTGCCTGAAGAAAACAAGCACTGGATTCTAGGTCTGGGAGAAGCTATGATATCCTTTAATTTGCATCTCTTTAAAGTGGGAGTTTACTTGCAGTGCAGCAGTTGGGCCACTGAAGCTCACCTCTACGTTGTATTGGAGGGAACAAGAAATATGCCTATGTTGGTACAAATACCACTGCTCTGTGAACCTCTCTTAGGTTTTAACAAACATTTGGTCTTCTGGGAGCTGTAGGAAATTTAACATTCTTCCCAGTTGGAGAAGTCATTTGGTAAAAGGTGATATTATTTATTCCCGCTAATTGAAGGGATTTTAAGAGGCGTGGGGGGTGGGGTGGGAAGAGGAGGTCAGATGTAAGTAGCCCTTTGCTCTCTTATTTTTCACCACAGGTTCTCTTGGCTGTTACTTGGCAGCTCCTGCCAAAGTGCCTTTTGGGTGGCAGGGGAAAATAGCTACTGAAAACTTGCATAAATTCACTTATTCTCCCATAGGTGAAAGATAAGCTCAGACCTCTTTCTAACAGCACTGCAGAGCTACGAGGCTGAAACGTTAGGTCACAATGCATTGTGTGTAAATACAGCTGGTTTGAACTACCTCACCTTATCAGTGGGCTGTAGGTAGTCTGTAAAAAGAACCTAACATTGTTAACATGTTGATAGTCTCCCTATCCCCAGTGTAAGTTATGGGTAAAGTGCCAAAACCAGGAGCTTTCTCATTTCACTACTGGAAAATAAAGTGCTATATATGGTACTACTTGTGTTTAAAAACAATTATGAGTATATTCAAGTATGTGGCCTTTTATCAAAGTCAGTCTTGTCTTTGTGAGAGAGCTTCAACTGAGTATGGGAAATCACCATTTAGTTAATTTCAGACTGTGAAACTTCACTGCCAAAACCCACAGTCACTGTCCCCTCCCCACAAAACTTTTGAAGATATGCTGGTCATCTGAAGATGTGTAACACTACGCTATACTGCACTGATGTAAGCTCAAACAATTAAATAAGATCTTTTGTAAAATTAAACACTGACAGAGTCTCTTTCTCTCAAGAGTTTTAAGAGTCACATTTTCTATCTTCCACTGTTAAGAATAGCAAAAGTTTTGCCAGTAGCCAGTGGAGAAAAAGTAGTGAGCCATCAGGTGAGACTTCTGAGGACAGAAACAGCCCAGGTGTAGATATCTGGAAGAAAGGAGTGGTCTGCTCGTGAGTAATAGCAAACGACATTTTCATTCTGCCTTATGTAGGGGTTTTAACACTGAATTTAACCTTTTATTTCTGACTGAAAATGACACTAACAGCTTGCCACAGAAGAACCACATTCAAAAGCAAGGCACAGTGAGTAGTAAAATCATAAGCAAATTCTCTGCTCTAATCTGAGAGCAACTGTTGGGGCTTTAACCCTTTTCCTAATTTGTTACATTCATTAAGGACAAACACACAAAATACTTAGTGAAACATTGAACAGTCCCACAACACAGAATAGCCTGAACCCCAGATTCCTGTTACCAAAGTGAGGCTTAGATTAACCAAGGCTGTGAAAGGAAACAAAGCCTTAATTTATCTTAACAGGATGAGAACAGTTTGCTTCCCAGTTAAGTAAACAACAATGGGTTCTTTTTTAAAGTCCATGGAAGCAAAGTTAAAGGTGATTTTAATTCCTGTTAAAACAGCCAGACCTTTGGTTAAAAAAAAAAAAAAAGTCATCTGGTAGGATCAGTGTTTTCCCAGACCCATCATCATGTGTAATCATGTTTGTGGAAGAAAAATAACAAGTCCCCATACAGGCACAAGGGAAAAAGGTGTGGGGTGGGAGGGAGAGAAAGTTAGGAGATGGTAATGATGTGGGCCTACTCTATTTTGATCACAAAAAATAGATGACTAGCACTCTCTGCTTTGGAACCCCTGCAACTCACCTTCTATCCTGTCCAGCCACACTTTCACCTCCTGTGTCTGGCTTTTCTTTTAATTATAGAATCTATACAGAGTAAACTGACAGTAAACATACAGGTGTATTTAGCAGCCTCCACAGGGCTGTTTCTATACTCCTGAACCATAACACAATACTGCAGAACCCAACAGCTGTCAGTTGGCTCCATTCCCCCCTCCCCAACCCCACACTGGTCCCTTCTTGTGTCTCTCATGCCAAACTGGGTCTCATCTCATGGCAAAACTGTAGACTTGATAAATCTCATCAGGGAAGTTTTCCTGCCTCTCTTCAGCCAGGAGATTAAGACCTGCATGGCGGACAATCCTGCGTACCACCTCCTGGTCCCGGCACACACTGCTATCCACATCATCCATGATCACACCTTCCTGGGCCATGTTATCCTTGATGACAATGATGCCATTGGGCCGCAAGCCTGCCTTGCACCTTCGTAGGAATTCAGCAAGGTGCTGATCAGTAAGGTGACCTAGAGAAGACAGACAGGAATCAGAGGTGCAGAAAGCTGTTATACAACTCTCTACATAGTAGTAGCTCACTAGCAGACTTCCATTCTTACAGGCAGCCTACATGTGATCACAGAGAGGTGAGACAACGAGAATATGTTTAGCAATGTGAGGAACAGAACATAGGTTACTCACTTTACTGCTGGTGATAGCATGATTTCCTCTGGGGATGGGGCTAAGCTCATTCTCCCTTGTGGGGCTTGAGTCTAGTTGGGTGACTGTTTCTATTACTGTTAGAGGATGGTGGGCTGCCACTGAAGCAGAGTGCTCTATAATAGAAAAAGGGGCACTGCTAATGGCTCAAAAGCCATTCTCAAAGAAGACAATCATCTAATTACATAACAGAGCCACTGAGAGAGTACATGGACTTCCTCTTGAGTTTCAGCTCAGGGGTAAATGACATATTAAATAAACTGCAAGCAGTAGGTACAAAGGATTATCAAAGCTGTTTGTGGCCTATAAAATAGCCCCAGAGAAATGAAAAACCATCTCTCTCAGGATAGGACTAGAAGCTTAGGGCTTTAAACTTCACCTCGGTTAGTCTATCCAATATGGAGTATATTACTTCCCTATTACAACTAGTACCTGTCAAAATCTGTTTCTGATAATTAAAAAAATGTTACAGGTTAAAATAATCTCACCAAATGAACTATATTAGATTAAATAACCAAGTCAGTCTCCATCAAGAGACCCTCTCTGGGATAGGGGTGTTGCTAGAACGATGAAAGCAATGTTTCCAGTACTGTACTGGGATACCACAGCAGAAACAGAAAATGAGATCAAAGAACATCCTTCAAACTAGAAGGAATATAACTGCCTGGATGGCATTTCCTTCCCACCCCAATGCAAAAGAAACCAGAGTAAGGATGACAGTCCTTACCTATAACCCACTGGATCCAAATGACATCATAGGAGTTTGGCTCTGGACTGAAATCCTGCAGACCACAACAGAAATAGTTCCTCACCCTCCTGCCCTCCTCACCCAGGTAGGTTTTGGCCTTAATCAGGAAATCCTCAGTAACATCAACCATATCCACTACTTTGAAGAGTGGGAGGAGCAGCCTTTTGGTGATTCGGCCAATGCCAGCTCCACAGTCCAAAGCACAGTTAGTTCCTGTTCTATTTGGACCTTCCTGAAAAGAAGGGGCATATGATTAGTAAGAAAGGACAATAAAACCTCAAAGACCCTTTCAAAACAAAGGGGGAAGATCCCGCTAAGCTAGGAATGAGGGACAAATTAGTACTAAAATAGTAAGCTGTCAGTACATCACTTGGCTGATAGTTAGAAGTACCTGTGGGATCTATTTATTCCTAGTTCCACCACTGTCTTGTTGTGGTAACCTGAGCACATATAATTCCTTTTTTTTGATGCTTCACTTTGTAAAATGAGACATGTTTCTCAGGGCAGTTATGAGGGTTAGCATATTAACATCTGTAAAAGTTTTCAATATGCAAAGTATGTCATCTGAGTCACTGTGTAGAAGTGGGTTTTCTACATGAACTTTGTGTTAATTAGATGAATATTATATGTAAGAACCTATGTGCTATCTGAATATTTCTGTGTCACAATCATGTAGAATTTTATTCCAATCATTTGACCATATGGGACAGCAGACTGCCAATAAAATATCTCATTATCTGATAAAGAGTCAAATAAAAGTACCCAATCACCTATGGGCATGGAGCTTGCTATTACCCTACCAACGAAAGAGATCAAACAAACTGGAAAATATGTGGATACATGGCCTACACAAAGAGATAGCAGTGAAAGCCTAGGGTATTAAGGATGAATGTGGTGGTTGTGGCATGTCACTAATTTTAGAGTCAAAAAAAGTGGAGGAAGGTGGCTTTTCTCAGCACTGAGTCTAGATCTGTCCCTGAAGTCCCTTTGTATTGCCATGGATTTGGAAGGATCCTGTGGCTTTCTTCATAGTCATCTACACAACTGACAAGACAGATGACTTTTATTTTGGGGGGATTGGAGGTAGCTGGAAGGAAATAGAAGAGTCTATAAGCATTGAACATAAAAAAGGGAGCTGGTCTGAGCTGCAACACATTAGAGCAGCCGCTTCATGATATTCCCATTCAAGTCACGTTGTACCATGATAGCCAATAAGGTTTCCACCCCACTCCTGCCTGTAGAGCACCCCAGACCTGCCTACCCTCAAAAACCTCTGCAGGAACTTCTTGGAGCTGTTGATGTCGATGTTGGAGATATGGCCATACCCTCCAAGCATGCCGTCCACTGTGGGTGGGACATCTTTCCAGTACTTCTCTGCCTTCAAGTAGAATTGGCTCTCATCCTCCACAACCTCACTTGTCATGTTGCAACCAACTTGGGCTGTTTCCTGGACAGTAACACAATCAGCTATGGATCTTCCCTCCTCAAGAAAGAAGAAAAGAGCAACTTAGAACAGTAGGAGAGAATCACAAGGTTCTCTATTCTGCACTCACATAATTTACCCTTTAAAATGCAAGTACACACTATCTTCTGGATAATATTCCTCCGTAATAAAAAATTTCTACTCCTACTTACAGGAGAACAGGGTCTGACTGAGGGAGTATGAAAAGGTGAGCATTCCTTCTTCATTCTACTGATGAATGTCTGGAATTGGACAAAAATATTCAAAATAACATTTTTGGATAGAAGATGGAATTAAAAAGGATGTCATGCTAGCAGCACAGCACTGGGGGAAAATAACAATCATGGTACACATGAAGACAAACTTAACTTCTAATTATGGCACAGGCTTAAAGTTCATAGAAAGTTTTAAATATTTATGCCCTGGCCACAACAGGGAGAGAAGGAAATAGAAGGCTCACATCCTATGTTTCTCTTTCACATGTACAGGTTATGAAGGTTACAGACCAAAAAGGATCTTAGGATCTTAAATTGGTGTGATGAAAAGAAACTCAAAGCTCATCTAAATCCAAACCTCTCATTTTCCAGATGAGGAAATCAAGACCCAGGGAGGCTAAGTTGCCAAAGTCTCCAACGAAGTGAATGTCAGAAGTAGAATCTGAACCTAGGTCCTTTGATTCCAAAGGACCTTCCACGGTAACACACATGGGCTCAACAATCTATTTCACTCACCTTTAAAGCACATGTATTTACTTTTGTTTAATCTCATAAAGGCTGCCCTGAACTAAGGAACTCCAGACACCCAATGGGTAAAGCATTTGACCACAATCATACACTAGTAAATACTGAAATACAGAACACTATTCTAGGTGCCTTAAAAGACTCTTAATATAAACTAGTCCCATCTCTCCTAACTAAGCTTTAGTCACAACTGCTTCCTGTACGTCTCTACCTGAAGGTTTCATAAGCAGTCTCAAACAGTACATCCAAAACAAATTTGCTTCTCTAAGCTTTCATTTCTGTTTTTAGTGTACCACCACTAATGAGCAAGCATCTTACTAAGCACCTACTATAGAACAGGCAAAGTGTTGTGCTCTGGAGACACAAATATGACAAAGTGAGACAAAACCTGTCCTCAGAGTTTACATTCCAATAAGGACTGAAACATGTTCACAGATATGTAAAAATAGGACATATATTAAAATAGATCAAACAATAATCGGAGGTACTAACAACTAAGGGAATTTAGGAAACACTTCTTGAAGCTGGATTGTCCTTGAGATGGAAACAGCTGAGGGGGAGGTAGTGACTCCAAGAGTCTGAAGTAACAAGGGAGAACATTCTAGTCATGAATAAACAGCCTGTGCAAAGGCATGGAAGTGAGCGATAAAATTTAATATTTACAAGAAATAGCAAGAATGGCAGTTTAGCTAGAGTGTAGAATGTGAGGAATATAATGTATAATCAATCTGGAACGGAAGTTTTTAATTTTTAAAACGGAAGTTTTTAAATTTTACCCTAAAGGTAATGGGAAGCCACTAAAAGGAGTATTAACCTGAGAGTTGTGTGAAAACTCTATTAGAGAGAGAAAGATAGGTTACAAGGTCGTTTAGGAAGCTATTGTAAGGGTCTCTAGGTGAAATGTAAAAAGGGATCAAACGGTGGTTTTGGTGGGGACAGAGAGAAGGGATGATAGGATATAAAAATTGAAGAGGCGGAATTGCAAAAATTGGCAACAGACTGGATTGGGGTAAGGGGTATGATATGAGTTAGAAATCAAAGCAGAGGCAACGTTGTCCTAATTAAACAGCCCAACTATTCACTCTCAGATCAACCTATTGTCAGTTGCCACTTTAACAGATTAACTTCTAGTAATTCCTTTTAGACCTATTGCTTCCCATCGGATCTTCCTTACCCAATCCAACTTCCACACAACTGTTAAACAATCTTCCTAAAGCACAGGATCTAACTGTGTCAATTCCCAGTTAACCAATCTCGAGCAGCTCCTTACTTGCATTAGCATAAAATACCAAGTATTCAGACTGGCATTTAAGCCTTTCGCATTCCGGGTCTGGGCTGTTTCTAGACTTATTTCACATTATTCCCCTTCATTTCTCTATTTTAGTCAAACCAGCCTATTCCTTGAACTCAACATTCAATTTCCCAGTCTGAGCTGCTGCAACGTTCCAAGGCTGGAATGTCACTCTCTTCACTTCCCAGAATCCTTAGCTTCTCCCAAAAAGGCTGCATAGGAAAACATTTCCTGATCCTACTACTTGCAAATGTGCCATCCCTCCTCAAATTAATTTTAGTCATTTGTGCACATACTACCATATTGTAACTCTCCAGTAGAATGTGAGATCTTTGAAGGCAGGGAGAGTTTTTCGTCTTGTCTTTGTGCCCCCAAAGCTGTGCAGTGTCTTAAACACAGCAACAGCTAAATCAATGTTTGAGTTTTACTGAAACATGCTATATCTTTAGGTAGCACTTCAAACTCAACATACTCCAAGTCCACCTCATCATTTCCCCTCAATATCTGCTCCTTCTGATTTCACTATGTTAATAGCCACATCATCATTTTCCCTATCACCAAAGCTCAACTCAGAGAAATTTTTGATTTTTTCCTCATTTTTATAGCCTGCCAAGCACTATCTACTTGTCTAAATCCACCCCCATGTCTTATATACATTGAGATTAATTTTTTATTCTTTTTATGCTTCCTTCCAATCTTTCATGTATGTTTTTTTAAACAGTATTTTATTTTTTCCAATTACAGTAAAGACAGTTTTTAACATTCATTTTTTATAAAATTTTGAGTTCCAAATTTTCACCTTCCCTCTTCCCTAAGATGGTAAGCAATTTGATATCAATTATATATGCGCAATCATGTAAAACATTTCCATATTAGTCGTGTTATGAAAGAAACAGAACAAAATGGGGAAAAAACCATGAAAAAGATAAAGTAAAAATAGTATTCTTTGATCTGCATTCAGACTCCACAGTTCTCTCTCTGGACATGGACAGCATTTTCCATCATGAATCTTTTGGAACTGTCTTGAATCATTGTAATGCTGAGAAGAGCAAGGTCAATCATAGCTGCTCATCACACAATGTTGCTGATATATGTATAGTTTTAAAAATGAAGTTGCAGTCACCACAGGAACAGAAATTATTTAACCCAGACTACAGCTTCCTGCTCTTAGGAAACTCAAGTCAAAGTAAATAGGGAGTCACGGTTTTGTGTGACATAGACAGAGCAAGGAGCCAGAACTGGTTTCTTTCTTTACCATGGACATAAACTTATAAAATAACTTGAAAACAAATACAGAAAAGTAGTGTTAAGTGTTTTGTTTTTGCACTGCATGTCAAATTGCGTGGATCAACCAGGTGATGACTATGAAATAGGCTGTAAATGTTATCCTGGGGTAAGTGTATAAATGGATTTGAATAAATTATGTTGAATACAGAACTACAACATATCTATGTCTTTCAACACATTATATTGCTGTAGGAGGGAGGGGAAGGGCAATGGAATAGTTAATAAAAGTTGTAACTCAGGATTTCAGTTGTCAAGTGGTGGGGGAGAAAAATGCACAAACTAACAACTGGGGATATAAAATTGGAAGACAGGCCATTATGTGACTGTGCTGAGTAACAGGCTGTGATGATCATGGATATAAATATATCCAACTGCCCCTTGTAATCCTATGTCAGAGTCCCTACCACTCATAAGTATATCCTGGCAAGGAGGCATTCTGCTCAGAATAGCTGAAAGAATCCTAGAACCTTTTCAGTGTCTTGAGGTATGTTATGGTAGGCTAAGAACACAGTAATCAGGCAACATCCAAAACAATGTCACTTCACTCCCTCAAAAGTTTCCATTCCTCAGGAGCTAACAGGAATGAGTAATGGCCCAGCTAATATTCACCTAATGGGGGCGGGGAGGGAGAGAGGAGCTGCTTCATCTGGTTGAGGTCTGAAGGTAGAAAAGCACCAGTAAAAGAACCAGAGTTCCCTTGAGGCAGGATGGAGCACATTGTGCTTTTAAAAACCTAAAACAGACGCACTCTACCTAATAATAATTAGTTCTGCAAAAATATGAATTTAAAGATCAGTTCAACATAAGCAGGAAGGGATCTTCCCTCTGCTGATTACCTTGAGTATCACTTGTTTGTACACAGTTGTCTCTCTCCATTAGACTACAAGTTCCTTGAGAGTAGGGACTGTATTTTGCCTTTCTTTGCATTCTCAGTGCTTAGCACAGTCCTTGGCACACAAGACAACACTTAAAAAATGTTTAATGACTTGACTAACCTTAGGGGTATTCTAGACTAGTGGTGTCAAAATGAAATAGAAAATGATCCCTACTGGTACAGATTAACTTAGGAAATCACAAATTAACATTTATCTAACGTTGTTATTTTATTTTTGTTAAAACATTTCCCAATTACATTTTAATCTGGTTCGGCTGCACTTCAAAAGTAGCCAGCAACTGGTCACAAGTTTGATACCTGTTCTAGACCAATCTCCCATTAAATCGATTAGGAAAATGAAATACAAAGAAGGTGAGTAGGATGTGTAAGTGGGATTTGAATCCAGTACTCCTTCTACCAGTACTACTACTACCAGGTTTTTGTAATATTTTCTTACAATGTGGTCATACTACATTAATGGTATTAATGTAAACCTATATTGGCAGGACAACATTACGGGGGAAGGGGTTGACTCTGCAGATAAAAATTCAACCATGTAAGGCGTATACTACAGGATATTCATAAAACAATTTTTGGGGGGCATGGTCAGTACTGCTTTACTTGCAGTAGGATTCTTGTCTACACTAGGTCCACCAATACATATATGATTTGATTGATAAAACATTTGATTAGTTTTGAGAAATACAACATGACATGTATCTGTTACAAAGAAATGGCTTTTAACAGAAACCATGTCACCTCTGATACTTGATAGAACTAAGCCTTGAATCAACCTGGACCCTGACTTAACTTGGCTTTCTAACATGAAGAAGTTTGCCTTCTCAATATGATGGCTAGGAACACCATCAAGGTCCAACATCAGCAAATAATCTACAGCTGAGGGGCATTTTATATCCTGCCAACCTGCTAGGGGCAACTCATGTTGCTACAGAAAATGAGGCATGAGAAACTATTACTGGTCATAAATACCAGCCTTAGAATGAAGAGATATGGGTTCTAGTCCCAGCTGTAACACTAACTGGGCAAATCATTCCACTTCTTTGCAGTTCAGTTTTCTGAGCTATAAAATGTGGATGCTACTACTTGTGCTCCTTGTATCATAGTGCTGTGAAGATCAAATGAGATAGTAATGTATGTACGATGATAGAGATGAAGCTATTACCATTTACCAAGGCACTCCTTTCTATCATCTCTCTGTGATATCAGAATCAGAAAAGTCACAGCCCAATGAGCCTAAGAAGGGTCTCTCTCATTTTATATAAAACACAGAGGCAGACTTTACCCACAGTGGTCACCAGGTGAATTAGTGGTGAAAACATTAACAGTATGTAGAGAAAGGAGGCTAGGTTTAGAGAAGACATGAGTTCAAATCCTATGTCTGACCCATGAGCAGATGCCTTCTCCTCTCTAGTTACATGGAGCTCATCTACTCCAATCCCCAAGGCCCACATATACCAATACACCAAGGCCCAGAGAGGTTAAGAAACTTGTCTAAGGCCCTTAAGGTAGCAAGTAAAAGTAAAGTCTTCTGACTTCAAATCCAGTGCTCTTCCCATTACATTTCTTCTGCAAGATAATATTTGTACAGGGTTGTCATAGGGAAAGAATTTTTGCGAACATTAAAGTGCTACCTTAGTATTAATACACAGGGTGGGCCCTGAATCCCTAGCCAGTGATATTTCCACCACGGCACAAGTAGACACTGTCTTTGAAATGATCCCTGCATTCGGCCAGAACAGTGATGTCAGGTTTGTCTCTAGCAGGGTACAAGGCCGGAACAAATCACCTTCAGACAAAATTCAGTCTTTAATGCGTGGCAAGGGTCAGGCAGGCCCCACTTCTTTGTCTGGGGGCAGAACGTGGGGGTTTGGGGGGCTACGTTCAACAGTGCCGCCTGGTCCGTTTGGGTTCCTTTCTGTAACCACTTCTCCTGGAGGCTGGCCCGATCCCAGGTAACGAGTCCTCATTCCTCTCCTCCATAACCCCAATGCCTCAGGGCCGGAAGGTCAAGTACCAGCCCCCCAAACTCCCGGCCGCAGGCGCCTCGGGCTTCGCACCAGCTCCCCCCATTAATGGGACAAAGTTGGGGGGTGGGTGTGAGCGTGGGGAGAGGAGGAGGAACGAGACTTAGCTGCCTGAGTCCAGCTAGCGGCGAGGAGGCCGAAGGCTGCAGGAGGCGAGAGGGGGCTGGGGGTGAACCTAAGGAGAGGCGGGTCTCTGCGGCACGCACTCTTCGTAGGGCGGGGGGGCACGTGGTTCCCAGAAACGCAGGGTCACGTAAACACCTATTCCCAGAGGGAGGGCGGGGGGCTGGCAGGAGGGTCGAAGGGTCACGCGGTCAGGCGGGGGCTCGCGCGCCGGGGGGGATGGGCTGGGGAAGCTGAGGCCGTTGGGAGGAAAACTTCCCCCCCCTCCACCCTCACCTGTCGCCGCCCTCACAAGGGCTCCCCCCACGCTACTCACCCTCGGACAGAGGGCGGTGAGACACCTAGGGCCGAGTGGGAGGGGGGGAGGGTGGCAAAGGCAGCGGCCGCAGCAGCCCAGGAAACCTCAACCTCAACACCGAGACTTCAGTTTGGCGTCCGTGGCCAGCCAGCGTGCGTTCCCTTTGTCCTAGCTACGTCACTTCCTTCCGCGGGGAGCGAGGGGGCGGGGCGAGAGCTGGCTCCGCCCCTAAGAGGGCGTGGTCCTTTCCGGGCACCGCCCACCCGATTGGCCCCGCCTTTCAACGGATGCCGCGTGTGCTGGGCGGGAGCGAGTCCTCCCCGTGTGCCGCCAGTCCAGGACGTTTTTTGCCACGTCTTAGGCTCGAAGGCCGCGGTGCGCAGTGGGCTGGCCAAGTGCACTAGTCCTTGTTCCGTGAGCCCGCCCAGCGGGTGCGCATCGTTTAGAAACGTACTGCCCGACCTTGTGCAGCGCACGAGCGGCCGCCGCCGGTGCGGAGTCCGAGCCGCGGTAACGAGTGCGTCACCGAACGGCGGAACCTTAGGGAGGATTCCGCGTGCACGTGAACGCTTCCCCCTCCCTGGCGGCCGCGGTGGCCCGGAAGTCCGGTGTTTGACCGGGAGCAGGTGCAGCACCTGAGCGGCTGCAGCACCAGGGAGGGCCGCAGGGTGGCAGCACGAGCCCGGGTCCTTGGCAGCCCGGGGTGAGGAGCGGCCACGTTTGCTTTGTCCAGTCGGCAGACTCTCCCACCCCTGGTGAGGCGGCACAGTGAGTGACCCGTTCTGGCCAGGCCCAGCGAGACAGGACCGGCCCAGAGGACTGGGCCCTGTGTCAAGCTGATGAAAGACAAGAGAATGGGGGAAATGTTCTCACTGCCCATAGAGCTGGGAAGAGGGGGTAACCAAGGGAGGGGGGCAAAATGTTGGGCAGGGATGGGAGGGAAGAGGAGCCGCTGTGGATCCTTAAAGGAACATATTTTGTCATGGCACCCTAAGCGGGCTTAGTTGGGATGGCCTTTGACTGGAGCTATTAACCATCGGGGTAGTTTTGTAATCCCACAGAACAGAAAAGCTTTGGGCCCCTGAGACAGCAACTGCAGCCAAGACCTAGAGAGGGCTTCGGTGTTGTGGGCGTTCAGATCCCCATGGGAGAGATGGGATCCGCTGCCTTCTGACCTCCCCCTTTAATCTAGCCTATCCCTTCAACATCCCATCTTCTTTTCCATCTCCCATCACCTGCTTTCTAATCCCTGCCTCCTCTTTCCCCCCACAGTCAACAACATGCATTTATTGAACCCTCACTATGTGCCAGGCTACGTAACCACCCTCCTAAGCCACCTGCATTCTGCCACCTACCCCTAGCCACTTCTCTGTTCCAGTTTCTATGTATCACCCTACCTCCTTCTCCCTCTAAACTCCCTCTACCCTGCCAGTTAAGTCTCCTTATTCTACCATAACCTTGCAGACTCCTAATTCTTTGCCTTATCTTTCTCCTGCACCAGTATCTCATAAATCTCAAGGGGGCACCATTGTATGGGCTATTGGTGCCCTCTGTCTTATCCATTGTTGGGCTGGCATAGCACAAAGGAAAAGACCTACTTCCCCTTCCCATAAATGTTAAGGTACAGAGGACACACTTGAATCCCACATTTCTCCCTCTCCCCCTGTTCTCTGTGAAAACGCCTTACAGCATTGACTGGCTTATTTCTCTGACCTCAGAAGTTCTGAGCTCCATATCTCCTTTGCTTTGGGGAAGCAAAATGACAGAGAACTCAGCCTTGCCAATTCCTGAGCCACCAGATGCTTAACCTGGTTATTGCATCTTCAGTCCCTTTAGCCCTCTTTGCTAGTGCTAACTGGTTTATGTGGACAGGCAAGGGTTCATGGGGCTTAATTCAGGTCAAAGTCCGCATACCCAACTGACACTAATTATTCAGAATTAATTTTAAAGCTCCAAATTGACTTGTCTTATCCATTCCCCAGCTCCGGAAGGCATTATACATGACCCAGTTTCCTTATCTGTAAAATTTGAACTGGATAAGTTCAATGGGTTGGATTAGGGGGTTGGGATGGGAAAGGTATTCCAGACAGCGAACAAAAGTGGAGAGGAAAGGCCAAGGCATACCTAATTATTAGTCTAGTTTGGTTGGAACGTAGGGCCCATATTAGAAAGCAGGTGAAGTTTGGCCAAAGAGAGGGTTGGTTGGGGCCAAACTTAGATGATTGTCCCAAATGCAGTGAGTGATGTTGTCTGATGAGTAGGGGGGTGCTTCAAGTCATAGAAAGGTGATCTTGCTAAAAGATAAATCTAACTGTGTGGCTACCACGGAGAGAAGAATAAAATCTAGTAAGTGTCTAATAACGGAATGACTGATACAGACTATCAAAACAATTCTTCCTGGTTCTTAGAAGGTCAGAGGGACTCAAGTCCTGTAGGGGCCCTGTCCTACCAGCCAAATGGTGGAACTGATGGGGGTCTTATAACACTCCAATCCACTTTCAGCCACCACCTTCACAGCTCTGCCATTTCCTAACTGGGTGACCTTGAGTAAATTGATCAACCTCTCTTGTCGTCAGTTTTCTCATCTGTAAAATGAATGAGTTAAACTAAAAGGTATCCAAAGTCCCTTCTGGCTCTAAACCTATGACCCTACAAACTTCTACCATTCTACAATAGCCCCTTACTCTGCAGGGATCTGGGCTAGTGCTGCCACCTTGTGGCCTAAACCTAGATTACACACAGTGGGGAAGATAACCTCTTACAGTCTAAGCTGTAAGAGCTGATAGCTCAATTTGGTGAGGGTATCTGATCTAGTACTGATCATCCTGGGGTGATGGATGAAGTCATTCTTGCCTTCTAGGGAGGGGAGGGTTATGAGTGGAAGAGTAGTGAATACCACTCTTAGGTGAATCACATGTGCACCATCCACATGTGTTTGAAGGCACCAGAGGGCTCCTTACTTCTCTTAGCCCCCAGCAAGCTTGTAATCTTGGGAACAAAAGCTAGGGAATGAGATGATGGGAAGTTCAGGACCACTGTGTGGCTTCTCCCATTTCTAACCTAAGGAAATCTGGGCAGAGGCCCAGGAAGATCAAATCTGAGTCATAAATCACTCCCTTCATCCCCGTGTGTGGTACCCTATGTCCTGAGGATGCAGAGAAAACTGGATACAGACCCTAACTCTTGGGAAGCTCCCCGTATGAGGGACAACAGACAGGAAGTCCAGAGGTGAAGAGATCTGAACACCTAGAGAGCAGTCTCCCTGGTGAGGCTGTATTGGGCTTAGCTTGACAGGCACTGAGGGATTATCCCATATGAAACAAAGTATAGTGCATTAACAGGGAAGCTCACACCCAGCAGGTGTATTCCCTTTAGAGGTAGGCTATGGGAAATAGTTTGTCACTTTTTCAATTAATTAACTAATGAGGAATACCCTCCCTATGGGCTTGTATGTAAGAGTACCTGTTGCCCACCCCACCAAGCAGAGCTGCTTCAGATGATTGGACCACAAGAAAACATCTAATGACCTGGGTTCCACATAGATCTAGGGGTAATGTGAAATATGGACTCTGAATCACTGGAGAATTATGGGGAACCCTACTGGCCCTGCCCCTACCTCATATCTGTGAAATTTCCTAGCACAGTCCAGCCCTCTCTATAAGGCATATATAATCGACTTTCCTATGAGCACATGGTTTATAGTAAAGAAAAATTGCAAAAAAAACCCCAGAGTGGAATGTTTGCCCTAACCATCTCCCAGCCTTCTTGTTGTACCTCTTGTTTGAGAAGCTTGGGGGACAGTCCTGCATACTTGCTTCTTTGTGTCCTGGAGATGGAAAAAAGGGATGGAAAGGGGGAAGAGGTCAGTATCCACTCACAGCTTCAGACCTAGACCTAGGACTTTAGATAGGATTACCAGGACATCATGGTAAGAAAGGTGGGCTCCCCTGGCCTCAGATCACTCCTGCTATCAGCTTCGTGAAAACTGACAGTGTCTAACCCCTCTGGACTCTGGATTTGGTTCACTGCTCCTGGTTAGACTGCTACCACAATTCTTGTCCTGATGCTGCAAGTAGAGATTCAGGTCATGGTCACAACTGCCTCCCTCAAACTGATCTCTGTTCTCCAAAGCTGATCTGGGTCACATCACACAGAAGTATAGGTCCCAGCCCAACAACCTGAGGACCTGAACCCCAAACTTGCATTTACGCACATAATGGGCAAACCCCTTGCAACATCTTACCCAGAAGAGGTAAGGCTTGGAATGAGCTCTCTAAAGTCTCTGAAAGGAAGAAAAGGAGAGAGGGAGGGAAGAAGGAAGGAAGGAAAAGAAAAGAGAAAAATGGTGAAGGAGACAGGACTGGCCCATCCCCAGAGCCCACAACTCAAACTCTTGAGTCTGCCTTCTTGTCTCCACCCTTATTGTCCGAGGCCTCTGTGAAGGGGGAAGAAGAAGCAAATACAAGCCTCCAAGTGAAGGAGAAAAGAAAATAAGTTCACATGAGACAGAGGTAGGACTGGTAGGGAGTGGTCCTGCAGCTGTGCCACCTGCACCAGGGGCCAGAGCAGAGTCCAGCACCAAAGGCACTCTGGTCTGGGCACCAGATACAGGGGCCAATGACCCCAGTGCTGAGAAGTCATCTCCCCTCTGTTCTCCTTCCATGTCCAGGCTGTTTCTAACTGAGCTCTCCCTGCCAGATGAGAGTATTACTTGTTAAATCCTTTAGGGGAGACTCCATAGCCTACCTGTTGCCTGTCTCAATGCCAAGTAAGCCTTCATGTAAATAAGTTCTGTCACAGCTTTAACTGAAGTCCCCCCTGCTAGAACTGTTGCCCCTTAGCCCACTCTTTATTCTCCTGATCACTTCTGGGCACTCTCTCCATATTTCTTTTCATCAAAAGTCCATGCTGTCTGTTTATAGTATTACCACTGTTTGTGGTCCTCCAGGACCTATTTCAGTCATCTCAGTTGACTCTAGGAAACATCGACACCTGACTCTTCATCCATTTTTTTTTTTTTTTTGCCATGTCTCTACTACCATCCTCAGCGATCCTATTCTACCATCCTCCAAGAGAGGCATTGCTAGGAGAAAGGGCAAAGTGTGGAGTCAGGAGACCTGGATTTGTACCTTAACTAGTAGTGTGATGATGGGCAAGTCACTTTCCTACTTTGTGCCTTGCTTTAAAATGGGAAAAATAATGCTTACATTGCCTACCACCTCGGGTTGTTGTGAGGAAAAGCATTTTGTAAACTTTAGCGCACTCCGTAAAGATGAATTGTTGTCATAACAGCATTGCCTAGAGGTTGGAGCAGGGATTCTTAACTTGGGGTCCAGTTGTGGACACATTTCATGAGTTATGTGAACCTGACTGGGGAAAAATAATATCTTTATTTTTACTAACCCTTTAATTGAAATTTAGCATTTGCTCCAATTATTTAAAAAGATCATTTTGAGAATTGTCATAATAGTTACCATTTATATAGTGCCTTAAGGTTTGCGAAGCACTTTACAAGTTGTATCTTATTTGATCCTCACAACAACCTTGCAAAGTAGGTGCTGTTATTATCCCCTCTTTACAGATGGGGAAAATGAGGCAAGCATAGGTTTAACAGAGGTGATTTGCCCAGGGTCACCTAGCTAGTAAGTGTCAGAGGATAGATTTGAAGTTGATTGTCCCTGACTCCAAATCTTGCACTCTATACTCTGCAATCCTGTCTCATATGAGGGTTTGTGGGGAGGAATGCCAGGAGACTGCCAGAGAAGCCCAAGAGACACACCTACCAAAAAAAAAAGATCAACCACTGGGTTAGAGGTCAGATCTTGGACTGAGGAAGATCTGAGTTCATATCTTGCCTTTAACACATACTAGCCATGTGATCTAATTTACAGTATTCCTAGATAAGAATCTAAGATTTACTTTGGTAGAAGGAGTTTCCACAATGATGAGCAGGCCAATTTCATAAAAACCTGTAAAGGCTTACACGAACTGATGCAAAGCAGTGGGCAGAATTAAGGGAATATTGTATACAGTAACAATATTGTACAATGGTCAGCAAAACAGTGATCCAAGACAGTTCCAAAGGACTCATGATGAAAAAAAGAACTGATGGAGATCAAAGGTTACTTTTTTTCACTTTTTCTCTTTTGGTCTATTTCTTCTTTCACATGACTAATATGGAAATATGCTTTACATAATTGCACATTTATAACCGGTATGAAATTGATTATTTTCTTGGGGAGGGGTGGAAGTGAGGGAAGAAGAAAATTTGAAACTCAACGTTAAAAAAAAAAGATATTAAAAATGACTAATTGGGAAAAAATAAAATACTATTAACAAGGAGTTTCCACACAGAGAATACCTTCCACTGATGAAATCACCAGTCCAGATCCCCCCTCAAATACCAGAAGCCATGGTGAGGTCCTAACAGGCACTACTGGCGTAAGCTTCCAAGGCCCCTGGCATCTTCTGATTTCCATCTTCACTCCTGTATTGGCCTTGGCCACAACCAGCAACTCATTATCAGGGGGCATTGCTCCACCTCTGAGCTTTCTAACTCAATCTTTATTATTTCCTCCATCACAGCCTCTTTCCATGCTACTTCTTCCAATCGCCAACGTCATACACACATACTCACTGAACCTATGCTTCCTCCCATGTGACTTCCAGTTACTAAGACCTTCGCATCTCACCCAGCCCATCAACCCTTTCTAGTGACTCTGGGCTTCCTGTACATCCTGAGGTCCAAGGTCAGCCCTGTCTCCACACTTGACCTACTTACATACTTACAAAGGATTCTGATCCCCAGCACTAAGTTACCTCCAAAAGGAGAGAGAATTCTGTTTTTCATACATCTAATGCAACAAGCATTCTTTGAGTACTTACTACTGTGCTAAGCACTGAGGGGAGATAACAAAGATCAAAGCACAGCCCCTGCCCTCATGAAGCTTGTGATCTAGTACATTGGAAACTCCCTTAGAAACCTCCAATTGACTGCGTATTTGTCAGAATTTCTTCCTTTGCCCTCAGAAGTCTGGTTGTCTTCAGCTCTGCCCTCTGAATTCTGCTGTTTTCCAGGTCACCAGTGTACCATCATGCATAAGCCCTGGTAGGGCATCATGGTTAGCTGTATTACACAGCAGTGATCATGACCTGATTTGTTTCCATATTTGGAAATCAAGAAAATCAACCAAGGAAACATTTCTTATGGTTGTTCAAAATTAGAAAAGAAAACCATAATAAAATGCAGGTAATAGAAAAGGTAAGAGAAATGTTCTCATGGGAAACGTCATTCACATAATAAGTTCAAAGTGCTTTTCATTTGAACTTTCCTCGGAGGTAGCAAGGTTGCCTAATGGCTAGAGCACTGGGCCTGGCATTAGGAAGAACTGAATTCAGATCTGGACTCAGACACTTACTACCTCTATGACCCTTAGCAAGTTATTGAATCTCTATCTGCCTCCATTTTCTCTATAATAAAATAGGGATTATAATAGCACCTACCTCACAAGGCTGTTCATATGATCAAATGAAATACTACTTCAACTCTTCCTGATCATATTTGAGGTTTTCTTGGCAAAGATACTGGAGTGGTTTGCCATTTCTTTCTCCAGCTCAGGTGGAGGGGGCAGCTAGGTGGTGCAGTGGATAGAGCACCAGTGCAGGTGTCAGGAGCATCTGAGTTCAAATCTCACCTCAGACACTTGACACTCACTAGCTGTGTGACCTTGGACAAGTCACTTAACCCCAATTGCTTTATCCTGGGTCATCTCCCTGATGTCACTGGATTCAGATGGCTTTGGAGGAGAAGTGAGGCTGGGTGACCTGCACAGCCCTCCCTCACTCAAAAGAAAGTCAAGTGCAAGTCATGTCATTATTTCTCTGATGTCATGGTCTTCTTCAGCAACAAAGGACAGACACATGCAATTACAGGTGAGAGACTGAAGCAAACAGGCCTAAATGACTTGCCCAGAGTCACACAGCTAGTAAGTGCCTGAGGCCAGATTTGAACTCAGGCAGATGAGTCTTCCTGACTCCAGGCCTGGCACTCTATCCATGGCTCCATCTAGCTGCATCCAAGATATTTGCAAAGTATTTAGTACAGTGCCTGATATTGTAGGTGCTTCATAAATGCTTATTACTATCCCATTCCGTACAATAACCCTTGTGAGGTAGTTACTGTGGGTATTATCCATGTTTTATGGATGAGGAAACTAAGGGTCAGAGATATTCTGATTTACAGCTATTGTACTAGAAGAAGGTTTTTGAATCCACAGCTTACTCCCACCAATTCCATCTTCCTATCTTCTATACTATACTGCTTTTCCTCAAATGAAAATGACATAATAGAAAAGGGGCATAATTTTGTCATGGATATCGCTTAGGGCCCCTGAAAGCTATACCCAGGTTCAAGGTCTTTTCTGGTTCAGCATGTATTCGAAACCATAGTGCACATGCCTCCAACTTTTATCCCCCCTATTAAAAGACCAAACCAGAGGACACATTAATTCAAAGCAAAGACATTTAGTTTTTTTAAATAGCAAGGTAAATAACAAGGAAAAATCATTCCACACATACTAGGCAAAATAACCTAAAGATTCCCATGTCCCTGGCAGGAAAGGGAATACTTGTAGCCTGCAACCTCATGCTCCTAGAGTTGTATCCTGGCTAGAATGTCTCTCTGCCGGCCAAGCTGCTGCTTCCTTCAGATCTGCTGATGCCCAGTGCTGAGCTGTCATGGTCTGATTCTCCACTTTGCTGCAGATAACATCTGCTTTTTTGTCTGACTGGGACCTGCTTCTCCACTAAGATGTTGCCGCCATCTGCTGCTTCTCTGCTGAATTGCAGCTGCTAGGTAGCTTGTTTCCCCCCACAGCAAGAATTTTACAGCTCTTTCATGAGCCTGCTTGTAGCTTCAAGAGGATTTCAATAATTCTTCTTCTTCTTCTTCTTCTTCTTCTTCTTCTTCTTCTTCTTCTTCTTCTTCTTCTTCTTCTTCTTCTTCTTCTTCTTCCTCACAGTTCCGCCTAGTCAGCACAAAAAAAGTCCATTGGGTTAGGTCACTTTTTTATTTTTATTTCTTTGCTTGGTCAGGAATTCTTTTAGTCCCAATAGATACTTAGTGGGCATGAGTAAATTCCTTTCAACTTCAAGCATATTCCTGAAAGCTTTCATCAGGGCCATACAGATTATTGTGGAACTTTAGTTAGAAATGCTAGAGAGGTAGGGTAGAGCTGACAACTTTTGTGTTGGATTCTTTCAGCTCTACTCAAATCACTTCCTAAAGAAAGAAACAGATTCCTTTACTAAAATCCCCTTCTGATACCTCAATGTATGTATTGTTCTCCTGGTTCTACTTACTTCCCTCTACAATAGTTTATACAGACATTCCTGTGTATTTTTGAATTCTTATTATTCATTGTTTCTTACAATTTGAAATTATTCCATTAATTCACATTCCAAAGTTTTTCCATTCATTACCCAAATGATTGACATACACTTGGTTTTCAGAGAAGCCCTGGATTCTGCAAGGCTAAGTTAGGGGAGCATGAGTTTTGGTAGGAGGACCAAGCGGGAAATGTTTGAGTACAGAGCCCACAATAGACTTTGTTTGCTGTCCAAGGATCAACCTGGTTGAATTTGGAATGGCTCCTCTCCTAGTTGACCGTCAACCACAGAAACTCACAAAGATGCTCTAAGTATGTGTTCATGGCCCTGTCTGCTGCTGATGGTGAATCATTCTTGCAAATAAAATAAATATCAATAAATTTATTGCATAGTATGCAAATCTTATGAGTGGTAATCTAAGAAGTGAGTTGGAGAAGCAAAATAAATCCTTAAATTGATAATTCAGACATGTGATTCTATACAGTGTTGTTAACCTTACTAAGAGATCTGAATGGTATTAAAATACTCTTCAATAATGTTTGCTGGCTTTTTTCAGTGTTTAAATATTTTGTATAGGCTACACTTCTTTGTAAATACTACTAAACTTAATATTTCTTATTTATTAAATGATTTTAGGTATCTTTAATAACAATAAATTTAATAATAAACAATTAATAATTAAAATTTCATAATAAACAATAAATTTATCTTTTAATAACAAGTAAAGATTATGAAGACTATTGGGAGTATTTTAAGACTGAGATAGATCAGTCAAATTGTTGCCAAATGTTTTTTTTCTTTTTTTATTTATTTTTAACATTCATTTAAAAAAATTTTTGAGTTCTAAATTCTCTTTCTCCCTATGTTTCCTCCCCAAGAAAGCAAGTTATATGATGCCCATTATACATGTGAAGTCAACTACGTTTTAAATCATTATCACAATGTATTGGTTCATAATAATAATACATATGTATTTATTAAATCAGTTTTAAAACAAAACATCTGAAACTTTTAGTATAACTCTATCATAGATAAAAGGACAGGTAGGTAGAAAGAGACACTTAATAGCTATGTGACCCTGGGCAAGTCATTTAACCTTGTTTGCCTCAGCTTCCTCATCTGTAAAATGAACTAGAGAAGGAAATGGCAAAACACTCCAATAGTTTTGACAAGAAAACCCCAAATGAGGTCTACTAGGTACTGAACATGTTAGAATCCACATGTAATGATTTTACTATAATCAATGAAGAGAACAGATTACTATAGAAACATTGGGAGACATGTTCCATTTCAAATATATTTCTTGTTTCCCTTCCAATTTAATTTACAAATGCTCCTGAAATGATTAGATTGAGGAGGCATCATGGTGCAATGGTAGTGGAAGAACAGTGGTCAGAAGACCTGAGTTCAAATTCTACCACTACTATCACTACCTATATGACCTGATTAATTTCTCTGGATCTCATTTTTCTCTACTGTAAAAAAAAAAAGGAGGCAGGACTTGATGGCTTCTAAGGTCTCTTCTAGCTCTAATTCCTATACACGAGAAAAGATTTTTATCTGAGCCCATAAATTGTAAGGATAATTCTTTTTTCATCTCTGGTAAATCATCTCTCCCAGGCACATAGCCTTAAAATACTGCACCTTAGGTGATCTCTTTCCCCTTTGCAAGGAGAAAGCACTCAGACTTACTAGTCCTACCTTCCCAGGAAGTGACACAATCCCCATTTGAATTATAGTATTAAACTGGTTAAGGTCCCCCTCTCACAAGGGGGGAGCACTTATTCTAAAGACTCAAGCAGCCCTTTCTTCCCACTGATTTATATAGTTCTTCAGACTTATGGTAGCACCCTGGTTGAGTTTCCCCAATTCCTCAGCCCTTAGAAGGGGGAAAGCATGTAGGGCTGTTAGAGAGTGAAACAAACTGTCCCAGTGATGAGTCCCACCTCTCTTAAGGTAATAGACAATCCTCAGGGTCTATAGCATCACCCTTGAGTAGAGAAACTTCTCAGCAAACACTCAAGGCTCCTCTGGAGGTAACCTCCTTCCCTTGGATATACGAGAGTCGTAACTATTACTAATGAGGGGCAAAGTCTTGGTTTACTCCTCTACAACACAGCTACACCTCCTAAGTGCTTCTTAGCCCATCTCTCCTGGTCCTAATAAGCCTCTCCTTGGATCATGAATTTCTCTTCTCAGTAAATTGCTTAGTTTAGGCATTTGTTTTGTCCAAGTAATGGGTAGTGTATTCAGGACATTTGCTTTTCCAGAAATTCCTTGCAGCTACACTGGCTCTATCTATTGCTATCTCTGGAGCTACATGGTTCCCTGATTGACCTGGTTTCCTGGAGTGGCAGCGGGGCCCTCCAGGAGCTGTATCTGCCTGACTTCTCTTTGGCTATCTTATTTCTTGTTCTCTCTATCTCTCTGTCTAGTCTCCCTTTTAAGGACCAAGTCCAAAGGCTTACCTCTGGTGCATGCCTAGTCATGACTCATTCAATCACCCTTAATGTAAACTCCCAAGGCAAAGTGAGCTCATACTTTAGTCAAGGCATCATCAATGCCAGAACAAAGTCTAAAATGTGGGAATGGTTATATGTTGTTTAGGGAGACAGTTTCAATACCAGAAGAAAAGTATTATCCTTTAATATCATAGACAGAAAGCTGTAAAGGACTTCAGGAGCCATCCCAGTTCCCAGTTCAACTCCTTCATTTTGGAGATGAAGAAATAAGACCTAGGGAACTTAACTGATGTATCCAAGGTCACCCAGGTAGGAAGATTCAGAATTGAGATTTAAACCAGGTCCTCTAACTCTAGAGCCACTGTTCTGTCCATTGTACCATTAATCTGGATCAGGCTTCTCCTGGGCAAATCTTCTAAATAAACTGTTCTTATTTTTCAAAGTCAATAGTTTATTTAAATAGGTCCAGTTGGAACTTTTGTAATTGTACACAGTGTGTTTTTCTTATTAATGAACAAACACTTAAAGGCTTACATTGGTGCCAGGCATTATACCAGGCACCGAGGATACAAATATAAAAGTGAAACAGTCCTTGCCTTCAAGGAGCATGCATTCTGCAAGGGGAAATAACATACACACATATGTATATACAAAATATATATCGAGTAAATATAGGGGGATGGATGAATAAATTGTGGAACAAGAATGTAATTGAATATTTTTGTGCTGTAAGAAATGATGAATAAGAAGAATTCAGAAAAACATGGGAAGACTTGATACAAAGTTGCTACAAAGTGAAGTATGCAGAACCAGAAAAATAATATGAGTTCAAGTACCAAGAGGTCACAGTCAAGGTCACATAAGATTTAGCATCTACCACCCTAAAGAAACAGAGACCATGGAATATGATATTCCAAAAGACCAAAAGAAAAAAAGGCTTACAACCAGGAGTGTGTTGTACAAGGAATAGCAGGGAGGCCAGTGTCACTAGGTAGTAGAATATGTGGAGGAGAGTAAGATGTAAGAAGAGAGAGAAGATAGGAAGGGGGCATGTTATAAAGGGCTTTAGAAGATAAACAGGATTGTGTATTTGTTACTGGAGACATAAGGAGCCACTAGAATTTATTGAATGGGGGTGAAGTAATCAGACCTGCACCTTAGGAAGATCAGCTTGACAGATGGAACAGAGTATGGATTGGATCAAGTGGGAGAGAGAATTGAGGCAGGGAGACCAAGCAGAAAGCTACTGCAATAGTCTAGGTGTGAGATTATGAGGGCCTGCACTAGGGTGGAAGCAGTGGCAGAGGAGAGAAGGGGTTTTATATGAGAGTTGTCTTGAAGGTAGAATTGACAGGACTTGGCAATTTATTGGATATGAGGGATAAGAGAGGGTGAAAAGTCAAGGATGACACCTAGGTTGTGAATCTTGGTGACTAGGAGGGTGATGGTACCTTCAATAGTAACAGGGAAGTTAGGAAGAGGGAAAGGGTTTAGGGGGGAAAGATAACGAATTCAGTTTTGAACATGTCAAATTTGAGGTATCTCTGGAACAACCAGTTCAAGATGCCTAATTGGCAATTGGAGATGCAAGATGAGGTCAGGAAAGAGGTTAGGACTAGTTAGGGAATGTCTGCATAGAGACTAAGTGATTTTATAATGATGAAGGGTTTGCATTCTAGTGGGGGAGGGGAGGATAATGCAAGTATCCCCTAAAAATTATGGCACCATTATAATTCAAATAAGAAAGAGTGACTAAAAGTGATGTTTGTTATGTTTTGATGATCTTAAGTAGGGGGGAAAGGATGCCCTAAGGAAGAAAAGTAAAGGAGGAATGGGTGTTAGAGGATTGGGGAGAAAACCTATTTCACACCATTAGGGAGTACAAATATAAGTCGACAGAAAGAAGAAAGGGATGAGCAGGTATCATTTGAACCTCCTTTTTTATCTGAACTGGTCAAGGGAAGATAGATTACATAAATAGAGCTTGGTGTATAATACATTCATTCAGTATAAAAGGAAAACAAGAGGAAATAGAAAAAAGGAAAAAGGGAGAAATAAGAGGTAAGGTAGATCTGGGAAGAGATTAGTCATAAGTGAAATAAACCCTAAATTTTGGGGTGATATCATGAAGAAGAGTTCAAAAGGAAAGAAAGGCAAGAAACTGTGATTGAGTTTTGGGTAAGAGGAAGACAAGAGGGGCAAGGGAGTGGAAGTTGTTCATATGGAGCATTGACCATCAGGGCTGAGCACACTCTTTCCCTGTTCCATGAGTCTCTTCTACGTAAAGAAGAGGTGGGGAGCAAACTGAGTAAGGAAAAAGCATAAGAAAATAGAATGGAGGGAAATACATAAAATTTTAAAGTTTTATGTAAACAATTTCATTGCATTTAAGGTTAGGAGGGAAGTAGTTAACTGGGAAAAATATTTTTGACAAGTTTTCTCTGATAAATATCTCATTTACAAGATACGTAAGGAACTGATTACAATTACAAGAATAAGAACCATTCCCCAATTGATGGACGTAGGATATGAAAAGTGAGTTTTAAAGTAAAGATGCCCAAGCTATGTATAACCATTTGAAGAAAATTCTCCAAATCATTACTAAATTAAAGAAATACAAATAAAGCAACTCTGAGATTCCACTTTATATCCATCATATTGACAAAGTTGACCAAAAAGAAAATTATAAATATTTGAGTGTCTGTGGGAAAATAGGCACACTAAATGAGCTGTTGGTGGGCTGTAGATTGGTACAGTCATTCTGGGGAGCAAATTGGAACTATGCTCAAATGTTATTGATCTATGTATACCCCTTCACCCAGCAATACCACTACTCATCCTATACCCCAAAGAAATAAAAAAAAAGACCAAAACGTCTTATATGTACAAAAATATTCATAGTAGTTCTTTTTGTGGTGGTAAAGAATTGGAAATTAAGGGGTTGTCCCTCAATTGAGAAATGGTTAAACTAATTATGGCATATGAATGTCATGGAATATTAACATGATATCAGAAATGAAATATTTTCAGAAACATGAGAAGACTTATATGGACTGATGCAGAGCAAAGCTAATAGCATCAGGAGAACAGTCTATACTATATTAAATTAAAAAACAGTTTTGGAAGACTTAAGAACTCTGATCAATCATGATTCCAGATAGCCAATGATAAAGCATATTCCCACCTTCTGACAGAAAGGGGATGCAGAATGAGATACACATTTTTAGACACACATAAATTCCAATATAGGAATTTATTTTTCTTGACTTATTTGTTAAAAAAAAAGGGGGGGGGTTCCGCTAGTAAGGTGGGAATGTAGGAAAGAGAAAGAAAAGTTTGATAATTAAAAAATATAAAATTGTACTTTAAAATATCTTCAGAACAACAACAAAGAAAATATATGCAATGTCTACAACAATATGAATGGAAAGAATTCCACCACCACCAAAAAAATCAACACTGAACGTGCCCCGGAAGGAGAGACACGAGAATCCTCATTGCTTCCTTCTTTACAGAAATGAGGTGCTGTAGGTATAGAACATGACATGTATCGTCAGACTTAGTTGATGTGCTAGTTACTTTTACTGAACTGATTCTCTTCCCTCTCTGTCTTTTCTATTCTTTTTTAATCACTTTTATTCTTAGATTGGTGGGGTTGACTCCATCCTTATCACTGTTTCAAAGCAATGTCTCCTCTGACTACTGCCCTCTCTCCCCTCAGCCCTATGTGCCATACTCACTTTGCCCTTGGGGTACTGAGGAGAGGGATGAATCACAATGAACCTGAACTTGCCCCTTCAGGCAACAGCAGAGGCGTCAGTCTGGAGGGCACAGAGCAGGGAAGATGTTCCTTGCCCAAGTGAAGTCCCTGGGTTAGAGGGGCCTCCTCACAGGATCTTCTCTGGGCCCCACCTACAGGGCCCAGAGGGTGAGTATGACCTGCTGAGCTAGCTCATAGAGGACAACAAGCTGGGGAGGGTGGGGTGTGAATTAGAGAGGAAGGGACAAATGGAGGAGTAGGAAAGGGAATAGAGGCAAAGAGGTAGAGAAGTCATAGAAACAAAGAGAACCTAGAGTCTGGAACTTGGAACCTTGAGATTGGAAAGGACCATTTAGGTCATCTTGTCCAATCTGCTCATTTTATAGAGGAGGAAATTGAAGGCCAATGGAGAAGTTATTTGCCTTGGGTTACTTAGTGGTCCAGCCAGGACTAGAATCCAAGCTTCTTGCATTCTAGTCTAGGGTTGCCTCTTTAAGCCTTTAAAGGGGGAGGTTAGGGAAATAAAAGGTGGGTGCTCACTTGGAAAAATAAGATTAGGGAAAAGGACAGAGTGACCATTAGTGTGACACGTCCCCGTGGCAACCTTCTGGACAAACTCCTCTTGGTCCTGACCTTGGGCAACGGCCCCTGAGACCCTGGTCCTGAGGCCAGCAGGAAGATGCCTCAGAGAGCCCAGGTCTCCTGGTCCGTCTGCTACACCACAGTTGCCTTCTGACATCCTACTGAATGCTTAGTTCCCGTGTGCTGACAGGGGGAAGTGGGGGGAGTCTGTGTATGGGGGCTATTCTCTGCCTCCTCCTGCTGCCTTCTGCTACCCTCCCTACTACCCCCTCCCTCAAGCCAGGCTGGAGAGTGATGAGCACCATCGAGGGAGAGGTCAGGTATGCCCTGGGGTCACACCAATTTATGGGGCCAGGGGTCAAAACCAGAAGGGTTTTCCTATGATCACCATCAGAAGCTCCCTGCTGTGCAAGTTACCAATCATGGAAAAAGAAGGCAGCTGGAGCTGACGCCAAGGCTCCAACCTGTATTTTCACCACAACCCGACCCGAGGAAATCCAGTTACTTCCCAAGAAGGCAGGAGCAGAAAATACCCCAGGGCCAAAGAGGCTTGTCTCCTGATGGGGATGTGCGCTTCTGTTGGGACTTCAAGCCAGGGCCCCAGACCCCAGCAGGACAGGGCTCCAAGAGAAATCCGGAGGCCCACTACTTGCCTACCTTCACACAGCAGGTCCAGCAGAAGCAGGAGAAGCTGAAGTCCAAAGTCTTATCATTCCGGGGACAGGTCAACAGTGTCCAGGGTGGAAAAACAGGCCATGCATTCCCAAGGACACAGACCTGGGCCACTAGTGAGAGAAAGGGTCCCCAGTGGAGCGTAGGCTGGGGAGCAAAGGACTCCCCGAGCCCAGTCCTGGGAGAGTTACTCCCCAACAGGCCCCAAGTCTCGCGGGAACCAACAGAGAAGGCCAGCAGAAAGAATCCACAATTTTGTAAGCCCCTTCCCTGAGCCCCTTGGGGGAAGTGGGAGAGGGGCAAGGGAGGTGGGGCGGATTCTGGTCCCCATAGTATTTGGAGGTTCCCTGTTCACTCAAGATATTGGGTACAGGCTTTCAAGTCCCCCAAAGATAGCCACCAACCCCTTCCCAGCCCCATGCAGCAGCAACAATACGGAACCTACCTTTGAAAGAAAAGTAGACTGAGCTTTCTTCCCTTCCTTACTCCCAGCAACGTCATCTCCCTCCTTAAGAGACAGCTCTTCAGACTGCAGCTGTGACTTACCTGGCTGTTCTTTTTGCTCTGAGCCTCCAGACCTCTGGTAAGTCCCATGGTACTCTAGGACTGGGGGCGTCACCCATTCTCCCTGGGCTTCCTCAAGTTAGGAAGGTGACCTGACCTCCGGAGGTTTTTTGGTGGTGTGGAGGAAAGTGGTGCTTTTTGCCTCAGAAGTTTCAGTCACTGTATCCTCAGGAATTGCCTTCTCCAGGAACCTTGTGAAGATTGTGCTGCTGAACCATCTCTCAATGAGTTCCCCGAATGCCAATGCTAATACGTCCACTATGGCTAAGAATTCCAAAGTGTGAGTTACAGAAAGATGTGTGTGTGTGTGTGTGTGTGTGTGTGTGTGTGTGTGTGTGAGAGAGAGAGAGAGAGAGAGAGAGAGACAGACAGACAGACAGACAGACAGACAGAGAGAGAGAGACAGAGAGAGAGAAACAGAGAGAGACAGAGACAGACAGACAGAAAGAGAGAGGGAAAGAGACAGAGTGAGAGAGACAGGGAGAGACAGAGAAAGACAGAAAGCAAGGGAGACAGAATGTGAGGGAGAGAGATTGAAGGCTTCATAGAACAAGATGGTATGTAGTGGGTCTGGGAGAAAGTTGAGAGATCAAAGGAGGAGGAATTAATAGTTCTGCTGGATTGAGTGGAGAGAGAAAGGGGGCGAGTGGTTATATCCCAAGTTATACTTGACTCTGAAGATTATGGTTGGATGGGCATCCAACTTACACTTTAAATAGATTAGGATAAAAAAAAAGGAATGCCAAATAGCCAGAGTGGTATTGACATCAGGTGCTTACAGAAATATGCAGTATGGTAGAATAAAATACTGGATTTGTCGTTAAGGCCCGTGGATTCAAATTCTGCACCCACTCTTTAGGGGAATACTTGTATGACCTTCTAAAATATCAGTATTGAAATAGATAATGTGTAAGGTCTCTTCCAGTACTCAATCCTACACAGACGTATCCTTTTTTCAGCTTCAGGAATAGAGAACACAGAGGCAGGAGGAAAAGCAAGGGGCTTAGCCAAACTATAAGAGGAGTAATTCAGGATATGTGGTAAGGGAGAAGAAATAATGCCTTGCAGGCATACCAGGCAGCGTTGATAGCTATCTTTAAAACTAAGGAAAATTGAAATGAGTTAGTTATATTTTAAAATTGGAGGGAAGGGGAAAGAGAGAGATAGCATGATTGCTTCTAAATGACAGAATCACAACTGAGTCTTAAGGGTCAGTCTTTGATAGACATGAATTTGGAGGCTCATGTCAGAGTGGACAACTCTGTCTGCCCAAGGTTCCTACAGATCATTGGATTTAAAATGAGAAAGAACCCTTAGAGATCACCTTGACAACCCTTACATTTAACAGATAAAAAAGCAGGCTGAAAGAGTGGAAGTATATAACTCAACATCATCTAGGTAAGAAGTAGCATGGCTGAGATTTGAGTCCAGTTCTTCTGATTCCAGAGCTCATGTTCCATCCAGCACACCAATCAACCACCCAACCAACAGCTCTTAAGTGTTTATTATGTTCTAAACACTGTAGTAGGCACCAGGGACACAAAGACCAAACAAAACAATACCTGCCTTTGAGGAGATAGCATATATACACAGCAGCAGATATGAAATATATCCAAAGTAAATATAAGGTCATGTCAAGGTTGGTCAAGGCATTAGTAGCTGAGGGGAATCAGGAAGCCTCATGTAGAGAGTAGCTCTTCAACTGAGCTTTGTAGGGAACAAGGGATTCTAAGATGTGTAGAGAGTGCATTCCAGGCATGGGCTAATGGCCTGTACAAATGTAAGGAAACTGGAGAATGGAATGTTGTGTTTGAGGGGCAGGCTGAGTGTGTATATATTTGGGGGAAGGAGCACAGGATGTATAATAAATCTGGAAAGATAGGCTGGAACTGATGGTAAAGGGACTTTAAATGCTAAATAGAGGCATTTTTGCTTTCAGTTGTAGAGGTAATAGGGAACCATGAAAGCTTCTTGAGCAGGGCAATGACCTGGTGAGACCTATGTTTCAGGAATCTCACTTTGATAGCTGTGTGAAGGATGAATTGGAGATTGGAGAGACTAGAAGCAAGGAGACTAATACTGCAAAAGAGTCGGATTTAGGGCTAGTGTCAGAGTTGGAGGTGGAGTTGGAGGCTTTTAGGGTTTGAAGTCAAGTTGATAGTAAAGGCCTGAACTAGGATGGAACTGACAAGATTTATCAACTGAATGGATAGAGGGTAAGGGAGGGAGTGGGGTAGGGAAAGTGAAGACCCAAGGGGAACTCTATGGTTGTGACCCAGGTAATTAGAAAGATGGTGATCTACTTGACAGAAACAGAAATATTAAGGAAGGTGGGTTTGAGGGGAAAGATAATGAGTTCCCTTTTGGATATTTTGAGTTGGAAATACATATGGGACATCCATTTTGCAACGTCCCATAATACTTGGTGATATGGGAATAAAGTTTGGGAGAGAAGAGAGTAAGGTTGGAAGTATAAATCTGTGAGTTATCTTCATGTGGAGTATCATTAAATTAATGAGATTAGTAACAGAAAGAGTGTAAAGAGAGAAGAGTCCACAGCCATCCACAATTAGTGGATAGGACACAATAATAGCTAGCACTTATGTAGCACTTTAAAGTTTGTAAAACTATTTACAAATGTTACCTCATTTATGAGATAATACGATGAGAAAGAGGTGATATTATTATCTCCATTCTACAGATGAGGAAACTGAGGCAGATGAAGATTAAGTCCAGTGTTGCATAGTTAGAAAATGTCTGAGACTGGATTTGAACTCAAGTCTTCCTGACTTCAGGTCCAATACTCTACCACTAGCTAACATAGATGATGATCCAGCAAGAGAGACTGAGGATGGGTCTGATAGGTGGGAGGATAACCAAGAGAGAGAAATGTCACAAAAACCCAGAGAGGAGAGGGCATCCAGGGAAGACAGGATGGGCAAATGTCAAATGCTGCAGAGCGGTTAGGAATCCTGGGAACTGAGGGAAAGCCACCAATTATGGCCACATCGCTGAGAGCTTTAGAGAAGCATTTTCAGTTGAGTGATGAGTTCAGAAGCCAGTCTGCAAGGTGTGGAGGATGACTAGAGGCAGCTTCCTGTAGAAGCTGGGTGAGACATAGAATTACAGCTGGATATAAAGACTGGGGGAAACTTGGGTGTGTTTGTAAGCACAGTAGAGAAAGAGGGGTGATTGTTGGGGCAATATTCTTGAAGAGACGAGAGGCGGTGAGGGCTAGCGTGTAAGCAAAAGGACTGACCTTAGCAAGGAGACTGGACACCTCTTCATGAGAAACTGGAGATAATAAAAGAATGGGAGATTAACTAGAGAAGTTTGGGGATGTAGCAAAGAAGGGAAGGGGGAGATCAGGATCAGTGGCCTCTTTTCTTCAGTAAAGTATGAGGCAAAATCAGCAGCTTTGAGGGCAGGTGAGGAGGGTGGTATGAAAAGCACGAAGAGAGAAGATTTGGAACTATTTTTGTGGGGTTTGTAAAAGAGTCGATTAGGGAAATATAGAAGAATTGCCTGGAGGCTGTGAGGGCCCGGTTGAGATTAGAGAACATAAATTTGGAGTAGAGCCATCAGTACCAAATGGGCCCATCTTCAGGGCTTTTTCTGGCAGTAGAACAGCAAGGTGATGGACTCATGGTGGTTCTCCTTGTGGCCTATATTGATTGTACACAGTAGACCCTTAACAAATATTTTTAAATGAATGAATGAGTGTTCCAATTACCCAGCAGGGAGTGAAAATCTTGGTTTTAGGGTGATGGTCAGCTTCTAGGAAGAAGAGTAGGCAAGAGGCTTGTGCCCCTTTCCCCCCCTCTTCCTCATATATCCTACTTTTCATTGTATCCCACAGGTCAAAGAACAGGCAGACTGTGAAGCTGAAACCAGCTCTTATTACCAACTGCTCAGACGATGCGTCAGGATCCCAGAAACGGTTCCGCCCATTTCGGGTGCGCTTTGCAGACGAGAGCCCCAAGGACATAGCATTGCGATATTGGGAGAGGAACTATGAGGGTGAGAAGGAGGGAGGGAGATGTGTCTGGGCCTCAGGGTTGGCTGTGTCTTCTGTGGGTTCCCTCTGAAGGGTCCTCTGGCTTTTAGAACCCTGTACTCAATCAGGATGGAGGAACCAAGCAGACACTTAGTGTCTGGTGTCCACTGCCAAAGCGGGTAGCTGGGGGAAATACTCTTATAATCCTGAGGCTAAAGGGCCAGAGACATAACTAGTGCAATCTCCCTTTCAGTCTTCCATGATTCTTCCATGATTCCAGGCTTCTCTGAAGGAAATCAAAGAAAGAACAGGGTACAATTAAGGGAACGCTGGACTAGGAGTTAAGAGGCCTGGGTTTGTATTCTAGCTGTGTGACCTTGGGCATGTCACATCACACCTCTCAGTCTCAATTTCCACATTGGTCAAATGAAGGAATTGAAAAAATAAAGGAAAACCACACAATTTATATAAACTCCCTTCTAGCTCTGACAATTGATGAATGATTATAAATACTAGATGCCAGACACTCTTGGGGTATGGAGGAGAAAGGGGAGGCTGGGAGATGGCAATGAAGGTTTTTGCGTGAAGGAGAGGGAGCTCTTGGAGGATTTGCTAAAGATGAGGTCTACTTGGCATGAATCCAGAGCTTCTGCTATCTATTCTTTTTTAAAAAAATTTAATTGATTTATGTATTTTTAGTTTTTAACATTCACTTTCATAAGCTTTTGAATTTAAAATTTTCTCTGCCTCCATCTCCCTGCTATCTCTTCTTGCCCCTCAAATATCTTGTGGTCAGCTATAATCTTGGCATAAGAACCAGAATACTGAAACTTGTCCCAAACAGAGATCTTTCACCCATATCAAGGAAGCATGTCCCCTCAAACTTCAGAGAATGCACATTGGTTCTGTCTCTACTCCCAAAGTTGAAAGAAGGTATGAAAGAAATTGATTTCTGCTCCTCCCTCCTCCTTCTCAAGGAAACTTTCCTTTCTATATTTGGAAATGAGGATGGCAAAAGAGGTTTTTAGGACTTTTCAGAAGCCAAATCTAGAGTCAACAAGGATATCCCAAAGGTCCCTTTCTTTCCCAGAACCTCCTCATGATCTGTTACAATTGGCCCTTGGGGATATGGTTCTAAACTCACTCCTATAATAATTACTTTGAGATCACCTCCAAAGGTGGGGAACCTGAGGCCTTGAGGCCACATGTGACCTTCTAGATACTTAAGTGTGACCTTTTTGACAGTATTTTGACAAATATTTGGCTTCAGTCAAAAGGCCACACTTAAGGATCTAGAAGGCCACATGTGGCCTTAAGACTGCTGGTACTCATTTCACTAGTAATTGAAGTTGTGACTATTTTCAGGATAGCAGAGCAGTTAAGCTATGGGTGCAGGAAGGCAGTGGTTTCTTCCAGGAGCTCAAACAAGGGCACTGGTCTCTGTCGTTAGCTGTATTCTGATGTTAGCTCTAGACTCCACACTAAAGCATGAAGAACCCTGACCTTATTCCGTGGTTGTAGTTCTATAAACGCTTAATGTGGTTATAAAAAAAAAGAGCAAGGGAATCAGGTGAGACCTTTGTTGAGGCTCAGGGTATTTTCTTGCCTGAGTAACTTTCCTTGCATTGTGCGTCTTGTGCGTTCGGCTGTGGTATACGTTGCTTGGGGTCTTTGGCAAAACAGACACCAAAGGACTGAGTGATAATGGTCAGTACCACTTCTGAGACCTTCCCGTGTGTGTGTGCGCGTGTGTGTGAATTTTGATAGGGGATCTTGACAAAAGCAAAAGTCAAATTCATGTCTTCAGAGGTAAGAAATAGACCCTACTCATTAATTCAACAAGCATTTATTTACTAAGTACCTAGTACATCCAAAATCCTTTGCTAGACATGGAGGGGTTAAAATATGATCTCTGCCTTGGATGATTCACCAGTTAGTCTGACCTTGTGCAAATCACCTCTCTGGGCTTAAGTTTTCTCATTTGTGAATGAAGGTCAGACTTCATGACCTCTGTAGCCCTTTCCAATTCTAAATCTATGATCCTAGCAAAAATAAGACATACATCAATAACTGTCTTGCAAAGTAGAATATGATAAATACTATGGAGGTCTGAAGAAAGTAGGGAAGATTACATCTGATTAGAGAATGGAAGAAAGCTTCATAAAAGAGGTGACATTTGAGTTTGGGGCTTGAAGAATGGGTCAGATTCTAAGAAGGGAGGAGGAAAACATTCCAGGTGGAGACGGAAGTATAAGCCAAGGCACAGAGCAGGGAAAATGCAGTGTGTGCTCTAAGAAAATCAACTACAGTTATCCTTTCTACATCACAACTTTCCCCATTGCAGGTCGGCATGTGAAATTAAATGGGAACTTTCTGGGAGTTACGTAGAAGCTGTAGGTGACATGCAAGGCCAGCGAATGACACAGAAAAAGTTTAAAAACTCAGAAATGCATGAAATATATGTATAGTGTTGTATGATATCAACATATTCTATCTTTTAATACCTTAATAATTCAACTCCTCTTGTATGAAAGGAGGGTCAAAAATTCTATGCAGATTTTCCAGATCTCAGGGACTCCACACCTCTAACCCCTGCTATATAAGGGATAACTACAGTCCTGTTTGACACAAATATAGGATTTGTGGGAGGAAGATGGTTTAAAACATATAGAGATATTGACTCTGGCCAAATCACTGAGGACTACTGAATAACAAGCAAAAAAGTTTAGATGTGTAATCAAACGAGAACTCCAGAAAGTTTAGGGATTGTAAAAAAGTGATATGGATTCACACATGGTGGCAGAAAGCTGGCCGTGGAGCCAGATCCTACTTCTCTCTGACACATACTGGATATATGATGCTGGGCAGGTGACGACTTCTCAGCCCCATAGACAACTAGTGTTTGTCCTTTATTCTCAAAGAGGACCATGGCATCAGGGAAATGATGACATGACTTTCAGTTGACTGATTTGAGTGAGGGATAGCTATGAGTTGCAGAGAAGGTGACAACTACTTTAACAGATTCCATATATCAATTAAAATGGGTCCAGTCTCTATCCTTTAGTCTGGCGGCCTATACAAAATGGACTAGAGGTCTGTCATCCCTGGACTGAACTGTTCTGCAGGACTGGCAGTGGAAAGAGGCATGGACAAGATGTGGGCAGACTTGGCCCCTGGAGGAGCGTGGGTGTGAAGGAGAAGGAGGAATCAACTAAGACCCTGAGGTGGGGGGAACTGGGCCGAAGATAAAGTAAAATGAAGCCATCAACAATCAGGATTTTCTTTCTCAACCATTGATGATGCAAGGATGCTCCACTTTGGCACAAATGTTCCAGAAATCTTGAAAAGTGGGCAGGCAACAAGAGGTGGGAATGAAGACTATTATCTGTAAATGTGCGGAGAAAATGCCTCCCCCACCCTAGAGCGGAATTATGACAACTTCATCCCTAGCTCAACCTCTTTAATCCAAAACACTCTGGTTCCACAAGTGGGTCCTGGGTGGATCTGGGAGATACAGCTAGGACAGGGGTGGGGAATCTGTGGTCTGCAAAGTTTTGGGGAGACAGTTTTGCTCAATAGAACATTATTTTCTTTTAAAAATTTTATTGATGCTTTTAAAGTTCCTTTTACATCACAGTTAATTCTGGATGTTTTCCTTCCTTCTTTCTTGCTTCTTTTGTAACTAAGGGGAAAAAGTTAAGAAAACTTAACTGGCATATCTTCCCTATTTAAAATGAAATGCACCATTCCATACCCGTAGTCCCCCGCCTCCTCAACTAAAAGGAGAAAGTTTATTTCTTCATTTCTTTTCCAACGGCCAAGAATTGGGCACCATAATCACATAGCATTCAGCTTCACTTGATTGTTAAGGAAGAATTTTCTAGCAATTTAGACTAGACCTAAAAAACAAAAGGAGTTTTTTTGTTCTGAATTTTAGCAAATACTAAAACATAAAAATATTCTCATATACAAAACTGAACAGAAAAAGAGGATAATAATAGCAGATAACATTTGTATAGTGCTTACTATGTGCCAGGCACTGTGCTGAGTGCTTTACAATTATCTCATTTAATAGGTGGCATTGTGAAACCATGAGTCTCTTATGTATAGCTTTCTTTCTTTGAAATATATGGTAAACTCAACATGTTTCTCTCAATGCTGTTTTGTTTGTCTCATTTTCCCTCTATTTTCTTATGTGCATTAAAAATGTATCAATAATCCTCTTTTCTTTCTTTTTCTTTTGGTAGTACAGTGGCTCCCTTCTCCCACTTCAAATTCCCCCAAATTAAAAAAATTATTAAAAGAAATTAACATAGATAATCAAAACAAATCCACAATTTGCCACATCCAAAAATATATAACTCATTCTGTCCTTCTATCAAGAGGGGGGTAGCATGCTTTCTCACAATTCTGGAGTTGTGGTTGGTCATTTTATCAGAGTTCTTAAGTATTCCCAAGTTACTTTTCTTTATAATGTTGTTAACTGTATAAGTTTTTTTCCCCAGTTCTGCTCACTTCATTCTGTATTCAAGTCTGAAATCATCCCTTTTATAATTTCTTAAGGTATAATATTTCATTACATTCATATCCCAGTTTGTTTAACCATTCACCATTTGAGGGCTACCATTTTGTTTCTCTTTCCTTACTACAACAAAAAGAGCTGTTATAAATATTTTTGGAATACGTGTCTTCTCCCTTTCTTTCTTGAAATCTTTCTTTTGTATGTGAGCCTAATAGCATCACCGAATATGTGTAAAGTGAATTTTAGAGCGTAATTCTAAATTGTTTTCCAGAGGAACTGGACTCACAGTTCCACCATTACATTAGTGTGCCTATCTTCCTGCAAGCCCTCCAGCAGTTATCATTTTCCATTTTTGTCATGTTTGTCAATCTGGTAGCTATGAGGGGGAGCCTCAAAGTCGTTTTAATCTTCATTTTTCTATTAGTGAATTGGAGCCTTTTTTTCATATGGTGATTGGTCGCTTGGATTTCTTGAGAACTGCCTGTTCATATCATTTGACCTTGTTTTTGTTTTTTGAAGATATCTGTGAGCTAATGATGGAAGGTGGTATGGTAGCAGTGATGGCTTGGTGGGGGAGGACCATCTCTTTTATAGTTCTTGATCTTTCTAGAGTAGTAAATGTACAGGGTCCTCTACTTTTTGCTCCCTAGCTCAGAATTCCCATTTTCTTTAGTATAATAGGTATTCAGATACTGTTGTTTTCTTCTCGCCAGTTCAGAGGAGCCTCCTGAAGAGCCCAACATCATCTAAGTCCCCAGAAGAGATGTCAGGGAAACTGGGGGTTTGGATGGAGAAAATCCCAAGGAGTGGATCTCAGCAAACAAACATGTGGCGAGACGAATTCCTTCGTGCTGGGAGATTGGACACCATGCCCATGTAAGGTTTTTCTCTTTTATAGGCTAGGATCAGTTCTAGTTTCTAGGGACTCTTAGAGCCCATGGTGATAAGACTAGGTCTGACCTAGATCTTCTTCCCAATAGCAACTCCAGAGGAGGCCCTATTGTGTAGATGTAATAATAAGAATAGTCATGAGAATAATTATTTGTGATACTTTTATGGCTTCTGACTGCATTTTGGGCCAAATCCCCTTGTTGACAACTGGTTAGTGGAAAGGAAGGAAATACCTTCCCCTGTTGTTGGTCAATCATGTCTGGTTTTTTATGACCCTGTGGACCATACTGTTCATGGAGTTTTTTTTGTCAAAGATAGTGGAGCGGTTTGCCATTTTCTTCTCCAGTGGATTAAGGCAAAGAGAACTTAAATGACTTGCCCAGGGTCACACAGCTAGTAAGTGTGTGAGGCCGAATTTGAATTCAGGCCTTTCTAACTCCAGGCCTAGTGCTCTGTCTATCCACTGAGTCATCTAGCTCCCACTAGCTGTTTTTAAAAGATGATTTGAGGCTCATATACATACACTCAGCTCATAAGAGTCCCTATCTTCACCAGTAATGCTTTTTGAATTGATTTGTGTTGAACTCCCTAAGATAAACATACTCCATATCCCGTCCCAGGCTCCTCCTCTGTGATTTCTCTCCTCCATCAAGGCTGCCCTAAATTGCTACCCAGATCCACTAAAAATTTATGCTCTCTAGCCCTGTCTGGTCCTTCACTGCTGCCTGGAAGTCCTTTAATTTATCTTACTGACTCCTTATCAAATTTATCAAGTCAATTCTTCCAAACTTTGTCCACTCTCTCTAAGCTTCCATTTTCACTTTGTCTCGCTTCCTCTCAGATATACAGTAGAAAGAGGCTGAGTTTGATGTCAAAGGACCTAGGCTCAAATTCTTACTCTGCCACTTAAAATCCTTCTCTTATTACTGTTTGTATGACCTTGGACAAGTCACTTTCTCTCTGGGCCTCAGTTTCCTCATTTAGAAAATGAAGGGGTTGAACTAGATAATTTCTGAGGTGCTTTTCAGCTCAAAAATCTATGCTTTTCTAGGTTTATTAACTTAACTGAGGAGGAGATTATCTAATCCTGACCATCTTCCACACCCCACTCCTCAAAATCTCTGTCTTTACCCATCTTTTCCTAACCCTAGCTCTTTCCCTCACTTTTCAAATTCAATCAGGTGCCAAGTCCTATCAATCTTTTTACATCCCCATAATTACCTCTCTGCCTCACCTGGACCAATGGTCTCTGTACCTCAAAATCTCTCCATCCTGGCATCCATACTACATACTGTGGTGTGGGTGAAAGATGAAATGACCAAGGCAACAAAAGTTCAAACTTCTGGGCATACTGATTTATTAAGCAATGCATACCAGTTGCTCAACAAACTGGGATCAGGTCTCTTCAGCTTTGGCGCTGGACCCCAAACACAGGAGGAGACAGACTTGTATGAATTAAAAACAATCAAATAAGACTAATTAATTAAAAGAAAATGGTTAACCAGGATACAGAATTAGGTAATCTGATTTCTAATTGAAGGAAAAAGTAGAGACTTTTCAATTTAGAAAGGGAAAAGCAAACAAGTATAATACCCTAAAATTAGAGGGGTATCCCACTCCCCCCAAGTGTCTATATGCAATCAAAGGAACATGGAAACAATAACAGATTGATCAGTACTGGCCCCGTTTTCAGATATGATGCATGGGCTGCTTGAAATGTATAATTATGAGAAAGCTCCTTTCATCAGTCTTTGAATTTGGTTAGCATAATCTAGGTCTTTAATTAAAGGTCTCTAAGGAGCAGGTAGAGATGGTCCAGCTTCCCAACCATGCAGGGCTACTTCAAATAATACAGCAAAGTCCTCTCACAATTCCCAATTGATTGTATATGGATAGTTAGGGGGAACAGGACACCACTTTTTCTGATTTCAGGGAACTCTTAATGGCAATTTCTGATCATGTTAATCCCCTATCGAAAAGCCTTCAGCAGTTTCCCACTCAATGAAGTCCAAGGTCATTATATCACAGAATTTACAGTTGGAAGATATTTTTAAAACCTATCCAATCAGTAGGCCCCCCCCCCCCAATTTTATGGATAAACAAACTTAAGCCCAGAGTGGCTGAAGTAACTTGTTCAAGATCACAAATTGGTGTGGTATAATCCAGTGGAGTCAAACTCAGATGTAGCCACTAAACTAGACAGTACATAAAGATTTCTGTTGGCTACCTATTGACTTAGAAGACCACATATTGGGGCAGCTAGTGGTACAGTGGATAGAGCACAGGCCCTGCAGTCAGAAGAACCTGAATTAAAATCTGGGCCCAGACACTTGCTAGTTGTCTGACCCTGGACAAGTCACTTAATCCTGATTGCCTAAAAAAAAAAAAAAAAAAAGCTAAATACATATTAAAGAAAACCACATATTAACATTCTCTATGTTCTATTGTATTTTTTATTTTGTTATGTTTTATTTGTTATTTATTTATATTCTACCTACAACTCTCTGCATACCAGCCCATTGGCCAACCGTGACTTTCAGGTACCAGGTCATTCTAGAATCAGGCCACTGATCCACCTAGGAAGAGTTTCATCTGTAAATCTCTGTGCATCAACACCTCAAATAGCAGTTATATTTTAATTCAGTTTGGGCTGCACTTGAGAATGTTACCTGGACCAACTGCCCTTGTGTTTGACACCCCTGGTGTAGTAGATAGGGCACTGGTCTTGGATTTGAGAAGACCTGGTTTCAAATCCCACCTTGGATACTTACTGTGGGACCCCCTCCCTCCAACAGCTCCCCTTCTAAGACAAAACAAAACTGGGAGGGGGGTATCTGAGCCTTAGGCTGTCTATAACACTTCATGACTCTTCTACCAGCTAATCATCCTATTTATTTTTGCAGTTATTTGTGTTTCCTATCTTATCTCCTTATTAGACTTCCTCCTGTAAAAGCAAGGTCAATGTTTTGTGTATTGTTGTGTCTACCCTAATGCCTACCTAGCACGGGGCCCTGTTCATAGTAGTGGGTGCTTAATTATTGTTATTGGAATTGAATGTTAACTTGATTTTGCCTGCAGAAAAATGTTTGTTGGTGGGAAATATATGTTTTTACCCTAGCCGCTTTGTCTGTAGTGAGTCTTCTGGGTACCTAATGTATTTTATATAAAGATGGTTCTGGGAGATGTACTTGCAAGATAATAGGACTGGAAGAATGAATGAATGGATAGGTAAATGAATGAATGAGTGAGTGAATGAATGAATGAATGAAAAACTTATTAAGCACTTACTATGTGCAAATCCAAAAGCAAAGATGACACCCCCACACCCAACCCCTCTACCCCACCCCCTTCAAATCATCAGATCTCCAATCCCTAGCCAAGACCAAGGTGAGAACATCTGCCCTTTACTGACTTATCTAGTCTTCTCTGGTTCCAGGTCATTCCAGGAGCTGTCTGCTGATAATCCAAAGAAGAATTCCACCTACAACTCTCTGCACACCAGCCCATTGTCCAGCCTTGACTTCTCTGGTAGCAGGTCATTCCAGGACCAGGCCACTGATCCACCTAAGAAGAGTTCCACCTACAGTTCTCTGCACACCAACACCTCTAGTAGCATTGACTTCTCGGTTACCAGGCCATTCCAAGACCTTCCCGGCGACTCCCCTAAGAAGAGCTCTAACTTCAGCAATTTGTACACCAACACACTGGCTAACCTTGATTTCTCTAGCTCTAGGTCATTCCAGGATCTGCCCATCGACTCTGCTAAGCACACCCCTCTGTTCAGCAGCCCAGTAATCAACACCGACAGGCCAAGGAGCCGAACCCTCAGCACCGGAGCCTCCCCACTGAATGAGAGCGCGTCTTCCTTGTGGGCTCCCAGAATGGTGAGCTCACTGCCATCTCCTAGGCCCAGGGCCCTACCTTCATTGGTTCCCAGATCACATTCTTTCTTATGATAAGCTATTCTTCAAACGCGAAGACAGGCCTCATTGAAGTGTACAGCAGTACACTGGTAAATATTTAACAACCAGCTTTTTGGGGGAAAAAAGCAGGCAAAAAGGGAAGGGGAACAAGCATCTATTAAGCACTTATGTGTCAAGTGCCTTACAAATATTATTTCATTTGAACCTCACAATAACTCCGGGAAGTAGAGGTTATTATTATCCCCATTTTACAGTTGAAGACGCCAAGACAGACAGTTTAAGTGCCTAGAAGAGGGTCACACAGCTAGTGTCTGAGGCTAGATTTGAACTCAAGTCTCCTGACTCCAGGCCCAGGGCTCTATCCATTGTGACACCTAGCTGCCTACAATGTGCACAACCTACTTTTAAATTTGATTTGCATAATTAACATTTTTAAAATTTATTTATTTATTTTTAGTTTTCAACATTCATTTCCATAAGATTTTGAGTTCCAAATTTTCTCCCCATCTCTCCCCTCCCCCCACCCCAAGTCACCATGCATTCTGATTACCCCTTCCCCAATATGCCCTCCCTTCTATCACACCCCTCCTTTCCCTTATCTCTATCTCCTCTATTTTCTTGTAGGGCAAGATAGATTTCTGCACCCCATCACCTGTATTTCTTATTTCCCAGCTGCATGTAAAAACAATTTTTAACATTCGTTTTAAAAACTTCTTTCCCTTCCTCCCTCCCCACCCGTCCCCACTGAGAAGACAAGCAATTCAGTATAGGTTATACATGTGTAGTTATGCAAAAGACTGACTATTTCCCTCCGTCCTATCTTTTCCTCCATTTATTCTTTTCTCTCTTTTGACCTTGTCCCTCCCCAAAAGTGTTTGCTTCTAGTTACCCCCTCCTCCCATTTGCCCTCCCTTCTATCATCCCCCCACACCCCTCTTATGGCCTTCTCCTCTACTTTCCTGTAGTATAAGATAGATTTTCATACCAAATTGAGTGTGCATGTTATTCCTTCCTTAAGTCAAATATGATGAGAGTAAGCTCCATTTTTTCCCTCTCACCTCCCCCCTTTTCTCCTCCACTGAAAAAACTATTTCTTGACTCTTTTATAAGATAATTTGTCCCACTCCATTTCTCCCTTTCTCCTCCCAATATATTCCTCTTTCATCCCTTAATTTTATTTTTTAGATATCATCCCTTCTTATTTAACTCACCCTGTGCCCTCTGTCTATATCTATATATATCTATATATATATAAAATCCCTTTAACTACTCAAATACTGAGAAAAGTCAAGAGTTACAAATATTATCTTTCCATGTAGGAATGTAAACAATTCAGCTTAGTAAGTCCCTTATGGTTTTTTTTTTCCTGTTTATCTTTTCATGCTTCTCTTGATTCTTGTGTTTGAAAGTCAAATTTTCTATTCAGCTCTGGTCTTTTCCTCAAGAATGTTTGAAAGTTCTCTATTTCATTGAATGACCATTTTTTCCCCTGAAGTATTATACTGTTTTGCTGGGTAGCTGATTCTTGGTTTTAATCCTAGCTCCTTTGACTTCTGGAATATCATATTCCAAGCCCTTTGATCCCTTAATGTAGAAGATGCTAAATCCTGTCTTATCCTGATTGTATTTCCACAATAATCGAATTATTTCTTTCTGGCTGTGTGGAATATTTTCTCCTTGACCTGGGAACTCTGGAATTTGACTACAATATTCCTAGTAATTTTTCTTTGGGGATCTCTTTCAGGAGGTGATCAGTAGATTCTTTCAATATTTATTTTACCCTCTGGTTCTAGAATCTCAGGGCAGTTTTCCTTGATAATTTCATGAAAGATGATGTCTAGGCTCTTTTTTTGATCATGGCTTTCAGGTAGTCCCATAATTTTTAAATTGTCTCTCCTGCATCTATTTTCCAGGTCAGTTGTTTTTCCAATGAGGTATTTCATAGTGTCTGCTATTTTTTCATTCCTTTGGTTTTGTTTTAAAATTTCTTGATTTTTCATAAAGTCACTAGCTTCCATCTGCTCCATTCTGATCTTTAAGGAATTGTTTTCTCCAGTGAGCTTTTGGACCTCCTTTTCCATCTCACCAGTTCTGCTTTTTAAGGCATTCTTCTCCTCCTTGGCTTTCTGGATCTCTTTTGCCATTTGGGTTAGTCTATTTTTTAAAGTGTTATTTTCTTCAACATTTTTTTGGGTCTCCTTTAGCAAGCAGTTGACTCTTTTTCATGATTTTATTGCATTACTCTCCCCAGTTTTTGCTCTACTTTTCTTACTTGATTTTCAAAATCCTTTTTGAGCTCTTCCATGATCTGAGACTAATTCATATTTTTCTTAGAGGCTTTGGATGGAGGAACTTTGGCTTTGTTTTCTTCTGTTTACATGCTTTGGTCTTCCTTGTCACCAAAGTAAAATTCTATAGTGTGATTCTTTTTCTAGTTTTTGCTCATTTTCCCAACCATTTACTTAACTTTTGAGCTCTTTGTCAAGGTAGTTCTCTGCTTCCAGTGGGGGTAGGGGGTGTACTGTCAGCCTCTTGATCCCCCACAATCTGTGGGTCTAGAGCTCCAGAAACAGTGGCTGTAGCTACCCCTGTTGCTGCTGTGGCTGCCTTGGGTTCCTCCCTTAGCCCCTCAGCTGTCCTGGAGCTGGGGCCAGACCTCTCCACTCTCTTGCACTGATCCCACAGGCTTTTCCCACTGACCTTCCAATTTATCCTTAGTGTTTTAGGGTTGTGAAGTCTGGAAACCACCACAAGTGTGAGAGATTCAGTCTCCTCAAGGTCTGCTCAGATCCCCTCTGTGCACTCTGCTCCCAGTGTGGCATGATAGATACTTCCCAGTGACCTTCCAGGCTGTATTGGGCTGGAGATTTGCTTCATTCCATCATTCTGTGGGTTCTGCAGCTCCAGAATTTGTTTAGAGCCATTTTTTACAGGTATTTGGCTGGGCTTTGGGGCAGCACTCTAGAAAGTCTGTGCTGTTACTCTGCCATCTCAGCTCCGCCCTCCATAAGTAACATTTTCTCTGTCACTTTCTTAAGTCTGAACTCAAGACAGTCAGCAAAAGAATAAATCAAACTCTAATTGTAGTATTTGCTGATTTCCAAGGTATAAAATGGTCACACTGAAAATTTGGCAATTGCCTCACAAAATGGTTTGAACTGCCTCCAGCACACCCCTGGGTGTGGCCTTAAATTGTGCCTCTATGTGACCATTGGCTAGGTGGAATTGAAACTACCTTGTAAGGCTAGGGAACAGAGTAAGGCTAATGGACTGTGCCCATACTTGGCCTATCACTAGGCCACGTGCTTTGTATAGCTCTTCACAGTTTTCAAAACATTTCCCCCATCTATGATCACTTTTGAATCTTCTCTAGTACCCTGTAAAGTAGCCAAAGGAAGGATTATTCTTATTTAATAGATGAGGAAACTGAGGCTCAGAAAAGTGAAGTAATTTGTCCAAGGTCAAACAGTAAGTTAGTGATATTAGTTATGTTGGAATCCAGGTCTCTTTATTCTTATGAGGGTCCCTTGTTGCTTCCAGTATACCTTACTGCCTCTTCCACTCTGTTCTATGGAGTGAACTAAGCATTCCTCTCAATTTAAAAAGCAAGGACAATTTAGATTAGCCACACCTTCCTCTCAATAATGCCAGAGCTCCTATGCCTTACCCACCACCCCAATAATTTTTATTTTATCAATTCCAAACCCAACAACCACCAGACAAATAAGCATTTCCATATACAGAGCAGAACAGAAAAAGAGAACCACACAAGAAAACCACTTATATCCACCACATACAGCTTGTTTTTTCCCTCCAAGACAAATTCAGCATGTAACCTTCAGAGTTGCCCGGTACGTCTGTGTTTCCTTCTTCCCCCAAAGATAAGTTAGGAGTCAGGGTTCTGTTTTCCCAGAACCTGAAGGGAGCTTAGAGATCATTTGGTGCCAGGGTTCTTCACCTTTATTGTGTCCTGGACCCCTTGGGGAATCTAGTGAAACGTATGGACTCCTCAAAATACTGTTTTTAAATGCACAAAATAAAATAGTTAGGATTACAAAGGAAATCAATTCTATTGAAATGATTATCAAAACATAAAAACAAGTTCATGAGTCCTAGGGTCCCTGGTAGTCCAGAGGGGCAGAGTGGTGGAAATCCTGTCAGAGGTCACTGGGGTTCTAAGTAGCAGAGACAAGAGTTAAACCCAAATCCTCTGATTTCCCCCCTCACCCCCATTGCCTTTTCCACTGGGCCATTCTGGATTTCCTCTTTCCCTGCAGGATACCTTTATACCTCACTTGATGATGTCAACTAGCCGGAAGGGAGGACAGACAGGAGCTTACCAGTTCTTTCCTCCACTTACCCCACTCCGGACTCAAAGGTAAACTAGAAACTTTGATTCAAAGACTAGAGAAGTAAGACAGTGGTCACAATGCTGACTGAAGAAGAAACTATTCTAGAACCAAATTAACTTGTCTCACACTGTGGGTAGGACCCATTCCCCATCCATGGCTATCATGGCATACACTTGCTTGGAGGTGCCCAGCAGTCACAGAGTCCACAGCAGACAGAACCCCAAGGCAAACCTTTCTAGTCAGACCCTGCTGGGGGGAGAGAGCTTATGGACTGGGGAGGTGGCAGGAGATGAGTGGTTGGGTTGTCCTAAAGGAAGAGACCTCCCAGTTACATAGGGAGGTAACTTGGACAAATAATTGTGGGCATCCTTAGCCTTGTCTTCCTCCCTGTCTGTTGCTGAGGGGAGTCACCAACCAGTCAGAACTGAGGTTGATGGGAGATGTTGGGGTTGGGTTGAAGCTGGACTTTTGCCAACTGCCTCTTTGTGGGATGTGGGAGGAAGAAAAGAGCCACTCAGATGCAGAGTGCTAACATCCTCCCACCCCTTGTTCCCTTACAACGGGACTGAAGTACCAACCAAGGCAGCTCTGAGCCTCCCAGATAGACAGCTAGCCAGAGTGGCTCCTGAAGAACAAGGCGACATGAAAAACAACATGGCAACCCCAGGGACATGGGGTGGAGAGCAGAAGAAAGGGACAACTTCAGCAACTCCCTCTGCCCCTTTTTCCCTGACACTCCCTCTCTCCCCCCAAATAAAATTAACTAAAAACAGATACACAAACAACCAATAGCTCATAGGCTATGAAGCCTTTCCAAAAACCAAGAGCCAAATGTCTTCTCTGAAGACATATCTCAGCTCCATGAAAGGCCTTCTCCCCTCTGACTTTTTCCCAGGGCCATATGCTCCAAAAGTCCATGGGAGGAAGAACTCCCCAGCTCTGAGTTTAAATTCTTCATCTCTCCAGCCTGTTCCCCTCCCTGGGTGAACAAGCCAGCCCTGACTGACATCAATTATAGATCACACATCTGTAATACTTTAGGGTTTACAAAGCACTTTTCCCACAATAAAATAGAAAGGGCATTGGATTTGGAGTCTGAATGCTGGCTGAACTCCTTGCTTGTTGTATGACCTTAGGCAAGTCACTTGACCAATCTGGGTTTCTGTTTTTTCATCAGTAAATGAGGGGGTTGGACTAAATGATATGAGGTCCCTCCCAGCTCTCAATCCTCTTAGCCCCATAAGTGTACTTATCCCCACCTTGCAGACGTTTAAACTGAGACTTCACTTCCCTAAAGTCACATAGCTAGAAAATGCAGAGTTTCTGTTCTCCCTTGCTAGTGGAAAAGCCTTGGGTACCAGATATGGCCTCGTTTCTAGATTCCATATGGATGTGTGTGCTCCATGCCCAGGTTCACCTTGCTTCCAGTGCCATATGGATAGACAAAGCTTTGGTACATGTGAACCAGAAGTCCTCATTCTGGGGCAAAAAAAAGGATAGACAATCAGGTGTTAGGGTTTTGGGGATATGTGTGAAGAATAGGAAGATATTGAGGGGTTGTCTCCCCCTGGCCCAGAATTGTACCTAGATATGAAGGTGAGGGAAAGTAAGATTTATGCCAAAAGTGGAAAGAGTGGGTGGGCAGGTTGGTATGGCTCACTAGCAATTTATATATCTGGATTAGCTTATGGCCATGGGAGCACACCTGGACCTGCCCTCTGGGCTGTAGCTGACTATGCAGCTGTGACAGGCACTCACATCAACAGCTGGCCAAGAGGTCAAGCAGGTTGGAAAAAAAAATCTGATATCTTTCCTTCTTCCTCATTCCTGTTCTTTTCCTCTCTGACATCTGGTGTTTCTGTTCTGTCTTCAGAACAGTGAGGACAAATTCATTCACATGTTCACATAAATTCAATGTTAGGAATTTGCCCTTTTACCTCTGGGGTTGCTGGAAAGATGGTGAATCTATTTTAAAAGAGGATCCCAGTGAGAAAGAAACACATAACCTAAAGGAATGACTCACCAACATCAGAATATTGAGTAAAATGCTACTGGCTATAATTTTGGTTAGGGGGAACTTCCTATCTAAACTAGTAGCTCAGGACTACTGAAGAAGGCCATTCTTCTGTACCCTATTCCCTTTCCACTCATCCTGTATCCTCCAATATTTATATTCTCTTTATCTGGGCATTTATCTCTAGGAGATTCTCAACTCCTTTAGGGTAAGACCTTGTCTCATGTTGACACAGCCATGCTAAAAAGGGACCTCAGAGGCCAACTAGTCCAATCTCCTCATTTTACAATAAAGAAACTAAGACGCAGGAAGTTTAATTAAGTCACTTGGTCAACATCATGCAGGGAGTTACTGCTGAAAATGGGATTTGAACCCCTGGGGTCCACCAACTCCAGCACTAATGCTCTTTGCACTGTACCATAATGCATCAGGTGGATCTGAATTGAACTGGTGGTGAAGAATCAGCTGAACAGCAGCACAGGTTCCTCAGGAGGCAGGGAGGGAAGAGTGGAGGGGCATCCTGAAGACCAAGGGTTTCTCCTTATACTTTCAGGAAGAAAGGAATGATGTGAGCAGGAGCAACTGGAACCGACCCCTCTCTGCTGATGAGATAGAGGCCTAGGGAATGCTAGCTTTCGGACTATCCCTTGGGGAAGGGGACTGAATTTTGTAGAGTTAAACATTTTACTCCTGGTGGCAACACACCAAATAGCATGGGCAGGGATGACGTGTCTCCTCCCTCCCTCTCCTCTTGCTGCCGACCTTCTCCATCCTGCACTTTTTCCTTTCTCCCCTCCCCCCTCCACTCAGCAGCCTAAGCTCTAATACCTTAGCTGCTTGGGTGAGCTTGAGCTTTCACTCCCTTCCTGTCCCTTCCTCTCTCCTCACTCCAAACCTCCCTCCCTCACAACAAGTCCGCATCTCATCCCCAAAACATGGAAAGAGAAAAGAGAGAAAGCTTTTGTCATCACCGACCACCATCCTCTATAAAGCAGCAGTTTCAGGTGAGAGCAAGGGAGGGTGGAGAGAGACCCCTCCTAGTCCCAGCTAAAGGCAGCGTTAGACTCCCTGTATAATCCCAGCATCTCCCCACTGGGTCACCTCTGCCCCGCCGCACCCCTCTACCGACCCCCCCCCCAACACACCTGTATGCAACTGTTAATGCAGAGCCTGGCCGCAATGTCCAAGGGAGGCCACATGAGGGCAGTGTTGGCCTGGGTTTGCTTTCTGCCTTCGTCTCTTGGAGCTGTGTTAAACTTTGCTTCTTACTAATAGATCGGAAACTTTTCCTCCATCTCCCTCCCTAACTCCCTCCCCCCCCCCACACCCCCATCCTCAGCCTTCCTTTCTCCTCCCTCCTTCCCTCTTTCCCTTCATCCCTCCTCCCTCCCTCCGCTTTCTCGCTGCTGCAGGCGATAATACCAGCCCTAGTCAGCTGGGCACTGGGACTGTTCAAACAGATTTGGTGTGGATCATGAATTTACCTTCAGCATCCTCTCCTCTACCTGCCCTGGCTTTTCCCCCTTTGCGGGGGTGAGGGGACAGAAGAAATGCATGACTTTCCCCTGCTCTCCCCCCCCCCTCCCATCCCCGGCCCCCTTCCTTTCTTTAAAAACAAAAATCTTCAGGCTGGCACATTGCTGTCAGCAACGACCCCTGGAAATTGAGTCACGATCGAGCTCTGAAACTCACAGAGGAGGCACGCAGAGAGCCTCGCCGCCCAGCCCTCCCTCCCTCGGCTCCCCTGCCTCCTCCGCCTCGCTGGAGACGAGCCCAGTGTTCCACTGTTATCTTTCCCCAAGATCTCAAAGCACTTTACCCACTGGGTGAATAATGAAGTTCCTGAGTGAGGGAGCCCAGGGTTAGCCGTGTGTTTTCTTGCTTTGGGCACAGAGAAAGGGCTGCACGGCAGAGTTGTCTCCTCTTGCTTTCCAACGCTCTTCACCTCCACCCCAGCCCCCCAATATCACATATCACAGAATGTTAGCTGGAGCTGGAGGAGACCTTAGAGATCATCCAGTCCAGTCCGTAGATTTACAGGAGAAGGAAATGATGCTAAAAGAGGGAGAAATGATTTGCCCAAGGTCACAAGAGAAGTAAATAGACTTGGATTAGAACCCAGATCTTTTGAGTCCAAACCCAGTCCTTCTCCCACCAGGCAGTGCAGATTCAATTCAACGAACATAAAAGTGCCTACTATGTAGGCACTGTGCTAAGCACTGGTCTTAGGTTTTGAAGGAGATAAGGCTGTATGGGGAAAGATTTGCAGAAGGTAACTATGCCCTAGACATGGCAGAATCATAGATTTGGGAATGGAGGGGACTTTAGAGATCGTCTAGTCCAATCCCCTCATTTTGTGCATGAGGAAACTGAGGACCAGAGAGGTTAAACGATTTAGGGTAGTAGGATCACAGATTTAGAACTGGAAGCAATTTTTAAGGTCATCTAATCCAAACCCCTCATTTTATAAAGAATAGTCTTTTAACTGGCTTTTAGGGCAGTTAGGTGGAACAGTGGATAGAGTGCTGGGCTTGGAATCAGGAAGACTCATTTTGCTGAGTTCAAATCTGGCCTCAGATACTGACTAGCGGTGTGACCCTAGGCAAGTCCCTTAACCCTATTTGCCTCAATTCCTCATCTGTAAAAGGAGCTGGAGAAGGAAATGGCAAAACACCCCAATATCTTTGCCAAGGAAACCTCAAATGGAGTCACAGAGTCAGACAGGACTGAACAACAACAAAAAGGCCAAGAGGTTAAAAGACTTTCTCAAGGTCATGAGCTAAAATTTGTGCTTGGGTCCCTTGTCTCCACAACCAATGCTCTTTCCCCAGCACCCCCATACTACTGGGAAGCCCTGGCCCCTGATCTGCCCCTCCTGTCAGGGTACTGTTTCCTTCCACTGCTCACTCTCCAGATCTTTGGCATGGGGCCATACCAGATAGTGCTGTCAAGACCCAGAGCTGTTCCTTGGCAGGGGTTGAACCTGCCTGGCGAGTCCAACTGCAAAATCCACCCAACAGATGAGTTCACAGGGGCCCTAGGTTCAGATGAATGGAGTCTCCTGTGGTCAGAATTCCCTCTTGGGTCTTAAAATTCCATTTCCCCTGTCCTGGGCAGCCAGGTTTCCAATTTCTAGGACCACTGTTCAAGTCTTTCCTTTGACCTTTCAGAAGTCTCAGCTTCGATGCCCAAACCCATTTCCCTCAGTACATTTTCCTCCAGGCTGTACTGCCCTAGTCACTCACTGGGTAATTCTTTTTGCCTCACAGTGCACACAAAGGAGAGAAGCCAACTAGGATCTTCCTTCCTCTTTACTCGTCTCTCTGCCCTCCTCCTCCTTACAAGACTGCCTGTGCTGGGTCTGACACCAAGCCATATTCCTTCTGAGCTTGGAGCCCTTGGCTCATTGGGCTCCTCTGTTCTCAGAGAGGATGTGAGTGAAACATTCCAGGCTCCCCAACCTCTCTACCCTGGCCCTCCCTAAATAGTCGTCCTCTACTAACAGGAATAGTCCTAGAGTCCTAGAATTTAGAGCAAAAAGAAATCTTGGTAATCATCTAGTTCAACCTGATTTTACATAGGGGGAAAGTGAGGCCCTGAGAGAAGTAACTTGCCCAAGGTCACACAGGCAGCAGGTAACAGAGCTAGGGTTTCAACCTGATCCTCTGACTCCAGCTGCCAGCTCTTCTGCTATCTACATCCCCACCTCCCGAAGGAACCAGCCTATGCTGAGCTGGGAAGTCACCTGGACCATTAACACTGGGGGACCAAGGGGAACAACAGGGGAGGGGAGGGTCACAGCAATGAATGGGTGGGACTAAGGTAATTCCCCTCCCTTTCTCAGCCACTACATAGGCCGGAGCCTCCAATTCAAAATGGACTCATAGTGACCTCTGTTTCCCTCTCCCCTCACTCACTGGGAACCCTGAGGGAGGGGAAGGTAGGGGCTCCTGCCCACCCTGGGATCACAGAAGCAAGGGGGCCAGAGAAAAAGAGCAAGTCCCTTTTCACTGAGAGACGGGTACATTTCCATTTCTAACGGCTGGAAGGGAGCCAGCATCCTTTCAGAAGGCTTCATGGAAAAGCTCAGCAGGAACAGAACACCGCCTCTGTCTCGATGCCTTCCCAGCAGCTCCAGGGCAAGGGTCCATGCTGCTCAGCCAGCCAGGGGCTCCCCACATCTGGGCTAGGACTGCAGCCCCCAGGATCCCAGGCAGCAGGGGGTCCTGGGAAGGTAGTGGGGGGGCAGGTCAAAGAACAATTGATGGACTTTTTGTTCCCCTCTTAAAACAAACCTTAAAACAAACAAAAAGCCTTCCTCTCTCTGAGCTGCCCCAGTGGTCACTCTCTTAAAAATCAACAATTCGATTCAGTAGACAAGTATTAAGTCCCTACTGTGTGCAAGGTTTTGTGATTGTGGGTAGGGAGACAAAGATGAAAAGACACTAATTCCTGTGCTCAGGTTCACAATCTAGTATGTGGGGGTGATGGGTTAAGGAGATGGGAAGAAGACTTGTACACAAAAATAATGAGAGTGAGAATATAAAAATGGTAAGGGAGCAGAGCCTGACAAAGTGCTGTGAGAAATATAACTGGAGTAGTCCAATTTTAGCTAAGGGCGATGAGAGAAGACCTCAGAAAGGAGGTAAACCTTGAAGGTTGAGAAGGATTTCGATAAGCTGAGGCAGTGAGGGAGTAGATAGCTGCCAACAGAGATGGGCTCCATGAAGGTACAGACAAAGGAGAGAATGCTAGATGAGATCTGGGAACAGTTAGTTGTCCAGTTTGACTGTATTGTAAAGTATGTGAAAGCAAAGGGACTAAAATGAAGCTGGAAAGGAGCCAGTGATCTTAGACCTTAAAAGTCAGGCTAGGGAGCTTGTATTTTTAAAAGTGTATACAATTTACCTGAGGCAAGGCTCAGCACTAGAAGGGACATGCCTAATGGGGTGGCTGTGAGCACACACTCCAAGCCTTGAATTGATATTTAAATGTGAGTTATGAAGAGGAATTCTTTTTTAAAAGGGCACAGTACATAGAACTTGTCCTCAACCAGCTTAATATCTACTGTGTAAGACAAGTATAAACAACATGAAAAGCCAACTAAGAATCCAAAGCAGCATGCCAGGGCTATGAAGGATACAATGTACAAAAGACAAGATCACTGCCCTCAAGACGCTTATTTTCTACTTAGGAGTGACAAGGCATAAATATATTAAAAAATATTAAGGGCAGCACATCAAAATAGAATGAATATTACCAAACTTGAGATCAAAATAATTAAAGCCAAGTGATCATACAGAATGTCATGACTCAGTTGCGTAATGTGTACAATTGTAGAAACCCTTAGAAAAACAGATCAGCGTCAATACGTAGAGGCCAATCAACATCGACCCTGAAAGATATCAGATGGAATCCTGCCTGAGACATTTACTAGTTGTACTCCCTTAGGCAAATCCCTTCATCTCTGTCAGTCTCATCTTCCTCTCATAGAAAATGGGGAAAATAAATAGCACCTATCTCACTGAGTTGTGAAAATCACATGAGATAACACATATAAAGCACTTTGAAAATCTTTAAAGTGCTGTATACATATTAGGTATTATTATTGTCACTAATACCTGGGCTGTTTAGATTATGTATTTGATGAGAAATTTAGATCATAAATTCTGTAGGAGCTCAGATGAGGGAACAGTCAAAAGTCCACGTGGTCAGGCTTCTTGGAGAAGGTGAGAAGGAGTTGGAATTTGAAGGGTGGGGTGATTCAATGAGGTGATGAAGAGGAGAGGCATTCCAGGCAGGGGGAACAGTAAGAAAATAACCTGAGGTGGGGCGGAACTGGGAAAGTGGGAGAAAAGGCTGGAGATGTAGTGGAGGGCCTTGAGAGTCAAGCTGAAGAGTCTAGAGTTTCTTTGATAGACAATTGGGATCCACTGGAGGTTTTTGGGTAGAGAGTGGCATGATGCCCTATAGTACCTTAGGAAAATTAATCTGGTCCTGTTCTCTGATTAGGCTAAAAGGATAAGAAAACGGAGGCAGGAAGGACCAGTTTGTTGTTGTTCAGTTGTGTCTGAGTCTTTGTGATCATTTGGGGTTTTCTTGGCAGAGATACTGGAATGGTGTGCCATTTCCTTCTCCAGATATTCTTTTGAACAGATCAGGAACTGAGGCAAACAGGGATAAGTAATTTGCCCAGGTTCATAAAGTGTCTGAGGTGAGATTTGAACTCAGAAAGATGAATTTTCCTGATTTCAGGCCCAACACTCTATCCCCTACACTACTTAGCTACTCTGAAAACTGGTTAGGAGACTATTATAGCTATTAATTGATCAGTAAGCATTTATTGGCTACTATGTGCACCATGTTAAGAACTGGGGATGCAAAGGCAGAAATGAAAAGGTTCTTGAACCTTATGGGGATAAACAATATGTATACATTTAGATATATGCAAAATCCCTACAGAATAAATACAAAGTATAGGGGTGAAGAGGTATTAGCAACTTTAGGGGAATCCCAAAGGATGCCCCATAGGAGGCATCCCTTGTGCTGAGCTTTAAAGGAATTTGGAGAGTCTAAGAAAAGGAGGTGAGGTGGGAGTGATTCCAGAGACAAAAGACAGCCTTTGTAAAGCTGTGAGTAGATAGGTAGGTAGACTGATAAAGTGTTTAATAAGCATTTACTACAAGCATTGTGCTAGGTACTGGGGATACAAATGCAAGCAAACAAGAGAGCCCCTGCCCACAAGGACCTTATAGTCTAATGCAGTAAGACAACATATAAAGGAGAAATGTAAAGGGGGAATATACTCAGGCACCATGTAAAGATAGCCTGGCTCTGAGAAGGATGATGGGAAAAGTCACCTCTCAGAGCTCAGTGTCTCAACAGCAGAGTTCCCAGCTCTAGTGGGAGGAAAATGACAATGATGTCTAGTGTGCCAGGACCATGGCTATGGAGAGGGCCTGGAGACAAGGGATGGAAAGAATAAAGAGGAAAAATGGACAGGACTTGGTGACTGATTGAATATGATGGGGAGGAAGGCAGAAAAGTCAGATATATAACTGGAGGGTTTTTAGCCTGGGTGAATGAAAGAGATAGTACCATGGCGTGAAATGAGGAGCCTTTTGGGGGACTATGGAAATGAGTTTCATTTTAGACAGACTGAGTATGAGGTGATGAAGGAAGATTCTAGTGGAAGGGACAATTAGGCTCTGGAGTGAGGCTAGGACTGGAGATACAGATTTAGGAGAGATTTGCATAGAAATGAGAATTAATGTAGTTGGACTGGATGAGACCTTTGTAAGGAGAAAATAGGGAGACAAGAGTAGAGAGAAGAGGGCTAAGACTTGAGAAATGTTGATATTTGGGAGGCAGGAGAAGAAAGAAGAGCAGTGAAAAAAGATATGGAGTAGTAAGAGAGAAAAGAACATGACAGTGCAGTAGCACAGGAACACTTTCAAGGACTGGCCAACAGCAGCAAATGTTTCAGGACTGATCAAGGAGGATGCAAACTGAAACATGGCTAGAGAATCTGGCAAGAAGAAATAATCCCTGACTTCCTAAATTGCCTTGACTTGGCCACAACCCACAAGCACATAATTCTCTCTCTTTTTTTGTTCTTCTGAGTATTGGAATATTTGTGTTTGCTGATGATTTTTAAATTTGTAAAACGAAGAAAACTCAGTTTTGAGGTTTTTGGTGATCTTAGGAATGGCAGATTAGGTAAGTAGCTGACTGAAATTCACATGGCTAATCAGTGACAATTACCTGGACTAGAACCCAGATCTTCGGGCTGTTAATGCATTATTGGAATAATTCCTTCTAAGGGAATAGGGATCACATAGAGGTAAAGCTTTAACTGAGGAACTTAACTTGAAAGGATGGGCATCTCGGGAGGGGATAGATTGGAGGGAGTACCATTAGGAACCAGACCTTTCTGTAGCATTCTTGCAAGCCCACCATTGGGTCAATCCTGAGGAGGAGACTTAAAATGTCAAGGAGTGAAAATGACACCCATTTGAGGCCTCAGTTGCCTAGGGGAGGTAGCCAACAAGTACAATGCTTTTTCTTGGGCCTGGTTAGTCCCTTGCCTGCAGACACTCCACAAATAACAATCCACTAAGCAATTGTTTTGAATCATTCAGATGAGATGAGAGACAGAGGTCAAGAGAGGTTACTAGCTATGTGACCATGGACAGGTGGCATAAGCTAACCTCTCTGAGCATCAGTTATCTCATCTGTCAAATGGGGCTAATAATATTTGTAATCCCTAATCTCAGAAGATTGCTGTGGGGCCAAAATGAGATAACGTAAATAGAGCACTGCCAACTTGAAAGTTATATGAATGTGAGACAGCTTATTATTTCAAAGTATTTTTATGTATATTATCTGAGTTGCTACCTCATTCAAATTCTTAAGGTAGACAGGAAAGGTATTATTTTCTCCATTTGACATATGGGAATACTGAAGCATAGAGAAGGTAGTGACTTGCTCAAAGTCCCATGGCTATTGAATGCCAGGGACAAGATTCAAACCCAGGTTGACTCCTGACTCCAAGTCCTGGGCTCTTTCCATTCTGTTACATGTTCTCTGCATGTGGCTCATTCTGTTCTTGGAACAAGATGTCTCCTTTGGCCCATAAAATCTTTTCTGATGGGTAGGTCACCAGGTCCATGAGCAATGGCCCTTTGCTGTGGATGATGATGCTGGTTTCTATCACCCAGCACTGTGTCTATGCCCCAAACTTCTGCTGTCATCCTGACAGCTCTAAGCCCCAGATTTGGGAAAAATGAGTTGGGTAAAGAACACTCCTGGACCAGACACAGTGAAGGAGGAGGAGTGCTGCAGCCTTGGAGAGGTGGAGGTGAAAAATTGGACATAACTGCTGAATCTGGACTTTTCAGCTTGAAATCCTCTGATCCTATGACTCTTTTGTTTTACACACACACACATACACATACACAGACACACAGACACAGACACACAGACACACAGACACACACACCCCACTCCATCAGTTAGCAAATGATTTCACACTAGGACAGTAGAAGTTTCCAGAATCAGCTTACTTTCAAGGGATTGGGGGGCCAAGATGCTGGGTGATAGGTTGGGATGGAGAGAGATGTAAGCCATGTGTGGTGCTGTACCTGGGTCATCTGCAGATGTGCCACAGCTGTGTGTGTGTGTGTGTGTGTGTGTGTGTTTGTGTAGAATCTGTCATACCCATTCCCAGTCCTTCTGGGTGCCTCTTATCAGGAAAGGCCATGACAATATGGAAAAAGAGCAGAGGAATAGAAATCATGAGACCTGGGTTTGAGTTTCAGATCTTTCACTAACTCTCTGAGTAGCCTGGGACAACTCTGGGTCTAATTTTCTTTCTTTGTAAAATGAAGGGGTTGGATGGGATGATCACCATGGTTCCTTCTAGTTCTACGAATCAGCTGGTTGAATAAGCCTGGGGCTACAATTCAATGTTCAGGTTCTAAGACAGACAGTGTTATTTTTATTTTTTTCCCTGTTTTTTTAAAATGTTCTTTTAAAATCTGTTCTCGAGCCTCTTTACCCCAGGAAGGAAAGTGATTGGGATGCAAGGTGCTGCTTCTTCTGTTCAGATTAAAAAAAAATCTTGATGATGGGGATGGGGGTAGGGCATGCAATGACTGTACTCTTTCTGTATGACGTGCTGTCTTTTGGAAGGCGTATTGGACTTGGTATTAGGAGACCTGAATTTGAATCTGTTTTCTGTTACTTATTAGCTTCATGGATTTGGGCAAGTCACTTTCACCTCTTTCAACTTTAGTTTTTTCATCTTTAAAATGAAGTAATCAGCCTAAAACATCTCTCATGTTTCGTCTTCCCTTACCATTGAGCCTTTGGGGAAGGGGTTTGTGAAAGCGGGCAGGGCTATCCTGCTTCACTTGTCAGTCCCTTTCCTGAAAAGGTTGGTATAAAATGAATTCTTGTTTTGTTCTTAGAGGCAGTTGAGGTTAAGTTACTTGCCCAGGATCAAACAGCTAATAAGTGTCTGAGGTCTCATTTGAACTCAGATCTTTCTCACTCCAGGGTCAATCAATTCATTGTACCACCTAACTGCCCCATACAATGAATTCTTAGCATAAGTTGTGAGAAAAATGCTTTGCTAACTTTAAAGAGTTATAGAAATATGAGCCATCATCATTATTATTTAATTTAGAAGGGAAGATATCTATTTATAGGAATCCCAAGTTAAATTCTTTTATAAAGTGAATTTGCAGAAAGCCCCCCAGATCCAGGCCTAACTCTCCTCTGCATCAGGTTATCGTTGATTTAGAGTTGGAAAGTACCTTGGAGATCATGTGGTCTAAATTTCTCATTTTTAAATAAAGAGATTGAGGCCCAGTGAGGTTAAAGGGTCCCAGTGAGGACCTTTTTCCAGGGTCACAAAGGCAGTGACAGAGTTAGAATTCAGACCCTGGTCCCTTGCTCTCAAACCAATATTCTTTCTGCCATGATGGATCTATCCATCTTTCTGGGCCAGCTTTTCTCACCTTCTCTTAGCAGCCTTTCCTGACTAATCTCATCCCAGCCCTTTTTGGGAACAGAAAGCCACAGAGGAATGGATACTATTAAGAATGGTATCATAGACAAAGAGCAAAAACAATAATAGCTAGAGTTTATAGAGTGCTTTAAGGCTTTCTTTTTTAAAATTCATTTTGAACTTAAATACATAAAGACAAAAGAAGAGAAAATTTCCATGTACACAGCACAACATAAAAGAGGATGCACTATAAAAACATGAACTTACATTTCATACTGTTTATATTTTTTGAAAAACTATATAATAAGTATTACACATTGTTTTCAAAACTACTTCCTTTCTATGTTTCCTTCTACATTTTCTTTTATTGTCTGCTGTGTGCTTTGTATATATTTTTTCTTCTGTCCACGCTCTGCCCTGGAGATAGCTACCAGTAAGCAATACACACGCGCGCGCACACACACACACACACGCACACACACACGCACAAGCTTTAAGGCTTTCCAAGCACTTTATATGTATTATGTCATTGGACCTTTGTCACAACTCTGGAAAGTAGATGCTCTTATTATCCCCATTTTATACGTTAAGAAACTGAGGTTTACAGAGGGTTAAGTGACTTACCCATGATCACACAGCTGATAAATGTCTAAAACAGGATTTGAGCTTGAGTTTTTCTGACTCCAACTCTGGCACTCTATCTAACATGACGCCTGGGGTCATAGATTTATAGCTGGCATAGACCTTCAGAGTCACCTAGTTCAACACCTCCATTTTACAGATGAAGAAGTTGAGGCCCAGAAGTCATTTAGTTGTTAAGTAGGCAACAGAACCAGGATTAACATTCAGGCCATCTCAATCTAAATCTGCTTCCCCATGTTCCCCATCACACAGTACATTTTCATGGAGAACTCATTCTGCAAAAATCAATCAGTAAATATAAAATTTATTGGAACTGTAGATGTAATTTTCTGGAGCCAATCTGTCTAAAGCAGGGAACCCCAGTCTGCTAGTGGCTAGGATCAGTGAGGGTGAACTTAGCACAAAGGGTGGGGCCTACACTGGAACAGGCTGGGAAAAGGAAGAAATGATCTTAGCTGCTTCTTTACTATGGTGCAAGACCTCAGGGCCAGAGAATTTGAAGTCAGATTCTGACCCTGCCACTTACTATCTGCATCTGGATGTGTCACCTATACTCTCTTGATCTCAGTTTCCTCATCTGTAAAATGAGGGGGTTGGCCTCTAGATGGAGAGCTATGATCCTTATTTCCTTTGATCTCAGGTCTATCATGCAAACCAAAGCCAAGGGGAAAACATCCAAGCCCCGACATGGCCACAACCCAAGGTATGGGAGCCTAGGACACCAGGGAAAGTCAGTCAACAAGTAAAGATAAACCCTTACATGGGGTTCAGCTGGTTCTTATATCACTACTGGCTGCCCTGAGGCTTCTAGGCAGTTCTCCTGGCCAGGGACATTGGTAAAGGAAGGAAAAGGGGTAATCTTTCCCCCTTGCATTTAAAAAATTGTATTGATATCTTTCCTTTTTATCGTACCTTCGACACATCTCTGCCCTTCTCTGTGCCAGTTATCCCTTGTTACAAAGAATAAAACAAAAAGGGTGGAAAAGAAGACAGTTTAGCAAAACTAACCACGACACCAAAAGAGACTATAGTCTATGCAATGTTTCCTTTAAACCCTCCTTCTGCAATAGAAGGGAGGGGAAATGTATCTTTTCTCCTCTTCTTCACTGCTGAACTTGGTGATTGATCATTTTGAGAGTCTTGTGGTTATCGTCATTTTCATTTCTATTCTTGTATTCATTGTGTAAGTTGCTTTTCTGGTTCTGCTTATTTTATTCAGAATCAGTTGATATAAGCCTTGCCATATTTCTCTGGATTCTTCTATTCTTTGTGGAACAATAATATTCCATTACATTCATGAATCATGATTTAAAATTTTTTTTTCCAGTCGAGGCTCTCCTTGCATTTTGTGTGCCCAATAATTATTTCTTGGACTCCATCAGTACAGAATTCCTACATATAGTCCTGCAGAAGAGGAAACTGAGGCACATAGAAGTTTCAGTAACCTTATGGGGAGTCATGCCAGAGTCAGGACCAGAATCTACCATCACACTGACAATGTGCACAATCCAGAGCCTGTTTTCACCTCTGTCAGCAAGATCACTGGTATTGGATAGGGAAACCAAATTGTAGATTATCTTGGACCCAAAGCAGGGTGACCATAGTTTCCTGATATCGGGTTATGGATCAGACATGTTGAGGTGACAGTGGGAAGTCATTTCCTTTTTCCCTTCCTCGGAAAAAGTGATGGTAAACCTGCTGTCCTGTTGGAGGAAAAGGAGCATCCTTTGCACCCCCATGGAAACTCAAGACCATTTGGGGGACACACTACAGAGTTCAGGGGAAGCAGGCGCTTCCCCCCACTACTCCAAGATTCTGGAGGAGGCAGCTAGGAAGGCAAACTGAATTAGTTTCAGTCTTCCATGGTAAAGCCAGGCCTTCAGCCAGGTCTGGTACTGAAAACCCAATTCCTTTCTGCCTCCGATCTGTCCTGAATCCCCAGAGAATGGACGGCAAGTGAACTGAAGGCAAGAGAAGTCCTGGCTGTAGACCTGCAGAGGCAACCAGAATTTTTGTGTTTGTGGCTTTAAGTTAGACCCTTAATACTATTTTGCTGCAGCTTTCCATAGTTTAATTGAATTGAGAGTAAATCTAACTTGCAAATTTTCCCCTTTGATCTCTCTCTCTCTCTCTTTTTTTTTTGTTAGCTCAACAGAGCATGGTTTGGAATAAAAATCATTAATGTTTTCCCTTTCCCTTGTTCTCTTCTCTGTTGCTTGGATCAAGAGTTCCCTGTGAGCTTCTAGTTTTCCCCTCTGACTCTTCCTAGTTCCCCTCCAGGTGCCTGGCTGCTCCCCTAACTCACTGGTTAGCTGGTTGAACCCCGATCTAATACCCCATCCCTGCTTTGCAGCCCCAGCTAACATGCAGTATCAGTTTCAGAACCAATGGTAAAAGGTGCCAGTAGGCAATGAGTTCCTGCAAAAGAGCTGTGGTCATTGCTATCCCGGTTCTAATCCCAAGCAAAGGGAGCTTCTTCCAGCAGCAGATTGACAATCCAGTGAGGTCCGAGTCATCTCTTGGGCCCAGGGCAATGTCCTCATACTGCTGAGAGTGCTCAGGGAGGAAGGCTTTGACAAGGGAGCTGTGTGTTGGATTTAAATTTCAATCCTGCCTCCTTAAACTTCAATCCATCTCCCTGCTACATCAGGTGAGCCCTACTTCTCAAATGGACAAACTGAGGTCCAGAGGGAAGGCTAATAGAGGCTTCAGTACTCTCATATGAGTTGCTATAATAGGCTCTCACCTTCAGGGAGGCAGGATTTTTACCAAGAAAATAAAACTCCCTTCTCTCCCATATTCCACACTCCAGTCTCCCTCGGTATCATCCTCTATCTTTTATTCCTTTGCTCCAGTCTCTGAAAAGATGACCAACACTTCTATTTGTGTCTTTGATCCCATCCCTTCCAGTTCATTCCAACAGGTAGCCTCTTCCAACCTACTGGTTCCTGCCTAGCTGCCCCATAGATATGTCCAGCTCTGCCTCCATTTTAAGAAAAACCTCCACATCTCCACATGACCCTTGAAATACACCTGACCTATTCTATCTTACCTTTTCACAGCCAAATTCCCAGAAAAAATCTTCTATACTCTTTGTGTGCCTTTCCTCTCTTACCAGTTGCCTCTCAGCCCCTTACAATCTGCCTTCTGGCATCACAGAGCAACTGAAATGGCTCCCTCCACCAATGATCCATCAGTTGTCTCTTCATTGTGAAATTCAATAGTCTTTTGTCTTTCCTTATCGTTCTTGACCTCTCTTCAGCATTTAGCACTGTTACTCTTCTGGTATTCAGGCCATTGCTTTCCATTGGTTTTCCTCCTACTTATCTGACTGCTCCTCAGTTTTTTTGGGGGGGGGGGCTCATCATACATATTCCACTTCTAATTGGGTGTACACCAAAGTTCTGATCTGGGCCTTCTTTTCTCTCTACACCTTGTCTCTTGGTGATCTTACAGTTTCCTATCAGTTTAATTGACATCTCTATGCAGATGACTCCTTCCCAAATTTGACCCTCATTTTTTTCCTGAATTGTAGTTTTATATCAACTGAACATTCTCACTAGGATGTCACATAGACACCTTAAGCCCATCCTGCCTCAAATAATTTATTATCTTCCCCCCATCCTTGTCCCACCTCTGAAATTTTCTGTTTTTGTTAACACTATCTTCCTTCCAACCCCTCAGGTTCACAAACTTATCATCCTTTTACCACCATGTCTGACCAGTTGGCAAGTTTTGTCCAATCCTCCTCTATGACATCCCTCCCATTCACCCCTTCTACTCACACAATCGCCCTCCTAGTTCAGGCCCTTATCACCTCTAGCGTGGATCACAGCAACCACCTCCTAACTGGATTCCTAGATTTCAATCTCTCTCTGTCTCTCTCATTTTCCACACAGCTGCCAAAATCATCTTCCTAAAGCACAGATAACAACAACAGGAAAGCAACAACAATTTGTATAATGCTTACTTTGTGCCAGGCATTCTTCTAAATGCTTCACAATTATTATATCATCTGAGCATTTGACTTTCTTTGACTCCCTATTGGCTGTAGGATAAATTGTCATTTAAAATTTTTCACAACCTGGCTCCAGGTGATCTTTTCAGGTGTATTACTGTCCTTCGTATACTCTATTTTGTAGCCTACAACTTTGCGGATGCTATTGTTTCTATTAGTAACTTAACTGATTTTCTAGGATTTTCCTGGTATACCATCACATCACTGGTAAACAGGAATAGTTTTATTTCCTCTTTATCTGTGCTTATGCCTTTAATTTTTTTTCTCTTGTCTTACTGCTATTGTTAGTATTTCCAGAATTAGATCAAACAATAGTGGGGAGATTGAACAACCTGGTTTTACTCCCATACTTATTGGGAAGGGTTCTAGTAAAGCCCCTTCGTGCACTTTCTAGTACAGCCAAACTGAGCTAACTGTTGTCTTCTGATCTTGGCCCTCTATCTCTAGGTGCTTGCCCTTTGCACAGGTTGTCCCCCAAACCTAGAATACACCTCCTTTCTCCCCTCTGTCTCTTAGAATCTTCATTTTTCTATAAGGTTCACTTCAAGCACTGAAATTCAAGGTAAGGAAGTTGGTTGCTCCATCTTACTGAGAAGTGGACCTTGCACAGCCCTCCCTCACTCAAATCAAAGTCAATTGCAAGTCATATCATCATTTCTCTGATATCATGGTCCTTTTCGAAAATGAAGGACAAACAAAACCTGAGAGTAGACCCAGCTGCCTGCGAAACTCATTTCTGTCTAGGTTTTTCCTTCCTTCCTTCCTTCCTTCCTTCCTTCCTTCCTTCCTTCCTTCCTTCCTTCCTTCCTTCCTTCCTTCCTTCCTTCCTTCTTTCCTTCTTTCCTTCCTTCCCCCACTTCACTCTGAAGCTCATAGATGGGATCACAATAGGTCCCTGCACAAAGCTCCACTTAATGCTTGTTTTTGGACCCTTCTGGCTTAACAGAGAATGTCAATGGGAACTGTTTCTCTTTGAAACAGCATCCCTGAGGGTCTAGCCCTCCCACGTTGATTTTTTTCTTTTTCTAATTCAAGGGGCCATCCCTTATCTACTTGTTAAAGAGGCCTATTCACTGAATGGTCTTTACCTCACTCTAAGTGAGTACCTGAAAAGGCCTTACAGTAAAAAGCCCAAGGTCTCCCATTGCATCCTGGGCCATCTCCAGTCATCCTGATGAATATCAGGCCACTGGACCCAGATGCTCAGGAGGAGAAAGTGAAGCTGGTGACCTGGTGCAGCCCTCCCTCATGCAAATCAAAGTCAACTTCAAGGCATGTCATCATTTCTCTGATGTCTTGGTCCTCTCTGAGAATGAAGGACAAACACAACCATCAACAATGACTTGACGCACTATCTCCTAGAAGAAGCCTTTGTGGATGCCTTCAGTTGTTGCTATTGTCTCCCTTTTCAAACTGACACCTATGGACTTCTCTGTTTACATGTTATATTCTTCCAGTAAAATATAAGATCATTAAGGCTGGAGACTTTTTTATTTTGTATTCCCAGTGCCCACCATTGTGCCTTGCATGTAACAGGTGCTTGTTGAATTGAATTGGACCTTTACATTTCATCTAACATTTCTGTACCTCACTTTCCTCATCTGTAAAATGAGAGGGCAGTTAGGTGGCACAGTGAATAGAGTCCTGGGCCTGGAGTCAGGAAGACTCATCTTCATGAGTTCAAGTCCGGCCTTAGACACTTACTAGCTGTGCGACCCTGGGCAAGTAATTTAACTCTGTTTGTCTCAGTTTCCTTATCTGTAAAATGGGCTGGAGAAAGAAACAGCAAACTACCCCAGTATCTCTGCCAAGAAAACCCCAAACAGGGTCACAAAGAGTTGAACACAATTGAAATACGAGTGAACAACAACCACCACAAAAATGGAGGGTTGGATAAAGTGGTATCTAAGATTCTGTTCAACTCTAACATTTATTATCTATCTGTTCTCTGTGTTTGGTTCCCCTTTATTTCTTTCAAGTCCATTTCCCAATCAGAATAACTGACTCTCAATTATCTGGAGAATTTTTTCCCCTAGGATATTTTCCCTCTCATCCCTTGTCATCCTCTGCAGGGCTAGCCACTCCTCTTATGCTCCCCTCCACCTAAAACACCATGCCAAGAGAAGTTGGCATGCTCTTTGTTCTCTACCACCACTTCCAGACCCTCCTATTGCCCCTTATTTACAATAAGAAGACTGAAAACATAAGAGGAGGCTAGGTTATACAGGGCTTTAAAAGACAAACAGGATTTTATATTTGATCTTGAGGTAATAGGGAGCCACGGGAATTTTGAATGGGGGGAGGGGGTGAGGTGTGTTTTAGGAAGATCGCTTTGTCTTCTAAGTTGCAGGATGGACTAGAGTAGAGAGAAATAAGGCAGGGATAGTTCAGGAATGAAGTGATGAAGACCTGTATCAGAGTGGAGCAGTATCAGAGGAGAGGTATAAGGTATTTACTAGAGGTATTATGAAGGTATGTAGCAGTGGAGTGGATATGTTGGGTGAGAGAGAGTGAGTGAGAGAGGAGTCAAGAATAATATTTAGGTTGATAGCCTGGGTAACTAGAAGGATGATAATCTCCTCAACAATATCAGGGATATTTGGAAGGAGGAAGGAATTGGGTGGGGGAGGGGGAAAGATAAAGAATTCTGTTTTGGACATGTTGAGTTTAAGATGTTTACAGGACATCTAGTTTGAGATGTCTAAATGGCAGTTGGAGATTCGAGGATGGAGGTCAGCAGAGAGTTTGGGGCAGGATGGGTATATCTGAGAATCATCAGCATGGAGATGGTCATTAAAACCATGGGAGCTAATGAGATCACCAAGTGAAATAGTATATAGAGAGAAGAGGGCCCAGGACAGAGCCCTGGGGGACACCTATGGATAGCAGTCATGAACTGGAGGAGTATCCAGCCAAAAAGATTGAGGAGTGGTCAGATAGGTAGGAGAACCAGAAAAGAGCAATGTCTGGAAAACTGAAGTGTGCCAAGGAGAAAAGAGTGATGACAAAGGTTGTGGAGGTTAAAAAAAAAAAGGTTAAGGATTGAGAAAAGGTTGTTGACTTTGGCAATTAAGGGATCATCAGCACATCCAGACAAAGAACTACAGAATGTGAATGCAGATTGAAGCATACTATTTTCTCTTTTGTTTTTTCTTTCTCATGGTTTTTCCCTTTTGTTCTGATTCTTCTTTCACAACATGACTTATGTGGAAATAGGTTTAATACGATTGTACACATATAGCCTATATCAGACTGCATGTCGTCTTGAGCGGGGAGGAGGGAAGGAAGGGAGAAAACATTTGGAACTCAAAACCTCATAAAAGTGAATGTTAAAAACTAAGACATAAATAAAAAAGCAAATAAATAAGTAAAAGCTCATTGGTGATTTTGGAGAGAGCAGTTTAGTTGGATGAATCTAGCCACGAAAGAGAGGAGAGACATCGATAGCTAGTGGGGAGGAACATATCAAGTGAGGGCTCTTTGAGGATGGGACGCGAGCATGACTGTAAAGGTTAGAAGCAGAATTCAAGCTGGGCTCCAACTCCAATGTGTTTCCCATCTTGCCACGCTGCCTCAAAGGTGCAAGATAGAATATACTGCTCATAGAAGATGTCATATGCATTTTGCCTTCTTACAGGGTGTAGGCAATGGAGAGGCGAATGTGTTCTCCTCTCCATTGCACAGAGAGGGTGACCGAGACTAAGAGGCAGCTTGTAATTTCCCAGGAGCCATTGAGGTGAGTCAACTCTGGTCTGCAACCTTCCTGGGTGGAGAGCATCTAAGTAATGCAGGAAGGGTGGGGTATCTTCACGAGGCTTCCCAGTCAGGTTACTGGACCAGTCACAGCTGGATCCTGACCCTGGCTCCTTCAGCCAGTCCCAGACCAGTGGTGTTCCCTTGCAAGCCTCAGGTCCTCTCCTCATTGCTGGAAGGCCAGGCCAGTCCTTCTCCTCCCCCCCCCCCCCACCCTCCTCCCTTTCCAAACTACTGCTCTCTCTTGGACCCTGCTTGGACTTGCCTGGGCCTCCGGAGGTATGTGCCCAGAGCCCCAGGAGCTGTGGGATGAAAGAGGAATCTGCTAAAACTTGTTTCCCTCCCAGAGCACATCCCTCCCCTTCCAGCAACCGGATCTCACTGGAGGCGGCTGGCCCTTTGATCTCAGTGGAGCAAGGCAGCTCTGCCTCCCACCCCTCCCCTTCTTCTCCCTTCCCACCCCCACCCCCCAGGCTCTAGAGGAAAGACACAAGGAGTCACACATTAAAGGACACGTTTTCTGTAGCTGATGGCCTCAGAGCCATGGCGGAGGAAGCTCTCCCCTCCCTCCTCCTCCCCCAGGAGCTCTCCAGCTTCCTAATGGGGGTGGAAAGAGGGACAGGGGTTACAATTTAGAGAGCAGTTTGTTGATCCTGCCCTTGAATGGGAAACACTAAAAAATCCTTCTGACTCAACAAGCATTTTTTAAAGCACCTACTATGTGTAAGGCAGCTATATGGTTCAATGGATAGAGCACTGGATCTGGAGTCAGGAAGACCCAGTTTCAAATCAGGACTCAGACACTCACTAGCTGTGTAACCTTGGGCAAGTCACTTAACTTCTGTTTGCCTTTAGTCCACTGGAGAAGGAAATGACAAATCACTCCAGTATCTTTGCCAAGTAAACCCCCTTGGACAGTATGCTTCTTGGAGTCACAAAGAGTCAGACATGACTAACTGACTGAACAATATGCAAGGCACTGTGAGGAGAAAGTCCCTGGAGGAAAGGATAGGGTGGGTGGTTCAGGGGTCAGGTTGGATCACTGACTTGCCCTTCTGTGCCAGTCCTTGGCTTCTCCTGTTTGTGACCTGGCTGACCTTTACTACCTCCCTCTCCCTCTCACACCCAATCAAATAGAAACATAGGTAAGGGAGTATCCACTCAAGGAGGCCAAAGCAGGATGTATTCTGATCACAGGAAGTAGTAGGAGACCTGGACTGCTCTACCACAGAAGTCAAAGACAAGAGCAAGGGTTCATCTTGCCTCTCAATGAAAGCAGGCCAACCCTGCTTGTCAACCAAATGAGGAATACCTTGCCAAAGGCCCTTTCTTGCCATATCACCCTCACCCCAACCAATTGTTCTCCCTGCTCTAGGCTCACTAAAGCTGTCTGTCCCATTCTCCCATCTTGCCCTCTGGGTATGTTCCCCAGATTCTTGAGAACAAGGTCAAGGGAGGGAGGGAAATGTCCTCTTGGGCTCCAGAGTACTGGGTTGGCATCCTTGTTGTGACAGATGTGACCTTGCAAAAGTCATATGACCATTTTAATGTTAGTTTCCTCATCTGTAAAATGGGGATAATAATACACTTCTGAACTCACACTTAAGGACCTTAAAGTACTGTCAAAATGTAAATGATTATCAAATAACAAATGGAGTTTGTTATCTCTCAAATCACTTTATTGAATAAAACCTAAAAGAGAGCAGGGTCATGAGAAAGTGGGAAAGGTAACAGAGAAGTTTTAAAGGGAAGCTGTGGCTGAGTGACAAAGATTCCCCAGATTGAGTCAGAAATCTTGAATTCTGGTCCCAGTATTGCTAATAATTAGGTGTGTAACCTTAGGTCAGTCATTTCACTGAACCTCATCTATAAAATGGGGATTCCTTATGATGATCAAATAGAATAATGGATGTGATATAATAAATAAAACTCTAAAAATACAAAAAAATTTTGTCAGTGGGAAGCCAGCACAGACTACTGGAAGGCTGAGTATTGCAGCAGACTAGACATAGATTTAAAGTTTAAAGATCTGGGTTCAGATCCCAGCTCTTGCCCCTTGCTGTATGAGTTGGGCAACTCACTTTAACTGTGTGACCTTGAGTTTCCTCAATGACATACCAGGAGCCTAGAGTTAATGATCTCTGAGGTTTCCTTAGAGACTCCAGCTGTTTTCACTGGCCATCCCCTATGCCTGAAATGCTATCTCTCCTCATTTCCACCTTCTGTCTTCCTCCAAGTCTCAGCTAAACTCTCCTCTCTGCAAGAAGTCTTTCCTAGTCCTTAATCTTAGTACCTTCCCTCTGAGACCACCCCCAGTTTATCCCATCTATATCCTGTTTGCACATAGTTGTTTGCATGTGGTCTCCCCAGTTAGGCTGAGTCTCTTGAGAGCAGGGACTGCCTTTTGTTTTGTATATGTAGATCTAAGAAAAGTTTCCCCAGCACAAAGTAGGCATTCGTTGCTTATTGATTTGACTTGGGTGGGGGGGGCAGTGTGAAAAAGAAAAAAGTTCTCTTCCTATGGGCCAGTGTTTTTGCCTTGGCCTACTTTCTCTATCTTTCTACCAAAACAGTCATAGCTCTTCCTCTTTTCCCCCTCTACCCAAGGGTTTTAGAGCTTGCAGTCCCTTCAAACTGCTCCTGAACTTGATGAGAGAGTGGGAGAGTCTAGGCCTGGCTCTTGCTAGTGAACTGCTGAGTCACCCTGTTGTGTAATAAGGCCAGGCCAGGAGGCAGCTTGGTACAGGGGCAGCTCCCAGGAGCATCTGCTGCATGACTCAGAAAAGCATGGGGCAGAGTTGAATGACTCCTACACAGAATGTTAAAGCCTTAGAATCAGACAGCATGCAATGTCAGAACTGAAAGGGACCTAGCACATTAACAGTCAGAACTGGAATCTTAGAACACAAAATGTCAGAGTTGGGAGGGACCTTAGAACTCAGAAGGTCAGAGCTAGATGAGACCTTAGGACAGAGAATGTCAGTGCTAGAACGGGTCTTAGAACACAAAATGTTAGAGCTGGAGGGAATCTTGGAACACAGAACATCAGAGTTGAGAGGGGCCTTAGAACATAAAATGTCAGAGCTGGAAAGGACCTGAGAACTCAGGACATCAGAGCTGAGATAGCTCCAAGAACACAAAATGTCAGAGTTGAAGAGGAACTTAGAAAAATCTAGTCTACATGTTACAGACAGGGAAATGGAGGCCCAGAGAGTTTAAGTTAGTGGTAGAGCCTGGACTAGAAGTGGGCTTCTAGATTATTTCCAATCTCATTCTCTATCTTCCACACCACTTTGTCTTGGTTTTGTGCTCCATTCCCACTCCCCCATTCCAACTGTGCCTAGAAAAGGATTGCATAGATAACATGACACATAACATATCGCATAGATAGTGTAGTAAATGTTGGCTGAGTGGATAATTGGTAAGTTTAGTTATCATTGGTTGGTCAACACTTTTTAATTTAATTGATTCTGGAGTGTGGCCTTTCCCCAGGGAGTTATTTACCTATTATTTTATTTCTGTAAATCTGGAGGCCCAGTACCAGACTGGGATATAATATAAAAAACACAGGTCTTGGGGTCAGGAAAACTAGTTTGAATCCTGGCTCTATCACTCACTAGCTCAGTGACTTTGGGCAAGTCACTTCACTTTTCTGTGCCTCAGTTTTCTAATCTATACAGACTAGATAACTTCTAAAGGCCCTTCCAGCTCTGAGTCTTTGGTCCTGTGACCTCATATCCAAGGAGAGGTTTGGGGAACTATTTCCCCTTAGGGATCTTGGATGTCAGGGGGTAGCCTCCAACAATCCCACAGTCTACCTCCCAGCCCCTTCCAAGGCAAATGTCCAAGAAAAGGGCAACCTGGGAAAGTTTTTTTGAAATCAGTAGTCTACAGATATCAGCCTTTTTTCAGGTGTGAATGAGTTTATCAGATCTTTTTCTGAGGGTAAGCTTTGAAAAGGGAGGCAGGGTGAGAAATCATCAGGAAAATTTTTGGGAAAGGGGGAACCTGCCAGCAGGTCACCTTTGATTTCCAGTAACAATGTCAAGAGATTGATCCATACTGTGAGCCAGGATGGTTTATAGATTTAGAGATAGCAGGGATCTCAGAGGTTACCTCATCCAAGCCCCTAGTTTTACACTGGAGGAAATGAAGCCCAGATGGGTTAAATGACTTGCCCATGGTCACACAGGTATTACTTAGAAGAGCCAGGATATTAGGACCAGTGTCTCCTGACACTGAATCCAGAATGATTTCCATTGTCTGATATCATAGGACTTAAAAGCTCCTGTCATTCAAACTTCATTTTGCATATGGGGAAACTGAGGCTCATAAAGGTTAAGTGAGTTGCCTACAGTGGCATCAGTGGGAAGTAGTAGCACCAGGGTTATAAGCCAGGTCACCTGACTTCAGAACTGGTATTCTTTCCACGGTACCAAGAGGACAGCTCATTCATTGTCCAGTACCCACTAGCCTAGAATCGCAAGATTATTTAGACATGAGAGCAAGTTTGGACTGGTAAATGTTTAATGACCAGCTCTGCAAAAAATGTAAACACAATACACTTTTAAGTTTAATCTTTATCATTAACATTTTTCTTGATTACTTTCTTAAGTCTAGACAATCAACAAAACAATAAATCAAGTTCTGATGTATAACTTTACTGATTTCTGAGGTGTTAAATGCTTACACTAAAAATTTAACAATCAGGTTCGCAAGAGCTGGTGGGAGGTGGCTCCAGCACAGCCCTGGTTAGAAGGGACCTTGGAGATCTTCTATCAGCCCTTCTGGTTCTAAATGTGCTGAGGCTTCAAGACAACCCATTTATGAAGTTTTGACCAAATGAGAAACAACAAAAGCTATAAATAAACCAAACACAAAACAATCCATCCAGTGAATCAAGTGATAATGGAATTGTACCTAAATCTCTCAAAAACTGCATTGTCACAAAACTAGAATGAGCCAAGCACCATACATGGTACCTGGTGGACACTTAGCAAATGTCTGCCATTCTCTCTCCCTCCCTCCTACTATCCATATCTTTCTTTCTCTCTCTCTCTCTCTCTCCCTTCCTTCCCTCCTTACTTCTTTCATTCCTTTCTCTCTTTTTTTTCTTTTCTCTCTGTCTGTCTATCTAGTATGTATGTGCTCATTGTTTCACCCTGACACACCTCCTTCCCCCAAGTAGAATGAAAGCAGTTTGAGGGCAGGAACGATTTTGTCTTTTATCTTATTTCCTGTACCTAGCACAATGTTTGTTAAATTAAATCAGACCCTATTTCACAAGGTTGTTGTGGGGAAATTGTTTCTTAACTCTTCAAGCGTTATGCAGATTATCGGTTGGTATTATTATTATTATTGTTATTAACCTTAAGGGAGAATAAAAAGGCTAGTGCTTGAAAATTGTTCGAGAAAAGCCTTGCTGGCCATGCAACCACCCACAAAGGATGTGTCAGCTTACACCAGATTGCACAACCACACCTTGGGCCCCTCCTATTTAGTGTAACTGGACGGTGAAACTTCTGGGCAGCCTGGCATCTCAGGGACTCTGGAAAGGCTCCTGTCAGGGGTTTGTCCCTGAGACCTTTGCCCTCATTTGAAGTTCCAGGAAAGTACCCATACACTAAAGGGGGGAGAGAAGGGAGAACAGCAGGAGGTGGTCCCAGATAATGGTTTAATGGAAAGAGGAAGTCAGAGTACTCCAGTTCAGATCCTGACTTCTCTTTGCCTGTGTGATCTTGGGCAAATAATTTAACCTCATTAGGCCATGATTTCAGAAGGTGTTAAGCTGGCAGCCTCTGAGGTGTTTTCTAGTTCCAAATCTATGATCCTATACTCCTTTCCTAGATGGAAGGTTGAGGACTTGATGTCAGCTCTCTCATCTCTTCAGCCAATTAATCAATAGACATTATTGGGCCCCCTATTCAGTAGCTCTATGAGTTCTCTCTCTAAAATAAGTCCATGGAGCAAGAAATCTCAAAGCTCCCTTTTGATCGAATGTTCCATGGTCCCCTGATCGGTATATGGGCTATTGGACTCAGTTATTCCCTTCAGGGCTCTTACCATCTAATTGAGGTTTGTAATTGTTCAGTTGTTTCAGCCGCATCTGACTCCGTGACCTCATTTGGGATCTTCTTGGCAAAGAAGTGGTTTGCCATTTTCTTCCCCAGCTCATTTGACAGATGAGGAAGCTAAGGCAAACAGGGTTAAGGGACTTGCCTGGGATCACAGAGCTAGGAAGTGTCTGAGACCAGATTTGAACTCAGGAAGATGAGTCTTCCTGATTTCAGGCCAGGCACTCTATCCACTTCACCACCTAGCTGCGCCATATAACTGAAAATATATGGACAAATACTTAAAAAGACCAAAAGAAAAATATAGGGAGGACTGCTGTAAATCGGGGGAATAATCAGTTAGTCAACAAAGCCTTTATTAAGCACCTATTATGTGCCAGGCCCATCATTCTGGGAAAATGAAAACAATTGAAATAGGCCCTGTCTTAGAGGAACTTACATTCTTTGGGGGAGATACCATGTACATATATAGGTATGTACAAGATAGATATGAGATAATTTTGTGATCAAATGAATGAGAGCTGGGGGAATCATGAGAGGTTTATAGAAAGTGGCTAAGTCGAGCCTTGGAGGAAACTAGTGAAGAGAGTGCATTCCTCTGTGAGTAGCCTTTCCTGACTACTCCAGACCTCAACCATTCCTTTTATTTCGGTCCTGGCTCTTGTAGGACCTTGTGCACAGTGCTCTATCTCCCTTCTCTAGGCCCAGAGAGGAAGAATGAGAAGGATATAGATCGGCAGAGAGGAGGGAGGGAGGAGCACATTCCAGGGAGCCAAGAGGTAGGAATGCAGGGGAGCCATAGAAGATAAGATTAACTCTATCCTCAAACAAACAGCTCCCAGTTTCTCCAAGAATGTAGGGGCTGGGCATCAGCTGACAGCTCCTAGTATTCTGAGCTCTGGCGGAGAAGGGGGGCAAGCCCTCCAGACATGCCTTCATCCTTGAGTCAGACGCTTTCTCCAGGCCTGATGCTGACTTCTCTGGCTTTTTCCGACCAGGAGGCTGGCACGGGCCTCCACTGAGAGTGGGGGAAGGGGAGGTTTCAGCTAACTGACCTCCTGGCTGATTAAACTCAGGTTGCCAGTTCATGGGCTTGGACGCTTATCATAAAGGCCTTTTTATCTGGAGGATCTAGAGTTGGGAGCTCAGTCTCTGGAGGCTGTATATCACTTAGTGGGTTCTTCAGGCAGCTAGAAGGGTGTGGGGCATTATATTAGCTTTTGCTCATGGTGGGAGAGTGGGACGGGAAGAGGGGAGGGCTACAAGAGAGAAGAAATAAAAGACTTGTCTTAGTAGTGTTGGTCATCTTTGTGGGGAGGCAGGACAGATTCAGGTGAAAGGTCCAGATACACTCGGGCAAGGAAGAAGGAAAAACTCCTGATTTGTCTGAATTTGAAACAAGGGTAGTTGGATTAGATCAGGGCTTCTCAAGGTGTTTGATCTTACGAATCCTTTACACTCTTAAACGTTACTGAAGTCCCCAAAGAACCTTGGTTTACGTGTGTTGTATCTATTGATATTTACCACATTAGAAATTAAATCATCTTAGTGTTATTATGAAAATAGTTTTGACCTTGCAGATCCCCCTGAAAGTGTCCTGGAGAAGGGAACAGGGAGGGAGAGAACAAGTATGTATTAAGTGCCTACCCTATGCCAACACCATGCTAAATGTTTTGCAAATATTCTCTTATTTCATCCTCCCAACAACTCTGTGAGATAGATGCTGATAAGTATTCCCATTTTAGAGTCAGTCAGAAGTTAAGTAATTTGCCCAGGGACCCACATCAAATTCAGCAGGTTAGGCTGGATTTGAACTCAAGTCTTCCTGACTCCAGGCTTACTGTTCTACTGACTGGGCTCCCTACCTGCAGTGGACTCCCAAGGGTCTCTGGAGTACACTTTGAGAATTGCTGCTTAATGTGATAACTTAGGGTTTCTTTCAGCTGATGCTTTTTTCCCACATCCTAAGATCCCTTCCTGCTCTAATAATCTTTGTTCTAACATTCTGTGCTCTGAGATCCTTTCCAGTTCTATATAAACAATAAAAATTGGCAATGTTTTTTCTTTTCTTATTTTGTTTAAAATAAAGAAAAAATTGACAAAAAAACCCAACAATGAAAACAATTGCAAATTTATATACAGTGTCTCTAAAGCTTTAATGCCATTTTAAACTATTAGAACTCAGGATGTCCCAAAAATCTTAGTGCAGTTTTAAACTCTTGCAACTTATTTACAAACAGTGGACAAAATTGCAGGGTGCCCTGTCTTCCTGAGAGGCAGCTGTGGTGAGGCAGAAAGGCCACAAGACTTGGAGTCACAGAATCACAGACTGGTGGTGTTGGGATGGGCCATGGAGATCACCTCATCCCCTTTTACAAAAGAGATAACGAAACTCTTTTATACACCATGTTTATAAAAGTTATATAAATATAACTATATGGTTATATGTGTATATCTATGTGCATGTATGCATATATGAAAGTTATAAAAGCTGTTTGCACAACCCTTCCTTCCAGTAGCCTCACTGGGAGGATCATAGTTCTAGAGCCAGAAAGGAACCTGAGTCCAGTCTTCTCAGTTTTGGAAATAAGGAACTGGAGACTAGGAGAAGTGATGGTCCCACAGGTAAGAAGTGCTATGAGTCAGGATTCAAACTCTGGCCTGAAAAATTTGGGGGGTTTAGTGGATTGTAAGTTCAATGAGTCAGCAGTGGGATGTAGCTGTCCTCCAAAAACTCAAATATGATTATAGGTTTCATTTGTTGTTGAGTTGTTTCAGTCGTGTCTGACTGTTTGTGACCCATTTGGGGTCTCCTTGGCAAAGATACAGGAGTGGTTTGTAATTTCCTTCCCTAGCTCATTTTACAGATAAAGAAAGTGAGGCAAACAAGGTTAAGCAAATTGCCCAGGGTCACACAGCCGATAAGTGTCTGAGGCCTGGCCGATGTGAACTCATGAAGATGAGTCTTCCTGACTCCAAGCCCAGTGCTCTATCTACTGTGACAACTAGCCAGCTGGCCCTGTCTTCATTAAGAGAGGGCATGTAAAGGGGTGTGCCAGTAAATGTTTAGCAATCATCTCTCTGGAAAAAAAGTATGCATGTTAAACACACTTTAAGGTTCAATCTGCGTTATTATAATTTTTATATTATTATAATTTTCTCTTACTTCCTTAAGTCTAGACAATCCACAAAATGACAACTCAAGTCTTAATTTGTTGTGATTGTTTATTTCTAAAATTTAAATGCTCACACTGAAAATACGTGATGCTTAAGGTTCAGCTCTGACATCCTTGTCCTATGTTACTATGTTCTATGTCCTAAGATCCCTTCCTACTCTGATAGTCTATGTCCTCTGTTCTAACATTCTGGGTTTTGAAATCCTTTCCAGTTCTATACAAACAATACAAACAAATGCACATTTATATATAGTGTATCCCCAAAATCTTAGTAAAGTTTTTAGTTATTAGAAGTCAAAGTGTTCCAAAAGTCTTAGTGTAGTTTTTAGCTATTAGAATTCAAGGTGTCCCAAAAGTCTTAGTACATCAAGGTGTCCCAAAAGTCTTAGTGTGGTTTTTAGCTATTAGAAGTCAAAGTGTCCCAAGAGTCTTAGTCTTCAGAATTCAGGGCATCCTAAAAAATCTTATATAACAATCAGCACCCTGGAGCAGGTACAAGCTGGCAAACATCCCTGGGCATTGTTTATGGGGATAACAACCTTGGGCATACCACAGTTTTCAGAGGGTATTGATATTCTGGAGAGAGGCCAGAGGAGGTCCAACAGAATGGTGATGGGCTTCAAATCCGTGTTATGTGAAGCTCCTTTGAAGGAAAGGGGAACATTTATCCTGGAGAAAAGAATACTCAAGGGAGAGACGATAGCTGTCTTCAAGCGTTTGAAGGGCTGTCAAGTGAAAGAAAGATAAAGCTTGTGCTTTTTGGTCTTGGAGGTAGAAGTTGTGAAGAGAGGAGAAAGTTTTGGCTTCATGGAAGAGAAAAACTCCCTTGTGAAGAGAGCTGAAGAGTGGGATGGGCAGCTTTGGAAGGGAGCACGTCCTTCCTTATGGGAAGTCTTTGAGCAGAGGACACAGAGGTATATCTGATGTATTACTGTGCGGATTTCTTTGTGGGGCATGGGTTGGACAAATGGTCTTTGAGGGTCTTTCCTGCTCAAAATTTCCATGATTTGGAGATTCCATTTTACAAAAAAGAATCAGAATCTCAGAGTGATTTTGTCCAGGGTCATGCAGATGGTGAATGTCCAGTGTAGAATCAGAATTCATATTTTCTGACTCTCAATTTAGTACTATTTTGGTTGTGGACACCACACTGACTTTCAGGGGAGCTGGTTGAAGTGGTCCAGCCTTGAGCCATGTGCCCAGGGACAAATCATTCCCTCTTTTTGAATCTCAGTTTCCTCATCTGTCAAATTAGGTATAATAATAGCTGCGTTATCTTCCTCACAGTTATAAATATAGTGGTTTTTTTTGTAAATTAAGGCTTCCATACTTCAATAGATCCATGGTATCACCAATGTGAATACTCCTTCCCATGGTGCAGATTGCAACCTGTCCACATTATTTCACCTTGTACTATTCTTGTCCATGTCCTCCCATAAATCTTATAAACATCTACCCAATGTTCTGGAGGCCTTCCACTGGGACTTTTCACATTGCCTAGGTTCCAGTGTTGCCCCTGGCCAGTTCTCTGTTATCCCTTTTTATCATCTCTGTCATCATCTCTAGCATTTTTATAGCGTTTTCCCCTAAATTTATTAATTTATTTGTTTTCAGTTTTCAACAATCACTTCCTTAAGTTCCAAATTTTCTCCCCCTCTCTTCCTCCTCCTTTTTTTAATAGCATTTTAAGGTTTGCAAAATGCTTTACAAATATTGTCACATTAAGTCCTCCCACTATCCCTGGGAAGTAGGTATTATTATTAATCCCCATTTTACAAAAAAAGGAAGCTGAGGCAGATATAAGTTAAATGACTTGTCCAGCGTCATACAGTTAGTAAGTATCTGAGGCTAGATTTGAGCTCAGGTCTCCTTGACTCCAGACTCAGTGCTCTATCTACTGTACCATCTAGCTGCCTCTAAGCAGCTAAGCCTTATGACTGACCCACTTTATTTTTTAAGCAAATTTCCTAGGTGATCTTATTTATGCCATTTCTTGCATGCAAGTCATTGTTGGTAAGTTTGTTGCAGCTTACTTTTGCCCACAATATAGTTATCCCTTCCACATTATGGGGGTTAGTGGTGTGACATCCCTACAATCTGGAAAATTTGCATAAAATTTCTGACCTTCCCTTCCTATCAGAGAAGTCTGAATTAGTATGGTATTAAAAGATAAAATATGTAGATATTACATAATACTATACACATATTTTTATGCATTTTTAAGTTTCCGGACATTTCTATGTTGTCTACTGGCCTTCACATCTCATCTGCGGCTTCTGCAAAACTCTCCCAAATTCCCATTTAATTTCTTATGTCACCTTATGATATAACAAAACCATGATATGGAAAGTCGCAATGTGGAAGGTTTAACTGTATGTTTTTCTTCGTGGCTTCTCATGGCTCTTTGGGTCACTGCAATCCTGATTCTTCAGATGTTGGGCTGTTTCATGGTTTGCAAACATGTAGACTTGCCTGGAGAATGTTGAGGTTTCTCACACAAAGGTTAAAGGTTCAAATGATGAGTGAATTCCCTAGAAGTCACTCAGTCAACAAGCATTAATTAAGGGCCCACTTCATGCCAGGCACTGTGCTAGGCACTGGGTATACAAAAAAGGTCAAAAACCAGTCCTTGTCTTCAAGGAGCTCCCAGTCCAATGGGGGAGAAAACACACAGTCACAAAAGAACAAGATATATACAGGATGAATCAGAGGGCATCGATGTAGGGAAGGCACTAGCATTGACCTATAAGCCGATGAGGTCCTTCCAATGAGCTCCTGCAGTAGGCTGTCCATCTTACCAACTATGATCCTACTTCAATGTGAAGTGACTACATCAAAATTTCATTCCCTTGAATTATCAACAAGCCCATCAGTACTGAGTGCTAGTTGATCATTTTCAGGTTACCTGGATATATTTTTGTGGTAATTTTCTGGCTACTATGCCCCAACCTTTGTTGCAGGTCTACTGATGGGAAAGCCAAGCTAAGTAGGATGGAAAGGAATGGGAGGAAAATATTTTTGGCCAGACTTTTGGAATTCATCCATAGATAGTTACCTGACTCTAACCCCATGTTCCACCCTCAATGTTGCCCTTGAGATATACATGCTCAGAGGAGAGGAGATAGTGGTATACTAGTAAATGTTAACAATTGGCTCTCTGGTAAAACAAACAAACAAAAGCAAACCATAGCATACTTTCAAGTTTAATTTGCTTATTAACATTTTCCCATCATTTTATTAAGTTTAGAAATCAAAATAATAAGTCAAACCCTAATTTGTAGCATATGCCTATTTCTAACAAGTAATGTCACACTGAATATTTAACAATCGACTCTCCTAAGTTTGTAAGAGCTTACTCTAGCACACCCTTTTGAGTGGATAGGAGATAAAATTGAAAAGGTAGCTCCTTTCCTCCCAGCATATTAAAGTCTTAAGTAGAGACTAATGATAAATTCTCTCCTCAAGGAGCAATAATGCTGCAGTAGAAAAAGCACTGAATTTGGAGTCAGAAACTCTGGGTGTGAATTCTGGTTCTGTCACTTACTTGCTCTGTAGCCTTAGCCAAGTGACTTGACCTTTCTGGACTTTGTGTTCCTCATCTGTAAAATGACTGAATTGGACTAGATTTCTAAGTCCCCTTCCAGCTCTGAGTCCTGTGATCATATAGGATTTTCTATTCAGTGAATAACTTTTTGTATTCAATAAAAGGATTTCTTTCAGTAAATACTTTGCTTTCATGTGATCATTCCAGAGCTGCTCAGTCAGGGAGAAATGAGTGCTTCCCCCACTTCTCTGTAGCTGGGAATAAGAATTAAAGGGAGGGTTATTCTGTTTGGGGAGGCCATGAGGACCAGAGAAGGGCACATAACTAACATATAGGACACCTGGAACTGTAGGATTCTGGTCCTATCTGACTTGCCCAACCTGTTTCTAGCCTACCTTTGGGCTAAGGGGGAGGGAATACTCAAGGCAAGTGAGACAAGGAGAAGAAAGAATGTCCCTAGACAAGACTTGGCTTGGGATCACATGTCTGTCTCTTGGACTTTTCCCAGGCAGAAAGGAGCTTCTTAGGGATGGGGTAGAAAGTTGAGGAGAAGTATGTGACAGGAGTCTTAGTGTTGCTGTGGGCTATTTGTGATCCTGTCTCCTTGGATGCCGGGGCTAGAGTTCAGGTTTCACAGATTTCTCCAAACCAGTCAGCTGCAAAAGGTCAGAGAGACCAGTCTTGCTGCAGGGGAAGACAAAGGCTAAACACAAACTGGACCTTTGACTCTGTCCCATATTTTTAAAAAAAGTTTTTATTAATACTTTCTGTTTCCTGCATAACTGTAGTTATCCCAAGTATCTTTCTCCCTCCTCCTCCTCCCAGAGAGCTATCCCAAATAACAAATTACATTTTTTTAGAGGAAAAAAAATCAGCACCAACTGATCGATACATTGAAATCATGTTCGAAAGCATGTGCAACATGTAACACTTATGGACTTTTCATCTTCATTAAAGGGGTGGGTTGGGAATATCTTGTTATATCTCTTCATTAAAGTCCTGCTTAGTCTTTATAATTTTGCCATGTTTACCTTTGATTTTTTGGTGTGTCAGTATTCTTTTCATTTACATTGTTATAATTACTGTGTATATTGTTTTCTTGGCTTTGCTTACCTCACTTTGCATCTGTTCATACGAATCTTTCCATGCTTCTCTGTATTTATCACACATATCACTTCTTACACACAGTAATATTTCATTGCACTCATGTGCCACAGTTTGTTTAGCCATTTGATGAACATCTTCTTTCTATATAATTCTTTGCTATCATAAAAAGTGTTGTTATAAACATTCTGGAATATATAAGGATTTTTTTTCTTATCTATGGCTTCCTTTGGGTATAACCTAGTAATGGTATCCCTGGTTGAATGGGTTTGAAGATTTTAGTCACTTTATTTGCCTAATTCCAAATTGCTTTACCTTTTCACAGCTCCAACAACAATACATTAATGTGCCTGTCATTCTACAACCGTTCCAACATTGATTATTGCCCCTTTTTGTCAATTTTCAGGGTGTAAGGTGAAACCTCAGGATTGTTTTGATTTTCATTTTGCTTGTTAGAGAACTAGATCATTTTTTCATGTGGTTGTAAATACTTGGAAATTCTTTTTTTGAGAACTGGTTGTTCATATCCTTTAGCCATTTGTCTATTAAAGAATGACTATGATATGTATATATGTAATATATGTATGTGTATTATATGTATATTATGTAATACATACATATAATACACATACATACATATGTATGTATCCTGGATTAAAAAAAATCTTATCAGAGAATTTTATATAAAGACTTTTCCATTCAACCATCTTATTCTAGATGCATTAATGTTTTCTGTGCACAAGCTTTTCAGTTTTGAGCAATCAAAGTTATCCATTTTATCTTTTATAATTGCCTCTATCCCTTGTTTGGTTAAGAATGCATCTCCTATGCATATCTGGGAAAACTATATGATATTTCTTTTCTAATTTTATTATACTATGATCTTTAGTGCTAAGGTCATGTACCCATTTAGAATGTTTTATGGAGTGTGGTATAAAGTGTTGGTCTAAGCCTAATTTCTGCCAGATTCTTTTCTAGTTTTCCTAGCAGTTTTTATCAAATAAGAAGTTTTTTCCCCTGTGTAATTCGTGTTTTGCATTTTATCAAACATTTGGTCATTAAGTTCTATTATTTCTGATTCTCCCTTGTCTAGTCTGTTCTATTGATCTATCTCTGTATTCTTTAACCAATATCAGATGCTTTAATGACTGCTGCTTTATAATATAGTTTGAGATCTGAAAGTGCTATTCCTCTGTTATCTTTACTTCATTTATAATCTAACTCTCCTGTTTTTCCAAAAGAATTGATATTATTTTATCAAACTCTATAAAGTTACCCCATGATAATTTGATTGACATAGCATTAAAAGTGTAAACTGCTTTTGGCAGTGAGGCAGCTACATGGCATAGTAGATAGAGTATTGGCTTTGTAGTCAGGAAGACTCCTCTTCCCGAGTTCCAATCCAGCCTTAGACACTCATTAGTTTAGCTGTTTGACCCTGGGCAAGTTCACTAAACCCTGCTTGCCTCACTTCTTCATCTGTAGCTGGAGAAAGAAATGGTAAACCACTCCAGTGTCTTTGTCAAGAAAATTCCAAATGTGGTCATGAAGAGTTGGACATGACAATAACGACACGACAATAATTTTGGTAGTATTGTCATGTTTATTATATTGGCATGGTCTGGCCATGAGTACTGAATATTCCACAAGTTATTTAAGTTGTTTATTTCTTTAAGGAGCACTTTGTCATTGAATCTATACTAGTCTCTTTTGAGCTTTGGTAGGTTGATCCCCAGATATTTTATGCATTTTGTCATTGTTAGGAATGGAATTTCTGTTTTTATCATTGCCTCTTTGGTTTTGTTATTATTCTGTGTAAATACTATTGATTTTTGAGGATTTATTTTGTAACTAGAAATTTTGCTGATGCTATTGTCTCAATTAGTGTATTCGTTGATTGTCTAGGATCTTCCAAATACACCGTCATATCATCAGCATATAGGGATATTTTTATCTCCTCTTTACCTATCCTTTTAAAAATTTATTTTTAGTTTTCAACATTCAGTTTTATAGGCTTTTGAGTTCTAAAATTCCCCCTCCTCCTTCTGCTTCTCTCTCCCCAAGGCAGCATGTAATCTGATATAGGCTACACACCTACAATTATATTAAACATATTTCCACATTAGTCATGTTGTGAGAGAAGAATCCGAGCAAAAGGGAAAAACTATGAGAAAGGGGAAAAAAAGAGAAAATAGTATGCTTTAATCTGAATTCAGACTCCATATTTCCTTTTCTGGATGTGGGTATCATCTTCCATCATGGGTCCTTAGATCCTTGCATTGCTGAGAAGAGCTAAGTCTATCAAAGTTGATTATTGCACAATGTTGCTGTTACTGGGTATAATGTTCTCCTGGTTCTGCTCACTTCACTCAGCATCACTTCATATAAATCTTTCCAGGTTTTTCTGAAGTCCGCCTGCTCATCATTTCTTATGGAACAATAGTATTCTATTATATTCATGTACCACAACTTGTTCAATCATTCAGTTGAAGGGAATCCCCTCAATTTCCAATTCTTTGCCACCACAAAAAGAGCTGCTATAAATATTTTTGTACATATGGGTTCTTTTCCCTTTTTATAATCTCTTTGTGATACAGACCTAGTAGTGGTATTGCTAGATCAAAAGGGAGGCAGTTTTATAACCCTTTGGGCACAGTTCCAAATTGCTTTCCTGAATGACTGGATCAGTTCACAACTCCACCAACAATGCATTGGTGTTCCAATTTTCCCACAGCTTCTCCAACATTTATCATTTTCCTGTTTTGTCATGATAGTCAGTCTGAGAGATGTGATGTGGCACCTCAGAGTTGTTTTAATTTACGTTTCTCTAATCAATAATGCTTTAGAGCATTTTTTTATATGATTATAGATAGCTTTAATTTCTTCATCTGAAAACTGCCTATTCATATCCCTGTGACCATTTATCAATTGGGGAATGACTTGTAGTCTTATAAATTTGACTCAGTTCTCTATATATTTTAGAAATGAGGTCTTTATCAAAGATACTGGCTGTAAAATTTTTTTCCAGCTTTCTGCTTCCTTTCTAATCTTAGTTCCATTGGCTTTGTTTATGCAAGAACTCTAAAGTTTTTAATCAAAATTATTCATTTTGTAATGTTCTCTGTCTCTTGTTTGGTCATAAAATTTTCCATTCTCCATAGATCTGACAGGCAAATGATTCCTTGCTCTCCTAATTTGCTTATGGTATCATCTTTTATGTCTAAATCATGTACCCATTTTGATCTTATCTTGGTATACAGTGTACAATGTTGGTCTATGCCTGGTTTCTGCCATACTATTTTTCCAGTTTTCCCATAAGTTTTGTCAAATAGTGAGTCCTTATCCCAGAAGCTAGAGTCTTTGGGTTTATTGTACAGTAAATTACTATATCCTTGGGTACTGTGTCTTGTGCTCCTAATTTATTTAACTGATTCATCACTCTATTTCTTAGCTAGGACCAAGTAGTTTTGATGATTGGTGCTTTATAACACAGTTTTAGATCTGGTATGGCTAGGCCACCTTTCCTTGAATTTCTTTTCATTAATTTCCTTGATATTCTGAAGTTTTTGTTCTTCCAAATGAATTTTACTATTTTTTCTAGCTCTACAAAATAATTTTGGCATTAAATAAGTAAATAAATTTAGATAGAACTGACATTTCTATTATATTAACTCAGCCTACTCCTGAGCAACTCTTTACTTATTTTTATACTTGTAATTTCTTTCTCTTATCTAATTGCTATTGCTAGTATTTCCATAGGTATATCAAAAAATATTGGGAAAAGTGGGCATCCTTCTTCATTCCTGTATTTATTCAAAAAAGGTTCTGGTGCATCCCCATCATCTATAATGCTTGCTTTTGGTTTTAGATAGGTGCTTTTTATGATATAAAAAAAAAGATCTTTCTTTACCTATACTTGGTAAGGTTTTGGGGTTGTTTATTTTAGCATAAAACTGTTGTATTTTGTCAAACTTCTTTTTCTGCTTCTATTGAGATTATGTGGTTGTGGACGTTTTGATTTTTAATGTGATTATTTTTTGCTGATTGCTTTCCTCATATCAAACCATCCTTGTATTCATGATATAAATCCCATTTGAACATAATCAATGATTTGTTGGGAAAATTGCTGTAGTCTGTTTGACAGGATTTTGTTTAAAATATTTGAGTCAATGTTCATTAATGTATTGACAAATAGTTTTCTTTTTTTTAATGTTTTCCTAGTTTAGGCATTAATACTATATTTATCTCATAAAAGGAGACTGGTAGGGTGTTTTCTCAATATTTTAGAATAACCTTAAAGTAGGGGTACTAACAATTTTTTAAAAGTTTGAGAGAGTTCTCCTGTGAATCCATCAGGACCAGAATGTTTTTTCCTTTATTAAGTTCCTTTACAGTGAGATCTATTCCCCTCCCCCCCCCCCCACCACCACCGCTGAGATTGGGTTGAGATCTTTACTTTGTTTTCTGATAATTTGGTTATTTTGTTTTTGAAGGTTTTATATTTATTTTGTGTTCTCACTTTGGTTAGCATATACCTATGCATAATATGCTAATTATTCTTTTATTTCTTCTGGTTTTGCTGTGATTTTACTGTATTCATTTGCTATTTTATTGATTTTATTTTCTACTATCTTCTTTATAATAAGATTAGTTAAGGGTTTTTTCATTTTATTAAATTTTTTCAAAGAAACAACTTTTAGTTTTATGTATAATTTCTATGATTTTAAAAATTTCTATTTTATCTATTTCCCCTCTGATTTTTAATATCTCCACTTGTGTATTTATATTAGATTTGTTTATTTGTTAGCTTTTGAATTTTTAAAAATGAATATTAAATTTACTACTCTTTTCTTTTTCTATTTTGTGAATGTGTATTTGTAAGGATATGATTTTTTCCTTGAGGACTACTTTAGCTGCGTCCCAGCAATTTTGATATGTTGTTTTACCATTATCATTTTCTTTATAATTTTTTTCTTTGATCCATTCATTATTTAGGATTTTATTGTTTCTCCCTTTGGTTTGTATCTTTTGTTAGTGATCCCTAAACTAATGACTATTTTTATTGCTTTATGTTCTGAAGAGGATGAATTAACATTTCTGGCTTTTTACATTTGTTTGTACTGTCTCTGTGCACACTCTGTATATAGTTAAGTTTTGTAAAAAAAAAAAAAATCCATGTTATACTGAAAAACATGTGTATTCTTTTTGCTGTCCCATTTAGAAGATACCATAAGTCTTTTCATTGTAGTTTCTCCAACAATTTGTTTAATTCTGTCTTTTTTGTTTATATTTTTATTAGATTTATCCAATACTTAGAGAGTTATTTTGAAATCTCTTGTCATTTTTGTATTATTACTTATGTCTTCCTATAGCTCAGATAATGTTTCTTTTATGAATTTGGATTATGTATTTGATGTGTATAAATTTATTACTGATACTGACTTGGTGTCTAAAGTTTCTTTCAGCATAATATAGTTTCCTTGTTTATTCTTTTTTTTAAATGTTAATTTTTGCTTTTTCAGATAACATGATTTAAATTCCTACTTTTTTGGATTTACTTAATGGACAATAATATTTTTTCCTATTCCCTTAGTTTTGTTTTCTTTATGTGTTTGCTTTTTTTAAAAAATTGTTTCTTGTAAACAACAGCTTTTGGTGTCCTATCCAATCTGTCACTCTCTTTCATTTTATTGGATTGTTTAATCCATTCACATTTAAAGTCATGAGAGTTAGTTATATATTTTCCTGTGTTGGATTTTTTTTAAGTTAAGAACCTCCCCCCCATTCTTCTGTAAACATAGTGGTATGTTCCTTCAGTTACATTACCTTAATCTTTTTTAAGGTGTTTCTGTTCCCATTGACTCTCTTCCCCTCACCCTTGTTACCCTCCTCTTGTTTCTTATCCCTTTCACTTTGGGATTTTGCTTATTCCTTTTTAACTCCTGCTTTTATTTGGTTATATAATTCTTCCTCCTTTTTTCCTCTCAGTTGTGTAGAATCTCCTTCCTCTCCTCCCCTTTAACTAGTCCTGTTCAATAGTTCTTTTGAATTTCATTTTTATGCTCCTTCCCAAAATGGATTTCTCTTTTTCTTCATTAGCCATCTTCTCTTTTTGTCTACTACAGATCATCTTCTTCTGATTCATGACTCCTATAATTAATTATCTGGCATCTCTCTTATCTCTATATTACTCATACAGTCAAAGCTCCCAAAGTATTCATTCTAGGATCTTCTGTCTAGGTGATTTCTGCCACTGTAGAGCTTGCCCCATGGATTTCCCTTTTCCATTGTACCTGACTCCCAGAATATTGGTAATTATTACAAGTGTCAGAGAGGACACTGCCCCATGGTAGAGACTTTACCTATCATGTCCCTGATTATGCAGCTCACAACATTTATACCATCCTCTGGTTGCCTTCTCCCCTCATTTGCCTCAAAATTTCCCCCTGGGTCCATGTTCTCCCATTTCCCCACATACGAGTTGTCTTCAGGAGTTCCAACTTGCTCCCTCCCTCCCAAGGTAGGACAAGTAGACTTTTTAAAAAAATATTTATTTTCCCTAATTACACATAAAAACAATTTTTAACATTCATTTAAAAAAACAACTGCATCCTAAATTCTCTCCCTCTCTCCCCTGCCCCCTCCCTGAGATGGCAAATAATCTGATATGTTACATGTATAATCATGTAAAACATATTTCCATAGGTGATCTATCTACTGTGCTACCTACATGCCTCTCCTAGTGGTGATATTGTTGGATCAAAGGGGTATGCAGTTTTATAGCCCTTTGAACATGGTTCTAAATTGCTCTCCAGAATGGTTGGATCAGTTTACAACTCTGCCAACAATGCATTAGTGTCCCAATTTTCCCACATTCCCTCCAGTGTTTGTCATTTTCCTTTTCTCTCACATTAGCCAATCTGATAGATTATGAGTACTTCAAAGTTGTTTTAATTTGCATTTTTCTAATCGATAGTAATTTAGAGCATTTTTTTCATATGACTATAGATACCTTTGATTTCTTTGTCTTAAAGCTGGCTGTTCAGATCCTTTGATCATTTCTCAGTTGGGGAATGATTTCTAGTTTTATAATTCTGACTTAGTTTTCTGTATGTTTGAGAGATGAGGCCTTTATCAGAGATCCTTGCTTTCTGTGACAATGGTTTTGTTTGTGTAAAACCCTTTTAATTTAACATAGTCAAAATTATCCATTTTACTTTTCATAATACTCTCTATCTCTTATTTGATCTCAAATTCTTCCCTTATCCATGGACCTAACAGGTAAACTATTCCATGCTCCCCTAAGATAAGTAGTCTTTTTGAACACCAAATCCCCCAACCCCTGTCTCCTCATCTCCCTTCACTTACCATTACTCTTTATTCATAGGAGCATTTATTACTGGAACCCTATCCTACTACCATATTTTTTTACCTCCCCCCTTATTAATCTTTCTCCCTCCTTCCTCACACACTATGCTGTAGGCTTTTCTCTTTCTGAGACTAGAGGCATCACCTTCCCCTCATTGCTATACCTTGTTTTGACCTCAGCACCTTACATATTTCTCTTTCCTGCTGCTCCCTTCTTCCTCTTTCATGTGTCCTTCAATGTTGTGATATAGCCACCCTGCCATCCTGTAGGCAGGGTGATAGAGCTACACACACACACACACACACCATTGATTCACCTGTAGTTTACACTCTGTCCGTAGTACTGCATGCCCATCTCTTTACTGTTACCTCCATCAGAGATAACATCTTTCTCCCTGTCTCCTTGCGTACATTGAAAAAGAAGTTTAGTTTCTTACTGGTCTCTCTGCTGTCACACTCTTCCTGTTGCTATCTTTGGCTCCTGCATTTCTGTTATTTGGGATGTTCAAGAAGTAAATAATTTTTCAGTTCTGGTCTTCTTTCTAAAAATGTTTCAGATGCTACTTTATTATTGAACATCCATCTTTTTTCATTTATTGTTAAACTCAGATTTGTTTTCATTTGTTGTGAAGCTTAGATAGGTCAGTCTAGGCTGCATCTGGAGCTCCCGTGCTCTTCAGAACATATTATTCCATTCCCTTCTACATTTTCTGGTGGGTGCAGAATAGTCTTGTGTTAGTTGAATTTCTTTTTCTTTGTATTTGAAAGTTTCTCTCCTGATTGCTTGCAGAACTGTTTCTGAATTGATTGTCAATTTTAACCACTATGTGTCTTGGAGTTTGCAGCCTTGGGTTTTTTTTTGGAGATATTCTGTGAATTCTTTCAATTGGTACTTCATTTTATATGTTCAGAATTTCTAAGCACTTCTATTTTTTCCTAAATTATCATATTCAGTTTTTTGTCCTGTCATGTTATTCTGGGAGACCTATGATACTTAGGTTGTTTCTACACATACTGTCTTTGAGAATAGTGTTTTGCTTCATTTGAGCACATTTTCTTTTAATGTTGTTTTTTGCTTTTCTTCTTCTAGATTGTCCTTCACACTGTGCATTCGCATTCCCAATCTATTGCTCTTTCTTTTGTTTCTTTATTAAGGACTGCCGTGGCAGAGTCCAATTTTTCTATTCTGTCCATTACTTTGTCATGATAGGACATAAGTTCCAATTTTGTTGCAAGTCTGTGTCATAATTCTCACTTCTCTTATTAACCCCGTAGGAACAGTATGGTGTGGTTCCATGTTCCCCTCACATTCTACGGAGTTTTCAGCATCATCAAGTGTAGGATCATTTTCCTTCGTTTTGTAGTATTTATTCACATAGATGCCTGAACTTGTTTACTAGATCTGGAGGACATATTTCCCTGTGTCGTTAATATTTTCCCTCATGATTTATCTGCTTATGTTCAAGGTTGCTGAGCTTTCTTCTTTCTGCGATCTTTGTTAATTTCAGTTAGGTTTTTTTTCTTCTGATTTTTCCCTCTTTGTTTTTCTAACTTTATCCCCTCTTTTCTTTGGGGACTGGATCTCAAAGTGTCTCAGCTTTCTCTCATGCTGGACAATTCAGGGTTCACCAGCCTAGATCTCTGCCCCATGTGTGACTTTTGGGGGGGTCTGATATGGCCCAAGTGGGGGCTGTGCTCTTTCAGGTTTATTGGAGCACCAATTAGCCCCTTCTCCCTCCCCCTAACCCCCAAGTGTCCTGTATTCCTCCTCCCTCTGCTCCTTAGTTCTCTGACCCTGCACAGGCAGTTCAGAAAGCTGATGCACTGAGGCTATGAGGTAGTGCACCTCGGTGCTGGCAATTCAGCATTTTGTCGTTCTGGTGCCAGGGGATTGTCTGCTTCAACAGGCTTTTAGTCTTGAAGGGTTGTGGTATGCTGGCTGTCTTTTGAGGCCTGGGCAAACTTCAACAGCCTGGAGCTGAGGTATCCATGGCACTGGAAAGAAAGAGGGAAAACTGGGGTGTGGAGCTGGATTTTGTAAGCCTATGGCAAGAACTTGGGTCTGTTGGTGGAGGGAGGGGAGGGGTGCTGAGTGAGTTCAGAGTCAATGAGGTTTTGTGTGTGCTTTTTTAAAACCGTCTTTTGACTTCTGGGTGTCCTAGACTATGTAGACAGCTGAAATTGCTTTATTTTGGCTTTACAGTTTCTGTTTTGAAGAGGTTTCAGAAGTCCTGGAAATCAGAAAAAATGCCTAGTTCTCCATCTTGTTACTCACATAACTGACTCCTTACAGTTTAATCCCTAGAGACTTTGGGGGTGATAAGGGTGACTACACATGTTATTGAACACAGCAGGATTTTATTGGCATATTTTCAACTAGTAATTGTGAGATGAGGGAGTCTGGGTGGCCTTCACTCATTTATTCATTGATTAACTCATTCACTCATTCATTCATTGATTCAGTAATTCATTCACTCAGCAAACATTAACTGGAGCACCTACTGTGGAAGTTAGAGGAAGACACAATCCTTTTCTTCTACAATTTAGAAGGAGAGGCAAAATGGGGACACAAAAAGTCTAATAACTAGAAAAAACACAAGAATGGTAGAACTATGCTGAAGTGCTAAGTAATGACTATAGACAAGCAAGGGCAATTGGCTGCTAAGAGGGAAGAGAGATCACTGTAGACCTGGGGTGGTCAGTGAAAGCTTCTGGGAGGAGGATAAATCTGAACTGGATCTTAAGGGATGGGTAGGATTTCAAGAAGTAGAGAAGTGGGAGGGCTGAGCCTCAGGACTTAGGTCTTAGAGGTTGGGGGACTGAGAAATCCAGGCTCTTGGGGTCACAGGAACTTAGATTTAGAGCTAGAATGGATCTCAGAGTTCAATTAGTCCAGTTCCTTCATTTTAGTGCTGAGGAAACTGAGGTCCAGAGAGATCAAGTAATTTGTCCAAGATAACATAGTACATATATAACAAGGATTGGAACCCAGGACCTGCGACTCCAAATCTGGCATTCCTTAAAATGTAGCATTCTTTCCTTAACTCCACATGTTCTCCCAAAAGTTTCAACATTTCCCCCAAAATGCCAATCAGCTTACAAACCATGAGCTGCAAGGGTCCCTTTCCTGGCCATCCTTATGCCACAGGGAAGTGGCCTGGGGTGCCAAGCTGTTCATCAGTTCTAACTTAGTGAAATGCCATAGTAGATTTGATAATTCACAGAACTTTTTCTCAGCACTTCCTAGTTGATATATCTGCTACCTACTAGGATCCCAGGAAACCCAAGAGAGAGAGAAAAGAAAAGATGCTTGGATTTGGGAGTTCGTTAAATGAAAGAATTTAGAGTTCGAAGAGACTTTAGGGGTCATTTTCCTCATGTAGTGGTCGTCCTCCTCCTCAACAAACTTATATGAGAGCATTCAGGGACATCCTGAAAATTTTTGGTGAATCTCAGCAAGATGAAAGCCCAAAGCTCAGGCTTAGGACATTCAGTCCAAGATGGGCAGAGTCACCCTGAAGAGAGGGTGATGAAAAAGACAGATTCAGTGGAGCCACTCTACTCTCCTTTGTCTAGTTAACACTGATGGGTTCCTCCAGTCCGCCAATCCTAGCCAAGAAGCATGTATTGGATGCTTACTATTCAAGGCACTATACTTGGGATTAGGTATATAAAGACCAAAAAACAGTTCCTGACCACAAGGAGCTTATATACTATTAGGGTAATACTTGAAAATATTAAAGCAAGAGTAGAAAGAGTCCTAGATTGGAATAAGACCATTTCATCCCATCCTGGTACTGGGGTTTTTCTCCCCTGGCTTGATGTGAAGGTCCTCATTGCCTCACATCTGGACTATTACAGTAGCCTGCTGGTTGTTCTGCTGCCTTAAATTTCTCCCCGCTCCCACTTCAGTCTATCTTCTAATTAGCTGACAAATTAAGCTTCCTAAATCCCAGATCTGACCATGCCACTCTCCCTCCCCAGTTTCCTCCCCACTTCCCCATTCAATAAACCACTGGTTCCCTATCACCTCCAGGATCAAACATAAAATCCTCGGTTTCGTATTAAAGCCCTTTCACAACCTGGTCACCTTCTACCTTTTCATTCTTCTTATATCTTATCCCCTTACCCCACCACACACACATTCTGTAATCTAGTGATAACAACCTTCTTACTGTTCCTTGCATGACTCCCCATCGCCTCATGCTTAGAATATTCTTCTTCCTCATTTCCACCTCCCAGCTTTCTTGACTTCTTGCAAGTTCCAGCTAAAATTCCACTGCCTGTAGGAAGCCTTTCCTTCTTCCCCTTAATGCTAGTGCCTTCCCTCTGTTGATTAGCTCTAATTTAGGCTGTATATCTATCTGCCTGTCTACCTATCTACCTACCTACTTGTCTGTGTGTCTACCTACCTATCTACCTACCTGTCTATCTATCCATCCATCCATCCATCCATCCATCCATCCATCCATCCATCCATCCATCCTCCTATCTGTCTACGTGTCTATCTGTCTACCTGTCTGTGTCTATCTGTTTTTCTATCTCTCCATCTACCTCTCACAGGTCTTGTTTGTGCATTGTCATTTGCATGTTGTCTCCCCATCAGACTATGAGCTCCTTGACAGTAGGGAGGTCTGCTTTTCCCCTTTCTTTGTACCCCCAGAACTTAGCACAGTGTCTGGCACACAGTAACAAATACCTATTGACAGACCAACTGGAGGAGACTCTGATGAAATGCAGCACTGGGACAGAAGAAAGAGCACTTCCCCAGCAGGCAGGGCACTTGTGTTCCACCAGCTCACTGTGCGACTTTGAACAAATCATTTCTCTCTGATTCTCAGTTTTCTCACCCCTAAGATGGAGGGCTTTGATTGATGATTGTTTGGTTGCTATTGTGCAACTAATTTAATGTTCCCTTTTAATTAAAAAAGTGGACTCTTCCCCTCCTCTCTCTCTGTAGATGCCCCCTCCCCAAACCTCTAGGCCCTTCTCTTTCCCCAGAAGGAAGCAGACACTCGGAGGAAGTTTGCTTTCCCTCCTGCCCTGACAGCCTAGCAGCTCCCTATCTCTTCTCCAGCACATGGACCCTTGAGGAAGCTCGACATTGATTGCCAGGCAGTTTCCATGGCTCCCGGCAGCCAAGATGCCTACTGTTCCCTCCAGATGCCAACAATAAAATCCAGTTCCAGACTTTGTGGAGGCTGCCTCAGGTGAAGAAGTCTGACTGAGTGGGACAGGTAGAGGACTGAGGAGGTGGCCGCTGCCTGAGGAGAGGGTAAAGAAAGGGAAATCCCAGCCTGGATTTTGAGGTTTTCCTGGAATGGATTCTTTGGAAAAGGGGGTAAAATGGCTAAATTAGATGGCCCTTATTGAAGTGGGGGTACACTGTGGGCCCATGCAGGTTGCTCCCATCTCAAAAAGCATATCTGGCCAACCCCAATAAGCTCCTACATTCATCACAGCTGGGATTCTAGGAATGTCTTGTCACATTTCTCCTTAAGAACTAGAAGGTTGAATAAATGACAGGGACTTGTTGGCAGAGGAGCCACAGAACTTTCCCCATGCCTCAGTTTACCCTTCAGTTTTAAAGAAAGGGAGAAGACTGACTCACTGTAGGTCAGGTCTCTGCTTGAGGGAAGGTGGAGAATGAAGCTAGGCTCTGGGTGGGTGATTCAGTCTGTCTGGGCCTCAGGGCAAGAGCGAATCATCCAGGTTCAAGATGTTTTCTTTTAGCTCCTGTGCCAAGCTCTGGCCTTCTTGGAGCTTCAGCTTCCTCATCCGTCCTATGTAGAGGACCAGACTGGATCAAGCTGATGGCTAAAGTTCTTTCCAGCTTCTCTTATTCCCTGGCCTAGGCTTATCCCTCATAGATTGGAGAGGAGAAAAAACAGAAGGCACCCAGATTCAGATCCAGGAACTCTTCCCCTCCAAGGCCTGCAAGAAACAGAGACTAGATTCTGTCTTTGACAAACAGCCACACAAAGAGACCAGTCAGAACAAAAGCACAGGACTGAAGCCAAGGCAGAGAGCTAGGGGGTGGGGAGATGTCTCCCACAAGGAGGAGGGAGTCAATACTGCTGGGTTTTCAGGCCTCAGCCCTGGGAGTAGGCGGTTCCCAGGAGGTCACAAGCCTTAAGCTGGTTTATAGATCTGGGATAGGGGACTTGGATCCCGGGCTCCAAAGTGTCATCCCTTTGGGGTCTCAGGGAAAGGGTTCAGAGAGTGCTCTCTCTTCATATCACAAAGATCTCAACATTTGCCCAGTCCTGAGTCTACTTCTGTGTTTCACCAGGGCAGCAACCCCACCTCTCTGAATCTTTGCATCTCTGCACACTGTTGGTGCTTAATAAATACTCATTGACTATTAAAATGTGGAAAGCACACAGGACGTGCTTAATAAATGCTTACTTGAAGACTTTGGCACAAACAGCTTTGGTTTGGGTCTCAGAAAACTTGGTTCAGGTTCTGACTTTTCCCCTCATTAATCCTGGTGCCTTGAACAACCTTTAGCCTTTCAGATCCTCAGTTTTCTCATCTGTAATATGGGAGTGATACTACTTCTATTCCTATCCATGCCACCTGCATCAGTCATCATTTTTATTCATGACAGTAAATGATATCTCTGTGGTACCTCTGTGATATCTCTGTGAAAGAGACCAGATGTGGAATCAGAGGGCCTGGATTCCAAACCTGACTCAGTTACTTCTTATATAACCTTGGATGATTATTTCACCTCTCTGGGCCTCAGTGTCTTCCACTGTAAAATTTGGTCGTTGGCTGAGAATTCAGGAGTTGGGAACCTGTGACCTCAAGGTCACATATGGCCCTCTAGGTCCTCAAGTGTGGCCCTTTGATTGAATCCAAACTTCAACAGAACAAATCCCCTTAATTAAAGGATGTGTTCTGTAAAATGTGGACTTAGTCAAAAGGTCACACCCAAGGACCTAGAAGGCCATATGTGGTCTTGAGGCTCCAGGCTCCCCACCTCTAGTTTAGATGTTCTCTAACATTTCTTCCAGCTCTAACCCTATGATCCTATGAGGAAGTGGGTTAAATGGGGACTGTAGACTCTTAAAAATGTGTCTAGGGATTCATTGAGAATTCTCAGTTGCTCATTTAGAAGCAATTTTAAAAGTCTCCAACTTTCAAAGTGTAGGGTACAGTGAGCAGGCAGGAGAAGTGGGAACAACAGAATGACCCTGGGTATGAGAGGAAGACAATTCATGGGATGATTCCTCCAGGGGCCCATATGTATGTCCCTGTGTCATGCTGGGACTGACCTGGGCGGGGAGGGGGGGGGGGGGGCAGTGAGGGGTAGAGATTGGTTTTTGGCCTTGGCAAAAAGGGTTAATCCATCTGGCTCCTTCTGCCTCCAGCAAGCTTGTTTATAGCCTTGGCCAGTCACGTGAGGCCAGCTGCTGCTGCTCTGCCTGCAGTCCCCATCCCCTATAAATATCTAAGCCTTTTCCTGAGAGATCCCACAGCTGAGCCCTCCAGTTGGAATGTAGCCTCTGGAGCCCACCAGGCCAAGGCTGCATGGAGGAGATGAGACTGCAAGGGACTCTGGAGCCCCTGTGAACAGGGAGAGGGATTGAGGTGGCCAATAGGTCAGGGCTGGGGAATGAGCCAGGGCCAAACCTCACCCTCAGTGCCAGCATTGCTGAGTGCCACTCCTATCTCTGTGAGCTGGTGATGCCCCTTCCCCCCTCCTCATAGGGTAGGATGATAGAGCAGGCTGTTGCCAGAGGAGGGGAGCCAGACATAGGCCTCCTCCCCCTCCTATTCTGTCCCCTCCAAACCTCTGGTGAATGAGGACCTTGCCACCTCTGGCACAGCAGGACAGAACCTTCCAACTGTGCCCAGGTGACTGAGTCCTGTTCCCAAGGCAGCTCTTGGCCCCCCGCCCAAGACTCCAACTGAGTCAGCACTGAAAGACTTGGTTTCTTTTCTAGGTCAGAATCGTAGCCTCACCTTCCCCCCCTCTTTGCTCTGGTCTCTTGGGGACATTATGTAAACTCTTTTCTCCCCTTCCCCTGATAGGGCAGCTCCTCATGCTAGTGACTGAAGCTTGGAGTGGGGAGGAAGGCATGGGGCCTGTCCCTCACTTCTATGGCATTAGAGACAGGAGTTATAGGTCAGCAGGGGAGGGGGCTGAACTTGAATAGTATTTCCCATCACCTGATCTCCAGCACTGTGACTTAACAAACTAGACTGAAGATTAGGTCCTGCATTTGTAAAGTGCTTAGCACAGTTCCTGGCACATGGTAGGTATTTAATGAATGCTTATTGCGCTCACTTCCCTTCCCCTTGGATGTTTACGAGTAGGAGGGGGCAGCTGTCCATGAGGCCTTTATTTAATAAATTGTTCAGACTCAGAGGTGGACTAAGATTGTAGAAATTTAAAGTTGAGAGGACCTCTAGAGATCATTTAGTACATCATTCTCATTCTGGAAGGCAAGGCAACTGAGGGCCAAACTGGGGGAGTAAGCTATCCATAGCCATGCTTAGTATGAGTGGCAGGGCAGAGCCTAGGCTGGGCCTTATCGATCAATCTATCACATCACTATTTCCTCTCTGTACCAGCCAGGGACCTGATGGCTACCCAGTGGATTAGGTAAATGAGATATCACTTCCAAAGCCCAATCTGTTCCTACTGTCCCAGGACCAATGTCAGAATTCACAAGAAGAGCTTAGCTACCATTGGTGAAGACATGGCAGCCTTGGTGACCCATTTCATACAGCACTGGGAAGCTGTCCTGCTGCTTTACCAAGCCATTGAGTCCTAGGCCTTGGAAGAGACTGTCAATCAAAGGGAAAAGCTGTGTGATGCCAGCTCTGTGATCACAATCAGCCCACTCCGGTCTCTCACGTCCTTGAGCCCTATGTGGAACATCAACATCATAGAGGGTGCAAGGTTGGGTGATTGTGAGGAGGGAATGAACAGGTAAACAAGCAAATGCATGAGTGAGAGAGGGAGAGACAGACAGAGACAAAGATAGAGACAGAGACAGAAACAGAGAGTGAAAGAGAGACAAAGAGAGATAGAGATACAGAGACAGAGAGACAGGCAGATAGACACAGAAGGAGAGAGGAAAGAGATATAGACAGAGACAGAAAGGGAGAAAGTGACAGAGAGAGGAAAGAGAAACAGAGACAAAGACACAGAGAGAGAGGAGAGACGGAGAGAAAGAGAGAGAGGAGAGACAGAGAACTTTTTGAAATGGATATAGCTGGTGAATGGAGTGAGAGACACTACGGGTATATATATTGGGGGGTGGGGGTGGTGCATAGGAGAGGAAGGAGGTAACACCAGGGGATGCATGCACAGAACCAGTATAATTTCCAGAAGAGACCTAAGGGAACTAGCTCCTACCCTCCCTACCAGTTCTCTGGGCTGGGCTGGGCTGGGCTGACTCAGCCAGGGGCAGACTTAGCGGTTCTGGGAAAGGGGCAGAGGAAAGAGCTGTTTTGCAAACCTAGCCCTCTATTCAAGGAGGCCTTTGCTTCCCTCTTCTACTTCAACAAATCTGGGCCAAGCAATTCTGAAATGTGTTTCTACAAGTTAGCGTGTCACTTGGAAGAAATGTGCCTTTGCTAATCCCGAGCCACCCTGCCGACGTCAGGGTGAGGCAATATCTGGGGAGGACAATTCCTCCTCCCTGACTCACCTTGGCTGCTAAAGGCCTGGGGCCCCTCTTGCCAAACTTCATACAGGAAGAGAGGGTTGGGTTTGGAAAACCTCTACTAAGAAGGTCATGCAAATTCCCATGGTGCCAAGCAAGACTGAGATCAGATATTCCCACGCCTATGGCAGGGCTCCCAGCTTCAACCCTAAAAGGGGCCTGCCCAACCTGGAAGTGGGTCACCTCGCTCTTGAAGCCAGAGGCATTATTAGGCCTCACAGTCCTACCAGGTTGTCCAGCCTGTAGCCGACTACACTCACCACACCCTCTATAAGACCCTGGTAGCCAGAGAGCAGAGAGGTTCCAAAGACTCAGACCACTGCTACTTTCTACAAGTAGGGACCTAATCCACTGGCCCCATGGGGCAAATGACCAATAGCCTACTCATGTTTCTCTTTAAATTTGCTGACATGGGTTCTATAGGTATAGTGTCATCTAGTTTGGAGGAAACTGGAGGGGCCATCTCCTAGATCGGGGTGGGGCACATGTGGCCTCTAGGTCCTCAAGTGCAGCCCTTTCACTGAATCCAAACTTCACAGAAAATGTTTGGGTTCAGTCAAAGGGCCACCCTTGTCCTTGATCAACTTGGTGAGAGAGTTCATAAGATCAGAGACACAGTGAAAGGGACCTTAGAGATAATCTAGTTTAATTCCTGCATTTTACAGATGAGGTATCTTACAGACTGAGTCCTAGAGAAGTTAAGTGAATAGACAAAAGTCACAGAGGTAGTAGACCAGGATTTGAAACTGGGTTCTCTGACCACAAATCCAGTTCTCTTTGCCAGTTCACAAGGACCTTTCATGTGATCTTCATAAGAAGCCAAGGGAAGAGATAGACAAGTACACTTGTTATATAAAGGAAGGCACAGAGAATCGACTTGTCCAAACACTCCACACACAGGGAATGAGGGGAACAGTAGTGACCCAAGTCAGAAGCTCTCAGTCCAAGTCCAGAGTTCCTTCTTGAGGCAGTCCGGTGGAATAGTTAAATAGAACACAGGACTTGGAGTCAAGAAGTTCAAATCCTGCCTCAGATGGTTTACTAGCTGTGTGACCCTGGGTAAGTCACTTAAACTCATTCAGCCTCAGTCGCCTCATCTGTAAAGTGTGGATAACCCTCACAGGGTTGTTGTAAAGATCAAATTAAATCTATGGAATATTCTTTGCAATTCTTAAATATAAATGTATGCAAAGTATTAACTATTTTATATATATTATATCTTAAATACAATATAAATACTAAATATTAATGATTTTTATTGTTTCTTCTATGTTACATTGACCTTGTGGTTATAGTCAGTTCCATGGAGATGGTATATAAAGTGGTTGGCACCTACATAAAGGCTTTCAGCTGAAGAAGACTTAATCCTAGACCTCTAGCAAAGGCTGCCCAAGGAACAGGATGACCATATGGTGCTTTTCTGTTGTTGTTCAGTCATTTCATTCATATCCAACTCTCTGTGACCCCATTTGGGGTTTTCTTGGCAAAGATACTGGAGTTGCCATTTCCTTCTCTAGCTCACTTTACAGATAAGAAAATGGAGGCAAACTGGGTTAAGTGGCTTGCTCAGGGCCACATAGCTAGGAGGAGTCTGAGGCTGGATTTGAACTTGGGTATTCCTGACACTAGGCCCCTTGCTCTATTCACCGCACCACCTAGCCACTCCTTGTATGGTACCTACTTGGTGCTTATATTGGGGTTCACCATGAGTCACTGAGCTGTAGTTGGTGAGATTCAGAACATAATAGGGCAAGTAGAGAGAAGGGAGTACGTTGCCAACAAGACAGCACATGGGCATTCATGGACTGAAATCAAAGATGCTTCAGATGGAGGTTACTGGCAGAGTGGGTGAGAATTTGAAGGGAAGTTAGAAAATACCTCTCCAAGTTCACTCCATGGTAATAATAACAATTATTATTATAATTCATATTTCCATATCTTTTAGGTTTATAAAGTGCTTTCTTAACAAACTTGTGATACTAAAAGTACAAGGATTATCCTCATATTATAAATGAGGAAGCTGATGCACAAAAAGATGACATTAGAGAAAATCAATGACCACTAGCTATATCTCTGTACTGTAAGACAATGGGCTCTTTCTGTCAGCCTTGTAGCTGATGCCTCCTAAAGGTATGGTCTCCCCCATTGGAATGGGAACTCCTTGAGAGAAGGGACTGTCTTGATTTTCTCTTTCTATCCCCCAATGATTAGCAATCAATCAATCAATAAACATTTATTAAGCACCTACTGTATGTCAGGTATTGTGCTAAGAACTGGGGATACAAGAAGAGGCAAAAGATAGTCCCTGCCCTCAGGGTTACAGTCTAATGGAGGAGACAACATGTAAACAATTATATCCAAAGCAAGCTATACTCAGGACAAGGAGGAGATAAGAGCCGGGAAGGCACTGGAATGAAGAGGAGTTGGGAAAAACTTCCTGTAGAAAGAGGGATTTTAGTTGGGATTTAAAGGAAGCCAGGAGACAGATGAGGAAGGAGAGCATTGCAGGCATGGGGGACAGCCAGAGAGAATGCCCAGAGCCAAGAGATGGAGCATCTTATTCTTGGCACAGCCAGGAGGCCAGTATCTCTGGATCAGAATGTCATTAGCATACTAAGTGCTTAATAAGGGCTTTTTCATCCATCCATCTATCTATCCATCCATCCATCCACCCTCAAGATCAGGCAACCAGTCAACACCTGAGCTGGTGTTTGAGTGTAGTTTCCTAATTCCAAGTCCAGCTCCTTCCATTTCATTATAATCAGCCACTGCCTGGATCAATCATCACTACATTCATTCATTAGTAAGGATGACTTCTGACTGGATTGAATGGATGAACGAGTGGAATAAAACATTTATTAAGCACTTACTATGTACAAAGCCCATGCTAAGTGCTCAGGATACAAAGAGAAAAGACAAGTCCTTGCCTCAAGAAGCTCACACTCTCCTGAAGGAGATAATACCTGTGGAAGGTTTCAGCTGCAAGTCAGACAGAAAGGTCCTATGGTCCCTAGGGAGCAGCAGCAAAACAGGTAGTATTGTTTCTTCTTCAATGTCCTTTCCACTGATAAAATCATAACAGTTTGTGATGTTGAGTCATTTAACAATGCCAAGGATTTTGGTGGCAAAAACTTGCTTTTCTGGGTCTTCAGTAGCTATAGCTGTAGACCCTGTAGTGACACTGCTTCTCCATGGGAGTTGTTTCCAAGATGATGGCTGAGGGTCCTAGGCTAGAAGCAGTGCTATTCCTAAGGTTTGGGTTCAGGGTCCTGGGTTGTCCCCATCAGGGTCTGAGGGGAGATTGTGGTCAGGGTGGTGGTCGTGGTAGAGGTTTGACTTGGTTGGCACATGCTTCCTGCTGGCTCTACCTCAGGGTGTCTTGCTACTTCACCTAAGCTGGCTCATCTGCCCTGTGTGTCACAGCTGGTACATAGTTGATGAGGATGGCTGGCCCCCCTTCTCCATATGAGTTCTTTTCCTGGATAATTGCTGTGAGGGTTGGGCTGGAAGCAAGAATGGTGGTGTGGGGAGGGAGGTACTGCCATGCCCAGCCTGTTAGTGGCAGCTGGTCAGTAGTTGGTACTAGTAGTGATGAGAAAGGTGGGTCCATCTCCACAATGATTTCTCCCTTCAGTGATGGCTGTAGAGGCTGAGCTAGAAACACATTTGGTGGTCTGGAGGATGCTGAAATTCCCAAGGTGGTTCAGGGTCCCAAGTTCTCTCCCGCAGGGTTTGAGAAGAGATGGTGATGGTGCTTTCCGAAGCTGTAGTAGGATAGGATCCACTTAGTCCACTGACCTCATTTTATAGATGAAAAACGGAGGCCCAAAGAGGTTAGGTGATTTGTCCAAAGTCCAAGCTTCTTAAAACAGTTGATTTCTTTCCTGGGGATCTCAGTGTTTTGGGGGATTCAGGCAGCAACACTGCTACCCCTTATTCACTCTGACTCCATTTCTGCAATGTGAAAGCCAGGGAAGCAGACCCTGGTCTACAAAATAGTAAACTGTAAGCTGTAGCCAACAGCCTTGACAAGGGCACCAATCTCATTCCTATGCTGAGGGTGGCCTGCAGCCAGCACATAAAAGATGGGAGAAGCAGGATTTTTTGAAATAGTGTTTCTAGACTGTCCCTTTCCGTTGAAGACCTGTTTTGTCACTGAAGGAGAAAGAATGATCCAGGTGAGTTCTCTTTGTTTTGTGGGGGTTGGGGAGGAGAAGCCAATGAGACTCTGGGAGACTTTTTGGGGGGAGTAGATTTTACTATGTGTGTCTATATTCCCCTGTCTGTCTGTCTGTCTCTCTCTCTCTCTCTCTCTGGGGAAATCTTTATGTATTGCTACATATTTCTACATTGCTATATGCATTGCTACAAACTGCCTGAGGTCTTGGGCACAGAGAGTTTTGTGGATGGTAACTCTCTGTCACAAGGTCAGCAACAACTGTGCTCTTGACAACAAGCTGACCCCTTGACAGTACCTTCTGAGCCCTTTCTTCTTCACCCAGAGGAAACTATGTCAGCAGTATGAGATTCTGGCAGTGAAAGGTTATGGGATTCTGGCAGGGAAAGGTTGCGAGATTCTGGCAGGGAAAGGTTGTGAGAGTCTTGGTGTGAGCTACAGGAAACTCAAATAGGCTAGACATTTGAGAGAGTCTGGATTCAACAGGATGTCCTTGCCTCCCAAGTGGACAGGTTTCTGTGGACCCAGTCCTGTGCTAAAATCTGAGAGATGGGGGGGGGGGGGGAGGAGAGCGAGAACCCATAAGCTCTGTCCTTGAGGACCTTAACAATTGAGGAAGGGCAATCTTAAAAAGAAAAGAAAAAAAGAGGAAGCTAGGATAATACAAAGCATTCTCATAGTATCATAGATTCAGAGATGAGAGGGATCTTAACGTTTATTTAGTATGCCTTCCCCCCCAAAAATTTACAAATGAGGAAACTAAAGCACAGGAAGAGAAAATGATTTGTCCAAAGAGATACGCAGAGATTCCAACCCAAGCCTTTTGACTCCAGACTCTCTACTCTGTCTATACTTTGGTCCAAGAAAGAATTTCCCCATGATTTTCCCTAAAGCTTCTGATTGGATCCTGTGCTCAGGCCAGGGCTGGAAATGAAAACTGAATGCACACATACATACACACACACACACACACACACACACACACACATCCATATATACACACATATACATAGATAGATAGATAGATAGATAGATAGATAGATAGATAGATAGATAGGATCATAGCTTTAGAGATGGAAGGAACCTTAGAAGAATCTGCCTCCATTTTAGATATTTAAAATCTCTAACTAGTACTACCCCCTCCCCCAACAGCTTCCTGATCATTTTCCTGCTCATTTTTCTGCTCAATTTACAGATAAGGAAACTGAGGCTCAAAAAGGTGAAGCAGTCTTTCCAAGCTCGCATAGCTAGTAAGTAGCCAAGCATTCCAAATTAGGTCTCTTTATTACAAAAGTTGCAATACTCTAACTGTTGTAAAGGAAAAAAAGGGACTCCGAAGCAAAAGAAGCTAGCCTGGGTTCTGCTCTCTGTGGGCTGGCTTCCTGTTCAGCCTAACCTTCTCTATCTCACATTCCTACTGACCAGGTCCTCCACTTTCCAGACATGAGGAGCTAACTTCAGTGTCTAGTGGTCTGGGGAAGGTTTAAGCTACTCAGATAACTGAGATAATTTCATTTAAAAAAAGATAAATGATTAGAATCTTTACATTTCTCAGTTTTCTGTTTCACCCCATCTACTTCTCTGGTAATGGGTGAGAATATTCTCCCTGGGGGTCAAGACAGGGCCCCCAGGGCCACTAAAAAGAATGGGTGATGCACCAGGACCAGCTTTAATGTATCAAGGTGAAGGGAGGATGGAGATATTGCTGCCAAGTGGCCTGCTGGCCACTCTGAAGCTTAAAAAAAAAACCCTAGGAACTTCAGGCAATGTAAAAACAAACAAAGGAAATAAAAACTTATTTAAAATTTAGGGGTTCCCTTATTTGGTATTCTCCCAGCCCCAAGGAAGCTGAGGGAAAACCATCAGATACCTGAGCAGGAGTCGTCTCCCTGGGACACAGGCAGTCATCAGGTCTCCCTAGCAGCAGGGCTATCTACCCTCCTCCCTGATTCACCAGCCATTCAATTCAATAAAGATTTATTAAGTGTCTACTGCCTACCCCTCCCAGGCTCTCTTCAATGTACTCTATATTTACCTGGTATGTATTGATTTATGTATAAGTTGTCTCCCTCATTATAACGTAAGTTCCTTGAGGGCAGACACTGGTTTGGGACGTGTGTGTGTGTGTGTGTATCCCCAGAACAGTGTTTGGCAGAGTAGCCAGTTAATAAATGTTTGTTGCTTGTGTAGTGGAAAGGACATTGGATTTGGAGTGGGAATCTGGAAACTGGTTATGGCTGCTCACTATTTGTGTGACCTTGGGCAAGTTACTTCCTCTCTGAGCCTCAGTTTCTTCATCTGTAAAATGAAGGGGTAGAAGATGATTTTGAAGCTTCCTTCTGATTCCTAATCCTAAGGTTTATGATCCCCAGGTTGGTGCTCTATAAGACTCTAGAGTTGGGAGGGCCCTTACAGGTCTTCTATTCCCACCCCCTTGTTTTTTACAGATGAGGAAAATAATGCCCAGAGATGTAAATGACTTGTCCATAGTAAGCGGTAGATGCAGCATTCAAACTCAGGTCCTGTGACTCCAAATTCAACACTTTTTTCACTGGCCCATCTTGTCTATGGCAACACAAGGGTGAAGGGAGCCCCAGTGCCTGTATTCAAAAACTTCACACTTTAATGAGGCAAGGAATAATTTGATAGATGGATACACAAAATGTAATAGGAGGAGAGAAGGGAGCCAACTAATATGGTGCAAGAAATTTAGGATTAAGAAGCAGGGAATTACTTGGGGTGGGAAAGAGAAAGGGATTTATACTTACATCCTTAAGGATATATCCTATAGGAGCAGGTAAAATGAGATGAAAGTGCAACAAATGGTTTGATTTATCTGGAACTCTGAGTATGTGGCAGGGGGAAGGGGATCTTGTGAAACAGTCGAATGGTTGGTAAATCAAGGAGATGGGTGAATACCCCTGCTGCTAAGGATACGGGGTGTCACTGGCAAACGGTTCCTGCCCTGTTAGCTGACATTTTCCCCTCAGCTTCCCTGCAGCTGGGAGAGGTAGGTTAGAGACAAATTGTGGAGAACTTAAATGTCAGGAAGAGACTAGAGGCACTTTAGTATGGTGGATAAGGCACTAAACTTAGTTAGGAAGACCGGACTTCCAAGTAAAATACTCACTAGGCTATGTACCCTGAGCAAGTCATTAAATCTCTAGGGACCACAATTTCCTTATTAAAAAAAAAGGAGGGGGTCTGACTCACTAGCCCCTAAAGTCCCTGACAGATTGAAAAATATTTGACCCTCTGATCCCAGACAAGGAAAGGAAGGAGGATCTTGACTGATCCTAAAGAACGCCCCTGTTTCAGTCTCCTTCTTTCTTCCAGTCCCCTTGAAGCCTGCACGATTCCTGAATTCATCTTAATCAATGGACTGATCCAGGGCTGTGCAATGTCTCTGAGTGTGTACACACACGTATGCACATGGATGTGTTTGTTAAGGGGGTGGGGGTGGGAAGTCAACAACAGCTAAGTGAATTTCCCTAGAGAAATCACCAGCTTGCAGCCGATGGTAGTGGTGGGGAGGGGGCTGAATTCGACTGGGGTTGTGCGTTTCTACCCCCAGGATAGGCAGTCTCCATCCCCTGCAAATAGGGAGAGCAGGCCGCTCATCCCCTGGGCAAGTAAAACAAAAATTGTGCTGACTTTGTTCTGTAGTCCTCTTGCTGACAAGCTAGCTACTGAGAGTGGAGGGCAGATGCCTCACAGCCTGCTCCAACCTTCCAGCTGGGCTGAGCTGAGCCCCCTCCATCCTTCTCTCTCTCCCTCTCTCTTGTGCCCTCTCCCTCTCCCCTATCCATAATCTGGACAGCCTGCTCTTCTCTGGTATTGATCAGTCCCTGGCTAGATGGAAGTCCGTCTCCGAAGCACGGTCCCAGAGCTGCCCCGGGGGTGTTAGGGATACGGCCTGACAGCCACAGCTGTGTCAATAGAAGGGGTGGGGGCTGGGAGGCGGGGCACCTCAGGCGCATCACCAAGGACACTGGATTTCGTCCAATCCTGGCTACAGCTACCCAGAGCAGCACTGCTGGGCTTCACCTGCAGCCTCCCCCAATCCCCATCCCTGCCAGCATCTATCCTCCCCAACCCTTGCTTCTCCCCTCCCCCAATTTGTCTGTGCCAGGGTGGAGGAAAAAGCCAGCTGATGGAGTTGGTGCCTAAGTGATAGTCCGGCAGCCCAGGATATAGTGCATCCACACCACATCTCCCCCCCTCCATTTCCTAGTACTGCCCTCTCCCCAGTAGCCTCCTGTCCGGCATTCCTCCTGGCATGGTCTCCCCCATCTTGTTCAAACTTTCACATTAATCCTCTTACAGCACCAATTTGCAGGCATTGCTTTCTACCTCAAAAATACTCAATGGCTCCCCATTGTCTAGAGGGTGGATAGGGAACTTTTCTATAACGTGGAGACAACTAGCTTTTCTAGACTTATCTTTCACTATTCCCCAGCAGGGAGATTTGCTGCCCCTATTCAGGTTGTTTTCGTCTTTGTTCCTCCCCCTCCCCACCAGAATCATTTTCTCCCTCCTCTGCAAATTCAACCCACTCTCAGCAACCACCCTCCAGGCCAGGAGCGACTCCTTCCTCATTTCTGTCTCTTGAAATCTGAGGTTGCACCTTTTAAGGGGAGACTTGCCTGATCTCCCTAGTTTTGGTGAGCCTTTCCTCTTCAAATTACATTGTATTTATCTGATTAAACACTGTATTCTTTCCCACAGAATGTAAATTTATTGAGGGCAGGGACTGTTGGAAGGAAGGAAGGAAAGAAGAAAGGGAGAAGGAGAAGAAGAGGAAATAATGAAGGAAGGGAGTGGGGAAGAAAAAGAGGGAAGGTGGGGAGGGAGGAAGGACAAGAAGGAGGGAGGAAGGGAGGGAAGGATCTAACAAATAAACATTCTATTAAGTGGTTACTTTGTGGCAGGCACTGTGCGGAGTACTGGAAATACAAACTGAAGTCAAAAAAACCCAATCCCTAGCTCCATGGAGGCGACTTTTCGGGAGAAGGTAATGGTGATTGGGAGAAGGTGGAAGGGAATGGAGGTCACCGTCCTGGAGCACAGCACTGAAGGCCAGGTTGGCTGGTCCTGAGCCCTCTCCAAAATGGCCGTCTGGGAAGAACTGGTGGGGTGGTTGAGAGAAGGGGCTGGGCCTCGTGGAAGGACACTCCATGCTGAGATGGCTGCAGGGATCCTTGGCTATGCCGGGATGAGGAAGCCCCAGGTGCTGCATGAAGTTTGAGGATAAAAGAGCAGTGCGGTTATGGTTTTGTAGTCCGGAAGTCAAGAACAAAGGTTTTTCACCTTTTTTATGTCTTAGACCCCTTTGGCAGTCCTCTAGACCCCCTATAGAACCCTTCTCAAGAAGAAAAAAATTGTTTTTACATGCATAAAACAAATACATAGAATTCCAAAGGAAACCAATTCTACTGAAATAAAGATTCAATCCCCTCCCCATCCAAGTTTATGTACCTCCATTTTTACTCCATTTTGCTGCCCTTAGAATCTATCCAAGTATCTTGTCTCTGATTGTAGGAATTTAATAAATGTTAATTGAATGATTGAGAATTTGAACTCGAGTCTGGTCTCCTTCATTCCTCCTTAGAATATTGGAGTCCTTAGGGATCAGTCCTTTCTCCAAATTCATACAATTCTTGCTGTGAGCTGACACCCAAGTCGTGCTTTTAGAGTAGTAGGGTTGAAATCTAAGAGAATGAAATAGGGATACATGTAAAGTCTAACACTTGAGAAATTGACCTCACAAGGACATATGTGATGGGTAAGCATGTTTACCTGACAAAGATCTGGGGGTTTCAGTGGACTACAAACAAAATAAATCAGCACAGTAATATGACAGCTGCAAAAGTTAAAGCAATCTTGGGTTACAAAAATAAGTAAGAACATAAGAGTTGTGTTCGAATAAGAAAGCTGTCCTTGGAAGAGGGATTAATCTTGTTCCATTTGGCCCCAGGGACAGAACTAAGAACAAAGGGTGGAAGTTGCCATGAAGCAAATTTAGACTCGCTTTCAGGGAAGATTTCCGAACAATGAGAGGTGTCCAAAAGTGGAAAGGCTGCTTCTGAGGTTGTGGGTTCCCTCTCACCTGAGGCCTGCAAGCAAAGACTTGATGACCACTTGGTGGGTGGGTCATAGTGAGTATTCCTTTTGGGGGAATGGGTTAACTAGAATTATAGATGGTCACTGGAGGCCTTCCAACTCTGAAATTCTACGATTCTGTAGAAGAGCCTTTTGAGATCATCTAGTCTGTCTCCCTCATTTTACAGACAAGGAAACCAAGGCCCACAGAAGAATGGTAACTTTCCAAAAGTTACAGTGACTTAGTGGTGAAACTTAGCCTCAAACCCAGGTCATCTGACTCCAGTTGAATGCTCTTTTCTCTGAACCAGCTCCTATATTTTTCTGTATCATTTCATGAAAAGAACTCATGGGTTTCTCCCTGGAAAGGCATAAAGGGAGGAGTCAATGAAGTTGATTTTAATTAGACACACAAGAGCAGCAAGACTGAGAGCTGGGAGAGGCCTCAGAATCCATCTGGTCCAACCCCTTCATTTTACAGATGAGGAAACTGAGGCCCAGGGACTTGCCCTAGGTCATACATGTAGTAAGTGTCAGAAGTGGAATTTGTTCTTCTTATATTGCAGTGCTCATGATAAATGTTTGCAAACAAAAAGGAAATCCACCATAGAAATAATTGTAGCTTCTCAACCAATATTTATTATAGAGGAGGAAGAGGTCAAGAAATTCTAAAAAGAATGCAGTAAGACCCTCCAAGTTGAATCAACATAACTTTTGAGACTTGGTGACCTTAATTCCAAGATGGGTATAGGTAAAAATAATGAAAACTATATTGAGAAATATGGTTAAGGAGTAAGGAGTAAGAAAGATCAAAGAGTCTCATCAATCAATCACATTTTATTAAGCACCTACTATATGCCAGGCTTCTTGGAGCCACAGGTCAATTGTCTTAGGAAGATGCTGAAGATTACCTGGTAAAATAAGATACCAGACACTGAGGGCCTTTCTCTGGCAGAGCTGCCAAACTCTACTGTAGAGAGTACAACTCCGATGGGTTGGTCACACAGCACAAATGCCAATGTAGATTCGCCTAAAAGAGCATTTTATGGGGAGCTCTTACAAGGTAAGTGCTCACACACAGGTCAGAAGAAGTAATACAAAGACATTCTCAAGATCTCTCTGAAGAACTGTAGTTTTGATTGTAAGACATGGGAGACTAGCACAGGATCACCCAATATAGTACGCTCACATCAATGAAGAATCTGTGTTCTATGAGTGTAGCTGAATCACAATAGCACAAAGGAAACCTGAGATGCACAAATCTAGAGATACCTACATCTCAAAAGTTCAAATGGGCTATTTGTGCCTGATCTATGATAGAGCCTTCTGAACTTGTATTTGATCAGCCACAGTTGGACACACCAGACCTTGACCCTAACATCATGATGTCATCGGTCTTCTTCAAGTTCAGACACTGTGCTAGATGTTGGGATACAAATTGCATGAATGAAACAATCTCTACTCACAGTCGGACAATAAACATTTATTAAGCACCAACTACATAGGCTAAGCACTTGCCTTTTAACAGGGTAGACAAGACATACAGATATAATTATATGCAGAAAAGATATAAAGAGAATGTGTACAATGTCATTTTGGAGGGAGGGAAGATGAGGAAAAGCTTTCTGTACAAGCTGGTTTTCAAACTGAATCATGAGCAGGATTTTATGATGTGGAGGTGAGGAGTGTCTACTTGGTCTGGGGGATGGCCTGTGCAAAGTCACAAAGGGAGGATAAAGTATCATGCATGAAGACCAGAGTGATGACCACTTTGGCTGGATCATATAGTATGGGAAGAGAATAATGTGCAATGAGGTTAGAACTATAGGTTTGGGCTTTAAATGTTAAAGGGAGGAATTACTGTTTTATCCTAGAGGCAATAGGGAGTTTAACAGTTATAATAATAATGTCTAGCATAAATAGTGCTTTAGAATTTCCAAAGCACTGCATATGTGTCATCTTACTTGATTATATTAAATGAGAGAACAATGTGGTCAGATCTGCAGTTAAGGAAAATCAGTTAGGTGGCAATGTGGAGAATAGACTACTGAGGCAGGGAGACCAGGTGGGAGACCAGGGTGAGACTAAGATGGCAGCTGTGTGAGTACCAAGAATGTTTATCCTTCATTGTTTGTTTGTCCTTCATTCTCGAAGAGGACCATAACATCAGGAAGGTGATGCCATAACTTACATGTCAGTTGGATTGAAGCGAGAGAGGGCTTGTGCAAGGCCACTGACCTCACCTTTTCCTCCAGAGCCATCTGGGTCTAGGGGCAGGATGTAGATCAGGACAATTGGAGATGGCCCCTCACATCCTGGATACTGTCCTTGAGAAAAGAATCTGAAAGTGCCGGACATGATAAATACCCAAAAAAGATATAGAAAATGAATTGACTATATTTTAATAGGTGGGAAACAACTCATTGCTGATAGGCTAGTCATTCCTGGATCACCTGTCTGTGGCTAAAGTCAGACCACTGACTTATTAGAGCAAAGACCAATACAAAACTAGAAGGAATAAAAATGAGTAGAGACGCTGTGCAATGAAAACATCTCTGTTCTCACCTATTTAAACAAGTTATTGACTCTGAAAAATGGGAACTAGATGGAAGAAAGCACATAAACACTAACTACAACAGTTTCATATGGAGGTTTGACTGTTGAAAATCTATTGCCACAATGAAGAGATCAAAAGGACCTTCCATCTGCTGCCTCCAGTGTCCTCAAACAGGACTGGAATGCACTCCATCCTCACATCCACTTGTTCATTTCCTTGGCTTCTTTCAAGACTCAGTTCAAATCTCACAGATGCTAGTGTCTTCCCCTCTGAGCTTACTTTCCATCTACTCTGTATAGAACTTGTACGGACCTAGTTATTTAAATGTTGTCTGCTCCTTAGAATGGGAGCTCCTCGAGCAAAAGGACCATGATTCACCCCCCTTTTTTTGTATCCCCATCACTTAGCATAGTTCCTGGCACACACTAGGTGCTTAATAAATGCTTGTTGACTTGATATGATTTTGACTTGACCTCCACCTCTTAGAATCCTTTACTTCTTTCAAAGGTAAATTCAAGTGTCCCCTTCCTTTGGGAAACTTCTCTTGAGCCTCCTAGTTATTAGGGCTCTCCCTTTTCTCAAATTATTTTAAGTCAGCAAGCAGTTATCAAGCCCCTACTATGGGTCAAACACTATGCTGAGCCCTGAGGATAAAAAGACGAAAAGATCAATTCTCACCTTGAAGGAATTCACAGTTGTGCCTCCTTAGCTGTGTAAATGTTGCATTCCTAAGGTCAAAGATGATCTCCTTGAGGTCAGGGACCATTTTCATTTTTCTTTGTAACTCCAATGCTTTGAACAGCATAGGCACTTCATAAATGTTTATCAAATTCAATTTCATCACTGTGTCCTTCCTTGCATCTAGAACAATGTCTTGTACAGAAGAGGTGTCAGTAAATGTTTGTTGAATGAAAAAATGTTTGTTGAATGAAAAAAAAAATTCCATCTCTTTCCATCCCCTTAGCATGGTGGATAGAGTGCTGGACCAGGAATCAGAAAGACCCGAATTTAAATGTTTACTGGCTATGTGACTGTGGGCAAGTTATCTGACCTGTTTGTCTTAGTCTCCTCATATGTAAAATGGGAATAATAAAGGCACCTATTTCCCAAGGGCACCGAGAGGATACAAGGAGATAATATTTGTAAAGTGTTTCGCAAACTCCAAAGTACTATGTAAATGTTCGTTATTATTATTGTCATTAATGATTTATTTCCCATTAACACATGAAGATGTTGGTTCTCGGGGAGGAGATATAGGAATGGAGAAGTTTCAGGGAGTGCACATGGCAAGGATGCTTGGGTGGGTCAGGCAAAGGGCAGAGGGAAGAAGGAAGAATCTAGTTTAGGGAGACTGAACCCTGGACTTTGGAGATTCTGAGAGAGGCCAGAAAGGGCAGAGTCTTTTGGATTAGCCCAAATGGAGGGAAGACTGGAGTAGGATGACTTCTGCCCTTTTCTAGCCAGTCTATTGTACCTCTTTTTGTTCTCTGAGCCTTATGGTACTCGGATGAATTCTACCTGGTATAGCAGGAGCCCTGTCCCATTTCTACAACTAACCAGCTTTGTGGCCTAGGGCAAGTAATTTCCCTTTCCTGGGCCTCAGTCTCCTCATGTGTAAAATGAGCGAATTGTCCTGGATGACTTCTAAGGGTCCTTCTAGCTTGGAACTTATGATCCTATGAATTCTTCTATGATCCTATGATTCTTCTCTGGGCCTAAAATGAGAGAGGTAGAGGAAAGGTAAAAGGAAAATAAAATCAATTTTTTTCTTTGAAAAAAAAAATGAATTAAAAAGAAAGAAAAAATGTAAAAACTCTGCGAAGAGTGTTGAGAGTAGATGACCTCCAAGGCCCCTTCCAGCTCTAGCTAGATGACTCAACAAATTTGGACTAGACCTCATCATCAGCCTTGTCTATGGCAGCCATTTATTTTCCCAGTTTTCTGGTACTGTTCCCATTTCAAGAAAAGAGAGCATAAGTTTAAAAGGTTTTCAGTGCCCTCCCAAATCAGGCTCGAACTTACCTTTCCAGCCTTATTGCGTCCTATGCTTTTGGTTTGCCCAGTGAAATGACATTACTAGCCTTTTCCTTTTCCCGGCCTGCCCTCTCCCTGATCTTAAATGTCTCATCTATAAAGGACCATAGATCTAGGACTAGAAGGTACTTTAGAGGTCATCTAGTCAACTCTCTCATTTTACACAGTAGGAAACTAAGGCCCAAAGTGGTTCCATGACTTGCCTAAGTTCACACAGATAGTAAGTGACAGAGCTAAGATTTGAACTCTGGTCCTAGGAACACTAAACTCAACACTTTCCACTGAACTATGAATGTAAGTGGGAGATCTCCTAATCCTGGGTGATGGGGGTGGGTGAGTTTGAAACTGGCTAGTGAGAACCAAGTCCTTATGAATATGCAGAGCTCCATCTTATTCAATACCTCTATGGTCTAGAATATACACAGGTATAGTTTCTGACCTACCTTTTAATTGGCTGCTAAACCGGAACAGTCCATGCATTCAAAACACACTAACCAGATAAGGCAGGCATCCTTTTCCTTCCTGCCAGGCTGCATCTGAGTGAAAGATACATGCTGCAATCCTCTGGTGGAGGGGAGACCATAGCCCTTCCCCTCTATCCCCCCATAGGCAACATGTGCTTGATGGATGTGAGCCTCTCTGTTCTTTACCTCTGTGCCTTAGTTCTTTCTCTGCTCAGAGGTGAAGAGACAATTATAACCTTGTGAGCTTTAAAAGATTTGAATGGTGAGTCACCAGAAGTCTGGAAGCTGGACTTCATGCCAGAAGTCAGCTGAACCTAATCTGTCAGCCCATCCTTGGAGGCTGAATGGGATTCAACCCCACAGTAGATTGTCTCCTGAAGCCAAGATGGCAGGTGTTAGAAGTAAGGGATCATCTCTGTCTATTGCCTATGCTAAGTTTAGAACTTGGTGGTCCCACCAAGTTTAATCTCACTCTCCCCAGGGACTGAGGTGGTACAGGGCAGAGTGCGCCCCCAGATATTGTAGGAATGCCCTTTGTACTTCTAGTCTTGCTGTATCTCCTCAGTAAAACCCATTTGTAACAGCAGATTGTGTAAAATTTTTGTTGTTTGGTTATTTTTCAGTTGTCTGACTCTTCATGACCCCATTTAGGGTTTTCTTGGCAAAGATACTAGGGTGATTTGCCATTTCCTTCTCCAGCTCATTTTACAGATGAGGAAACTGAGGCAAACAGATTTAAGTAACTTGCCCAGGGTCACAGAGTCAGCAAGTATCTGAGGCCAGATGTGAACACGTCTTCCTGACTCCAGGCCCAGTACTCTATCCACTCTGCCACCAAACTGTCCTGGTTAAAATTATACTAGGACATTAATCATTGGAAGTTCATGTTGGGGGGTAGAACATGCCAGAATGGGGACTCAAGACAATAACATTAGAAAAAGACACCTCCAATCCGGGGAACCCTAAGGTTGACATCTAGCTGTTCTTTCATTGGGGCACCTGACTCAGTGAGAATGGGAATTGGGATAAAGATAGTTTATATGGATGATATAGATTTATATTACAACATGGATTTATATCATCATATGGATTATGCCTGAAATGCATTTGCTCCTCATATCTGTCTGTAAAAATCCTCCTCTTCCTTCAAGGCCAAGCTTAGTTATCACCACTTCTAGGAAGCTTTCCCTGAATATCAAACCTTTCTCCCAGCTTCCTTTTCGAATTTTCCCAGAGCACTTTGTTGGGACTTATGCTTTGTGCCCATCACATCCTACCTGTATAAATATTATGGTCCCATGCACCTCTCTCCCTGCCCCATGTGCCCAGTAAAATATAGGTTTGTTGAGGGTAGAATTCTGGTTTTGAATCTTTGCATTTCCAGCACCCAACACAGTTCCTTGAACATCCTAAAGGTTCGATAAATGTGTGTTGAATGGAATGGAAGCCTAAGTGAAGCCATAGGTCCTGATTTTGGGTTTGGAAAATATCATTGCCATAGGCAGATCTGAGGGTTAGTTTTACAAGTACATTAAGGACTGAAATTCTAAGCTCTACCTGTGTTCCTCTCTTCTACCCCACATGGCCCTAATCAGTGTTACCCCCTTCCTGAGAACAGCATCCTACCCCTCCAGATAATCCCTGGAATGCTGCCTTTGAGGCTCTGGCCTGGGGATCTGACACTTCTGTCTTCCCCATCCTGGAGGTCATGAGATAGGCGAGTCCTTTGGGCTCTGCTTCATGTTTCCATCAATCATGTTAGAGAATACAGTGGGCTGGGGGAGAAAGGAAGAAAGCTAAAGGAAAAATGGGAACCTCGAAGCAGCCACAAGCTAAACTTCTTGGCAGAGAGAATTTCTGTTACCTATGATAATTCTTAGAATTTAATACATAATCGTAATATGTCAGGACTGGGAAGAACCCTGAGGACACAATGTTTGAGCTGGGAGGATCTGAGCAATCATTTGGTCCAGCTCCCTCCTTATAGAAATGGGGAGATCAAGGCTGAAAGAGGGGAAGTCATTTATCTAAGGTCACATAGCTACTTAGTAGCAGAGCTAGGATTAGAATTTAGAACTTAGATTAGAACTGTCTTCCAGTCCAGGATACTATCTATTAGTTTGATAGGTAAGAATAATAATACAGATGATGATGATAACAGACATTTATGTAGTGACGTAAGGTTTTTACATCATTTTCCATATGTTATCTCATTTGAGCCTGGTAAGCCCTGGAGGTAAATTCAGTTCAGTTGGTTCAGTCATGTCCAATTCTTCATGACCTCATTTGGAGTTTTCTTTGCAGACACTGGAGTGGTTTGCCATTTCCTTCTCCAGCTCATTTTACAGATGAGGAAACTGAAGCACACAGGGTTAAGTGACTTGCCCAAGGTCATACATCTAGAAAGTATCTGAGGCCAGATTTGAACTTAGGAAGATGTGTATTCCTGACTTCAGGCCTAGCATTCTATCCTCTGTGCTACTTAACTGACCTCAGGAGGTAGATGATGGTAGAGGTAGTCACCCTCATTTTTTATAGATGAAGATATTGAGGTTCAGAAGAGTTAAGTGACTTGTTTAAGGTAATTTAACTTAAGCCAGGTCATTACTTAAGCTAATAAGAGCTGGAGGCAGAATGCAAACTGAGATCTTCCAGACTCTAAGTAAAAACACTTTATCCACTATGCCTGGTTGCCTTCCTAGTAATGGAAAATTACAGGTCAGTTCAGACTCCCTGAATCAAGTAATCCTGGTGGCTGGTTTTTTGGTGCAATTATTTCAACTCTATTTACCCTGCCATGTGTCAGAGGCAACCCTACCACTAGTCAATTTAAGTCGATAGGTATTGATTGATTATATAGTGCCATGTATTATTTATCGAGTTGATTTCTTTATTAATCTACCTCCATAAAGTTTTCCCTTTGAAGCCTCACTGTGGCTGGAAGGTGGCCTGGGGTTCTGAAAGACAATGCCAGTGAAGTGTAGAGTCTGGTAAGTTTCTCATATGCAAAAGCTTCTGGCATGGTCCTGGTGACAGACTGGGTCTGTGGTCTGAGTACCAGTTTAACTAAGTATAGGGAGATTTATCACTATCATCCCAGGATGATTCGTTGATCATATAACTCTTGAAAAAAATGATCCTCAGTCTTTTGTGACCCCTTAACTTTCTTCTTGAATTTTTAAAAATTGGTATCTTCTGTTCTGGCATCATCTACATTTTCACAGTGAAGGTATTGGAGTGGTCAAAAAGAAAGGGGGCAGTGAGTCTAGTGTTAAAAATGACAGTGGTTAGAATCTGCAACCATTAGCTATAGGTATTCTAAAGGTGAGGTCATTGTCCAATGGTCAACAAATAATCATCTTTTTTTTAAAAAAAATTAATTTGTTTTCAGTTTTCAACAATCACTTCCATAAGTTTTAAATTTTCTCCCCCTCCCTCCCCACTCCGAGATGGCATACAAACTTATATGGGTTCTACACATACATCTTTATTAAACACATTTTCACATTAGTCATATTGCACAGAAGAATTAAAACCAATGGGAGAAACCATGAGAAAAACCAAAACAAAACAAAATATAACACAAGAGAAAATAGTTTGCTTCATTCCGCGTTCCCATTCCATAGCTCTTTCTCTGGACGTGGATGGCATTTTGCCTCTAGTCCTTTGGGAGTGTGTTAGGTCCTTGCATTGCTGTGAAGGGCTAAGTCTATCAGAAACAGTCCTCGCACACTGTGGCTGTTACTGTGTTCTGCTCATTTCACTCAGCATCAGTTCATATAAATCTTTCCAGACTTTCCTGAAGTTTGACTGTTCATCATTTCTTATAGCACAATAGAATTCCATTTTGTTCATATACCACAGCTTGTTCAGCCATTCCTCAGTTGATGGACATTCCCTTGATTTCCAGTTCTTGGCCAAAATGGTCATCCTTTTGGAAGATACAAACCATATCAAAATTAATATTCTTTATTTTTAAAAATTAAAAAAAAAATAAGTCCACAATATAAGAATCTAAGACAACTCCAAAAGATTCACAATGGAAAATGCTATTCATATCCAGAGAAACAACTCTGGATTCTGATGCAGATGGAAGCATATTATTTGCTCTTCTTTTCTTCTGCTGTTTTGTTTTGTTTCTTCTTTCTTGTGGTTCCTTCTTCCTGTTAGTTCTAATTCTTCTTTACATCATGACTAATGTAAAAATATGTTTAATATGAATGTATAAGTAAAGCTTATATCAAATTGCATGCAGTCTTGGGGAGGGAGCAGGAAAAGGGGGAGAAAATTTAACACTCAAAATCATATGGAAGTGAATGTTGAAAACTAAAAATAAATAAATTATTTAAAATCCCCAAACAAAGCAAGCAAAAAGAAAAAAACACCCTCTAGTAATCCTCTAAAAAATAAGTTCAAGCTTTATTAGAAGATTTACTTCTGGGAGACCCCAATAGTAGCACCTTGTGATGGACAGCAAGCAGAAAGGAAAGTGTCCATTTCAGGAGCTTTATTCTTAAACCATATATAGTTTTTAAAAATATTATCTCTTTTTACCATTCTTTTCTTTTAAATTTTGAGTTCCACATTGTCCCACTCTTTTTTACCCTCTCCCATCCACTGAGAAAGCAAATAATATAATAAATTGATATTAGAATAAGTGAAACCAACCAATCAAATATTTATTAGATACTTACTATGTCTCAAGCACTGTGCTGGGAATAGAAAGATAAAAATGAAACTATCCTTGCCCTCAAAGAGCTTAAATTATTTTATGGGACACAAAGGAACTAAAGAGTAGGTTTTTGTACTGGACCCAAAGACAACTTTGGCATCTTACCTTAAAAGGCTCATATTAAGTGTAAGAAGCAGCTGGGGGTACCTTGCAACATGTATGTGTATATATATATATGCACACACACATATATACACACATCACACACATATGTACATACATATATATACACATACATACATATACATACATATATATATATATATAGTGGGTGACCCAAACAAGGCTACCCTAGATTTGAATCAACCTCTGAATCCTTATTGACTCAAAACCATAGTTCACAAGGCTCCACTGATGTGTGGACCTTTAATGGTCAGTCATAGGAGACAATTAGTTCAAAGAAAAGTCACTTAATGAAAATAGTAACAAAAGGACAATTCCTGTCTTGGGCACAGTACCACACAAATACATGCACCATTGGCAGAAATAGTGGATAAACATATGGAACATATAGAGAGTGATACATATGCAGGAAACATATGTGCTAGGGCTTGCATTTGGAATTACAATTCATGCCTCCAATACTGCCCCTGGATGCTGTTCTGCTGAACGCATTCTATCCCTGAACATAGTAAATTGTCTCCACTGGACCGCTAGGTGGCACAGTGGATGGAGTGCTAGACAATCTTCCTGAGTTCAAATCCAGCCTCAGACATTTCCTTGCTGGGTGACCCTAAGTCATTTAACCCTGTCTGCCTCAGTTTCCTAATCTGTAAAATGAGCTGGAGAAGGAAATAGCAAACCACTCCAGTATCTTTGCTAAGAAAATCCCAAATGGGGTCAAGAAGAGTCAGAGACTACTGAACAACAACTTTCTGACTCTAGATTCAGAATTCTATCCACTCCACCCCCTAATATCACTAGGCACCAAGCTCTTAGAGTCTTAGATCAGAGATTTGTTGTTCAATCATATCCATCTCTTCTGGACCCTATGGAGCACAGCACACCCATGCTGTCCAGGGTTTTTTTTTTTTGGCAAAGATACTGGAGTGGTTTGCCATTTCTTTCTCCAGTGGTGAAAGCAAACAGAAGTGATTTGCCCAGTCATTTGAACTCAGGTATTCTTGACTCCAAAGCCATGGCTCTATCCACTGAGACATCTAACTGCCTCCAGATCAGAGATACTCCTTACTAAGTAGTGCTTTTAATTTTACTTTTTGATTGAAATTCAAAGTTCTTTGTGGTCCAGTGTTTCTGATCCAGGTCTCTACCAGAGACCTCTTCTATTAAGGGTGGGCAAATTCTATGGTTCCCTCTTTTAATCTCTAATGATCAGTTTGAGGTACCCCAGTTTCTCAGTTCTCCGAAGAGTTCTGCAATGCAAATTAGTGGGTGAAAGAGAAGGTTTAGAGACAAAGCTGAGCCCTGGGCGAGGTCATTATCTTCCTTGAGCCTAGCCACATTCCTGCTTTTATTATGTATGTATGGCCAGGAAAAGTGTTTGGGGCTTTGGGCCCACCCTCACATCTGCATAAGCAAAAAAGACCTGGGCGAGCCTAGCTACAGTTTAAGCCCCTCTGTGGCAGAGGATGAAGAGACAGAAAAATTCTCTGAAGGACTTGACAAAAATCCTTCAAACCGAGATAACACTTACATTTATGGCCTGTGACTGCAGGGGAATGGACGGCAATTTAATTCAACAATTTATTGTTATGTCTACCTTGGCCCTGGCCCTCTGCTAAGATAGAAAGACAAAGACAGGAGTGGTCCTGCCCAAAGGAGCTGCTCTTCTACCCCATCCCACAATGGTTTGTTTTGACATGGGCTGCCCTTACATCTGGAATCTTCTTCCTCATCTAGGCCTCAGAATCCATGTTTTCATTCAAGACTTAGCTTAAACAATTTTGCAGGTGGGCTTGTCTGGTTCCCCACCCCACCCTTTAGCCCCAGCTGCTACAGCTTTACCCTCTAAGGTTTGCTTTCCATTGACTCTGTATGTGTCCTGAATGTACACACATATACATATAAACATACATGATGTGTATGTATACATACATGTTATCTCCTCCATGAAAACTGAGGGCATGGACTGATTTTGCCTTTCCTTGTATCTTTAGCACTTAGCATGATGACTGGCACATAGTGTTTACTAAATGCTTGTCCAATGATTAACTTCTAGGGGGAAACAATAAGCATAAATATGTACAAAGTTTATACAGATCAACTACAAAATAATTTGGGATAGTAGGTTTGGGGCAGAGCATTAACCAAAAGAAGTTCAGGAAGGCTTTCTGTCAGAGGCAGCCCCTGAACTGTGCTTTTAATGAAGTAGGGGAGTCTGGGAGGCAGGATGGAGGAGGGAAAACATACCAGGCATGGGAGATGCATGGAACAGGAGATGAAGTGTTGTGTACTGAGAACGACAATCCCTAGTTGGCCAACTGGCCAATTTGACTGGAATATAGTTGTTTGAGCAGAGGGGTGCATGGTCAGACCTGAACTTTAGGAATATCAATTTAGCAGCTGTGAGGAGGATAGATGGGAAAGGGGAGAATATGACATCAAGGATATGGCAAAAAATATATTGGAAAGCAAGATTTGGGCTTGTGAAAACAATGAGGACAAAGGTTGAAGACTATTCAGAAAATTCATACATATATATATATCATGAGTATTTTATTTCTAGAAAAGGGGAAGGAGGCACTGGACAGTATGGAGAGAGAGAGCAAGAGAGAGAGAGAGCGCGAGAGAGAGAGAGAGAGAGAGAGAGAGAGAGAGAGAGAGAATTATGAATATCACAAAAAATTAAATTGACTAGGACAAGAAATGACTAATTACTGATGTGGGACTTATCAGAATCAATTTTCTTCAAGTAGTCAATCCTTTGACTAGTTAGAGCAAAGTTCAAAATTGGCATTAAATAAATTAGAAGAAAGATAAAGAAGACACTGTAAGACTGAAATACCAGAATCAAGAGAAGGCTATACGCAAGAACCACAACAATGTAAAGGAAACAGAACTACAATATCAGAATTTGATTTACTGCAATGACCAGTCTTGACTGATGAAGACTGATGATGAAACATGCCTGGCTCCTTTCATCAGAGAGGTGGTGGACTACTGGTGAGGTATAGATAGGCAGGCATTGTCAGATTTGGTTGATAAATTGGTTTACTTTGCTTAATTGTCCTTCTTTCTTATAAGAGAGAGCTCCATGTTGGGGGGAAGGGAAGGGGAATGATAATGACGTGTTTTGAAAAAGCAGGATCAATGCAACACTTAAAAAATAAAGATGTCAAGAGCAATTACATCAGCTTCAACTTGGCCTATTTAGTATTGTTGAAGCTCAAAAATGAAAAATGGGAAAATCCTAAGATACTAACTTTGACTAGCATCATTTCCTCAAAAGCTGCCCGAAGCAGTAAGCAACTGACATAATGGAGAGGGCAGAAGAATTCAGAAATTCAAGTCAAATCAATAAGCATTCGCTAAACACCTCAATCCATATATCCAGTCCTAGGCTTTCTCCTGAGTTCCAACTGCTTTCTAGGGACATTTTCAACTGGATGTCCTGTAGGCATCTCAAATTCAACATGTCCAAAACAATTCCGTAACTTTTCCCCTAAACTCTTCCTACCTTCTAAACCTCACTACTACTGTCTAGAGGGCAGCTAGGTGGTGCAGTGGTTAGGGAACCAGTACAGGAGTCAGGAGGACCTGAGTTCAAATCTCACCTCAGACACTTGACACTCACTAGCTGTTGCCTCATCCTGGGTCATCTCCACTACGCCTTTCTTTCTACAGAAAAGCCAAACTGTAGGATGAATAATGCAGATGCATGTTTGCATCTATAATCCTGCCCTGACAGTTTGGTGTAGACTAGAGCAGCCTTAATATAAATGCATTACTGTGTAATTATAAATTTATGTCAGGTCAAGGAACAGCTTGGATACAGGTGGAGAAGAAAAGCAGTGGCGGGATGAGTCTTGGACCTGAGCTTGTCCAATGCAAGGAAAGGTAAACCTAAGACAAACTGGGAAAATGATTTGGGATGTAGGAGTGGGGGCAGAGAGGGAGAAAAGGCTGAACTTTGCTTGAAAATAAAGTAAAATTTACTTTGCATGTTTGAAGAAAGAAAGAAAAGGCTTCACCTCAACATTCCTAGAATAAAGGGTTGGAGGGATGCTGAGAAAGAGACATTAATCAATTTTTTGCTGCTTTTTTGTTGTTGTTCAGTCATGTTTGACTCTTCGTGACTCTATTTGGGGTCTCCTTGGCAAAGATACAAAAAACCTAGAGTGCTTTGCCATTTCCTTCTCCAGCTCATTTTATAAACAAGGAAACTGAGGTACACAAGGGTAAGTGACTTAACTCATGATCACACAGCAAGTAAGTGTTTGAGGTCTGATTTGAACTCAGGTCTTCCTGAGACCGGGCCAGGTACTCTATCCAATGTGCCACTTTGGCATCTTTTATCCCTCACATAGATGAGGAAACTGAGGCTCTGGGAAAAGAAATAACTCGTCAGCCAACTTAAGTGGTAGAGCTGGGAATCAAACACGTCTTAGAAATCGAAACCTGGTATTTTTTCTGCATGTGACATGCACTCCACATAGTCCACAGTATCCTGGGATTTATAGCTGGAAGGGACCTTAGAGGGTCATTTAATCCAGCTGCCTTATTCCATAGACCTGGGGCAGTTAAGGGACTTGCCCAGAGGAGTCCAGGGAATTAAGTGGCAAAACCCCTTCTCCTCATCCTTTTTCACCTCTGGGTCATCCCGAGGAGCTCACAAGGGCTTTGCTTAGCCAGCTTGGGGACATTCAAAGCAAAAGAGGTGTCTGACCCTTGATTTATCATCTCCGTTTGCACCATATTAATTTGCACTTGTTTATACATTGCTTAAGCAGTCTTAGTTCTCTTTCTTCTGTGTGGAAACACTAGGCTGGGAACGAAAAGCTCACAGGGAATGGAATATTGATTTGAAGGGGATAATTCAATTCATAGACATGTAGCTTATTAGAGCTGGGGGGGCCCTAAGAAGTTGTCTGGTCAGAGGAGGGTAGATCCCAAGTTGGAAGGGTCCTAGGGGCTGTCTAGGTTAAGCTCCTTGTTTTGCAAATGAGGAAACTGAGTCTCAGGTCACACACTGACTTCCAGGACTAAAGCTCAAGCCTCCTGGTTTCTAGTTCAGTACACTTGCCACGTGCTGCCTCCATTTAATATTGAATAGGGTCTGCTGCGCAAGCTGCCAATGTTGGGATTAGTGGGGGAGCCACAGGAAGAGCTGAAAGGGGCCTCCGAGATGGAGTCTCACTAATTTTTCAGATGAGAACATGGAAGGTCTCCATGGACCTTCTACATTAGCCCCATGCTTTAGGAATTTCACTTAAGCAGCTAGTTGGAAGATAGATTGCAATGGGGAGAAAATGGAGGCGGGAAGACCAGGTAGGAGGCTATGGCAATAGTCCTAGAGAGAAGTGGTGAGGGCTTGGATTAAGATGCTGACTGTGAGCAGAGAGGGAGGGGTGGATGAGAGAGATATTGCATGGGTTGACTTGGCAAGATTTGGCAACTGATTGGATAGATGGGGCAAGGGAGAATGAAGTCAAAAAAGACCCCATGCATAGGAAGGATGGGTACTCTTGACAGAAACAGGGAAGTTTAGAAAGTAGAGGGCTTTAGGCAGGAAAGAAATGAGTTCTGTGTAATACACACACACTAACACAAGACACCAAACCCCTCATCTTGCAGATGAGGAAACTGAGGCTCAGAGAAACTAAATGACTTGCCCTAGGTTGCATAAACACTAGAGCTGAAATTCAATTCCATCTCTTCTGAGTCCAAATTCTGAGTTTTCTCCTAGATCTTGCTTTCTCCTGTCTTCGAGGAGCTTGCCATCTGGTAGGGGAGATAATAACAGATATCCATGCTAATAACTTTAATACAAATTAGAATGTGAAAATTCATGAAGTATAAACAGAGTGCCTGGGGAGTTCAAAGGAGGAGGATGCTATTTTGATCTTGTCGTTTTATTTTATCTCAATGGACTTAGCAAAACCATAGATTTAAAAGAAGTGTCATGGGGAGGGACAGGGATTGGTGTATTTCATAGTTTAACTGTGTATATAAATATACACACACACATGCACACATGTGTGTATGTATATATGCAGAAGTAATTGATTGTACACACATGTGTATATATTATACACATGCTCATGTACATATGTACTGTATCTATATGTGCATTGTACATGTGTGTATGTACATACACATGTGTATATGTACACATATATACTTACATATATACAATCACACTGTTTTATTGGACTTAGAGTCAGAAACAATTGGATTCAAATTTTACCTCTGACCCTTACTAGCTGAGTGAGCTAAAATTTAGCCTGTGTGGCAGAAAATTTTGCCTCTGTGTGTTCAGTGAACTCTCTAGCATTTATCACAAATGAGTTGGGATCTGCATGGTTCCTTGAACTCAACGGGTCACCTCCAGCTTCCATGCATTTGCCTAAGCTGTTCTCCATGCCTGGTATGTGCTTTCTTCTCATTCTCTGCCTGATTTTTTTATCTTGAAAGTTGAACTCAAGTGCTCCTTCCTCTGGGAAACCTACCCTGACCCATTCCCTTCCAAATTACCTTATTTTTATTTGTAGACATGTAGTGTTTCTCAGTTGAGTATCAACTCTTTGAAGGGAGAATGATTCATTTCTTTTTATCACTAGCACCTAAAATGGCACCTGGCAAATAGTAGATATGGAATCAAAGTTCCTTGATTCAAGCCTTATCTACCTTCCCTGATGATGCATTTCACTAGCCTAATGCTCTCTATTTCTCTGTCTCTCTGTCTGTTTGCCTCTCTCTCTCTCTCTCTCTCTCTCTCTCTGTCTCTCTCTCTGTCTCTCTCTCTCTCTCTCTCTCTCTCTCTCTATATATATATATATATATACATGAGTGATTGTGAGAAAGGTGGGGACTTCAGCAGAGAATTCTCTTTTGTCCTCTTTCCCTCATCTGTCCAGTCACCACCTTCCTGTTTTGTTTTGTTTTTCCCTTCTCCTGCTTTCAGGAAAGGCTCCAATATCAGTATTTTACTCCTCAGTGAGAATATCAGTCGATGTGTTTTCTTCTCTTGGGGAGTCTGGTCTTTAAGCCTTTATATAGCACTTCAAATATTAGAAAGTATTTTCCCTCCAACTTTATGAGGTTGCTAGTGTGAGCATTATCATCCCCATTTTTAACTGAAAAAAAAAATGGATATTCAGAGTGGCTAAGTGACTTGCTCAGGGTACCCACTCAGTCACTTATTAGGGGACTTGGAGGTGGGACAGAAATCTGAGTCTGCTGTCTCCAGATCCAGAGCTTTTACAAATACATTGCCTCTCAAAGGCTTTATTCTCTGGTAAAGGAATGTCAGGCATCTAAGAGCAGGTGGGGAAAGTAGTTTTGGGTGGTAAGTAGGCCTTCTCTTTCCTCCTGAAATCACACCACTTGCCGACCCTGGGCGGATTAGAGAAGACATTTGGAAAGAACAGAGAATCTTGAATGTTCTGCAGAAGGTGTGTTGGGGGGAGGGGGGGTTGATGCAGGAGGGAGGGAGACTGTAGATTTCAAAAGAGGAAAAGCCAACTGAGCAAGGAGGAGAAAAGGGGAGGGGGCCCAGCTCCAGCTCAGCAGCAAGGGTTTGGCCAGAGGCATAGGGGCTGGTGAGCTGGAGGTTGCCTAAGTCAAGGCAGAAAATAATCAGAGCAGGCATGGAGAGAAAAGAAGGAAGGGAGGGAGGAATTGTCAAGATGTGGCAGAAGAAAAAAAATCTTCCTTTGGAAGAGGAAGATTTAATAAGGCCCTGGATATGGGAGTTTAGAAACAGGGCTACTTCTTTGTGGTATGGTGGAAAGAACCCTAGATTTGGAGTTAGAAGACCTGGGTTCTAATTCTCGTTCTACTGCTTACAAACTGGGTAACTTCAAGCAATTTATCCCAATACCCCAACCCAGGGCCTCAGTTTCTTCATTTATAAAATGAGAATGTAAACTAGATGTCCTCTAAGACTCCTTTCAGATTTCCACAGTCTTGTTCGGTACATACTAAATGCTCAATAAATGTCCTCCCTCCCTCCTTCCTTCCCTCCCTCCCTCCCTCCCTTCCTTCCTTCCTTCCTTCCTTCCTTCCTTCCTTCCTTCCTTCCTTCCTTCCTTCCTCCAGGAAGCCTTTGTAGGATCTTGGATTGAATTAGAAAGAGACCTTAGAAATCATCAAGTCCAACTCCCTCATTTTACATTTGGTGGGGAAACCAAGTTGTAGACAGTGACCTGACTAAGGTCATACAGGTAGTATTTGGCAAAGCTGGGATTTGAACCCTGGTCATCTTACTCCAGGGGCAGCTAGGTGGTGCAGGAGATAGAGTGCCAGGCCTGCAATCAGGACGACTCCTCTTTCCTGAGTTCAAATCCAGTCTCAGACACTTACTAGCTATGTGACTCTAGGCAAGTCACTTAACTCTGCCTCTATTTTCTTATCTGTAAAATGAATTAGAGAAGGAAATGGCAAACCACTCCAGTATCTTTGCTAAGAAAACCCCAAATGGGGTCATGAAGAGTTGGACAAGTCTGAAACCACTGAACAACATCTCTTGCAAAGCCAGGATTCTTTCCACAGTATCACACTGCCTTCTCTGACCACCTTGAGTCCACAATGATTAATCTGTCCTTGGAATTTTCTTCTTTAGTTCTTACTGTTTGCATCTCCAATCTGGCCCTTAGCACAGCCTTCCTGGTGTATTCAAAGTAGGGTGTATCTTCTCCCTGGGATTATATTCTCTATGAAGGTGGGCATCTTATTTGTAAGTCTACAATGCCTAACCCAAGTTTCTGCCCATCATGTGCCTTCAAAGTTTGTTGATGAACTCCTGAACATTAATTCTGATCAAGGATCTGTGGAAATTTTGGGGGGAAAGTGTATGAAAAGAAGAAGTCATGATACTGCTTTTCAAGGCCTGCTCTTCTGACAGTGAGTCCTTGGCTGAGATCACTATATGATGAGGGGGCCACAGGCACGTTCACCTCCAGCTCAGCTCACTCTCCAAAGGACCTCATTTCCTCACCATCAGCCTGTCCTATTGGACTCTCCTTTCTGTTTCATCTTCCACTATTTAAATGTAAGCTCTTTGAGAGAGACTTCTTTTTTTATTTGTATGTGATGCTTGGCACATAGTGAGTGCTTAGTAAACATTCTATTTATCTTTCTATCTATCTAAAAGGAGGGCAAATTCTCTTTTTGGGGTGACTCAAGGAATATCCTGTCTAAAGGAAAGAGATGGATCAGAAACCTTTCAAGATCACCTCCAGGCCTCATGAAGATGAACACTTGTAGCTTAACCACCTGCCAACTAGCATCTTTGTAGGCCTAAAGACCTGACAGGTGGTTTTCCCAAGAGAGTGACTGGTCAAAGCAGCTGCTAGAAATGCGTGAGACTGATTTTTCAGAAATCTGTTGGAGATCATGACCTTGTCGCCCCTCTTTATTGAGGGACCTCAAAACTCTTCTCTGGCCATTAATCCTTTCCATATCACTGCAAAATACAAACAAGAGAGCCAGCTTTGCTATGATGACATCTTTAGAACACACATCTGGTATGGAGACCTTAAGTTAGGGAGGAGTTCTTTCTGGGAATTCCAGAAACAAACCCTTATAATATAACAAGGTTCCTGCAGCCTTGCCATCTCATCCAGTAAAATGTCAACTCCTTGAGGGAAGAGACCATTTATTTGTTCATTCATTTAATCTTTTACCACCTGTGCCTATTTTAGTATCTGACCTTCAAGATTCTACAAGAGGCCTTTCCTGGGAAAAAATGTTTAAGGCTTAGGTTTTGGATCATGTCAAGGTATTCAAGGTACAATATAAATCATGTATAGGACAGATATTTATGTCCTACCCACAAAACAAATGCTAAAAAACAGAAGGCTCACACAATATACTGATAGGATGACTTCAAACAAGACTTAGTCACAAGTTAGAAGCTGTTATTCTCGTGTTTGTCTTTCATTCTTGAAGAGGACCATGGCATTAAGATGATGACATGACTTGAACTTGACTTTGATTTGAGTGAGGGAGGACTGTGCAAGGACACCAGCCTCACTTCTCCTCCAGAACCATCAGATATTCATCAGGACAACTAGAGATGGCCCAGGTTGCAATGTATGACCCTGGCCATTTTAGGCTAAGTTCTTATCAAATTCTCACTTTGAGTGAGATACAGCCATTCAATGAATAGGCCTCTTTAAGTAGCTACTTATGGGATAGCCCCTTTTAATAAAGAAAAAAATAACAAAAAAATCAAACTGGGAGGGGAAGACCTTCAGAGTTCCTGGGTAAAAGAGAAACAGTAACTATTTAGTATTTACATTCACTGTGTGCTAGGTGGGCAGGGACCTGTTGTCCAATCTATGAGCTCCAGAGTGAATTGGGTTTAAGGCATGGTCTTTGAGCAAGAAATCTAGCCAGTAAATCCAAAACAAAAAAGGTACTGTACGGTACTATAATGATCTCCCAAGGAACTAACTAAACCTTATCAGAACACAAAGCAGTTCGGGGACCTACTGACTAGGTATTACATATTTCACCTTGGCTCTGCACTGTTCAAACAGCTCCTAGTTCATGTCTTCTGTCACAGATCACTTTCTTTAACATTCTGCAGCCAGTAAGCTTCATCGAATGGACTCAAGGCCTCTGAGCCTATTACAGTTACAAGGTCATCTCCAAGTCTGGACACTTCCTATTCCAGGATGATGTTTAATAATCTACTTGGGAAAGGGAACAAAGTGGAGACCCAAACTGAGTCCACATTCTACATACAAGCAGGAACAAGGTGGGAATGAAAGTACTACTTTTCTTGCCACGTGACAGATTGAAGGAGGACAGCAAGATGGAAGCTGTTTCTTCTTTTTATTGGACACAGCATCGCTCCTCTCTCTCCCTTCCACTGTCACAGGGACAGGAAAGGGAAGGACCAAGTGACTACCCAGGGTTTGCTGAGTTATATCAAAACACGAAGTCCTTTCAGCATTGAGCTGCCACATGGCCAGACACAGCCAGTGAGCTCATCATTTTATGAAGAACCTAAGTGCTGAGTCACACATGTGGTCAGCCAGAATAGAAAAGGCAAGTTTGTGTATGCCCCATTCTAACCTGGGTTACAGCTAGTTGAAAGAATTGAAGAGTAGAAAACTGAATCCCTACTCGTCTGTTAGCCTGATTTTAGGACCTATTCTCCCTCTTTCTGATTATTTTCCAGAATCACTGTTCCTGATTATCTATATCTATCTATCTATATCTATATCTATATATCTATATATATGTTGGTGTGGGGATGAAGGTGTGGAGAAATATGAAGAGCATACATTATCAGTGTTAGGTAAAAAAAGCCAACCTGGTTTGTTTTTCAGGTATAGAAAGGCAAGAAAATTATTTTCTCAGAGGGAGTTAGTAAACTGAGTTGAATTATTCAATTCACTTCCATACACATTATTTAGCTGTGTACCAAGTTCGGAAGTCAGCTAGGTGGTGCAGTGGATAGAGCACCAGTGCAGGAGATAGGAGGACCTGAGTTCAAATATCACCTCAGACATTTGACACTAGATGTGTGACCTTGGGCAAGTCACTTAACCCCAGTTGTCTCATCCTGGGTCATCTCAAGTCATCCTGATGAATATCTGTCACTCGATTCAGATGGCTCTGGAGGAGAAGTGAGGCTGGTGACCTGCACAGCCCTCCTTCACTCAAAACAAAGTCAAGTGCAAGTCATGTCATCATTTCTCTGATGTCATGGTCTTCTTCAGGCAATGAAGGATGAACACACACAAAGTCTGGATAAGATATAGGCCCCACCCTCCTGGAGCTTGTAGTCTGGAAGAGGAAGGAACTTCTGCTCCCCTCAGACTCTTGACTTTGGCCCCTTTAGCCTTGCCTCCTTTGGTCAGCAGAGCCTGAATGGAATGGTTCATCTTCCTCAACATGAGCCTCTGCAAGAGTCTGGAGCTGCTTCTTGGCCCCTTAAGATTCTGGGAAGCCCTGGTTATACTAGAAAGAGCTAGGAATTCCAAGTTCCCTCTAAGATTCAGTGTTTCCCTTTGCTCTCCTCTTTTTTCCCCCTCCTTTCTAGCTATTTTCTTTTCTCCCTTTCTTTCCAGTGGGGAGACTAGAAAAACTAGGAATCAAAATGTAGACTCCAGTACAGACTGTGCCAGTCCTTCCTGTGTGACCTTACACAAGTCCCTTAGTTTGGGGGGGGGGGAGGTGGAGGGGAGGAGGGAAGGAAATTAAAAGAATTTTCTGATTCTTATAGCCTCCATTCCTGGAGCACCTATTACAAGTAGGACACAGTGCTGGGTCCTGAGGGGGAGGAATGAGACTCAGTCCCAGCCTCCCAGCTTTCTAATTCTGTCCTTCTCCCCTCCCTCTTTTGGCCTCTCACTCCCACCTCTCTCTTGCCTTTTCTCTCTTGTTTCCTGCTCTTCTCTCCTCTTTCCTTCTCCTTCCTTCCTCCCCTCTTTCCTCCCTCTTCCATCCTCTTTCCTTTCTCTTCCACCTCCCACCCTCCTGTTTGCAGTCAGCTCTCTCCCTCCCTCCCGCCCTTCCCTCTCTGGGTAATGCCAAGTCCGCAGGTTTCCTGCTGTGACCTTGACGGCTTTTGGGAGCTGGGCTCTGGCTTAAAGGAGCTGACATCAGGTATTGTAGGTAGGGATCTGTTCGCTCGGGGATCTCCTGGTCTCCAGGGCAGTGGGTGGGGCCAGAGCCAGGCCTGGGGTGGGGGAAATCCCTCGGCAGTAGCTCAAAGTTCAGACAATCAATTCCAAGAACTGGTTTGGTCTGGGTTGCAGCTACCTAGGCTAGCTCTGTGGTTCCTGATACAAACCTCTAGAAGGCACTGGCTTTCCATTGCATATACCGCCATTTGTTTCCCTCTTCTGTTCCACCCCAGCCAGGGCGGGGGCCGCGTGGCGATCCTTCTCCTTGGGCCTGACTAGAACAGGAACACAGTGTGGGGCTCACTGTTCCCCCCTTCCTGAATGTGGATGAGGGTGTAGACCCCCAGCAATGGTCCTTCAGTGATTCCATTAGCTGGGGTTTAAGGGTGAAGAAACAGGTGGGAGGGGGAGTAACCATTTAAGTCCCTTGTTCCTGAGATCTTTTCATCATAAAGACCTTTAGCTTCCTCTCCAATATGTCATCCTCCATTTTGCAAATGGGGGAAACAGGAGCGCTGAGCAGCTGTTTACCCTTCTGGGGTAATCATGGGGCCTTAAACTCTGGACCAGCCCTTTCCTCATTCTGCTAGGTACCATGGCACAGAGACTTGAGAGCTGATCCCTCAGACCCTTACCTGAACCTCCCCCTCACCATATCAGTTCTGCCCTCTACTTCAGCCCTATGAGATTCACGGATTTGGGGTGTTCAGCCCTGGGGCCCCTAAGTCAAGATTTCTCTAAGAGATGGTAAGGCAGAGGAAGGGGACCCAGGAGGAGAGAGAGAGAGAAAAATGAGTTTTCCTGCTGCCCCAGTGGCCGTGTCAATTGATCGGGTGCAGGTTGGTGCGGCGCGGTGGGGAGAGCCTCATTCCCAGCTGCTGGCTTACAATTATTGGAAAAAAACTGGGGCGGCCGCTGCAGTGAAATTAGTTATTGATCTCTTGTCTGGGCCATGAGGCTCTGCTCAGATCTGGACTGCTGTTGCAGAGCCAGCCGCTACAGGGGAGCCTTGTGTATCTGGCTCTGTTTCTCCCCTTCTCTCCCTGCTCTTGCCTTTCCTTCCTCCTCTCACTTCTCCTGCTTTCTCCTTTACTCCACCTTCTTTTTGCTCTCTCTTTTCCTATTTCTCCTTCCCTCCCTTCTCTTCTTTCCTTTCCTTCCCTCTTCTTTCATTTTTGTCTTTCCTTACCCTTCCCTTCACTACCCATCCTTCACTTTGCTTCCTGTCCCCATCCATCCCTTCCCTTCCCCATTTTTCCCTTCCCCTTCCCTTCCATTCTCTATCCTCTGCTCCCTTCCCTTCTCTTCCCCTCCCCTCCCTAGCCCTCCCCTCCTTTCCTTCCTTTCCTTTCCCTTCTCTTTTCTTTCTTCCTTTCCCCTTCTCTCCTCTTTCCTTTCCTCTCTCCCTTCTCCCCATTCATTAATTGTGCTACCTACTATTTGTTAAGCCCTATACAATTACAAAAGAAGTACCTATCTCTTCTGTCCTCCAGAGGCTTAGAATCTTGTTGAAAAGACAAGATTTATACAGGGGACGTTGGAAAACAATAGAAAACAGCACAGAGGGGGCTGTAATGGAAAGATCTATATTTGGAATCAGAGGATTTCAGCCTCTTCCTACTTCTGTAGTACCTGACAAATTATTTCCCTTTTCTGAGCCTCAGTTTCCTCACTGCTAAAATCTGGGATTGGGACCACAAGACCCCCTAAGTGCCTTCCTGCTCTTTTCATTTGGAAGCCCAATTCAGCTGAGGGAGATATTTAAGAATGCAAACAGGCAGGGCTGGGGAGGGGGGGGGGGGGCGAGGCTTCCTCCCCCCTCCACAGCTAACCATGATCAAGACCCCTTCTCTTTGCTTTGTGGGGCCACAAATACAAGGACATTTCTGAAGGAGGGGAAAGAAAGGGAAAGCTTGGGCAGGTTCTCTTTGCTTCAAGTTGCTTTAAATTTTCCATCATAGAAGCAAGCCTAGAGGCTTGTGTGGGTGGGGTGGTGTTGGGTGGGGGGAAGTGAGGGACTAGGGAGGAAGAACATCTCTGAGTACTTCATTAGACTCAGAATTAACAAGCATCCAAGCAGTCTCCCATAGACTGAGCTTTTTTTTCCAGATGTCTGGAGAGAAGAGAGCAGCTTCTGGGCTATATATTTCAGCTCTGAGGCAAACAGTGATGCAGTGAAAAAAAAGTACTGAAATCTGCATCACAGGAACTGAGTTCAAATTCCAGCTCTCTCACTTACTACCTGGATGAGCCAAGCATGTCATTTCACTTGTCTGGGTCTCAGTTTCCTCATGTATAAAATGAGGGGGCTCCTTCTCCTTCTCAATCTGTGGTCCTTAGTAAGGCACTATTAACAGATTCCTATTCAGGGGAGAAGGCAGAGGGCTAAGCTATCCTCGAGGAAAGATCCACCTGAACTTAGTCTTTGCCTGTTTTGAACTCAGCATCTACAACCAGATGGGGAAGGGAAAGGAAGGGAAGGGAGAAGCCTTTATCCTCAGTTACTTGGCTGCGTTCAAAGACCCCAGAACAAGAGACCTGGATTTCAGTCTTGGTTTTGCCACTGATTCACTGTGTGACCATGGCCAAGTCATTTATATCTCTAGGATTCAGGTTCCTTCTTAGTAAACATTTGTAGACCACACCAGATAGTTTGTAAGGCATTTTGTGTCCAGTGAATAGCACCTGATGGCCTCCTTACAACTGGTCATGGTTCCAGACATAGCTTAGTTGGCTGATTCTTTCTGGAAGGGTAGGTGGTGCAATGGAATGCTGTCCTGGAGTCAGGCAGACGAGTTCAAATCTGACCTCAAGACACTTACAGGCAATATGGCCTTGGGTAAATCACTTAACTGTGTTTGCTTCAGTTCCCTCATCTATAAAATGAGCCAGATAAGGAAATGGCAAACCACTCCAGTATCTTTGCCAAGAAAACTGCAAATAGGGTCACAAAGAGTCAGATACAACTAGTTGACCAAAACAGCAACAACAGCATGAGCCAAAGCTAAAGAGGTAGAAATGAAAGAAACCATGGAAATGTCATAGAAATAGAGTATCATAGATTTAGGACCCCTAGGGACCTTTGAGATTTCCAGGTCAACCCCCTTATTTTCAGATGGAGAAACTAAGGTGAAGAAAGGTTGAGTGACTTCTCCAGGATCAGACTGCTGGTTCTCTGAGTCCAAAGCCAGCCTTGTTTCCACTCTGCCAGTTAGGCAATAAACATTTATTCAGTGCCTCTGCCTATGACTATGTATCCTATCTGACTGTGCCAGGCACTGTGCAAAACACTGGGATACAAAGAGAGGCAAAATTCAATCTCTGTCTTCAAGGTCTCTCCATATGTAAAATTCAGGGGATTATTTTACATTATTTCTAAGGCCCCTCCCAGCTCTGACATTCTATGATTTTTCTAGCACTAAACCTGCCTTCAATTCAATGTGACTTTGGGCAACTCCTTTCTAGGCCTCTGATTACCCATAACACAGTTGGACAAGACAATTCCTAAGACCCCTTTCATTTCTAACAAGCCTATGAGTTGTCATTGTTAAAATTATTATTTGAGGTTAGCAAACCATTTTCCTTAGTGCATGTATTATTATCCCCATTTTATAGAGAGAACTGTGGCTCAGAAAAGTTAGATGACTTGCTTATGGTTGAACAACTGGTAAGGGCCAGTTGCTTTTAGGACGTATATCCATCCCTGTTCCCTTTTCCCTCTCTATGGATTATGGTGCCTAGAACATAGTTGGACCTTAAAATTCCCTTTTTGGATTAGCTGTGCCTTTGCCATAGCAGATAATAAATGTTTAATACATTGAATTGAACCTAAGGAACTTCAGTACTTTCCACATTTTCCTAATCTGCCCCAGCTCTGTTTGATGTAGGAGACCAGGGGCCCCTATCTTTTTCTTCTACCCTTCCCTACCTCCTACAGCTGACCTTCTAGAACCTGGGCTATCTGCCTGGAGATAAGGAGGCAGAAAATCAGACCATCTCACGAGGCCCCTTTGTTCTTCCCTAGGGAAGGGAGAGGGTAGGGAAGTGTGTCTTCCCTGGGTGGGTGGCCTGTAGGGAGTCCATAGGCCTTTGTTCCAGTCTCTTGGTAAATATCCCTAGACCTATCCCCCACCAGCCATCTCACCTCCTACAGGGTCAGTATGGATGATGGCAAATCGAGGGAAGTCCCCTTCTTCCTGGGAGACTTCAGACCCCACATTTAACTGGCCGTCTGCTGGGTAAACAGCAGGGAAATGGAGGCAGTTTAGGAGACTTGCCAGCTGTGAAAGGGGGGGGAGGTGGGCAAGAGGTACTCTGGTGACATTGTCATCTCTATTTTTTAAATTCATTTCCTATTTTCTCTTTTCATCTTCAGTGAACAAAACTTCACCTTTTTCTCAGCCTTGGTTTCCTCATCTGAAAAAGGAGGAGGGCTGTCCTAGATGACCTCAAAAGCCCTTCCCAGCTCCAAATCCTGTTTCTAGGAGCTCTTGTAGACTTGGGATCAATATTTCACTGAGAAGGAAATAATTGCCTAGGGGAGGGAAGTGTAACTTGACCAAGGTCACACAGCTGAGGTTAGTGCCAAAAAAGGGGTGGGGGAGCTCAGGCCTGATCTGGAGGATCTGGAGATCTCTGGTCTGGGGGTGGAGACTGAATTGCCCATTTTCACCTTCTCTCCTTATTTACAGCAGAGGCACCTGGCAGATTATCTGGTCCAAATCCTCATTTCACAGAGCTGGGAAGTAAAGTGACTTGTCCAAAGTAATACACTATTTGTACAGATCCCAATTCAGGTCTTTTGGCTGTGCTTTCTACTGTACTCTGGGCTCAGAAGGTAATTTTGTTTTTGTTTTTGTTTTTGCTAGAGGTTTGACTATAGCAGAAGCAGATGCTTCAACATGACTCCTATAAGACTGTGTACTGGATGTCAGGGCCGGAAGTAGGAATGGATAGATGGACATATATTCCTAACAACACAGACTTAAATCTGGAAGGTATGTTAAAGGCCACGTGATCCAATCCAATCAGTTTGCAGATGAAAAAAACTGAGGCCCAGGAAACTTGGATAAGTGACTTGCCTAAAGTAATATGGGTAGTAAAAGACATAGTGGGGGTTCAAACTCAGGTCCTTTGACTCCAAACCCAACTCTTTTCATTCTACCTTATTGCTACAGACACAAATGCACAGATGGTTAGCCATCCATAGACATACTAACTCTGACTCCCAAGGCTTTGTCCTTCCTTCCTTTCTCTTTTTGCTCTATACTATCTCAATTGGTGGGCAGCTAGGTGATGGAGTAGATAGAGCATCCATCCTAGAGTCCTATCTTCCTGAGTTCAAATCTAGCCTCAGACACTTACTAGTTGTGTGACTTTAGGCAAGTCACTTAACCTATTTGCCTCAGTTTCCTCACCTGTAAAATGAGCTGGAAAAGGAAAAGGAAAACAACTCTAGCACCTTTGCCAAGAAAACCCAAAATGAGATTACAAAGTTGGACATGACTGAACAACAACAAAATCTTGCTTGGTGATTTAATGAATTCCCACGAGTTCAATTATGATCTATATATCCAGCCTAAATCACTCTACTGAGCTACAGTCACATGTCTCCCGCTGACTCTTGGATGTCTTAAGCTGGATGTCCCTTAGGCCTCAAATTCAGCATGCCTCCACTTGTCCCAGTCTCTCAGGCTCACAAGCTCTGCCACCCTTGACCCTTCACTGTCTCACCCCGCCTCCCCCATACACAATCCATTGCAAAATCTTGTCATTTCTACAGTAAAAGCATCAACTTATATGTCCCCTTTTCCCCACTCCCACAGTCACCTCCACCTCACACCTGAACTACTCCAATAGGCTTTTAATTAATCTCCCCGCCTTAGGTCTCTCCTCTCTTCAATCTATCCTCCCTTTGGCAGCCAAGGTGATTTATCTAAAGTGTTAAGTCTGGCCATGTCACCCAGCCCTGATCAATGAGCTCTAAGTGGCTCCTTATTATCTTCAGGATCAAATATAAAATATAAAATCCTCCATTTGGTATTTAAAGCTCTTCATAACCTGGCACCTTCCCACTTTTCCACCCTTCGTCTACCTTATTCCCTTCCACTCACTCTGCCCCACTCCCACATGACCATCTCACTAGTTTTTGCACTGGCTATGCCCCATTCCTGGACTGTTCTGGCCTCTTCATTTCCCAGGTTTCCTTCAAAGCCCATTTTTCTTTGTTCTTTCCTCATCTCTGCAGCTGCTAGTGCCTTCTCTTCTGAGATTTCCTTCCATTGTGGCACACAGAAAGCATTTAATAAATGCTCGTTGACTGACTCTCCACTGAGGGATCTTAGACCCTTTGTAACGATTTTCCTCAGAGACTCCTTGAAGATGAAACCTTTTGGAGGTAGGCATGACACTCTTCTTGGGTACCAGATTTTAAAACATAAACCAGTTAACCAATTTGTAAGCATTTATAATGCCTAGCCATTGCCTTGTACCATACACTGTATGCAACTCTGATGGGCTGACCAGTTGTTCAAATGCCAAATATACATCTGCGGAAAAGACCATTTTATGGAGAACTCACACAAGAAAGGCGCTCACATGGTGGTCAGAAGAAGTGATTCAAGGACACTCACAAGGTCTCTCTGAAGAGACAGCATGGCATGCCCTCATCGGAGAAGGTGCTGTTGAGCAAAGCAGAATTGCAGCAGCTCAAAAGAAACACGAGATGCACAAATTTAGAGAATCCACCCCAAATGTTCACATGGCCTCTTTGTGCCTGACCTGTGGTAGAGCCTTCCAAGCTTGTACTGATCTGATCAGCCACAGTCGGACATACTGAAACTTGACTCTAACATAGCGTTATTGGTTTGGTTCTCTTTGAGAAAGGACAGCAACCAACCAAGCAGCCAGGTGCAGAGGATGGAAACACAAAAGAGAAAGACCTTCTGCTTCAAGCGCCTTTGGGAAGGCTGACTTGGGAAGACTGGCACACCTCAGTTGTGAATGAGTGTCAGAGGCTTTCTCCCCATAAGGAAAATGCAGAGCATTAAAGGGGGAGGGACAGGAAGCAAAGGGCAAGGATATGAAGACTAAATTTGTTTAGTTGGAGTAAAGAAACTAGCTTCAAAGACTTCACAGCTTTGCCTAGGGCTACTTTGAGAGGCATATAAGGAAGTAGCTGAGGTGGAAAGAGACCTATGCTGGAAGTCAGGAGGCCTGGGTTTTAGTTCTGGCTTAGACATACTTACTTGCTGTGTGACCCAGGATGTCACTTCCCCCTCTCTGGACCTCGATCCTTAGTTGTCAAAAGGGAATCGTCCCAGCCCTAATTATCTCTAGGTGATGTCAGGAAAATCAAATTAGAAGGCGGTGTAAAAGGAGGGAGTGTTATCAGTGTGTGTGTGTGTGTGTGTGTGTGTGTGTGTGTGTGTGTGTGTGTGTGTGTTACCCATAGTAGGGGCTTAGTAAATGTTTGCTAAGTGATTAAATGAGTTATGTAGAAACATACACTTCTGGAAAACTAGGAAACAGAATCAGGAATAAAGAAATGTGTTTTCCTCTCTGTTTCAGCATGAGTGGTTGGGGATCTAGGGAATAGGGAGGTGCTTGACAGGCTGGGCTGTTGTTTGGTAGAGCTGGAGTAGGCGAATAACAAAGCCAGCCAGATAGAACTTGGCGGTTTTCCCTGGTCCCCCTGAACCCAGCTTTGGGTTTAGGGAAACTGACTATGGTTTTCTCCCTTTGAGGAGCAGAGTTGGGGGCTGAGTGTGGAAAGAGGAGGAAGGATGGTGGTTTGGGGGCCACAGACAGCAGGTAATCCAAGGCAGCATTGGCTTGGGTCTTCCTGGATCTGCCAAGCCAAAGGAGTCTCTTTGGGAACCGTCAGATTGCTCGGCTCTCTCTATGCCACTACTCACTCCTTTCTCTATCTCCCTCCTCTCCCCCCAGCTTTCACAGATATAGGGCACTCAGAAGTGACCCTGCCTGCTGGCCTCCATGCTTCTCTGAGTTCTACTGCCCAGCTCACACCTGCCTATTTCCCTCCCTCTCTCCCTCCCCCCCCCCCCCCCCCATTATTCGTATCTGACACCACTTGGCCGAACTACCAGACCTGGATTCCCCTAGAATTTCTTCCTTTCAGACAAACCCTGAGTGCTCAGTCAGCCAAGCCCCAGAACAGTATCAGGGCCAAATCCATTCATCATCATTCAAGAACACTAACCAAGTGGGGACCTGAGTTCTGACTGGGTTGGCACCATAGGGGGCAAATTGGGGGCCCAGAATCTTTCCACTCTTCCACACAAACTGATGGTCTAAACTGGCTGACATTGAGAAAAAACTTCCAAAAGAGACCAACAGAAACACAGGAAAATGGCAAATACCAGTCCATAAACAAACAGTCAGTAGGAAGGGTAGTGGAAAGAGTAGATAGGGCTTGGTAGGGAATCAGGAGAACTGGACTTAAATTCTACCTCAGCATGAATAATAACAACACTCATTTTACAAGTTTGCAAATTGCCTTCCAATAACCCTGTGAGGTAGGTCCTGCAGAAATTATTTATCCCCACTTTACAGATGAGGAAACTGAGGCCCGAAGATATTAAGGGACCTGATAAAGATCATCTGTAAGAGTCAGCAGTCTCATCCAGGTATCCTGACAAGAGCGCCCCACTCTCGTTCAGAATCCTACGCTACTGCTTCTCACTAACTTGCTGGAAGACCCCAGGCTAGTCTCTTTCCTCCTCTGGGCCTCAGACTTCATATATGTATGTACATATATGTGTGTGTATATATATACACATACAGGAATATATACACGTATTGTATATATACACATACAGGTATATATACACACACTTCTGTATGTATATGTATATAGATAGATACACATTATATATACATATACACACATGTATAAAATTTAACACATGAATATTTCGGGGTAGAAGGAGCAAAAAGGGAACTGCAATGAAACTGGAAACCTGTTACATAATCATTTCTTTTAAAAAGCATGTATTAAATTTAACACAGTAACTACAAAACTGTCTTGCTTGGCAGTGTAACCTTCTGAACTTCCATCTGCTCTCTTCTATCCATTTAAAAATGTTTTATAGACTCTTTTCTTCCCTTCCCCCCACCCCCAATCCTCCCTTGTAACAAATTAGTAGAATCAAGCAAAATATATCAACACATAGGCTAAGTTTGAAACTTTATACCCTAATTTGCACCTGTAGGCCATCCCCTCTGCCAAGTGGGCCTCAGTCTTTTCCTCTATAACATGAAGGACTTGATTGGGATTTGATCAACTCCTGTCTCAGATTCTACGAGACTCAGTGTTCACACGAGGCATGATCAAGCAGAGAATGTAGGAAAGAGAGACTCAAACATGAGTGCTACATGTAGAAAAGTTTTCCTACTAAAAACAAAACAACTAGACACTTGCTAGGGCTCCTTCAACATCTAGCATTCTGTGAGTTAAGGAAATCTTTCCTTGGGTTAAACTCCAGATATCCTGGAGGAAGCAAGAGGTCCAGGAGTTGAATCCATGGGAGAGGCTGGGCCTCAGAAGCAGGTCTGGATAGGTTGGGGCAAGACAGATGTTTGGTGGAAAGGCCTCACTTCTTCTGGGCAGTCTCTCTCCACAGTCAGATAAATGGAATTTGAAAGAATGTAAGGGAGAAGAGCCTGGGGGCCCTTACAAAGGCTTAAGACCCTGAGGGGAGGAACTGAGTCCGGGGGTTTCTTGGGTTAGTTTTAGGTCAGATCCTATCAAGGTTAATTATTCATTAACTTGAGGAAGGGAGAAGCTAGGAATCTGTGACCTGCCATTCAGAGACAGAGAGGCCTCTGAAGAAGTCCCTCATAAACTGGAAAAGTAGCCCTCGAGGGGGGCTTGGATTAAAGGTGAAATAGTTTTTGCTGGTGGTATACAGCTTGAGGCTGAGAGTGGACAGCCAGGTAGAAAGGATTGTGCTTGGGGGCAGGCAGCTACATTCCAGAAGCCAGAGAGAATTTTCCATCTCTGTGCACATACTCTGAAGCACCCCTACTGATCCATCTGGGTCGCCTGAAACATTTGTTCCGCAAAAACAAAATGTTTCCACATCCATTCTCTCATATTTTTCCTCACAGACAGTCCTGTGAGGTTGGTAATGTGGAGCAGATGTTGTACTCATTTTTGAGGTGAGGAAACTGAGGCAAGAGAAAGCCAAGTGATTCACCCAAAGTTCCCACAGCCCATGAGTGCTAAAGCTGGGATCAAAATGTAGTTTGTGAAGCTATGGACTCTTTACTTGATTTCATCTAACTGTCCAATGACCCTTCGCTGTTCCTTGGGAGCAGGTGGTGAACTGAGGGGATGCTCCCCCCTGACTATTTTATATTTCAATCCATGTCACTGATTGGCTTACACAATACAGTTTAGCTCAGAGTAGTTTTTTGGTCGTCAATACTGTATTATGCATAAGGACTCTCATAGTCCCTAAGAGAGCTATCTCATAGCAGGAGAAAATTTAATTCAGTCTCATTCAACAAGCATTTATTGGCCACTTGCTGTTCGGTGAAGTGTAGGTGTTATGGGAAGATACAAGGATTAAAGATATTCTTGTCTTCAAGAAGCTTACAGTCTACATGGGAAGGTGCCTCTCGGCAGAGAGATGGTGGACCATGGGTACAAAATGAGGTCTTCAGACTAGGTCAGTGTTACGATTTGGTTTTTCTTGACTGTATTTATTGAGACGCATTATGGCATAGTGCATAGACAGACTGCCTCAAAATTAGTGTGACCTTCTAGGGCTTTCCAGGTAACTCTCCAAGACCATACATTGAGTAACAAGGTCCAGTTTGTGTTAATAAAAGGAATGTCTTCACTGGAAGTTTCCTACACCAATGAGATCACAGGCCCAGACTCAAGAAAAACCCCAACTGATTTATTACAGTTCTCTTAATCACCAAATCTGATGGCCTTTTCTCGTCGATCAACATCCTTCTTGACCTCTCTGCTGCCTTTGATACCATCAGTGCCCTTCTTTCCTTTGGTACTCTCCTTTTTCACCAGGTTTTCATGACACTGCTTTTTTCTAGTTCTCCTACCTGCATGACAGATACTTCTCAGTTGCCTTTGCTGTATTTTCATTAAGGTCACATCTGCTAATTGTGGATATTTCCCTCAAGATGCTCCTAGGCCTTTTTTCCCTCTACACTATTTCACTAGGTAATCCCAACAACTCCCATGGATTCATCTGTCATCTCTATGCATGTGAGTCTCAGATTTATTTACCCAGCCCTAACCTCTCTCCTGACCTCCAGTCTCACATCTCCAACTGATACCTCAAACTCCACACTTCCAAAACTGAAGTGTATCTTGCCCTCAAACCCATTCTTACTTTTTAACTTAACTGTGACACCATTCTCCTAGTCACCCAGGTAGTCTAGGTGACTACCCTTTTCTCCACCCCCCATATCCAAACAATTGTCAAGTCTTATTGTTTATGCCTTTACAACATCACTGTTGACCCTTGAGTCTGACCCTTCATGACCTCATTTGAGGTTTTCTTGGCAGAGATACTGGAGTGGTTTGCCACTTCCTTCTCCAGCTCATTTTACAGATGAGGAAACTGAGGCACACAGTTAAATGACCTGCCCAGGATCACACAGTTAACAAGTATCTGAGGCTGCATGTGAACTCAGGTCTTCTTCACTCCAAGTCCAGTACACTACCCAGTGTGCTGCCCAGCTACCCATTCATAGCATCACTGGCATACTCTATTCTCTCCTCTGACAGGTTTCACCATCCTGGTACAGGCCCTCATCTCCTCATGCCAGGATTATTGCAACAGAAACAGTCTTCTTCTTGCCTCAAGTTTCTCCCTCCTCCAATCCATTCTTTTTACTCTGTTGTCAGACTGATCTTCCTAAAGGGCAAATCTGGCTGTATTACACCCCCCTCCTATTTAATCAATTCCCATGGCTCCCTATTGCCTCCAGAATGAAATATATAATCCTCTGCTTGGCTTTTAGAAGCTTTCATAACTTTGTCCCTAGCTACCTTTCTGATCTTCATGCACCTCACTCATCCCATACAATCTGGGATCCAGTGCCACCAAACCCACCATCTCTCATCTCTGGGCATTTTCATTGGCCATCCCCCATGCTGGAATGTTTTCCCTCCTCATCTCTATCTTCTGACTTCCCTGACTTCTTTCAAGGCCCAGTTAAGGTCCCATCTTCTACAGGAAACCTTACTAGAGCCCTCTTAATTCTAGTATTTTCCCTCTGTTGATTATTTCCAGTTTATCCTATGTATAGCCTTTTTGTATGGAGATGCTTGCACATTGTCTCCCTCATTAGGATGTGAATTCTGAGAGCAGGGATTGTTTATTTGCCTTTCTTTGTATCCCCAGAATTTTGTACAGTGCCTGGCACATAGTAGGTACTTAATAAATGTTTGTTGACTGACTGACTGGCTGGGAGAATCAATGGCAAGTGATTTAAAATAAAAGAACACACAAAAAAAATCTGAACGAAAAATAATCTAATTGAGAAGGCAGAGTTATGAAGCCAATAGGGCAGGGAGCATTGGGAGGGGAAGGACATGGAGACTGAATGATTGTGAGAACAATGGTGGGCGACAGAAAAGAGGGGGTGAGAGAGGGTGGGATGGGGTCAGATTTCCCAGGGAGCTCTCACTACCAAGAAATACCGAGGAATTCTAATACTACTATGTGCCAGGGATTGCGTGCTAAGTACTTTACAATGATCATCTCACTGATTTTTTACAACCCTGGAAGGTAAGTGTTGTTTTTAATCTCCAATTTACAGATGAGGAAATTGAGGCAAACAGGGGCTGAGTGACTTGTACAGCATCGCATTAAGTGTCTTGAGGCTTGATTTGAACTTGTGTCTTCCTGACTTCAGGTCAGGTGCTCTATCCCTACCACCTAGCTGCCCCTAGTAACAACAGTGCTTGCATGCATTGCCTGCTAAGAAGCTGTCTCCACTGTGAAGTCCTTCCTGGTTTCCAGCTGAAAATTTTCTTTCCCTCCTCAGATTTTCCAGGGGGGCTTTGCTAAGATCTCTCCCTTACCACCATGGTGCCAGACTTAGCTATCAATTATGTATTAGATTTCCCCCTCTATTCTCCCATTCCCCCAGAAGAAAGCAAGCTTCTTTAAATCAGAGATAGTATTATTTTGTTGTCATTCTGGTATTTTCAAGGCCCAGTACTGAGGCCCAGCAAATACCAGGTACTTAATAAATACCTAGGGCATCTAGGTGGTGGAGTAGATAGAGTGCCAGAGTCATGGAGTCAGGAAGACTCCTCTTCCTGAGTTCAGATGTGGCCCCAGACACTTATTAACTGTGTGACCCTAGGCAAGTTGCTTAATCCTGTCTGCCTCAGTTTCTTCATCTGTCAAACATGCTGGGGAAGGAAATGGTGAACCACTCCAATATCTTTGTCAAGAAAATCCCAAATCCCAAATGGGGCCATGAAGAGTTGGGCACAACTGAAACAACTGAACAACAACAATAACAACTTGGTGAATTGAATGAAATTGGGGGACAAAGGAGGAAAATGAAAAGGATTCTGATAATTAAGCGAGTCACCCAAGGATGACAAAGTCTCTGCCCTCAGTGAGCTTACATTCCTTCTAGAAGGTAGATAAGCAGAGGGGAGTTTTCAGAAAGAATAAAGAACAGGAAGGAATACAGGAATTGAAATGGGGGGTGTGCAGAAGATGGGCAACAGATGATCTATTACATCTTAAGAGAAACACTGATTCCCAAGAGCTAAATAAGAGTGGAGGAGAGAAGGAGAGAGACACACAGAGAGAGGCAGTGAGAAATCAGACTAAGGCTTAGAGATTCCTGACAGTATAAGAAGGAAAATGAGTCACACCCCCACCCTCCCTGTGAGAGCCGTGGAGGTCCTCTGGCTGAGGGCATTTAAACCTAGTCTGGGGAACACATCAGAGAATTTCATTGTTGGAAACGGCCTCTTACAGACTTCTCTCTTGGGGGCCTGGGGAGGTGGTGCCTGTTTCCCTACTCACTGATTCCTGCAGGGTGGTCCTCTTAAAAAGGCCCCCTTTGGGCTTTAAATGGAGCCATATTAAAAATAGGCCACCCCTTCTGGTAACTCTGTCTCTTGAGTCATAGTAATAATTCATGTTCCTATAATGTTCCCCTCACTGCAGTCCTGAGGGGAAGGTAGCATAAGTATTATTATTATCATCCCTATTTTATAGATTAGGAAACTGAGGTTCCAAGAATTGAAGTGGATTATTCAAGGACACACCATTGTTAAGAGAGAATTACAGTCTGGACTGGGAATCAAATCTTCGCCTTCCAAGTAGAGTTGTCTTTCCATGCTGAGAACCTGAAAAGCCATCAGGACCATCAGGCTCCAGGGCCCTCATTTCTCCAAGGTTCTCTTAGGATCCTAGATTTAGAGGCAGAAACTTCTACATCAACATCCTCATTTTACAGTTAAAGAAACTGAAAACAAGAAAAATGAAGTGACTTGCCCAAAGGCACACCAGTGATTAGCATCAAAATGGGGATTTGAACATGGGTCAGTGCTCTTTTCACTGTATCTCATGACCATGCTCAACATGAGGACTTCAGAATTGCTCATGGTCCAAATAGGTTCAGTCCTTCCTTTAAAGCCTGGGACCCTTCCCAGATCTGCTTACGACTCTCCAAACACCACCATCACTATCACCACCACAATTACCTTCGTACCCTAGAACTTCCTTCAGTACCTTGGGTCTTCTTAGACTTGGAACATCCCTACATCCTTGTGGCTCCATTCTCTCATTATTATAATTTTTTGTCGGGGAGGCAATTGGGGTTAAGTGACTTGCCCAGGGCCACACAGCTAGTAAGTGCCTGAGGCTGACTTTGAACTCAGGTCCTCCTGATTCCAGGGCAGGGGCTCTAACCCCTGCATCACCCAGCTACCCGTCATTCTCTCATTATTAGTAAGTTCCTTCAGATCCTCCATTTGGGGGAAGGTCCAGTCTGGCCCTCCTAGTTCTGTTTCTGATTCAGCAGACTTTACCTTCACTCAATGCCCCCCCCCTCCCTTTTTCATCCCATTAGGATGTAAGCCTTTTGAGGGAGGCAACTGTTTTCATTTTGCTTGTGTTTGCCTCCTCAGTCCCTATCAATGCCAGGCACACAGTTAATATTTCATGAAAGAAGGCAGCCTGCCTGACTAGGGGCAGTGATACAAGAGAGAGAAATCATCCAAGATATCTGGTAGTCTCAAAACTTGGGTTTTTGTCACAACCCTGAATTAAATACAACACATCTTTTGTTGTTGTGCTTGTTTAGCTGCATTTCAGTTATGTTTGATTCTTTGTGACCCCATTTAGGGTTTTCTTGGCAAAGATACTGGAGCCATCTTTTTTTTTTTTTTTTTTTTTTTTTTGCCATTTCTTTCTCCAGCTCATTTTACGGGGGAACAGGGCTAAATGACTTGCCAGCTGGTAAGTGTCTGAGACTGGATTTGAACTCAGGCCTTCCTGACTCCAGGCCTGGCACTCCATCCACTGCCCCACATTAAAGGCCTGATACATAGTAGGCAATAGGAATCCAAAGACCATCAATTCAAGTCAAGCCAACAAATGTTTAATAAGTGCCTGCTATCTGCTACGCACCATGCTAAGCACTAGAAGAGAAAAATGAAGCCATCTCTGCTCTCAAGGAGCTTAGTGCTCATCCTGAATTACTGACTGCCCCCTCTCTCCATGTATTGATGGGATCTGCTCCCCAGCTCCCCATAGCTGGGGAAGAAAAAGGCATCTAGGAGTTAGGGAGGGTATGCCTCAAATACTGGGGGCTCTGCCCCAGAAAGGGAAGTACGGACTCTAGAAGCAGGAGAAGAACTGGGTTTGAATTCTGGGGTAAGTGTGTGTGTGTGTGGGGGGGATATCTCAGGGAAGATGATAATGGTGATAACCACCTGACCAGTCCGAGCTAAGAGAAACCTCCTATATGATTGATTGCCTTGGACTTCTCTGGTTCCCTTACAACAGAAAAACTCAAACAATTGGGGGGAGGAAAAAAGAGGAAAAGAGGGGGTGGTGGGATTTGTTCAGCCTGAGAGGGTAGGGGGTAGAAAATAGAATTTCAAAGCAGTTTTCCCCTCGACTACCCCCTTTCCCAGCCCTCCCCCACACCTATCCCCACTCCCCACACAGGCTGCATTCCACAAATACAGACACACTGGGGGTCCAGGCTGGGGAGAAATCAGCTTAAACTGGAGCTCAGGTTACAGCCCGACTGCCTTCCAAGCAACTCAGATCCTCCTGGTCCCTTCCAATCTAAACTCACCCTGGTGGGACACTAAATTCCAGCCCACACTCCCACCCCCTCCAGTCCCCTCACCTTCACCTCTCATCCTGCTGGCCCCTGTCATGAGAAAGGAAGTCAGTCTAGCAGGAGGGAGGGAGGGAAAGAGAGAAAGGCAAAGGGCGGACTGAATTTCTGAGTCTGAAAAGGAAGCTGAACATGGTGTGTGTGTGACTGGAAGAAAGGGAGAGAAGGTGGGGGTGGGGTGGGGGGCATAGGGATCGAAGGGTCATGAATTTAAAGCTAGAAGGGGCCTCATGGCATCTATAAGGACCTTTTTCACTGATGTGGAGACTGAGGCAAAGGCCCAGAAAGGTGGAGAGACTTGCTTAAGGTCACACAGCTAGTAAATAGCAGAGCTCAGTTTCAAACCTAGATTTCTCTGACTTCCTGCTGTACCACGCTCCCCCAGTTATGTCTGATTCACGAGGTTAGAGATGAAAAGGACCTTAGAGGTCTTTGTCACCCTCACTTTTCAGACGAGGAAACTGAAGGTTGGAGTGATCAACTAATTTAGCCAAAATCATGGCCAGATAGCCTAGGCAGGATTCTAACCTGGGTCCACTGACCTAAGGGCGTCTGACAAAGGATTAAGAATGAGCAGATCAGAATTTAAATCCTGGCTCTGTTCCCTTTTACCTGTATGACCTGGGGTAGGTCACTTAATGTTTCAGGGTCTTCAACTGTTGTAGTCAATGACTTGAAATTCAGGGCTCTTTCTACTATATATTATTGCCTCTAGTAGTCCCTCCCTCTTTTTTTTTTAAACAAGAAAAAAGTAGTAAACTCTATGTTTCTTAGGTCTAAATCTTACCTGATTAGCCCTTAAGATCATTTCAAGTCCTTGAAATGGGACTAGGATAGAGCTAGGGGTTGCAAAAAGGGAACGATGTAGGTGGAATGAGATAGGTTTGGGGGTCATGGGAAGGATCATTCCTTAATGGGATCATTCCTTAAGGGCTGAGGTGCACACAACTCAATCAGTGCTGTCTTCTGCTACACACACACACACACACACACACACACACACACACACACACACACACACACACACACACACACACACACACACACACACAGAAACACATTCTCTTTCTCCCTCTCTCTCTCTTTCTCTCTCAGCCCAGAGCAGCAAAGAGCAATGGAAAATATGCTAGGTTCAATCTTCCCCAACTGGGGCCTCACAGAGCTTAAGGGATTGAGGGTTAAAGTAACCTTGTAAATAAGAACTGAGGTTTCCCAGCCCACAGATGTTCTAATGCAAAAATGCATGACCTCAGCATTCTTTCCAACTAGCCCAATTTTACATTATTAGCTTGTCCAAGACAAGCTACTCATTTCATGTAGCCAAGAAATTCATTCTGTCCTCCTAAACAATTTTGGCTATTCTGGGCACCATCATGACCTTGCCCTGGGGTGCTTAGAAGTCAGGTTATGTGAAGGCTGGGATGGATCTTACATATACTTTCTACACTGCCCTATATCTGCCAGTGTTCCACACTCTGTGGGTGCTTAATAAATGTTTATTGGATTGAATTGGCATAAAGAGAAAGGTGCAGAGGAGTAGATACCTACTTCCATTTCCCCATTAAACACCATTCCTCCAATCTTTATTTTGCAGATGTGGAAAATGAGGCCACTGACTAACCAATTATGGCACAATGGAATAATTAACTTTGAGAATTTGGACACCCATATTCCCAGCCTGCCCAGGGACATGGCCTTACAGGTGGGTGGTGGGGGAAGGGGAGTTGACTTTCACAATGTTTGTCTTTTGAACATAGAAGGGACCTTAGAGATCATAGAATCATAGATCTAGAATTGGAAGGGACCTTAGGGATCATTGAGTTCAACTCCCTCTCCTTAGAGATAAGGAAATTGAGGCTCAGACTGGTTCAAGGGACTTGTCCAAGGTCACACAGTTGTAAGTGTCAGATGGAGGATTTGAACCCATGTTCTCTGTCTCTAGAGTCGATGCTCTTTCCACTCTTTCACTAGTCCAACTCCCTTATTTTACATTCAAGGAAACTGAGACCCAGAGAAGTCACACAACTGAGCCTGAGTTAAGACAGGAACTTTTTTCAGACTCAACAAGCAAATAAAATATACTGTCTGAATGTTATGCCCCACCCCAACAGCCAGGACCTCGTATAACACTCTACACATAGTAGGTGCTTAATAAATATGGAGTGGAACTCAACCTCAGTCTCCTCTAGTGGTTCTGCTTCAGCCCTAAGGATGATTCTGGCTCCAAGATTCTGGTTCTAAGGACTCACCTGGCCTAAGTGAACATGCTGGGGATAGGTGGAGCAGGATAAATTCTCAGAGAGTTCTCCTTTTTACCCTCTGGGAAGAAGCCAGGGAGGATTAATTGCCTGGGCTCGGTTTTGCCCAGCCTGGGCCAAGGAAGTCTAGGTGTGGGGAACTTTCTTTCAACATTCCTAAAACTCCTCTCAGCCCCTAGACCTGCCCTGTCCTGCAGGGAGGGAAGTCATTTACTCCACCAACACTCAGGGGATCACCCGCTTCATTTGAAGCCCAGAAATAGAAGCTGCAGTTGTGGTTCCTGCCCTAGGGGTGCTAAGATAAGACAGAGGCAAATATCTCTGCCTGGGCTAAAGTTCATGGACTGAAGAATGTCTCTCCATACTCAGCAAATGAGTAGATTGTGCCTGTATTAACCATTCTGTTTTCAAGCCAGTGGTTTGTTTACTTAGCCGCTGACGTCTTCCTCCTAAGGGTCTATTAGTGTTTGTGTAGCCTGGTAAAGGGCAAAATTGGGTTTGTGTTTACTTTTCGTTCCCAGGGCTAATGACGCTTGACAAACAAACAGACAAACAAAAACACTACACCCTTTTGATGTGCCAAGAGCCCCTGGCCCTTACAGCTAAGTTACCAAGCCAAATTGCTCCCCTCTCCTCCTTCCTGGCCCCCACCCCTACCCTAGGCACTCTCTTGAGCACCTTCTACCTTTCCAACCTTATCTTCTGTTATTTCCTCTTAGCTCTAGGCGCACCAGTCTCCCCCAGGCCTGTTCCCTGAATGAGCCTTGTACCCTCCTGACTGCCCAGAGTGTCTCTCCCCCCATCTCCAGTTTTGCAAGTTCTCGTCATCCTTTTCTTCTCAATTCTCATGCTGCCATCTCTCCCCAATGCTCCTACTACATCACAAAGGGTCTCTTTTCCCCCCTGCTCTCTCAAAATGTGCAGCGTTCCCATGCACTCACACTAGGCACTATTTGTACTTAAGTTTTTGTATATTTCTTCTTTTCCCTGTTAGACTTTAAGCTACTTGAGGGTAAGGGATAAGACATTCACATTTGTATCTTAGACAATGTTTCACCTACAGTAGGTAGCATTCGAAACATACTGGATGCATCATCTTCAATCTAGTAATCTGATGATCATTGTTGTTTTTAGTCAGAAAAATGGATTAGGTATGGTCCTTATAGTCTCAGAGCTTAATAATAACTCATATGTAGGCAATACTTCAAGGTTCCCAAAGCACTTCACATGTCATCCCATTTGAGTCTCATGACAACCCAGTGAGACAGATAAAGCAAGGATTGTTATCCCCATCCCCAGTTGAGATAATAGGCTCAGAGACGTCAGGTCACTCACACCTGGCCATACATCCAGTAAGGCAAGAGCTGAACCCAGTTATTCCTGACTCCTGCTTTAATTCTCTGTCCACTATATCATACTGCTTCGGGTTTCTGTCCCCATTGGGAGAAAAGACATATATGAAAATCTAAGCAAAATTTAAGACAATTTGAGATATGGCTGCAAAAAGAAGGGCTATGGATAGTAAATACAGTAGGAGTTTGCAGGGGTGGGAATGCTGGATAATCACTGGGGCCCATGGTAGTAAATAGTCATAAATATCAAGCATTAACCAATACTTGCAGATTTTTATTTTATTTCAAACTACATGTCGTGTTTCATCCGTTGCTGAAGAAGACCATGCCATCAGAGAAATGATGACATGACTTGCACTTGACTTTGTTTTGAGTGAGGGAGGGCTTGTGCAGGTCATCAACCTCACTTCTCCTCCAGTGCCATCTGAATTCAGTGACCTGATATTCCTCAGGATGACTAGAGATGACCCAGGATGCACTGGGAGACCTTGGGTCTTTTAGGCCAAGGTCTTCGCAGGTACTTACTTAGGGTGAGGCAATGCCCATTCATTGAATAGGCCTCTAGCCTAAGAAGTAGCCAGGGCATGGTCCCTTTAATGAGGTCAAGAAAAACAAAGACATCAGGCTGGGTGCAAAACAGCAGCAGTTACGATTGATAATTACTGTAAAGCTAGGAAGGTCCAGAGGAGCCCTAAGGCAGGGGCCCCTTGGAATCCCAGTTTCAAAGTGCAATAGGTTTAAGGTTTTGGGAGAGCATAGGGCACAGGACAGGGACAGATCCTGTCCTAAACTACATCTACACAAGGAAGGTCTTCTTGGTCTGATGCTTAGCACAATGCCTGACACATGGTAGTTACTTAATAAAAGTTTAGTGACTGGTCTTCTCTGTCTTCTTGAGATCCAGTGCCCGTTCAGATGTGGGGCCTATAAAAGAGTCTCCCTGTGGGAGGACAGGCAGTAATCAGTAAAGGCATTGGAGGAACCCAGCCAGGTGTCCTTGGTCTGCAGGGGGAGTGGAAAAAAACCTTCAAACATCGGGTGATGATGGCTTTCTGAGAGGTGGGGGAGGGAGAGAAGTGCATTGGGATGATGGGGGATAGATATCTGCCTGACCAGAGTGGAGGGTCTCAGCCACAGTGTCAAGTTGTGTTTGGTGAATCTAGGGGAGTTCAAAGTCCAGGAGCTTAGTCAATACAAAGTCTCCATGAATGCAAAATATCCCTGACTCAGGATGGGAGAAAAGAGGAACTCAGGGTGTGAGAATCCAAAACCAAAGTAAAATGAAACAAAACAAAACAAAAACCACCTCTCTGATTTTTGGGGACCTCTCTCAGCATGAGTGACAGGAAGATTGTCTTTGCTCTGGACCCACCTCTTCCTCCTGCCTAACACACCCCTTCCCTAACTCTTCCTGCCTTTTTTCTGGAAACTTATATTCCCATGCTGGAAATGCCTACACCTCATGTTTCTGCCCATCATGGATAACATCACAGATCAGTCAGTCAATAAACATTTTATTAAGTACCTACTATGCGCCAGTTAGAACAAAAAGCACAGTGCCTAGGAGAGGAGCTTTGAGGATGACAGAGGTCATTTCTAAATTTCAAGGTCAGATCACTTCATAGGATCAAAGAGCTGAAAGGGAATTTAGAGGTCATCTGTCCAATCCCCTCATGATAGAAATGAGGGAAAAAGTCCAGAAAGGATAAGAGACTTGCCAAGGTTGTTGGAGCAGTGACACCTTAGATCCCATGATCCCTCATCACTCATTCTATGCTCTATGCAGTTGCATGATCATTTCCCTTCTTGGTACCTCCATTTCTCAGTAAAACGGGGCGGGGTAGGGTGGGTTGGGGAGGGGAGGGGCTGTCATCTTTGTCTTGATGACCATTCCCTGCATGGAAGACAGATGGTATGAGAACCAAAGAGAAAGATAGTGGAAATGGGTTTTGAGCTCCTTGGGATTAGAAGAAGCTGAAGCAATGGGATAGTAATGAAATGAGGGGCTTAGCAGCCTGTATTCTTAGTTATCCCTTTATGTCTGATATGTCCTAACTCTCCATCTGGGCTGGGAGCTCCTCTCAGTCAATGCTTTTCTAGTACTCTTTGTACACCTTGTAGCCTAGGGGCCTTAGCACAGTGGCCCACCGATATACAGCAGGTCCTCATTAAAGGTTTGCTACCAGTACTGAGAATTCTCTCTTGATTCTCCTTCATTTTAACTCATAAGCCAGAAAAAAAAAGAATGAGGAGAGAGTCAGAGAGGACTGGAGTTTATTAGGAAAGAAAATGGCCTGGAAAAGGTGGGGAAGAAAGTGGAGAAAGAGGCAGAGGCCAAATGTGGGACCCCAATGGGTGTGTGCCCCAGTCACTGAAGGGGCTTCATGGGATAGCAGGTATAGGAGGGCACTGAAAACCCTCTCTCACCACCTTCCCCCTTCCTCAATTCAAAACTCCCACCCTTCACCTCCATGGCTCACTCCCCAGCGTTGAAAAACTCAACAAAGTCCCCCTCCCTGACAGCCACCCTTCCCCTCCTGTTAGGGTAGTGTTTCTTTTTTTTTTAAGGCTGGGGGCTCTGTGAATGTGATGCCAGACAGAAGGTGGTCCTGATGAGGTATCACCCACAGAGAAAAGGTCGAAAGAGAGAGGAGAAAGGAGGGGGGAATGAAAGAAAGAGAGAACTGAGAGGGGGGCAGAGACACAGAGACAAAGTGACAAAGACAAAGACAGAATGAGAAGGAGCTGGGGGGGGGGGGTGAGAGAAAGAATTGGAAGAGGGGAGAGAGGCCCAGAAGCAGACAGAGACAAGGAGACAGGAGAAAGGGGAGGGAGGGAAAGAAAAGGGGCAGAGAAAGAGAGAACAAGGAGAAAGGAGGGGGGAATGAAAGAGAGAAGAGCTGGAAAGGAAAGCTAGAGAAGAGAGCTATGGAAAGAGAGAGAAGAGAGATGAGGGAGAGAGGGGGAAGGTGGAAGGGGTGGGAGGGAGAGAGGGGGAAGGTGGAGGGGGAGGGAGGGAGAGAAGAAAGTGGAGGGAGCCCCGGAGCCCCAGCAGAGAGAAGGGGCTGGAGAGCTTGGGGGAAACAAAAGAGCGAGAGAGCGAGCGAGGCAGGGAGAGCCGGGGAGGGAGTCTGAGCAGAAATCTGTAGCCCAGGATGTCTGACTTTCTGTCAGCCGTCTCTGATTAACGGGCTGCCTTCCAGCTCCGAGCCGGCTGCGTTCCTGGCAACAGAGCCCCGAAGCTTCCTGGCGGGGGCGGGGCCTGCTGAAAGGTTACATTTGCACAATGCGCCTCTGGTAAGCCGTGCCAGGGGTTACAGGGTGGGGAGGGATGGAGGGGGTAGGGGGAGGAGGAGGAGGAGGAGGAGGAGGGAGCAAAGAGCGAGGGAGAGAAAAGGCTGCAAACGTTCTGTGCTGCCTGGGTAATGGAAAAATTCCTCTGGGGGAAGCAGAGAAAAATATTCAGTTACACTCCACCAGCACAAAGCCTTCTCCAAGGAGAGCCTCCATCTCCCGCCTGCGCTGCGGAGAACAGCCCCGGCCTCGGCGGCAGCCTTGCTTAGGAGCCAGCCGCTCTGGGAGCCCTGGAGCGGGGCCTCCACACAATGCCACCCGACTGGTGGAGCGGGCGCCTAGCTTCTCGCCTTCTCTCCTTCGCCGTGTGCCATCCCTGGCTAGAAAATACAGGTGGCACGGTGAATGGGCTTCACCACCCCCAGACCCCCACCTCCAGCCCCCAGATCCCATCCAGGGGCCACGCCCCCGTCCCTCGTGCCCGGTGGGTTGGCCAGAGGGTGCCAGAAGCTTAGCTGAGCTAGAGACAAGTGATGTCTAGCTGGATTGGCAGGGCTCCGAAGCCTCCCTGTGGCTAAGGGAGATGCTGTCATTCTGGGACTTCCTCAACCCCAGATATGGTAAAGGGGTGTGAGTGTGTGCGCGCGTGTGTGTGGTGCTGAGTTGCTTTTCTGGACAAACATTTGGGGTTCAAGGGAGCCCCCTTAACTTCCTTAACTCTCCCTTTCACCGACCATCCCCTGCTCAGTAGACTTAAGTGGCTGCCTATTCTCATCCCTCAGGGTTTCGGAGCCCCGCCAACCCAGTTCTTCCAATCTTTTTGCCTAGCTTTCAGGGCCCTTCATAATTTAACTCTGCCCTGTTTGAATTTCTCCTGCTTTCCAACACACAGCTTCTGCTCCAGTCTGGTTGAGCCTCCTCGCTTATCCCACTCTTCCCCTATGTGTTGCCCAGCTCAAGAACCGCCTCCTGTCCTCTACAAAGGCTTCATCTTTTCCAGCCCTTTAGTTACACAGCCCCCTCCTTCCAACTCTGACATTCCACTCACACATCATTTAGTCCTGAAGAAGCCTGTTTAGCACTCTTCTGTGCTTTGTCATATGGAAGGCAGTTTCCTAGTTTAGTTCTGTTAGTGACACTTGGAACTTCTGGACACCTGCATTAGGACTTACACACCTCTGTAAACTCCAACACAAGGCTTAACACATGGTCAATCCCCAGTACAGACAGATGAATGGATTGCCTACAGACAAAGCTACCCCAAGATTTTTGAGGTCCAGAGGTTGAAGAGCAAGTACAAATAGAAAGTAGTAAGACTGCCTCCTCCTAGGAGACATATAAATGATCGTCTTCCAAAGTCACACCTCCATTATCCATTCTTTGAGGCCCAAGACTTAAAAACATACGTCTTTAGTATTACCCTACAGCACAAATCCTTGCCCACATTCAATAGGCATATATGTCTGCAATGCTTTATAGTTTTCTAGAGGTTTCGTGTTAATTACATTCCATTTTGATCCCCACAAGAACCTGGGAGGCTGAACATGGAATTCAGTGGGCAGTTCCTAAGTTCATAGATTTAGAGGACGAAGGTCATTTAGTGCAACCCCTTGTTTTACAGATGAGGAAGCTGAGAAGTTAAAGAAATTAGAGGTTAAGTGACTTATCTGAAGTCCTAAGTGGCAAAGACAAGATTCAAACTCCAGGCTTCTAACTACCTAGGTGACCTTGGGCAAGTTCCTTGGGTCTCAGTTTCCTCATCTGTAAAATGAGAGAGTTGAACTAGATGATCTCTCAGGTCTCTTTCAACTCTAAAACCTAAGACTCCATAACCCCAAACTCAAGCTCTTTCTACTGTTCCATGCTTCAGACACTGAAACCCAGAAAGGTTAAGCAACATTTCCAAGGTTACAATAGCTATTAAATGGCAGAGGTGGAGCCAGAATTCAGGTCTCTCAACTCTTCATCTAGTGCTCTTTCTAACCTCTTGTACATAGACATCTGTCTATGCTAGAGTTCTATGAGAGCAAGAATTGTGTCTTATACATCTGCCTTCCTTAGCAATTAGCATGGGGTTTAATCCACCTTTGTTGGGTTGAACTGACATATAAGTGGATGTTAGGAAGCTTGAGATAACATTGATCTGTCTGTGGGAGCTGAGTTGGGGTAACTCCATGGATGGCCTGGTGGATCTCCAATAATCAGTTCCTGGGTCTATTTCCTTCTTCCATAGCAACTCTAAGATCTGGGCAGAAGCCCAAATAACAAAAACAAAAAAACCCAAAAAAACAAAAACCAAAAGAAATATTGGAAGAAAAACTGGGGAGGGAGAAAGAGATTTGTCTAGAACTGTTTCCCATGCTCTTATACTAACCATCCTGTATTCTTCAGTGGAAAGAATGCTGGAGTTAGGAGATGGGTTCTGGTCCTGACTCTGCTACTGTTGGTCAGTCACAGTACCTTCCTAATGCTTACAGTAGTTTCTCCATCTGTGAAATGAGAAAGTTTGGGCTAGATTTCAAAGTTCCATTCCAGATCTCAGAGGTTGATTTTATAATTCTAAGATGCTAACAGGAAGGTGGTGGGAAATCAATGAAGATTCCTCACCCCTAGATTCTTCTAAAGAACATTGAACACCAGGTCCCCTCTCACCTATCTCTTTGAATCCGCAGTGGCAAGAAATATCCACTGCTTCCATGGAATTCAGAAACGCAATAATAACACTGAAGCAAAATCAATTTGATTTAAGTAGAGTACAGATGGGAGTGGGGTATGAACAAGAGGTAAACAAAAACATCCAGGTTTTCATCACATGATAACTCCAGGAGAATTCCCATGAAATTCCCATTAAAATTCCTATTCAAATTCCCCCAATTGCTATTCAGGATACAAATCTAGTCTCAGGTGAGCTGAGGTCTTCCTTCCAGATGTTTCACTTCCTCTGTCCTGAATAGTAATGGATTCACCTTCCTGGTGAACACACTAGGATGGGAATGACGAGGAATGAGAAGTACCTAGAATTCATTGTGTGAGGATGTAGGCTCCTATATATGGAAAAATCAGGGCTGATCCCGTTTGAAACTGAGTCAAGCTCAGTTAAAAGGCTTAGGAGGTTGAAGCTGGGAGGAAACTTAAGAGATCATTTTCTTCCAACCAGCTCATTTTAAATATGGGAAAACTGAAATTTAGAGACATTAAGTGACTTGCCAAGGTCATGGATCTGACTAATGACAAAGCTGGGTCACTTGATTCCAAGCTCTTTCTACCCTACTTTACTGCCATTGTGAATCTTAGAATCCTTAGGTAACCAATGCCCACCCGCCGTTTCCCAATCCTTTCCCAGCTCAATATATAGTGTTATAGGAAAGGAGACAGTCCAGAAGAGTCTCCTCTAATGCTAGCTAGCCTCTAACTTTTGGTCTTTCCTCATACCTTTTGAGGAACTGGACCAACTTAATCATCTTTTGCTCTGGGGGGAAAAGTGGAGTGGAAGTAACAAAGAGGGAGGGGTTCATATAACTGCATGAATTTTAACGTTCATTTTCAGTGAATTTAATCTGCTTGGATCTATAACACCTACGATTACGAATGCCTTAAAATATCACTGCTAATAGAATAATAGCACTTGTCTCTTGTAGCCCGCCTTTCATCCAAGCATCTCAAATGCTCCTCGAACATTAATTAATTAAGCCCCAATTAAATACTTATCATCGACTGAAAATATATTTACTGCAGTACATTCAACTGGCTATTGGTTTGCTGCAAATGGTTTAACAGAGCTGCCTTACTGCATCTGAAATAAAGACAATAAAATATGAACATTGTAAAATAAATTTGGCCTCTAGCAACAAAGGCACGGCTCCCAGGGAGACTGCTCAAGGACATCAGTTCTGCCTATTTTTCGAGACATCTTAAGTCTCAGCCATCTTCTCTTGTCTGTCTACTTTCTTCAAAGCCAGAAGCTCATCTAGAGGGAGCCTTTACCTGCTAGATTGCCATGTTCCCACAATGTTTTAGGGCCAGAGATTCACTGGGACTCTCTGGGGAAAGAGTCCAGAACTATTTTGTCCCAAGGAGCTTTTTGTGGGCATGTACAATGGGAATGTCTCTGAGGTAAGAGGTTCAGAAACTATAGTCTGAAGTAGGTGGGGGCTGCATCTTTCTCAAGGAGCAGCTAGCTAATGGCACAAGTTCAAGACCATTTCACCAATGTGTCTCTGATCACAAAGCACTATGGGAACATCTATAAGGCAGCTTGACCTTAGTTAGCAGAAAAACTAAGGGATGGTCACAGTCACAGCCAAATAGCTCTTATGGGTTAGGAGATGCTCCCAAATATGGTGAACAAATTACAAAATTTTGCATGCATAAGATAGGTGTTTAATAAATGGTTGTTGGAATGAATGAATAAATGAATGAATGAATGTAGTGGAGGGTGGTCTAAATAAATTTTATTTGAACCACTGACTCCTTCTTCCCAATTCAGTGATCCTACCAAGATACCTCAAAGGCCTCAGTGAGATATAGGAGGGAACAGGGTTGTATTTTGAGTCTGTAGACCCGGGTGCCAATTCTTATTCTGCTGCCAAATATCTCTGTGACTTGGGACAAGTCACTTGGCTTTTTAGGTGCCCCATTTACTCAACTGTAAAATAACGAACTCGGATTAGACGATCACTGAGGTCCTTTCTAGCTGTAAATCCCATGATTGTGAATATGGAACAGAAAAGAAAACTGAATGAAAGTTAAAAAATAAATAAATCCTATGATTGTGACTGTGAGAAGAATACGGGGAAAGAGCATGACCTCTGACCCTTTCTACCTGTGTGACCTTGTTGCATGTTGCTCCATGTCCCTGAGCCTCAGATTCGCATCTGTAAAATGAGAGGGCTGGACTGTGAGAGGGTCTCGAAGGTCTCTTCCAACTCTAAATTTATGAAGCTATGATATGTTAATTGCAGTGTGCAGGTGAGCTCACTTAAATGTAGGAAAATCTAGGTCCAGGGAATGGGATGATTATTTGCCTTACAAAAAGATGTTCCTTAAAATCCAGAATGAAATATGCATTTTTTGGACATGGCCAAAGTGGGAATTTGTTTAGCTGTACTATGCACGCTCATTGAGAGGGTTTTGTTTTTTTGGCTGTTCAGTTGCAGAGGAAGGAAGTGAGAGGAAAAGTTCAGTGTACAAATAAATGAATAATTTTTAAAAAATTAAAAATGTCTAGTAGAATTCTTCCAAATAGCTTTTAAGGCACTTAAATTCAATGCAAAAAAGAAAATATGCATTTATTAAGTGCCTACTATGTGCAGGGCACCAAGGATACAAAGGATACAATCCATCAATAAGCATTGATTATATCTCTACTATGTGCTACGTCTTGTGCTAGGTACTGGTAATAAAATTACAAGATTGAGACAGCTCTGCTCTCCTTTCTCTTTGTTCAATAATAAACTTCACACACATGATGTGTCTGTTGTTTTGAAGGAACATCAATGGACTTTGGTTTCCAATGACTCAATATTCAACCAGCTTTCCAGGAAAGTAACTAAGTTTGCAAAGTGCTTTACCTGATTTTATAATAACCAGGGAAGTAGGGGATACAGGATTATTTCTTCTTATTTTATAGATGAAAAGAGTGAGTCTCAGAAAGGTTAAATGATTTGCCCATCTTACATAACTATTAAGGGTTAGGATTTGAATGACTAACCTGACTCTGGGTCTAACCCTCTTAGAATTTTGCCTCACTGTATATTATGCAGGATCGTAGGATGATAGAATTTAGAACTGGAAGAAGGGACCTTAGAAATTATTGAGCCCAATACCCCCATTTTACAGATGCAAAAAATGAGTTTAAGTGGTTTGCCTACGGTCCCAGAGATAGTAAGTAGCAGAGCTTTGATCTAAACCTTGATCTTTTCATTCCAGATCCATTACTCTTTCTACTCTACCCCCAACCTTCCCACTTTCTATAGTAGTAATAGTGTTGGTGATGGGGGCAAATATCATCAGAGTCCATGAAATAGTTAATGGAACCAAAAGGCAGCAGTCACTCAGACTCAACTGACAAAATGGCAGCAAAGAAGTTGAATAAATGGTTGAGTTAAGCAGATGTAGTTACTATAAAGGAGTGACTCTTGATAGTGATATAAGATCAAGTCATCCCTATGAGCATTTACAGAATAAAAGCTCCCCAAACATAGATACCTTGATAAAGAATTCAAACCACATGGAAATCAGAAATATGTTATCCTTGTTGTCTTATCTGCCATGGAAGTCATCCCAAAGATGCTTTCAGTGAACCTATGGAGGACAAAGTTGCATCTCAACATTACTTTTTAATTATAAAAATAACCATTTTATCTGTCTTCTCAAAAATCCATTGAGCATTATATATTTTTCAAAAAAGAGATTAGTGAGTTGTCATAAGACTCTTTGTTCTGAGTGCCATTGAACAAAAGACGAGAATAAAATGATAATAATAAATCAACTCTCTTTTCTGATAATCTTTAAGGTTTATAAAGCATTTTCTGTACAACAATCGTGTGACATGGTAGTCCAAGTATTATGATTCCTGTTTTACAGATTTGAAAACTGAGGCCTAGAGAGAGCCAATGACTTAAAACAAGGAATACCCACATTGTTCATCCCTTTTCCCTTCCTATCATTTTTCTACAGAGAAGAGGATGTTAATATCAAAACAAGAACTGGGGAGTTCATTCAAGTGAGATGAAGGCTAGGGAAGGAAAGTCTTCATTTGGAAAATGCTCCTCAAGCAGCAGAAATAGACATTTGGAAATATAGGATCGACAAAAGAGAGAAATCACTTCTAGACTCTTATAAATAGTAGATAGTAGAGCTGGGATTTGAACTCAGGTCTTCAGACTCCAAATTTAATGCTCTTCTAAGCACACCATAGCTGCCATTTTGTGACCATTTTATGAACTTGCTTCAGTAAGGGAAGAACAAGCCTACCTGTGGGGCTGCCATGTCATAGGGTACATGGTAGGATCCCAGAATTTAAAAATCACAAAGCCAGTGGAACCATGATTCTTTGATCCACAGGTTAGCTCATAATAAGACCTTGGGCAAATAATTTCTTCTTTCTGGGTCTAAGTTTCTTCATCTCCAAAATAAATGGGATAGGCTACATGATCTCTCAAAGTTAGGTGGCACAGTGAATAGATTGCGGGACCTGAAATCAAGAAGACCCAAGTTCAAATTTGATCTCAGATACTTACTAGCTGCACAATGCTAAACAAATCACTTCACCTCTTTCTGTCACAATTTCTTCTACTGTAAAACAGAGATAATAATAGAACTTGCCTTCCAGGGTTGTATGAGATTATATTTGCAAATTACATTTCAAACCTTAGTGTTATATAAAAGCTAGCTATTGTTATTTTTGTTGTTTGTGGTAATTTTCCCCTAAATTTTGAATTTCCCTATGGTCAGCTCTTTTGTACTTCTGTGTTTTAGAAGTTGGGAGCAGGTAGCAAATGTCCATGTTTACCTTCTAGCCTGATCATTCACTCTGAAATTCAATATTGCTTTAGGTGAGTTCTCATCATCTATCCATGCCTCAATTTTCCCATTTGTAAAATCAGTTTAATAACTCCTCACAAAAAGCTGGGTGTATAGATGCCAATTAATGTTGACAAAACAATTTTACATTCCCTGGGAGAGAGAGTCCAGTTTGGTCTAGTAGGTCTAGTGCTCCAAGTCAGAGCACACAGGCCTGGGCCTGATTTTCCCAAGAATACCTTAATAACAAGAATAATTTTTTACAGTTGTCTCACACTTTGTAGTTTTAAAGTGTGTTCACATTCATCATTTCTTATACACAGAACTGGAGAGCTAGATGGGAGCCTGAGGTCTGATGTACTTCGTATGGTCTTCTGAGAAACAGGCAGGCTGAGGATTATCACCAGTAAGGAAACGATGACTCTGAGAATGTAATGATGAACATGAGGACATAAAGGTCAGCAAATGGAGGATCTGTCAGCCAATAAGCATTTATTAAGCACCTAATGCATTCTAGTCACTGTGCTAGAGCTAAGGATATGAATTAAAAAAGGATGAAACTATGTGTACCCCTTCAGAAGCTTCTATTTGATGTGATCCAGAACTGGCACCTGGGCCTTCTCATTCCGAGGCTAATGTTCTTCCTCTTACACTGCACTGCCTTTCTGTGTGGCCTTGAGCCAAGTGTTTCATGGGTTCCAGCCTCAGATTCCCTTTCTGTAAGTTGAGGTTAACTACTTCCTACAAGAGGAGGATGTTTTAGAGATTAAATGAATAACAACAATGATAATAACTAACATTTGCATAACTCTTTGAGGTTTGCAAAACACTTTAATTTTCATTTTATTCTAACAACAACTGGGGAAGGTAGATGCTGTTATTATCCCCATTTTACAGGTGTGGAAACGGAGGCCAAATGAGGTTAGGTGACTGGTCATATAGTACCTGAGATAGGATTTGAACTCAGGTCTTTCTGCCTCCAAGTCTAGTACTATATACACTGCATTGTCTACTATGAATCCATCCAAAAATTCTTCAGTGTGCATATGCTGCTCTTTTTAGAACCCTTCTGGCTTCAGAGTGATTATCAATAGTAACGGTTGCTCTTTCCCTCCCAGCTTGATTTACTTATTTTTTCTTTTGTTCATTAAAGGGGCCATTCCCTGATTACTTCTTAAAGAGGCCTATTCATTGAATGGGTGTTACCTCACTCTAAGTGAGTACCTGAATAGGCCAAGGCCTCCCATTGCATCCTGAGCCATCTTCAGTCATCCTGATGAATATCTGGTCACTGGATCCAGATGGCTCAGGAGGAGAAAGTGAGACTGGCGACCTTGCACAGCCTTTCCTCTCTCAAAACAAAGTCAAGTGCAAGTCATGTCATCATTTCTCTGATGTCATGATCTTCTTCAAAAACTAAGGATGAACACAGACAGAAACACAGCTTTCCATTTATGTAGACTACAATTTTTCCTATACCATTGTAGATGCTCATCATAAATTGTTGTGGTTGAAAAAAATTTGTCACTTGTGGTCAGCCTAGTCATGGACCTCTCCAAGCTTGGATAGGCTGGTACATGGACAATGGATATGTGGTCCCACATTGGCCTTGTACTAGAAACTTTTTCTATCCTAGTAAAAACCTGCTAAAGCTTATACCCCATAGGCCATTACATTCCAATAGCCTTTGAGAACCTAGGGTGACTTCCAAACCCTTAGGAGGTATCAGAGTAGGAAATTACTGAAGAAATCATACTATGTCATACTATTAAAATATATAATATGATTATATCATATGATTATAAACTAATTATACATATTATTATAAACCTGTTATTATGTTGTTATTGTATATTTTATTTTATTAGTATTGTATTAATATATAATACTATATAATATTATTATTTTAGAGCAATACTATAAAATTCTATTAGCTTATATTTATAGTACTTTAAGTTGTCCTCTGGGAAGTATTTATTTGTTAGCATAAGGAGTTTTTGGTATGGAAATTATTTCCAACAATATAGATGGCTATAACTTATTGTCTAATTTATTGTTTCAAATTGTTGCTTGGGGCTCTAAGAGGTTAAGTAATTTGCCCAGAGTGATTCCACATTATTGTGTCAAAGCTTGATGATGACTTGTTGTCTTGCTCGTTGACTTGTGTTAGACGAAATCTTCTTGATTCCAAGGGAAGTCTTCTGCCGTTATGCCTTGCTGTTTCTGTGGTTTGCCTTCCTATCTTCCTTGCCCATGCTCTTCAAGTATTATGATACTCTTTTTACCTATAAGGAAACTGAGGCTCAGGGAGGGGGTGATTTGCCCAAGGTCACAAGGCTGTTAAGTGACAGAGCTGGGATTCAAAACCAGATGCTCTGATCTACAGGCTAGTAGCCCAGTACTCTTTTTATTACATCCCACTAACTATTTGAGAGTAGAAAGTCTACAGAAAAATAAAGGGAAGTGTAGTGAGGACATGTTTTGTTTAATAAAACAAAAAATAAACCATGACTTTTAAAACATCCTTTAAGAACTAATTTTCTAAGAGTGAAGTCAACCAATGAATCAATCCACAAGTATTTAGTAAGCACCTACTATGTGCCAGAGACCTGGAATACAGAACCAGAAATAAAATAGTCCCTGCCCTCACAGAGGTCACATTCTATGGGATGTGATACTCTTCTGAATGTTTGTTCTTTGGGAAATCTTCTCAGAGCCATATCAAGGAATTTTGTACCTGGGGCAAGTAGCACAAACCATGTCTGGGACCCGAAGAATGAAATGTATCTACAAATATCACTGAGGAGGTGATCCCAAATGGGGCAAAAAGATAGCAATGATCTGGGGAAGAGCTCATCTGGTAGCTTCATATTATTACTTTTCTTACTAGCTAAGTGCTAAGCTTCAAAAATTTTTATTAATTGATTTTATTTATTATTTAATTATTTTAATTAATTTATTTTACAAATTAAACCTGAAGGACTGCAAATACTGTCATTACCCTTCAAATCCCAGTACCTTGGGACAAAACCAAGGTGACCCCACCCCAGTTACGTTCCTGGGCCCTCCCTCAGAGTGACTCAGATTCTTCAGTGGAGGCTCCAGGAAGTTTAAAAAAGCCGAGGTATCTTCTCCTTTATCTTAAGTGAGAGAGTCACCGGGAGAGGATGCTGGTCTCCTCAACCCTTCTGTTCCTACTGGAGGTTCCTCCGTTTCCATCTTTCCCTAGCCCTGGCAGAGAGCAGACATCTAATTTTCATTCTTTGAATCTCGCTTTAATTTCCTCCAATTGTTCTCCTGATTAGTTCAGCTGGGGTATCTCCCCACCCCTGGACGCTGGCTCTCCCAATTCTTTGCAGCTTTTTGAATTGGGTTCCCTGCCTTTTCTAACTCCGTTTCCTTGTTTTTCCTTCAGGCACAAATACAGCTTGGCCCAATCCCTGCGGCTCTTTCTTCCCTTCCTATGTTGGAGCTGCGCAGCTGCTACACAGTTCAGCAGCTTCCTCTGGAAGCACAGGGAAGGGTTTATTTCCTCCACAGCCACCCAAGTCATCTCCTCCTTTGCAATAGAAGCTGTAGTACTGCCTCTCTGCGTGAACTTAGGCAAATCACTTCATTTTGCCGGAGTGTCAGTTACTCCATCTGTAAAATGGGAGGGGTTGGATGACATGATTTCTCAGATGCTTTTTGGTTCTGACATCCTATGTTCTAATATTTTTTGTTCTAAGGTTCTTTCTAACTGACAATCTGTGATTTTAAATTCTTATGTAAGACATATGATGTGGTCATTTTCAGAGTATATTCCATTATAACAGATGAACAGTGCTGTTTAAACTGGAGAGGATCACAGTTTTAAATAGGTTTTATTGATGACTTTTTTTTTAAACAACACCATAGTGTCTCCAAGTATCACTCCCCCTCTCAGAGAGATATAAATATCCATATAACAAATTGTGTTTGAAGTGTTTAGCACGGTGCTTAGCAGTGTCTGGAACACAGTAGGTACTTAATAAATGTTTATTGACTGTCAAAAAGAAAAACAAGAAAAAAATCATCATAACTGAGTGCTATTTTCCTAAAGTCTGAAAATACGTGTAATGTACAACACTTGTGGACCTCCCATCTCTGCAGAGGGGTGGAGTGGAGTTGTCTTCTCATATCTCATGTTTCAAGTCATGCTTGTTCTACATTTTTTACCATTCACTTGGTGGTTATTCTTTCCATTTACTTGTTTCCCTGACTCAGTTTATTTCACTCTGTGTTAGATCATGTTGATCTTTCCATGCTTCTATATATTCATTGCAGCTGTCATTTCTTACCAAACAGTAATATTTCAGTGCCTTCATGTACCACAGTTTGCTTTGCAAAACTCTCTAGGTCAAAGGGTTATGGACATTTTAGTTGCTTTATCTGCATAATTCAAAGTTGCTTTCTGAAGTGGTTGTACCAATGCATAGCTTCACCAACAATGCACAACTTCACCAACAATGCACCAGAGTGCCTATCTTCCTACAATCTCTCCATACTGACTGTTTCCATCTTTTGACATATTTGCCAATTCAGTGAGGTGAAACCTCAGGATCATTTTGAATGGGAGTTTCTCTCTTTTTTTATTTTTAGTGAGTTGACACATTCTTTCATATTGTTGTTAATGGTTTGCTATTCTTTTGAGAATTGTTTGTTCATAAAGGACATGTCCCTTGGTCACTTATCTATTGGGGAACAGCTTTTGGTTTAAACATATCTGTTCATTGTTTCTCTATCTTGATACCAAGTCATTATCAGAGACAGTTGGTAGAAAGACCTTTTCCCATTTGACCACTTCCCTTTTATATCCTAGGCATGATCATTTTGTTTGTACAAATGCTATTTCTTGTTTTGTTCAAATTCTTCTGTTAAATGAGAAGTTGGTTGTATCAAATACTCTATCAATAAATGGGTAATTTCCAAACAGGGAAATTTTGAAGTAAATATAGTTATCCCTTTATTAAGAATGTGGCATATCCCTCTTCCCCTCCCTATACATTTCCAGAGGCCATTGATACATGGGAAAACTGAGCTAGAAGTTGAGGATTGCTATTAGAAGTTGAGGGTTGCTGTAAAGACTTCCAGCCCTTACAGTTTCCTGTGACCTCGAGGGAAGAGATTTCTACAGAAAAGCACATGACACAACTATGTGAGGACAAATGGGTACCAATCAAGATCATGGGACCAGAGCTCTAGAGCTGGAATGAACCTTGGAGACCAGATGATCCAACCCCTTCATTTTAAAATGAAGAAAAATGAAGTTCAGGCAGCTTAAGTGACTTGTCCAAGGAGTTGCTTCATCATTAGATAAAAAAGTAACACTGATTTCTTGGTAAGAGGATGATGCACATGCATATCCCATGTCTCCCATGCTATACTGGATCCTTCCTCTTTCATTCTCTTTCTTACCTACTTCCCCAAGGAGATGAAATAGCCTGTACTAGATGGAATTACTTCTTTCAGAGATCATGACATTGTAGATTTAGATGTGGAAGAGACCTTAGGAGTTTTCAAGTCCAAGCCCTTCCTAAGTGACTTGACCAGGGTCACACAGCTAGTAAGTGTTTAAAGCTGGATTTGAATTCAGGTCTTTCTCACTCCAAGCTCAGCACCTTTATCCACTTAGCCACCTAGCAACTTCTTCCAAAAGGTTAGGTAGCTAGGTGGCACAGTAGATAGAGTGCTGGACTATGTTCTGAGTTCAAATCTTACCTCAGATAACCAGGGGTGAGTTATTTAAACTCTCTCAGACTCAGTTTCCTCATCCGTGGGGTGGAGCCAAGATGGTGGAGTATAAAGACACACATACACTAGCTCCAAACCCACAGCCCATAAAATATCTGTAAAAAAGAACTCCCAACAAATTCTGGAGCAGCAGAAGCCACAGAACAACAGAGCAGACGAGATTTCTGTTCCAGAGAGCCCTGAAAACAGACACCAACGGTCCATTGTGCTGTGGACCCGGAGCTGAGCCCAGCCCTGCCTTGGCTGCACGGCACTGAAAGAAGCAGATCCAAGCAGGCTTCAGGGACGGAATCTCCAGCAGCCGCGCGGGTCCTTCCACCCATGGGCCCCAAAGGTTGGTGAGAGGGTCTTCTCAGCTTGCCAAGAGGGGAGTGGGGTGCCCCCATAACTTGGGCCCCCTCAGGAGGCAGCAGCGGAGGCGGGAGCAGACTGGGGCTCCCAGAGCAGGCAGGAGCCCGGATCCATTGTTGAAAGTCTCCACATAAACCCCCTGAGGGAACTGAGCCCCGTGAGGTGGCCCTGCCCCCACCTGAGCACTTGAACTTAATCTCACACTGAATAGCAGTCCTGCCCCCGCCCAAAGCCCTGAAGCTGGGGAGCTGCATTTGAATCTCAGACCCCAAGCACTGGCTGGGCAGATCTGGAGGCAAGGTGGGTGTGAAGAGAATATTCAGAAGTCACTGGCTGGGAAAATGCCCAGAAAAGGGAAAAAAAATAAGACTACAGAAGGTTACTTTCTTGGTGAACAGGTATTTCCTCCCTTCCTTTCTGATGAGGAAGAACAATGCTTACCATCAGGGAAAGATACAGAAGTCAAGGCTTCTGTATCCCAGCCCACCCAATGGGCTCAGGCTGTGGAAGAGCTCAAAAAGGATTTTGAAAATCAAGTTAGAGAGGTGGAGGAAAAACTGGGAAGAGAAATGAGAGACATACAAGTAAAGCATGAAAAGCAGGTAAACACCCTGCTAAAGGAGACCCAAAAAAATGCTGAAGAAAATAACACCTTGAAAAATAGGCTAACTCAGCTGGCAAAAGAGGTTCAAAAAGCCAATGAGGAGAAGAATGCTTTAAAAAGCAGAATTAGTCAAATGGAAAAGGAGGTTCAAAAGCTCACTGAAGAAAATAGTTCTTTCAAAATTAGAATGGAACAGATGGAGGTTAATGACTTAATGAGAAACCAAGAAATCACAAAACAAAACCAAAAGAATGAAAAAATGGAAGATAATGTGAAATATCTCATTGGAAAAACAACTGACCTGGAAAATAGATCCAGGAGAGACTTATGGGACTACCTGAAAGCCAGGATCAAAAAAAGAGCCTAGACATCATCTTTCATGAAATTATCAAGGAAAACTGCCCTGAGATTCTAGAACCAGAGGACAAAATAAGTATTCAAGGAATCCACAGATCACCTGCTGAAAGAGATCCAAAAAGAGAAACTCATAGGAACACTGTGGCCAAATTCCAGAGTTCCCAGGTCAAGGAGAAAATATTTCAAGCAGCTAGAAAGAAACAATTCAAGTATTGTGGAAATACAATCAGGATAACACAAGACCTAGCAGCTTCTACATTAAGGGACTGAAGGGCATGGAATAGGATATTCCAGAAGTCAAAGGAACTAGGACTAAAACCAAGAATCACCTACCCAGCAAACCTGAGTATAATACTTCAGGGGAAAAATTGGTCTTTCAATGAAATAGAGGACTTTCAGTTTCCTCATCTATAAAATAACTAACCTCACAGGGTTCCTGAAGACTTAAATCAAATGAGAAAACACCTTGGAAACCTTAAGTATTACATAACGGTTAGGCATTTTTATTAAGTAATTTGTTCAAGGTCATCCAGATATTGTGGCAGAGGCAGGATTTGAACTTATGATTCTTTGATTCCAAATCCAGAACATTTTCTACTATACCATCTATGCCCCAGGGAGTCAGAGGCAGTAGAAGCTACAGAAGGACAGTCACATCTCTCAGAGATTCTAAGTAGGGATCCTGGCCTCAGGGCACTAAAGGTAGTAGAGGAGACTAGGTAGCGGAGTTGAGAGAGTGCTGCATTTGGAGTTAGGAAGACCTGAGTTCAGTCCTGCTTTAGACACCTACTAGCTGTATGGCACTGGGAAAGTCCCATAACCTCTCTCAGCCTCAGTTTTCTCGTTTGTAAAACAGTCATCATAATTGCACACACCTCACAAGTAGGTATGAGGCTCAAAGGAGATAACATATGCAAAGTGTTTTGTAAACCTTAAAACTCTTTGTAAATGCTAGCTGTTTTTCTAAGAGGGTATGGGTTATCTCCAGGACTCTGAGCCTGGAAGCTCCACGTATAGGGTAAATCTGGGTATGCCTCCTCCTTACTACTCTGGGATAAGGCTACAGGGCTGCCAAAGTGTGAGTGGAGCCTTTGGGACCTAAACATCAGATATTTTCTGCTGCTGGCATTCCCTGACATCTCCACCTGCTGTTACACACTCAGCTCTCTCTGGTGTTGGTACTGGAGCTGATGCCACCCTGGAGGCATAACCTGTTTCCTCTCTCATTCCTGGGCTGGCAAACTCCCACTTCCTGCTCTCTTTATTCCTGTGATTCAGAGCTACCATCTGCTAATGTAAAAGCTCCCTCCATTCCTACCTTCCCTCCTACTCATTGCTGTGGACCTCAGCCCTATCTCCCCCTCTCCAGTCCATATCTGCCTCTGCTTTCTGGTTTTATTGGTCCCCATGAAACCCACACCTTATACTTAGCAACAATACACACACACACACACACACACACACACATACACACTCACCCTCATGTTTTCAACTCCCACTCTTTATAGCTTCTGGCCCTTGTGGAATTATGACTTTGTTCAGAAGACCTCTACATCCTTCCCTCTCTCTCTAGTGCTAGGTACATCTCTAAATCCTGTGTCCCATCCCCTCCCCCAAGGAGAGTAGAAGGAACAAGCATACTCCTTGTTACTGCCACTTCCAACCCCCCTCTCCTCCATATACTTTGCCACCATCAGCAGCTTCTCCTTTGTGCCTCACTACGTCTACCATATTTTCTGGTCTAGATCTTTGTTACAGCTTATGAGCCTCCAGGTCAAATTCCTTCCTTTCTCAGGGAATTTAGAACCTGGATCAAGTCTTCCTTTTCCCCCCAATTTCTGCCCTCATGCTCAGGGACTTCAATATGTGTGGATGTCTCTTTGAATATCATGGCTATTCAGTTCTCATGACCCACATCTTTACTGCCCCTATTCTACTCCCCAGGTTGGCCACAAAAATGTGGCCAATGATGAGATCATTCTCATAACCCTCTCTATGATCTTAAACTTTGGAATTCCTCTCTCTAATCATGACCTTATATCTTTCCATCTCCGTTACTCCTTAAACCTGCTGATCACCTTCAGGACAACCTTCCCTGAGTCTCCTAATTCTTCCAGTCTAAAATCCTTTCTCTAACCCTACTTACCTTCCCTCAGATTTGATACTCTGGTTAAACAGTTCAAAGACATCTGATCCTGTGCCCTCAAATCTACTTCTCCTTTGTCCGATCACCCTGCCAAGCCTCAAATCCTGGATTATCTCCATCACATACCTTCTTTACTCCTCAAGTATTCCTGAACACTGTTAGAGAAAGTTCTACAGTGCTAGATTTCAGAGCCTCTACTGGTGTATTTCCCAATTACAAAAAATCAGCCACAGTGAACCTATTGACCAGTATTTTTGGTTAATAATTAATTTATTTTCAGTTTTCAACAATCACTTCCATGAGTTTTAATTTTTTCTCCCCCTCCATTCCCTCTCCCATCCCACAAAATCTTATGTGGGTTCTACACATGCATTCTTGTTAAAGGCATTTTCATATTAGTCATGTTGCATAGAAGAATTAAAATGAATGGGAGAACCATGAGAAAAAAATAAAACAAAACAAAACATAACAAAATAGAAAAATCTGCTTCATCTTGAGTTCTGACTCTCTAGTTCTTTCTCTGGATGTGGATGGCATTTTGCATCAAGAGTCTTTGGTAATGTTTTAGGTCCTTGCGTTGCTGTGAAGGGCTAAATCTATTATAAACAGTCCTCAAACACTGTGGCTGTTACTGTGTATAATATTCTCCTGTTCTGCGCATTTCACTCAGCATCAGGTCATATAAGTCTTTCCAGGTTTTTCTGAAGTTGTATTGTTCATCATTTCTTATAGCACAGTAGTATTCCATTATATTTATATGCCACAGCTTGTTCAGCCATTTCCCAGTTGATGAGCATTCCCTTGATTTCCATTTCTTGGCTACCACAAAAAGAGCAGCTATGAATATTTTTATACATGTGGGTCCTTTTCCCATTTTTATGATCTCTTTGGGATACTGCCCTGGAAGTGATATTTCTGGGTCAAAGGGTATGCACATTTTTGTAGCCCTTTGCTCTCCAGAATGGTTGGATCAGTTCACAGCTCCACCAACGATGAATTAGTGTTCCAACTCTCCCACATCTTCTCCAACATTTATCATCTTCCTATTTTGTCATGTTAGCCAATCTGATAGGTATGATGTGGTACTTCAGAGTTGTTTTGACTTGCATCTCTCTAATCAATAGTGATTTAGAGCATTTTTTCATATGACAATATAGCTTTAATTTCTTCCTTTGAAAACTGCCTGTTCATATCTTTTGACCACTTGTCAATTAGGGAATGACTTGTACTCTTGTAAATTTTGACTCAATTCTCTATTTATTTTAGAAATGAGGCCTTTATCACAGACACTAGTTGTAAAAATTCTTTCCCAGTTTTCTGCTTCCTTCTTAATCTTGGTTGAATTGGCTTTGTTTGTGCAAAACCTTTTCAATTTAATGTAATCAAAATTATCCATTTTACATTTCATAATGTTCTCTATCTCTTGTTTGATCATAGATGTCTCCATTCTCCATAAATCTGACAAATATATTATTCCTTGCTCCCCTAATTTGTTTATAGTATCAGCCTTTATACCCAAATCATGTATCTATTTGGACTGGTATACAGTGTCAGGCATTGATCTATGCCCAGTTTCTGCCACACTATTTTCCAGTTTTCCCAGAAATTTTTGTCAAACAGTGAGTTCTTATTTCAGAAGCTGGGATCCTGGGATTTATCAAACAGTTGGCTGCTATAATCATTCACTACTGTGTCTTGTGAACCTAACCTATTCCTCTGATCTACCCCCTATGTCTTAACCAGTACCAAATGGTTTTGATGATTGCTGCTTCATAATATAATTTGAGATCTGGTATGGCTAGGCCTACTTCCCTAGCAGTTCTTTTTCATTAATTCCCTTGATATTTTGGACCTTTTGTTCTTCCAGATGAATTTTGATATTATTTTTTCTAGTTCTAGAAAACAATTTTTTGGTAGTTTAATTGGTATGGCACTGAATAAGTAAATTCATGAGCCTATTAACTCTCAAACATGGACCATTTACTAATCAAGAAGGCCAAAGCAATAATAATTATAGCATGCATCCATTAGAAGGCAAAAATGGGAATAATCCACATATAGTCCACCCATAAATCTCAGTCACACTTTCCCTCTAGTGCATATGGTGACTGTGGGGTGAGAGGAGTTACACACCCAATACTGAATCACTCTTAGTAAGGAAACACATGTGACTGGGGCTACTCATGCCTTTAGACTTCAGACTTTAATGACATTTATATCTTTAGTGAATAATCTGTACCGTGCATGATTTTGCTAAGTAAAATAATTTCTCTGCTGGTTCCTCACCTTCTGATCCTTAGAGCTCTTCTGCTGGGGAAAGCAACTTCTCTGCTACTCTCACACCTCTGAAACAGTATTGAGTACTTTTAATAAATAGCCTCCTTGGGCAGGACAATGAGAAAGTGTTACACTCTTTTAGCAAATATATATATATATATATCAGTATAACTTATGGCAAAGCAGATACAAAGCCTGTCTTACTCTCTTTTATTCCTCTCAAACCATATTGGGCAGTAAAGGGCAACACAGGCAAACTTCAGTTTTCTCCTCTCTCGCATGTAACTAAAGGGCAATAAGCCCAATCATATTATACAGTGCCTTTTTCCAGTGAAAGGCTCCTCACATTGACTAGGTGGTGAAATGGATAGAGGACTGAACCTGGAGTCAGAAAGACCCAAGTTCAAATTCAGCCTCTTCAAGCTGTGTGACTGTGGGTAAGTCACTCAGCCTCAGTTTTCTCATTAGTAAAATGAGAGTAATACTAATAGCACCTGCCTCCTAGGGTTGTTGTGAAGATCAGATGAGATAGTATTTGTAAGGTACTTAGCAAAGTACCTGCAGTATAGTTAGCATTATAGAAAATCATCAATAACTAGCTATTCTTATCAGCTGTGAAACCTGTCTATCATTTTTGCTTATGTCTTGTTAGCTTCTGTATTCAATTTTCACCTTTGTCACCTTCTGTATATTCTGTCTCCAGCTTCTCACCTCCTTTCTTCATCTGGTTGTCTCTGATTTCTAATGCTTTGAATCAGGACCTCCTCATGAATAGAGCTACTCATCTTTTACTAAGGTTGAAAAATTCAAGATCCATAGTTCTACCAGGTATAGTGCAAACAAACCCTATACAATGTTCTCATATTTTCTGAGATTTTATAGTTTCTTAGCTAGATTCTTCAAAACTCTGGAAATACTTATATATAAATGACATGATTGGAAAACAATGCCTTGAAGCTAGTCATTTCTCCTTGGAGAGAGACAGACCATTCTCTTTCAGTCCTCTCAGATCAGTCTGTGTCTCTCCATAAGCACTTTAGTCTGATGTGCTCTGCTTCTTCTCCAGTTGATTTTTTACCAGTGTTCTACACACAAATGGTCTTTTTTTTTTCTGGCTCTTTCAGCATCCCAAATGTCCACATAACAAAGAGGCAGTGCTGTACATTATGATCACCCATTCTTCCTTTGCTTCAGTCTCTGAGAAGAGATGGACTATCTCCTTGCCAAAGCCAGCCACTCAACTTGTGTCCTTGACACTGTTCCTTCCAGAAGCTTGCTGCCTTGATCATTTCCTCTATTTCTTTCATTATTAATTTCTCCTCCTGCACTGGTTCCTTCCCTGCTGTTTATGAACATGCTCAAATTTCCCTGGTCCCTACAAAATGGTCAGTCAGTTGAACCTACCATTCCCTCAAACTGTTTCTATGGAGAGTACCTCCATTCTTCTAGTCATCCAGGTTCACAACCTTGGAGTCCTCCTTGATTCTTCTCTGCCCTTCATTGCCCCCATAATATCCAAGAATTTTCCAAGTCTTATTTAGTCTTCCTATATCACATCTCTGGTTAGGCAACTAAGTAGTGCAGTGGATAGAGTACCAGAGCAGGAGTCAGGAGGACCTGAGTTCAAATCTCACCTCAGACACTTGACATTCACTAGCTGTGTGACCTTGGGCAAGTCACTTAACCCCAGTTGCCTCATCCTGAGTCATCTCCAGTCATCCTGATGAATATCTGGTCACTGGATTCAGAAGGCTGTGGAGGAGAAGTGAGGCTGGTGCCCTGCACAGCCCTCCCTCACTCAAAACAAAGTCAAGTGCAAGTCATGTCATCATTTCTCTGATGTCATGGTCTTCTTCAGCAACGAAGGACAAACACACTCACACCCATCATGTCTCTTGTATCCATCCCCTTGTCCCCCTCCACAAGCCACTATTATAGCTCAGATCATTGTAATAGTCTCTTACTTGGTCTGTCTGCTTCCAGTTTCTCCTCTCCATACCAATTTGATATGCATAAGTCATAGATCTATTCATTTCACTTTCCTGCTCAAGAACTTCTGTGGCTCTCGTTACCTTTAATATAAAATACAATCCCCTGTCTGCCATTTTTTATTCAGCATTTTAGTTGTGTTCAACTTGTTGTGACTCTTTTGGGGGGAGTTTCCTTGGCAGAGACACTGCAGTAATTTGCCATTTCTTTCTCCAGCTCATTTTACAGATGAGGAAACTGAGGCAAACAGGGTTAAGTGACTCGCCCAGGGTCACATAGTTAAGTGTCTGAGGCCAGATTTGAACTGAGGAAGATGAGTCTTCCTGACTCTAGGTGTGGCATTCTATCCACTGTACCATTGAACTGCTAGTCCCACAGATCTGACTCTCAAATTATTTTTCTAGACTAATCCCCTCTCATGAGTTCTGTGTTCTAGCCACAATAGCTGTAGACCAAATTCAACATATTCATGGTCCCTGTCTGTGTGTGTGAGTGTATGTCTATCTCTCTCCCTTCCTACCCCCATCCCTGACCAGGTGACACAGTGGATAGGGTACTAGGAATTAGGAAGATCTAACTCAGACACTTACTAGTTGTATGACACAACCTCTGTCTGCCTCAGTTTCCTCTATTGCAAAATGGGGATGATAGCACCACTTCCCCCAGGTTGTTTTGAAGATCAAATGAGATTATATTTGTAAAGCTTAAACACAGTGTCTGGCACATAGTAGGTGATAAATTAATGCTTGTTTTCTTCCCTCTGTCTCTGGTCTCCTTAACTTTGCACAGACTATCTGTTCTTCTTGCATTCAATGCATTCTATCCTCACCTTAGCTACTGTGCTAAAACTTAAGGGAAGCCTTTTCTGCTCCCCTTACCCTTCAGTTGGAAGTGCTTTCTTCCCTGCTCAAATTATTTCCTGTTTACTTCTCTGTGTATCTGTATCCTCTTAGTAACTCCTGAAGTGAAAAGACTGTCTTGTTTTTGTATCTTCAGTGCACACAGTAGATACTTTATTACAAATACCTATTGAATTGAATAAATGTGTTCCAGCTTATTTCTGTTAAATAAATTCACCTTTTCCATAACTTTCCAGTATAAAATCAAAGTTGACTTTTGCTGGGGAACATTTAGATGCTGGATATCATACTTAGTAATACAGCAGACCTTTAACAATTTAACACAATGGTATACTTTAATCCCTTCCCCCAGAAATGAGGAGGAGTGACACATGAACGTTAAATCCCTATGGAAAAGAAGTAATTTGAAAAATTCAAAGGTAATCAGGACCACAGTGAAATGGCTGTTTAGAAAAGCAGGCAGGTGAACACCTGGAAAATCGGAATCACCTCAAAGTTCTGACATTATTGACCTGTGAGATCTAAGGGCAATAAGAGGGTGAATTAATATGGCTGCCAGGGGTTTCTAAGCACCAACTGAAAACTCACATGAGTGGAGTAGGTAGGAAAAAAGACAAAGGGCAAACCAATGTTCAAAACCTAGTAAAAGTCAGCCTGGAAATTACCCTGTTGATAAATCTGATGTGAATAACAAGTGAAAGAACCAAACAAAGAAGGGGAGCTAAAATCTGTGACTAGCCAGAGCACAGTGAAATCACGGCCATTTGGGGGAATCTAGCTTTATGGAAGAAAAAATTGATGGTACCCAAATATACATGGTAGACTCAGAGATAGGAGATACTCTATGTGAGAGATCATGTGATCAAACTGTCACACTCAGTGAAATGCTGCTAAATGTTTAACAATCACCCCACCAATCATGACACATTTTTTCAGTTTAATTTGCATCATTAGCATTTTCTCCATGACTTTTAAAAAATATATTTTTCGATCAGTAAAAATCTGCCTTCACTCCCTCCCACCCCCTCTCCAAGTGAGAAGAAAGAAAATGAAACCCTTGTTAAAAATACATGTAGTCAAGCGAAACAAATTTTCGCGTTGACCAGATACAAAATATATATGTTTCATCCTGCACGATGATTTCTTCATCTCTTTATCAAGTGAGTAGCCTATTTAATTGTTAGTCCTCTGGAATCATTATTGGTCAGAATTCTTAATTCTTTCAACGATGTTTGTCTTTTCCATATTATTTTGTATAAATTGGTCTCCAGGTTCTGTTCACTTCACTCTGTATCAGTTCATATAAATCTTTCCAGATTTCTCTGAAACTATCCCCTTCATCATTTCTTACAGCATAAAGGTTTTTACCCCATCATTTTCTTGTCTAGACAATCAATAAAACAATGAATTATGCCCTTGTGAGCGGCTAGGTGGTGCAATGGATAGAGCACCAGTGCAGGAGTCAGGGGAACCTGAGTTCAAATCTCACCTCAGACACTTGACACTCACTAGCTGTGTGACCTTGGGCAAGTCACTTAACCCCAACTGCCTCATCCTGGGTCATTTCCAGTCATCCTGATGAATATCTGGTCGCTGGATTCAGATGGCTCTGGAGGGGAAGTGAGACTGGTGACCTGCACAGCCCTCCCTCACTCAAAACAAGGTCAAGTACAAGTCATGTTACCATTTCTCTGATGTCATGATCTTGGGCAACGAAGGACGAACACACACGAAGTATGCCCTGATTTGTAGTGTTTGCTGATTTCTGAGATATGAATGCTCACCCCGAAAGTTTAACAGTTAGCTCCTAGATCCAGTAAGAGCTTGCTCCAATATGCCCCAACTCACATTTTACCGAAGAGGAGGAAGGGGAAGGGACTTACCTAAAATCACACAGCAAGTTAATGGGAGAACTGAGACTCATGATGCCTAGGCTATTGTTTATTTCATCACTTCACTGGCCCAGTCCATTGTTGTTGCTTTGGGATTTAGGGGCTTTCACCAAAGAAGCAGAGACCAGCCTTTATTAAGGTGCATTTCAAATGACACAGGGGAATACATCAAGCCTAATTTAAAAAATTTTTATTGATATATGTCATTTTTATATCACCTACATTTCTCCCTCTATCCCTCCCCATTCTGTTCTAAAGAAACATCTTTTTAAAGAAAAATAAAAAATGCAGGACAGAAGAAAATATAGAGAGGAGTGTGAGGGGTACGTGTAGGGGAGTATCTTCCCATACTTCTTCTTTGCTGCCAAGAATTTTTTTTTGTAATATTCATTTTTTATTGTTTTGTGGTTGTGACCCTGAGCAAGTCATATAACTTCTGGCTGCCTTGGTAAATGTTTAACAATAGGCTCTCTGAAAAAAATGTACATAGGACACACTTGTAAGTATATTCTGCATCATTAACATTTTCTCCATTACTTTCTGAAGTCTATCTTAAACTGTGGGTTGAGAGTAGAAAAAGTATACGAGACTCTGTACTCTAGACAATCAACAAAACAGCAAATCAAGCCTTGATTTGTAGTATTTGCCAACTTCAAAGGTGTAAATGCTCACATTGAAAATTTAACAATTAACTCCTGAGATTGGTTCTAGAGGACTTCAACACACCTGGGATTAGGGCAAAGGAGAACCAGCTAGCATTCATAGAGGGCCTTAATGTTTGCAAAGTGCTTTACATATGTTATTTCATTCAATTTTCACAACTCTGTGAGGTAGTGCCATTATTATGCCCCTTTTTACGGATGAGGAAACTGAGATCCAAAGAGAGGTTAATCTACTTGCCCACAGCCACACAACTAGTAAGTGTCTGAAGCAGGTGACAAATCTAGGTCTTCCTGATTCCAAGTCCAGCACTCCATCCACTCTGCCACCTAGCTACCTTGGAGTCACCCAAGTCTCCTTCAGGGGCTGGGTCTCAGTCTGTGGAGGGGTGTCTCTGGGCCTTAAGGGTAACAATTTTCATGCCACAGTAGGGTAAGGAAGTGGGGTTTTAATGGTGATTCTCCCAGAGGCTGCCCTCTGCAATGTGTACGCTTGCATTGTGCAAAGCTGTCCTCACTTCTTCAGGTTTGATATGAGAAGACTTGGGTTCCACCTTCAGTACTAGAGCAGAGATGCCACAGTTTCTATGACAGTATGACTTATCTGTTTCCTCACAGTCAGAAAGACATCAAGAGAAGAAATGGAGAAAGAGAAAGAGAAAACCATCTCTTCTTAGGCTGCAGGGAGACCATGCCTTTTTATAGGGAGAGGTGGGTTCTCAGTCACATGTGGCTGACTGGTTTTCCATCTATAGTGTTATAGGCAGGAATGGTTACAAGCCCCCTCCTAGTATAGCCATGGAAGGGTCCAGAATGGAAACCTCTAGATATGGAGAATTTAGAAGAAGGGTAGAGTAGGAGTGCCAGGAGGCAGGAGGGGGCATGTCTAGAACTGGCAGCCTCTTGGATGCTTTCTGCATCTTAAAGACCGCCTCCCTCAATCCTCATAGTCTAAAGGGTTGCTTTGGTTACAAGCTTATTTATTTATTGCTTAAATATTTATGTATTTGGTGCCTACTGCTTATAAGGAATGCTGTGTTATACAGCTGCCAAAATGATTTTCCTAAAGGGCAGTTCAAACCATGTCACTCTCTTACTCAATAAACTCTGATGACTCCCTATTGCCTACAGGATCAAATCTAAAACACTTGGCTTTTAAAGCCTATTACAACCTGACCCATTCCTATCTTTTGAACCTTGTTACACATTCCCACAGGCTTCGCCCCAGCCAGACCAACCTTGCTCTTCTCTACAAGTGACACTTTGTCTCCTTTCTCCATGCTTTTGTATTGGATGATAAAAGGAGTTGGAATGTATATAATGCTTTAAGATTTCTAATCAAATCTTTTTAAATCTTACCTTAATTTATTCTTGCAACAACCCAGGGAGATAGGTGCTATTATCTGCACAGAGGAGGAAACAGACAAATAGAAGCTGACTTGCCCAGAGTCACACAACTAGGAAGTGTCTTAGGTTGAATCAGAACTCAGGTTTTCCTGACTCTTGACCCAGAGCTCTTTCCACTGCACTATCTGGAATACATTCCCTCATTACATCTGCTTTTTAGAATCCCTTGTTTCTTTCAAACCTCAGCTCAAGCTACCTTGTACATGAGGCCTTCCCCCCAAATTACTGATCTGGAGCAGGTTTTATATGATTGATATATGTACATGGGGCAGCTAGGTGACACAGTGGATAGAGTGCTGGGCCTGGAGTCAGGAAGACTCATCTTCATGAGTTCAAATCTAACCTCAGACACTTACTGTGTGACCCTGGGCACAAACTCTGTGTACTTCAGTTTCCTCATCTGTAAAATGAGCTGGAGAAGGAAATGGCAAACTAATATCTTTGCCAAGAAAACCCCAAATGGGGTCACAAAGAGTTGGACATGAGTGAAACGATTGAACAACAACATCCCCTCCCTTATTCCTCTCCCTCTGTGGAAACCCTTGAAGGCAGGAGTTGTTTCATTTTTGTCTTTGTATTTCCCTTGCCTGCTGAACAACCTGGCACACAGTAGGCTCTTAATAAGTGTTGACTAATTGGTTGCCACAAAAAAAGTTAAGATCCATTAAAAGAAAAAGATGAGATGGTTCTATTCTTTTGTGAAAGACTTTCGGAATGTTCAGGCACAAAATGAAGCTAGCCTGGCTGAGAAGAGGACTGAGCTTGAACACATTGGTATTAAGGAGAAAGTAGAGGGCAAATAGCAATGCTTGGAGGTGGGAGGAGCCGTTGTCTGGTACGGAGCACAAGGGATGGGCAATAAGTCTAGCCTCATTTAACATGTTTAATAACAATTCAGAAAATGCCTAAAGGATGGTAATGAAAGTTGCCAATGATACTAAATTGGAAGATGTCAGGAGAACATGAATGGCAGGTAAAGAACACAAATGGGACATGGCTGCTTTTCTTTGATAGCCAGACAGCAGAGTGATCTGGGTGGACCCATGGGAATGACAGACTTCTAGATTTAGGAGCGACCTCAGAGCTCATCTAGCATGACCCCATGCTTCTCCTCTGTAACATTCCCCCAAAGAAGTCATCCTGTCTCCACCTGGATTCTTTCAAGATGGGGAGCTCACAGCACAAGGCAGCCCATGCCTAGGGAAGTTCTTCCTTTTATTGGGTTAGAATCTGCTTTCTTATGATCCGAGCCCTGGCCTTTGGGGCTATGCTAACTAAGTCTACTCTTGCATAGTATAAGGGAAAGACCACTGGATTTAGAATCAGAGGACCTGAATATAAAGCCCCAGTCTTGCTAACTTCTGTGACCTTGGGCAAATCACTCTATCTCAGTTTCCCAATCTATAAAATGAAGATGCTCTCTAAGGTTCCTCCCGCCTTTAACTCCTAACAGCCCCCTTGAGATATTTGAAGATAGTATTTGTGTCCTCCTCAAGCCTTTCCTTTCCCAGGCTAAACATTGCTAGTTTCTCCTTCTTCTTCATCATCATAATAGCTAGCATTTATATAGTGTTTAAAGTGTGCTAAGTGATTTATTTGAATCTGTTGGATTCAAAGGGCAGTACTTGAGGACTTAGAGGGGACATATGTGGCCTCAAGTCCTCAGGTTCACGTATACCTGAATTAAGATCCTCCCTATGATGTCCTCCAAATAATTGGACATCCAACTCTGATTGAAGCCCTCTAGTGACGGGGGAAAAACTCATAACCTACTAAGGCAGCCCATTGCATTTTTTGGACAGCTCCATCCACAGCTATAGGCTATGAGTCAGGGCATAGGGGACTTTTTTTTCTTTTTAAGGGGATGGGTGGGGAGGGAGACTGAGGGATAGGGAGTGAATCTCATCACTTTTAAAATATATCCAGATCAGGAAGCTCTAATAATGTTCCTGACCTTGAGAGAGTTAGGGGGCCGTGGGAGCTGAGTTCTAATTTCCATGATTCTGCAAGAAATTAATTCTTGGGGCCTCTCTTCTCTGGCTGTGTTTTCTTCTTTTTCCAAACTCCCTCTCTTTCTTTGCCATGGTCTCCCATGAGACTCCCTTCAGCCAGACATGTGCTGCTGAGTTTGTATTTCTTTGTTGGGGAGGAAAGGAGAGGCAGGAGCCTGCTGGAGTTTTCCCCAGAACCTCTGGAGAGGCTTAGGCAGCTTGCCGTCCGTTTCCCCCAAGGGGGCCAGGGTCCCAGCCTGCTCCCATTCCCTCCTTCCCACTATTATTCACTAAATGAGTTGGCCCTTTCTAACAGCTCAGAGTTGGCATGGGAGAGAGTCCCTGTGCCTGGAATGGTGGTCGTCAGCCTAACAAATCAGCCTTGATTTGCAGTGTTCGTTTCTGGGCATGCAGCTTGAACAGATGGGCTCTCCCCAGCCCTGTTTTCTCCAACCTCTAACCCTGTGCCCTATGAGAAGGTTCAGTCCACCCAGAACACACTCTTTATTTCCCCCTGATGGTGAGGGAAGGTGGAGGAACGGGAATGGGACAGGAGGAAGCAGTATTAATTATTGTGTGAGCACAAAATAAAATAAGGAATTAAACTTCAGGTCACATGTTGTAAAGGGACAAGACACCGAGGGTGGCACATTTCCCATGCTGTCAACATGACATCCTCACTGCTCTCATTTATATTTGAGTGAGGAGGGGGTGTGGAAATACAAAATGCAGAGCCTTGGGGATCTGGCCATTCTAACCCCGGGGAACGGTTTGGCTCAGGGCAAACACCTGGTTTCCAACTCCCTTCCCCTCCTGCTCCCCCTGGAACAGAGCCCTGACCATGTGCTCAGCCAGCCCCTCCCTCAACAGCCATCCCCCGCCCCTTCCCCTGCAGCCTGTGACATAGGCTGCTCATCCTGGGAAACAAGAGATGAAAGCGGGTCCACAATATGTAAATAGCCCCAGCCTAGGAGGCTGGATGAAACCCTGCTCCATTCGGGGTTCATATTGAAGACCCATAGGAAAAAAACAATCACAAAACAGGAACCATCTCTGCAGAGAATCTGGGAGGCAGCTGGAGGAACCAAGGAAAAAGAGAAGCCCTAGCAAGCTGCGTGTTCTCTTTCATCCACAAATGGTTGAGTTTTCCCTGGGTGAGGGGGAAATGTTTGTAAAAGGCTCCAAACACACTGATTTCCTTTTAGGATGCACACACCTCTCTATTTTCCAGGCTGACAAAGGAATGCCGATTACCCACGACAGTGGATGTTCCAAAAATCTTTGGAATGCTTTAAGTAGCTCATGGGGAGCAATTCTACCCTCTCACTAAGGCTGCTGGGAAAACCCATTTGGGTCCCCCTGGGTCCAGGCTGATTGGCAGCAGGGATGAGTCAAGCCAAGAATGGCAGTGAAGCAGGGGAAAAGCAGCCTGGTCTTAAAATTTTACCACATATAATTCACAAAGTGTATAACCCATGAGTGGAGATGGGGGTGGGGAGGGAAGAGAGAGAGACAGTAGAGACAGAGAGACACACAGAGAGAACAGAAAGACAGAGACAGAGAGAGAGACAGAGATGTAGACAGAGACAGAGAGACAGATGGAGAGGCATAGAGAGAGCCATACAGAGATAGAGAAATAGACACAAAGAGAGGGAGGATGGGAGGAAGACAGAAGGACAGACAGAGCGGAAGGGAAGGAGAGAGAGGGGAAGGAGGGTGGGAGAAAGACAGAGAGGGGGAGAAAAGAGAGAGACAGAGACAAGAGACAGAGACAGAGACAGAGCTGTGTTGATTGACATTAGAATGGCAGGAATTTCTCATTCTTAGGATGCTTATACCCTATCTGTGTGACCTTGGGTAAATCATTTCTTCTCCCTGTGGCTCAGCTTCCCCATCTGCCAAGTGCTGGGGAGTATACAATATGCTCTCTCTTCCAGCTCTACAATGCAGTATTTCTGTGCCTTTCACACAGACACATCCATAGTCCTTCCTGCATCATGTGCCTGTAAGGTGTGCAGGAAGATGAATATTCAATATGGCACCTCCCTCCCCTTCCTGCCCAAGGCTGTGAGCCTCAGCTCTTCCTAGGCAATGCCCTGCCTGGAGGGGCTTCACCTCCTCAGGGCCAGGAGAGATGCATCGGCTGTTAGTTTGTTCATTTTTTTTCTCTAGACCTTGGAGAAGTGCTGGAGTATGGAGGGAGACACACTGAAGCCCCGCTGCAGAGGATTTTAATTCTTCCTCCCAGGTATTTCAAGGAAGCAAGAAGGACTGGATGATGAAGTGGTTCTGGTTGTGATAGAGAAGCCCCAGGAGAATTAGGTTATTTAAAGGACAAACGAGGCAGCATGGAGGCTGTTCTCCACCCCTAAAAGGCAAGCTGCCAACTCTGGGTGGGGATGTGCGCTCTTATGGGGAAAGGAAAGGCTCTGGGGGCTCGAACTCGGGGGCTTTGCTCTCTGCTCTGCAGGGTCGAGCTCTTCCAATCTAGAGCAATGAGGTCATGAAGCCCTCCCTCTTCTTCTTCAAATCCAGTATGATTTAGTTTGCATTCTTTAAAGGCATTATAGTATGGAATGAGGGAGGTTTCCCTTCGCTCTGTACTGGGCACACCAGTGATATATTTTGTCCTGGGTTGTCACGTTTTACAAGAGGCACAGAGTACATGGACAGACCAGGGAAGGTGGTAGGGGACTCAAAACCAGGTCATATAAGGATCGTTCAAAGGAATGGAGGTAGCATGGCCACTGACTTCAAGTATCGGAAGGCCTGACACATGGAGGGAACAGGCTTAGCCTGTGTGGTCTTAGGGGCAGATCTGCGAAACAATGGGGGGTGAAAATCACGAGCAAGCAGATTTCACCAGATCTTGGACGAAGGACTTTGGAGCTGAAATGACCCTTAGAGAGAATTTTGAACAACCCTATCACTTTACAGATGGGGAAACTGAGACCTGGAGAGGGCAAATAACTCAGCTTGAAGTCACACAGGGCAAAGACAGGAAGAATTCTCATTTAACAGTATATAAGTAAACCATTAGAGCTGTTTAACAATGAAATATCTCAGGAGGCAATGAGTCTTGTTATTGAAAGGATTTTTATCAGAGATTGGATGGGTCCCATCTGGGAGGCTTTAAAAGAGGATTTCTGCACTATATTGGGATGAGGAAGGAAGTGTTGGCTTAGATGACTTCTAAAATTCTTTTCAACTCTGAGAGTCCAAATGATTGATCTCACCTCAGTGCCTCAGTTTCTCCTTATAATTTGAGGTCCTAAGAAGAATCCTAAAACATTTGTTATTTCAAAGCCAATCCACTAATGAAAACTGTAAAAGGCAAGTTCTTTTTGGTCTACTGGACCAGTGCTGAGGTGTAAACAGTTAGGAACTTATATGGCACCATTTCGGGGAAAGTTGTCTTGTCCCAAATCATTTTCCTCCCTTTGTCTTTTATAGTGCCTAAATACTATCTCTGGGGATTCATTCCTTTGGGGCTTAAAGGCTTTTCTGCACCTCAAAGTCCTCTCATTAAAATGCAAATACCCACAAGCCTAACACCTCAAATGCTAATCAAGAGGATTAGCTTTCCAAAGTGTCAAGGAATGGAGGTACTCACCTGGCGTTAGAAAAGGAGGGGATCTGGAGTGGGAGTGGAGCATGTGCTTGTGTGTCAGGAGGGATGACCAGGGGTATTGAAAGAGAGGTAGGAGATCACCAAGGACCAGCTTCAACCTCCCCGCCCCCACCTCCACAATTCTGCTCAGACCCATCAGCCAGCCTTGCGGGATGGCATTCAATCTAAGGTCACCTCCAATCAGTCAATGAGCATTTAATAAATGCCTACTATGTGTCAGGCACTGTGCTAAGGGCTAAGGCTACAAAGAAAGGCAAAAGGCAGCCTCTACCTTTAAGGAGCTCACAGTCTAAGGGGCTGGGAGGGTGGGGAGAGACAAAATGTGAATAAATACGTACAAACAATCAACATACCAAATAAATAGGAAATAGATTGGGAAGGCTCCTTGCAGAAGGTGAGACTTTATCTAGCTCTTGAAAGAAGAGGCCAGGGAAGCCAGGAGGTGGAGATTCCAGGAGCCAAGAGACGAAGTATCTCGTTTGGGAACAAGGAGAAAGCCAGTGTCACTAGGAATAAGGTATAAGAAGACTAGAGAGGTAGGGGGGAAGGACTATACTGTGAAAGGCCTTGAACGCCAAACTCAGGATTTGTATTTGATCTAGGAAGTGACAGAGAGACCCCTGGAGTGGTGGTGACTTGGTTTAAGCTCCACTTCAGGAAAATCACTTTGACAGCTGAATGAGGGCTAGATTGGAGTGGGTAGAGACTTGTGGCAAGCATGATATAACGCACTTTACAAAAGCTGAGTAGGGAGTAGGGGAGAGGGTCCCCAACCTAACCTAACTTAGCCACATCCCTTGCCAAGAGCAGGTACTTCAGATGGGCAAAAATTAAAGTCTTACATCTGGTACAGCACACCACCAAATTTCAACTCCTCATCCCTGCTCCCAGAAGCCAGTTCTCAGTATTATAAGCACAGAAAAAGTCCTTTGGCATTTGAATAGGTGGTGGCAGGCCACTTAGGTTATAATTGACTCTAATTAGCCCTCCCACAAGCTGTAACATTCCTCACCAGCATCGGAAGCAGGCATGTGAAAAGGAGAGATTCTTCTCTACCTTTGAGAACACCCACAGCACATCCCTCGGTGAGAATAATAGATAATCTTAATTCCAACAACCACACCTCAGTGTAGAAAATACTTTTCAAAACACTTTATAGAGCTTTCACATTGATTCTCCTCCTTAGTTTTACTTGATCTTGGCTGTTCTTTCACTGTCCAACCTCACCTTTTCAATCTCCTTTGCTGATTCTTCATCTAAACCATAGCCACTCACCAAGTCTCTGTCCTGGGCCCTCTTCTCTTTCCCCAGTCTATCCTGTCTTGATCAGTGATCTCATGAGTTCCCATGGGTTCAATTATCATCTGTATACTAGTGACTCCTAGATCTAAATATCCAGCATTAACGTCTCCTGAACTATATGGTCTCATATTACCAATTGAATTTTCAAAATCTGGAATGAGATGATCCAGATTTCTTGGGCAGCTAGGTGGAGCAGTGGATAGCTCGACTGGCCTGAAGATCTGAGTTCAAATATGTCCTCACATAATTGCTAGCTATGTGACCCTGGGCAAGTCACATAATTAAAGTTGCCTTAAGTTCCTCATCAGTAAAATGAGCTGGAGAAGGGAATGGCAAAGCACTCCAATATCTCTGCCAAGAAAACCCTAAATCGGGTCAGGAAGAATCAGACATAATTGAACAACAAAGAAGGCTTCTTAAACTCAACATGTCCAAAACAGAACTTACTATCTTTCTTTCCAAATCCTTCTCTCTTCTGAACTTTGCTATGGCTGTTGAGGATACCACCACTCTCCCAGTCACCCAGGCTCTCCAACTCAATGTAGTCCTTGAGTCCTCATGTTTACTTACTTCCCATGTGAACTCTTTGCTAAAGCTTGTCATTTCTGCCTTCACAAGCTTCCTAAACCTTCTCTCCACCCCACACCTCTGGGACCTTCACTTCAGCCCTCATCACCTCTTGCTGGGACTGTCCCCATTGCCCTATAATCCAACCTCTCCTCTGCCAAAGTATTTCCTAAAGCATAACTTTGACAACGTTACCCTTCTCTCCCATTAAATAAATCAGGGGCCATGTATTACCTCCACACAATGCAAAGAATCCCGTGTTTGGTATTTGAAGCTCTTCCAAGCAAAGCTACTTCCTACCGTTTCTTTTTTGACCAGGGTCATACAGCAGTGCCTGAGACTGGATTTGAATTCAGGGCTTCCTGGCTCCAAGGTTTATGCTCTATCCCCTGGACTACCTAGCTGCCTCTACTTTCCATCTTTCTAATCTTCTTACATTTTACTATTTTCTATACATCGGACAATCCAACTGGCTTTCTTGCTGTTTCTCAAATACAACGCTCCATCTCTAATTTCTGTGCCTTTTCTCTGATTGTCCCCTCAATCTGGAACTCTCTCTCTTCACTTCATTTCTGCCTCTTTAGTTGCCCTGGCTTCCTTGAAGACTCAGCTCCAATCCTACTTTCTTCAGGAGGCCCTTTCCAGTCCCCATAGTTGGTAGTTATTTTATTTACCTTTTAAAATCCCCATTAGATTATAAATTCCTGGTGGGCAGGAACTCCTTTTGCATATCTTTATACCTCCAGAGTTTAGTACAGTTCCTGGCACATAACAAATGATTCTTGACTGATTGTCTGACTTTTGGAGCTGTCTTGTAAGGGCAGGAATGGTGAGCCCATTGTACAGATAAAGGCAACTGAAGTTCAGAGGTTAAGTTACTTCCCTGATGTTACACACATAATAGATGGTGGATTTTGGACTGAAACCCATCAACCATTTTCCAGGCTTTCCCCACTATATCTCATGAACTCCTAATAAAGATCATAGCTTCAGTGTCTTTGTTTTCATCGGGATGGTACCACCTTCCACCAAGGCAGAGTCCACCTTCTCCATGACTTAGTAAAAGATCTTTAAGGGTTGCTCAAGTAGGAAAATAAGACCCCTCTGGCCAGTGAGGTGATGTTTTTTCCAGACTTGGCTGGACCATTTGTCAGACCAGAGGACCTGTGCATAAATCCATTCTACCACATGTCACTAGCCTAGTTTTCAGGAATCCAGGGTCACTTCCACACCACAAGGAGAAAACAGCGTAGGATCTAGTGGGGGTAGTAGTAGTAGTAGTACTAATAGTACTAATGAGGTTATTTCTATCTGAATTCTGTTGAGAAGATGAGAACTTTCATGTATGATACACAATAGTAGCAGAACCTTCATAATATGTAATGAGTGGCTCCTTGCACATTTTACTTTTAGGTTCAATATATAAAGAAAATAATTTCCTTAATAATTAGAATGTTAAAAAGTGAGATAAGTTGCCTTGGGATGTAGGAGATCTGTTTGATCTGATCCTATCCAATTCCACAAACTCGGTGACACAGAGAGTCAAGTGTTGGCCCCTGGAATCAGGAAGACTCCTCTCCTGGAGTTCAAATCTAGCCTCAGCCACTTAATAGCTGTGTGACCCTGGGCAAGTCACTTAACCCTGTTTGCTTCCATTTCCTCATCTGTAAAATGCACTGAAGAACGAAATGGCAAACCACTCTAGTATTTTTGCTAAGAAAGCCCCAAATGGGGTCATGAAGAGTCAGGCACCAAAAAATGACTGAAAAACAACAATGGCTCAGTACTGTGCTATGATCTTGGGCTAAAATGGCAAATTTAAACAGCTTCTGCCCTCAGGAGCTTACTTATTTTTCCCCTGGGGAAACAACATTTATAAAGATAAATAAATCCAAAACATACACCAAGCGGTTGGGGTAGTACAGTCTGTAGGAATTGGGGTGGTGGTGGAAAGAACAAAATAAGCTTCCTAGGGCTCATTTTAGGAGATGGTAGCTGAGTGGAGCTTTGGAAGAAGCTAGGGATTCCATGAGGTAGGTTTAAGGAGCGAGTGCACTCCAGGCATGGGGTACATCCAGCTTGTGCACAGGCACTCAGGAGGCAGGTGGAATGTTATGTATGGTGAGTATATATTGTTCAGTTTGGATAGAATGTAAAGTTCTTGGAAAGACAATAATATGTAATAAGCCTAGAAGAGTAGATTAGAGTCAGATAACGAGGGGCTTTAAAAGCCAAAGGGAAGGATTTCTATTTTATTCTAGAGGCAAGGGGAGGAGGTGGTGGAGTGATATGATCAGGACTGAGTCTTCTCTCACTTGATTTCTGGAGCAGCCCTGTGAGTAGGCAGGGCAGGAATGATGAACCCATTTTATGGATCAAGATTTGGAAGTTCAGAGGTTAAGTTACCTCCCTGAAGTCATACACTTAGTAGATAGTGGTTCCTGGATTGGATTGGTCAGAACTGGGCTTTAGGAACATCAGTTTGGCAGCTACATGGTTAATGGATTGTAGAGGGGAGGCAATGGAGGCAGAGAAACCAATTGGGGCCTATTGTAATAATCCAGATAAAAGATGATAAGGGCCTGAACCACACTGGTTGCCATGTAAGCATAGAGAAAAGAAAGGATTCTGGATGTATTGTGGGGGTAGAATCAACAAGACTTAGCAACATGTGAGAAGCAGGAAAAAACAGTCTAAGATGATGCCAAAATTGTAGAGCTGGAGACCTGGAAAGATGGTATGACACTTGGCAGAAATCTGAAAGTTAGAAAGAAGGGAAGGATTTAGAGAAAAAGTACTGGGTTATACTTTGAACAACTTGAGCTTGAGATACTTATAAGATACTTATATGCACTGGATATTGTTTTGTTGACAGTTTAGATAAGAAAGTGATGGAGAAAATGTTAATAAAGCAAATTAAACTTTAAAGTGTGCCTCGGGTACATTTCTTTTTCTGGAGAAACAGTTGCTAAATGTTCATCAGCACATCCCTGCTTACAAGACACCCATTTTGAAATGTCCAATACACATCTTTGTACAATGCTACCTGCTTTCTATCTGAAACTGAAGTCTCTGACCATAGGTTCCTAGCCTCTGACTAGTGCACCATCATGGCCATAAGGCCACCTTGCCCCTTTCCAACCATCTCTGTATCAGACCACCCCACCTTGTCACCAGTTTATGTATTTTCCCCATTAGAATATGAGCTCTTTGAGGGCAGGGGCTGTCTTCTTGGCTTCTTTTTGATTCCCCAGCCATTCACATAGTAGCATTTAATAAATGCTTTTTTTAATAAAAATTCATTCATGAAATTGGAGATAAGGACTAAAGCCCAGGAAAAACTGAGTGTGTTCTATGGATCTGGGAGTCCTCTGGATGGGGTGACGGCAGCTCCCAAGGCAAAGCTAGATGACTATTTGACAGGAATATCATAGGGGTGTGAACTGAGCTAGATAGATTTGGAGATTCAGTGAGTATTTGGCCCTTTAAGGTTTACAAAGTATGTTTCTCCTATTTTAAAGCTGTACTCATTCACACAGGAGGAAAGGTAAGTTCAGAAGATTTAAAAGACTTACCTAGGGTCTTTCTAAGTAAGTATCAGAGGCTCAGCACCCTTCCTGAGCCACCACCCATTTAATCTCAGCACCTAAAGCTGGGTTAGGAAGATGCACTTTCACAATGAGGATGAGGCAGTAATCTTAGCACTCTCAGGGGGCTTCATGAAAAGGGAAGCAGAACTTGAGGGCCTTCTGAGAAGCTTGTGGGCTTATGTTTCTTTCCCCTCCTCCCCCAAAAGCCAAAGGTCAAAGGCTTTGGCTCACTACAGAAATGGGAGAAAGCCAGCTCTGCAGCCTTGTTCCCATCTTGGATCCACAGGACAGTTGGAGGGCGTGGCTTAGACTTATCTTACTGCAGCAAGGAGGGCCAGAAGTGATCATTTTGGTCCCCACTGTCTTTCACTTTTCATTATGCTTTGAAGCAGGAAAGGACTGCAGAGGTAGTTTTAATCATTGGGAGGTGCTTACAAATCCACTGCATTTACCCAAATCTGATCATCAGTTGGTCAGCACACGGGTCATTTACTGTGTGCCAAGCACTGTGCTAACCCATAGGGATTTGAGTATGAGCACAAAGGACAGTTCCCTGATTAAAAAGGAGCTGGAAAGTGGAAGGGGAAGGGAGATACCCATGTGGGGCCACAGTAGCAAAGTCCAGAGAGTCACAAGCCCAAGCCAGGAGGGGAATGGTCAGCCTGGGCCTGTTCCCAAAATGGAGGCCCCTGGAAGTAAGTTACCAAAGGGAGAAGGAGACTAGCATGGTGGAGGGATGGTCTAGGGGGAGAAGTCCCCAAGCACTGAGCTACTTTTCAGTCAACAAGTATTCATTAAGCTCCTATTATATGCGCTGATTGTGCTAACCACTAGAGGCACAAAAACAAAAGTGAAATCCTATTCTAAGAGACAACATGTACATATCTAGGTATATACAAGCTCTATACAAGGAAGTTTTTTGAGGGAAGTAAGTATCTGGGAGGATTGGGAAAGGCTTTGTGTAGGGGAAAGGAAGAGAAGTGAAAAAGTATTTATTAAGTACCTACTATGTGCCAGGAACCATGCTAAACACTTTATAAATATTACCTCTTTTGATCCTCACAACAACCTTGGGAGGCTGATTCCATTTTGATCCCCATTTTACAGTTGGAGGAAACTGAGGCAGCCATCAGTTAAGTGACTTGTCCAGCGTCACTTAGCTAGTAAGTATCAGAGGTTGGATTTGAATTCAAGTCTTCCCGATTGCAGACCTTCTACTCACTGCACAACCACATGCCTCTAGAAGATGGCACTTGAGCTCAATCTTTATTTTGATCTGGATGGTCATTTCATCTATGAAGGAAGCTCCCCTGGTAGCAATGCAAACTGGTAGCTATTGTGAAACTTCTTGTCTCACAGAGTTGCCCCGGGGCAGTAAGAGGTTAGGTGACTAACCCAGGGTAACATAGAGTATTCCAACTGGAGTCATTCCAGCTCAAAGGGCAGCTCTCTATCCACTGGGCCATGATGCCTCCTCAGAGCTGAATATTGAAGGAAACTAGGGACTCTGAGAGGAAGAACATAAGGAGCGAGTGCACTCCAGGCACAAAGGATGACCAGCGCCAAGGTATGGGAGGAATGTAAAGTGTAGGAAGGGCACCATCTGACAATACTTTGCCATAGTTAGGCATGAAATGACTCACTTGGATTGCTGACAAGTATTTTACCAAGTCACTACTATATCCAAATGCTCTGGGGAATTCAGAGAAGATAGTCCTCACCCTTCTGGAGTTTATGGTGGTCTAGTGAGTGAGACAAAAATAATACTCAACCAATAGTAAGCAATACAAAATGGTATCTAATTAAGGTATTACATTGTGTAGTACCTCCATATAGGGAAACAGTCGACAGCATTCAGAATGAGGCATATACATACACACACATACACACATATATGACATGGTTAATGTGGGAATTTGTTTTGCTTGAGTATACATTTTGGTAATGATTTTGTTTTTCTTGCTTTCTTGATGATAGGGATGTGGAAGAGACAGAATTCAGAACTGAAAATCAAAATAAAATTGAATAAAAAATTAATTGTGTGGTACAGGGTAGGAGTTCAGAGAAAAGGGGCATGAGTAATAGAGTCTGCGAATATGATGGCAGGAATGGGGGAAACAGGGCTTGGGCTGGGTTATAGGAAGAAGCCAAAGTATTCCAGTCTCCAGCTGTAAATTCCTGACTCAGCACACCTGGCTAAACGATAGAACTCGTTCTCTGTAAACTGTTATCTGTGATCCCAGGCCCATTAAAAAAAGTTAATTTACTGTACAGATCTGCTAAATTATGCTTAAATCTTTCATTTAAAGTTATTTTCTGGGCATTGGAGATCTGGAATTAGAAGAGAGTCCAAAGGCCATCTGATCCTACCCTTGCATTTTACAAGTGAAGAAACTGAGGTCTGTGAGGACTTTGACTTGCTCCAAGTCATTCAGGCAGTAAGCATCTGAACTGGAATTTGAATCCAGTTCCTCTGTCTCCATTTTCCATTGTATTACATTTACACTGTACATTGACTGTCTGTGTTCCCACTCTCCTTCATTTCCCCTTACTATGGTTAAGGGGAGGACCTTGTATTTCAGTCTGACTCTTTTCAAGGCACTTTTAGTCTTGCATTTATATGTTTTATTTCCTCAGTAGAACATAAGCACCCTGAGGGCAGGCAGGACCCATTTCATTTTATTTTTTTTCATTCATTTCATTTTAATTTTCTCATGGTATTCCCAGAATTTAGCATGGTGCCTGGTAATAAGAGGTGCTTAATAACTCTGTTGATTGATTGATTTGACCCTCAGAATAGCTATATGAGAGAGCACAAGTCCAATTATCCTTATTTTCCATATGAAGATTTAAGACCCAGATGGGCAAGTGACTCACATAGCTAATTAGTGACAGAAGTGCAATTATAAGCCTGTCTCATGATTCTCTGTCCAGTACTCTTTCCATCTCACTTGAAACAAGATTAGAAGACAGAGGAGGAAGGAAGGTACCTATTGCAGTTTAGGGCCCATAGTAGGTTTGCTGCATTTACCTGAATTGAATAAATGGCAAAGAGACTGAAACACAAAGTATCTGCTTCAGAGAAGGCTATAACCTAATGGGGAGAAACACACTGCTAATCTAATACAGGAACCATCCCCATCTGGTTTCAATTATCCATCCTCATTCTCAGAAGCAAGGCTTACTACTGCAAGCACAGACTAAGTCCTTGGGCATTTAAATAGTTATTGTGAAGCCATGGAAGTTATAATAGGCAATGTACACACACACACACACACACACACACACACACACACACACACACACACACACACACCCTCATAGAAACATACATACATACATAAACACACACAGAGGATGATGTAAAACAATAGAATCCCTAGGATGTTGGAACTGGCAGGAACCTTGGAGATCAAGTCCAATTCTCTTATTTTATATAGGAGGAAACACTATCCTGGAGAAGGAAAAGTGACTTGTCCAAGGTCACTCAGCTAGTTGGTGGCTAAGCTATGGCTAGAACCCAGGTTTTCTGACTCATAGCTCAGTGCCTTTTCCACTGTGCACGGAAAATAATACCTCTATTGTTACAAGGCACAAGTCTCTCAATTCTTTGGGAAGATGGCTCTCTATAAATACTGAGTGTGAGTAATTATTGTTATTATTTTGGTTGTTCAAAGCCTGCTATTTATCCTGCATGGTTCTCATGCGGTGCCATCCGTGGGATTGTTTTGTGTTAGGGGCTATTTTCACCCAAAACAGTCCCAGCAAAAGCTTTGCTCTTTTGCCCAGAACTTCAGGCTGGTCAGAATTTGGAAGAATCTTCAGAATAATAGATAATGAAATATGGCCGTACTTCACTTTTCACAACAAATGTTATTTCTAAATAAGTTGTGTTTAAATCAAACTCTCACTTGTATTTCTGGCATACCAGGGGAATGCCTTATTTAAAGGAATGAAGGAAAAAGCATTAATTAAGTGCTTACTATTTGTCCATTACTGTGCTAAGTAAGCACTGACCTCTATAGGGAATACTTCTATAAAGTGGATAATTTTTCATGTAAATCTGGCCTTTGCAAACTTAGCACCTAATTATATATGGTTTTACATTTAAAGCTCATGGTCCAGAATCCAAAGCTCTGGGTTTATAGAGATCAGGTTCAATTTTGATGGTGCTAACCCTACCTGCCCCCACCACCCCAACCATATTTCTCTGGCTCATTTGTCCTCACCCAGAGTTTTCCCTGGGAATCCCAGAGTATGACTTATGTCTGTTTTTCCACTGATGTGGTTAAGAGAGTCCCCATTCTCTTTGTGAGCACTTAGGGTTACAATAAAAATAATAACCAATCTTCAAGTAGTACTTTAAGGTTTGTAAAGCACTTTAAATATGTTATCTTGTTTGATCATCACAGTAGTCTTGGGAAGAAGATGCGATTGTTAATTTCCATTTTACAGATGAGGAAGCTAAGACTGAGAGAAATTAAGTGACTTGACCAGGGTCAAATGGTGAATAAGCCTTTGAGGCACGATTTGAACCCCATCTTCTGGCTTCAAGTCCAGCATCCTACCCACTATACCATCTAACTGTCAACAATGGATATTGGCCATAGAACAGCCTTTATTTCGCCTACAAGCAAAATGCAGAAAACTCAAAGTGCTCATAGTAACTAATAGACTACTAGGTAGTACAGAGGATAGAGCACCAAGCCTGCAGTCAGGAAGACTCATCTTCCTGAGTTCAAATCCAGCCTCAGACACTTTCTAGGCCACTTTCTGTCCCTGGGTAAGTCACTTAGCACTACTTGCCTCAGTTTCTTCATCGTAAAATGAGCTGGAAAAGGAAATGGCAAACTAGTATCTTTGCTAATAAAATCCCAAAGGGATTATAAGAGTCAGCATAACTGAAAAACTGAAAAAAGTTCTGTATCTTCTCCAGCAAATCTCACATTTCCCTCAGATGTGTGTCATATAAATATGAGTTGTTATGGCTGCTATTATTGTTATTATTATAGAGATGTAATTTTCATTTTGTTCAATGGGGTTCCAAAAGAAACAGTCTCAGGACAAGTTGCTATCCTGCTATTATTCTTTTAAGTGTCCTGTGGACTCTTGTGTAGGTAGATAAAATAACTATAGCTATTTTTGTAGTTGAATAAAAGTTGAATAAAATTGGGAAGCATCATCATATTCTATAGGCTCACTGAAAGTATCCTTGAAACAACTCCAGTAGTAGGAAAATGGGGATAATACCCAGTACCTCACCCTGTTCCATTATGATTCTGATTTTTTCCTCTATATTTCTATATTTTGAAAGCTTTTCATTCCATGAACCTTGGGGATGATGAGTATTTGATATAGTGACACCTATTTTCTTTAAAAAAAAGTTCTTAAGTTTTTACAGTTCAACATTATATCTGGGTGATTGTGGACAACAGCATGATCAGTGATAATGGCGTAGTTCCAGTACAATTTATTGGTAGAATTCTTGAGGATGTTTTGAGATCTATTTATTTGCAGTAGGAGGATTTATCATGTCCATTTTAAATAACATATTTAAAGTGCTTTACAAACCTTTAAGTGCTATATAAAGATCAGATAAAAGATAACAAACTTCTCATGGATAATTCTAGTTATTGGGTCCTACCTTGGTAGGAATTCAGTAGATGCTAAAAAAAATTTTTTTATCACTGCAGTGGTGTGTTGCAGTTTCTACTGCTTCTTTGCATAATCTGTATTCATCACTGAGTTTGGCCTCCTCAAGGTTATCCTTAAGGATAAATAACTCTTCTGTAATTTCTGGTGTCATTGACTTGAACATCTCCATTTCAACAAGCAAATCCACAAAGTGCCATTCAATTCTTCTTTGCCAACATATTCAAGTTCATGTGGGTGTTACTCAAGAAGGGTCTTTTGATTCCACTCTTGGACCTTAGCTGCTTCATAGGCTCCATCTGGAGATAATTTACTTTCAGTTACATTTGACAAATCTAACTGTTATCAGCTTTTATTGTTGCTTGGTGAAGGGATGTCTACTTGTTCCAAAAGTATTTTTATAGGTTTAAAAAAAAGCAAAAAACCTAAAGCAACTTTGCTATTCTGAACTTGACAAACATCAACAAACATGAACATTTCCATATACAAAGAACAGAAAAAGAGGATTGTCTAGGAAACCATGAATCTCACTACATACGGCTTGGCTTTTAAGGTATTTACTCAATTCAACATGATAGTTTCAAAGCTATTTCACTTGACTGTGTTTCCCTCTAACCCTCCTTCATATCTCATCTGTTCATTTTTGCTAAATGCTTTGTTCACAATCTTTTCCTTATTTTTCTGATATCATTATCACTCACTTCTCTATCTGTCAACTACCCCTGCCCCAAAGAAATTCCACCCATGTGGTAAGTTGGCATATGAAAGCAAAAGAAATTTACAAGCTGGCCAAGTCCAAAAATGGGCTGACCAAGTCCAAAAATGTTTGCTTCTTTCCATATCTTTAGTCCAACACCTCTCTGTCAAGAGGTGGAAAGCATGCTTTATCATTGGTCTTCTGCAGAAACAGTTCATCATTGTACTGAACAGAATTTTTAAGTCTTCAAAGATTATTTTTTTTACAATGTCATAGTTATAATATAATGTCCTGGTTCTGGTCCTCCCTTCACTCTTCATAAGTTCATCCAAGTCTTCCCAGGTTATTCTGAAACCATCCCTTTTTGGTAATTTCTTATAGTATAGTAATACTTAGCTACAGTCATATACCATCATTTGGTCAGCTGTTCTCAAAACTGATGAGCATACCTTTAGTTTCCTGTATTTTGCTCTAACAGAAAGGATTGCTATGGTTTTTTTTTTTTAATATGTAGGTGCTTTCCTTCTTTCTTTGATTTCTGCAGGGGTATATACCTAGTAGTGGCCTCACTGGATCAAAGGATATATTTTGGGTATAGTTTTACATTACTTTTGGGAATGGTTGGAGTAATTCATAGCTTCATCAACAATACATTAATATACTTGTCCTCCCAAGTAATCTAACAATTGTCACTTTCCTTTTTTTTTTTTTTTTTGTCATTTTTGGTAATCCAATGAGTGTGAAGTGGAATTGTAGAGTTTTTTTGAAAACACATTTCTCTTATTATTAGTGATTTGAAGCATTTTTTCCCTATGGTTATTGATAGTTTTTATTCCTGCTTCTTGCCTCTTCCTTCCTTCCTTCCTTCCTTCCTTCCTTCCTTCCTTCCTTCCTTCCTTCCTTCCTTCCTTCCTTCCTTCTTTCCACAATAAACATTTATTAAGAACCTATTATATGCCAGGCATTATGGTAAGTGCTGGGAGCATAATTACTAAAAATAAAGGGGCTTACAATTTAATGGGAGGGGGAGACAACACACAAAAGGAGGCAGGAATATGGGGAGGCACCAGTGGGTACCTGATTCTAGGGGCATCTTGTTCCAAGGGATTGAAACTAGGCAGAACAGCAGATTCAGAATGGAGTGAGCCCAAATGTATAGTTTCTGCCCTTATAAACGAAGACATAGGAAGGAGTTTGGTATTCTGCCTTCTAGCTCTACAATCAAAGGAGAGAGGAGGCTGAAGAAGATGTCAGTTAAGGCTTGAATTAGCAGCATGGTGGTGAAATTAGAAGTGATGAGCCTAACCTGGGAGGGCCATCATGTTCCTTGGAGCTGAAACCAGGAAAAACAGCAGATGCAGAATGGAGTGAATCAAAAAAGTCCAGTTTCTGTCCTCTATAAAGGAAGGTATTCAGAGAAGTTTGTTGCTCTCTCTGTCAGAGAACCTTGTTGCAAAGATTGTTCCCAATCAACTATTTCCCTTCTAATTTTATCTGCATGGATTTTGTTTGTGCAAAAGCTTTTTAATTTATGTAATCAAAATTAAATATTTTTATCACCTCTGGTCCTCTCTATTCCAGGTTTCATCAAGAATTCTTCCCTTAACCAGATTTCAAATTGTATTATAAAGCAACAATCATCAAAACCACTTAGTACTGGCTAAGAAATAGAGAGATAGACACAGTAGACAATGAATATAGCAGTCTACTTTGTGATAAGCCCAAGAACCCCAGCTTCTGGGATAAGAACTCATTGTTTGACAAAAACTGCTGAGAAAACTGGATAACAGTGTGGTGGAAACTGGGCATAGGCCAGTGCCTGACATCATACACAAGAATAAAGTCCAAATGAATACATGATCTAGGTATAATGAATGATACTATAAACAAATTAGGGGAGCAAGGAATAGTGTGTCTGTCAGATTTATGGAGAGTAGAGAAATATATGACCAAACAAGAGATAGAGAACGTTATGAAATACAAAATAGATAATTTTGACTACATTAAATTGAAAAATTTTTACACAAACAAATCCAATGCAACCAAGATTACATAAAAATGGGAAAGAATTTTTGCAACTAGTATCTGTGATAAAGGCCTCATTTCTAAAATACATAGAGAACTGAGTCAAATGTGCAAGAATACAAGTCATTCCCCAATTGATAAATGGTCAAAAGACATGAACAGGCAGTTTTCAGAGGAAGAGATTAAAGCTATTTATAGTCATATGAAAAAATGCTCTAAATCACTATTGTTTAGAGAGATACAAATCAAAACAACTCTGAGGTACCACAGATTGGTTAACATGACAAAACAGGAAGATGATAAATGTTGGAGAAGATGTGGGAGAGTTGGAACACTAATTCATTGTTGTTGGAGCTGTGAGCTAGTCCAGCCATTCTGGAGAGCAATTTGGAACTATGCCCAAAGGGCTACAAAAATATGCATATCCTTTGACCCAGCAATAGAGCTTCTAGGACTGTATACCAAAGAAATCATAAAAATGGGAAAAGGTCCCAAATGCACAAAAATATTTATAGCAGCTCTTTTTGTGGTGGCCAAGAACTGGAAATTGAGGGAATGCCCATCAATTGGGAAATGGTTGAACAAACTGTGGTATATGAATGTAATGGAATCCTATCGTGCTATATGAAATGATGAACAGGAGGACTTCAGAGAGGTTTGGAAGGACTTATATGAACTGATGCTGAGTGAAAGGAGCAGAGCCAGGAGATCATTCTACACAGTAAGAAACACAGCGTGAGAAAAATTTTTCTGGTAAACTTAGCCCTTCACAGCAATGCAAGGAGCTAAAACATTCCCAAAGGACTCTTGAAGCAAATGCCATCCACATCCAGAGAAAGAACTATGAAACTGGAACGCAGAATGAAGCAGAATATTTTCTCTTGTGTTTTGTTTTGTTTGGGTTTTTCTCATGGTTTCTCCCATTCATTTTAATTCTTCTATGCAACATGACTAATGTGAAAAGGTGTTTAATAAGAATCTATGTGTAGAACCCATATAAGATTGCATGCTGTCTCAGGGAAGGAGCGGGGAAGGAAGGGGAGAAAATCTAAGACTTATGGAAGTGATTCTAGAAAACTGATAAATTAATTTAAAAAGAAAAACAAAGAATTCTTCTCTTATCCAGAGTTGCCAAAGGTATCTCCTTCCATTTTCCTCTAATTTGTTCATGATATGATCTTTTATGTCTAAATCATATATTTACTTAGAACTTATTATGCTATCTGTTGTGAGATGTTGAGCTAAACTTAAATTTCTGCTAGACTACACTACCTTCAGTTTTCCTTGATCTTACTGGAAAAACCTTCAGCATTTCTCTCTTATAGGTAATTCAAGCTCTTGAATTTAGATACACACTATTTATCATATTAAGAAAAGATATATTTATTTCAATATTTTTTAAATGTTTCATTTTTAAAACAAATATAGGCATTGTATTTTGTCAAAGCCTTTTCTTCATGTACTTCATCTTATCATATGATTTTTTTTGCATCATCATAGTCTGTTATGTTTATAGTTTTCCAAGTATTGAACAAATAAATGATAGAATAAATCCAACCTGGTAATCATACAGAATCTTTTTAATATTTTTCTGTAGCTATTTTGTCAATATTTTTTGCATTAACACTCACTAGAAATGTTTGTTTGCTTTCTGTGTTACTCTTTCTGGTTTAGATATTAAGACTATATTTGTATCATAGAAAGAATATAATACTTTTTATTTTTTGCAAAGAGTTTACATAATATTGCAATAGATTGTTGTCTGAATCTTGATAGAATTCACTTGTAAATTCATCTGATCTTTTTTTTTCTTTTGTGAGTTCCTTTATGGCTTGTACATTTCCCTTCCTGGCATTGGGTTAATCTGGGCATTTTACATTTTTACAAATATTCATTAAACTTGTTATCAATGTTCTTGGAATATAATTGTGCAAAATATTTTTCAATAATTTCCTTTATTCATCCTCATTAATTGTGAATTTTCATTGTTAACATTGGTAATCTAGTTTTCCTCTATTTAAAAATCAGATTAGTGAAAAGTTTATCTATTTAATTAGTTTTTAAAAAAAACATTCAGGTTTATCAATTCAATTTTTAAACTCCCACTCTTGTCCATCTCTTCTTTGATTTTCAAGATTTCTATTTTTGTCTTTTTTTTGAGTGGCGTGCCCAGCTTGTTTAGTTGCTCTTTTCTTTGTTGATGAAAGTGTTTAGATATATAAATTTTCCCCTAAAGACTTTTTTGTCTGTATTTCAAAAGGTTTGTTATGTCATCACATTTTTGTCATTTTCTTTGATGAAATTATCTATTGTTTCTCTGATTTGTTCTTTGACATCCCCTTCCCCCAATTCTTTAGGATTGATCTCATCTCCATTTCAGTTTGAAACTTTTTTCAAATTCCTTTTACTTATTATAATGTTTATTTTATTGTAGTTAGACAGAAATATGTCTAATATTTATGCTTTTATACATTTATATGTGAATCATTTTAAGCGCTAGGACATGGCTAATTTTTTATAAAGGATCATTTATAGATGAAATACCTATATTCCTTTTTATTTCCATTTAGTGATGATTAGAAATCTATCATAATCTGAAATTTATAAAGTTCTATTCAGGTTCTTAACTTCTTTCTTGTTTATTTCTGTTAGATTTTTCTAGCTCTGAGAGGATACATTGAGGACCCCCCAAATTATAGTTTTGCTCTCTGTTTTTTCTCTGTAATTTGATTAACTTTTCCTTGAAATATTGAGATACTATGCCTATATATGTATATACATATATAATGTATTCATATAATATGTATACATGTATGAGAGATAATTTCATTGTCTATAGTGCCTATAAGCATAATATAGTTTACTGTTTATTTCTTTTATCCATGTTTATATTTAGTTTCCTTGCCTAAGATCATAGTTGCTACTATTAGATACCTGAGTTCACCTGAAGTATAAGAAATTCTGCTCTAGCCCCTCATTTTAACACTGTACACATCTTTACATTTCAAGTGCAGTTTTAAATAAACAACATATTGTTGAATCATACTTTCTAAAACATTTTGCTATCTTCTTGTTTTATGGGTGAGTTCATCCCATTTACACTTGTGGTTATGATTGTTAATTATGTATCTTCCTCTATGATATCCTCTTATATTTTTCTTCTCCTCCCTCCAATCTACACTTTACAAAAAAAGGGGGGGGGGAAGGTGATAGAAAAGGAATGTGATCAGCGCTAATAATCTCTAACCAAAGTAATCTGTTTCTACTTCATTGATCCTTCTCTCTTCTTTTTTCCCAGACCCTCATTACTGATTTTTATACTTTCTTTTGCTTTAATCTCTGACTTTTGATCTATTCTCCAAAGTTGAAGTTTGTTTTTCTTGTGTTTATTTCTTTGCCCACTCTCCTCTTCCTCGAAAATCCCCTTCTCTTTTCCCTAACCTTGGCCTATTTTCTTGCTGTGTTTAATGTATTACTACACTGAACTGTCTCTCTCCTCTGTTTGGTTCATACAAGAGTGAGGTTCATGTGATGATTACCTTTGTACACTCTCCTTCTCTGGAACCCCAATTTAGAGATAGAATATGTTCTGTCTTCTTCATTTCTTTCCTAACATATTCCTTTTTCTCCTATCTTTTTTTCCCCTCTTTTAAGACCATCAAAACAGAACAGTATTGCCTTTGTTCCTCTGTCTAATTTCTCTCTCTGACTCTTTACAATATTAAGATTTTGAAGGTATATTGACTTCTTTTTCCATCTTTTAGAATATAAGTACCTCAGCATCCTCTAGACCATTCCGGTTACCTTTTCTATGTTTCTTTTGGATTTTGTCTTTTTGTTTCTACTTATCTTTAGTTTTTTCATCAGAATTTTGTTTGGAGATTCTCTATTACACTACAAGTCCATTCCTACACTCTTCTCCCATTCCTGAATCCCTATAACTGCGGGATTATGTTCAGTCTTACAGGATAAGTTGTTCTTGGTTATTACTCTATATTTTTTGTCTTTTGAATATCATATTCCAATATCTTTTTTTCTTCTTTAGAATAGTTACTGCTAAGTCTTATGTGGTCCTGACTGTAGGTAGTACTTGATTTTTTTTTCTTGATATTTGCAGTATCTTTTCTTTCAGCTTTTAGCTCTAAATTTTGGCTATGGTATTCCTGAGAATTTCCTTTTGGGATTTCTTTCAGGAGGCAATGGGAAGATTCTATTTTCACATTGGCCTCAGTTCTAATAAGTCTAGAAAATTTTCATTTCTGATCTCTTCAACTATGCTATCAAAGCCTTTTTTCTTTTTTGCCAGGGGTCAGGGATGGAGAGCTTTCTTGAAATCGGACGGCTCTTAAATTCCTCTTTGCCCTTTTATCCAGGGCAGGTGTTTTCAATAATAGATGCCTTCTGTTTTCTTCTACTTTTTCGTTTTTAAATTTTGTCTTAATATTTCCTGTTATATCAATGGAGTCTTTTGGAGTCATTGAGGTCTTTTTTAGGTTATTCCAATTTACAGGGAGTCTGTTATTTGAGTCAGGTTTGCCGCCTTCTGTTTGAAGCTATTTATTCTCATTCCAGTTACTTCCTCCAAAGATCTCATTTTACTTATAATTCCATTTTTACCTCTTTCTTCATTTTTTTAAGTATTATTTTTATGTTAATTTTTTTCTTCTGAACTTAACAAATATCCAGAAAGGGTCTTTTTGGTGTGTGGCAAAACACAAATGATGACTATAAAAGAAGCCATGAATTTCCAGTTCATACCACTTGTTTGTTTGTTTGTTTTAAAAAAAGGACATAATCAATTCAACATTATTTTCAAAACTGTCTAAGATGTATATGCTTCCTTTTGAATTTCCTTTTGTTCTTCTTTGAAAATTTAAAAAAAAAATTCATGGCCTTTTTCTTCTTTTTTGGCATTACTATTGCTAACTTCTCTCCTTGCCAGCACTCTACTGCAATTAAAAAGAGGGAAAATACACTCTTGTAATAAGTAAACAGTAAAAGAAAACAAATCTACAAAGTGACCATCTATAAAAATGTATGCCTCTTTTTGCATCTTGAGTCCCTCTTTTCCTTGTCAGTATGCAAGGAACATCATAGGCAGTTAGGTGGTGCAGTAGATAGAGTGCCTGGAGTCAGAAGTCTTGAGTTCAAATCCTGCCTTAGATACTTACTAGCTGTGTGACCTTGGATGAGTCACTTAGTTTCCTCATCTGTAAAATGTGGATAATAATAGCATCTATCTCCCAGGGTTGTTGTGAGGATAAAATGAGAAAATAATCATAAACTGCTTAGCACAGTATATAAGTGTGGGCTATTACCTATCATATGACTTCTCGAAACACTGGCCGTTACACTGTTAGGAGTTTTTAAGTCTTTGAAAGTTCCTTTTCTTTAAATTGTTGTCATTGTATAAAGTATTCTCTTGGTTCCATTCACTTTATTCTGCATCAGTTCATGTGTCCTAGGGGTTCTCTGAAATTGTCTCTTTTATAATTTTTGCAATAATGTAATAATATTTCATCATAGTCATATAACACAATTTATTCAGTTATTCTTTAATTTATTGGCACCTCCTTGGTTTCCAGTTCTTTGCTTTTACTTTTATTTTTCTTTTTAATCCCCCTTCAGGATTAGGAAGTATCTTTTTTTTCTTTAAATTTACTTATTTAACTTTTAACATTCATTTTCACAAAATTTTGGGTTCCACATTTTCTCCCCATTTGTCCCCTCCTCCAACCCCAAAACACCAAGCATTCTAATTGCCCCTATCACCAAGCTGCCCTTTCTTCTAACATCCCTCCCTTCCCTTGTCCCCATCTTCTCTTTTGTCCTGTAGGGCCAGATAACTTTCTATACCCCTTTACCTGTATTTCTTATTTCCTAGTAGCAAGAACAGAACTCGACAGTTGTTCCTAAAACTTTGAGTTCCAACTTCTCTGCATCCCTCCCTCCCCACCCATTCCCTTTGGAAGGCAAGCAATTCAATATAGGTCATATCTGTGTAGTTTTGCAAATGACTTCCATAATAGTCGGGTTGTGTAAGACTAACTATATTTCCCTCCATCCTGCCCTGCCCCCCATTACTTCTATTCTCTATTTTGATCCTGTCCCTCCCCAAGAGTGTTGACTTCAAATTGCTCACTCCTCCCATTGCCCTCCCGTCCATCATACTCCCCACCCTGCTTATCCTCTTCTCCCCCACTTTCCTGTATTGTAAGATAGGTTTTCATACCAAAATGAGTGTGCATTTTATTCCTTCCTTTAGTGGAATGTGATGAGAGTAAACTTCATGTTTTTCTCTCACCTCCCATCTTTTTCCCTCCACTAAAAAGTCTTTTGCTTGCCTCTTTTATGAGAGATAATTTGCCCTATTCCATTTCTCTCTTTCTCCTCCCAATATATTTCTCTCTCACCACTTAATTTCATTTTTTTAAGATATGATACCATCCTATTCAATTCACTCTGTGCTCTGTGTGTGTGTGTGTGTGTGTGTGTGTGTGTGTAATCCCACCCACTACCCAGATACTGAAAAGTTTCAAGAGTTACAAATATTGTCTTTCCATGTAGGAATGTAAACAGTTCAACTTTAGTAAGTCCCTTTGCTGTTTACCTCTTTAAGCTTCTCTTCATTCTTGTGTTTGAAAGTCAGATTTTCTTTTCAGCTCTGGTCTTTTCATCAAGAATGCTTGAAAGTCCTCTATTTCATTGAAAGACCAATTTTTCCCCTGAAGTATTATACTCAGGTTTGCTGGATAGCTGATTCTTGGTTTTAGTCCTAGTTCCTTTGACTTCTGGAATATCCTATTCCAGGCCCTTCAGTCCCTTAATGTAGAAGCTGCTAGATCTTGTGTTATCCTGATTGTAGTTCCACAATACTTGAATTGTTTCTTTCTAGCTGCTTGCAATATTTTCTCCTTAACCTGGGAACTCTGGAATTTGGCCACAATGTTCCTAGGAGTTTCTCTTTTTGGATCTCTTTCAGGCGATGATTGGTGGATTCCTTGAATACTTATTTTGTCCTCTGGTTCTAGAATCTCAGGGCAGTTTTCCTTGATAATTTCATGAAAGATGATGTCTAGGCTCTTTTTTTGATCATGGCTTTCAGGTAGTCCCATAATTTTTAAATTGTCTCTCCTGGATCTATTTTCCAGGTCAGTTATTTTTCCAATGAGATATTTCACATTATCTTCCATTTTTTCATTCTTTTGGTTTTGTTTTGTGATTTCTTGGTTTCTCATAAAGTCATTAGCCTCCATCTGTTCCATTCTAATTTTGAAAGAACTATTTTCTTCAGTGAGCTTTTGAACCTCCTTTTCCATTTAGCTAACTGCTTTTGAAAGCATTCTTCTCCTCATTGTCTTTTTGAACCTCTTTTGCCAATTGAGTTAGCCTATTTTTCAAGGTGTTATTTTCTTCAGCATTTTTGGGGGTCTCCTTTAGCAAGGAGACCTGCTTTTCATGCTTTTCTTGCATCTCTCTCATTTCTCTTCCCAGTTTTTCCTCCACCTCTCTTAACTTGATTTTCAAAATCCTTTTTGAGCTCTTCCATGGCCTGAGCCCATGGAATATTTATTTTGGATGTTTGGGATACAGAAGCCTTGATTTCTATGTCTTTCCCAGATGGTGAGCATTGTTCTTCCTCATCCGAAAGAAAGGGAGGAGATATCTGTTCACCAAGAAAGTAACCTTCTATGGTCTTATTTTTTTCCCCCTTTTCTGGGCATTTTCCCAGCCAGTTACTTGACTTCTAAGTGTCCTCTCCACACCCACCTTGCCTCCAGATCTGCCCAGCCAGCACTTGGGGTCTGAGATTCAAATGCTGCTTCCCAGCCTCAGGGTTTTCAATGGGGGCGGGGCTGCTATTCAGTGTGAGATTAAGTTCAGGTGCTTGGGTGGGTGCAGGGCCGACTCACGGGGCTCAGTTTCCTCAGGGAGTTTATGCTTATGCAGAGACTTTCAACTATGGATCAGAGCTCCTACCTGCTTTGGGAGCCCTTGTCCGCTGCTGCCTCTGCTGCTGCCTCCTGAGGGGGTCTGAGTTATGGGGACACCCCACTCCCCTCTCTGTGAGCTGAAAAGACCCTTTCACTGACCTTTGGCACCTGTGGGTGGAGGGACCTGTGCTGCAGCTAGAGATTCTGCCCCTGAAGCCTGCTCGGATCTGCTCCTCTCAGTGCCATGCGGCCAAGGCAGGGCTGGGCTCTGCTTGGGTCCAGGGTGCCACAGACCTTTCGTGTTGGTTTTTCAGGTCTCTCTGGAACAGAAATCTCCTCCACTCTGTTGTTCTGTGGCTTCTGCTACTCCCGAATTTGTTGGGAGTTCTTCTTTACAGGTATTTTATGGGCTGTGGGTTTGGAGCTAGCATATGCGTATCTTTCTACTCCTCCATCTTGGCTCCTCAGGAAGTGTCTTTTGCCTGTGAATCTTCCTTCCATGGTCAGTCAATCAGGGTCTAAACAATGACTGACTCTGGAGGAGAACGTGAGGCTGGTGACTTTGTACAACCCCTCCTCACTTAAATCCAATTCACTTGTACATCATGGCTTCACCTCCATAATGTCATGGTCCTCTTCAAGAACAAAGGGCAAACAACAACAGTAATCCCTCCATGGTACTCTCCTGCCCCTTAATCCTACTTCGACCTATCCTTGTCTCTCTATTGAATTTATATAAATTTGTGTGTGTGTGTGTCCGGTTGTGTGCACATGGGTGCATGCATGTGCACAAATTACCTTTCTCATGTGTTGATATATGAAAATTTCTAGGTTTCTAGTTATTTATATGTAGTCTCTCCCATGAGTATGTATGCTTCTAGAATTTAGGAACTAGTTTTTGTCTTTCTTTGTATCTCAGAGCATAATGCTTGGCATACAGTAGGCATTTTATAAATGCTTGTTGACTAGCCAACATTATTTGTGTGTGTGACTGCAGATCTGCCTGCCTCCATTCAGGTACCTGTATTGGTAGTGTCTAAACCATTTTTTTTCTCCTCTGATGCACTGCTTGTAGTTGTGGAAATACTCTGTTCTTCTGGGTTTACCTCTTGGGTAACTCTTGGCCTGTAATATTTCTTCATAGTGCTTGGTGTCTTGGTTTCTTTGCTCATATCTTTAACCTCAGCTCCTGATTTGGATATTTGTACCAGGAAAATACTCTGCCCCCTCCTGTACTCTTGGATGGGGTTGGCAGGTCATCCTTAGTCCTGACCTTGGTCTTCTGGGCTCCTGCTAATGGTGTCTACCTCTTTTGATGTGTCAGCTCTCAGAGTGCTGGTTGACTTCTGGGTCCACTATCAGAGCCTGAAGTTTTCGATCCCTGATGAGAGCACTGCTTTGAGGTCATAGCCTGTTCACCTGGGCATGTGCTGGCTTTCTTGACAGGATATCTTTCTCAGTGTTCACAGCTTCGAGATGTCATTTGAACTCACAATGAATATCCAGTTCATACCTCTTGCTTTAAATAGAAAAAAAGGGATATAATATCCTTTGTAGCCCTAGGCTAGATGAATGAGCTTACTGATGTTTTCATTTGTATTTCTTCATCATCATTCAATCTAGTGCCTTTTGAGATCATTGATAGAGTGTTTGAGAGACAGCTGGGCTCTTCTATGACCTTTCATACTGACATTTTAACCAAAAGTTGATCTTCTGTAAGGGGTGGGTTTTTTTAAACCAGTTTATCCTGTGCTTTGAGAATGTCTATCAATTCTATTTCTCCTTTTGTGTCATGGAAATATTAATTTTTCTATGGTGGCCTTAGGATGATGGGCTTTGGTTTTTATTAATATGGCATGGCTTGTGGTGGGAAATTTTCCGATTCTATTATGATTCATTTTACAATTCTGAAAATGTACATTAAAAGTGTTATTGTTTAGGTGTAATTATTTTAAATGTGTTACTACCATTTAGCTTTGATTTTAGACTGCCAGTTAGTCTCTTAACACATTTAATCACAGTTTTCTATTTGATAACTTTATACTTGATTTGTCTTGTGTGGAGGAGACCAGAGAATTTCGAAATATTGCCTTTGTCTGGTTAGTTCAATTTGGCTTCCAAATTCAAGCTCAGAGCCTTTAGTCTCTATCTTTTATTGGTACACTCAAAAAATTTTAAACTTACTGAATTTAAATGACATCTTGTTATCTTTGGATAAAGATTTTATCAGAAGAAGGATCCATATAACTTGATGTTATCCATATACATTAACTGATTAACAAAATATTTTGGTTCAACTTTTTAAATGTAGAAGTTTTGTTTTGTTCTTTTTAGGAGATATGATAATGGATTTAGGGTTAGGCAGGGTTAAGTCACTGAATTTACATCAATCTGTGTGTGTGTGTGTGTGTATGTGTGTGTGCACATGGGCTCATGCATGTGCACAAGTCACCTATTTCATATGTTTATATATGAAAATTTCTAGGTACCTAGTTATTTATATGTAATCTCTCTCATTAGCATGTAATTTAAGTGGGAGATCATGTTAAGTCATTTTTAATATCAGTTGTTCTTGATATGATTACATTGGTGGCATATTTTAAATAGAGAATAATTTTCCTGGTGGACATGTGTTGGAGCTGCAAGTCTATGCTACTTAGTTCAGGTTTGATTTGGGGATGAAATGAGGCATTGAACCATTGACAAAAAGGGAGATTTACTTTGTTCTAATACAGCAAGGCTACACAACAAGAATTTGATGACCCCTCTCTCTAGCTTTGGTAGATATGGCCTCTCTCACCTCCCCATGGAAATACCTTTGATCATTAGTGTATGACAACTCAAGTGGATATAGGTACCCACCAAGTCTAAGAGGCTTAGACTCTGTGTGACTGGGGCTTTTTATTTCCTTGGATGAACAGAAAGCTCTGTCAGGGTAGCTGAAGCCAATCAGGTCTCACAGTCAACTATATCTTCTTGCTGTTGTGGTTGGGAGGAAAGAAGTTGAATCATGGAAACACTAGACTCATCACAGCATCAAATATTCTGGTACTATCACTACATTTGGGTATGTTTGATATATTTTTGCACATAAATGAGTTACAAGTATGAAATTCAGTGAAAGACATTGTGATAATAAAGTCTATACAGATATGATGTTACTTTTAGGTGACTTGTTCAATAATCACCAATTGATAGCAAGTTGTTCTTTGTACCTATGGGACTTTGTAGAACATCCTTCAGCTCCTCAGATAATCTATTGTCTTGTAATGTTTATAGAATTTTTTAGTGACACAAGCTGGGAATGCTTTGTGTAAAGTACATAGACATGTAAGTGACCTGTATTTGGAAGAGTAGCTGGTGTCCTTAGCTTTTGGCTGAAGATATTTGATGCCGTCAGTTAAGAAAGGTGTGATCAGGCTCACATCTGAGAGGAAGCCGGTAACGTGCTTTGCTAGGAATGCACGTGCCACTGTGAAATGTTTGAGCCAATAATTATGGATCTTATCTAGCCCTGCTGTTTTCTAGCTTTGCAGAGAAACTAGAATTTCAGTCACTTCTGTTGACATAACTCTTGTCATTCATTTTATTAAAGGTCCTCAAACTTAGTGTTTCTCATTTGATGTGACTTGTGTTTTCGTTGTGTTGGAACTCTTGTAACCATATAGGCATTTTTCATCTGCTGCTTTTTGGAGCTGGGGGAGGGATTCTTTTTGGTCTCTGACTTCTTTGCTTCTCAAACATTTTGAGTGAAGCTTTTAATTGATGTTGACTTATTGATTTTGCTCTTTGCACTGCTTTGTCTCTTTCTATCTCCTTAACATTTTGATTTTTGCTTTTAATTAATAATTAAGATATGCTTTTGTTCTGGAATCTAGAATTTCTGATACACTTTTGCTTTTTGGATTCTGTTCTGCAAATTTCTTGTTATTTGGGCAACATGGTGCATTTCCTACTGTGCATACTGGCTAGTTATTAGTTAATCAATTGGCATGTGTTTATTAAGTATTTGCAATGTGCCAGACATTGTGCCGTGTTGAGAGTATGAAGAAAAACCAAAAACAGTCCCTATCTTCTAGGAACTTACATTCTAAAACAAAAGGCAGCATTAGTGTAAGAAGGCATGTTCAAAGTATTGATTTAGTATTCCAATGTCCTTCCATAGATCTTCAGTAGCTCTCCCAAGCTTCCCTATGATGATAGTGTTTGACTCCTGTTCTTATAGTTTCTTAAGGAATGGCTCCACTTTTTCTCCTGTGAGATCCTTTCCTGTACTCCCCACTCCCTTCCCATATGGCAATGGCTGTCATATATGTTCCTTTATTGGTCCTGAAATATTTTTATACTTTCTGTCAAATATTGTGGAAGAATACATTTTTTCCTGATTATTGTAACAAACACCAGCTTTTTAGAATTATTTTGTTTTGGTATCTTTGGTTTGTTAGTTGGATTCATGCTGTCAAAATGAAAAACAAATCTTTTTTGACATTCCAGTCTAAGTATGCCCATTTCCCTTCTAAAACCATTTGAGGTATCAGTGTTGCTTTTCTTATCTATTCTTTAGTTGGTATAATTTCTAGAGTTTGAGTTGTGAAGGTTTTTTTAAAAATAATATCAGGTTCTTCAACTTTACCTTCTTCAGATTTTAGTAGTTCCCAATTTTATCTCTTATTTCATATAACCCAGGTTTAGAGATGAAGTTATTATCTATAATTGCCCTATACTGGTCAGTGATACATTATTGTATGACTTGGGGCTAACCAAAAGCCGGATGAATCTCATGCCTATAAGTGGTTAAGATCTTTGTCCAACTTTGCCACTATATAGTACTGGTGCATATTGAAAATGTTCATGCCTCCACTTTCATTTCATTGTCATTTCATGCATAAACATGGTTTATGTTAGGGGGCAGCACTATCTACAGTGAAGCATTTCTGGCCCCTGGGGTATCAGTACTGGTGATTTGTTCCAATATATCTTATCTTTTGGGGGTACCAGAGCACCACTCACTTCACTGTCCTCCACGTTAAGCTGATCGTCACAACAATGTCGAGAAGGGTCAGCTTGCAATCTTATACAGCTTCACCTATTTCTTTGATTCTCAGAAATGGTTACATCACATTAACTGGGGTGCTAATTCAATCCGTGGCATCTCCCAGGCTTAATTCACCAGTATTTCAGGGTTCCTTCAAGGCAGTCACAGCTACTGTAATAGTCTTTTTTAAAAATTAGTTTAAAATAATTAAATATTTTTTCAATTAACAAGCAATTATTTTATCTCCTTCATAGCTCCCTTCCTGGGGGGAAAACTCCTTGTAATGAATACTCATAGTCAAACAAAATAAATTTCCATAATGTCCACATCCAAAAATATGTCTCATTTGCATATTTAGTCCATCACCTCTCTGTTAGAGTGTGGGTAGTATTCTTCAACATCAGTCCTCTAATAGTCAGATAATGAGGATGATGAAGATGAAGATGAATTGACCAACTCAAATGGAACTTTCCCAGTATATCCTTCTCTGGTCTCCTCAACTGGGAGAAGAATCTCTTCTTTCTCTGAACCTCCACTGAACTATGCTTTTAGAGAGAGAGAATAAGCATTTATATAGCACCTACTATGTGCTAGGCCCTTCATATTTGATCCTCACGACTCTATGAGGTAGGTACACTCATTATCCCCATTTTCCATTTCAGGATGCTGAGGCAAACTGGTTTAGTGACTTGCTTAGGGTCACATGGCTAACAAGTACCTGAGAATACATTAGAACTCAGTCCTTCCTGACTCTAAGTCCAGCTCTCTTATCTACTGTGCTACAATACAGCATTTTCAGAAAAGGGCTAGCCCTCTGGGAAGTCAGGATTTGAAAGCTGTGGGACCTTAGGCAAGGTATTTTACCTCTGTGACATTTAGTTTCCTGATCCCTAAAATGGGGATACTAAGAAGGGCTTGTAATACTTAACTCAACAGGAGGAGTAGTGTAAGGAAACTGATTTGTAAACGTTTGTACTTTAGAAATCTTAGGATCATGGGATGGAGTTGTTCAGTTGTGTCCAACCCCCCGTTTGGGGTTTTCTTAGGAAAATGGTTTGCCAATTCCTTCACTGGCTCATTTTACAGATGAGGAGACTAAGGCAAACAGGGTTAAGTGACTTGCTCAGGGTCACATACCTAGTAAGTATCTAATGCCAGATTTGAACTAAGGAAGATGAATTTTCCTGACTCCAGGTCTGGTATTCTATCCACATGTGTCTCAACTGCCCCTAGTGATCACGGGATTATAGGATCATAGATTTAGAAGTAGAAGAGACTTTAGAGACCAAATAGTCCAACCCTCTCATTTTACAGATAAGGAAATGGAAGCTCAGGGACACTAAATGATCCTCAAATTCATATAGGAAAAGAATTTATTTGTACCTTTCTCTTTGGAGCAGTAGCTAGAGCTCTGGGCTTGGAATCAGGAAGACTAATCTTTCTGAGTTCAAATCTGGCCTCAGACACTTACTAGCTGTATGACCCTGGGCAAGTCACTTAACCCTGTTTACCTCTGTTTCCTCATCTGTAAAATGACCCAGAGGAGAAAATGGCAAACCACTCCAGTATCACTGCCAAGAAAACCTCCAATGGGGTCATGAAAAGTTGGACACAACAGAAAATGACTGAATGACAGCAACATCCACATTGTGTTTACACAATAACTATTACACAAAACGGAATGTGAGGGGCACCTAGGTGGGACAGTGGATAGAACACTGACCCTGGAGTCAGGAGGAACTGAGTTCAAATCTGGCCTCAGACACTTACTAACTGTGTGATCCTGGGTAAGTCACTTAACCCTAACTGCTTTTTTTTTTTTTTTTAAGGAAAGAATGTGAACTTCTTGTCTTCACTTTTAGACATGAGGTCAGGGCTGCTTGATTCTTCTCTGTACCTCTCACAGCACCTACCCCAGGACCTCCTTGCACACTCCAGGCATCATTAAGTATTTGATGAATGAAAGAATGATTTACATAGTTAGCCAATTGTGGAACTGAGCATAAGCTCAGATTTCTTGACTCTCAGGTCGGGGTCTTATGACTAGTCCATGTGTGGATTCTCTCCCTCCCTCCCTTCCTCTCTCCTAGAAGCCGACATCTGGGAATCTGTATAACCAATCTCCACTTCTGGTCTGTTGCCCCAGTAACAGCCTCTGGCTGCTGGAGAGAGCTATGACATGGTAAATGCCACCCCCATCCCCTCTCTCTATCCTCCCCAGAATGCTCTGGACTTACAAGTCGTTCTTTTTAAAGCTGGAAGATTAACTTCTCCCTCTGACCTTGGAGCAGGGTTTCATCCTTGCTGAGTCCTCTCTCCAAAACCCTAAAAGCCCTAGAAGATGCACACAGAACCCAAGAAGTAAACATCATTTCTTCCTACCCTTTCCCACAGGACATTCATATTCTTCTGAAATGACTGTTCATCATCCCCAAGCTGGGGAGTGAGCAGCTCACCCTGCAGAGCTGAACCATGAGGTTCAGCATCCTAGGGAGCTGGGATGCAAATTGCTGAGTAAGCAACTGCCAGAGTAAAAAGAGCCAAGAACAACACAGATGAACTCCCCTTGACCTGTGGGATGGGGAGAACATGACCCAGCGGCATCTCAGGCAAAAAGAGGTTCTGCAATCCATAGCCGGGGCGCTATCTGAAATGGCCAAGTTCAAAGGGGAGCTGTCCTTGTTCTGGGGTGTACACTTGGGCTTCAGCTGTCCTTCAGGAAGGATCTGGGTTTGAAAGAAGGTTCCCAATGCTTCCACAAAGCTTCTCAGCCTACCTCAGCCCACAAGCATTTACTGCATGAACTAATCATTTGGCAGTTAAGCATATGCAGCTATTCTTGCACTGCATTAGTACTGAACTTTTGCATTGCTTATCAGTTTTTTGTGCATTTATGCGTTGTCTGCTGGAACAGACTGGACTCCCCTTGAGAGCAGAGTCTACGTCTTATTATTTATTTATTTTGGGGGTAGCTCCCTAAACATCTTGCTAAATACCTGTACACAGTGGGTATTCAATATATACTAGCTAGCTGCTTGACGGATCCCTTGTTTGTGTGGTTTGTGAGTGAGTCATCTCTTCCATTCAGGCTTCCCAGAATAAAGAGCAGTGAAGAAAGGACACAGACTGAGGAATGTCTCAGCACAGAAGACAATCCTTTCCTTTTAGGCTCGCAGAACTTAGAACTTCCTTGATGTACAGATGAGGAAATTGAGGTGTATAGCAAGAAAAATGCTTTGCTCAAGGTCACGCAGATAAGTGAGGCAGGATTGGAACCCAGGTTTTCTATTAAATCTACAATATCATACTGTCCCTCCAGAGTTTCCATTTCACAGAATGGAAAACTGAGGCTGAGGTTTCACTCCTGCTCCAAGATCACAAAGGCAATGAAAGTCAAAGCTGGGCATAAAAACTAAGCTTCTACTTAAGCAAACTGTTTAGCTTCTATTGTCAAACATATCATAGAACTAATGCCTATTCTAGTTGGAAGCTACTTTGAGATGGCATTGTGACTATCCTAGATTTTAGAACCTGATCTGTTTTTTAAAAATTAATTAATTTAAGTATTGATTTATTTTCAGTTTTCAATAATCACTTCCATAAAGTATTAAATTTTCTCTCCCTCCCTACCTCCCTCCCCAAGATGGCATGCAATCTGATATAAGCTCTACGCATACATTCCTATTAAACACATTTTCACATTAGTTAGTCATGTTGCATGGAAGAATTATAACGAATGGGAGAAACCACGAGAAAGAAAACAAAACAAAAGAGAAAAGAGTCTGCTTCACTCTCCAATCCAACTCCATAGTTCTTTCTCTGGATGTGGATGGCATTTTGCCTCAAGTCCTTTGGGAATGTTTTAGGTCCTTGCATTGCTGTGAAGGGTTAAGTCTATCAGAAACAGTCCTCACACACTGTGGCTGTTACTGTGTACAATGTTCTCCTGGTTCTGTTCATTTCATTCAGTATCAGTTCATATAAGTCTTCCCAGGTTTTCTTGAAGTCTGCCTGCTCATCATTTCTTATAGGATGATAGTATTCCATTACGTATGCCACAACTTGTTCAGTCATTCCCCAATTGTTGGGTATTCCCTCAATTTCTAGTTCTTGGTCACCACAAAAACAGATGCTATAAATATTTTTGTACATGTGGGTCTTTTTCCCATTTTTATGTTCTTTTTGGGATACAGACCTAGAAGCGACATTGCTGGGTCAAAGGATACGCACATTTTTATAGCCCTTTGGGCAAAGTTCCAAATTGCTCTCCAGAATGTTTGGATCAGCTCACAGCTTCAACAACAATGAATTAATGTTCCAACTTTCGCACATCTCCAACATTTATCATCGTCTTGTTTTGTCATGTTAGCCAATCTGATAGATGGGACGTGGTAACCTCAGAGTTGTTTTGATTTGCATCTCTCTAATCATCATATTTTTCATATTCATATCTTTATCCTATTCATATCAATTGGGGAATAGAAACTGAACTATTAATGGAAGGTCTACACATAGCATTGAAACATTTAATCTCTAGGACTGTCTCAGTTTCCTTAACTGTAAAATGAAGATCATAACAGCACCTACTTCACAGGGTTGTTGTAAGAATAAGATAACATTTATAAAATGCTTTGTAAACCTTAAAGCATTATAGAAATCTAGCTCTCTATTAACTTATGTTTACATGGTGCTTTAGGTTTACAAAATACTTTTCTCACAATCCTATTATATAGAAAATACAAATAATATTATCTTCATTTGCATTTGAGGATGTTGAGATTCCATGAGGTGGAGGTCATACAGCTAGTATGGGTTGGAACCAGGATTTGAACCCAATCCTCCTGCCTTCAAGTCAAACACTTTTTTTTGGACTAGATGAATACTAAGGTCCCTTATAGTTTTGTTTTTTAAATTTTAATTAATTTTATTTTTAGTTTTCAACATTCACTTCCATAAGATTTTGAGTTTTAAATTTTCTCCCCCTCCCTCCCTTCCCCTCTTTCCATCAAGCACTTTTGCTATTACATAATCCACAATGTCTTTCATGTGAAATCTTCAAAAGAAAATTAATTTTAGTCCATTTAAATTAAGTGCATGCTATCAAGCAATCTTAGGATGAGAGAAGAGTGTTGCAAGGTCGAAGAAATATCAACTAAGTGTTGCAATTCCCAAAAGGAAATAAAGGAGGAGCCTACTTCAAACCCTTTAGATAAGCATGGATGGTCCTCTACTAGCTGTCTCTCCATTGCTGCTAAACCTCATATCTTGTTACTCTTTAACATGGTCTTTATAAACCCCAAAGTGTCATAGTCCTGTGTTTCATTAATACCGTTATTTTTGATAGTATACTTTCTAAGTCTCTTTTTCTGTTCTAAACGTGTATGTTAAGATTGGTAGTACAAAGATATTAATTGCTCTAAGAATGTTTTACCCATTGAGCTTTGACTTCAGGATGCCAGTAAGTCTCTTGATCTATACATATATATGTATATATATATATATATATATGTATATATATATATATATATACAGCTATAGGTATATAGATATATAAACAATAACTTTCTCCTTGATAATTTTATGCTCAATATATTTTGCTTAGAAGTATTTGTAAGTATTTCCTTTGTCAGTGGCTCTGTGTGATCTCTGGATCCAAACTCAGAGCCTTCAATCTCTATTTTACCTTGGTTTACATTAAAATTTTATCCTTATGAAGTCTGAATTCTTATTTCACTGGAAAAAGTTCTCATGGAATGAAGAAGCTGTGTAATGTATTTTCCAGTGCAGTCATGTAATGTGATCTCATCCATGTAATCAAGTTATTGATATAATGTTTTAGTGAAATTTCCTCTTTGACTTGGAAACCAGTCATCATTACCATCACCATCATCACCATCATCAGCACCATAATTCCCATCATCATCATCATTCATCTCATCTTTTTTGATGTAGTTCAGAACGCAGTGATACTGGAACAAGGACTTTCTTTTCTATTCTTTTGTATTTGACGTTCAGCAAATATTAAATTCTATTTCCTCAAATGGAATTTAAACTTTATTATCTTCACAGGTAGAGAAAGTAACTGTTTCCTGTAATTGTGCAAAGTGGTCAAAGTCAGAAAGGGGATTGAGAGGAATGAAGGCAGGTTGACCTTGGTCCCTCCACACAATGGAGACTCCTAGAGGAACTCACCAATGGGAGAAGAAGCATGGATCTTTTGGAAGGATATGTTAGGGACAGGAGGCTAAGGGTAGACTGCTTCAGGGAAAGGGAATGAAGTGATATAAAGCCAGGTTGTTGTTATCAGAAATCACTGAAAGATCGTCTTTAAGGAGCTTGGGCTTACTGATTGATATAGATATTCCAAGTAAACAGCAGAAACTTAAAACACATCACTGTGAATTGCAAAAATTTAGTGCCTAGCAAATACCTTGGTCAGGATTATGGACCAGAAGCTTGCTATTTATTCTTCTTAAGTGAATAGATGATAAGCATCTATACTGCAAATACAAACCCCAAAATAGCCTCAAGAATTTACCAAATAGACTCTATTGGAATTAGAGCATCACCACCGACCAAACCGTTGCCCACAATCTCCCTGACATTATGTTGACCGTATCTCCATGTTGCTGTGGTAGAAAGTGTATGAATTTAAAAAATCACAATTGTGTTGGGACAGGACAAAGTACCTATCTTCCTATTTGTCCTTTCTGCTCCTGGAATTGACCCAAAGATGCTTTCAGTGAGCCTGTGAAGAAAAATTCCTGTATCAACCCTTTTGTTTGATTATAAAAAGCATCCATTTCCTCCACCTGCTCAATAGTCTGCTAAACACTGAATTTTTTTAAAAAGTAGAATAGCAATCTGTCCCAAGACTGTTTTTGTCTGAAATCTTTTGATTGCAAGATGTTCTCATATTACTGAATAATAATAATAATATGTATTTATATGACACTTTACAGTTCACGAAGAGATTCTTCTCATTTGATCTCTATAGTCCTCCTGGGGTAGGATGTATACACAATATTATTTGCATTTTATAGGTGAAGAAACAGATATTCAGCAAGGTTAGGTGGCTTCCATAAGGTTATCCAGGAATAAATGGTGGAACCAGGACATGAATCCAGGTCCCATAAATCTATAGCCAGTGTCCTCTACTATATCTCCTTGTTTCCACAATCAATGCTTATTGGAGCTCCCTCCACCCCCAAGCCCACCCATGCCAAGCCAGTTTTGAAATCTTACTGATTTTTACCTCTGTAATCTTTCTCACATCTGTCTCTTCCTTTCCATTCCCATTGCTACTAATCCACTGGTCCATTTTATCTCTCATCTGGAATAATATAATAATCTCCTTGATGATCTTTCCATCTCCTTTCTTTCCCCCTCCCCCATTCACCCCATGTATCAATGTTAAACTAATATTTCTGAGCTACAGCTTGGGTCTCATCACTCTCCTGCTCAAACATCTTCGATGGCTCCCCAACACTCATTGAATTAAGTCCAGACTCTTTAGTATGGCACACAAGGACTTCCACAGTCTGATCCTAACTTTGTTTTTTCAGTTTCCTACCCTCCTTTCAAATGCAAACTCTTGAATGTTCCCTCAAGTTACCTCTTAATTTCAGGCTTCAGGCTTCTGCTCATTCTATTCCCTCTACCTGGAATGCCCTTCTATCAAGGCCAGCTCAAATACCTCTTCCTTCAGTATAACTCCTTTTCCCACAGCTGGTTCTTTCACTCCTTCCTAGTATTTACTGATTCATACAACACTTCTCCAAAAGTTTTGTTTTGAATTTTATTTTCATACATGTCTTATCTCCCCTACTATACTGTAACATATAGGAGGATAGGGAACACATCCTAGTCATTTCTGTGTCTCCCATTTCGCTCATTACCTTTTCTGAATTAAATTAAATGCATTGAATTGAAAATCAGCTCAGGAAACTTATTACTACAACAGTCTCTTAAGAGAGATTGGGAAATATCTGTCCTTGTATTTTTCCCCCAATTAATCACTTTTGTTTATGCCTTTTTAGCATTAGAAAAATTTCCCAATGTAGTTTCCTCCCATTAAGTCCTCTCTTGTGACAAAGAAGGTTTCAGGAAATCCTAATCATCAAAGTGACTTACATCTTAAGGTAATTTCATACCCATCCATTCTCTACTTATAGTACCCACTTGGAGGGAAGAGAAGTATTTTCCTTTTCTTTTTCCCTTTCACCAAGACTGATCATTTTGCCAACCTTTAAGTGTTATTTTCGTTTTTATCATCATACTCATTGTATGTATTGTTTCCTTAGTTCTACTGTTTTTACTCTGCATCAGTTTTTACAAATCTTCCATGTTTCTCTCTGAATTCCTCACATTTGTTGATTCTTATGGTTCGATAAAAGGGATAATTAAGGGGCACAGTGTATAGAGTACTGGACCTGGGTCAGCAAGACATCTTGAGTTCAAATCTGATCTCAGATACCTACTAGCTGTGTAAACTTGGGCAAGTCACTTAATCTTCTTGGTCTCAGTTTCCTAATCTGAAAAATGAGGTGGGAGAAGGAGTGGCAAACCACTTTGGTATGTATCTTTGCTAATAAAATCCCAAATGGGGTCATGAAGAATCAGACATGGCTGAAAAATAACAGAGCAACAACATGGTTCAATAGAATTCCATTCATACAGTTTATTCAACCATTGCTTAGGTGATGGAGACCTGTTTGTTTCCAATTTTTGGCTACCATAAATATTGAATATTATGGTATGTATGGTGCCTTTCTGTATTTGATTTCCTTGGGTTCTCTAGGCCCCTAGAGCCAGTTTTGCAATGACTGGGTTTAAAGGATGTAATCAGTTCAGTGACTTTTCTTGCATAACTGTACACTTCTTTATAAAGAAAAATGACAATCAGATGACCTGAGTTACTTTAGGTGTAGAACAGGCACAGCCTGGATGAGGTTCTTTCTAGTTTGATGATTTCAAAGGCTTTTGTTTTTACCATTTCCCACCCCCATTGCTTCCCCCCAGCACCTTTTATAGGAGCATTCGCTCTGTGTTCCATCACCTACTTATTTACCCAAATAGATTCTTCCCTCCTCTGGTTGTATAGGGGGGCTGGAGGTGGGGAAGAGAAGAATGGTCTTTATTTGGCCACTTAAGAAGGACTCAGAAATCTTTTCCCCTTATCTTTTTCTTCCCTAAGGGCCTTTCCAAAACCATTCCCTAAGCCTTTTGAAGTCTACTTTCTTAAAAATTCTCATCTTCCTTTCCTCAGAAACTCAAACCCTATCAGTTTCCCATCACTAAGCCAGGATTGCCTTCTGCTCTCCAAACTTCAATTAACTTTCCCCTTGTTTTCAATGGATGGAGAGAACTCATTAAGGGCTTAGGAGTCCACAGTCTGGCCCACAGTTGTCTTTCCAAGCATCCTTTTGATACTTATGGAAGAATATGTACAAGATTTATACAGGATAAGGAAGCCTAAATCAATTCTGCCCAGCTAGTGGATGGAAAGCCCACATTGATGAGATCAACTCACTCACTCATTCATTCGTGCAGCAAACAATTATATTAAGGTGCATATTGAATTAATGAAAACATAAATCCATTAAAATATCCCTATGAGAACTTGACATTCTCTGATCAAGGCACTGATGTGAAAGGAAGCTCCAGCTCTCTCTAGGATCCCTATGTTGGGTGGGAGTATGGTATGGTAGAAAAGACAGTGAATAGGAGCAGGTAGGTAGCACAGTGGATAGAGTACCAGCCCCGAAGTCAGGAGGACCTGAGTTCAAATGTGACCTCAGACACTTACTAGCTGTGTTGACCTGGACAAGTCACCTCACTCCAACTGCCTCAAAAAAAAAAAAAAAAGAGACATTGAACTTGGGAACTGGGGACCCAAATTCAAACCCTAGTCATACTGGTCAACTGATTTTGGATAATCATATCCTGCTTTTAAAGCTCACTATGAGTGGGCATCTCCCCAGGCTCTGTCCTGAGATTTCTTTTCTTATCTCATTAAATTCTCTCCAGTCATTGGTGATCTTATCCTCTCCCATGAGTTCAATTATCTTCTCTCTCCAGATGACTCCCAAATGTCTATGCCCACTTCCAATTCCTCTCTTGAACTCCAGTTTCATATTCCCAACTTCCTTGAGGAGGTCTCCACCTGGATAGACAATATGTTCAAAATAAAAGTAATTATATTTTCCCAAAAACACATCTTTCCTTCAAACTTCCCCGTATCTGTTGCCAACACTTCCATTTTTCTAGGCACCCAGGTCTACGACCTTAGATTCCCATTCTCTCCACCACCATATCTGGTCATTTGCCAGGTATTGTCCATTCTACTTCTACAGCCTCCTCCATACATACCCCTTTCTCTCCATTCACACAACCTTTACTCTTTGTCACATGGACTAGTTGTGCCCAATCTGTGGTAAAGCCTTGAGAGCTCATATTGTTCTGTGCTGTACCTTGACCCCAATATAAAAATGGCATTTTGGTCTTCAAGGAGGAAAGACAACAACCAATCCTTTGTGTTTTCTCATATGGACCATAGCCAGTCTCTCAAATGATCTCCTTTTTCCCAGTCTCACTCTCTTCAACCCATCCTCCAGGCACTTACCAAATTGATATTCCTAAAACACAGATCTGATTATGTCACTCTTTTGCTAAAGTATCTTTGATGGCTCCTTATTACTTCTAGGAGAAAATACAAACTCTTCAGCCTGGCGCTTACAGCCCTCCGTACTTGGGATCCCACCTACCTTGCTGATCTTTATCTCTTGCTGTAATTCTCCTTCACAAACATTCCCAGGCAAACTGGTCTACTGGCAATTTCCATTTCCTAATCTTGGCAAGGCCATTCCCAAGTCTAGAATGAATTCAAAAGGTTTCGAGCTGGAAGCAGGAGGAGGCTGGGGCCAGCTCATACCGGCTTCAGAGAACTAATTATTAAATTTTCAGTGTGAGCAATGATAAGCTGGAAGTTGTCATGTGCCACAAATCAGGGTTTGATTTGTTGTTTTGTTGATTGTTTAGAGTCTAGACAATCTAGACAAGTCTAGACTCTAGACTTAAAGAAAAGATGGAATGTTAAATATGCAGATTAAACTTTAAAATGTATCCTGTATACTTATTTTTTCTGGGGAGCTGGTTGTTAAACATTTACCAGCCTGCCACTGGCTGGAAGAAACCTTAGAATTCAACACCCTTTAAGGAAACTGGGACCCGGAGTGATTTGTAGAGTTTCACGGATATTAAGGCTACTATCCCTCAGCTACCTCAACACCTGGGCCCTCCTTACCCTGGAATATCCACTGGTCTATGTAGCCTTGCCACCCTGGAATATCCCTTCACCATGTCAGCTACCTTTATCCATTGCAGAGTTCCTCCTGGGACCTTCATTCTCAAGATCCGGACCAGTCTTCCTTCATTCCTGACCCAGCTTTGCTTCTGACTTTCCAGCTTTCCAGACTTTGATACAATGGCCCCCTCACAGGTACTTCCTCCTCATTCACCACTGCCCACCTCCTTTTCAGCTCTTTTGTCTGCTGTTTTCCCTCTTTAAGGTATAAATTCCTAGAGGGCAGGGGCTGTCTTTCTATTTTCTTGTATTTGTATCCCTGGTGCATAGCACTGTGCCCAGTAGACAGCAAGCACTTAATAAATGCTTGTTGTCTTGTCTTGCTCAGGTCTTCCTAACTCAAAGTTTAGTGTTCAGATCAGTGTACTGTATTGTTTCTTACCTCATTTCTTCCTCTGGGAATCTCTTCTCCTTTCCAGAATCATCCCACATGCCATGTGACCCAGTGCACAATAGTTATATTTTCATATACTTTGTATTTACTTCTCTGTGTACACGTCATATTCCTCTAATAGAACATAAGCTTCTTGAGGGCAAGAACTGTTTTGTTTTGTGTCATTATATCTCCAGTGCCTAGTGCCTAGCATAATGCCTAACACACAGGAAATGCTCCATATATTTTTGTTAAATTAAATTGAATTGAATCTCCCCTCTCTGGGTCTCAGTTTCTTCATTTGCAAAATGAAGAAGGCAGTTGAACTAGGTGACCTGTCAGGTCATTTCTAACTCTAACATTCTGTGATGTCAAGTGGTCAAACACACAATCTTTGACTTGGAAAAGGGGTTTGGGGACTTCCCATTTAGTCCAGTCTCCCTCCCGCTCACTGTAGGAATGGCTTCCAGATGTTCATTTAGCCTTTGCCTGAATGTCTCCAGTGATTGGCATCTCCTTCCTGATTGAGGGATCATGTTCTGTTGTTGGGCAGCTCTTCTTTTTAGAAAGTCTTTTCTAATCTTGAGCTGAAATCTGTCTCCCAGCTTTCCCTGGGAACACAAAATTGGTTTCTTCTTTCTCATCTGTTCAAAAGAAATCAGTGGGGACAGGGGGAGTGATGAGAAAGTCCTATGAAAGCTAGCTATATTTGGGTTTGAAGAACGAAAGGACTCAGTACAATCCTCAAAAAACTATGAAAGCACCGAGAATATAACCAGCCCTGGCTGCATTTTAGGTTCTCAAAAGTCCACTGTGAAACAGAGGAAAACTGAAATTGTCCAGGTAAAAGAAAGGATTAAATTTTCCAGAAAGAAGAGTTGGTGGGTGTTATGATTTGTCCTTCTTAATGCCCCAAACCATCAAGATTACTTTTACTCCTTGGATTTCAAATTCAGGGAGAAAGGATGAAGAGCATGAGGTAAAGGTTGGAAGGGGGAGTGGAGGAATTGGAAAGAGGTGAAGGGAAGGCAAGAAGAGAAAGGGGGGAGCTTGTGTAAAAGGGGAAGGGGGAGAGAGAGAGAGAAAGAGAGAAGGAGGGGAGAGAGATGGGAGAGGAGAAAAAGAGAAACAGAGAGAGAGGAGAAAGAGAAAGAGAGAGGAGAGAGAGAGAAGAAAAGAGAGACGGGAGAAAGAAGGGAGTATATGAAAGAGACAGAGAGCAAGTTAGAGAGCAAGGAGGAGAGACGGGGTGTCTGGAGGCGGGGAAGAGGGAGAAAGGACACACAGGAGAGTCAGGAAAAGAGAGGAAGAGGGAGAGACCCAGAGAGCATGTGTGAAAGTCAGAGTGGGGGGGGGGGGGGCTCTTTGATTCCATGTGCCTCATACCAGACACTGTCTAGACTGTAGCAATTATTGTCAGCTCAGAACACCCAGGCACTGCCATTTCAGCTGAAAGGGAGCTTAACAAAGAGGGGGGGAAAAAGAAGAAAAACACACACACACAACCTTGCTAGTGGAGCCAGGCTTTTGGCAGTTGGAGGGTTCTCCTCCCTTACCCTGCTCCCCCACACTTTTCTGTTGCCGGGGTAAAGACTTGCCCCATGGGAGGGTTGGGGGTGGAGGGGTCTACAGAGCATCAGAGAAACATTTTGCAGCTTGCAGGCAACTCCCGAGTGGGTCTGATAAGGAAAATATTTCTCCCCTAAATGCTCAGAGGGTGAAATAAGAGCTGCTTTCCAAGGGAAGGTGTTTTCCTGAAAGGGTGTGGTGTCATTTTTCTCTGGACACTTCCTGCCTTCATGGGCTGGAGGGAGGAGGATTCCATCAACAGACTATCCGGTGGGGCAGGAATCAGTAGTAGCAGCACATCAGAGATGGACAGGTCCCCAGGGATTGAGTCTCTCTTTGAAGATGAGGAAACTGAGGCCTAAAAGAAGCGATTTGCCCAAGCCCTCACTGGCATTCATGACAGTCAGAACTGGAATCCAGTTCTTCTGATTCGCAGTCCATCTTTATCAGCACTTCATTCATCTGGTCATTTATTCCTTCATCCAATAGTTACATGTCTATGACCTGCAGCCAGCACTAGACCCTGGAGGAGATGCAAAGATAATTGAGACATGGGTTTTTGCCCTCACATGCTGTCTGTTATAAACAAAATTATTTTTAAAAAAAACATAGACACAAGAGAATCATAGATTTGTGGATTTTTAGAGATGAAAGGAATTTTGTTGACCATCTAGTCCAGCCCTCTCATTTTTCAGAGGATGAAAACAAGGCCTCAAGAAGGGAAATGACTTGTCCAAGATCACACAGTCAGTCGTATCAAAGATAGGACTTGAACTCAGGTCTGCTTACTCTCAGTATTTTTTCCACTCTGCCAGGTTTCCTCCATTAGAGATTTATTCATTTTTCTTTTGAAAGTTTTCTTCTGGTCTTCAAGATTTAAATTCTGTGGCATGAAACCTTATGTTTCTCTTTCCAGTGATCTCTTTAGTATATATGTAGAGATGTTGGAAGAGACAAAGTGGCAGTAAGAATTCTGTCAAGAAGCTGCATTATGGAGGCCCTGTCCTTTGTGAGGGAAGGTACTTAAGATGCCCACACTGAGAGTCCCAAGTCCTCTCTCAGGATTTTGATCCACAAGAAAAATGAGCCAGAGAAAGGTGCAACTACGTCCCGAGTTGTCTCTGCAGCACCCAAGAAGGTATTTGTGTCAAGGGTATCTCCAGGGGCTGTAGCCCAGAAGCTGGTAATGGACTTTGGAAAAAGTGAGAGTAGGGGCAGAAATTAAAGGATTGCCGTTGAGAGTCCACTCTCCCCCCGCTCCACGCACACATACACACACACACACACACACACACACACACACACACACACACACACACACACTTCTAACAGAGCTCCCTAAATGGAAGAGAAACTGAGTCTGGGAATGGAGCTAGAAAATCAGAGGAAAGAGGTGTGAGGGCAAGATTAGAAGCAAGAAGAGAAGGGGTGGCATGTAGATCAGAAGGAGCTGGAGAAAAGAGTTCTGTTCCCTTTAGCTTTCATTTTCTCTTCCTCTTTATTCTTTACCCGCCCCCCCTTCATCTCCATCCCTCCCAGCCCCCCACTTCAGTCTCTTTCACTCTCCAGTTCTTTTAAAAAAAAAACGTTTTATAAGTCCCTGTGCTCTGAATTCTTGTCCCCTCCTCTCCCATTGGAACTTCTTTCACTGTTTGGGGAAAAACTTTTAGGGGGGAGCTACTCAGGCTGAGACAGGATTTCATCTGAAAATAACACCACCTGAGTGAGCAACACCTCCTTTCCTCCTCCTCCTTCCTTCCCTCACCCTCTCTGCCCCCCTCCCCAATTCTTCTGCTAACAATTTAGCCTGCTAAACCCATAGAGTGAGGGCACCAGTCAAAGAGGCTATCAGAGAAAGCTCCCTGCCCCCACTCCCAGACTCAGGCCAAATTTTTCAGCCCTAATCTTATGAGGGAGAAATGCCTCTCCACAAACTCTCCTGGTTCAGGTGAATGATAAACCTGATACCCTGGCATGGAGCAGCTGTTACCACCAGTGGATTCATTTAGCATTGTGTAGAACCAGGATCTAGGCATGAAGTCTGTGAGTGAGAGGAGAGGAAGAGACACAGACAGACAGACAGACAGACAGACAGACACACACACACACACATACACATACACACACACACACACACACACACACACACACACACACACACACACAGAAACAAAGACAAGAGACAGGGTCAGGGACCGAAACAGAAACAGAGACAGAGAAAGACAGCAGGAGAGAACCTGAGAGTAGCCTCATTGAAATGCACTAGAGAAATGCCATTCGGACCCAGGGGATGAAAATTGGAGGGATCTGGAAAGACACCTTCTCAAAGTGGCTCAGAAGACAGGGACCTGCGCTGCCTTAGAGGAGGAGTTCAGCATTTAATGGGGGGAGGGAGAGACGCCAAACTGGGGAATTCTCTGAGGGACAGCAAGGCTCTAGGGAGAAGCAGACCGGAATGAAATCGAATTCCATTTCATGTGGAAACAGTTCTCCAATTTAGGGATGGGGGCCACACATCGCCCTAACACTCATCTATGCACAAGCAGAACTAGCTCAGGAGGGTCAGATGTGTGGGCCCAAGAGGATTGTTAAGTAGCCCAGCACCAAGATCTGGGGGGAAGGGAGGGGAACTGAAAGGGTGGGAAGGGAGATTCGGAGAGCATATCCTTTGCCCTTCTCCAGATACCCCTCCCTGGGTCTCCATGTTATTATTAACTAGCTCCTCTTTATTTATTAACCCTTTTGGAGAAACCCAGTTCCTCTTGGCTGATGGGAAATGAGTGAGGCCCAGGAACCCCCAGTGTCCTTGTGTAACATCAGCATTGATTAACGGAGGGTGAGCTTGTGTCTGATGGCTGATCAATCTTTCCAGCCAGAATTTCTCCCTTCCTCTTGTCTCTGAATCCTCTCTAGCCCCAGTGTCCCTAAGGCAGGAGCAGCTGCATCTCATGACTACTAATTACTTATCTCTTAAATTATAAGATCCTTGAAGGCAGGGATGGCATCTTCTTCATTATCCCCCTATGGCACCTCACACAGCACTCTGTACATAGTAGGGACTCAACCAGTGTTTGTTAAAAGCATGAATGAATGTGGATGTGCTTACAGAGAGAACAACACCCCTTAGCCTGCTCCCTATGAAATGCCATTCTAAGGCAGAAAGTTGCCCAGAAATGCCATGCTGGGTGAGAGTGGTGTTCTATCTTCCTGTGTCAATAAGGAATGTTTTGTAGGAGGTGGCAGCTGCTTTCTGTGAAATTAATGACAACAATAACTACTCACACTTACATAGCACTCCAGGGTTTGCAAAGCACATTACTAAATTCTCTTTGGCTCTCCTCATGACAGTTCCCATTTTACAGATGGGGAAACCAAGGCTTGGAGAGGTTAAATAGAAGCACCTAACTGGAAGAGTCAGACATAACTGAAGTGAATGAAGGACAATAACAATAGCAACTTGGAATAGTGGAAAACCTGAGTCCAAATTCTTTTTCTAACTCATGGTTAGGCAAGTCACTCAGACTCTTCAGTTTTTCCATCTGTAAAGTGGGGAAAATATGATAATAAAATATATATGAATACATACATATACCATATATAATATAATTCTCAAAGAATTATAATGAGGGTTGAATGACATGATGCATGAAAAAAAAATTGCAAAGTACTTTATAAATGTTAGCCAATATTATTAAGTGACTCACCCCTGCTGGTGCAGCCAATAAATAGCAGAGGCTGCACATCAAAGCCTGTGTTCTTTTCACAACTAATAGTGATTGTCATTGTGGTCCAGTCATTTGGGGTTTTCTCAGCAAAGATACCATCATAGTTTCCCCTTTTCTTCTCCTGCTCATTTTATACTTGAGGAAACCAGAAGCAAACAAGGATAAGCCCAGTAAGTGTCTCAGGTTGATTTTGAACTTGGCTCCTCTTGTCTCCAGAGCTGGTGCTATAGCCACTCTGCCTCCTAGCTGTCCACAGCCACTGGTAGGGGCTAACATTGATGTGGTGCTTCAAGGTTCACAAAGCATTTTCCTCACAACAAACCCCTAATTTAGGTGAGTGCAAGATTTTCACTCCCATTTTGCAGATTAAGAAAAGTGAGGGTCCAAGAATTTCAGAAGATGATAGGCTTGACATTTTTTATACCTGAAAGGGTCTTTGAACTACCTCTGGTCTAACTCACTCATTTTATATAGTGCAGGACAATGAAGCCAGGAAAGAGTAGATAATTTGCCCCGTAGGGCACAGGTATTAATGTTGAAGCAGAGCACTGCAACCAGTCCCTGCCCCGACCCTCGGCCAAGGCTAGTGTTCTTTCTATCCTCCCATGTTCTCTCTACTCCACAACCATCTTTGTATTAGAATCAATCAATCAACAAGCATTTGTTAAACATGAAATTAGTACAGTGCTAAGTGCAGGGCTTGTATAAAGGCAGAAACAGGGCTCCTGCCCTCAGGGAGTTTATACTCTAATGGAGAAGACAATTTGTAGATATCTATATCCAAGGGATGCTGGTAAATGTTTGGAGTGGGGAAGGGGTAGATGTGTACTCAACATATTTTCAAAGTTTAATTTGCATTTTCTCCATCACTTTCTTAAGCGATCAACAAATCGATGAATCAAGCTCTGGTTTGTTTGCCAATATCATAGGCGTAAACAATTTAACTGTAGGCTCTCTCAAAGCATTAGAGATAGCTCCAGCATACCCCTAGATAAGAAAGGAGGTAGGAACTAGATTAGAGGTGTTAGAGAGGAGTTCGTAGGGAGGAGCTTGACTTGTCCCAAAGCAGATCATCACCTTCTCTGGAATCTTGGAGAGTTGTCTCTGGCTTTTGGAAGTTCAGTCACTGCTCAGACAGCCAGTAGTATGTGACAGAGGCAGGATTAGAACATAGGTCTTTTTGGTTCAAAATGTCAATTTTCTATCCACTATGTTATGCTGCCTTTCCAAGCTAAAAATCACTCACTAATAATCACTAATGATGGTGATGATGATATTAGACATTTATACAGAACTTCAAGGCTAAAAAAAGTGTTTTGCATACATTATCCCATTAGTTAATGTTTCTGTGAAGTGTTTCAGGATATAAACTACACACACCTTGGCAACTATAGGTATACCCCATGGTTACAGAATTTAGCTTAGGGGATGTCTTACTTGAGAATAGTTTTAGCTCTATATCGTTCTGCCCTTCCCAGCCCAAGACTTTTATGTCTGGCTTCCTAGGAAGTCTGATTCATCTTCCAGAGGTCAGGATCAGAGAGGACAATCCATCCTGGGATACACATAGGCTGCACATTCAGGACAAACAATGGTCCCAAAACTGGGTTGTAAAGCCCAAGAATAGGTGAATGTTCCTAGTATCTAGGGGTCAGGCAACTCAATCCAAGGTCCAGTGGGAGAATCAAAACTTAGCAGGCTGCCAACCATGAAATGTTGGGGGTTTGGAGGAAGGAGGAAGAGGATGGAGAGAGAGTAATAAATGGAATAAAAGGGTTCTGGTATCAAGGTCAGGCTGACCTTGATCTTTGAGTCAGTGTGTCTAACTGTGGTAAAGGGAATCTGTGAGGGGCAGGACAGGGAGTTCTTGCCAATAAGATGGCCCCTCTGTAAAACATGATACATATACAGTGGGGAGATGAATTTGCTTGACACATAGTGATCTCAGCTAATTAGCTTGACACCCCACTCTCCTCCAGTGTACTCCCAGATTCCTATAAGACACAACATTGGCTCTTTTAGTAATCTATCTAAACCCTTCTTTGACTTCTTGGTGTATTCAGGCAGAACTATTTCTTGTGGGCAATTAACCTGCCCCATGAATTTGTTCCCCACTGTGTAAAATCAAAGTTTATCTTGTTTGTCCTAAAATGACCTCTTTCAGACTTCAAGAGGGTCTTCCTTACTTCCCAATATTCCCAAGACCGTGGGATCATAGGTTAGAAGAGACCTGAGACCATCTAGTAAAATCCCTTCTCAAATCACCAATCCACCAACAGTAGCTCTAAATTATGGTCACCTAGGCCCTGTTTAATCACCTCTTGTGATTCGGAGGGCGTTTTGTTGTCAAGCACCTCACTCTCATTTTGGACAGAATCATTGTGAGGAAGAGTTTCTCTGTGTGGAGATGCCTCCATGCTCTATTAATTAGATTACAAAATGGGAGTTGGAAGGGACCTTGGCTATTACCTAGTCTAATTTCCTTAGCATCTAGTCCACCTACTCCCTTTCCCCTCAAGTCTGATCACACCTATTACTCCTAGTTGTGCCCCTGGGGCCAAGCAGAGCAAGTCCCATCCCCCTTCCCCAGGACAACCCTTCAAATACTTAAAAGAGATCCTGAGCCCTGGAAATCTTCCTCAAGTTAAATAACCTTAGTTTCCTGCACTTAACTTTCCAAGGGTATGGCTTGGTTACAAGTCCCCTCACCATTCTGGCTGCCCTTCTCTGGATATACTCCAGCCTGTGAGAGTTTCTTATAACATATGAACAAGTATGTGCTAACCCTCTCCATTCTTCCATGGATTTTTATAGAGCAGCTCTATCACCTTGTCTCTCTTTCTAGGCTGAAGAAGCTGAGCTAGTGGGGCAAGTTCTTGGACAATAAGATGGCTTCAGGGCAGGAAATATGAACGCATTTCTTTGATGATACTTGAGGTGAACTTTCTGAATCCAAAAGATGTTGCAATGAAAACTACTAAAATCAAGGCCCTAGGCCAGAATAGGCTTTCCTGGTTTGGGTTCCGGGGACTGTTAGTGACCCCATTGCAAATTGAATCTAACACACATTTATAAAATATATGCAAGGCCCTAAAGTAAGAGCTAAGAATACAATAAAACAACAATCTCTGGAAAACCAGTCTCTGTCCTCAAGAAGCTTATATTTGACTGGAGGGATATAACAGTTACACCAATAAGTAAATGCATGATCATTTGAGGAGGGATCATGGAGTCTCTCCAGTCTTATGTGAATTCAGTGCCACCCCAGTTCTGTGAGATAAAATGAGAGAGTCCATTGGCTGGACTATAGGACTTAGGGTCAGGAAGGTCAAGTTCAAATTCTCCCTCAGACATGATCTGGGTAACTGGGCAATCCTTTCTCAGACTCAGTTTTTTCATGATAGCAGAAATCAATCAAAGTTGATCACTGCACAAGTTGTTACTGTGTACAATGTTCTCCTGGTTCTGCTCACTTCGCTCAGCATCAGTTCATGTAAGTCCTTCCAGGTTTTTCTGAAATCTGCTGCTCATCATTTCTTATGGAACAATGGTATTCCGTTACGTTCATATACCATAACATGTTCAGTCATTCCCCAATTGATAGCATTCTCTCAGTTTCCAATTCTTTGCCACCACAAATAGCACAGATACCTCAAAGGGCTGTTGTGAGGATTAAATGAAGTAATACATAATAAGTGCTTTGCAAACCTTAAAATGCTATATAAATGTTAATTATTCTCTCAAAGACTGTCTAGCTACATGATCTCTTCCTTTATACTTAAAAAATAATTTCCTCTCTAACATATCCAACAAATGCTAATCTTGTATAATCCAGAATCTTTTGCACAAAAGCTACAAAAGGGTAGCTAAACTGGCCAGAAGATAAGGAAGTTTTCTCACAAAGACAGATTAAAGAGTGAAATCTCAGATGTGACCATGTTGCTCCCTCACTCAAAAATCTTCATTGGCTCCCTATTGTTTTTAAGAGAAAATACAAAATCTTCATTTTATCACTTAAAGCCCTCCAAATCTGGCTCCTACCTACTTTCTGGTTTTATTTCTTATTCTTCCCTCTCATGCAATGTCTATTCTACTCAAATTGGCCTGCTGGTTATTTCTTCTGTTGGATATCTCATCTCTTGTTTCTGTCCCTCCTCATGTGCAGAATGCCCTCCCTCCTCACCTCTGTCTCTTGGAATCTCTTGATTCCTTCAAATTACAGCCCAGTGGCCACTTCCAACACAAGGTGTATCCTCATCCCTCTCGTATTTCCTCTTGAAATTGTACAGACTTTGTATTTGCTTCACTCTATATGTTGTAATTTCCAGCAGAATGTTAGCTCCCTGAGTGTAGGGACCCATTCCTTTTTTTTCCTTGTTAAACCAGTACCTAGAAAAGTGTCACAAATGGGAATAAATGGATGTGGGTACTTAATAAGTGTTGACTGAATTGAATTGGATGGAAGAAAATAAGGTGATATGACCCTTGTCTATAAAATCATTAAGGACATGGAGAGAGCCCAAGCCAGCCCTGCTCATAGGCTACAGAGTAGTGAAACAAATCTCTCCTCTCTGCCCTCCCCTCTGTCTCCAAAAGCTTGAAAGACATAGAATTATACACTACTAGAGTGGGGAAGGACCTTAGAGACCATTTGGTCTTCTCATTTTATAGATAAGAAAACTGAGGCCCAGGGAAGGAAAAGAACTCTTCCAAGCAGTTTTAGAACAAGTAAATACAATATCAGCATCTTACATTTATTAATAAAATGGTGTTAACATACTCCATAAAAATCTAGGGAGGCAAGCAGTGTGTCATGAGACAGTTGTCCAGTTTGGCATTACCATAGAGTGTGAGAGAAGAGTTATGTGAAATAATATTGGAAAGGTATATTGGAGCCAGATTTGATAGAGGAACCACTTAAGACTTTTGAGCAATGGAGGGATAGTCAGAATTATGCCTTAGGAAGATTATTTTTGGCAGCTCTAGGAAGAACAGACTGGAGAGGAGAAAGCCTGGACTCTGTGAGAGCAGTTAGAAGGCAATTCCAGTGATTCAACTCAGCTCTCCCTTTTTGCTAGAGCAAGGAACAGGTCTGATGGACCTTGGTCAGGGGTGGGGAACCTAGAGGTCCAGGCCTCAGGTTCCCCACCCCTTGGCTATTGGCTCTTATTTGTGATGTGCTCCTCTCTCTTAAAGATTGCACATGATGGAAGAGGATTCCTTGAGCCCAAACTGGCAAGAGATATACTAGAGAGTGAAAGAAAAAGGATACTAAGGCTCTCTGAGAGGTCCCTTCCCTTCTTTAAGCATAGATTAAGCACCTACTATATGTAAGACCTCAACCAACGCCTTCCAAGTGTTCCCCCAATCCAGAGATTTCCCTTGAGATCTTTACTGGGGGAAAGGATGTAGGGTTCTTATTTCGTAAAAACACAAGGCCTTCAAGAGGTGATGGTTGAATTATTCTTGAGCTAAATTTAGCACTTGGGGGAGAATTCTCCTAGATGTAAAACCAGCTGAGATTTGGGTAGATAGGTGAGGAAATCCCAGGTTTGTAAATCTAGACCTTGAAAAGACCTTAGACATCATTTAGCCAAGCCTGCTCTTTTTCATAGTTGAGAAAACTGAGACCCAGAGAAATTAAGTGATTTTCCCAAGATCACACAGGTCAGTAGTAGCAGAACTGAGATTCCAGCCCTGGTCTTCTTAGCTCCAAGTTCAGTCCTATTTCCAAGGTCGCTAAGAGTCCTAGCCACCACTCTGCTACTAAATAGCTGTGTGATCTTAGGCAAGTAACTTCTTCCTCTGGCCTTCCTCTTCATAGGATCATAGATTTAGAGCTGGAAGAGACCTTAGAGGTCACTGAGTCCAATCCTTTCATTTTACAGATATGAAAATTGAGACACATGGAAATTAAGTGATTTGTTCAAGGTCTCTTAGCTAGTGAGTGTTTAAGGCAGGACAATCTTCCCGACTCCAAGTCCAGTGTTCTATCTTTTACAACTTGAAGGGGGTGAGATTAGATTATATCTATAATCTCTTTTGTCCCTAAATTTTATGACTGAAGAAGAGAAAGAAATCCTGTGATCTTCTTCATCTCTCTTGCCTTCTCTGGTAAGGGAGATTTTAGAAACCACCTGAATTGATGATAGACAATCAACCAGAACGTACTAGCTGCTCCATGGGTTCTCAGTGCATGCTAATGCACTCAAGATCTGACTTCTGGGTAAGAAGGGAGGAAACCTCTTCTCACAAGGTGCAATGTCTATTGACCACATCCTCAAATGTTCTTCCTCAGGGGGTAGCTGCTTACTTGTTCAGAGGAGCCAGGATCATATATCAGAAGACAAAAATGTTCCATTCCAAATGTAGGCAGTGGTAAGGTTTTCTGCTCCCTCAAGGTCTGCATATTCCATCCCTGAGTTCTCTTCTCTGGGTTCTGGACATTCCAATCTAGAATGCTATATGCACTGAATAAATAGCCACCAATCAAACTGCCAGAGTCTGGTGAAAGACCCTGTGCTCAAAAGCATTTTTAGTATAATTGCGTTGTCTTTCTCCTTTTCCAAATTTGAGGAATGTTAAACATTCTGCAGTGGACCAAACCGATATTTCATCCTTTCCAGGCCTCCATCTTGGAGAGGGGTGCCAAAAACAGCTTGTGGGAGGGGATGGATGCTCTTTATGCCATCAACCCCAAAATGTTCTAGGAGGAGTGTGTAGCTAGCATGAGGGAAATGTACTTTTCTAGGTACTGGTTTAACAAGAAAAAAAAAAAAAGGAATGGGTCCCTGTTCTCACATTATTGAATCTCCTTTGGACTCTCACCACAGCAAGGCAATTGTTATACTCTTTCCTAATTAATTCACTCTTCCACTCCCCACCACAGCTGTTCTGAACTTTCTGGTCTTTCTCCAGACTTCCATGGCATACCTCTCTCCCCACTCTTTCACCTGAGGACCTTACTTCAGATTTCACTAAGGAGATTGAAGCTATATTCAAGCTTCTCCTTCTTCCTTCCTGCTCTCCCATTCCACAATCACTGTCCCTACTTCTCCTTCACTCCTGTCTTAGATGAAGAGGTGGTCCTTCTTGCCAAGGCAACCCTTCCACAGTCACATGTGATGTCATCTTATCTCATCTTCTCCAACAGATTTCAACCCCTATCATCCCCACTTGCTATCTTATCTTCAATCTTTCCCTTTCTGCTGGTTCCTTCTCTGCTGTCTATGTGTCCCCCATCCTTAAAACCCTTCTCTTAACCTGAAAATCCCTCCTAGCTAATGTCGTATGTCCTCTTTTTCCCAGTGCCTCCAGGTCCTCTCTTCTTACTCTCTGCAATTTTTCTTTTCAACATCATCATTCAACTGACACTGTCCTCTCTAAATTTACCAGTCATCCATTAACTGCAGAGTCTAATGGCCTCTTCCCAACCTTCATCCTTCTCAGCCCCTCAGCAGCAGTAACACTGTTGGTCAGTTTCTCCAGAACATCCTCTCTTCTCTGGGTTTCTGGGGTGCTGCTCTTTCCTGGTTGTCCTCCTATCTGTATGACTGCTCATTAGGCCCCTTCACTGGTTCTTCATCCAGGTCATGCCCACCCGGGTGTCCCTCAAGGCTCTGTACTTTGCCTTCTTCTATTTTTGCTCTATACTATCTCACTTGGTGATCTCACCAGCTCCCATGGGTTTAATTATCATCTGTGTGCAGATAATTCTCAGATCTCTCTATCTAGCCTTAGTGTCTCTGCTGAGAGCCAGACCTGCATCACCAGCTGATTTTAGATATCCCAAATTGGATGTTCTGTAGCCACCTCAAATTCAACATGTCCAACATCTACCCCTCTTCCTAACTCCCCTGTTACTATCTAGGGTGCTCCATCCCCCAAGTCACCTAGACCCACAACCTCCATGTCACTGCTGACTCCTAACTCTCCTTCACTCCATGTAGCCGATTCAGTGCCAACCCTTCTTTCTTCTTTCACATCTCTCCTGTATATCTCCTCTGTACTAATGTAGCCACAACTTTTGCTCAGGCCCTCATTACCTTTTTATTGCAATAGCTTTCCAAAAGATCTCCTTACCTCAAATCTCTTGCTCTTTCAATCCATCTTCTACTCAGATGCTCTGATTTTTTTTTCTGAAGTGTAGGTTTACCCATGTCACCTCCCTACTCAATAAACTCCAGTGCAGGGCTGGGAAGCCTGTGACCTTGAGGCCACATGTGGCCCTCTAGGTCCTCAAGTGCAGCCCTTTGACTGAATCCAAACATCACAGAACAAATTCCCTTAAAAAACTGTAAAACTTGGACTCAGTCAAAAGGCTACACCCAAGGACCTAGAAGGCCACATGAGGCCTTGAGGCTGCAGGTTCCTCACACCTGATCCAGTGGTTTCCAATTACCTGTAGAATTAAATTTAGAGTCCTCCATTTGGCGTTTAAAGCTCTTCATAACCTGACTCCTTCCAACCTTCTCAGTCTTCTTACATTGTAATTTCCTTCTTTGCCCTGTCTAATCCAGCTACACTGAACTACTTGCTGTTCCCTTAAATGTGACACTCCATCTCCTATCTCCACACCTTTACATTGGCTGTTCCCTTCTCTAGTTTTATTTCTATCTCTTAGTTTTCCTGGTTTTTCTTCAAGGCTAGAGTTATTTACATGTGAGTTCCTTGAGAGCTGGGACTGTTATTACCTTTCTTTGTATCTCCAGAGCTTAGCACAGTAGTTAATAAATACTTGTTGAATGACTGGGTAAGTCATTTAACCTCTTGGAGCCTCAGTTTCCTCATCTGTCAAATGAGAGGATTGGACTAAATGGTCTCTAAGGTCCTCCTCTTCTACCTTTACAATCCAGTGATCTATAATTCTAAGATCCCATGATCTTTGGTTTCATTTGCTATGGATAGACCAGAAGTTACAACACTCAGCCAACATCATGAATAGGAAAAAGCAGAAGGGAGAAAAAACCATAGAATATTTCTATGGGGATAAGGACCAAAACACAAACACCAAAGAGGTCAGAGCTGAGACTGTACTTCCATCTGAAACTTCAGAAGGGACTATGAACCTCTCGCAAGCACAACTAGTTTTCCTGGAACAGCTGAAGAAGGAAATAGAAGAAAACCTGGCCAATGATTTTAAAATTATAAAAAAAGAATTCACTGATGAGAACATCATTTGCTATGGATCTATCATTCAGAAATTGATTGAGAGTCTCTTGGAATCTATCTTTTCCACTTGTATCACTTCTCGAGACTTTGAGTTCCATAAGTTTACTATCCACTATGGTAAAAATCAAACTTACTTTGAAAACTGGACTCATTGAAGCTTCCAGGGGAGCTCCTCTGGACTTTTTCCTATCTTTTTGAGGGGAGAGAAGGCGGGGGAGAAGTCTGTCTTCAACCTATCCTTACTCTTCATGACTTTATAGATTTTGTTCACAAATACATCTGCTTGGCCTTAGTCTTTCTGTCTGTATCCAAAAGCCAGAAGACTATGCAAAGCCCTCCTCTTCCTACCCAAAGAGCTCCACGGACTTACCTTACTTAAAAGGAGTGTTGTGATTTTTGGAGGCTGCTTCTTGGGGTGAATGTGGTAGGTGGGAGCCTATGTCTCTACTGGGAGATTATTTGATGCAAGAGTGATGCACAAATCCCCACTACTGGTGAGTAATACAGGGGACCATGTTCTCTTCCTGTATGTATCATTAGCTAAGGGCACAGAATAATGCTGTTTAGGATTTATTCATTCAGAAATGCATTGTACTTTATTTATTAGCAAGGCACTGTGCTGGGCACTGGACATATAAAAACCCAAAAAGGTAAAATGGTTCCTGTCCTCCAGTCCATCCTACTGGAGATGCACAAGATGTATACAAGGGAAGGCAAACCACTTAAGAGGTAATCTGGTGTTCATTTCAGATAGCAGCAGCTCAAGCAAGGCCCCCCAAATAATGAGTCCTCTGAGTCTGCCTCCCAGGCAGTGTTTGACTCTCGAAGACAAAGGAGGCTATAGGAAGATTTGGTTTTTGAAGGATTTGAAAGAGTGTCCATCTTTTGTCAGCCATTGTGACCACAGTGACTGAAGATAGGAAGGACCAATGGAGTTCTAAGAAGCAACTGAGTATCAGGCCAGGGTCCAAGGAGAAATGTAGCCACCTAAGGCATCTTTTGCCTGCCAGACACTTCTACTCAGCCTACTCCAGGGCCAAAAATGTTTGCTTATTTTTCAGTGTTTCCTTCTCACTTCTCTCCTCTCTGTTTGTCACTGACTTCTTATGCCGCATCTCTCTCTCTCCTATTTTTTTTCCTTAGGCCCCTTTCATTTCTTCTTTTTCTCATTTCTTTCTTTTTCCTCTTTCTGCTCCTTTCTCCATATACCCTCTCTTGTATCTTCTCTCTGCCTTCCTCTCCTACTCTCTTTACCCCTCTTCCTCTCTCTCTCCCTTGTCTCCTTCCTTTCTTCTTCCTGGGTTAAAAATAATCAAGTTTCTGGGAAGCAGCAGCTCCTGCTGCGTCTCCCTCCCTACACTTCAGAGCCCCTGAGAATAGCTTTCTGCAGTTCTCAACTACAGCCCCTCCTCTCTTCTCTCTCTTCCGCCCCCCCACCCCTCCTCAATCCCCCCCTCACCCCCCCACTGAGATCTGACTAATATGCCTGGGCTTGGATTGCCAGCTTGGCTGGAAAGGAATTTAACCACTTCATAGCCGACAAGAGAGATGCCTGAGACCTTCCCAGGATGGCTGAAAGAGAGAGATGGGGTGGGAGGAAACCACAGCCCCCTCTCATTCCAGCCTACTCCCCCTCTCCTGGGAAAAGTCAGAGAGCCTCTTCCCTAGGACTTTCCAAGAGGCTCTCTCTCACTGGAGGGTGAAATGCAGACTGAATAGTTCACATGGAGATGGTGCAGACCTCTGGGAGTAGAGAATGGACTCCAGGTCAAGATTTATTCCCCATGCAAGACATCATCTGGATTCTACCAGATGACCTCAACAACACCCCTCCCCACAAATTCCAAATGCTAGAGTTGTGGAGGAAGGATAGAGTTTAGCACCCAAGATTCCACATTTTGGGGTGACACAGGAAGCTCCTCTCCTCTGTCCATCAGCTAAATCATCTGAGTTCGTTCCCCTCAGCAAGCACCCAAATTCCAGGAACAATGGAACGAAATGCTCAGCCACCCTAGGGAGTGCCTGGGGTTTGGTGTCAGCAGTGCTGGAGTCAATGAGATATTGATAAACAGGGTCAGAATGCACCTAAGGACTATGAGAAAACAGTAGGGGGTGAGCAGTCTAAGTCATAGGGAGCCAGACCTTCCTCTACTGGGGCTGCCCTGCTCACGGCATAGTGTGTCTAGCGGGGTTAAATGCAATGAAAGGGAGGGGAGCAGGGTTTGAAGAAGTATGGAGGGTTGGGGGAAGTATTGGGTGATTTTTAAATGTGTTCAAGGATTCTTCTGGGCACTAGTAACAACATTTTCAGATGCTCTCAGTCGCGGTAAGAGGAACCAGAAAAGAAAGGTATGAGATTAGGTTCTGGGAACAGGGGGTACAGTGCAAAGGAGGTGGGGAGGGGGAATTGGATATTCATGTTCTGTCTGCCCTGGGCCTAGGATAACCTAAGCAGCCCCGTCCCACCCCTGCCAATGATCTGGCAGACATGCTCCCCGACACCAACTTTCCCATGCTTAGGCAGAGGTCACACTCCGTGGTCACCCAACCCACTGCGTTGGGGCTGGGGCTTTTCCCAGAAGGGTGCAGCAGTCCATAGCTGGCAGCTGCTTGGCTCAGGGGGTGGGAGAAGCCACCAAGTTCAAAGGCAAGCACAGGCTGGCGAGAGCCAAGCTAGAGAGAGAACCAGTTTGGTCGGGTTCCCTATAAGCTCCACCTCCCACCCCCTCCCCTTACTCCCTTGAGTTAGCAGGCATTACCTCATCTCCACACATTCCCATTGGCTAATCAGCCCCTGAAGGACGGATGCAGCTCCTAGCCATTTAACCCTTTCTGGAGCATCACGTGCCCCGCTGTTAGGATGCCAACTATATTCCGCTCCTTTGCACCTCACACAGCATCTATCTGAGTTAATCTTCTCACCTCATGAATGCCAACTTGCTGGCATTTTCTGGCAAGAGTCAACCTGCTACGTGAGGACCACAGTTGGGGCCATGCCACAGAAAACCTGGGGAACCATTGGTTAGAAATTAAAAATCTCTCTGTGTCTGACTCTTTCTCTGCCTCTGCTTCCTACAGGTGGAGTGGGAAGGGGTGGAAAAAAGAACTCTGAGGATAAGTCAGGGATGTGCAGGTCCATGGAACCTAATGCCTCTTTTCATTCAGATGCTGGTTTCCAACACACCCTCACCAAGAGAAGACTACTTGAATCTTTTTTTTGTGTGTGGGGTTTGTTTTTGCTTTTTTTTTTTTTTTTTTTTAACATGTCATTATGAACCAGGTACTAGATCTGATGACTCACATGATAGGAGTGCTGAATGGCCTTCTATAGCTGTAAGACATTAGTCAGTCAGGATTTCACCACACACATTTCAAACTGGGGACCAATTTTGGTGTTCCCTGGGAAATGTTCTAATTGGTTAGCAAAGGTAGAGACCTTTCACTTAGCATTGCTAATAAAATAGGACTACTATAAGGTCCCAGACATTCAGGAAGAAGAAGGTTGGAGTAGGGATGGGCTTCCTTTAACCAGATTAACTGTTGGTATTATAATGCATTGCCATTTAAATAATAATAAAAAAAATCTGACCCAAGGAGACTGGAAACACTAAGTACCAAGGCTGAGTAACTGAATTAACCCGGAAAGTAAACTTATTATGTATGGTCAGTGGCTGGCCTGTGGTGAGTTTCTGATAATTCCATCCCCAATATGCTCACAGTATATTCGTCATTCTCAAGGAAGCTGGGCTGATGGATATGCACAAAAAGAGACCTGGCACGCAAGACAGAGGCTGAAGAATGGAGCCAGTGGGCAGTAGAACCCTGGCAAAACTTATTAAAGATGCAGATGCAGCAGAGACAGAGCCTAGAGGAGATGCCAGCAGAAAGCTGATGGGCGAGTTTGTCAATAGAGTCACTGAATCCCTGCTCTTCTATGAGAGTGGAAATCCACTGTCTCCTGTTCATTAAAATCAAACTTTCTGTAACTGAGGTCCTATGGAAGATAACATCCAATTGTCTATACAGAGCCAATAGGAAAGGGGATTAAATAGGTGATGGGAAAGGAAGAGGATTCTGGAGTAAACGGGACATTAGAGAGATCACACCCAAGAAGGCAGATTTAGGGGTATAAAAGAACATAGTAGTTAAATTATGAATACAATTTTTCCTGGTGATGCTATATGACTACGAAGCATGGGACATCATGATCTCAGAAGAATTAAAATTACAAATAATCCAAAGGACAATGGGCATTATGCATTGTGGGTCTAAGAAGGCTGTCAGATCCTTTTCAGAAAAGATTGTTTTATTCTTTGTCTATATTTCCAACATCCAGCATAGTGCCTGGCATCTAGTAGGTACTTAAAATAGCTGCTGATTAATTACAATGTTATCAATGATGATACACATGCAAGGAAGGATGCAGAAGACATTATTGAGAATACTATTAATTGGAAAAGAAGGTGGGCTGGCCAAGGCACAAGAATGAGGGGTGAGAGATAAACAAACTAAGTAGTACATTGGTACCCCTGGGATTCTAAAAGCATTGGAGAATGGTCTTCAGCACATTGGATACATCCTCTATAATCATTTTATTGGTGAATATGGACAAGAATTGCATAAGCTGTGAAGGCATACAAGGATGGAATTCCAAATCCACACTGATGAGATCCTAGTATCAAAGTGAAAAAATAAATAAATAAATAATGCAAAGAATCAACCTTAGGTAATAGGTCCAATCCCTCTAGGGACCAGGAAATTGTTGTTTAGTTGTTTTTCAGTCCTGTCCAACGCTTCCTGATCCCATTTAGGGTTTCTTGGCTAAGACACTGGTGTGGTTTTCTATTTTCTTCTCAAGTCCATTTTACAGATGAGGAAATAGGGGCAAACAGGGTTAAGTGACTTGCCCAGGGTCATACAGCTAGTAAATGTCGGAGGCCAGATTTGAACTCAGGTTTTCCTGACCAGGCCCAGTACTCTGTCCAGTGTGTCATCTAGTTACCAACCAGGAAGTGAGCACTGTTGGGAAAAACAAACAAATGAACAACCAAACCAAACCTTTCTGTTCCACCTCTGGGCTATGCCCCAAAACAAGCCTTGTTTTCCTTCAAGGTTCTGTTCAGGTCTCACCTATTTTGTGAAGGTAGCCTTGATTTCTCCACACATTAGTTCTCTCTCTCTCTCTCTCTCTCTCTCTCTCTCTCTCTCTCCCCCCTTCTTCTTCTTCTCTCTCTCTCCTCCCTCTCTTTCTCTCATTCTCTCTCTTTCCTTCTTTCTCTCATTCTCTCTCTCTCTCTCTCTCTCTCTCTCTCTCTCTCTCTCTCTCTCTCCCTCTCTCTCTCATATTTATCTTGTATGACACACATTATATACTTAGTAGAAGGTAAGCTCCTTGAGGGTCAGGGACAATTTCATTTTGTCTTTGCATCCCCAGTACCTAACACACTGTCTTCCACATAGTAGGTGCTTAATAATGTTGAATTGAAGTTAGTTGAGCATAACATCTTCTCTCCAAGAGTTTTATGAATACCTTTTGATTTTGCATCTTGATACACAGGATGCCTCAGAAGTCTTTAGTAAAGTTAAAAATACACAAATTCTCAGATGAACCCCTCTTTATCATGGGGAAAAACAAAACCATTCCAGTGACCCAGTGTGACACTGTATGCAGTATTGCATCCTTGAGTTCCTTGCCTTTCTCCTCAAAGGAGAATAGTGTTTCTTTACCTTTTTTTCTTGGGCCAACACTGGCCATTACAATTATTCAGCATTCAATTTCATTCTAGTTGGACACTATCTCTTGCACATAAAATATGCTTCATCAGGGCTTGTTCAATAAATGAATTAATGAATGAATATGACAAATGTATACTACTCTTCCAAGGTCCTACACAGATATCAATAGTGCCTCAGAAATAGTTGTGGTACAAATAAAAATGTATATAGTAAGGCAAGGGGTGGAGCCTTGGCGCTCCTAAATGGGGCAACTCAATTTAATTCAATTTGCCAGATATTATTAGCTACCTATTATGTGCTACTTATGGCTGATGCAAAAATAAATATTACATGGGCTCTGCCCTCAAGATGCTTATAATCTAATAGGAGGAAAGGACAAGTATAGAAATAACTCTGATACAAAGGAGAATGAGATAAGTATAAAGAAATCTGGACTAAGTATGAGACCCTCTTCCCCCCAATTCACTGAGTGTGACTGTAGCTGCTGAGTCTGCACCCATCACAAGAGTAAGAGATGGGTAAAGAGAATGTGATTTGCTCATTGAAAACCCATCATTACTGGAGACATAACTCCTGAGGGCAGGTCAGCAGTAGATCCACATTTATCTGTTCATTCAAAAACCCCTTTATTACATAGTTATTCAGTGTGATGGTTAATTCTAGAAGCATATGCTTATAAACAGATGTAAGGGATGTGCTCCCACTAGATCTGAGAAAAGAAAAGTTAAAGATCAGAATGGCTACATACCCCATCCCCAGCATCTCCACCTTATGCAGATAACTGTGTTCATGGGTTACCAAGACCATGAAACAGACAGCTATGGTGTATTGTGCCAAGAATGGATTTGTAGTCAAAGGACACAGGTACAGCTCCTAGTTTGGCTCCATACTCCCCATGTGGCCTTGGGAAAGTCAACCTTTCTGAGCCTCAGTTTCTTATTCTATAAGATGAGGAGGTTGGAGTAGATGGTCTCTAAGGTTCCTTCAGGCTCTAGGTCTCTGATCCTATGAACCAAACACAGTGTGCCTGGACATCCAAACACAGACGTGACACTTTAAGATAGATGCTCTGAATGTGATATTCAGTGTAGCTACAGTTAGAGATAAATTTTCCTATAAAGGATTTTTTTTGAAGAAGAAAAACATCTGAAATGCCATCTGCCCTTCTCTATGGTTATCTGTCACCCAGAAGCTTTATTCCTGCTTCTCCCCTCTCCTGCCCCACTTTTTCAGTATTTCTCTTTTTCCTGTTCCTAGTATCTCTGGAGAACAGTCTCTTCTATCATCCTCCCAGGTAACATTCACTTTTTGGATCCATGTTCCTTAATGGACAATTGGGGTGGAAGGCACGTTGGCAGTGCTCCCTAACTGTGGGGTCTCATTGCTACCCACACCTAGTCAGCATCCTTTTGCACTCAAATTCAATCAGCCGATCTTAATGCTAGTACTTTGATTCTAAGATTTTTTCCATTTTATCCTGTTTCTCTCTTGTTTACACACATTTGTTTGCATGTTGTCTCCCCGTTAGATTGTGAGCTCTTGGAGAGTAGGGACTTTTGGCCTTTCTTTATGTCCCTAAAACTTAACACAGTGCCCGGCACATAGTAGGGGATTAGTACATGGTTACTGACCTGATATTATGATTCTGTAAATGGAAACCAATCTGGAAAGAGACATTGATTCTCATAGAGTCAGCATGACATAATGGACCTGGAGTCAGTAAGATTCAAATTCTTCCTTTGATGCTTAGTAACTGTATGACCACAGAAAAATTATTTCATGTCTATGAGCATGAGTAGATCATAACCTCCCTGAGCCTCGATTTCTTTATCTGTACAGTGGAGGTACCAATAATACCTGCTGTAACTGTTTCACAGAGTTGATGGGATACTCAAGTGAAGTGCTTGTAGAGTGTTTTCCAGGTTTTTAAGTGCTGTACAGTCTTAGTTTTAATGGCTTACCCCTGTACGCATTTTGTTGGGATGGCCTGTATCAATGTCCACAGTTGCTGTTATTTTGGGAAGACCGTGGGATCATAAAATGTAGAGCTAGAAGAAACATTGGAGATGATCTAATCTACTCCCCTTATTTTGTAGATGAGGACACTGAGACTGAGAGAGATGAGGAGATTTGGCCCAAGATTAAATAGACTGAAACTGCCAGAGATGGACTTCGACAAGGCCAAATGACTCTACATACAGAGCTCTCATCATTCCACCACACAACTCTGATGTTGAATGCTAACAATACTTTTACCCTATATCTAGCTTTTCAATACTGTCTTTTCACTTTATAGAGGGGGAAATTGAGGCTAAGAACAGGAAGGGGACTAGCCCTGAGTCATCTGGTGAGACAGTGGCTGTTTTGGAACTCATCAGCACTATATTATTTCCTGTGTCCTAATTTCCAAGGCTCTATCTTTACAGTCAACTTTGACCATTCTAGGCCTTCATTCATTTCAAGACTATCCTGGGCCTTGGATGAAGGAGGAAGGAACAGAGAGTGAGAGTATGTGTGTGTGGGGGGGATAGAGGTTAGAGGAGAAATGCTGATAAGTACCCCTGTGATGCAAAGCAAAAACAAAAATATTGGAACAGTTAATCTTTCAAGTGCATGGTGTCCAAGCTGGAGCAGAGGGGATTCACTCATTGAAAGTTATCTAATCCATAAACTCAGCACAGTAATAGGATGACAGTGATGCCATCTTACTTTCCTATGTCCCTTTCTAAAGTTTCCAAAGAGTTATCTCACTTCACCTTCATAACCATTATCCCTACAAATGAAGAAAATGAAGACCAGAGTGGCTAAGCATCTTTTCTGTGATTACACAGCTAATTAGTGGTAAAACTGGGATGGGTCTTCTGACTCCTTTGCCTCCAATTTATGTTTCCTCCCTGATACATCTGATTGGTTAAATGAACCTCTGATTCAGAAGTGGATACCCACATACACATAAACAGATACATGCCTGTATACATATATTATTGCCTCTCCTCACGTCTCCTCTCCTCATACTCTCTTCTCTTTCCCCTTCTCTTCTCTCCCCTCTTACTCTCCTCCCCCTTCTAGATACACTCAAGTACTTTTCTCAGGTGAAAGGGAGAAAAACCCAAAGCCAGAAAGGATATTTGCTTGAGACTAGGAGACTTCATAATGCTGGGGACTGGGGAGTTGGAGAGTAAGGTCAGTCATGAAAAGACTGGCTCTTCTGGAAAGAAATAATCCTAGGTCTGGGGAAAGAACACACCCTTTAGGAAAGGACAGCAGAGGGAGTGTGGGCTTGTGGTTAGGGAACAGTTATGGCAGTTGGACCCCCTGAATTCTAATCTTGGATAGGACATTGACTCATGAAGAGGCTTTGAATAAGTCCCTTCTTGAATATAGAATGGTGTGTTTATAAACTGATGGGCCCCAAGGGGTAGAGATCATAGACCACAGAAACTTGGAGCTGGAAAGGATCTTGGAGATTCTCTCACAGCACCCTCCCTGGATGGATAAGGGAACTGAAGCCCCAAGAGGGGAAGTGATTTGTCCAAGATCACTCCAGTGACAGGCAGGTTTGGCCAGGCCTCCTGACTCTCTTAGTTCAATGTGTTTCTCACAATACCACATTGCCTCCTTAGGTCTAAGGTTGTCCTTATCTGCAACACTTGGCCATGGATGAGGAGAAGACTGCAACACCTGAAGAATGTAGCATGGTGACTCTTCTCAATATACCACCCTGGGCACTGGTTTCCTCATTTAATGTAAAATGGAGGATTTGAAATTGAAGACTTTGAAGGTTCCTTTCATTGGATTGTGAGCTCCTCTAGAGCAGGAACCACATTTTTACCTTTCTCTCTATTTCCAGTGCTCAGCACAGTACCTACTTTATAGTAGGTACCTGATGAATTCTGCTAAATGATGATGATGATGATGATGATGATGATGATGGCCAACACTTAGCACATAACATAACACATTATAATAATGGCTAACCTGCTGACTGCTATGTGCCAGGCACTGTGCTAATCACTTTACAATTATTATTCCATCTGATCCTCACAACAATCCTGGGAGGTGGGAACTATTATTATACCCATTTTATGGGTGAGTAAACTGAGGCAAACAGGAGTAAGTGACTTACTCAGGGTCACACAGCTACTGAGAGTCTGAGGCTAGATTTGAACTAGGTCTTCTTGACTCTAGGCCTGGAGTTCTATCCGCTGGGCTACCTGGCTATCTTTCTGCTTTAAGATTCTATATTTACATCTTGATCAAAAACAAATCAGCTGTTGCAACTTTCCCAGACTGCAGGACTTTCTCTCCTGTGACCTGCAATAAATAGTACTTACTATTGCACCATTTGGCTCTTAGCATGGATTCTCTTGTATCATTACAGATGACTATGCATATGCTCTATCTCTCACTACACTGTAAGCTTCTTGAAGGAAAACGCTATGTCTTATACCTCTGTACTCCAAATAATAATGATGAGAATACTAACCAGTTTCCCACTTAGGAGAGGAGGATGATGCCATTCTCACTGCTTCCATAAGGACAGAATGAGAGTAAATAAGGTTCTGCGTGTCGAGATTTAAATAGGGATGTTTTGTCTAGTGAATGAATTCATCTGATCCTTTGATATGTATGTGGAGCTATGACCTCCTCTATGAGGGTACTTCCTCCAACATTCATTGAGCCCTAACTATGTGTGAGGCATACTCCTAGACTGCTGCATTCCCACATAAATGAAGACGCAGGAATTGACATATAGAGCAGAGAATCTTGGACCAGAAAGAGACTTTTGAGTTCTTCCACCTACTGACTTTGTAGCTGAGGACACTGAGGCTGGAGCAAAGGAAAGTGACCTGTCCACGATTATGCAGCTGGTGAGGGGCACAGCTGAGACTGGACTTTACCTCCTGATTAGTAAGCTTCATCATTATTATGATTATTTCTTCTATTCATTACCATTGCTACAGCCTTTCTGTCTCTGCAAAAGGCTCTGTGTTCTCTGGGAGGAGGGAAAGTTGGGGCTTGGGGAATGGGAACGGGCTGAAAGCAGGATGACAGACCATGGCCTTGGCTGGCAGCCACTCTGCTCCCTCTAGGCTTCTTCAGAGCATGCTCAGTTGGCACACACGGCAGGCACAAACAGTTTGCTGGGCATAGAAGCCAAGCAGAGCAGTCTTTGCTGGGGCTCAGAGCACCATTACAGCTGATTGCAATTTGAAAAGCAGTCCCTGAAATGAGACCTAGTCTGTTGCCCCTTCACTTTGCGGTTTGAGTGGAGAAAGAACACTGGGCTTGGGATTCAGGAGATGGGTTGAAGTGCCAGCTCTGACATTAACTTGATGGATGACCTTGGGTGAGTCACTTATAGGAGGACAGGATTTGGACCTAGAAGGGAACTTAAAGGTCATCTAATCCAATCCCTCAATTTTATATAGTTGGAAAGTGAGGCCTGGAAAGGGGAGGGGATGACTTGCTCAATATCAAGTAGAAATTATGGAGCAGATCACAGCCAGATCTAATTCCAGTATACCACTCTCTGGGTCTCAGTTTCTCCATCTGTAAAATGAAAAGGTTTGATTAGATGACTCCTAAGATTTCTTCTAACTCTAAGGTCCTAAATTCCCTTCTGGATACCAAACAAATGGAGTTAACCTATGGCAACCTTCCCAGACTATGGTGGGGAATCTCACCCACATCTGAACTTTATGGTGCTTTCTCTCTGTGCTATTTGGCACTTATCTCAAACTCTCTTTGTGCATTTGTTCTGTCTTCTCCATTAGGCCGACCTCCTAGAAGGGACTGTCTCTTAAATCTTTTTGCATCCCTGATTATGACGATGGTGATGATGATGTTAATGACTTATATTTCTATAGCATTTTAAGATTTAAAATGCTTTATGTATATGATTTCATTTTATCCTGATTGTGGTATTATCATATCCATTTTGCAGAAGAAGAAACTGAGGGTTAGAGAAATTTGCCTAGCTAGTGAGCATTTGAGGCAGGATTTGAACCCAGCTACTTCTGACTCCAAGACCTATGTACTCTCCTTTTTACAGCAGGAATGTGAACCCAGTGTCTGGCACAGAGAAAATAGTTCCTTGGGAAATGTCTGGAGAGAAGAAAAATTTCCAAAATCTAGGATATCCTTGTTCAGGAGAATTATTTGTTTAAAATCTGGGGTACCCCTTTTCAGATTTGATGAGTTCATCTGGATGACTTTTGAGGTCTCTTCCAATCTGAGATTCTGTGACCTAGACATAGCCAATGTCCCCCTAACTCTGGCCACCCAGAATGGATCAGAGGGACATGGAGAAAGAAACATGGACTTTCTTCATCAATACACAGACAACAGGGTACATGTGGGAAGACCATGGCAGACTGAAGCAGACTCTAAAATACCAAGTCACAAAAAATGGAAAATGGCACTATTCCAGAAGATCTCCCAGATTTAATTCAATTCAGTAAGATTCCATTCACTTTGTACATAAAGTATGAGACCTGATCTTTGTCCTCAACACACTCATAATTTGATGAGGGAGACAAGCCTACACATACATGACACCCAACTGTGAAAGTTAGTATAGTTAAGTGCTGCATGTCTTGATTTCTGATCTATGTCAAATTCTCACTCTTTCTCTGATCTTAATCAGCAATTTATAAGCTTAGTACAGGAGTTTTGTTTCTTGGTTTTTGTTTTGTTTTGTTTTGTTTTGTTTTTGTGCCATGGCACCCTTAGCAGTGTGGTAAAACCTAGACTGAAATAAAGTTACCAAACTATCTTTTAAAAAGTTCTAGAAGCTCAGGTTAAGAAATGCTGGCCTAATAGTGGGAGCAGGTTGCAGCTTTCTAGAGAATTTCCACTCTAGATTTCCTTTTCTCCTAATCCTAGTCTACTACTACGATCGTGAAACTGGTTTGGAGAGAGAGTCTTCCCCAACACCCAGAATCTTTGGTTGGGGGGAGACAGAGAGCAGAAGGAGTTCCGCTGTCTGTTGTGTCAGCTGTGACCTGGCCAGTTTGAGCAAGCTGGAGTGTGGCCTGGCATCCCTGGAGCTGACCAGCTGGACCCCTCGGGGGTACTCAGAAAGCCATGAAACTTCCCTCCCCCCCTTCTCCTACCCCAGAATATACTACCTGCCCTTTTCTCATGCTGAAGGGGCTTTGTCCATCTGCTAGCCTACTTTAGACCTCAAACACACTGGGAAGAATGTGGCTTTTGCTGCATGTTGTCCAGCTCCAAGCCCCAGGTGTGCTCGGAATATTATGCCATAGGGTCTGAGAGCCTGAAATTCATCATACCAGACTGGTCTGCAGTGGATCCCATACTTAAATAACAGAGACTTGTGGGTGAAGGAGGGGAGGGGTGAAGGGCAGGTGACTGCCACCTAGAGTCAGCATCCTCAAAAATGCCAAGTTTGGTTGAAAATGACATTGACCAGTGAGAGAAAGGGCAGGAAAGGGAATGATGGGTTAGCAAGGGCACCCAGTGTCCTGGAAAGTGCTCCCCTTTCCCAGAAAGGCAGGCCCTGTTGGTGACCACAGGCTGAGAGGTGAAATTTGGCAAACCCACTCATCGTTGGGGAAAATAAATAGGAAACCATGCCTGGGAGGGACAGGGCAAGGGGAGGAAGGATGCTGGGGCTGGAACTCATTATCAGCCACTGGACGGGGGACAGGAGAGGATTCAACTGGGTTTCAGGGTAGCAGGACTATCGCAATTAAAGATATGTCCTGTCAAAAAAAACACCCTCTAAACTGATTAAAGTTGAAGGCTCCGTTTTCTCCTTTTCATCAGAGAACGGAATCAAAACCTGCCTGCAAAGACGCTCTCTCCCGTTCCCAGTGCTCCAAAGGCAGTGCCTGCATCCATCCTGCTGTGTCCCTGCATTTTAATTACCACCTTATTAATATTCATGAGGATCGGCACTCAAGGGGGATTGCAGGCTGTCATTCTCTTCTCTCCTCTCCCCCACCCCTCCCCTCCCCCCTCCCCTCTCTGATGAATCTATGGGCTTCTTCCTCTCCGCCACCATCACCACTCCCCGCCCCCCTCCCTCCCCAAACAGTTGGTGTGCTGCAGATTTTGTGTGCGTGTTTGTGTGTGTGCTGGCGCGTGCGAGAGAGAGTGTGAGTTTGCAGGGTTCAGGTGTACATTGAGTGAGAAATGGATGACAGGGTATGCTGGTGGTGGTGGTGGTGATGGTGGTGGTGTGTGTGTGTGTAAGTATAGGCATATGTGTGTGTACACACACATGTGCCTGTGCTTCAGGGAACCAGTGTATGTGCACATTGTGGAATGGTGAGCCCACAATGGAGATGTATCTTGGTGTAATGGATCTGATAGGAGGTATATCTGTGCATATGTGGCTGTTGGGATGTGTAAGGAGGAATCCTCCAGGTCAGTGACCTTTGACATCAGCCAATAGGCTTTAGACATAGTAAGGACTTAATAAATAAATGTCCAAATGTCCATAGAATTGAATTAAACCAACTCCAGCTCTTTCATTTAACAGGCAGGAAAACCAAGATTCTGAGTGCAGTGACTTGCCTAAGGTTACATACAGTAATGGCAGGGGCAAGGTGTATGTGTGCATTAATTGATATGTGTACAGTCTGGTCAAGAGTGGCCTGTAATCTGAAGAGTGCTGTCATGGCTCCCTTGCTCCCTCCAAAAACAAACAAAAAAATCCCTGTCATTTTCTTAGATATCACAGGATCTGAAATTTCTTCATTAGAGATTTATTCATTTGAGTTAAAGATGATCCTCTCTGCCTTAAAATACAATCACATTAAAGTCACTCACACCTTAGTGTGAACAAGTTGAACAGACAGCTTCCTTCGCTCATTTGTTTACTCAGGGCAAATGCAAAAAATAACTGAATTTTTAACTTTTCCCATGACCTTGGGCAAATCAGTTTCCCCCTCAGGGCCTGTTTTCTAATCTATAAAATAAAAGAGTTGGGTCATATTGATAGAATTAAGATCATAGAACCTTTGTGTTGGAGGGAACCTTAGTAAATCACCTTTACATTTTATAGAGGGTAGAGCTGAGAGGCAGAGATGAGAAGTGAGTTAGGACAGTACAAAGAACATGAGATTTGGAGTCAGAGGCCTGGCAGCAAGAACTAAGCTTCTGCTCTTTATACTAGGAATGCTCACACTTCCTAGACAAGTGACTTCCCCTCTCTGCCTGTTTTTTTATCTGTAAAATGAGAGGGTGATCTCTGAGGGCCCATAAATCTGGGCTCAGAGTCTGCCTTTGAAGGCCACAGACAAGCCTCTTTAAGCCTTAGTTTCTTCATCTGTAAAATGGGAATTGTTCTATTTACCTCACAGAGTTGTTTTAGGGTTTAAATGAGAGAAGATACAGGTCAATAAATACCCATTTGATGCTGTCATTATGCAGAAGAGATGCCGAAGAACCTCACAGGTTCTGAAGGTTGGAAAGAACCCCCTGTTACATTTCTCTACCACTTTCAAAGTAATGAATTCAGCTAAACTGTATCCGTGTTGTCTCCCACTATAAAGAGAGGAAAAATTGAGACACAGAAGTCAAGCAACCTACTTGGGTTGAATCATTGGTGAGACTGGGAAGAGAACTCAGGCATCATTCTTCCCTTTATTCAGCTTTTCTTGAAGACATGCACAGGCAAAACACTCAGACCCCCAAGCTCACGAGCCACGGAGGTCACACATGCACAGGGAAGGAAGGTCTTGTACTGCGCCCCTTCCCCCATCCTGCACACCTCCCTATTTGCAAAGACCTAGGCATGAGGAGGAGCTCTCTGCTCTCTGAGCCTCTGTTAAAGTCCCCAGGTCCAGATCCCCTTCCTGGGCCTCCGCTGCTGGGCCTCTAGGTGACATGTGCCAGGGTAATATGTGCTCCTGTACCTCGAGGTGCACATTGATGTATAACTGCTATATATCTTCCAGCTTCTCTGCCACCCGGGCAGGGGACTCTGCTGGCAGAGCAGCGAGCGCCTCTCAGAGGGAGGCCAACCAATCAGCGTCACTCACTGTAACAAGCTAACGAGGCCCGATCCGACTCCCTTAATTCACCAGGGGAAAGGACTCTTTGTTTGGTCTCCAAGAAGGGTATCAGCAGCAGTGGGGAATATCACCAGCCAGGGCTGCCCTTCATCCCATCCCAGTTCTCAAAGCCAGCCTCCTAGAACAAGAGGGGGCTCAGGGCAGAGGAAAAGGCCCCTGGGCATGGGTGCTGGACTTGGGGAGAAAGGGGATGGGGGTCAAAAGAGGGCCTGAGGGATGCCTCATCCCAGGGGAAGAACATTATGAATTTTCCGTAGCAGAAAAGGCCAAAGGAGAGGCATCTGTTCATAGGCTGCCTGATGACAGCTCTTTCAGGGTTATTTAACTCAAGCATTGCTATGATCATTTTCACCTTTTAAGGTCTTTTTCTTCTATCAAGACTCCTTTAGGGCAATTACCATGGCTTACACCTCTCTGTATAGCACCTGGCCCAGGATCCAACATTCATTAGGTGCTCACTATAGGCCAGTAGGCAGTTGGGTAAGGAAGAAAGGAAGAAGGAAAGAGAGAAGGCAGGCAGGGAGGGAGAGAAGGTGGGAGGAAGAGAGAGAGGGAGAGAAGAAAGGGAAGGAAGGGTGGGAAAGAAAGGATAAAGAGAGGAAAGGGTAGGATAGAGGGAATGAGGGAGAAGGGGGAAGAAGGAATGAGGGAGGGAATAATGAAGGAGAAAAGGTAGGAAGAAGGGAGGGAGAAAGGAAAAGGGAATGAAGAGGAGAAAAGGGAAGAAAAGGGAAATGAATGGAAGGAAAGGGAAAGAGGAGGAGGGAAGGAGAGAGAAGGGAGGGAAGGCAAGGGAAAGGAAAGGTAAGTAAAAATGAGGAAGGTAAGGGAAAGGAAATAGAAAGGAAATCATAGGAACTCAGAAAATATCTAGTTCAACTTCCTTACTTGAAAGATGAGGAAACAGGCCAAGAAAGAGAAACTGACTTACCCACAATCACACTGAAAAGTAGGTAAATTGATACCTAGTTCTTCACTGTGTGAATACTACTACCACTGATTCGGAACTTCTGTACCTCAGTAGATGCTCTTGAGTTGCAGAGGCAGAATATACTCATCTTCTGGTGGCTAACCCTCTGCTGACAAGCCCTTCAAACCTTAACTAGGCTGATCCTTGAACGATACCCCATGTTAGCCAGTGTTGTTCTCTCCTCAGTCCACTATTAGACTAATCTGAGGTCTTTCCAGCATGGTAGGACCTACCAGAGTTTCTGCTCTGATGGCACAATCCTTGAAAACTCTTGGATACCTCAACACTATGATAGTAAGGAGACATAGTAAGGGAGGAAAGCAAGAAATAATCAGGATTAAATTACATCAAAAGAATTCTGTTATGTGTAAGGAAGAACAACTTAACTAAGCGCTGAGCCAAACAGCCAGTGAAAGCTATGCGTCTGTAGATCCCGGAGGACAAGACTGATAGGTCTCTGTCTTAGAGAGGAAAGGCCTTCATCACCTGGAGGTAGGGGACTGAGCTCTGGGGCAGATGTAGGATCCTGTGAAGGAGCCTTCTCCCCTCCACATCCCTTCTCCAACCTGACTGCCACCCCATACCCTCCTAAGCAATGCTTACTCCTGATATGATTTGTAGATTCTCCTGTGATGGACTGGCAGCCTGTACACGGGCTTCTCTCACCATAGGCAGAATAGAAATGGGGCAGGGCCCAAGACTCAGTCTTAGCAGAAGGAATGGGACCCTGTGTCTAGGATATGACAGAATTTGTTCTGATTCCCTTCTGCCTTTTTTGAAATGATTTCAGTTCTTTCCCTCTTTTGAGGCAGACAAATGGTATAGTGGATAGTGCACCTGAAGTCAGGAAAACGAGTTCAGATCTTGCCTCACACACTTATTGGCTGTCTGATGCCTGGGAAAGTTCACTCAACTTTTGTCTGCCTCAGTTTCCTCAACTGTAAAATGGAGATCATAATAGCACTTATCCTCCAAGATTGTTTGTGAGGATCAAATTAGATCATATTTGTAAAGTGCTTAGCATGACGCCTAGTACAACGTAGGAGTTTAACAAATGCCCATTCCCTTTTTCTTTAGAGCTTATCTCCTTTCTGTGTCCCAGATCTGCCATGAATACCTCGTGTGACCTTGTGAATGTCACTACCCTTATCTGGGCTTCAGTTTTCTCATGTGTAAAAATAGGGAATTGGACCAGGTGACCTCCAATTTCCCTTCCAGTTCTATGACTCTCGGAGCTCTGGACTACATAACTGAAAGCCCAGCCTCATCTCTGTGGGGCAACCTCTACCTCCTGCAGTAGGGAACTCATTCCCTAGTTTCTCTTCACCCCTTCCCCTTCTCAGGTGTGTGAGAACCTCCAAATACGCTGCTGAAAGCTGAGAACAACTGGACCTGGTTCCTAACCTGCTTGTCCAAAAAATATTGAAGACAGACTCATTATATGGAGAAATTCATCCTCCAATTCAGCCTGTATATATTTCTATCTTTATCTCTACTTTGATCTCTATCTGTATCTTTTCCACCTGTATCTCTATCTCATCATTATCTATGTATATGTATGTTTATTCACATATAGTTCATTGTATATATTTATCAATATTACAAATTTATGCTATTTTCCTATAAGCATATACTGTGTATATATTTATATTATATATATGAAGAATGGCTGAGCCTGGAATAATGCTCATATATTCAGCTTTAGAAAAGTAAATATGTGTGCCAGGCCAGGATGGACAATGGAAAAATTGAATAAGGTCTTTGTGGGATCCAGAACTGGACAAATAGGAGCCTCAGTTTCCCGATCAGTAAGGAAGGGGATGGATCTAGATGACTTATGATGTCTCTTGGAATTCTAAAATTTCCTGCTCCTCTAAATGCCAGTAGGAGCTTAGATGTGTTTCTTCAGGGATAGGTTAAGTGCTATGGAGAAATACAGTAACTTATAGAGAAAGAGGAAAGAAGAAAACTCAGAGCTAAGCCAGAGTATAATTTGAGGCAAGATGGAGCTCACAGACCTAAGTTAAAGCCCTGAGAACTGCAGAAGAAGGGGAGTAGCTCAGGAGGACTAAGTGGAAGAAGCTGGAGAACAGGAGGTGCCCAGGAGAGAGAAATGAGTTCACGGAGACTTCCAGGGGTGGGAAACCACAGAAATTTCACAATAGCAATAACAGCAATATAGACATATATGCCTCAATTGTAAAATGGGGAAAATAATAGTCCCTCCCTCCCAAGGGTATTGTGAGGATCGAAGAAGATAATATTTGTAAAGTCCTTAGCACAGTGCTTGACACAGAGTAGGTATTATATAAATGTTTATTATTATTGGAGAACTCAGACATGAAAAAACCTTACCCAGAGCAGGTACTACTCTATCAATATTTCCTTCCTTAGTAAACCTAGGAAGATTTCTCTTTGTACTGGGTCTGGAAATAAAGCATGAAACTGGGAAATGAAAATCAGAGAAACAGCTTGTTAAGAGGCTGATTAACTGAATTAAGTGGTATCAAGCCAGCTTAAGAAAAAAGACTGTGCACCTGTACATTATATACCTGTAGAGAGTCTGTCCCTTCCAAGATCCTGTCTTGTTGTAGTAAAATGGTTTAGTACTATAAACAACCTGCTGAGCGAGCATTGGGCTAAAGACACTCTAAGGAGGAGAGACACCTGGTCCCGGGCTCCAAGTTGAAAGAGATGTTGGAAGTCAGTTGGTTCAACTAGTATCTTACAGCGATTCTCTCTACATCTCCAAGAGGTCATCCAGTCTCTACTTGGTGATGTCCTTATTTGACCCCAATAACAGGTCTGGTGATGGGGAACTCATTCCTTCCTGACTCAATTCATCCTTCTTTTTAGTTGTTAAAAAGTTCTTCCTTATGTCAAGCCAAAATCAGCCTATCTACCATTGCTACTAATTGCCCCTAATTCTGTCCTCTGTGAGAAAGTAGACAAAGTTCAATTCTCCATTCACATCACTGCTTGAAGATAGCTACCATCACCCCACTTCTCTCTCTAGGCTATACCATCTCCAGTTCCCTCAGCTAAGAAGTACTTGAGAGAAGTAAAAAAGAAAAGACTACATTTCCAAGGGTACTGTCTTTGGAGGACAAAATATAGAATCCCTGTAGTTGAGAGGGGCCTTAGAGACCATCTAGTTTGATCTTACTTCCAGTAAAGAAAGCCCATATAGAACATTCTTAACAGACAGTTTTTGTTTGTATACCTCTAGTGTCAAGGAGCTCATTACCCCACAAGACAGCCAATTCCATTGCTGGACAGCTTGGACTGCTTGCAAGTTCTTGCTTGTTTATATTAAGCTGAAATTTGCTTCCTTATAACATAAGATAACATAAGACTATACATTTGGACCTAAAATGGATCTCAGAGGCCATTTAGTCCAACTGTTCATTTTACATATGAGGAAACTGAGACCCCAGAGAAATCTCCATGAACTCATTTTTCTCTCCTGGGAACCTCCTGTTCTCTAGCTTCTCTCAATTAGTCTTCCTGAACTGCTCTCTTTCCTCAAGCTTTTACTTAGGCCTATGGGCTCCATATCTTGTACCAAATCATACCGCTGTCTAGTCTTATGTTTTCCCCATCCTCTTTCTAATTTCTCCAAGAGTTTCTGTATTTCTTCATATCATTTACCTCTTCCTAAACCTACACTTCTATCAGAACTGATAGGAGCATGAGATTTTATAATTCAAAAGAGACTTTACTTTGAGATCATCTAGACCTATCCCCTCCCTTTGCTGATAAAAAAATGGACACCCATATTTTTCCATTTCTGGACCCCACAAAGGCCTCATTCAATCCTTCAGTCCATCCTGGCCAAAAAATCACAAAGGTAGTAATTGCCAAAAGTGGAATTTGACTTTTGACTGCACTACTCTTTGCATTGTACATTTCTACTTACTGGTTCCATGGGGTAGCTTGGTAGTGCGGTGGATAGACAATCAGGCCTGGAATTAGAAAGATCTGAGTGCAAATCTAGTCTCAGACATTTACTGGCTGTATGTTCCTTGGCAAGTCACTTAACTCCTATTTTCCCTTAGTTCTTCATCTGTAAAACAGAGTACACACTGGAAAAGTGGCAAAACCTATCCAGTATCTTGGTCAAGAATCCTATGGATCAAGTCCATGGGGTCAGGCAGAGTCGGACACAATTGAGCAACAGTACTCACCGGTTCTAGTGTTCCCTCTGAAGCTACACAGAATAAGTGTAATACTTCTTCTACATGAACACCTTTCAGGTAATTCAAGCTACCAATCACATCTCCCATAAGTCTTCTCTTTTTTCATCTCTTGGATAGTGACAAAGGAAAATGAACAACAATGAAAACCTCAGGGAGCCTTTAAAATGGGGAAGGGGGGTAGTCTCCTGGGTCCATCCTCTTTCTTCATTATGTCCCAATGCAATTTATTGAGGGACAAGTAGAATGGTAGTGAGGAGAACCCTCCGATGATCTTGTAAATCAGATGAAGAGAGAACATGGGAAAGTGAGAGGACAGCACCAGACTCTGAAAGGTGAGCTTGTATCCTGCCATCCTCAATTCCCTGCCTTTCATTGGGAGTCTATCATACTGAATTGTAAGCTACTTGAGGTGTCTCATTCATGAGTGAGATGTCTTATTCATCTTTGAATTTCTTCTTGTGCCAACACAGAACCTTACCTGTAACACATGCTTATTAAATGTTCTTTAAATGAATAAGCAAATGAATGACTATGTGGCTTTATCATGTGTCCTTTTTCCTAACTAGACCACATTCTCTTTTAGAGGGGAGATCATATCTCCCATTTTCTCTGCATCACAACCCCATCTAGGGTTTAGGTGTTCAGGACAGGTATTGACCAATGGACAGATCACAATGGACTGCAATTTTTCTGAGAAGCAAACATAATCCCCACACTACAACCACCATCAGACTGCTTTTATTCCCAGCTCACTCCCCCTTAACACTTGTTCTGTTGCAACAATATGTCAGATTTGTATCCACCTCAAGCCAGGCCCAGTCTCAGTCCAGAAGAAAGGGTCTCTTCTCTGCAAACAGACAAAGCAGATCAAGAGTCATACAGTGGGAAGCAGGGAGGAGACACGTTTCAGCTGGAGGATGCCTTTAGGTTGTTTCTTAGGGAGACAGGGGTGGGGTCCTGGTAGGTTGGAGAAAGTTCCATGGACTAGGAAATTGTGTAATAATGTGGTGGGGGTAGAGACAGGGAGAACAGTGGACAGAGAGTCAAGAAACTGGGATCTGGCTCTGCCATGAACTTGTTTTGTAAGGGTGGATAATCTACTTCGAGTCTTAGTGTGCTCCTATGTAGCAAGGGGCTTGGATTCCATGGCATCTTAACTCCCTTCTAGCTCTGACCTTATACGGTATAGTCTAATATTCCTTGTAGCTTTACCATTCTTGCACTATGACCCCTTCAATCTGATTTTCTAAGTTCCATTCAAGCTATGATTCCATTGTATCCAGTCCCATATCTTTCTATTCTCTCCTATCCTATCCCATTCTATCCTCCAGTTCAACTCAGCAAACATTAACTAAGCAACAATTATCTGTAAAACATTGTGCATAGGCACAGAAGGTAAGACAAACAAACAAACAAAACAAAGCAAAAAAACCACTCCCCAACCTCAGGGAGCTTACATTCTATTTGGGTAGGGGGAAGATATAGTGCATGTATGTATATGTATGCATACATATGCATGTGTGTGTGTTTAATGCAAGGTAGGGATTGAAGAAGGCAAAAGAGAAATCAGACAAGATTCTCTGAGGAAGCAAAGATTGCTTTGAAGTAGGAGGACCAGAAAGATTACACAAAAGAGTTAGAATAGGAAGAAAGATAAGGAGTCTGAAAGACAGATCTAAGAGGGGAGTGAGTGCATTCCAGGCTTAAGGGACAGCCTGTGGGAGCTGCTGATATGGAGGATGGCAAGGTGAGTTCAGGGAGGAGAATTAAGTCTGGGCTGGATAGTGGAGGGCCTAAGGAGGCCCAAGTGAGAGCTCTTTCATCACAGAGGCCATAGAGATGGACAGATACCAGCACAGGAGACTGCGAAGAGCTCAGATAGCTAAAAAGAAAGCCAGGAGAAAGCAGTGCTGTAGAAACTACAGAAAAAGAGAGATTATCCAAAGAAGTGGGGTAGTCAACAGCATCAAAAACTACAGGAAGGTGAAGGAGGTTGAGGACTGATAAAAGGTCACTAAATTTATTATTTGAGAGATCTCTCATAGCCTTTGAGAGAGAAGTTCCAGTAGAGTTGGGTCCAAAGCCTGATTACTAAGAGTTGAAGAGGGATCATCTTCTCTTCCAAAAACTCTTTCCTTATTTCTCTAGTAGTTAATGTTCCACACTAAATCATAGGTAGATTCTGTCTATATCCCATATTTACTTATTATATCTTCCTGGTAGAATATAAACTCATTGAGGGCAGGGTCTGGTGTCTCACTTTTGTACTGTGTTCTTGGGACCCACCATGGTAATTATTATGCAATTAAAATGAATTGTTCAACACTAGGAAAACAAAGATAGATATGAGACTAGGGGACTAACACTGGATGGTTTTTATTTTCTTCGTAAAACAGCAGATGAATTTGCTTGCTGAGAGCAAAAGGGATGAGGATGGTGTTGGCAAACTGAGGAGGAAGTAGTGGCTAGTGTGATCAGAAAGGAAAATAATAATTGCCATGCAGCAGTGAGGACCCAGTTGAGGTTAGATAACTGATGAATCTATGGTGGACCCAGCTGGCATGGTTTCATGACATTCTCTGGCAGCATTAAATAGCTCAAGAATAAGAGTAGAGAAGATGGGTGGTGGCAGCTGAGGGTTGGCAAGGCACAAACAGTGGAAAGACAAAGAATTCAAGGGTGCTTTGTTGAATGGATTAACAAGAGGTTGAGACTGTGAATGGACGGAAGTAAGACCAGCTGCAAATTGGTTACAAAGAAGTAAAATGTTCCTGGGCTTTGCCTCAGAGTCCATACCAAATAGGTCAGAGAGGTTTCCTGACCTCTAGGAGCTTATAGTCAAACACAGCCACCATGTAGGCAAACACACAGAAGGACTGAACTAGTTTGACAGATGGCATATCAGCGAGAGTCAAACCTTCACATAAATAATCAAAAACATATTTCCATAATGAACACAGTCTTAGTGTTCCTGGTTCATCAGCTAAGTAAGTGGTAAAAGAACAGATGGTCGTTCAGGTAGGAAAAGCAAATCTCAAGGTGGTAGAAATGAGGGCTATGTCAACTCGAAGGGACACATCTTGGGGCAATAACACCAATACTATAGAAAGTTCAAGCTTTTCCCCTGAAGATTTTCAAGTCCTTCATGAATATAGTATCTTCCTATTGCCCTCCTAATTTCCCTAGAATACAGAGTGTGGGAATGACTGTGCCCATTTGATACTTGTAAGAAAACTGTGGCACAGAAAGTTTTGGTTGGTGGGGAAGGGACAGGAAAATATTTTATGTCATATAACTAAAAAGTAGGAGAATCGTGGGATCATAGAATCTTTGAGTTAGAGGGGATTTCAGAGTCTATCTGGTACCACCAACTCATGCTAGATGGAGACCTGACCCCCTAACAAGTGATCATTTGACAAAGAACTGTGCTTATAAGCACACTTCATCTTAAGGCAGGCCATTACATGTTTGGATAACTTTAATTGTGAAGAAGTATTCAATTTTTTTTTGTCTTTGAGTCCCCAGCACCTAAGATAGTGCCTGACACATAGTAGGTATATAAGTAGTGCTTTCTGATTGACAGAGGTTGTGGAAAGAATACTTCCTGTGTGACCTTGATCATCTTTAAAATGAGATGTTTTGACCAGATGGTCTCTGAGGTTACTTCCTGTCCTAGACCTACAATCCTATGATCACATTGAAATCCTCTTCTATGTAATTTTTAGCTATCACTCCTTCCTTATTCTACCTTCTAGGGCTAAACAGAATAATATTAATTCCTCTTTCACATGACAGTCCTGGAATGTAATATAAGAACTCAAGTCAGTTAGTGCCAGGACTCCCCAACATGTGGCCTAGACATGTGGTCAAGCCAGAGTAGACCAAAGACCACGTATCATTCAAAAAAGAATTTGTCCTCAGACTCTGCTTCCTGGGGCTCTCAAGGTACACCGTTCATGCCATAAATCTTCATTAAGAACTCTCTGTGTGCAGAGCTTGTGATAGGTGCTGGGGGTAGGGGTGGAGATATGCAATTTGTATAAGACAAGGTCCCTTCCTCCATGATGCTTACAGTCTGGTCAATATTATCCATTCTAACACATTTTTTTACACTATCTTCCCATTCATAGAAAGATGAAAGAGGGCCAAGGATTCTGGTTACTCTTTTATAGACAAAGAAGGAAAGCTCTAGAGAGCCCAAGTCTCTTCACCAGAGTCATACTGCACCATGATGGTCAAGTGCCAGAATTCAGATTTTTTTTTCTGCCAGGAAAAGGCCATCTTCCCTCCCCTAAATTCCCAAATGACTTCTTCATCTCTCTTTAAAACTGAGATATCACAGTTTCCAAGAAGCCCCAGTACATTCATCAAGTCTCCTCTTGTCACTCCTGGCTTCTCAGGGAGCAGATAAGAAGGAATCATCTTTGAGGTACACACATATGGGAAAATGCATCTGGGGAATGACTTTAATGGGACAATCCTTTCCTCAGACTCAAGGACATCAAAGACCAGCTGTCTGCAAGGGGAAAGGAGGTACCCAGTGGGGCCTGAAGGAATGTCTCAGACAAGAGCTGGAGAAGGTCAGGATGATTAAGGGAAGAATGGTAGCTTGGGACCTCTGAGAAGCTCCTCCTCTCTACCCAATCCTGGGTACTCTGGGCAAGCTCTGGACTAAGACATGTGTAGCTGTGTTTTGTACCTCACCCAGACCTTTCTGTCTTTGTCAAAAGAAGTTAGAAATCTCTTCTCAGCACTTTTTTCCCTGGTGGACTTTTTCAACATTCTAGGTAGGAAGAGGGAAAAAAATCTACTAAGACAGAGGTAGATGGGTTAAGTGATTTGAACTTTGCATAATAGTTCTCAAGACTGGGCTTAATATGTGTTTCTGGAAGGGGTGAGTGTGGGCCCAGGTTAGCCCCTCAGAATTAAAGACTATGGTAGAACTGACCTCTTCCACCCTAGGCACCTCTTATGTCTAACACATCCAGATCCTTGATGGTCTAGCCTAGGTCAGAGTCCAGAGTAGCTACTCTGAGTTCTGGTCCCTGAAGCCCGAATTCAATTTAATTCAACCCAAGATCACAGAATTTAGAGATGGAAAGTAGCTCAATGATTACCTAATCCAACCCCCTTGATTCAATCCCATTCAGTTCAAGGATTTGCTATGTTAGTATGTAGTAGCAATTCTCTAGACCCTTTCAGGGTATTTGCAAAGTCAAAACCATTTTCATAATAATACCAAGGTGTTTTACTTTTTAATATGGTAAACATCAATATATATGTATATATATATTGATGTATACATATATATCCTACATAAACAAAGGCTCTTTAGGGAATACTCAATAATTTTTCAGAGTAAAGAGGTCCTGAGAACCCCAAATTTGAAAGCTACTGGTATATGGAATATAAGGTCTTTGAGGGCAGAGAGTGTTTTCCTTTGTGTTTCTGCACTCCCAACACAGTGCCTGGCATATACTAGGACATTAAAAAATGCTTATGGAATTAAATTGCATTGAATTATTAGGTACTAGAAATACAAAGGCAGATCTGACACAGGCTCTGTTTTCAAAGGGCTTACAGGCTAATAAATTTAACAAGTATGGCTTTCTGCTTTCAACACCAGCATTATGCACTGTGTTGCAGGAGCCATAAGGGAAATATAAACTGTGGGCCCTTGCCCTCAAGGAGGGTACAGTTTCTTTAGGGTGGCATCTCTCTCTCACACACACACATGTACACACATTACCTAATAACAATGCAAGATAACTGAAGTGCCCAAATGAGTAGTATAAATAACAGGAATGGAAGGAGTAAGGAACAGGGAAAGGTCTGCTTTCCTAAGTAACCCTCCACTTGAACCCTCCACACAAACTTCGATTGTTAGAATTGTTCTTGTTTTTGTCCTTTGTTCTTAAAGAGGACCATGACATTAAGATGATGACAGCACTTATAGTTGACTTTGATTTGAGTTAGGGTGGGCTATGCAAGGTCACCAGCATCACTAATGTTAGAATTTGAAGTAACCAAAAAGTTTGAACATACGACACAGAACCAGAAGGATTCTCAAGAATGTTCAAACCCTCATTGAACAGATGATTTGAGGAAAGCTTCATGAAAGTAGTCCATGGACTTAAGCTGGGCCCTAAGGACTGGATGAGATTTAGATTGGTTGGCCAGAGGGGAAGGAATAATATCCTTGGAGTTGAAAGGGAGGAAAACCATCTGGTTGGAGAAGAGGATCACTGTAGGTAGGGGTGAGAGATAAGGGCAGACAGAGGTTGAGTGGTGACAGTTTTGTACTAAAACCAAAATGTGGGCCAAAATGATGGAGAAGAAAAACATGGATACTTGTCAGTATGTCAGTCAACAAACATTTGTGCTTACACTGTGCTAAATGGCGGATATCCCAAAAAACCCCACAAAAAACCCCAAACAGTCCTTGTCTTCAAGGAGCTTACAATCTAATTAGCAAGACAATATATAATAGCATATGAGATACATGAAGAAAGAGGAGAGGTAAACAGAAAGGGAAAAACATTAAGCCTAGAGGCAATTAGTTGGTACAGTGGAGAGAGGTCTGGACCTGGAGTCCAAAAGAACCAAGTTTAAATCAAGTCTCAGATACTTACTAGCTTTGTGACCTTGGGTAAGCCACTTAGCCTTTATTCACCTTAGTTTTCTCAGCTGTAAAAATGGGGCAAATAATTGCAGTTATCTCCCAAGGCTGTTGTGAGGATCAAACAAAATAATATATAAAAAGTGCCTTAGTATCTGTCATAGAGTCATTGCTTTATCAGTTCTAGATGGTGGCAGCAGCAACTGGGGAAGGGCATTGGGAGGGGAGGGTAAGAAATGCCTCTTGCAGAAAGTAAAATTTGAGCTATCTGAAGGAGGCCAGGAAAACTAAGAGGTGTAGGTGAGGGAACACACAAAGCAGCTGGTGCAAAGGCACTGGGATGGGAAATATGTCAAATGAGTCAGCATTGCTATGAAACACCTGAGAACAAGTGTTTTCCCTAGAGTTAAATCTCTACGGATCCCTTCTATGACTTTCTCCTGGAAGCACTCTAAGTTGGAAAGACTAAAACACAACCTCTCTATGTGTATGGAGTATTTTGGGAATGGGATCAATAATGCAGGAAACCTAAGGAGAGCCCTAGCAGGACCCAGGAAATCTGCTTCTGGATGCTAGGATGCTATTCCCAAGATAAAAATCAAAGCCCTGTTCTAAAGGTAGGAAGGGTGAAGTAGGAGAACAAAGCCCTGTTCTAAAGGTAGGAAGGGTGAAGTAGGAGAAGGAGACTTATAGACTTAGGGTAGGTTTGTGCCAGTAAACAACCCAGAAATCTGAAAGGGGTGGGGCAGATATTCTCAATCTTTCTCTCTCTCTCTCTCTCTCTCTCTCTCTCTCTCTCTCTCTCTCTCTCTCAGTAAGATAAGGCCCTTTTAAGTTGTTAGGGCACCATGGAGAACTCTAAAACAGAAATGGCTCCCAGTGACCCAAATGCATTTCCCTAGAGCCCCAGCAAAGCCACTGGGGAGCAGAAACCCTGTGCTTGCATCCCTCTGATTCCAGCTCTAAGAAGATATTAAGGTCATGAGGGAGAAGGAAGGGAGCCAGGATGACCAGAGCCTCATCATCTGCAAACATTGATTGAACTCCCTTAATAAATGTTTGTTGAGTTGAACTGAATCCCCAGTGTTTCTGAGGATGACATCATGAAGGGCTGCCATGCTTTGCTGTTATCAATCAGCAAGTACTTATTGTTGGGACAGAATACCTAGTTGAATCAACTTATCCTTGTTGACATTCTCATGTTAGAGTTATAGAATCAAAGAATGTGAGAAAATATGAGAAAGAGAATCTTAGCAGTAAAAAAGATTTTAATAGAATGTTAAGACAGAGAATATTAGGGATTGAGGGGATCTTAGAGTATGAAAAGAAAGACTGAGAAGGAACCTTAGACACTATCTTAGGGGTTCTTGGTCATTTATGTCAGAGCCCCTGTTAGTTTGGTGAAATCTATGGATCACTTCTCAGAATGATGTTTTTAATTCATTGAAGGAAATGCTAAATTTCAGTTAGAGGTTAGTTAAAATAAAAATGTATTTTTCCCATCTAAATTCACTAGACACCTGATATTGCTCCATAGAAGGATTTGTGGGACCCTGGTGAAGAAATTCTGGCTTAGTCTCACCTCATTTTACAGGGAAAGAAACTCAGGACAAGAGTTTAAATGATTTGCCCAAGGTTTTGTGAAAAAGAGCAACTGTGATCCAGTGAGTAGTTGGGAGAGCTAGATTCAAACCCTAACTCTCCTATGTGATCTTGGGCAAGCCTCCCTGGGACTCAGTTTCTCCTCCTGTGAAATCAGTTCTGTCCTAGATGAACTCTGAGGACCCTTGCATTTCAGTCTATAACAATCTGAATTGAACATTCGGAACTGGTGACAAGGTCATTAATAAGATACCATGTCTCTCCATTCTCAAGTAGAATGTTCTTTCTATTGCATCCTTTCTGTTTCTCTTCATTTCCCCTGCACAGGCTAGCTGTAGAACCTGGAAAGAATCCTCTCCTCTGTCTTCCTTTCCAGGTCTTTGAGACTGATGACTACCCTTTTTCCAACTCTGGCTCTTTTGAGATCCTTGATTGTGAAGGTTCCAAGTTAGGGTGCAAGGTGCTTGGTTATCATGAACACAGTGTTTGGGGATATGAATATGAGCTTGTGCAGATGACCGATGACAACTTATATTTTTCTTCCAGACCTGGAGTCCTTCTCTCAGCTGGTAGTGGAAAACCTTTCCTCTCCATCTTTCCTTCTAGCCTTGGGTTCTAAGAGTCAATAAGTATAGAGTTACCCCTTTCTACTAGTAGGGGTCTTCCCCAGAGATGTGCCTCCCCCTCCCCGTGTGTCTGGGGACCCCCTCATTCTGGGGAACTGGAGAGTAGCCAGGAACTGGGGTCAGGGGAGCAGGGGCTCTCAGTGTACTGTTGAGAGGATGGGGGAGGCAGTCAGCACACTCCACCCGGAGAGAAGACGAAAAAGCACAGTGTTCAGCAGAAAGGAATGTCCTGAAGCTATGGAGGGAGGCTGAGTCGGGGCCAGGCAGCCCTTGGAGGCTGTTTAAAATCTCCGGCTCTCTCCAAGCTCCTTTTATTGGAACTTTAAAACTTTTCTGGTTCCTCTAGTGGGGATGTTTGCATTTGGTGTCCAGAATGACTCAATTCCCTCCCTCCTCCTCCTTCTCTTCTTCCTCCCCCCTCCCCATTAAAAAAATCCCCTTTTAAATATTTGTTCAAAGTTGGTTAAATTCTCCCAAACACTTCCCCCTCCCATTCCCTGTGCGTGTTCTTGTTCTCTTGTAATAATCTCCATCCCCCACATCTCAGCTGTGCTTCTCTCTCTCTGTCTCTCTCTGTCTCTGTCTCTCTCTCTTTCTCTCCCTCCTCTCTTTTCTCTTTCTCTCCCCTCTCTTTTCTCTCTTTCTCCTCCCCTCTGTCTGTCTTTCTCTCCCTCCTCTCTCTTTTCTCTCCTCTCTTTTCTCTTTCTCCCCCGTCTCTCTCTCTCTGTCTCTCTCTCTCTCTCTCCCTCCCTTCCTCCCCCTCTCTCTCCCTTTCCCTCTCTATCTCTCTCTCTCTCTCCCTCTCCCCCTCTCTCTCTCCCCACCTCCGCCTCCCTTCCTTCTCCTCCCCCCTCCTCCCCCTCCCTCCTCCCCCTCCCATAACTCAAAAGATTGTCAGGCTGGTTCCAGACTGCTGGCGCCGGGCTTCTCTCCAGGAAAAAAATAAGGCGAGAGAGAAAGGCATGCGAGGCAAAACAGCCCCGCCACATGCACACACATCAAACCAGCCCTTTATCTCCCCGGAATGCTCCCCCTCCCTCAGCGCCTCCCGCCCCCCTCCCCAACTGCCTCCTCCCCCATCCTCCTCCTCCCTGGTAGCTCATTCTAACCCTAATACCGCTCAGGCAGGAGGGGAAGGAGGAAAAGGAGGAGGAGGAGAAGAAAACACCAGAGCACATGCTCTCACACAAGGCAGGGAAGACAGAGAGAAAGCAGAAAAGCAAATACAGTATCTATTATTTATGGGCATATCAATTATTTAATTGCACGTAGATGGGAAGGGGCGGGGAAAAGGCCCGAGGAGGCTGAAAATGTTTTGCAAATGCAAGCCAGCCTGGTGGACTCCTCCTCTCTCCTTCCCCTGACTCTCTCCCACCCCAGACACTGTCCCCCAGCTCTATTTCTGCTGTAGAACTGTCCTGGGTCTGCCTGGCTCCAGTTCTCTGGGACAGAGTGAATTATCACTTGGGATCAAGAGAGTGGGCCTCATTTTACCTTAGAGATGACCTAGGGCTAGAGTAGCTCAGGGGCGTCTATGAGGGTAAGATATGTGGCCCTGTGGATAGAATGGGCCCCCGTTCCCAATGTTCCTGGTTACCCATGCTTCCATTACTGGGGACTTTTTCCATACTCTACCCACCTACAGTATATCCTCTCCAGAGGAGGGGGTGGGGGTGGGGGGGTGTTATCCCAGCAGGAGCTCAGTTCCCTGCTCCCTCTCCTCCTCTCTCTTTTGGAGCACAGCCCAAAACTTTATTTGGTAGCCTCCTAGAGAGAGCATCGAAGTCAGACCTCAGAGATGTGGGTTCTAATCCTCACGCTGCCTCTAGCCTCAGTGGGACAAGTTAGTTCCCTTCTCTGGCCTTCAGTTTCCACATCTATAAAATAAGGGAATAAGATTAGATGGTTTCTAAGACACCTTCCAAGCCATGATTTTATGATTTTATCCCCTCGGTTTTCCGTAGATACAGTCACATATCTCTCCCTCCCCTTCTTCCTCCCTACTTCTCTCTCTATCTCTGTCTCTCCTTTCCCCTCTCTCTTTGTGTCTCCTTCTTCCCCCTTCCCTCCCTTTTTCTCCCTCCTTGTTTTTGTCTCAGTCTCTGTCTTTTTTGCTTTCTCCCTCTCTTCCCCTTCTCCCTTCTTCTCTCTTTGTCTGTCTGTCTGTCTGTCTGTCTCTCTCTCTCTCTCTCTCTCTCTGTCTTTATGGTTTTGACTGTCTGTTTCTTTCTGTCTCTCTCCCCACCCTCTGTCTCCCTCCTTCTCTATCTTTGTCTCGGTCTTTTTCTCTCTTTCCCCTCTCCCTCCCTCTCTGTTTCTCTGTTTCTCTGTTCTCTCTCTCTCTCTCTCTCTCTCTCTCTCTCTCTCTCTCTCTCTCTCCCTCCCTCCCTCCCTCCCTCTCTCTCTCTCTCTCTCTCTCCCCCCCCTCCCCCCCCCCCTCCTTTCCCTCTTCTCTGTTTTTTCCCCGTTCTGTCTGTCTGTCTGTCTCACCAGCTTCAGACTGGTCATCTTGGGCTTGAGCTAATGGTGAGCTCCCACATCCAAGTGGAGAACATTACACATGCAGTGGGGAGAGAAGCTGAGTCACTATGAATAGGTTCCCTGGAATAGGCAAAAGGAAAGGGTAGCAAATATAGTATCCAAAGCAATTGCTGAGCGTCTTCTCTCCACTACTACCCCCCATAAATATTGCTTTATTTTCTCTTTAGAATCAAAGCCTTTCAGAGTTGGAAGGGCCCTGGGAGACCAGCTAGTCCAATGGAACTAGTATGATGGTATAGGAAGAACCCTGACTCTGTGGCCAGGAAACATGAGCAGAGCTGGGCTCAGATTCCAGCTCTGTTCCTCCTTACTTGTGTGTGTGAGCTTGGTGAAGTCACCTCTCTGGGCCTCAGACAGCTCCCCTATAAAATGAGGGGCCTAGAATAGATGACTTCTCAGTTCCAAATCCATGGTCCAGCAAACCTCCTACCCCTGCAGCACTCCCCTCCTATACACAAAGCTGTGCTCATTTGTCAACACAAAAGGAATGATGCCCATGCCTTAACCCCTTTGAGTGGGCCCTATGCTCAGGCCAGATCACTGGAAGGAGCCCAAATAGAAGATTCCCCACCAGAAGGGGCAAGGATACAAGCTCAGCTCAGTCACCTCTGTTACATAGGTCATCATCTGGCCTCTCTTCAAACACTTGCAAGTGATAGAAAACCAGCAATTAACCCAAGGCAACCCTTTCCAGGTTGGAAAAGCTTTGAATGTGAAAAAGTCCATCCTCATATTGAGAAGAAATCTTCTTTCTTGTGACTTCTGTCACTGGTTCTAATTCTGTCTATCCTCTGGAAGCAGGCAAGCCCCTCTACTACATGACCATTATTCAGATATTTGAATTTATTTCTTCATCCCCCTCTCTGCAGCCAACCAAGCCTTCTCTTCACCAGAAGACAGCCATTATGGGTTGTCTGACTGTTCCTTCCCTTTTCCTATATAGTATCCTCCTCCCTTCTTCTCCATTCACTTCCTCTCCCTCTCTCTTTCCTTTCCTTCCTTTTCTCCTACCTGTGTCTTAATGGCACCATGGACATTGCTCAGTACTCCAACTTGCAGCCAAGACTAAAGAGATTGCTAATCCCTGATGTACTGAAAGGAAGGAGGAATAACCTGAGGGTTTACTCATTAAAGAAGCAGCTAAAGCAAAGACACCCCCCTTCCTCCAACACACACACACACACACACACACACACACACACACACACACACACACACACACACACACACAAAAAACCTTATTTTGGCCAAAGCTTCCCAGTGTCTGAAGGGACATAGATGTTCTGCTTCTGCCTTTCCAGATGTAGCACTGACTTCAAGAGTCTACTCCATTCTGCCATTGGGTTGCATTCTACACCAGAAGTGGCTGCATTTCGGCACTCAGTGAAGTGACCCATACAGAGTGTCTATATAGAGCAAATATGTGATAGTGTAGGATGCTATAAACGTTTTATGATGCCAAGTTTGGAATGACTGTATTACACAGTGGTAGAGGAGACATGAGTGAGTTATACAGGTCATTCCAAGCAAGTGGCAGTAAAAGTTTTATAGCATCCGACACTATTACATATTTGGGTTCTGCCTTTATTAGCTTCATTTTTTTTTGTCCTTGTTTTTGTCTCCCTCTGCTTTTCCCTCTTTGAAGTGCAGTAGGTACCAGGAAGCTATGACACCATTGCTTTAGTGACTGTCTCAAGAGCAGCCGAGAGTCATCTTTCATAGTGGGCAGAAGTTTATATCACGATTTGCGGAACACAATTATGTCCTTGTGTGAACAGAGCACACGAGTATTTAAATGGCAATAGTTATTACAGTCAGACGGGACAAATCAACTTGAGTTTCTGTGCCCTAGCCTTCATCAAAATCAGGCACTGGGCTTGAATGAAATTTAATCAAGTCTGTCTCTCCTCTCTGGTACCTTTGTGTGAGGTTTTCATGGGAATTTGTGTTTGTGGAGGGATTCTGTGTGTTTGCTTCAGGCAAACCCTTGCATTCTCTTTGCCCAGCTGATAAGGCCCAAGAAGGAAGGAGCAGTGTTGAGAAAAGCAAAGGCAGATCGACTTTAGGGCCTGGTGAAAAGCTTTTCAGGCCAGTAGATTTCTCTGGGCTTATCTGCAAGACTGAAGTATTGCATACTTGTTACAGGCAAATGTATTATGTAGATTATGAACCTGCTCTCTCTTAGAGGCATGGAGGTTGTCACATGCTCAGGAAAGGACCTGAGCAAAAGTTTACCTATAGATAAATAGCCCAGACCACTATGCCCCAAAGGGAGGGGAGGGGTGTCTCTCCTACAGAGTTCAAATAGTGAATCTGGTAACATCCCAGAAGGGAATTTGGTTGTGTTACTTTTAAAGGAAATCTAATATAACTCTCTCAGAGACCAGGAAGGTATGTTCTTTTTGCTCTGGCCCATGCCTAGGTAAAGAGAAGGGGTGGAAGGAGAAATACTGGAAAAAGTAAAAGGAAAACTCTTTTGCCCTAACCCGAAGTTGCTGAGCTAGCAACAGCCAGGATGTAGAACCTGGCACTGTATTAATTCATCTCTGTGAGCGTGTGTGTGTATGTGTGTGTGTGTGTGTGTGTGTGTGAGAGAGAGAGAGAGGGAGAGAGAGAGACCTCGACCAAGTCTTGGGTCCTATGTTCCTCATCCATAGAATGACCTGATTGGAATAGGTCATCCCTAGGGTTCCTTCTTGATCTAAAATGCTATAATTCTTTTTTCTTCTTCATCTGTTGAATCCCTACTTAACCTAGAAACATGATTTAAATGCTCTCTCCTCCACACAACTTTCCCCAATCCTTTCAGTTGACCCAACTTCTTGATCCTTACATATAATTTTGTTTGCATCTCTCTAATGTACTTATCATGTAACACAGATGACAGCTGCTTATGCTGGTATCTTAGCTCTCTACTAGACCACAAGCTCCATGAAGGAAGGAACTCCCTGTTATTCTAAACTTTTATCTCCCTTGGTAACGAATTGTGGCACTTAATGCATTCCCAGTGAGTGAACAAACTGACAGCTAATTCTACTGAAATATATGTCAGACTTTGCTATAAAGAAATCTACTGCTTATTATTAAAATACTCAAAGAATTTGGATCAGATCAGTCCCTTATAGCTTTCATTCTGTGATTCTATGGATCCTTCCTTATACACATTCATTTGCAAGTACTTATCAGTCCTCTTCCATTCAAAAAGTCCTCCTAATGGGATTATGTGGAACAAATACATTTGAACTTGGAATGGAGAGAAATTCCTTCCTTAGTTTTCAGAAACAGTATGGGAATATATCCTTGGGTGTTTTGATGCTTATTTCCTATAATAATTATCTAACATGTATATCCTTCATTGGTGCCCACCTCAAAAGAGTTTGGTCTAACTGCTCATTCATGAAAACCCAAGTGAATGAAAAACAGATATTTTATTACCTATAATGCCTGGATTGTGACATGAAGTTAGATGAATGACTTAGAGAGCTTTTTCATCAGGATATCTATCTGGATAGATAGCACAAACGTACAACGAAGTGGACCCAGAACTAAGCAGTAGACAAGTAGGTTTGATTGCCTTCAGGAAATTACAAAGATCTTTGAATGATAGTAAACTTCTCCAAGAAACTAAGACCTGTCTTTTTCAAAATATATAGTAGTAGACCAAGAGTCTACTGGTCACATAGGGCTGCAAGTCATGAAAAACCACAGTCTCTTTAGTATTAGTATTGTCATAAAGATGGTAAAAGAAAAGTATGTAGTGGGTGTGAGGAGGCTGCCACATAGAACAAATAAGGAACTTTAAAGAATTAGAGTAAAAGATATCACCAGGATTTTTATCAGTCAACTATTGAGGCAGGAAGAGAAAGTAATGGTGAGAGTTAGAGAAGAAAGCTTGGTCTTGGACAAAGTAGAAAAACACTTGCCCATTTTCATTTGCCAGGAATGCTTAGATGATGGGATCATAAATTTAGAAATGGAAGGACTCTCAGAAATCTTTTAGCCAAACCTCTTCATTTGACAAGATAAAGCCCAGAGAGGTTAAATGTTTTCCCCAAGGTCATACAGGTAGGAAGTGGCAGAGCCAAGATCCAAATTAAGAGTTTTCCTTTGGGTCTAATACTAAGCTATTATTCCACATCTCAGCTTTGGATGGTGGAAATGGCCACTTCATCTCCAAGCAAGTCAACTAGAGGGTATTTATGGTCATTCAACAAGATGAGTTCCCAAGGAGTTCTATCAGGGATGGATTTCTCTAAGCAAGATGGAGGAATTGGACATTTTCTCTAAATACTTGTCAAGTAACCTTATTTACTCCTTTCTAGGGAGTGAGGGATCAACTAACATCACAGATATTTGTTCAACCTTCATGATTATAAGAGGAGGGCAAGGAGAGGTGGAAGGATCATGATTTGTAATGGTGAGAACCATGTTCTAGTTGACTCCAATTCCTACTGGGACCAATATCCCAAGATATGACAAGGACCAGGAAAGAGCACCACCTCTCTCTCTCTCTCTCTCTCTCTCTCTCTCTCTCTCTCTTCTCTCTCTCTCTCACTCACTCACACATATGAGTGACACACATATACACACACACACACACACATACACACATATTAATGGATCCATGATCTCATTGGTGCATATACATCCTCCATGAGATACATTTGCAGTCCATCCATACCTCATGCCCATGTCTTTCCCTAAATCCCTGATGGAGGATCCCCTCAATGCACTGGAATCCTTACTGGTGTTCTTTTTCTTTTTCTTGGATACCAGACCAGGATACCCTTGCTCAGGCTATCCATGTTATCCCTCACATGACTGACTTGCTTTTCTATCTGGTCAAAACACCTTCCACAAAGGCAGCCTTGGCAACGCTTCTTTGGTTGAGGACTTTGGATCCAACAGAGGAGAGACCATTCACAGGGTGGGCAATACAGCTCCCAGATGATTAAGGTCACCTTTCTGGTCAATAGGAACTGCTCCTCACAGTGGGACCTGATAAGTAGGAAGCTTTAAGGTTCAAACACATTTGTGTATGTGAAGTATGCTAACTGGTCAAAATACTAGGGTTAGGCATCTGTTTTTTTTCCCAGGCTCTTCTAACTCAAAACCAGCTGGACCATACTAAAAACATTTCCTCCCTAAATATTTTCCCTTGGACTGAAAGCACTTCAACCCCAAAGGAAAATTTGTGAGTGAGTGCAAAGAGCGGAAGTATTTTCTTGATGTAGAATCACATCCTGCCTTTTGCTCCCAGGGATTTAGATGGGAATTTCCCAGTCCTGTCTCATTCTCCAACCACAAACAGGGATGCAAGGATGCATCCTCCGTGTTTTCTCTGTTCTCAGATACTTCCTCATTTGCAAAGGTAGTGTAGAACCCCTTCTGCCCTTATTTACAGCAATCATTTACTAAACATCTGCAAAATGTGCCTCATGCCTTGCTAACAATTACAACAACCCACATTTCTACAGTGCTTTACATTTTTCATTGTAGCCCTTTTCCTTATAATAAGAATTGGCAGGCGGGGAGGAGGAGGGGAGGAGAATGGGGACAGGACTATTATCCACATTTTACCGGTGAGGAGACTAAGGTTCAAAGGAGGGAATGGCCTAACCATAATTTTTTTGGGGTGTGGGAGTGAGATTGGACCCATAATTTCATTGATACAGGGAACTCCTGAAGAGGAAAGTCCCTCTATCAATGCAAATCACCACCTGCTCTACAATTTGGAGGCTTAGAGAGCTGCTTGGGGGTACTGATAGATGCCCAGAGTCACTCATAGGTATCCAGAATCACTCACATAGCCAGTAAATGTCAAGAGTAGAACTTGAACCCAGGTCTTCCTGACTCTGTGGTCAGCTGTCTATCCATTTGGCATGTTGTGTTTAAACTAAAGTCACACAGATTGTAAATTTCAGATCCAGGACCCAACTGGCAATCAAGTGATATCACAGGAATTTGCTTAATTTTCATGATTATGAGAAGAAGGCAAGGAGAGAGAGAGCATTATTAACAATAGTGAGAACCAAGTTCCAGTTAGCCTCAACCCCACAAGGAGCAATATACCAGGATGTTACAAGGACAAGGAAAAAGCACAGGTACATAACACACACACACACCCTCCTTCACAAACACACACACACACACCCTCCTTCAATGTACCTGTGATCTCATGGAAATCAAGTCTTCTTACTCACATAAAACGGGACTCTACCCACAAAAGACTTTCCTATCCAGATAGAGACGTAAGAAACAGCCAAAGTCCAAGAAAGAATATCACAAAATGCTAAATTGTGCAGATAACTGCACCTTGTTACATGCTTTTATACTCTTGCTGACAATAAGTACAACCTACTAGGTGTAAGGTTTTTTGCTAGGTATTGTGGGGGATACAAAATGTCTTCATGGAGCTTATAATCTATCAGGAGGGATAAAACGTGCACAAATAACTGTACAATACAAGGGAAAATGGCAAAGTGCAATAATAGGGGGACAAAGAGATTTGTTAGTTGAGAAAATTATAATAATTGTAGTTAATATTTACATAGTACTGTGTGCCAGGCTGGTGCTAAACGTATCACAATCATTATCTCATTTGAGCTTGACAGCCCTGAAGAGTAGGTGCTATTGTCTCTATTTTACAGAGGAGAAAACAGAGGCAAACAGAAGTTAAATGATTTATCCGGGGTTACATGGCTAGTAAGTATCTGAAGTTGGATTTGAATTCAGGAACCAGGCTTGGTGATCTATTCACTGTGCCACCTAGAAAAAGAAAACATTACTTCTGTTTGGTGCTGGTTTTGCCATCAGACAAACCACCTTTAGCACACTTGTTGAGTTTAAGGTGTCTACAGGACATCCGGTTCAAAGACAGATGGAAAAATCACTGAAAGGGGAGTCCAAAGACGTGGCTTAGTGTCTAGGCTCTGTCACTTACTGCTCATGTGACTCATGGCAAGTCACTTTTCCTCTCTGGGCCTCAGTTTCTTCATTTGTAAAATAAAGGGAGTAGATTAAATCGCAAAAGTCCTTCCCAGTCCTGCCAGTCTGTGATCTCAAATGGGCCAAACAGGTAATTAGCTCAAATCCAGGTTTTCTAAACATTGGGTCCTGGAATTGACAAAGATGGAATAGGTCCTGGGGGACTGTTCATTCCTTATTTTTGGATGATTAGTTACCTCTCCCTTCCTCCCACACAACCACACCTATCCCTGCGCTAATTTTGAGCTCTAACAAAATAGAGAAATCACTCCTAGATCAGAAGTAAATACTAGGGAATTTCATGTTCTTAGAGGCCATAGTCTTTGCTGGCATCCTCCTCTGACATCTCATGGACTGGAGGTGGCTGATGCCGGGTTCTTGAAGGGTCTACCAGCTGAAGGACAAGCCTTGAGATGCCAAGCTAGAAAGCCTCCAAGTATGATTCCAAGAATGTGTGTCTGTCATCTGAGAAAGACACTAGTCAAGCTTGGAGAGGTTCATCAATAGAAGCTAGGTCACCAGCTGTTACAATTTTTGACCACAGAAAGTCATGAAGATAATACTAACAATGGCTAGTATTTATACAGCACCTACCATGTGCCAAACACTGTGATAAGCACTTTACAAATATTATCTCATTGGATCCTCACAGCAACAAAAATCCAGAGAGGTACTAGTCTTTTTCCTACTTTACCGCTGAGGAAACTGAGGCAAATAGAATTTACATGACTTGCTCAGAATCAAAGTTAGTAAGTGTCTGAAGTTGGATCTGAACTCTTGTCTTTCTGACTCCAGGGCTCTATCCACTGTACCACTTAGATGCCACTAAAGAATCTACTGAAGTGCAGAGGGGTTAGGATCTGCATTGGTGGGGCAAGCCTTCTCACCAAAAAAACCTGAATCTTTTTAATCCATTGAAGTAAGAGATGAGAAATCATATTTTTATTTCTTTTGCATTCCCTACAGTCTTAGTATAGGACTGAGCCAAAATTAATGTTTAATAACAGTGCCTGGGACACAATAAGCATTTAATAAATGCTTGTTGATAATGATGTTTAATGAATGTTTGTTGAATGAACGAATGAATGAATTCCAAGGAAATGAAAGGATCAGCTATATTTGACGATCACGGGATTTACAGTTTGAAGATATCTTAGAGATAATTTAGTCAAAACCAAGAAAAGGAGCATAAATGAAGAAGTACCCCAGTAAAGCCCTGCAGGCAATTTTCCCAGGTGAAACCAACTCTACCTAACAAAGGATAATTAATCTCCATTACTTTTATCCAAAAAAGAGTCTTCCAGAAGAGTTTTCAGCGTTCCTAGGCCTTTGCTGAACAGAGTTCAGACTGGGTTGGCTACTAGAACTTTTCCTTCTCTGTGAGAAACTGGCACCTCTGTAGCAGAAACCTGCAAATAGGGATCCCCAGGTGTTTGAGTTTCATCCAAGCCTCAGGCATGTTAGAACCAAGAAGCCTTACCAATCCAAACTCTAGGGGAGGAGTGAAGGAGTAAAGGGGCCTACCTTAGATGGAGAGACGGAAGGGACGTTCAAAGGTAGGTAGGCCAACCTCCTCATTTTACAGATTAAATAACTTGCCTACAGTCACAGAAATAGAAAGACACAGAAGGATTTAAACCCAGGTGTTCTCAATTGATCAAAGAAGAAACATTTATTAAGCACCTACTATGCGTCAGGGACTGCGCGAACCTCTTGGGATACAGAAAGAAGCTATGGAGAGTCCCTGCCCTCAAGGACCTTACAATCTAATCTCTTACTAAAGCCAGACTTCTTTCTGCTACAAAACACTGACTCTCTATGCCGGAATGATGCAGTCCTTTCAACAAAACCAGACTGCTGTCATTACTATCCTTGTCTTCTTGTCATTGGCAAAAGACTGTCCATCAGTGACCAAGCTAACTTTGAATCCTCTCTCCCAACCTTACCAGTTGCTAGGAGACCCAAATGAGGCACTTTGAAAAACAATCAATAGCAGCCAGACAAAAGAGAGTTGTTAATAGATTTAAGTTCCTTGAGGGCAGGGACTATCTTTTTTTTATCTATCCACTATAGTTTGTGCACTCGAGGTATTTAATGTTTGTTGAACTTAACTAACAGTAATAATGATCATTATTGGCAGAAGTGACCCTAGCTATCTCTACCAGGAAGTGAGGACACACATCTGTTATAAAAGGGAATGACAGGAGATTCATTCAAAGCCCACAGAACAAAAGAGAGATTGTTTATTTCTAAAAATAATTTCAATGGAAGGAGATCTTTGAGTAAAAGGCTTAATACTTATTTGGATAATTCTAGTTTTGTGACCTCAATAAGGTAAGTATTCCTGGCAAGACTGACCCCCCATACTATGCTTTCCCTTACTATGAAATTCTTATCCAGATCTTTCCAGAAATCCTCCAAAGACCATCCGTCCAAAGTGCTAGTTGCCTTCCTCTAGTCCTTTCAGTACTGAGTGGATACTAATTCAGAACTTGGGATACCTATCTGGCATCTCTCACTCTCTGGCCATGACTAGCTCACTGTCAGATTGTCAGAATGTCCTCAGCAGTGTCTTTAACAGCATCTCTTGTGGGCAAGTCATCATGGCAACATGTTGGAACCTACATACACTCATCATGCATCTTTCCATCCAACCCAAGGAAGGCCTGAAATTTTGATTCTTTCAAACAAAGCTATACAAGCTGATGTTAAATGGGGAAAAGGGGCTATTGATTCACCTGGTGTGATGCCCAGGCTCCTTGATCTTTTGCTCTTCCTCTTTGTTTTGGCATTCATGGGACTTTTTAACATATGCTTGGAGAGGATGAGGCAGGAACAGGAGGAAAAAGTGAAATTCTTATCAGTCCATTTGGCCAAGATTTTTCTGGTGCATGGGGAAAGATACACAATAATAAAATAGAGGCTTGGAAAGCAGTAAGGATAAGCATGTGCTAAAGACCTTAGAATCTATAGAGGAAATTCAAACAGATAAATATGAACTTGTTGAGAGCCCATAAAAATATCTTTGTAAACAGTAGGCACTTAATAAAGGCTTGTCCTTGTTTCGGGAGGAGGTAGAGATTAGGATCTAAATCAGGTCCAGGATTATCAGTCAAGTTCAATTTTTTGTTCTGCTGAATTCATTTTGTTCAATAAGCATCCACCTAGTATCAGGCATTTAGAAGGGATTCCTTCATCAATAAATATTAATTGAATGCCTACTAATGCACTGTGCAAGTTTGGGATATTAGGAGACATCTTTTAGGAGCTTGCAATCAATCCAAAACCATCCATACTAAAATCAGCAACTGAATAATTACAGAGGTCAAGGGTGTAGTAGAAAGCTCTAGGAGACAAGAAGCCTGGGTTCTAGTTCTGGTTCTACAATTAATTTTCTGTGCGACCTTCAACAAATCACTTTCCTTCTCTGTATCTCTGTTCTAAATGATGAGCGGCTTCAACTGGATGATCTCCAATGTCTCTTCCAGTTTTAGAAAATATTCTATGATTCCAACCCAATTTCAAATTTGAAAATAAATCTGAAAGCCCATGAAAAGGCAAGGTATAAGACAGTCTAACCTATCTCTCTCTAAATGCTTATGTCACTGATAATGGAAAATGGCTTCTTACTGTCCCAATTTTCCAAAGATTCTGCCTATTTTGCTGTGAGCCCAAGGTTGACTGGTCAAAACCATGTGGCCACCATTTACACAAAACCTCCAGCTCCATTCTAACAAAGCAAAAATCCTGGGGAGTGCCTGAAGCAGCAAATAGGATCCTACTACTCCCCCCATCATCCCATGCATCTGCATCCTCTTCCTATGTGTCTTTCATCCTGATCCTAGTTGGGGGAGGAGAGAGGTTCTCTCCTCCTTTCCACTCAGTGAAGTAATTTCCTGCCCTTCTGCCCACTGCTTCCCTTTCTCTTTTTGTGCATTTTGGGAGGCCGTTTGATCTTTTTAACCTTTGCGGCATCATATCCTCTTAGGTCTTTGCCTGTTTGGAGAGCCTGCTGCTAAAGTAGGCATGCTGACTGCTTCCCACAGGAGGTAACCATGGGTGACCAGTGTAGCTATTTCTGCCGTCTTGTGCCATCTCTGGCACTTGTAGCATCATTGTCCACAAGATGAGGAAAATAAGTGTAACAGGAATTGACTGAAGGGCTTCATTTCTTTAGCAGATACTTGCATATGCAAGGCCAAGTGCTGGACATTGAGGGAAGGGATAAGATACAATCCATTCCTTCAAAGAGCTTGCCACTTAGTAGGGAAGCAGATGGAAATGACTTCGTAGTGAGGGTACAGTGGAAAGACAGTTCTGATGTAAAAGGGGATGAGCTCAAATTTCAGCCTATATTTACTCCCAATCTGACCTTGCTCAAGTTACAGAACTTGATTTGGCCTCAGTTTCCCTATCTGTAAAATGTGGGGGTTGAATTAGATGACCTCTCAGGCCCCTTCCAGCTCTCTCCATCTATATCTCTATGGCGCTGGGCTGGGATTTAAGAGATGGGGGTTTGAGTCCTAGCTTTGCCTCTAAAGTCCTGGGGGATTTGGGGCAACTCATTTCCCCTCTCTGGGTGCCACTTTCCTTATCTTTAAAATGAGAGGGTTGGATTTGATGGTTCTCTGAGCTTCATTCCAGCACCGACATTTTATGATTCTCTGAGATATACTAAAGTGACAGGAACCACACTGGTATTTTACTTGTTCCTTAAGAAGGAGAAAGAACCTAGAAAAATTACGGACAGGTATGGGCACCACAGCTGGAGGGAGGGAGACCTTTGCTAGGGCTCAAAGGTGTTCCCAGAATTTCATCTGAAAATGAAAGGCTATCAGATGATGCAGTAGAGTAGTAGAAAGAACACTGGATCCAAATCATAAGTCCAACATTCATTGCCTATGTGACCCTGGGAAGTCATTTCCCCACTACATGCCTCAGTTTCCCCATCTGTGGTATGAGGGGTTAGACTTCACAGTCTTTAAGGTATCATCTAGTCCTGCTATTCTATGATTCTACCATCATTTCCATCATTTCCATCTTTCCCACCCCCAACCTCCCTAGAAGTTAGGAGTTGGATCTAGGATCAGATCTCTTCAGTTTTATTTCTGCATCAGTCCCTATTTTGCTCAGTATTGAATGCTGACTGCTTTTTTTCCCCTCATCTCAGTTTCTCTAGCTATGAGATATTGCAAAAACCCACTTACAGAAGCCCCTGACATGATCACTGTTTGGGCCACATCTGGAATTCAGTTCCTGGGAAACTTAAGCCATGGAGGCGGACCCAGAGCCTAGGAGTGGGTCTCACACGGACGTGGGAGGGTGGGAAAAATAATACAAAACAAGGGACTCTAAAGAAGCAAACCTCACATGAAACAGGAACATTTCCTTAAGAGAAAAACAATGAAGACAGTGTGAGCTCCAGGTTTTTTTTTTCTCCCCTTCCTAGACACCAGACTGACTGCTTCTTTTTTTTTTCCTCCACCAACTCCCTGGCATGATTTCAATTCCCCTGGTGATTTCTGTTTCACACTGGGTATCATCTGGCTTCAGAGTTTGTGGTATATATCCTGTGCACAGATCACCAGGCCCCACCAGTTTTTTTCCGGTGTTTTCTAGTTGACTTCTGCAGGCAGCAGCAATGGAAATCGTGTCCAACTTACGCCAAATGACAATCTCTTGTCTGTGGGACAGAGGGCCCCCTCAGATCTCTCATTTCTTCCCCCACTCCAAATACCTCTTAAACATGTGCTGTGGTAGAAAGAGCCCTGAATGAGTAGCCAAGAAAAGGTGTGGTGTTCTCATCCCATCTCCACTACTAACTTGTTGGCTGACCTGGAACAAGTCAGGTAGATCATAGGATGCGCAACTGAAAAAGGCCTTATCACTCGTCTAGTCAGACTCCCTCACTTAATACTTTGTCTCAGTTTCCTCATCCAGAAAATGGGATTAATTATACCTTTCCTGACCACTGAACAGGGTTGTTATGAGGATCAAATCAGATAATGTACGTGAAAGCACTTGAAAATATAAAGCACTGTACAAATGCAGGGGGAGTTGCTATGATTAAGGGGCCACATCCAATGAGCTGACCAGACAAGTGGGTCTGGTGACTCCATCACAGTGTGTGCCTGCCTGGGAGATGTGAATGGGAGGCGTTCAGTAACTCCAGAGGGTGAAAAGGAATTCCTTGTGAGGCCCAGACCATATCCTCTAGGGAACAAGTGCTCTTTTAGGAGGAAAGGAAGGTTGAGCCTTGTGACATCAGTCTCGTCATAGGGCAGGTCTAATCTTAGACACTCTTGTCCCTTGGTGCCAGCAGATTTAGTGGGAAAGTCTCCTTGCCACCCAGTTTGGCTCCAGTCCAGGTCCCACACCCATAATCATTGCTCCAAGTAAAGACTCCATCCAGCTGGCTTTGTGGCACATTTTCTCTTGAATCTATCCCTTCCTTTCTCTTCCTTTCCTATTGCCATCACTCCAAGTCAAGTCTTCATTGCCCCGTACCTGGACCATGACATTTGCTTGACCATTCTTTCCACCTCTGACCTCTTCCCTTCCAATTTGTCCAGTGTTAGTCCAAGAGTAATCTTTCTGCTTTCATCATCATAATGATTTCTTCCTCTTTAAAATGAGGGTATAGATGGCCTCAAAGGTTCCCCTCTCCTCCCCCAGATCTAGCTCTAGTCTTATGATTCCATGACCTTTTGTCTTTAGTAACTCTGAAACAGTAATCCATTTTATTTAATAGTAATTATAGATTGCTTAGATCCATATATCATTTTAAAGTTTACAAAGTATTTTATATACCTTAATTATCTCATCTGAGTCTCAAAACAACCCTGTAAAAATGGGTAGTATAAATATTATTATGATTGCCCTTTTATAGATGAGGATACTGAGTCACAAAGAGGCTAAATGACTTGCCCAGGGTCACACAGCTAATGTCAGAGCAGGGTTCTACTCTAAGGTAGTTGATTTCAAGTCCAGGCTTCTTCCTAGGAGATCCCTTTTTTTTCAGAAGGCTTTGGCGTTGTTCTTCTCAAAAGTCATCATGCAGCTTAACTGCTAAATCACCTTCAATGGCTCCTCACTGCCCTAAGGCGGAAGTCCAAACTTAGGAAGGCACAGAGGAGAGGGAAGGGCATTGAAGGTCAGGGGTATGGGTGTGGGGAGGAACAGGAAAAAAGGAACATAGTTACAGTAGCAGGAACAAGTAGGGACAGAATGAGCTTGAACTAAGAGGGTTGGTTTTTTGCTTTTTACCCTAAGTAGAGGTCTGTCCAAGAGTTCGTTGAAAGCACCATTGAGCTTCACTTGAGCTAAAGAGCTTAGCAGGCCTCTAGTGTCTCTGACTGACTCATTGGTTACAAGCTTCAGAGACCCAACTCAAGAAGTCTAAAATTTAGGGAAACTGATGCTCCTGAGAGGTAGAAGATGGGATAGAGATGAGAGATGGGAATATTGAGGGAATAAGACTGGAGGAGATTCCATCCTTATATACCAGCTCACACACTTTTGCTCATGTACAGACTGTTCAAGGCTTGTCAAATCCAGATGTCACTTCTGGATTTCTGGTTTGCTCTGTGATGCACTGCATCTAAAGGAAACCTAGAAGAGTTCATGGAAAAACTCCAGAGTCTGACCCAACATGCCAACTGCTCCTCTCTAGGCCTTACTTTCCTCATATGTACAACGAGGGGTGGGACAAGATGGTTTCTAAGGTTCTTTCTACTTCTAACATCGGTCTTATAACATTTTACATTCAAAAGTCTCTTCTAGCTCTAACATTATATAAAGAATATTGTCATCAGGTCTGTCTATATCTGTCTAATATTGTGAACTTCCAGAGGGAAGGACTCTTGTATTGAATTGAATTTGTCTAGTAATCCTAAGATCTTTAATGAGGTTTGTATCTTCACTGTGGAATTATAATTGCTTGTATGTGTGAGGCAGGCCCTAGATGGCTCACTAAGTAGTGTTGGCCCTGGAGTCAGAAGTCTAACCCAAGTCTAACCCTGGAGTCTAACCCAAGCAGGCAAATCATTTAACCTTGTTCTGCCTCAGTTGTCTCATTTATAAAATGGGGATAAAATAGTACCTATCTCCTAGGGTTGTTGTGAAGATAAAATAAGATAATTTGTAAAGTTCTTTGCAAACCTTAAAAGCTCTATAAATATTAGCTATTATGGTGATGTCATAGCCCCGTTACACTATAAGCTCCTTGTGGGTAGGGACAGTGTCATTTAAAAAACACATACATATGTATGTGTTATATATACAGAATATGCATATGTGTGTATTTACATGTATATATGTACATGTATGTATATGTATGTTTATACATACACATAGATCCAAGCACAAGATGTAGCACATAGGAAATGTCTGACATTCTTGGCACATATCATGTTCATCTCCTCCTCTGTACCTTTGTTAAAGCTGTTCACCATACTAACAATACTCTATGTGGTCCTCTCTGTCTTTTCATACTATTGCCATCTTTCAAGACTCCTCCCTAAAGACTCTCTAGCTTTTTAGACCTTTGCCCCTCCTCTATCCACACCCTGATAACTCTGGACCACCATCTTATGTTTTTCTCTATTCCATGATCTCTGAAAGCTACTTGGAGGATATCATAAAAGTCAGTACTGGGTTCCCTACAGATTAATGTTATCTACTCTATTTAACCTCAGGGGGTGGGGCTCCATTGGTACATGGCCACTCTTTCATTCCTTTCTGATTGTCTCCCTCTCCTACTCTCCACATGGGGCTGTTTCAAGCCATCTCCTCCCTCCTTGAGCCCCCAGCTCTGTCCTCATCACCTTAACTCACAGATGACCTCATCGCATTGCTTTGAAGCTATATTTTGACTGATGAAAACCCTCAGTCTCCCTACACTGAGAATATTGAGAATATCTGTCTGGAGCTCCCTTATCTACCCTCCTCCACATTTCAAAATCTGTGAACATCTTCACTTCTTCTATCTTTGCTCAGTGTCAGAGAATGAAATGGTTCTTCTCTTTGCCATTCTTAATCCCTGCTCTTTGACCCTTGACCCTTCCTGCCTCTCTCAGGAGTGATTCAACACTTCAGCCTTTTCCTGCCCATTGACTTCCTCCCTACTAACAACAATTCAACTAAAAAGTATTTATCAAACACCTCTTATGGGCAAGATACTGTGACGGCACTGAGGAGAGAAAGATAAATATGTGATGGTCCTTGCCCTCAAGGAATTTACAGTCTGCTGTGGGAATATAACATGCTCATAAATGGATATAATAAAAACCTATATGAGGAGGGAAAGAACCTTAACATCTGGTGCAATCTGGAGAAGCTTCATGGAGGAGGTAATTTGTGATTAAACCTTGAGGGCATAGATTCAAAGGAGCAGAGATTAGGTGTGGAGGGAATGCCCAGAAGCAGGAAACTGGGTTTTGGGTTGGGGTACAGTTCTTAGTCTAATCTTCCATTCAGTCAATAAGCATTTATTGCATGAAAAGTAGAGGGTATGAAGCACAATATAAAGTTAAATCCAAAAAAGTATGTTGGGCCAGATGGTTCAGGGCTTTAAATATCAGGCAGAGCAGTTTGCTTTGGATCGCAGAGGTACTGGGAAACCATTGAATGTTTTTGAGCAAGGAGGAGACACAACCAGACCTGGTCTTGGGGGAGATTATTTTGTCAGCTGTGTTGGAGCATGGAAGCAGGGAGCCCAATTAAGCACCATCACCCCAAGAGTATTTAAGGATGAAACTTGGAGGATAACAAACAGATACAAAATGAAAAAGATCTGTCCAAGTTACTGTAACAAACTTTTTTTTCCAGCAACGGCAAACAGGATCAAGATAATTGGCCTCTGACATCATAGCCTTAAATGAAGAAGTAGAGAACGCACCAAAGAAAACAAAAATGGGCAAAGCAGCTGGACTATGCCCAGAGGAAATTTATGTTCAAGGTGACACAGTTCTGAGGGTGTTAAGAGAATCAGTACTTGAGATCCCTGAATGGGGAGGAGACCAAACACTTAGGGGGAAAAACCAGGGACATTACTGCTACCAAGAAAAGGCAGTTGGGAAAAGAGGAGTAACTACCAACACCTATGTGCCAATTTTCCCATAGTTATAAAATCTTTATCCACAACTATTACTTGTAGTTCAGCAGCATCTTTGATGGAAGTTATGCAAAGGGAAAGCTGAGCTTGCCCTAATTATATTCTACAGCAGATCACTGGATTTCTTCAGTCACATAATTGGTTGAAATGTAGAGAGACTTGAAAAAAATCCTCCAGTGTACATTTTTAACACCAAAAATTTTTGATTTTGTAGATTAAAATGCCACCTAAACATTCTCCTTTTACAAGGTGTCTTCCATGCCTGTGTTAAAATCGATCCGTCAATAAACATTTACTAATCACCTACTACATGTTAGGCACTATGCTAAGCACAGAAGACACAAAGGAAGACAAAAGAGTCTCTGCTCTGGAGGCACTCACAATCTAATGGGGGAGACGACATGCAAATTAAGTATGTACAAACTATATACAGGATAAATAGTAAGTAATTAACAGAGAAAAAGCACTATAACTAAAAGGGACTGGGAAAGGCTTCCTGTAGAAGGGGGGATTTTATCTGGGTCTTGAAGGAAGCCAGGAGTTGGAGATAAGGAGGCAGAGAATTCCAAACATGAAGGGGAACTATTGAAAATGCTTAGAATTAGGCGTGTGTGAGGAATAACAAGGAGACCAGTGTTACTGTACTGAGGAATTTATGAGGGGTGGAAGAGAGCATGGAGGGAGTAAGGTGTAAGACCAGAAAGATAGGAAGGACACTTTATGGAGGGCTTTGAATGCCAAATAATTTTATATTTGATTGTGGAGATAATAGGGAGCGATTGGTGTTTATTGAGTAGGGGAGGTAACATGGTCAGACTTGCACTTTAGGAAGATTACTTCAACAGTTGAGTGAAGGATGGACCATGGTAGGAAGAGACTAGTGGCAGGTAGATTAACAAGTAACCTATTGAAATAGTAACGTATTGAAATAAAGGCCTACCACTAGGGTGGTAGCAGTGTCAGAGGAGAGAAAAGGACATATATGAGAGTTATTATGAGAGTCAAATCAAAAGGTCTGGCAGCTGATTAAATACATGGTATGAGTAAGAGCAAAGAGTCAAGGATGCCACCTAGGTTGTAAGCCTGAGTGACTGGGAGAATGATAGTGTCTTCAACAGTAATAGGGAAGTTTAGAAGGGAGGAGGGTTTAGAGGGAAGGACAATGAGTTTGATTTTGGACTTGATGTCTCTAGGACATCAAGTTCAAAATGTGCAATGGAAAATTGGAAATGTGAGACTGGATGGAGGTCAACAAAGAGGTTAAGACCAGATAAATGGATCTGAGAATCATCAGCATAGAGATGATAATTGAATTCATGAGAACTAATGAAATCACCAAGTGAAGTAATACAAAAGAAGAAGAGGGAAAGATTTAGGACAGAGCCCTGTGGGATACCCATGGTTAGTAGGCATGACCTTGATGAAGATCCAGCAAAGGACAATAAGAAGGAGCAGTCAGAGAGGTATGAGAAGAACCAGAAGAGAGTAGTATCATAAAAAAAAACTCAAGAAAAGAGAGTGTCAAGCGGAAGAGGGTGATCTACAGTGTCGAAAGCTACAGAAAGTTCAAAAAGTACAAGGATTAAGAAAAGTCCATTGAATTTGACAATTAAGAGGTCATTAGTAACTTTGGAAAGAGGAAGTTTGTTTGAATTATGAGTCTGGAAGCCAGACTGTAGAATTAAGAAGAGAGTGAGAGAAAGAAAGCAAGACACCTATTATAGACAATAGTTTTCAAGGAAAATTGAAGGAATTTTCAAGGAATTTTGACCATAAAATGGAGGAGAAAATATAGGATGATACCTAGTGGGGAAGTATGGATCAAGCAAGAGTTTTGTGAGGATGAAGGAAACATAGACATGTTTGTAGGCAGTAGAGAAACAGCCAATAGACAAGGAGAGATTGACAATCATTGAAAGGGTGGGGATGATAGGAAGAGAAAATCTGCTGGAGAAGATGAGATGCAATGGGATTATCTGTTCATGTAGAAGAGTTTGCTTGGAAAAGAGAAGGGCCACCTCATCATCTGAAGGAGGAAATAATGGCAGAAGGCATCCAGGATATGTGGGTTGGGAAAGAAGTGAGAAGAGGAAGCTCTCGGGGAATGGCCTCAGTTATATAAGATTCTTTGAAAGATATAACCACAGAGATAACTTTGTTTGATGATCCACTGATTGTTAATATTAAACAAGGTATAAAAGTGTTTCCCATTGTCATAGAGGAGCTCTGGGGCACAGCTCAAATCAAAGAGGGATTCCATATAGATGAGGTTTTTCAGATGCTCCTTTTTGTTAGTCATATTGTATATATGGAATACATCAAGCCCTGGAATGCTGCAGAACTTCCTAAACATTCAAAATCAATTCAAAATCACTCAAAAGAGAGAAGACTCTAATTCTCTATACAGTGGGAAAAAAAAAACCTAGTGGATGATGGGTATGAAATTGAATTGACAGCCCATGGAACTGGTCTGTCAGTACATTTAGCCTGGATAGGTACTGCAAATGGATAATGAACTGGGCCCAGAAATGATTAAGAGTAAGAGAATAGGTTGGACTGCATTTGAGAAACTGTGTAGTGCTTTTAATGATCCCAAGCTGCTCCCTGAAACAAAAGTCCATCTTTTTATACCAATGTTTCAACTATATAGCGGCAAAGCATAGAGCCCCATAGCCTTGAAAGAATTAGAGTCGCAAGTCACCCTAAGGTCAATGGAGAAAGGAACTGTAGACACGAATCACCAATGGAAAACTGTGCAGGAAAAGTGATGTAAATTCTATTATTAAGGAAATGTATGATCTGAAAAGGAAGTAAGCCAGACATATAGCTAGATAGAGAGGGACAAGTAATGGAGAGTCATGTGTTTTATTAGCGACCATGTGATGTCAGCACATCTAGAGAAAGGTTCCCAAAACATTGGATGGACCCCCTTGGGAGAATTTATAGGAAGAGTTGGAGAATAGGATAAGAAGGTATGAATGGGTTGCAATCTGCTCTTTTAGAGGAAGTACTCATATCAATGAGATCACAGATCCTTGGGAGTAACAAAGTACAGTAGCCAGGTAAAGAGGGAAGAGAGCCCAAATGAAGTTAGGGGCTAAGAGAGCAGAGAAGATTACTTATATGCAAGAGATGTTGCCCAGTTAGAACTGATAAAACTTTGCAATTGTTTAGACCTGGGAGGTGACTAATTGGAAAGAGTCAGGGATGACTTTAAGGTATTGCACCTAAGTGACTTGGAGGATAGTGTTATCATCAATAGAAACAGAAAAATTTGGAATATGGCAGGTTTAGGCCAGACTCAGACATACTGGATTTGAAATACCTATGACCAAGTCCGCACACATTTATTAAATACTTACTGTTTGTGCTCAGTACTGGGAATACAAACATAAACAAATACAATTCTTGCCCTCAAGGTGCTTACATTCTAATAGAGGAAGATAACACATAAAAATAATCTGAAAGGGAGGTGAGACAGGGATGAGGGAATTGTTGTAGGAACATGGGAGAGAAAGTCCTGTGGAGAAGAACTTAGCTTGGCCTGAGCCTCTTCCTTAAAATGGAGGTTCTGGAAAGACCCAGCCAATCAGAGGGAGAGGCCATGGGGAAACATCCTTCCACCATGAGAAGCAGTCCAGGAGTAGAAGGAATTTCTAGGGTGAGGAAGTTTCTAAAGCATGGTAGATAAATTCCTATGGAGAGTTAGGAGTACAATCTGGGGAAAAATGAAAATAAAGCGATGAAGAGATATCTGTCACTTAATGAGCTCTTATTAAGCACCAACTATATACCAGGTACTGTACTAAATGTTAACAGTAGTTGATAAAGTGGGATTGAAATTATGGAGAGAGATTAGGAGGGGACCTATAGATTCTGGAGTCATCTGCCTGAGATATTTGAACCCCCAGAAACAGGTGAGATCACCAAGGGAGGGAATATAAAGAGAGATAAGAGAAGGGCTGGAAAGGAGCAGTGGAGTATGTAGAGTATGAATAATAATCTATCAGAAGAGACTGAGAAGGATTGGTCAGACAGGCAGGAAAACAAGGAGAAAGCAGTGCTGATCACAAAAGCCAAGAGAGAAGAGAATATCTAAGAAGAGGGGGTGCTCAACAGTTTTTGGAGCTGTTAGAGTGGTCAGGAAGGATGAGAGCTAAGAAAAAGACATCAGATTTAGCAATTGAGAACACTGGTAACCTTATGGAGAGCAATTTCAGTTTGGTAATACAGTCAGAAAATAGGAAATAATTGATGGACGGAGCTGCCATTGGAGATAGGAGGGAATGAGATTAAGGAATAACTAGAGGGATCCAACCTTGGCAAGGAGAAGGGCAACCTCTTCTTCAGAGACAGGCATGTTTCTGAATGTTAGAGGGGTCTGAAGTGTAAGGTATATGAAAAATGAGGTACATGAGAGATGAGAGAGCTCTGGAAGGATGTTCACAATCTTCTCAGAGAAGTACAAGGCCCAGACATCTACTAAGAGAAATGCTTTGGGATGACATTATGGGCTTGAGGTGAGAAAAGAAGATCTGGAACAGTCCCTGAGGGGATTGAGGTGGTAGCAGTGGAATTCCTGTAAGTCCCTAAGCATGACAGGAGTTGGGATGGAGGGGAAGATTGGCAGCAAGGTACTAAACTCTTTGATACAACTGACAACAACTATATAACAAGAAGACCCAATAAAGAAACAGTGAAAAGTTGGGGTCGGAGCCAAGATGGCAGAGTAGAAGCAGAGGCTTGCTAGAGCTCTCCCCCCATGCTCAGTCAAATATCTGTAAAAAATGACTCTAAACAAATTCTGGAGCTGCAAAACCCACAGAATGATGGAGTGAAGCAAATCTCCAACCCAAAACAGCCTAGAAGGTTAACAAGAAGCATCTATCAGTGCGCAGTCCAGCATGGGCCATGATGGTGAGGTAGAGGGGCATGGAACCTGAATCTCTGGCACTCGTGGCAGTTTTTAGACTTCACAATCAGGACAAATTGGAAGTTCAGTGGAAAAAATCTATCTGACCTGTGTGAGAGAATAGAGTGGTCTGGCCCCAGGCCCAGGGCAGGGGAGAGGATAGAGGAGACTGTGGCAGCCACAGAAGCAGCAGGGGCAGAGTCAGTGGCTGTTTCTGGAGGTGTAGGACAACAGATTGTAAAGGAATCAGGTGACTAACAGTACATCCTCCCATCCCCACTGGAAGCAGAGAACTACCTTGACAAAAAGCTCAAAAGTCAAGTAAATATCTGGGGAAGGGAGCAAAAACCAGAAAAAGAATTAGACTACAGAATCTTACTTTGGTGAGGAGGAAGACCAAAATATACAAACAGAAGAAGACAACAAAGTCAAAGTTTCTACATCCAAGGCCTCCAAGAAAAATATGAATTGGTCTCAGGTCATGGAAGAACTCAAAAAGGATTTTGAAAATCAAATAAGAGAAGTAGGGCAAATATTGGGAAGAGAAATGAGAGTGATGCAAGAAAATCATGGAAAACCAGTCAACTGCTTGCTAAAGAGGACCCCCAAAATGCTGAAGAAAATAACACTTTAAAAATAGACTAACCCAAATGGCAAAAGAGATTCAAAGAGTCAATGAGCAGAAGAATATCTTAAAAAGCAGAATTGGCCAGGTGGAAAAGGAGGTCCAAAAGCTCACTAAAGAAAATAATTCCTTAAAGATTAGAATGGAGCAGATGGAAGCTAACGATTTTATGAAAAATCAAGAAATTATAAAACAAAACCAAAGAAATGAAAAAATACCAGACAATGTGAACTATATCTCATTGGAAAAACAACTGAGCTGGAAAATAGATCCAGGAGAGACAATTTAAAAATTATTGTACTACCTGAAAGCCATGATCAAGAAAAGAGCCCAGCCATCATCTTTCAAGAAATTATCAAGAAAAACTGCAGTGATATTCTACAACCAGAGGGCAAAATAGATATCGATAGATTCCAACAATCACCTCCTGAAAGAGATCCCAGAAGGAAAACTCCTAGGAATGTTGTAGCCAAATTCCAGAACTCCCAGGTCAAGGAGAAAATATTGCAAGCAGCCAGAAAGAAACAATTCGAGTATTGTGGAAATATAATCAGGATCACACAAGATCTAGCAGCTTTTACATTAAGGTATCAGAGGACTTGGAATATGATATTCCAGAGGTCAAAGGAGCTAGCAAAAACCAAGAATCACCTACCCAGCAAAACTGAGTATAATACTTCAGGAGAAAAAATGGTCATTCAATAAAATAGAGGACTTTCAAGAATTCTTGGTTTCTCATAAAGTCATTAGCCTCCATCTGTTCCATTCTAATTTTTAAAGAACTATTTTTCTCAGTGAGCTTTTGAACCTCCTTTTCCATTTGGCTAATTCTGTTTTTTAAAGCATTCTTCTCCTCACTGGCTTTTTAAACCTCTTTTGCCAGTTGAGTTAGCCTATTTTTAAAGGTGTTACTTTCTTTAGCATTTTTTTCGGTCTCCTTTAGCAAGGTGTTGACCTGCTTTTCATGCTTTTCTTTCATCTCTTTCATTTCTCTTCCCAATTTTTCCTCCACCTCTCTAACTTGATTTTCAAAATCCTTTTTGAGCTCTTCCATGGCCTGATCCCATTGAATATTTATTTTGGATGTTTGGGATATAGAAGCCTTGACTTTTACATCTTTCCCTGATGGTAAGCATTGTTCTTCCTCATCCGAAAGGATGGGAGAAGATATCTGTTCACCAAGAAAATAACCTTCTTATTTTTTTTTCCCGTTTTTGGGCATTTTCCCCACCCAGTTACTTGACTTTTGGGTCCTTTGTCAAGAGTAGGATGTACTCTGGGAATCTGTGAGATCTCAGTTCCTCCAAAGTGGTACGATCAAGCGTGTTCTGGTCTGGATGCAGAGAGGGATTTTTGTGCCCAGAATCTTAGCAGTTACCTCTCCACAGCTACCTGGCCTCCAGTTTTGCCAAGTCAGCACTGGGGGCTGATTTTCAGATAAGCTGAATGGGCAGGGCCACCATTCAGTGTAAGACAAAGACCATCTAGGCCAGAGCCTCCACACAGGGCTGAGGTAAGACTCAGTTCTTCAGTGCCCCCAGGGGTTTTTATGCTCCAACAATGGAGCAGTCCATACTGACTGCTGTGCAGCCTCTGTGGCTGCTGCCTGCTGCTGGAGCTATGGAAAGGCCCTTCTCCCTTCCTGGGCAGCTGAAAATACCCCGTCACTGACCTTTGGCACCTGTGGGTTGAGGGATCTGGGAACCACTGCTACTGGGACTGGGGATTCCACAACTGGAGATTCTGCAACCCCAAGGGCTGTTCACAAGGTGTGCCGCACGGCCAAGGCTGGGCTGGGCTCTGCTCTGCGTCCCATGCAACCAATGTTTCCCGTGGGTCTTTCAGGTCACCCTGAGCTGTAAATCTCCTCCACTCTGTTGTTCTCCATTTCTGCTGCTCCAGAATTTGTTGAAAGTCCCTCTCTACAGGTATTTTATGGGCTGTGTGGGGAGACCCTGCATATGTGTGTCTTTCTACTCTGCCATCTTTGCTCCGCCCCTGACTTTCAAGTATTCTTGATGAAAAGATCAGAACTGAATAGAAAATGTGACTTTCAAACACAAAAATCAAAAGAAGCATGAAAAAGTAAAGAGGAAAGAGAAATCATAAGGGACTTGCTAAAATTGAACTGTTTACATTCCTACATGGAAAAATCATATTTGTAACTCTTGAGACTTTTCTCAGTATTAGGGTAATGAGAGGGATCATATACATATAGATAGAAGGCATAGGGTGAGTTGAATATGAAAAAAATAAAATTAAGGGGTAAGAGGAATGTATTGGGAGAAGGAGAAAGGGAGAAAGAGAATGAGGTAAATTACCTCTCACATAAAAGAGGCAAGAAAAAGAGTTTTCAATGGAGAGGAAGAGGCAGGAGGTGAGAGGGAAAGAGTGAACTTTACACTCATCAGATTTGGCTTAAGAAGAGAATAACATGCACATTCAGTTTGGTATGAAAATCTATCTTACACTACAAGAAAGTAAAGGGAAGAGGATAAGCAGGAGGGTGAGGAGGATGATAAAAGGGGGGGCAAATGAGAGGAGGAGATAATTAGAAGTAAATACTTTTGAGGAAGGACAGGGTCAAAAGAGAACAGAATAAATGGGAGGGGACAGGATAGGATGGAGGAAAATATAGTTAGTCTTTCACATCATGATTGTTATGGAAGTGTTTTGCATGACTACACATGTATAACCTATATGGAACTGCATGCCTTTTCAGTGGGGATGGGTGGGAAGGGAGGAAGGGAGAGAAGTTGGAATTCAAAGTTTTAAAAACGAAAGTTAAAAATTGTTTTTTACATGCAACTGGGAAATAAGATATACAGACAATGAGGTATAGCAATCTATCTTGCCCTACAAGAAAATAGAGGGGAAGGAGATGAGAGAAGGGAGAGGTGTGATAGAAGGGAGAGCAGATTGGAAGAAGGGGTAATCAGAATGCATGATTTCTTGGGGTGGGTGGAGGGGAGAGATGGGGAGAAAATTTGGAACTCAAAATCTTGTGGAAATTAATGTTGAAAACTAAAAATAAACAAATAAATTAAAAAAAAAAGAAAGAAACAGCAAAAAATGACCATGCAATCACAGAGGCCAAATTGAGATTGGAAAACAAAGCAATAATCCCCCAAGTCTGCATCCCCTTGCAGTCCTTAGCATTCTGGTCAGTGGAACTGGAGAGGGCTGATAGAGTAAATAAAGGGTTAAGGGTTGGTAGGGCAAGAATGGTAGAAGGACAAGAAGTCAAGGGGGTCAGAGGTGATAGACTGAGAGAAAAGGGAAGGGATGGAGGAATTTCAGTGACTACAAAGAATAGATATAGAAGGAATGGGCTAAAAGGAAAAAAGAAATGGAATTATTATATGCAAAGGGAATTTCAAGACTCAGAATCATGGAGCCTGTATAATTATAGGTGAGAACGAGCTGTCTCTGTGGGTGATTGAGGTAAACTGAAAATGTAAGTCATAGGAGCTGAGGAAGTTGATGAAGTGGGAAGCCAAGATGTTTGAAGGGACATCAATCTGTACATTTAAGTCCCCAAGTATAAGGGCAGGGGTTAAAATAGAAAAGAAGATGGTGAGCCATATATTGGACTCCTTGAGAAAGAAAGGAGAGTGTCCTGGAGGCTGGTAGATTATACAGATAGATGGAATACACTTCAAAAGAGGAGAAGGTGCTGAGTTATGGTGGCAGAAGGAAGATCAGGACATTGCAGTTCAATGCAAGAAGCATGCTCTCTCTTTCTTATGCTACAACATATTGGGGGACATAAGAGGAGCAACTAACAATAATTAAGTGGCAACTGTGTGCCAGGTGCTGTACTAGGTGCTAGAGATATAGTGAGAAAAATGAAACAGTCCCTGCCCTCAGAAGGTTACATCCCTGAGAAAGATCTAGAATTGTAAGGAGCTACAAAAGTGTGAAAAGAAGACATCTAGGATAAAGGGAAATTTGTGAATAATAGATGATGATGACAGTGTACTTAGAAAATGCCCCAAGAGTCAGCAAAGATACTAATCGAGATGATTAATAGCTATAGCAAGATTTCAGGATACAAAATAAATCTACAAAATAAACAGCATTTCTGTACAGGAATAACAAAAGCCAAAAAGAAATTTTGAGACAAATTCCATTCAAGATAGCTACAAAATGTAAAATATGTAAAATACCTGGGAGTAAACTCTCAAAGAAATGCACAGAATGTTTGCATAAATATAACTACAAAACACTCCTTACAGAAACAAAGGGAGGTTTAAATAATTGGAGAGAGATTCATTACTTATGGTTAGGCTGTTCTGATACCATAGAAATGATAATGCTCCCTAAATGAATTTACAGATTTAGTGCTATAACAGTCAAATTACTGAGGTGATTTTTAAAAAATAATTAGACAAAATAACAACAAAATTCATTTGAAAAAGCAAAAGATCTAGAATATCAAGGGAAATAATGAGAAAAAGTATTAATGAAAGAGGCATAGCAATACCAAAATTCAAACTATATTAATGAATTAGTAGCCATCAAAACCAGTTGGTGCCGATCTAAAACAATAACAACAGAAAAGTAGGACAGTGAAATAGATTAAATGAAAAAGAAACAGAAGCAGTGGAAAACAGTAGTCCAATATTTAGTAAACTCAAGAACTTAAATTACTGAGGGAAAAGCCTCCCTTTTTGACAAGAACTGCCAGGAAAACGGAAAAGCAGTTTGGCAGAAATTAGGTTTAGACCAGCATCTTATACTATACATCATAATAAGCTTAAAATGAATATGACCTGAATATGAAAAGTCACACCTTTAAAAAAAATGGAAGAGAATGAGATTAGGTTCACCCTCTATGACCAAAGGGAGAATTCTTAATTAACCAAGAAGTAGAGATCATAAAAGAGAAAATAGGCTATTTTGACTAGAAAAAAATTAAAAGGTTTTGTAAAATAATATCAAGGAAGTTAGAATTAGAAAATAAATCTTAGAGTAGAAAACTATTTTCACCAAATATCACTGATTAAAAATCTGCAAAGTCTATTGCAGCCAAACTGTACTATTCTTTGTATCTTAAATATCACCTGGGCCCTTGAGTCTTTTTCTTTACTCAGACTGTTGCCAAAGTCTGAAAGTTCCTTCTTCAGTCTCCTTAGCTGTTGACTTCCCACTCATCCTCAAATGTCACATCTTCTCTTGGAACTTCCTATATCCCCCTCCATAAATATTAACCTTCCCCCTCATATCTCACACAGCAATTGTTTCATAACTCTCTAATGTGATATAATATTGTATTTCATGGTTATGGATGGTCCCTTCCAGCTCTAAATCCTATGATTTGAGTTGATTTGAGGATCATAGGACAGGAAGATAGTAGTTTAGAACCTGGAACGAATCTTGGAGATGTTTTATTCCACACATACCCCCCATTTTACAGATAAGGAAACTGAAGCTCAGATTGTGGGTTCCACAGTTGCTAAGTGGCAGAGCCTAGATTCAAGCCTATGTCTTCTGATTCCAAATCCTGTACCCTTTCCCCTCTGCCATGGACACTATTAGACAGCTGCTCTCTAAGAGTGGGAACCAAGAGTTACCTAATCTTTGTATTTCCCTCTAGTCTAGAGACAGCTCACAAAGTAGGTTTTTGACAATTATTTGTGGTTATTCACACACACACAAAGTGACCAGTGGCCTGGGAGTAAAATACATGCTTCATAATTCTATACTGAGTGGAACAATAGTGTCCATTCCTTGGAAAACTGAGACAAATGACCTGGCTTCATGGCAATCATCCCAGGATGGCCCAAGCTTGCCTTGGTCTACAGCCATGGGTGGGCTGGCAAATATTTAACAACCAGCTCTCCCAACAATACATTTTTAAGTTTAATATGCATTATTAACATGTCCAATCCCTCTTAATTACATTAATTATATTGCCTTCTCAATTATTTTCTATTTAACTTGTCTATAGCTTGATTTGTATATATTTGTTTTGATATTGTCTCCCCTGTTAGATTATAACTCCTTGAGGGCTGGGACTGCCTCTTTTTGTGTCCCCAGCACTTAGAGTGGTGCCTGGCACATAGTAGGCACTTAATAAATGTTTATTGATGGATTAATTCTCCATGGATTTCTTAAATCTACACAATCAACCAAACAACGAATCAAGCTTTGTTTTATAGCATTTGCTGATTTCAGAAGTGTAAATGTTCATACTGAAAATTTAACAATAAGCTTTCAGATTGATCAGGCTCTGGCACACTTCAGTCTATAGCCAGTGCCTAGAGATTTGGAAGCTTCCTGGGAGCCTCTTAGTCAGGGAAAAGGCACAATTCCCTCTGCCATGGAAGGTACTTCACTAGAAGGACCAGGTATGTTCACTGACACAACAATTTTTATAATTTTACTATAGTTACCCTGTTCAAGTGTACTTTAAATACAAATAATTATAGGCACATCTTCTAACTTTACTATGAAATACAATTTTTTTCATCTTACTTTCTATTTTCTATGCTTTACAGATTTTAAAAAATTAACTACATCATTGGTGTAGCTTGGTCCTCCAAGGTAATCTTAAATTCTCTTTCTTCTAGAACTCATAGAACCACCCACAGTCCTATAAGGGTAAGAAAATAACCTATTGTTGACTGCTAATTTAAAATAAAGGACTTCCTATAACCTGAAGCTTCATTCTAGTCCCAGAATTCACAAATTGGAAGTACCCTGCGTCCCTGTGGCCTCTCCCTCTGAGGGGATGGCTTTTCTCAGAACCTGCATTTAAGGAGGACCTCCAGGCTGGCCATGTCTCATTTTCCTTCAGACTGCCCTCCATACTTCTATTGTCTTCCCTCCTCTCAATGCCACACCCCACTGCACCAGTAGCATCATCTCTACCCATTCCCCTTCAATTTCCTTTCAGGTATTGTCTTTTTCCATTGGATTGTAAGCTCCTTGAGGACAGTCCACTTATTTTTATATCCCCAGAGTTTAGCATAATGCTTGGCACATATTTTCTTTTTGTTTTTGGTTAGTTGTGTCTGACTCTTCCTGACCCCATTTGGGGTTTTCTTAGCAAAGATACTTTGCCAACTCCTCCTCCAGCTCATTTTACAGATGAGTAAACTGAAGCCAACAGAGTTAAGTGACTTGTCCAGGGTCATACAGCTAGCAAGTGTCTGAGGCTGGATTTGAACTCAGGTCCTTCTGACTTCAGGACTCCATACACTGTGCCACCTAGATGAACCCTGGCACATAGTAAGTGCTTAGTAAATAGTTGTTGATTGACTGACTGACTGACTTCTCCATAAAATTTCTTGAAGCCTTCCCTGGTACCTCTAGTATAGCTGTTCCTGGACTATTGCTATAGCCCACTGGTGAGTCTACCTGCTACAAGTCTGTCCCCTCTATGGTCTATCCCACACTCAACTATCAAAGTGATCTTCTAAAATGAAGGTCTGATGCCATTCTCTTACTCAATAAACTCCAGTGGCTCCCTATCACCTCCAGGATTAAATATAAATCTTCTTTGGCATTCAAAGCCCTTCATAAACTGGCACTCTCCCACTCTATTCAGTCTTCTTACATGCCCCCGGGGCAGCTAGGCGGTGCAGTGGATAGAGCATCAATGCAGGAGTCAGGAGGACCTGAGTTCAAATCTCACCTCAGGCTCTTGACACTCACTGGCTGTGTGACCTTGGGCAAGTAACTTAACCCCAATTGCCTCATCCTGGGCCATCTCCAGTCATCCTGATAAGTATCTGGTCACTGGATTCAGATGGCTCTGGAAGAGAAGTGAGACTGGTGACCTGCACAGCCCTCCCTCACTCAAAACAAAATCAAATGCAAGTCACGTCATTATTTCCCTGATGGCATGGTCTTCTTTGGCAATGAAGGACGAACACACACACACCCCCCCCATTGTCTTTGATTCAGTAACACTGACCTCCTGGCTGTTCCTCAAATAAGATGCTCCATCTTCCCAACAGGCATTTTCTCTGGTTTCTCTTATTCCTGGAATGCTTCCTTGTCTCTACTTATTGCATTCCCTGACATCCTTCAAGTCTCAGATAAAATACTACCTTCTATAGAAAGCCTCTCCCAATTCCTCAATTCTAGTGCTTTCCCTCTGTTTATTTTTTCCTATTTATCTTATATATAGTTTGTACATGGTTAATTTGTATGTTGTCTCCCTCATGAGATCGTGGGTGCCTTGAGACTATCTTTTACCTTAGAATCCCCAGTGCTTGGCAGAGTGCCTGGCACATAGTAGGTATTTAATAATTGCTCATTGGCTGGCTGACTGATTCATAATATTTTACTTTCCATCATAGTTATTTATGAATTATCTTCTCTTCCCTAAAAGACTGCCTTGAGGGCAGAGATCAGATATATCTTTGTGTCTTCCTTAGTCCTGGTGTATGTAGTACTGTACATAGTAGGTATTTAATAAGTGTTTGTGGAAGCTGCTAGGGTATTAATTTTTTAAACATCTCTTGAAATACTTGCACTGAAGTATGCAATAAATTCTCAGGAGGCGATAGCCTCCCTCCCAGTTTGGTCCTGGTGGCTACATCTGGAGAATGACTCTCAGTTCTGTGTCCCGTGTTCTTCAGTGGGCATTAACAAGCCAGACAGCATCAAGAGACAGGTGGTGAGGGGTCTTGGGATCATACCCTATGAGGACAGTTGGAGAAACTGGAGGGGTTTGACCTGAAGAGAAAAGGAGGCATGAGGCTATCTGAGTACAGGAGAGGCTGTTAGGTAGAAGTTGGGGGTGGAGGGAAGGGTTAGGCTTGTCTTGGTGGGTTTCTGAAGTCAAAACTGTGACCAATTAGTGGAAGTCACAGAGAGGCAGATACAGGCTTGATGTAGGAAAGAGTGAACAATTAGAGCTGCCCCAAAGTGCAATGAGCTGCTGTGGGATAGAGTGATTGCCTTCACTGGAGGTTCTCAAACAAAGGCTAGGTGACTTCTTGTAGAAGAAGGGATTCTTGTTTAGGCATGCGTTGCCCCAGATGGCTTCAAACTCTGAGACTCTGGGATTCTTTGACTCCCCAAATAGATTATGAGTCCTTGAAGGCTACTATATGCCAGGGACTGTGCTAGGCATTAGGGATTAATGCCTAGATTAAAAAAAATTGCCATGGATTAAATTAATTTAAATTAATGCCACAGATCCAAAAAAGGAACTTTTATGTAAATAAATGTAGACAAAATAAGTACGTGATAAACAGGGAGAGTCTTGTCGGCAGAAATATCAGGACTGTGGTTTTTGTAGGAGGTGATGCTTAAAGGAAGCAAGGGATTCTGAGAGGTGGAGGTGAGGATGAAGTACATTCTAGGCACAGGGAATAGCTCAGTACAAAGATGTGGAGATGAGAGATAGAAGGTCATGTGTGAGGAACAGTAAGTATAGTTTGTCTGAAATCTGGAGTGCAGGAAGGGAAGAATTATAGAAGTCTGAAAAAAAAATAGGTTGGGGCCAGGTTGTAAAGGCTTTTAAAAGGTAAACAAGGGGAACTTATATTTGCACCTAGGAAAAATAGGGAGCCATTGTAGATTCTTGCAGAGAGAGTGACATGTTAAGACCTATATTTTAGGAAAATAAATTTGGCTGCCTGGTAGGGGAAAGGGGAGAGACAAGGCAGTAAGACCACTTAGAAGGTCAATGTAATAGTCCAGACAGACAGGAATTGAAGAAGGCTTGAATTAGACTGCTAGCCATGTCTAGCAGAAGGAGACATATCCAAGAGATATGAGGAGGTAGAAACAATAATGTTTGGCAACTGACTGGATATGTAGGGTAAAGAAATACAGGGAGTCAATGATGATGCCCAGGTTGTAAACTCAGGAAACTGGGAGGATGGTGATAGCTTTGACAGAAATAGAAAAGTTAGGAAGGGGAGTGGGTTGGGAAGGGGAAATAATGAGTTCAGCTTTGGACTTGTTGAGTTTGAGATTCCTATGAGATATCTAGTTTGAAATATCCAATAGAAATTCAAGATGTGCAGCCAGAGCTCAGAGGAAAGACTGGGGCTGAATATCTAGATTTGGGAATCATTTGCATTGAGATGGTAATTAAACCCATGGGAAGTGATCTCTACAGTCTGCTCTCCTCAAGAGATATAGGCTCACTAATAGGAAAAGGATAGGGCTTCACAATCACAGTGAGACTCTGGGTTAGTCAGTGTGCTGGACCCAATTTCAGTTGAATCCATCCCTGTTCAGAGTCATTTCACTTCCCAAATCTCAATGACATGCATCGAGTTCTGGGATCAAACTCAGTGACTCTTGGACAACCATAGAGTTGATGGGATTGTAACTCAAATAATATACTACCAGGAGACATGACAAAGGGAGGTGATTAGTGGCTGAAGTGTGGCTAACCTATTCTGAATTAGGAAGGCTCTCATCTTAAAAGCTCTGATCTTAAATCCAATTCACTTTGATCAACATTTGTTAAGTACCTACTACATGCAAGGCATTACTCTAGGTGTTGGAGACACAAAGAAAAAAGTTAAATAATGCCTAGTCTCAAGGAGTTTGCATTCTGCTAGGGAGATACAAGTACATAAGCAGCTAGATATAAAGTATGCAACATAGGTGGCACTTGCTGTGGGTTGTAAAGGAAGCTAGGACTTTTATAAGGCAAAGGGGGAGGGGAAGGGCATTCTAGGAGTGGGGGAACCACATTGTAAAGAAGTGACAGCAGGGGACAGAATGTCATGCAGGAGCAACAGTAGGCCAATTTGACTAGTATGGCAAGTGTGTAAAGGGGAGTAATATGAAATTAGAGTACAGAGATAGATGGGACCCTGATCATGGAGGACATTAAATGCCAGGCTGAGGAGTTTGTATTTTGTCCTAGAAGCAATGTTCTTCTCATTGTGGTTGTTCATTCATTTCAGTCATGTCTGACTCTTTATGACCCCATTTGAAGTTTTCTTGGCAAAGATACTGGAGTAGTTTGCCATTTCCTTCTCCATTTTAAGCTTGAGCAACTGAGTCAAACTTGCCCAGGGTCACAGAGCTAGGAAGTGTCTGAGGCCAGATTTGAACTCAGGAAGATCTTGTCTTCTTGACTCCAGGCCTGGCACTCTATCTACGTTGCCACCTAGCTGCCCCTAAAGACCATAGAGAGTCACTGAAGATTTTTGAGGGGAGGGGTGGCAAAATCATATCTGTCCTTTAGTAAAATCAGTTTGGTAACTGTTTGGAGAATGGATTGAAGAAAGAGGCTGGAAGGAGGGAGATCAATTAAGAGGCTCTTGTTATAGTCCAGGTGAGAGTCGATAAAGACCTACCTATGCTAAAGTATATCATGTGAGTGAAGAGGAGAGGATTCATGTGAGAGATGTCCTGAAGGTGGGATCAAAAAGCCGTGGCAAGTCATTGGATATGGAGATTTAGGGAGAAGGAAGAGTCAAAGATGGCAAATCTGGGTGACTGGGAGGATTTGGTAACATTAACAGAAAGGGAGAAGTTTGAGAGTGGGAAGGTTTGAGGGCAAATAAAGTGAGCCCTCCTCTCTCTCTTCTGCCCAGCTGAATCTCACTTCTCCTTTGAGACCCCACCCAAGTACCATGCTACACCCTAATGCCTTTCCCGACCATTCAGTTCAGAGATCTGTTCTCTACATCCTAATAATGCTTGCTGTTTTATACTATATTTCAGCACTTAATTTGACCTTGTGTAAGTTCTCTTTTCATGTCCATGAAAGTGGCTTGCTTCCCTTCTAGACTAGAAATCTTTATGAGGGCAGGTGCCATGTCCTACTCATCTTTGTCTCTTTCAGGTTGCAGAACACACTGTTGTACATAGTAGATAGTCAAGATATGTTGAGTGAATGAGTGTCTCAGGACAAGACCTCGATCTAGTATGTTGCTCCCAACAGTACAAAGCCCGAAGCAGCCTGGGAAAGGCACCTACTTCCAAAGTCTGAGATATTTATTGGCTCCTAAAACAGGAGGAGAGAGGGTGATTGTATGAGAGTAAGAAGGGAAGGCATACAGATCCAGGAAAAACCACAAGTCAATAGGGGTGGAGGGAACCTCCCCGTTTCCATCTGCTTTCAGCAACCTGGGGAGGGGGAGAAAAAAGGATGGAAGGGAAGGGGACAGAAGAGAAAGTGAAGAAGAGAAAGGAGGAAAAGAAGAAAGGGAGAAGAAAAAGGAGAAGGGAAGGGTAGAAGAGAAGGAAGGAGAAGAAGAGAAAGGTGTAAAAAAAAGAGGGAGTAGAGAAGCAGGAGGAGAGGAGGGGAAGATGAGAAAGGAGGAAAGGGAAAAGAAAAGAAAGGAAAAGGGAAAGGGAGGAAGAGAAGGGGGCAGAAGATAAGGAAGAGGGAGAAGAAAAAAGAGGAAAAGAAAAGGGGGAGAAAAGAAGAAAGAAAAGAAGGAAAGGAAAGAAGAGAAGGGTGGGGAGAGAAGGGAGAAAGATTTCCCTCTCAGGCAGACCAGGAGCACATCTAGAAGGCAAGATGAGCAGAGAGGGAGAAGGTTCAGCGAGCAAGCGAGACAAACCAGCAGGACCCCAGGAAGAGAGAGAAAAACCGAGCAGGAAAAGCAGGGGAGGAGGAGGAGGAGCTGTAATCCTCCGCTCCCAACACTGAGCCCGGGGAGAGGGGAGAAGGTAAACTGAAATTATTCATTAAAAATAAAAAATAAAACCCAAGGACCATCTCCAAGTAAAGCAGCCAGCTCAGGGCTCTAGGCTTTCACTCCCTCTTGAAAGTAAATACAAAGGCTTTGGTTCCCCAGCACTTTCTAATGGTCGACCTCTCTGTTGTCCTCAATGCGAGCCTGTCCCAGTTACAGCCTCTGGTTGCTACAGCAACTGAGCTCTGACTAATCATTTGCGCAATGACCTTTTTTCCCCCCTGAGAGAGGGAGAGAGAAAGAGACAGGGAGGGAGGGAAAGAGAGAGAGCGAAAGAGAGAGGGAGAGAGGAGGGAAGGGAGGGAAGACGAGTAGGCGAGCAAAGAGAGGTACCATTAAAAACGACTCAAAGGAAAAACGACTGGTTGTTGCTTTTTGTTGGAGGAGGAGGAGGAAGGGGCTGTGAGGCTCAGGAGCTGAGAAGAGAACAGAAAGGAGGGAGCTGCAGAGGGCCCATTTGCCCTGGAAGAGCCAGTGACAAAGGGGAGGAGAGAAAGAGAGTGGGGTGGGGGGGAGCGCTATGAGGGGGGAGAGGAAAATGCCTTTCTTAGAACTCTTTCAATCTGGTTCGCCCTCCACCCCCACCTCAAATGCCAAGCACGCTCTCCACCCCCCACCCCCACCCCAACCAACCATAGCAAGGCAGTTACAGAGCTTTTCAGGGCTTTGGGGGAGGGGGATAGGGATGCACAAAGGACACTCCAGCAACAAATAGCACGTCCCCATTGCCCAGGTGGGAAAACTGAGATGGGGAAGAAGGCTGCCTTCCCCTACAAAACATAGTGATTCTGGACCAGAAGAACCCTGGCACTCAGGTGCCCACCTTCTCACACACACACACACACACACACACACACACACACACACACACAGTTTCCCCAATATTGGGGAAGAGTGTTTTCATTCCTGGCAATTTCTTTGTACCCCACTTCAACAGATGTGGGTGAGTTCTATTAGCTCTCACAAACCCTAAGCAATTGATTTTTGAAATTTTTTAAGCTGAAAGATGAAGGGAGGGTAATGAGAATAGGAATGAGTGAAAACAGGAGTCATAGGAGAGAGAGGAAGGGAAGGGCTGAGAGAGAAGAAAGACAGCAGAAAGGACTGGGAATAGGGTTAGACATATGGGAGGAAGAAACGTAGAGGAGGCTGAAGATGAATGAACAGAGAGAAAGGAGAGAGAGAGAGAGAGAGAGAGAGAGAGAGAGAGAGAGAGAGAGAGAGAGAGAAAGCGCAAAACATGCTGTATTGCTCCATGCCTTTCTCCAGGCAAATAAACCTGCCATTGAGCTGTCTGGACATGGCTGTGCCCCTGGACACAGCAAATAGCATTTTGAAGTGCTTCCCTTGGACTAGTGGACACGTCTCTGTTTGCTGGCTGTGGCCTTAGGTTTCCTGAGGGCATCGACGCACCCAGACCTGTCTGGCTTCAGCCACCACAGGTTCAAGCTCTCTGCCACCTTTTCCTTCTCCCTTAAGAAAATCCATTGAGGGCTCTCAGTTTAGAGGCACCACATCAAGTCCCACTTCCCTCCCCACTGGGATGAGTTAGATGAGTGTTTATGATGCTGGGGAGCCCCAAGTCACACCACATTGAGGAGGGAAGGAGGGGGAGGACAGATGGTGGTGATTCAATTTTAACCAGTCTTAAGCTATCAGGGAAAAGTTGTGGGATGGGGCTGAGAGCAGAGACTCATAGAATTTTGGAGTCAGAAAGGGCCTTTGAGATCATGGAGCACAATGCCCTCATTTTGCAGACGAGAGGACTGAAGTGATTCACCCAAGGTCATGCAGCAAGTTAGTAGCAGAACCAGAATTTGTATCTAGGTGTCCTGACTCCCAGTTCCATGCTTTTTCCACAATACTGGGACAAAGCTGAGATCTTGGTTTTTAACCATTTAAGAATCAGGGAGCGGCGGTGCCATGTTGTAGATGCACAGCTTGCCTCACAGTCAAAAAGACTTGGTTCCAAGTCCTGCCTATGGTACATACTGGCTGTATGATCCTGCTGGGTATGTCAGCACTCCAGGCAAGTCTCTAAGACAATAAATTACAGAAAAAACAGCAACTCACATTGATAAAGGGTGTGTCTTCATCAGTTGTTACCTATGCCAAAATGACAAGTTTGCCCCTGCCCACTCCCCACTCCCCAAAATAAATCTAAAGGAATCAGAGTAGCTTTTCAAACTACCTTCTGTGCCTCATACACTTACTTACAGGGCAATTTCTCTGCAGAATATGACATTCAAAAAGCCCCCATAGCACCCATTGGCACAGAGTAACACCATTAATCAAGAACCAGAATAGGAGCCAATACCCTTTATGCCACACTGACACCACCCTGTTTAATCTGAGCATTAGGGAATACAGAAAGAGTTCTCCTTTGTAGGAGTTGGGCTGAGATGTAGATGAAAATGACCTTCAGAGTGGTAGCTGCTGTTGATGCTGACTGGGTAAATACCAGGGCACACAGGGGTGACAGAAAAAATCGAAGCAGGACTAGAAGCCTGTGGAGTTTGGCCTTTGGCAGGAAGTACTTGGCCAAAGGTCCAAAAGGGACCCATGTGAACTGGGTGTCATGTCAGCAACAGGGAGGAGCCCTAGAGTCAAGAGACCTAGGTTCTAGTCCTCACTCTGCCCCTAGCTCAATGTGACCTGGGCAAGTCCTGATTCTGGTTTTTGGGCTTTGTTTGTCTTTCAGATGGTGATAATAGTACCTGTCCTGTTTCATAGGGGAATTGGGAGGTTCAAATGAGATTATGGATGTGAAAATGCTTTGAAAAATATAAAGTGCTATAAAAATGTTAAATATCCAAACAACTCCTCAGTCCTCATCTTGCATCATTTTCCTGTATGAAAGAGACTGATTATACTGGGAAAGGGGAAAACAGACAGATTTGAAGCTCCAGATAAGTACAATCACCTCAATGAGTTCAAGGGACCTGACCTGGAGGAATCAGATCCCAGGGTATTGAAAGAAATTACAGAGGAAATTGCTGAACTGTTGTCAGTAATCTTTGAAAATTCTTGGAGAACAGAGCAGTGCTGAAAGGCTAGTGATAGACAAATGCTTATATTGATTGTCAAAAGAGGGGAAAGGGTGTGTTCCACAAGCAGAGAGAGCCTTACAAGTGTCCCCAATAGAATTCTCCATCAAATTATCAAACAGATAGACTATGAGTTTAGAAAGGAAAAAGGTGATCACAAGGAACCATCATGAGTTCACTGTAAGTAAGTTATGCCAAAGTAACTTCATTTCCTTTCCTTATTAAAAAAAAAAAATAGTGGTGCCTTTCATTTTTTTGTAGCACAGACATTTCCTTATATCTCAGTCTACCTTTGTTGCATAGAAAAACAACTAAGGAAAAACACCTCATGTATTGACCAAAGTGACAGCACAGGCAACATTTGTCACACTATCAAGAGGAAGGAGGTATGAGCTATCATCTGTCCCCTGGAAGCAGTACTGGTCAATATCTTTAACCTGAGTCCTCCTGCCATTGTTTCCTTTTCTGGTAGGGTTTCTAGATTAGTAGGTGAGGAGAATGCTGTAGGCATATTTCAGCAAGGTAATTGGCAGTCTTTCACAATAGCCATATGATTTTGAGTTGGAAGGGACTTTAGAGATCATCTAGTCCAGCCCCCTTATTTAAAAAAATTTACTTTATTCAATTATCAAATATTCATTTTTTTATCCCTCCCATCTCCCTCCCTCCACTGAAAAATGAAGGAAGGAGGGAGGAAGAAGTCAGAGAAGAAGGAAGAGAGAAAAGAAGGAATGGAGGAAGGAAGAAAGAAAAGATGGAAGAAGGGAGGAAGGAAAGAAGGAAGGGAGGGAGAAAGAAATAAAGGGAGGAAGAGAGGGAATACAGAACCCCTGTATCACATAAGCATATGTCAAGCAAAACATATTTCCACATTGGTCACATCCAAAAATGTATTTCGTATTCAGCATATTAATCTATCAACTGAGGCCTAGAAAGATGAGGTACCTTGTGGACAAGAAATACAGGTTAAATGGTATTTGAGATTTTCATTTAGCTATGAAACAGATCCTGCTTATTAACATATTGTGAATCTAAATAGGGTGCCCCACAGGGCTCTGCCCCCAGCCCTGTCCTGTTCAATATTTTTATCAATGTCTATTTTGTATGGCTGTTGTGAGGTCAAATACAAGGTCTTAGACAAAAAATTTAAAATATTATGCAAATGGAAGAGAATTATTAAGTATTTAGAATTATATCTTCCAAAAAACTTTTCGGACTAACAATTGGCCAGGTCTTTGGCTTGCCTGGCCTCTTCTGGCTCCCTCTCATGGTAATCAAAATGCTACCCCTGCCCAACTTCCATGTCTCCTCCCAATACCCCTCTCTGCTTTGAAGGCTCCTATCCTTTCAGTGAGACCCTGCTGATTCTCTGACTGAGTCTCACTGCTTCTGCCTTAACCAAAGAAACAGAGAGAGAAGAACAACATCAGGATTCCCTTCTTTCAGACAGCCCTTGAGGCATGGGGGAGCTGACACTGTTCCCCTAGCAAAGTCCACCAGTAACCAGTCTTTAAAAATGGCTCGGAACCCAGACAGTCCCTGATGCCACTCCAGCCCCAAGGACTAGCAGGAACACATGCTCCCCAGAGCTGATGGCTGGGGGTGTCTCGCTTCTCCTGGGCTGGCAATGGCAGGAGGTAGGATGCTGTCAGCTTCTTCCAGGTTCTCATCAGCATGGGGCCCCAGCATCTCTGCTTAAAGATAGCCTCGGGCGCTCGCTTAAAGATGCTAGCATTGCGACTGACATTTGGGAAATCCTGGCAGCCGATCAAACCCGAGCTGAGAATAAGAGGCAGGGAGGGAGTGTGCATCTTGCTGGAGACTGGGGCAGGCTGGGGAAACTAAGGGCTGAAAGGGACCTGTCTGAATTATTATAAGCTCCACCACCAGTTAGGGTTCCCTTCCTGGGCCCTTGGGGATCAACCTTTCTCAGTCATTAAGGGTGGGGAGGAAGAGAAGAAAAAGCAGGAGAAACAAGAAAAGGAAATGGGAGGAGAAACAGCTTGGAGCTGGGACCCAAATCCCTCATTTTATCCCCAAATACTGGGTTTTTAACAATTATCAGACTAAGTGGCAATAAAACCACCAAGAAATTGGTAAAGAAGGATTAATTTTACTTCAAAGAGTAGGAAGAGGAGAACAGGGGTTTACATCTTTCCCATGCTACACAGATCCTTCATTGCAGGGGCCAGGACTGGATTTTTTTATGAAGCAGAGAGGCTGACTTCTCTAGATGACCTAAGTCCAAGCTCTGGTAGAGACAAAGCAGAGTGGATGACGGCACCACTGGAGATTTGCCACACACCCACCCTGGAAAGCTTGGGGGATCTAATGATAGGGCAGAGGCCATACTGCTTACCAGATCATAGGATTTAGAGCTGGAAGAGAGACCTTAGGGATCATCCAGCCCATCCCCTCTGATTGAGGCCAAGAAAAATTAGGGGATTTGGCCAGGATCACCCAGGTAGTAATCAGCAGAAGGTGATATTCAAACCAATACTCTCTAACACATCTCATGCCCTTGTCCTTGCACCATCATTGCTGCCTCCATGTTCTGTGACCTGGGGACCTAGAAGGGCTAGTTTTATCTTGGCACTGACCCATTAACAATCTGGAGGCTGCAACACAGCTAACCTTCCAAGAGCATACCTCTGACTCTGTGACCCCCTTACTCAAGGACTCAAGATAGCTTTCTTTCCTACTGTATATGAGTCTAAGCTCCTCTGCCTGACATTCAAAGCCTTCTACAATCTAGATTCAACTTAATTTTTAGACCTTATTTCTCACATTTATCCAATCTGCAAATAAACTATAGTCATTCACATTCACAGGCCTCATACCTTTGTTCTTGTTGTGACCTCTCCCCCACAATTCCACTGATGGAATTCTCTCTCTATCTCTCTCTCTCTCTCTCTCTCTCTCTCTCTCTCTCTCTCTCTCTCTCTCTCTCTCTCTCTCTTTCCATTCACCCCAAACCCAATCATCCTTTAAGGCCCAGCTTAAATTCTGCCTCTTCCATGAAGCCTTCCCTGACAACACTAGCCCAGAATGCTCTCTTTTCCTGAATTCCTGCCGCACTTACAGTCAGCATCACATGGCTCAGCATTCAATCATCCTTTGTTTTGTATCAGTTATGCTCTGTCTATAGCAAGATTGCAAGTCCCTGGAGGGCAGGGGCCATGTAGTGTACCCTCACAAAACAGGGCGAGGCATGTAGAAGGTATGATAAACAGTAGAAATATCCCCTCACTTCTGGTCCCTTTGGTTATTCCCTTCATAGGCCTCTCCCTTCATTGATGTGGAAACTGAGTATGTTTCTTGTGAGCAGACGCTGCTGTTCTTAGCCTTATGAGACAGGGAATGGAAGAAGGTTAGGGAGACTGAAGGACTGAGAAATGAAGGTGAGGATAATGCAGATTTCTTCAGTTGAGTGGAGTTTTGGGGGGCCTTGAGGGCTAGGTATTTTTTGAGGGGTGCTACCTATAAGAAAATCATAACCCCACTCTCCTCTCTGACTTCCAGGGGGGACATAGCCTTTGTACTTCAGAATTTTTTCTTCCAGTTAAATTAATTTCCTGACTACCTGCAACTTGCATGACATGGTACTAAGCTTTAATGAAAAATACAGAGCTGACTGTAGAGAAAGTAGGTGGCATAATAGTAAAAGCACTGGACTTGGATAATCATGACCTTGGCAAGTCACTTAACCTTTTTGGGCCTCAGTCTCCCCATATGTAAAATGAGAGGGCTGGACTAGACAGCTTCTAAGATTCCTTCCAGTTAGAAATCAATGAAAATAAGAACTGGATTCGTGTCCTGATTCTGATGTTCACTAGCTGTGGGACCTTAGAAAAATAAATTAAATTCTGAGTATTAGTTTCTTTGTCTATAAAATGAGGATGCTGATACTTGCAATTCCTACCCCAACAGAGTTGGAAGGAAAATCCCTTATAAACTGTAAAAATCTATGTATCTATGAATGTCATTATTAGACCTTGTTTCTGACCTTGAGGAACTTCCAAATGGGAAAAATGGTCCGATTGATTCAATCACTCTGCAATGCAAAGATCCACTTTGACAAGTATCTCACCTTGAGTAGATCAAAACTCAGAAGGAAGGATCCCATCTGAATGCTAGATTCTCCTTTGGGGTCTTAGCCCCTATCATTCTGTTCCAAACATTGCTAGAGTTTATATGTGGAGCTTTACTGTCTCAGAGGCAAAGTAGGAAAAACCTAAGACCTGGCTATTCAAACTGCCTCACATGTCCCCATGGAAGTCTGTTGCCCTCAGCTTTTCATAAAAATAAACAGAAAAGCAAGAAAACATACAAAAAAAAACAGAGATGTTGCAAATAATGTCTAAGAAAGGCTCATTCCCTTCCTTCTCAGATTCTTTAGCAGAAAGAAAATTGCTTGGTTGTTAAGAAAGGGTATTAAAAATCTGGCCCCATCATCAATCAGCCATACGTTTATTCAGTGACTACATGTGTTCTAAGTTGGTGCTATTGAGGAAAAAGAATAAATATAAGGCATGGTTCCTGGTCCCCAAGAGCTTACAGTCTATTTGGGGCCACAAGAATGTGATCATACACTCGAGAGGGGCAGAAGGGACCTTGATTATTTAATCCAACCTGCTCAGATGAAGAAACTGGGGTTCAGAGAGGTTGACTTACCCAGTGTCACACAGGTAGTAAATAATACAACTGGCATTCATATCCAGGTCACTTGACTCTAAAGAGCTCTCCAGGGCTGCAATCCACTACAGCTGCCTACCTTGTAGGAATCAGTGTGAGCTGCAGGAGCCAGGGAAAGCTTTGTGGAAAAGGGAAGATTGAGTTGAAGAGTAGGATTTATGAGGGCAAAGAAGCCAGGAAAAGTCTTTTGGGAGCAGGGAACAACATTAGCAAGAGTCAACAAGGGGTGAGTAGAAAAAGCATGGCCTGGGAATAATGAGAAGACCAGTCTCATTTCTCAAGCAGGCTGCACGTTGAACTTGTACATCATGCCCCAGAACCTCTTTTTCCTGGAAGATCATTTCAGCCCTGGAATTCATACCTTGGAAGTACTCTCCCAGCCCCTTCCTTCTGATTGGCTTCCATTTAAGGAGGATACCAAAGTCAACCAATCCTCTCTTGATTTTTCAACAAGCTGTAATCAGTATTTCTCCATCATATCCTTCACCCTGCCCCCCTTTCCAGCATTTTCTTTGCCCCTTAGAATATCAGCTCCTTGAGGGCAAAGACTGTCTTCCTTTTTGCCTGTATTTGTGGGGGCATTGAAAAATATATATATTCCCAATTATCTGCAAAAAAACCAATTTGTAGTATTTTTTTAAAATGTAGAGTCCTAAATTCTCTCTCTCTCTTCCCTCGCTCTTCTTTGAGAGGGCAAACAATTTGATATAGATTATACATGTACAGTTTGTTTGTATTTGTATCCATAATATTTCGAACAGTGCTTAGCACATAGTGAATAACACATAGCTTTTTCCTCTGATTCTAGAATATCAGGGCAGTTTTCCTCAATAATTTCTTGAAAGATTATATCTAGGCTCTTTATTTTGATCATGACTTTCAGGTAGTCCAATAATTCTTAAATTATCTCTCCTGGATTATTTTCCAGGTCAGTTGTTTTTCCAATGAGATATTTCACATTCTCTTCTATTTTTTTTTCATTCTTTTGATTTTGTTTGATTTTTTCATGATGTCTCATAAAGTCATTAACTTCCACTTGCCAAATTCTAACTTCTAAGGAATTATTTTCTTCAATGAGGTTTTCTATCTCCTTTTCCATTTAGTCAATTCTACTTTTTAAGGAGTTTTCTTCAGTGAATTGTTGTATACTTTTTCCATTTGGCTAATTCTGCTTTTCAGGACATTCTTCTCCTCACTGGATTTTTGTGCCTCTTACCATTTGACCTATTATTCTGTTTTTTAAGTTATTTTCTTCAGTATTTTTTGTGCCTCCTTTACCAAGCTGTTGACTCTTTTTTCCATAATTCTCTTACATCACTGTCATTTCTCTTCCAAGGTTTCCTCTACCTCTCTTCCTTGATTTTAGACATGTTTTTTGAGCTCTTCCAGTCATATTTTTTCTTTGAGGTTTTGAATACATGAATTTTTACTTTGTTGTCTTCTCTTGAGTGTGTGTTTTGGTCTTCCTTGTCACAATAGTACCTTTCTATGGTCAGAATTTTTTTTCTGTTTGTTCATTTTCCAGCCTATTTCTTGATTTTTAACTATGTGCTAAAGTGGGGCTCTGTTTCCCAAGTGGAGGGGATGTTGTCCCAAGCTTCAGGATTTTTGTGCAGCCATTTGCAGAGGTAATTCTGGGGACCTGTAAGTTTTTGGCTCTTCCAAGGTGTTATGATCTAGGGAGAGGTGTGTTTACTACTCTCTTGTACCATAAGCACTCTTTTCAACCCTGGGAACTGTGACCAGGATTCCTGCTTCCCTGGAGCTGCAAGTTCTGCTGTGCTAGTGCTCCTCCTCACCCTGGGATTGCCTCCCATGACTGCAACACAGATACAAATACAGGCATCGCAACAGAGTCCTGCCCCTGATGCCAGCAAGGGGACCTCTGTAAATCTCCTTCTGACTCATTGTCCAATCCCCTCATTGTCTGTGGATGAAGATGTCTGGAAACTGCCACTTCTGCCATTGATTCAGTTATCCTGAAACCTGCTTCTGGTTTGCTGGGGCTGCACTGCCTGCACTGAACTGCCCTCCTCTTTCACCCTGGTGCAACAGAGCTTTCCTGTTGACCTTCTAAATTGTCTTGGGTTAGAAAATAGTTTCACTACATCTTTTTGTGGGTTCTGCTGCTCTAGAATTTGTTTAGAGTCATTATTTAGGGGTATTTTGAGGGGTTTGAAGGAGATCTCAGGTGAGTCCTTGCCTTTACTCCACCTTCTTGGCTCTGCCTCAACACATAGCTTTATAAATCCTTGCTGACTAACTGAGCCTGCATGAAATAGAGGATCTATATTAAGGAGAGATGGGAAATCAGGTTAGTTAGGTAGAATGTGGTCAGATTATAGAAGGCATTAAAGTCAAGCCAAGGAATTTGGACATTTTTTTCTTCTATAGGTAAGGGATAACTATGGAAATTTTTGGAGCAGAAGGCATGTTTAAGTATTGTATGGTCCATAGAAATGAGAACATGTAGGTGCTGAGTTAGCTGTCTATGACCACTTAGAAAAGTGGCTCCTCCACACAATTGTCCAGCCAGTGTTTGAAGCAGCTGAACTGAGAGATGGTCAAAACAAGGATATGCAAAAGTATATGTATACAGGTGAGGAACATTCTGTGTGACCACATGACAAAACACACAGACATGCATTCTATATTATCTAATTTTTTTACATTATAATTTTATGTCACCCACATCCTTTCTCTCCTCCACAAGCACAGATCAGTAATGTCACTTTCATCTCAGAAGGACAGTACTATTATTAGTAAGGAAAATGAAGAGTTGGCCTTGTGCCCATGTTACAGATGAAGGAAATGAGGCGCAGAAAAGATAGTGTCATTCAAAGACACACAGCAAGTGTTACTGGCAGAACTGAGTCCAGGTCTTTGAACCGGCTGCCTTGAGCTGTGTACTAGATCATCCTGCATAGATGATTCTTAAAATCACAGAAAATTAAACCAAAGGAAGCTGAGAAATCACCTAGTTCACCCCTCCATTTATTTTTACAGAGGACAAAATGGAGGCCAAAGAATTTGACTCTGATAGCCACGTGAATTCCATCTGGGTAGTAAATCCAGGACTCAAACCCATGTCTTACAAAGACTCATCCTCTGGATTAGCCTATGGCTTTGTATGCCCTCTGAATTGACCATTGAGCCAGCACACTAACTCCATGTTCCCTATAAGATACCTAACATATTGTCGGTTTTCAGTTAAAAAACCCCACAAATGCTATTAATAGCAACTAATTAATTTTTAAGTCTTGCAACCAGATCTTACTTGCCAGACCTTATTGCTCCCACTTTGGTTTATGTTTTTTAACCAAAAAACAGACACAAGAACATGCCACCACACACTCTTCTAGTTACTAAACACTTTTGCTGTTTTCAGGACCACAGGGGTCAGTAAGAGAGGCCTGTTAGCTTTCCTTCCTGTCTTCATTCTCAAGGGAAGAGAACAAGCTGGTCCCTGACTCAGAACTGAGGATTGTAGCTGGCAGTCCCCTCTCTGTGTCCAGCACCAAGGAACAGAGCTTGTCTGTTTTCTCCCCAGGGCTAGGAATGAGGAAGCAGGGGAGACAAGGAGGGAGGGATCTAGACGAAATGGAGGCATGGAGCAAGTCTGAAAGGTTGACTCTGGGGTTGCTCCCCTGGAAACTATGAAAAAGAATTTGGATTAGAAGTAAAGACAAGGGAAAGGAAGAAGGTTGTCCTGATCCGCAGCCCCAAATCACAGCAGACATGAGCCAGAGAGGAAGAGGGAACAGAGGCCCTGCTTCTCCTGTTTGCTTTGTCCTCAGGGGAAGCCAAAGTTAACACTGAACAGCCCTTCCCCTTCCCAAGTTCCACCTGAAAGTTGAACAGAGGGAAACAACAGAGAGAGAGGAGATATGATACATTTGACCAGAAATGAGCTTTGTGATAACAGGCCCTGCTTAAGGCAGCCAAATAACCTTTATGGGCTTGGTGCTATGCAGAAGTAAACTGCACAAGACATTACTCTGCCCATTAGAAACTTCCACTCCAAGCAAGGTGAGATAGACAAAGAGAGATGGGATGGGATGAAGGAAAGGGGAAAAGAATGTCCTTCTGTTTATTGTATATTCTTATAGACTCAGAGATTTTTTTGAGCTAGAATAGACCTTAGGGGTTATTTTGTCCTAACCCTCCGTTTCACAGATTAGGAAACTGAGACCCAGCGAGGAGAAATTACTTTCCAGAGGTCATGAAGACTAGACCCCAGGCCTTCTGACTTTAGGATTTCCAACTCTTCTTTTGGTTATTCATTTGACTATTGATTTTCTACATTGCTACATTGCCCCTGACATAAGAGGTACTTTAAAAATATTTGTTGAATTGTTTCAGATTGAACTAGACCATAAACTATCTGAAGGCAGGAGACCCTGCCTTATTCACCTTTGCATTCCTAGGACTTGCTCCAGTAGACTTTGACTGGGAATTCAACAAACACTGGTTTATTGAAGATATTTTAGGGGTTTCCTTATTTTTTAATTTTTTAAAAAATAAATTGACTTATTTACTGAAATTCCCCAGAGTGAACTGAAATCTAAGATAAACCCAGGTAGTTTTTAGGAATTCTATTTCATACTTAATTACTGGAGAGGTTCTTATGACTTCCCCCAACATCTCATCTGGGGTTGAGAATCACACATAAGGTGCACAGGTTGTAAACCTGGTTCCCCCTTTCTGCCCCATGTACCTCCAAAATCATCAGCTCTTTGGGGCTGCACAGCTAACCACAAAGGAGCAGACTATGAGATATAAAGGAACCTGGAGATGTAACTGGAGATGTCAAAAGAGCATTCTGTAATCAGATGTGACATCAGGGAAGGAAAGAAGAGGTAGATGGAGATTCCTGGAGCTTCACAAGAGGAGAAGGTGGTCATAATGACTTTGAATAAAGCAGGGAACTGATCTTACACTTCTCTGAGTCCACTCCTATCTTGACATAGGTCAAGAAAGTTCTAGGAATTTTCCCCTTCCCTCTTCCAGTAACCCCTTGAAGAAGAGAATGGTGAGACACACTGAGTACTGATCTGGACATGGGTTCTGGGGACTTAGCTAGATCACAGATTTACTGTGACATGAAATCTCTGCAACTGCCTAAGCCCCAGTTTAACATCTATAAATAGGATAAACACCAAACCACTTGTTTTAAGCTCTTAGGAATGAATGAATTTAAATATTTTGAATCTCTGAGAAAGAAGGTTAAAAATAAAAATGAAATAAAAAAAAAGAAAAAGGGCTATGTGCAGGGGGTGTGCTGGAGCCAGCTCTAACTGGCTTTAAGAGGCTTTGTAAAATTTTCAATGTGAGTATTTATGCCTCAAAAATCAGCAATCCCTATATAACAGGAGTTGGTTTATTACTTTGTTAATTGTCTAGGCTTAAGAAAGTGTTAATAATGCAGATTAAGCTTAAAAGTGTGTCTGCCTACATCACCCCCTCTCTATTAAACATTTACTAGCTAGTGCTTCTCTGGCTATATGTATGGGTCCTATGCTCTAGAACAGAGGTATCAAATACCCAGCACTCAGCCTCAAGAGGCCACTAATACTCTCATGTCTACACAAACAATATTGAAATGTAGTTGGGAAATATTTAACAAAAATCAATAAAAATATAATAAAACAGATAATATCAATACGTGGTTTTGTAAGTCAAAATTTCCCCACTTTGCCCCCACTCATTTTATTTGAATCTGACACCACTGTCCTATTTTGTGTGAGGATGGGCCCCCTTCTGGTGGACTGAATATCCTTCAGCAAAGGGTCAAAGCACATATAACCCACAGAGAGGGGCCAATCAGTCAACAAGTATTTATATTTATAGAAAAGTTTATCTTTATATGTTTATATAAGTTTATATTTAGAAGTCATGGGCCGATCTCTTCACATACACTAGGAGAAGGTTCCTGATATACACAATACAAAAGATTATCTCATTTATGTATATTTATCTTTACCATTGAGACTTACATTCAATGGAAAGAGTTGAAATGATTCAAGGGACTGAAAACCTATAGATTTGAAATCCATAGCACCAGAGAAAGAGAATCTTGTTTGGGTTTTAACCTAGAGGTTCAGCTTTAGGATTTGTCTTTTTTTAAAAATTAGAGAATCAATCAATAAGCACTGATCAAGTATTTACAATGTTTCACATTACTTTGCCACGCCCTCACAACGTCCTACTTTTCAGCTCCCTATTTTGTAAGAGTTTAATAAATGTTTTGTCATTTGGTCATTCATTGTTTCATTCATATGGTGGGCACGATGCTGAATGCTAGGGAAACAGACAAAAAGCAAAAACTCCTGTCTTTAAGGAGCTTAGATTCTAATGGATGAGACATGTATGTCACTTGGCACATACAAAATACATACAAAGTAGATGGAAAGTATCATCAGAGTGAAAGACATTAGCACCTGTGGAAATTGAGAAAGGTCTCTGGCAGAAGGTGGCTTTTAAGCTGAGTACTGAAAGAAGTTTAGGATTCTAAGACATGGTACTTTCTAGGAATAGGGAACAGCCAGTCCATAGGCAAAGAGGTGGGAAATGCAGTCATATGCATGGAACAGCACATAGGGCAGGATAAGACTATCTTACTTTTCTATTTGTATCTCCAGTGCTTTGCACATAGTAAGAACTCAACAAATGTTTAATTCATTCATAGAATGCATGAAGGTGAGTAATAGGCAAGAAGATTGGAAAGGTGGGAATTGGCCAGGTTGTGAACAGCCAAACAAGGAGGTCATAGGGAGCCTCTGGAAATGGTTGAATTTAAGGAAGACATGGAACAGAACTATTCTTTTTTTTTTAAATTAATTTGTTTTCAGTTTTCTATAATCATTTTCATAGGTCTCTCCCTCCCTCACACTCCTTCCCCAAGACCACATGCAATCTTATATGGGTTCTACACATACATTGTCTTTTTTTGTTTGTTTATTTATAACTTTTTAGTTTTCAACATTCATTTCTACAAAATTTTGAGTTCCAAATTTTCTCTCTATCTCTCCCCTCCCCCACCCCAAAATGCCATGCATTCTAATTACCCCTTCCCTTAATATGCCCTCCCTTCTATCACACCCCTCCTTTCCCTTATCCCTATCTTCTCTCTTTTCTTGTAGGGCAAGATATATTTCTATACCCCATTACCTGTATTTCTTATTTCCCAGTTGTGTGCAAAAACAATTCTGAATACTTGTTCCTAAAACTTTGAGTTCCAACTTCTCTCCCTTCCTCCCTCCCAACCCATCCCCACTGAGGAGGCAGGCAATTCAGTATAGGCTATATATGTATGGTTTTGCAAAAGACTTCCATAACAGTCATGTGTAAAACTAACTATATTTCCCTCCATCCTATACCGTCCCCCATTTCTTCTATTTTCTCTTTTGACCTTGTCCCTCCCCAAGAGTGTTTACTTCTAATTGCTCATTCTTCTCATTAGCCCTCCCTTCTATCATCCCTCCCACCCCACTTCTTCCCTTCTCCCCTACTTTCCTGTAGAGTAAGATAGATTTTCATTCCAAATTGAGTGAGCATGTTATTCCCTCCTTAAGCCAAATGTGAAGAGAGTAAGCTTCACTTTTTCCCTCTCACCTCCTCCCTTGAAAAATCTTTTTCTTGTCTCTTTTATGAGAGATGATTTGCCCCATTCCATTTCTCCCTTTCTCCTCCCAATATATTCCTCTCTCACCCCTTAATTTTATTTTTTAAGATATCATCCCTTCTTATTCAATTTACCCTGAGCTCTCTATCTCTGTGTGTGTGTGTGTGTGTGTGTGTGTGTGTGTGTGTGTGTAATCCCTCCAACTACCCAAATACTGAGAAAAGTTTCAAGAGTTACAAATATTATCTTTCCATGTAGGAATGTAAACAGTTCAACTTTAGAAAGTCCCTTATGATTTCCCTTTCCTGTCTACCTTTTCATGCTTCTCTTGATTCTTGTGTTTGAAAATCAAATTTTCTACTCAGTTTTTGTCTTTTCATCAAGAATGCTTAAAAGTCCTCTATTTCATTGAATGATCATTTTCCCCTGAAGTATCATACTCAATTTTGCTGGGTACATGATTCTTGGTTTTAATCCTAGTTCCTTTGACTTCTGGAATATCATATTCCAAGCCCTTCAATCCTTTTATGTAGATGCTGCTAGATCTTGTGTTATCCTGATTGTATTTTCACAATACTTGAATTGTTTCTTTCTAGTTCCTTGCAATATTTTCTCCTTGACCTGAGAATTCTGGAATTTGGCTACAATATTCCTAGGAGTTTCTCTTTTCAGATCTTTTTCAGAAGGTGATCAGTGGATTCCTTCAATATTTATTTTGCCCTCTGGTTCTAGAATTTCAGGGCAGTTTTTCTTGATAATTTCATGAAAGATGATGTGTAGGTTCTTTTTTGATCATGGCTTTCAGATAGTCCCATAATTTTTAAACTATCTTTCCTGGATCTATTTCCCAGGTCAGTCAATGAGATATTCCACATTATCTTCTATTTTTTCATTTTTTTGCTTGTTTTGTACTTTCTTGGTTTCTCATAAAGTCATAAGCTTCCATCTGTTCCATTCTAATTTTTAAAGAACTATTGTCTTCAATGAACTTTTGAACCTCCTTTTCCATTTGACTAATTCTGATTTTTAAAGCATTCTTCTCCTCATTAGCTTTTTGGACCTCTTTTGCCAATTGAGTTAGTCTAATTTTTAAAAGTGTTATTTTCTTCAGCATCTTTTTGGGTCTCCTTTAGCAAGCTGTTGACTCATTTTTCATGATTTTCTTGCATCTCTCTCATTTCTCTTCCCAATTTTCCCTCCACCTCTCTCACTTGATTTTAGAAATCCTTTTTGAGCTCTTCCATGGCCTGAGACCATTGCATATTTATTTTGGAGATTTTAGATGCAGAAGCCTTGACTTTTATGTCTTCCTCTGATGGTATGTATTGTTCTTCCTCACCCAAAAGGATGGAAGAAAATACGTGTTCACCAAGAAAGTAACCTTCTATAGTCTTATTTTTTTCCCTTTTGGGGGTATTTTACCAGCCAGTTACTTGACTTTTGAGTCCTTTGTCAAGAGTAGGGTATACTCTGTGGACCTGTAAATTCTCAGGTCCTCCAAGGTGGCACAATCAAGGGAGAGGAGTTTACTCCTCTCCTGGCCTGTGCTCTGGGTCTGAGAGCAACCAGAAGCACTCTGTTCTGCCCAGGATCTGCCAGCAGGATTCCCTCTCCAGAGCCACCCTTAGCTCTACCGCCAGCATTCTTTTGCCACCCAAGAGAGCCACTCAGGGCTGAGTTTCAGATCAGCTGCTCAATTCCCCCAGGGTCTTTAAGCAGAGAACTCCAAAAATGGAAGCTGCTGTAGTAGCTGCTGCTGGCAGGTCCAGACTGTGTTCCCTTCTCACTCAGTTGAAAGAGTTTTCTCACTGACCTTTGATACTGTCTTTGACATTTGTAGATTGAGCTATCTGGGAACTGCTGCTGCTGGTGGTACCCTGAGGCCTTCTCTGGTCCTGTCCCTGCCACCCACGCTGGTCTGTGCTCCACTCCTCACTCGGTGTGATAGACCATTCCTGTCAGCCTTCTAGGCTATCTTGGGCTGGAAATCTTTTTCACCTTGTCGTTTTGTGGATTCTGCTGCTCTAAAATTTGTTTAGAGTCATTTTTACAGGTATTTTATGGGCTATGTAGGGGAGCTTCTACAGGTCCGTCTTTCTACTCTGCCTTCTTGGCTCCACCCCCCAAACCCCCACATACATTCTTATTAAACACATTTTCACATTAGTCATGTTACATAGAAGTATTAGGAGAAATAATGAGAAAAAAACAAAACAAAACATAACACAAGAGAAAATATTCTGCTTCATTCTCCATTCCAATTCCATAGTTCTTTCCCTGGATGTGGATGGTATTTTACCTCAAGAGGCCATTGTCAATGTTTTAGGTCCTTGCATTGCTGTGAAGGCCTAGGTCTACCAGAGACACTCCTTACACACTGTGGCTGTTACTGCGTATAATGTTCTACTGGTTGGAGCAGAACTATTCTTTAGGAAAATCACTTTGGCACCTGTGTGGTCCCCAACTGAGTGGGGAGAGACTTGAATCAGAGAGAGCAATGAGAAGGTCAGGGGCATTTCTAAAAGAGGTGTTACTTTTTAAAAAAAAATCTCTAATATATCCTCTTAAAGGAAGAACTAGCATTAAAGTGTGAGATTAGGGTTTTCAAAGGGAAGATTATGGGGAGGGCATATTGTGTATCTGGAGATAGGAAAATTTAAAAACATGATGAAAGTATAATACAAAGAAGTTTTGCAGTCAGGAGATATAAGTTTGTATCTTGACTCTACTGTTTAACTAGATGCATGACCAAGGGCAAGTCCACTGCTTATTTCTGGGCCCTGGGTTCTTCATCTTGAAAATGAGAGGATTGGACTAGGATAACCTATTAGGTCCCTTTTCTGGTGAACATCTATGAATTTCTAGGAACATCTGTGCCTATGATCTCTTCCAGTTGTAGTATAAATCCTGCTACTCTAAATGAGCTTACAAGCAAAATAATGAGCCCATTTCCAGAGGCTTAATGGCAGGACTGAAAGGTCAGCCCTTTTGCCTTCCTAAGCCCAAAGGTTGTAGCTTACTAGCTCTTTTCTTGCCAGCCCAGGCATAAATGGTGGGTGGATGTTGGCCAGCCAACAACAGTTCATGTGAAGGTCTTGCACAATAAACTCCCACAAAAACCCACTTACACACCTACCCATTTGCCATTTTTCCTGGGGTGATTAGAGTTGGATCAAGTTACAGGTGAGTATTCAACTCTCTCTTCTCTGTTCTGCCCCACCCTGTCCCACCCCAGCAGGAAGAATTCAGCAGGAACACCTAAAGAAGCCAACACCTCAAAAGGCAAGGGAACAGACGGAGCAAAAAAAATTGAAATAAATAAATACAATTCCATTTAGAGGAAAGGGAATAAAAAAATCCACTCTCTTTACCTCCTCCCAATCCCAGAAACCTGTGAGTTATGTAAATCTATGTAAATCAGGCCACTGTAGCAAAAGAGGACCTCATTCTATAAAATGCTACATGTTTTCAGAGTAGAAAGAAGGATTTGGATGGGGCTTCTTTGTGGAGGGTTTGATTTCTGGCAGAGTAGGGGCAGTGGGAAGAAGAGAGAGGTGAAGGACAGCTGCAAGGTGAGGAAGCAAGATACAAGCAAACAAAGAAAATGGAATGAAGATGGGATCGGAGAGAAGGGAGAAAAGAATCCAGCCCATGGAGGGTCATTCCCGATGGCCCTTCTCAGGTCAACCCAGTTCAACCACCTCAGCCTTCAAAGAGCTTAGAAATAAAATGATTAGCTGCCTCTCTTTCTGATTCTTGGTGATTTGGTATAAAGTCAGTAAGTGTAACAAGAACAGGAAGAGAAGAAGAAAGGAGGGGTTATAGGAAAAGAACTGAACACACCTCAGTGTAAGTCCCAAAGAGAGAAGTCTGCCAAACTAAATGTGAGGACCTCTCAGAGGAAAAGGGAGTGGTAAAATACAGGTCTCAAAGGATGGCATTTGAAGGACCCTTCAACAAAATGCATAGACTGACTTCTTCCCTTCGGGCCCTTAGTTCAAAGAATAGAAGGACTTTCTTGCTTCAGAAAAGAAGAAAGTTAATGACTTTATCACCAATTTGCAATAATAATTTTTTAAAGGTTTGCTCTTATTTTTGAGAACCACAGGTCTGGATTTGGATCCTTGGTTCCTCCCCAGTCTGTCTTCATCCTAGCTCTTTGGACAACTTGTTCTCAGTTCACTCTCAGAAATAGGATCTCTGGCTTCTAGACCAAATGAGGTCAGTGGACAAATGTAGTGGAAGCCTGACAGTTCTAGTTAGTTGAAGAATTTTGGAATGCATCGAAGAACACAAGGGAAGGAAGAGAGTGATGATGAGAGGGAGCTGAGGATGGGGAAAGAGAGGGGACACATCCACAGAGTAAGAACACTGTAGTATGGATCCTTGGAAGGTTGGACTTATACTGGACAGAAACTTGGTTCTGGACTCATGAAGTCATTAATCTGTGGTCTAGACAACCAAAGTGAGTAACTGTTTTTTATTTGTGAGTAAGGCCAAATTGTTGGGGGCCCTGATTCACTTGAAAGTGGCTTGGATTAGTACCAGGGCAATTTCGTCCCTAGGACAGACTTCTTGGTGCTACTGTCTGGTCTTGGTCCTGTATATCTCCAGCTCAAGAAAAGGAAAATGCCAAAAGCACACTTCTGTTCCCTGGAAATTCACAGTTTGTTAGCTTTGAGTCGCAGAGTCACAGAGCCACCAGACAAAACTGGACTCTCTCACTTATCAATCAAACCAGTAACTTCCTATCTCCTAGGGGCATTTCAAAGTTTTTGTCTTCCAATGACAAAATTTAGGTCAGGCCTAGAATCTTAGATGTGGAAAGGATCTTGGAGATCATTTAGTACAGATCCTTCATGCCTTAGAGGAGACAACTCAGGCCCTGGGGTGAAAGCTCTCGCCCAAGACTACACAACTTCATTTGTGGCAGAACCAGCACTAGAACCTGGTTTCCTGACTTAAGTCCACTGTGTCTTCCATTTTTACATACAGTTCAATTAAGACTAGCTACTGCTGAATGCTTTTGTGAAGTCTGCTTTAAATGGATCATTCTTGATCTCTGTGAAAGATCCTGGTACTTGTTTACCAAATCAAGTTTTAGACAAAAGAAAGATCCTTTGTAAATACCACATGGCCCACCCTTCTTCCTCTTCTGCACCATTTCTTGCTATTACTCCTAACACCCAATTTTAGAGATGCAGAGGATGGGCCATTGCTAGGTAGCTAGAGGGCAGAGTAAATAGAACACTGGAAGACCTGAGTTCAAATGCAGCCTTAGACATTTCCTAGCTGTATGATGCTGGGCAAGTCACTTAAATTCTGTTTGCCTCAGTTTCCTCATCTGTAAAATGAGAATGATAATAATAGGACCTACTTCCTGTGGTTGTTGAGGATCAAATGAGATAATTGTGAACAGTCCCTGGCACACAGTAAGTACTATATAAATGTTAGCTATTATTATAGCATAAATGAATCACTTTGCAAACCTTGTAAGTGCTACATAAATGCTAGCTGTTATTATTGTGGTTATTACCACAGTGATTCCCCACCCATAGCCCAGGCCACTGAAAGAAGCTCTGCAACCCACCATTTCCTAGGTAGTATGTTATGCCATGTGCCATTGATGTGTCAGGATGCCCTGATATTCTTCAGTTTCCTTTGTCAAGCTTTAACCAAAAGGGCTAAAGGTGGTACTGACCATGATGTACCAAGAAATACTGATGTACTCGACATACAATTGAGGAAAAGAGATGTGAGGAGTGATAGACTGGTGAAGGAAAAAATTGGGAAACACAGAAAGGCCTTCTGGATGCCCTCAAATCAGCTGAGGTGTTAACTCTACTACTCCCACTAGTTCTAAGGAGCAAACCAGGGAAAAGCTTGGATACTGTTCTAACCAACTAGTCCTAGGCTGTATACAACCTTGGACAATTCACTGACCCCTCTCTAGGTTTCAGTTTCCTTCTCTGTATAAAAAGAGATTGGGCTAGGTGACCTCAAGGTCCAACATTTCAGATTCCAAGATCCTTTCAGCTCTCATATTCTGTATTCCTAGCTTCCCTTCCTAGCTTAGACATGCTATGATTCTACCAGAAAAACACACACAAAAAACTTGAAACATAGATACCACCAGAGCTCTGATAGGACAGTGAGTATGGGGCAGTCATCCCAGTTTAGCAAGAGTGATCCTGGGGGACAAGACATGTGGAGACCTCCCCCATCTCCCAAATTCCACAGCTGTCCACCCAACCCTGATTCCTTCCTTCCCTCAGGCCTGCCTCCCTCCCCCACACCCTGGCCCAGTCACTAACCCATTTGCTGAGGCTTCCGGCCAGCAACACCCCCCCTACACACCCCCACCTCAAGAAAATCTGTGGCCCTGGCTTGCCTCTGGCTGAGTGTTTTTCTCCCAGTTCTGGTACATGTGTGCACATATGCCTTTTTAAAAACCTTGCTCTAGAAATTCTTCTCCCCAAGCCCACTCCCCCCACCCCCACATACTCTCCACTCCCCAGATGAACAGAGGGTGAGTGTGTGTGTGTGTGTGTGTGTGTGTGTGTGTGTAGAGAGAGAGAGAGAGAGAGAGAGAGAGAGAGAGAGAGAGAGAGAGAGAGAGAGAGAGAGAGAGAGAAAGGGGAAAAAGAGGGAGAGAGGGGGAGAGGGGGAGAGAGAGGGAAAGAAAGAAAAAGGGGAAAAGAGGAAGAGGGAGGAAGAGAAAGGGGAAAGGAGAGGGAGGGAGGGAGACAGAAGGAGGGAGAGAGAGGGGGAAGGGAGGGAGGGAGATAGGAAGAGGGATAGGAAGAGGGAAAGGGAGAGAGAGGAAAAGAAGAAGAGGGAGGAAGAGAGGGAGAGAGGGAAAGGGAGAGAGGGAGAGGGAGGGAGAGAGAGAAGGTGAGAGTGAGAGAGAGAAGGTGAGTGAGAGAAAGAGAGAGAGAGAGAGAGAAAGAAGAGAGAGAGAGAGAGAGAGAGAGAGAAATGCAAATATTTTTTATCCTCCTTTCTTTTAAATACTGAAACCAGCCTTGACAGAGCCTGAAAATAAATGGCACCGACTCGCTGGGATTTCAAATTCCGTGATTAAGGGCTGAAGCAAATACTTTTTCCCCCTCCCTTCCCTGGGCTGATAGAGCACGCAGGGGCTGAGGACAGCTTTTTGCTTAGCTGCCAGAAGCTCTGATATGCTGAGCTTCCACTGCCGAGAGAGAGAGATTATTCTCTGGATCTCCCAGGTTGTTTATCAGGAGCGCTCACTACAGCAGCCGCTAAACCAGTTTAAATCCCCCTCCCCAGATCCCCACCCCTCCCATTCCAAGGAAAAAAAAATTTTAAAAGAAAAGAAAAGAAGAAAGGAAGGGAGGAAAGACAGAAAGTGCTGTGGAGAAGTGGGCTCTCCCCTCCTCTCCTCTTCTTTAACCTCAGAAGCAAACAGAGGACAGACTGCAAAGTTGAGAATGAGGGGGAAGAGAGAGAAAGGAGAGGGAGAGAGAGGCTTGATCAACAAGGAGAGGAGGTGAGCAGGTAGGAGGAAAGAAGGTTTGTGTTGGATTCATGAAACAACAGGCTTAGAATCCCCATGCCTTGCTTTGCAGGGGTGGGGGGAGAACAGGATAGAGGACTTGGGAGGGAGGCGGATGCTTGAATGCAGCAATAACCCAGCTCCCCACGCATCCCAGAGCTCTCTCTCTCATTCCCCAAGCAGCTCAGACAGGTTCTGCATTCTTGCCAGTGTCATCCTGGTCCCCAGGAGGTTTGAGCTCTAACGAGGAGCTCCCACCTACCTCTCTGTCTCTGAGGAAAGGGAGCAGACCACAAGAAACTGCTCGCCAGGGAGGAAAATGACCTGGAAAATGACCAAGCTCCTTAGACACAACTGTCCATATTCATAGACAGATTAGATACTTGCCTGCTGGAATAATGTGAAGGACATCCTGATGATCCCCAACAACTCATATTCATGCACCAAAAACATGTCTCCCACCAGCCTGTCACTGATGCTCAGAAAATGCATCAGTAATTCATTCCTTCATATTCATTGTTATCATTTCCTTGGGGTTCTCCTACATCAATATCACCTGGGAGAAATCACTGAGAGACACTATCACCATGGCTTATTACTTTTCTAGATGATATATGAAGGAGGGGCAATTGGAAGGCATGGGGTAGCTGGCTAGGGGAGTAGGTCATGGAGAAAGAAAAGTGGAGAGAGGAAAGGAGAGAACCAAAGAAAAACTTCAAATAATTCACAATATGGCCAGAGACAACGCTCAGATCACCAAGACCTACCCTCATGAATTCTGGCCCATATAGACATCCCCGATGATAAACTAAAATGACAGAACACTAAGTTTCCAAGTCATAAATTGTTCCATTTAGCTACTGAGACGTTAGTCCTGTCCGATTGACTTTTGGTGTTAATGACTAGGCTTCTGTCAACGAAGCATTAGAAATAAAATCAAGCCACAAAGGTATCCTGATGGTGGCATGCAAGGCAGTTTACAGTTCCACGGTGTCAACCTCTGCCCAATGTAGACAGTGTTAAAGGCTACTATCAGTATTTCCTTTACTATATAGTGTTTGACACATGGTAGGTGCTTAATAAATGCGTGTTGATTGATTGACTCATCCATATAAGAGGCATGAATAACAGCTATGAAGATTAATTTTTGACTCCACCTAAGCACAACACTTACAATTAAGGTAGCTGCCACTACAATGGTAGTGTAGGCTTCCTGATTATATTTCAGTTATGGGATGAGTAAACAATCATCCATATATAGAATTGATCTAATTATTTGTACTTATAAAACAAAAATATGATTATTGAGAAAACAGTTCACACTATTTATCCTTAAATTATATTTTCTACTTATAAGCAACTTAATACCTCACTTAGAATGAAAAATAAAACAGAATGTCTAAGTACAAAGTGGGCACTTCTATTACTACTTAACTGTTACAGACTCCTAACACTCCACTTTTTTTTTTTTTTTTTTACTATCTTCTTTAGTGCCCAGTCATTCCCTTAGTATGTCCCTGCCTTCTCATGCAATTGGATCCCTTCTAGCTCTCTCCTTGGGAGAGACAAAACAGACTAGATCATTCTTAGTTTGCTCTTTGCAGCTCTTTGCTCTTGTTCTTGCCTTAAAAGAGTGATTTACCTTTACACAAAGGAGAAGTATGGCTCATGGATAGATTTTCCTCTTGATGTTTGTCCTATATATGCATTTTACAACCTGAATCCTCAGTTCTTAAAAGGACCAGATCCTCTTTCCTTAACATTTTAAAATCATTTAATTTGGGGGAAATTTTAATTAAATTTGTAAAAAGATGGTTTCTTCATACAATCTTCACAGCAGGATAGTGAAAATGATAGAATTTCTTATGTGAAGGGCAAATTCTCTGTTACATATAGAAGTGGATTTTGATAAGTGCAGAGGAGTGTTCAAGAGACAGGTATTATAGGGAAACAGTAGTCATAACCTCCATTATTATTTATATTCCATGTTAGGGTCAGTCTTGGATTCGTGTTTGTCACAGAAACATAAGATGCCCTCTCCAAGAGGAGTTTTTATTTCTTCAGAAACTAAAACTCCTCCTGTCCTTTGTATGATCTGCTCTATGACATCTGGTCACAGACTTCCTCATAGCTTGCCAAGCAGTTCTCATTCTACCACTACTTGACACATATTAGAAAAGCACTCACTTTTTTTAAGGGGGAATCAGGGTCAATAGGAAAGAGATATCTTTTCAGGAGCTATGGGACAGGTAAATGCCTAGAAGGGGTGAGCTGGGGAATCCGCTTTGTTTTCTGTAGCTTCACTGGGGCTTTCCTTTCCACTTTCAATCTTAATATGACCAAATCTGAATTCACTCCCAACATTCCCATCTCCTTCAATGGCAACACACATTTCTCATCTTTCAGACTAGAAAGAGTAAGCTGCAGAATCTCTCATTTTTTCCATATCCTACATCTTCTTTGTCTAATCTGTCACCAAGTCCTGTGTTTTCTTCCTTTAAAATGTTTTTTCTGTCAACTTCTTTCTCTTGACTTCCTATACTCTTATCTTAATCCATCACCTTTTGCCTTTTGTAGTTGTTCAATAGTTTCCTACTCTCCATGACCCCATTTTGGGGTTTTCTTGGCAAAGATACTGGAGTGGTTTGCCATTACCTTCTGTAGCTCATTTTATGAGGTTGAGTAACTTAGGCAAACAGGCTTAAGTGACATGCCCAGGGTCACACAACTAGTAAATGTCTGAGGCTGGATTTGAACTCATGAGATGAATCTTCCTGATGCTAAGCCCAGAGCTGTATCCACTGCATCACCTACTTGCCCACCTTTTGCCTAGACTATTATAATAAGCTCTTAGCTGATTCTCCCTTCTTCCATTTTTCTTTCCACCAATGTACCTTACATACGGAGCCTGGAAGATGAATCTTTCTTAAAAGCTATTTCACATTACTCCTCTGATCAAGACTTATTGCCTAAAACATCAGATTCAAACTCCTTGAGCTGGCTGTCAAAGTTCTCTACAATCTGTTCTTACCCTACCTATCCAAACTTATTCGCCACCATACCAGACAGGTCAGCTTTGCCTTGCCTTCACACATACTACCTCCATTCCCTTGCCCAAGCTTTTGTTCACGGCTTCTTCCCTCCATTTACAAAGATACTACCCATTCCCCAATACCCAACGTCACCACTAAGCTTTTTCTGGTTGCTCTCACCTGCACTGATCTCTCCCTTCTCCGAAAAGTGGCTTCATTCATTCCATAAACCTTTATTGAACATCTACTGTATAAAGGTAACAACATGCTCTTACTGGCACAGCTAAGTCATTGCTTTAGAATTCCTGGCTGTGTGTTAGTTTTGTATTCTTTGTGAGATCTGAACCTTCTCAAAGGCCAAAAGAAAGACTTACACCTTTCTATATCCCTTATAATCCTAGGCACATATTAGATATTTGTTAACTGGTTGATTCAGTTATACAGGGAAGATATATGAAGGAATGTATGTCCTATGAAGATAGACTAAAAAGTTTAGACTTCTTTAGTCTGGAAAAAAAAAACTAACTGGAATTAAGATTAAAGTCTATAAAGCCTTGAAGGAGATAGTGAGGGTGAACATTGAATTAATAATAATAATAGCTTACATTTGCATAGCGTTTTAAGTTTTGCAAAGTCTTTAAAGACATTATCTCATTTGATCCTCACAACAACCCTATGGGGCAGATTCTACAGATACTGTCATGTTAATTTTACAGATGAGGAAACTGAGGCTGAGAGAAGTCCAATGACAGACAGCTAATAAGCATCAGATGAGAGATTTGAACTCTGGTCTGCTGGATTCCAAGTCCAACACTTTATCCAGTATGACAGCAAATAGATAAATGTTCTACTTTGCACACTGAGAAAGAAACTTTGTAAAGCCCTGAGAAGTATAGGCTGAAAATATAAATAGGTTAGAGAAGGCTTAAATAAACTCATGGATGGAAGATCCACAAATGAAGGGGAGATGTTTGGGGGGACAATTTAAACTTTTAGATGTTGATGTCATAGGAGACAACTATGTCTTTATAAAAACAAACATTCCTTGGGATTTTTGTCTGAGATATAATCTTCCACTGGAAGGGCTTTGGATCTGAATCAAAGTGTTTTCTTTTGTTCTTATGAACAATCTGCAGCACCATGGCACTGGCACTCCCCTTATAACACCTGCTTTCCCCCTGTAAACTCCCTCCCCCATTCTCCAAGACCCAGCTCAAGTACCACCTCACTCAAGAAGTCTAGCCAGATAGAGTAGTAAACAGCCCATATTTGTGAAAAGTGTTTTCTCACAATAGTCCTCTGGGATGGATAGTCAAATTAGCAGTGTTTCATTTTTCCAAATAAGGAAACAGGTTTAGAGAGGTTAAGAGGTAGAGCTTGAGGTCACATAATGTTATAGCTGAAATTCAGTTCTGGCGTCCTGAATCCTCCTCTGAACCCTACTAAGAATTCAGTATATCTTCAATGACTGACCATCTTCTCCCTTGCATTTATGTATACATCAAGTACATATCTTCCCTCGTAGATAGTAAGCTGCTTGAAGTCAGGTCCTGTGTCCTAGTCATCCCTGCATGCCCTAGAGTGGAGGAGAATACTTTGAACATTGTAAGTATTCCATAACAGAGGAAGAGAGGGGAGGAGAGAAAAGAGGATGGGGAAGGGAGGGAAAAGAATTGGGAGGGGAGAGAAGAGGATGGGGGAGGGGAGGAGGATGAAGGAAGGAAAGAAGGAAGGAAGGAAGGAAGGACCCCCACTGGGGGCATCAGGAAAGACAGACAGAAGACACTGTACTATACCATGGTGTCAATAATTCTCCTGCCAGCCATATTAGACTACCCTAGAGACTCAATGAGAATTTACCCAGTGGTGTCTATACTTTAGGCACTAAAGATCTGCCTTCATAGACATTTTCCTGGCCTACTACAGGTAGGCCACAGATAGCTGTGACTGAGTTCCCAATCAAATGTACCTACTCTGGAGCAAACACACAACAAGGAGTCCCAGAAGGAGTGGGAACATCTTATTAATGTTCACTGAGAAGGTGCATTCACTAAGCACATTGTGTTCTGTGAAGCCAGAGAGGGCATTGTTCTGGGCTCTGCCCAGTGGACCATGCAAGAACAGATGCTCCATGTCTCAGCAGCAATGAGAGTCTCTGCCAAAGAAATAACTCTGATTGAGTTGAATTAGAGCCTCCTGGGATTGGATGGTCTCCATAGAGCAGGCCAGACAAATCTCCAGGAGGTTATACGCTAGGCAGCATTTTACAGGAGTGGTAGGAAACCACAGATGCTTCCTCACCCTAGTAAATAATAGTGTAGTCGCAGCTCATAGAGGTAGCTTGGCATAGTAGGTGGACCTGAGTTTCCTCATCTGTAAAATAAACTAGTTGGACTAGGTGACCTCTAAAATCCTTAAAATATTCTTATATTATCTACCTCACAAGATTGTTTTGAGAAAAGTTCCTTATAAACCTTAAAGTGCAATAGGAATGTGAGCTGTCATTGTTATTGGTCACAGATAAAGGAAGTACAAAAGTCTTTATGAGATCTTTGGACTACTTGTCCACCCCAAGGACTTGCCTGTCTCTGACAAGTAGGATTTAATCATCTCAAGGACATTTTCCCAGATAATAGCAGGTGGGCCATAGTGATGCACCAGAATTCCCAACTAACCTCTACCCTTGGAGTCTTCCTTATGATCCAGAAGTGAATGAACAAGAAAATAAGTAGAACACTGAGGTATGCTCTGTGTATCATGTCCTTGTGCCACACAACCTTCATGCCACAGTTCTGGAGGGCAGGACCCATGGGTGCCTGTGTGTGACTACTCTACATGTTAAAGCAGATAAGTGTCCCCAACCCTAACCATTTCTTTAATATTAAAGAAAATACACTAACAGACCCAAAGTATTCATTCCTTCCTCCATCTTTCTAGAGTCTCCTTACACCAAGGGCCTCCTTAGAGGTTTGGCCCCCTAACAGGAATATTGGATTTGGAGTCTGAGCACCAGACTACCTGTGTGACTTTGGGCAAGTCACTCAACCTCTCTGGGCCTCAGTTTCCCTCAGTAAAATGAGGGTATTGAACTAGATTGAACTCAGTTTTTTTCAGGCTGTAAAGGCTGGGATGAGACAAGCTTCAGTAACAGCCTCTCTCTAGCCCATTGGTAGATTTCTTCCTCTTCCACTCTACCCAGGAAGGTCAGCAGTGGTGGTATTCCTTCACTATCACCCCAGGCTGGCCTTACCCACCCACAGGACTCTAGCCACATAATATTCTGGGCCTAGAATAAGCTACAGCATTTCAGTTGGAGAGCTGGATTGAAGGAGAGGAGGAGGGAGCAGATCTTAGCCATCCTGATCACTTCAGAAATTTTCCAGTGTTTCTGTGCCAGCTAGGCTCTTAATAATGTTCCCCAGCTCCCTTAAAGTACAAGGATACATGCGATCCACTTGCATTACAAGGATTTAAAAAAAAACAAAACAGTAGAGTTAAGGCTACTTTCCAATCAGAGGCATCAGGGCCTCAAGAATGAGGCTCTTGTGAGGGGATGTTAATCAAGGCATCTTAAGGAAATGCAAATCAGAAGAAGACTCAAGTGATTAGAAACCTGATCGAAAGCTGGGCTTCAAGTCCTAAAATCTGGAAGAGAGAAGGCAAGAAAGAGACCAAGGGAGCAAACAGCACCAGTACCAGGACCCATTCCTAGCAACCACTGCAGCAGGAAGGAGTTTCTCAGCCCTCAGCTTACAGAGGGCTCCAGTGTATACCAGGACAGTGTGCTGCTGCTGAGAGCTAGGGCCTCCCCAACTTCCAGGTAGAAAATATGGGTTTGAATTAAGCTTCTGCCAATTACTTGATATTAGAAAATGGGGAAGTCATTTCACCCCTCTGAGGCTTGGTTTCCCTTGCTGTAAAATATGGAAAGGAATTGTTTACACTATTTATTTACCTCTGAGTGTTTCTGTAGGGAAAGTGCTTTATAAACCTTAAAATAAAGAAACCTGAGTTATTGTAAAGGGTATGGAAAGCAAGGAAAATAAGGAAGACAGACAGAAAAAGATAAAATATTGGATTCTCTCTCTCTCTCTCTCTCTCTCTCTCTCTCTCTCTCTCTCTCTCTCTCTCCTTAACCTCAGATTTCATTAATACAGAGAACTTCCCAGCAAGACACTCCCCTCTACCCTCTCAGTCCCAACTCTGCAACTTACAAGTTTTAGACAGTTGCCTGGGAACACTGTAAAAGTTCAGTGACTAGTCTGGGCCTCATAGAGGCTATATAGGTCAGCAGCAGGACTTGAACCTAGGCCTTCCTAACAGCAAAGCCAGCATGCTTTATTACATGCTATACTACCTCTCTCCATTCCTACCAAACTCCTTTAACATTAAATAAGATACATCAACAGACCAAAAGAGCACATGTATCCTTTCCATTTGCCTTCCTGTCTCCAAATCAATGATCCTATCCCTGTACCTAGTTTGGAATTCAGGTTCCTGTTTCTACCTATAATGAAACAGGGAACACAGGTCATATGGGTTCTGGACCCCTCCAGGCCCAACAACTTATTAAAAAAAAACAACAACTTGGGATGGCTACAGAAAGGAACATCATAGATAATGCTGTAGCACAGAATATTAAAGGTAGTTCCCTCAGACTGACTAGACCCACCTCCCACTGGTCTCCAATAAAAGACCTACATAGTTGGATTTCCTGATTCAACACCATTTAAATTTTCATTTAATGTCTATTTATAATGTAACCTGGGCATATTGGGCATGCCCAGTTTGCCTAACATGGAGCCTTTTATGTCCCCTACCACATGGGTGGGAGTAGCCTCCTTTGATTGGCTGCCTACATCTTTAAAACTGGTGAGACCAAGCTGTTAGCTCTCTTTTCCAAATCTTTAAAACTGACAAGAATAAGCTGCGGGCTCTCTTTTCCATCACTCTCTCACTAGTTCAGTTCATGGCTTCTTCACCAGAGTGAGCCAGGATCTTCACCCTCTGAACACAGAGAAAGAAAGCAACAGTGGTGAAAAAGAGAGATCACAGCTCAGTCTTGACAGTGAGAGGAGACAACAGTGGCCTCCATGTTAGGCAAACCGGGAATGACTATACATGCCTAGGTTACAAGAAGATCATTGGATTTAGATCTGGAAGGAACCTTAGAAATACCCTAGTCCAACTACCTCATTTTATAGATAAGGGAACTGAGAACCATAGAGGTAAATTAATGTTTCCAAGGTTGTGAGGCAGAGCTGGAATATTAGCTCCGAAGGTCTGGCATCATAGGTCCTTGATTCAGAGCTGCAAAGGACCCCAGAAAGCATCCAGGCCCAATTCCCCCATTTTAGAGATGAGGAAACAGAAGCTCACAAAGGGTAAACCCTCTTGGTTTACCAAGACTTGGGTAAAGTCACACAGGTAGTAAGTATCAGAATCAGGCTTTAAATCCATGTCCTCTGACTCCAGAGCCAGGGTACCACAGACTCTTTCAAATCCAATGCTTTCTCTATTTCTCCACAGAATCTCAGAATAACCTGAAGAATTATCTACTCTAATCTTCTAGTCCTTATAGGACTCCCTTTTTCAACAGCCCTGATAGATGGTTAAACAGGTTCTACTTGAACATTCCCAGTGATGATGAACTCACTATCTCATAATGCAGCCCATCCTATTGTTGGACAGACTTAATTGTTAAGCTCTTCCTTATACTGAGCCAAAAATCTGCTTCTCTAGAATTTAAGATTATAGGCTTCTGGGATTCAGAGTTGAAAGGGACCTTAGAAATTATCTAATCCAACCCTCTCATTTGAGAGATGAGGAAAGATCGGTCCAAATTCTGACTCCTGGAGTCACATACAAATGTCTCTTCTCTTTTCTAATATGGTATTTCTTAAAATATGTGAGACCAGATATAGAGTCCCTCCTCTCTCCACCTCTTCCCCTCACCCTGCCTTCTCTTCTCCAAGCCAAATATTCTTAGTTCCTTCATACAACATAGTGTAAAATCTCTTCATCATCCTGGTTGCCTCCTCTGGACAATCTTCACCTTCCCAACATCTGTCTTAAAGTGAGGCACTGAAAACACACGATGATATCAGTGTTGATGCAGGGGAAGAGACTGAATTTGAAGTCCAAAGACTTTGATTCTAATCTTAGGCCCTCCACTCACTGCCCTAAGATCCTTTAAGCTCTCTGGGTCTCCATTTCCTTTTCTGTAAATTGAAGGGGTTGGATTAAACGACCTTGGAGATCCCTTCCTGCTCTAAATCAATGATTCTATAGTCTTATGACTATACTTCTTGAGCTTGTGGCAAGACAGTATTCCTGTCCTCACCCTCCCTAAACTCCATGTTTGAGCCCCAACCTCAGCTTTTAAAAATATTTCTAGGGATGAATCAATGATGAGTTGAGAACAAACCTTGCTCCCAATTTAAAAGACACCTCAAGCCTAGCCAATTCACTCAGTTCTCTTCCTCCGTGAAACCTACCTCTCTTCTATATACCACATGTATTAAACACAAACACACTCGCAGAGCTGACAGTAATGGTCACACTGGCCACACCCTTGGCATAGCCTGTGCCTTCTGCTCTGAGAGCCAATCCTTCAACATCCTCAGGGGTAGGGGAGTAGGGGTGGAGGAACTGTTGGTGCATTCGTCTGGTAGCCATGCAAAAGGAGATGTAGGGGGTGAAGAAGCCAGCAAGGGAGGGTAGGAAAGGACCAGGAGGAGTCAGTCCATGCACGTCCTGATACCAATTAAGCCCAACCCTGTCGCAAAGGGGGCCTAGCTGAGCTGCATTTATCAGCCTGCCTGGAAGGGGCTTGTGCAAGCTGTCCCCCTGGCTGACGGATTAGACAGCAGACAATTAGGTTTCAGGCGTGCGTGTACACACACACACACACACACACACACACACACACACACACACACACACACACACACACACACACACATCCCTTTCTCCATCCATCTGCAAGGCCAGGCCGACAGAGCACAGTTGTGCCGCTGTCCAGAACCTCCAGATCTGCGTGCAACAGAATAAAAAGAAGCCCCCGTCAGTGCCTTGCCTTTCAGCGCCCGTCGCAAAATGAGCGAGGGTCCCCAAAGGGATGAAGCCGTCACAGTAGAGCTGCTTAACCCCTCACCAGCTGGTTTCCTAGAGCCGCACACAGCTGAGGCTGGGCAGGTCAGGGAAGAACACTCGCTCTTCCAGCTGATGGTCTGAAATTTCTCACAAACCTCAGCAACAACAACAACAAAGCACACATGAATCTTCAGTCTTGTATTCCTGTCCAAAGGAGATGTATGGACGGCACCAAGGAGGAGGAGACAATACGTTGTCCCATGAGATTGGCTCTGGCCTGAAGGTCCACCAGACCCCTTCTTGTCTAGTGAAAAGTGCCCTGGTTAGGAGACCTGGGCTCTAGGCCCAACCTGGCTACTTAGTTCCTCCTAAGAAGTCCTCAATATTTTCAAAAGTAAAGTAAAGGGGTTGACCTTCAGGATTTCTAACATCCCTGCTGACTTAAATTTGAGGATTTTAAGGCACTTAGCCTGAGCCTCCCTGAATCTGTTTCTTCATCTACAAAGTATAGGTGACAATCCTAACCTCTACCAACCTTAGGAATTTGTTGAGAAGACCAAAGGAAATAATGTATACGAAAGCACTTTGAAAATTGTTAAGAGCTTTACACTTTCAGTGTTATTATTGTTCTTTAATATGTGCCACCTGTGACACATACTGGCTATGTGACCACAAGCAAGTCACTAACTTTTCAGGTCTCTAGGAAACTCTCTGAGAGACTATAAATTGAAGAAAAGGTGTCAACTTGCACTAGTAGACAGAATTTCCTCATCTGGGAGCTCCCTATAACAATGAAATCACAGGTCCAGCCCCTGTCCCTATCCTATTATTACTGAGTACTTCAAAAGATCCATTATTTCATTAGTGTGAGTGTTCCAGCCAATGACATACCCTAAGAGATGGTCTTCATGAGTTGCTATGGTTGAAAAACAATGCATTGACCAGTGGCTGAGCTGATGACAGGCCTCTCTGAACTTAGCCATGCTGGGTCTTGGGGGACAGACATACAGGCTGTCACCAGGTCCACACTCCAAGCCTTTTCAGCTTGGTGTCACTCTGCTGGCATGGCCTTCAAGGAGCCAAGGCCACCTCTAGATGATAATGAAGCATTGGAAAAGGATTTTAGTGGAGAAATAATTTTTATAATCATCATTATTATCTTATATTAAAACAGTGAGAGCCGACAACCAGAAAGATTACAATCTTCTAGTGGAGAAGGTTTGGTTTATCCCGTTCCTCTTATCTTAACTTACCAATGGCCTATCAATTGGTTCTCAAACCTCTTGTCTTTTGCTCACAGCATAGTTCTCTTTGCTGCAAGGAATCATGGCATAATTAAATGAAAACTGACAACAAAGAAGAGATCCTACACAATCAGGTGTTTAGACTCTCTTTTTTCTCCTCTTTTTTCTCCCACTCCATCCCCTAACCTCCTCTTTTTACTTCTTCCTGAGAATTTCAAGTATAAAAGCACTTTTGCACCCTGTGAGGATAGAGAGCTATTGGGACCTTCCAAACATGGTCAGGGAAACAAGATTGCTAAGTGCAGCTGGAGGTAGCATAGTAAGCCTAGTGAAAGTAGCAGCACACCCTTTGAGAACTATTGACCTATTAGCTATATCACAAAGTCTTCAATCCATGAAAACTCAAAGAACTTATGTTTTGAAAAGTCATTGCTACAAGTGAAAGCTTGTGAGTGTAAATACTGGGGCATTAAAGGACTTCTGGATGCCCAGTGGATGCTTTGGTGTTCTAAACCCTGTAAAGACAAGTTAGGGATAGGAGAAGAGTAACTCAAAATCTCTACTTGGAGAAAGTAGCACAGCCTTGAAAGGCAAGAAGCCTGGGACTCCACGATTCAATGCCTGCCCGGCCACTGACTGAAAAAAGAGTCCTATTTTTTCACTGTCCAAGTTAACTATGAAACGCATGACCCTATCAATCTATGACCAGTTAGCTGAATGTCTAGAATGCCTTATGTGCTGTGGGATACATGAAAGAAGAAGACTCAAGTCTTGCCCTCAGAGAATCCTAGAATTTCATAAGTAGAAGATACCTGAACAGTCATCTAATCTGATGCTCCCATTTTACAGATGAAATATTGAGGTCGAGAAAAAGGAAATGCTGCTACCCTGAGTTACATTGCCAGTAAGTGGCATAGCTGGGCTATGGATTTCAGTCCTTTGATACCAAATCAAGAAAAGCAAGTTTTCCTCATGAAATAGAGAACAATGAGAGAATGGTTATAATAGAGTGTGAGTCCTACTGTTCTAGCCCATGTATCAAAGAGTTCAAAGAAAGGAGAGGTCATTGTGGCTGGAGTAGAGACAGGGGATTTCAGAGAGGAGATAAATCTTTAAGGTTAGGCAGAGAAACAGGGGGAGAAGACCTTACATATTGGGAGAAATAATATGGAGAATGGAATAAGAAGTGTAAGAAGCACCAGTTGGATTAAAGTAACCCAAGTCCTACTTTAATGACTCATGATGGTTGTGGAGGTGAGCCTGGTTTTTCAAAGGCTATTCCAGTTGAATACAAGCTCTGGAAGGTTCTACCATTCTGGAAATGCTTCAAGATGGACTACATTTGATGAGGACTAGCCTGGCTAAGCCTAGAGAGACTCTTCCCCAGGAAGGTTGGCCACTTGATGATAAAATCTTTGGGCAAAGTAACCCATGAAACCAAGAGAAATACAAAATAACCCTCAGATCTTTGCAACTCCTTTCTATTGCTGTGGTGATGGCGGCAGATTGGTGGAAAGGGGGTAGGGAACAGAAGGCAATGAGATTCCTACAATTTTTAGACTTTCTATAAACATTAACTTAGTCACTGGTAATCTAAATGTGAAATACTTGTCTAATGACCAATAAGAGGACACACTACTGAGGTAACTGAATCATATAAAGTTTGACGCTGTCACTGTAAATGAAACCAGAAGACAAAATGAAGGTATAGCTAAACGGAGGCATAGTTCAGGGATTTTCCTTGGAGAGGCATATAAAGGATTTGGTGAAGTTGTTCTTTAAAATGCATCCAAAAACAATAAGAAACAGCATTTCATGGGGCCTTTGGGCATCTCATATTATGATGCTTGTGATCAGCATTTACAGAAACAAAACCATGAAAATAATTGCAGGTAATGCACCACCATCTGTTATGGATGAGGAAGAGGAAGTAAAGTAGAGACTGCTTATGAAGACCTCAAAAATATCCTTTATATTAAATCAAAATATATTTTGATACTCAGTGACTTTAATTAGCTCACAGGGGAAGATGGTAAAAAAAAATTTGAAACAAGAAAGGCTAAAGGCTTGTGGACTCCACAGAAACCTCATGCCTATGTATCATGAATACTTACTGTGAGAAAAGAATTGAGACATACCAGATGTGGGGAGCATTATTTTTTTTAAACAATGAAACAACTTAACAGACAGAAAATGACATTTTCTTGAAGTAGTAGTCACTCCTGAATCATCTATGCACAGTCAGATCATGACTTGTTAGTGAAAAATGAAAATAAATTTTTAAAAACTAAAAGAGGAAAAATAAGATAAATGACATTCCATTCACATCACTCCAACCTGACCTATTAAAAAATAATTTATTGGTAACAAAAAAGGAATAAATAGATAAAAGAACAGATATTGATATAGACTATTAACATTTCTGATATAAGTTTAACCAATATAAATTAAATAACATAGCAAGAACAAGAGCCTAGAAACCTCCTCAACCAGTAAACCCTTAATCCCTTTGTCAAAAGGAAAGATTGGGAAGCCAAGAACAACACTGAATTAGAATATGAACTCTTTTATAAAATCTTATTTTAAAGATTACATGGAATTATAGAAGATTATGAAAATAATTGTTTAATAAAACAGAAAAAAGCAATGGAGAAAAAAACAATTTAAAAGAAAGCATTATAGAAGATTCAATACAGCAAAATCATCTCAAGGGCATTAAAGGATGAAGCTAAAAGGAGAACAACAGACAAAACATTTGCACACATTTTTATAACATTTTTTTCATCATAAAGAATAGTGAAGTAATCATATTTTGAAATGGAAAAGGCATCAAAGGAAACATAGATGTGAAAAGAAGCTAGTGTGGAAGGAGTGCTCAGAGAGGAGCTCCATTCTGGAGTCGATAACATTTTCATCATTTTAAAAGATCAATCCTTAAAGTACCTGAAAGAGAGAAAGATAGCAGAGACAAGATAAACAATCCTGGATTTTATTATTACCATAGAAAGAGGACCAAATAAGTATCAATACCTACCACAGCACATGCCTATTTTCCCATCAGTACAAAAATGTTTATGAGAATAACCTACCTATTCACCAAAGACATCCTTGATGAAAGTAAAGAAAGGAAACAGTTTCTGCGAATGAAATTCTATAGCACATTGTATCTTTACCATCATCCAGCTGCCCAAAAAATGGAGATTGCAAGATACAATAGTTTTTACTTTTTGTTGACTTTTTTAAAGCATTTGCTTTTGTAGAGCAAAATCCCACCTTAAAGGCTCTCCTCTAAGAAAGTACTTGACATATTGCATGTCAAAATAATGAAAAAGGTTAACAACTAAGGTAACTTATTCAATCACTCTTACTATTATTAGCAAATGAGACATAAAATAAATATATGGGTTGCTACTGTCATGGCAAAATCCAAATCAAAGAGAAATTCCTTACAGATGAAGAGGTTCTCCAGATGCTCCTATTTGCAAAAGACAGTGCTAACTCCATCAATCCCCAAAACATTGCAAAGATTCCTAAATGAGATCCATAATCAAGCAAAAAAAAATTCAGCCTAACTATCCAAACAGGGAAAACCAAGGAGATGAAAAATGCCCATCGTCTACATCGATATACAGTTGTACAAATAATTCACAGAGCTTATCTATCAATACATATGTGTGTTATACCCATAAATGTGTGTATACACACATATATATATCTATTCTTTATCCAGTCATCTTTTTTGTTACCAACAACAAATACACACATATACATATCTATCTATATCTTGATCCACACTTGTATGTATATATTTATGTGTATATATGTATATATAAATATAAAGAGAGAGAGAGCTATATCTAGCTATATCTTTTAGGAAACTAGGCAACTTTTTCCATGACTTCTTTCTCAGACAAATGCCCAAATTTTTATCACCACTATTCTTCTGGTGATATTGTATGACTGTAAGGCATGAAATACTACAGTCTCTGAAGACTGAGGTTGAGGATCACCCAAGGAACAATGGGGAGATGTACAGTGGGTGATGGCAGATTGAAACACAGTAAAATGAGGAATGGTATGTGGAAGAGGTCTAAAGTATCGAAGGAAAAGGACCTATGTGCACAAAAACATTTATAGCAGCTCTTTTGGTAGTGGCAAAGAATTGGAATTTGAGAGGATGCCCATCAGTTGGGCAATGGTTAAACAAGTGGTATATAATTGTAATGGAATACTATTGTGCTATAATAAATGACAAGAAAAACCCAGGAAGATCTACACATACTAATGCAAAGTGAAATGAGCAGAACCATGAGAACACTGTACACAGTGACAGTAATATTATATGATGATCAACTGTGAGTGACTTAGCTATTTTCACCAATATAATGACAGAAAACTATTCTGAAGGATTTATGATGAAAAATGCTATCCATCTCCAGGGAAAGAATTGATGGAGTCTGAACATTGATCAAAGCACACACTTTAAAACTTTATTATTTTTTTTTATTTTTATCTGGGGATATTTTTTTTTTTTGGAACATGACTAATGTGGGAATGTTTTGCATGACTATGCATGTATAGTCTATATCAAATCTCTTGCTTGATCAAGGAAGGTGGAAGGTGGGGAGAGAATTAAGAAGTCACAATTTTAAAAAGCAAATGTTAAAATTTTTTGTCTACATGTAATTTTTAAAATTTATTTATTTAAGCTTTCAACATTCCTTTCTATAAAATTTTGGGTTCCAAATTTTCTCCCCAATTCTCCCCTCCCCCCACCCCAAAAAGCCGAGCATTCTAATTACTCCTATCACCAATCTGCCATATCTTCTAACATCCCTCCCTTCCCTTATCCCCATCTTCTCTTTTGTCCGATAGAGCAAGATAACTTTCTATACCCCATTACCTGTATTTCTTATTTCCTAGTTGTATGCAAGAACAATACTCAACAGTTGTTCCAAAAACTTTGAGTTCCAAATTCTCTTCATCCTTCCCTCCCCACCCATTCCCTTTGGGAAGGCAAGCAATTCAATATAGGCCATATCTGTGTAGTTTTGCAAATGACTTCCATAATAGTCATATTGTGTAAAACTAACTATATTTCCCTCTATCCTATCCTGTCCCCCATTTCTTCTATTCTCTCTTTTGATCCTATCCCTCCCCAAGAGTGTTGACTTTTAATTGCTCCCTCCTCCCATTGCCCTCCCTTCCATCATCCCACCACCCTGCTTATCCCCTTCTCCCCCACTTTCCTGTATTGTAAGATAGGTTGTCATACCAAAATGAGTGTGCATTTTATTCCTTCCTTTAGTCGAATGTGATGAGAGTAAGCCTCATGTTTTTTCTCTCACCTCCCCCCTTTTTCCCTCCACTGAAAAGTTTTTTACTTGCCTCTTTTATGACAGATAATCTGCCCCATTCCATTTCTCCCTTTCTCCTCCCAATATATTTCTCTCTCACTGCTTAATTTCATTTTTTTAAGATATGCTTCCATCCTATTCAATTCACCCTGTGCTCTCTGTCTCTCTCACTATGTGTGTGAGTGTGTGTGTGTGTGTGTGTGTGTGTGTGATCCCACCAACTACCCAGATACTGAAAAAAGTTTCAAGAGTTACAAATATTGTCTTTCCATGTAGGAATGTAAATAGTTCGACTTTAGTAAGTCCCTTATGATTTCTCTTTCCTGTTTACCTTTTCATACTTCTCTTGATTCTTGTGTTTGAAAGTCAAATTTTCTTTTCAGCTCTGGTCTTTTCTTCAAAAATGCTTGAAAGTCCTCTATTTCATTGAAAAATCATTTTTTCCCCTGAAGTATTATACTCAGTTTTGCTGGGTAGGTGATTCTTGGTTTTAGTCCTAATTCCTTTGACTTGTGGAATATCATATTCCATGCCCTTCGATCCCTTAATGTAGAAGCTGCTAGATCCTGGGTTATCCTGATTGTATTTCCACAATACTTGAACTGTTTCTTTCTAGCTGCTTGCAATATTTTTCCTTAACCTGGGAACTCTGGAATTTGGCCACAATGTTCCTAGGAGTTTCTCTTTTTGGATCTCTTTCAAGAGGTGATCGGTGGATTCTTTCAATATTTATTTTGCCCCCTGGTTCTAGAATATCAGAGCAGTATTCCTTGATAATTTCATGAAAGATGATATCTAGACTCTTTTTTGATCATGGCTTTCAGGTAGTCTCATAATTTTTAAACTGTCTCTCCTGGACCTGTTTTCCAGGTCAGTTGTTTTTCCAATGAGATATTTCACATTATCTTCCATTTTTTCATTCTTTTGGTTTTGTTTTGTGATTTCTTGGTTTCTCATAAAGTCATTATCCTCCATCTGTTCCATTCTAATTTTTAAAGAACTATTTTCTTCAGTGAACTTTTGAACCTCCTTTTCCATTTGGCTAATTCTGCTTTTTAAAGCATTCTTCTCCTCATTGTCTTTTTGAACCTCTTTTGCCAATTGAGTTAGCCTATTTTTTAAAGGTGTTATTTTCTTCAGCATGTTTTTGGGTCTCCTTTAGTAAGGTGTTGACCTCCTTTTCATGCTTTTCTTGCATCTCTCTCATTTCTCTTCCCAGCTTTTCCTCCACCTCTCTTACTTGATTTTCAAAATCCTTTTTGAGCTCTTCCATGGCCTGAGACCATTGAAATATTTATTTTTGATGTTTGCGATACAGAAGCCTTGACTTTTATGTCTTTCCCTGATGGTAAGCATTGTTCTTCCTCATCCAAAAGGATGAGAGAAGATATCTGTTCACCAAGAAAGTAGCCTTCTATAGTCTTAACTTTTTTCCCCTTTTTTGGGCATTTTCTCAACCAGTTATTTGACTTTTGGGTCCTTTGTCAAGGGTAGGGTATAATCTAGGAATCTGCGAGATCTCAGTTCCTCCAACGTGGCACAATCAAGCGTGTACACTGGTCTGGGAGCAGAAAGAGATTTTTGTGCCCAGAATCTTAGCAGTTTCCTCTCCACAGCCACCTGGCCTCTAGTTCCGCCAAGCCAGCACTGGGGGCTGATTTTCAGATAAGCTGCATGGGCAGGGCTGCCATTCAGTGTGAGATACAGATCAGCTCCCTCAGGGCCTCTACACAGGCTTGAGGTAAGAATGGGCTGCTCAGTGCTCCCAGGGGTTTTACGATCCAACAATGGATGCCACGGCTGTGGGAACCGTTGCCTGCCCAATGTGGCCTCCATGGCCACTGCCTAAGGCCAGAGCTATGGGAGGGCCCTTCTCCCTTCTCAGCCAGCTGAGAAAACCCTGTCACTGACCTTTGGCACCTGTGGGTTGAGGGATCTGCGAACCGCTGGTGCTGGGGCTGAGGATTCCATCCCCGAGGTGTCCTCCTCCCAGAGCCATGCTCCACGGCCAAGGGTCGGCTGGGATCTGCTCTGTGTCTGGTGCAACAGACATTTCCCATGGGCCTTTCAGGTCACTCTGGGCTGGAAATCTCCTCCACTCTGTTGTTCTCCACTTCGGCTGCTCCAAAATTTGTTGAGAGTCCCTCTCTACAGGTATTTTATGGACTGTGTGGGGAGACCCTGCTTATGTGTGTCTTTCTACTCTGCCATCTTGGCTCCACCCCCTTGTTTACATGTAACTGAGAAAAAAATTAAAATTAAATGTAAAAAAAATCTAAAGTAGAGGTGACAAACAAATGGCCCACTGACCATGTGCAGGCTGTAACAATCCTGAGCTTGAAATGAACCAGATTAAAATGTAATTGAGAAATATCCAACAAAATAAATAAAATACAATAAAACATAGATAATATTAATACATGGTTTTCTAGGTCAATATGCTCCCATGAAGATCTACATATGGTTTGGTGATCCCCAGTTCTATTTGAGCTTAACACCACTGATGTAAAGGATGTTCTTCTGAGAAATGGATGACTAGCAGGGGAAAAGATGAGCTAATTGTGCAACAAGAGTGACAGAAAACTGATGGACAGCCTACTGGCTCCACTAGTGTCTATGAAATGTCAAAAGAGATATGGTAAGGCCCCTAGAATGTTAAGTTGATACCCTCCCCCCATAGTGAATTTATGGAAAGATATAGACGAGAGTTATAGAGGTTGGACGAGCATGGAAGGATTACTTTCTGAATCCTTGAAAAAGGTATCCACATTGATGAGATTAGAGATCCATTGCAGTGTTAGGGTATAAGCTTATTAACGCAAAAAGATCACTGGGGGAAAAAAACAAAGAAAAACTTTCTGGTGATCAACTAGTCAAATACACAGAAGTGTGCCAAATAGGGTGTGAAATTTTCTTTACTGAGACTTTAAAGTCTGGCTCTTACTTCAACCTGAAGGAAATGATTCTCTCCTCTTCTCTTAGATTTATGAAGTGTCTCTTCTTTGACAATTAGAAATCCTGGATAGTTCTGCCTAGTGGTACAAGGTCAGATAAACTAACTGGGGTACTTGCTAAAACCTCATTGTTCATCATTCTATGAAAGGCTTTGATATCTTTACAACCTCCACAGAAGTAATATCTCAGTTCCCCTTTAGAAAAATATACATGGACAGCACACAGCACACTTGAGGGGCAGAAGAGACATTAGATTGGTTCAGGTCAGACAGAATATTCTCTCCTTTGGTTCTTTCTCCCTACAGGGTGAAGGGATGTGACAAGTACATTGGAAACAAACATACAAAGTCATGGTGTGTCCCTACCAGAGATAGTATCTGCAGATCTGGACACCTCATCTCAGGAAAGGTACAATAAAAGTAGGAAACCCCAGAGAGGATAATGAAATGATAAAAGGAATGGAATGGCTCCAATATGAGGGGAAACTGGCACAGTGGATGACTATTGGGCCTGGAATCAAGAATATCTGAGTTAAAAATTGGTCTTACACATACTTACTGGGTATGTGTATACGTATGTGTATGTATCCATACACACATATAACATATATATTTGATACATATACTATAGTTGACAGAGATACAATATGTAGCTGATTTTATATTTGTATCTATTTCTATACCTACATATATGTGTATATATATATATATATATATATATATATTTTTAATGTAGAGAGTATATTTGATAAACCATTCCTAGTTGACTTGCTCAACCAACCCACTTACAAGAGATGTAAGAAAAGAGGCATATCTTCTTCCTCCTCTCCCTTTTCTTCTGATGATGCTTTAACATAAGTCTTAAGCAGGCTTTGGAAATATCAGAACAACATTGGCAATGTGGTGGCCTAAAGGGACCATGACTTTGATCCTAAAATGAACTTCATTCATTCAATAGATACTGAACACCTACTATGCAGTAATCCCTTCAGGGGATACAGAAAGGAAGATAACATGGTAGTGAATAGGTCATAGCTTACATGTTGTCTAATTCAGGGTGTGGGTCAAATACCTGCCACTCACTACTCGTTGACATTGGACAAAAATCACAAATGAAGAGGTTTAACGAACTCTATTGTCCTTAAAATCTCTAATGAAAAAAACTAGTCTAAGATGTAATCCCTACCCTCAAGGAGTCTTATAGTCTATTAAGGGAGATAAAACAGATATACAACTAATTATAATACAAGCCAGACTATAATAGCTGCTACATAGTGGGTACACCATTTACACATCTTGGAGTCAAGAACTTGATTCAAAATCTGGCACTGGCACTGTGTAACATCTCTCTGGTCCTCAATTTTCTTGCTTATAAAACAGGGGCGATGGACTGAATGATCTGGTAAGGTTCCTTCCAACTCTAATATTTTGTGATTCTCACAAAATACACACAAATTGCTATTGGAGTTCAGAGAAGAGAGAAATGTTCTTATGCTGGGCAACAGACATAGTGTGCCCTATGACCCAACCCTCTTTGTCATCCAGTCTCTGGTCCTGAAGCTTGGTTGAATATAGGCAGGCTGACTGTGACAGGCCATTTCATTTAAGATTCCTCATATCTCTAAAATTCCTTTATTCTGATTCTGTGATCTACCTTCATCATTTCAGCCTCCATTTGGAAGGACAACCCAGTTTACCAGAGCAGAAGGACTAAAGCCTTGCAAACTGCAGAAAATACACCCTTCATTTGTTTGAGAAGATTTTGTGGCTTGCTCACACCCAACCCCTTCAATCCCTCCCCCCCATACCAAGTCTCTACAAAGCCCCTTATTAAGAAATTGGTCAATTTCCCTGCTAATTAAAATAAATACTATGGCACATTAAAGGCCAATTAATTTTCAGAGCTGCCCGGGGAAACACTGCCTGGAAAGTTTTGCACCCGCCCCTCTCAGAAAAGTGCAGCCATGCAGGAAAAGGCAAGGAGGGAGCTGGGGAGGGGGAGGGCAGATACATAAGGCATTGGAGGAAGTGACCTGAGCAGCAAAGGGTTCCAGAGCCAACAAAGTCCAACGTGCACATGAACTTCTGCCAAATATTTGGGGGGAGGGGACAGCTCAGAGTAAAGAGGAGAGGTCAATTTTCAAGGTATCTCCATTTCAGTCCCTCCCAAAATGGAAGTAAGATAGTCACTAAAATATAGATCCTCTGATTAATTCCGTCCCCCCCAACGGCTGAGGAGAAAATGTTCCATAGAGATGGACCTTAATTTATTCAATAATGCATCATAGAAATGTGTTCTACTTTAGTAAATATATATATGAAAGGTTTATATAAATCAATTTTTATCATAAATTAAATATTTTAACATAATAAATGAGCTATCTAGAAGAACATTCCAGGGAATTTTTTCGTAGAATAAAAATCTGGACATAGAAGATGAGTTCAAATCCTGACTTTACCACTTATCATAATATGTAACACTGGGCAAGTCACTTCACCTCAGAGCCTCAGTTTACTCATCTGTAAAATGAGGGAATAGGACTATATGAGATCTGACCCTTTCATATAAAGATACCCCCTTTGGTGTAATAGAAAAATTACTGCTCTGAATATCAAAAAAAGCAGATTTTACTCTCCACGTTGCCACAAATTCACTGCATGACCTTGGACAAGTCCTTTCTCCCCTCTCTCTGAGTCTATTCATTTGTGAAACAGAGATGATAATGCTTATTTGTCCTACTTCACATCATTGAGATAATGGATGTGGAAGCATTTATAAAATACTATAGAGATTGAAGTGGTTATTATTCCTATAAATATGAATTTTCATATATTAGATTTGCCTAATCATAGATCACAGAATGTCAGAGATGAAGGAGAAGTTGGTATTTATTTAATCTAAGCCCCTCCTTTTACAGATGGGAAAACTGAAGCTCAGAAAGGTTAGATACTTATCCAAGGTCATACAGTTAGTAATTGCAAAAGTGAGTTACAACCACACTCTGACTAAAGAAACCAGGGTCTCAATGAAGGAGAACCCCAGAGCAGATATTACTTTTCCCTCCCAGATACTACTGTTCAAATCAGTACTTTCAAGTACAGTCTTTGCAAGCTGGGGCTAGATGGCTCTCTCTGGCCACACCTGTCCTGTTTTGGTGCCTTTGGGACACATCTGCTCTGTCAGGTGAGAGAGTAGGGAGCCAGCCGGCCTCGTGGCAGGTGTGGGATGCAGTGTGGTGACAGGCGCCTAGCAGGCAGTGCTCCCGGGCTACAGGAAAAGACTGTGCCAGTTTTAACATTGGCAAAGATGCTCATCTCTTCTTCCCTCAGGCCCCAGCTGGAGCTGGGAGCTGGAGAAGGTGGGGCACAGACAGACAAAGATGAAATCTAGGGAGTGGGGATGGGAGTGAAGCCAAGCCTCCAGACCTTCAGTGATTTTTCTCTATTTCACAGAGCTTTAAGGGGGTGGGGGTGGGGGTGGGGGTGGGGGTGGGAGGTTGGAGTAGGGATACCTTTTCCAGCCCAGCTACAATTGAAAGGCCCCTGGGGCATGTCACCTTGTCTCTCCCTTACTCTTTTTTCCCTCCCCTCAACCCTAGGAGATCAATCACACTCAGCATGCTGAAAGAAGTATCTCTAGAAAAGGAGGCCATAAATGAAATGATGCAAAATTGATTCCATTTACCTTAACCTTATAATGTTTTATGTTTTTTGTGGTTGTAGATGGTCCTAGCCCTTTGTAAAGTCCCGGGATATCATCCCTTTGTTAAGACTTAGAACTCAAGCTGCTAGTTTCCAGAATAGTCATAGAAATCATTCTGTTTCAGAGCTAGAAGGAACCTGGCTCCATACTCCTCCAGACAGATGAGGAATGTGGAGTTCAGAGCATAGAGCACGAAAATGAGATAAGATCCTAGTACATAACACATCAATGCTGGAAGGGACCCTAGAATGTACAATGCTAGAATGGGAAAGAACCCACATTTCTCATTTTATGGAAGGGGAAACTGAGGTCTAGAGAGTGGGGAAGTGTGACCCAGATGATGAAATGTCAGAGCCAGAGCTAGGATCCGTGTCTCTCACCTCCCAGCTCAAGGCTTTTTCTTCGGCACTGGGTTGCCTCCTCTGATGGGCTGAGGGAATAAAGAAGGGGATATTCATTCTAAGCAGGAGATGTCAGTATGGTCCTCCCCCCACTGCCAAGCATCTTTCATTAGGGCATTCAAACTGCACCTGGCCCCTCGGCCCTTTACACAGTCACCACTGACTCCCCTGCTTGCTTTATTAAGGCCCTATTGACCTAGTGCTTCTCAGACACTGGGATTTAGAAGCTGCTCTTACTAGGGAGAAAGTCTAATAACATTGTCCCTGCAAAGGAAGCCACAGATACCTCAGAGGAGTGTTAAAGGCAGGAGACAGCAAAATACATTGGAGATTTGTGCACATAGACACACAAGCACAAGTGTTCCTGAACATGCCTCACCCCCATTCATGTGCATTTGTGATCACTTGGCTCACACACGTGCTGGAGAGTAGCAAAAATAGAAACCCAATGCACATAAAGGAGATATTCATGTATGCACCCCACACCAAAGTGAGTGGAATGGGTGCATATGTGTACATGAACATGCTTTAATGCAACGTGAAGATGTACAAATACATGATTAAATACATATGCATATATGCTAAAACCATGTATATGGTAATACTACCTTCAGACAACAAACTAAGATGCTCCCACAAAGCTGTGTACTCATGGCCTTAGATATATGTATGTACGCTATCTGCCACCCAAAAGAAGCCTTCTCTGTCCTTCCAAGGAGAGGCTGTGAGGAGGATGTGAACTACAAACGGTCAGGCAGCACTAGGGTTTATTATGCCTGGCAAGTAAAGCTGGCAACAAGCCCAGTCCCCATACGGATCAGTTCCTCAGGAGGTACCAGGTTATTGGTAAAGAAAAGTCTCAATTTCCACATCCATGAGCAGTGTGATGGGTGATTGCTGGGTAGTTTTACTGCACAGAAAGACAGGGAAGGCCACAGAGACTCAGCCTACAGAACATCGGATGGTGGAAGGCTTCGAGGTGACAATGGTCAGTGCCATGGTGAGGAGTGGTGAGACCAGCCACAATAACAGAGATTTATTGCTTCCAGCTCGATTAACTGGGCCATCTGGATACTAAGCGTCAGCGTGAGTTATTAGAGACCACAACCTGATGTTGTAAATGGCGGACGAGTGGGGAGGAACTTAAGAAATGGGAACAGTAGCTTTCTCCTCAAGCATCAGTAAGTCAGTTTGGGAGAACGGAGATTAGAATTTTTCCACTACACGTACATACATACATATGTACATATACATATATGTGTTGATACACAGCACCAACATATGCAGTCAGGGACTCATGCAGAGGAGCCCATGAGCACAAAAGGACCTGATATAAAGAATCTATGTGATCTCAACAAAGATAACACTAGTACAGAGTTCAAAAAGAAAAGAAGACTGTTAAAGGAAGAACTAGCTATGGAGAAATAAAGGGAAGGAAAATATAGAAGAGTAGAAAATAAGGGAAAAGAGTAAAAATTCCCTGACTGGGAATAGGTTTGATAAAGTGTAAATTAACTACCTCCAGACCCATGGAGAATATAGAGAATGGGCAGTAAGAATGGAGCCAGATATGGAAGGAGATAGTTGATGCTTAAAAAAAAAAAAAAGCTTATTGAAATGCCATCAACCCAAAATTTCTTAAGCAAAGGTTAGAGATTGCCCATCTTCACCTCCTTCCACATACCTTTCTTAGTCTTTCCTTTCGATTTTTTCCTTTCTACCCCTCTTCAAGATTCCCTGTGATACTGACTATAACCAAGGAGTTCTTAGATTTTAGGAGGTCCATGAACTTGGATGGGTAAAAAATTACATCCTTTTAATTTAGCATTTCCTTCAATTATTTTGAAACATTGTTCTCAGATGTCCATAGGCTTCACTAGACAATCAAAGGGGTCCATGACACAAAAGAGGTTAAGAACCCCTGCTTCAGACCTGTTAACTTGTGAACAAATTTTGCAAAGGATGGACCCCAAATGTGATTTGCCTTGACACCCTATGCATGAAAATGACATCACCTTTCTTCTCCTTTTTCCATACTGAAGTTTCAAGGTCATCAGAACAGATTTCTCTTTAGGGACTGAGGACTCCCTACCTCCATCTCAGAAGAAGAGGGAAGAAAATTTGTAAAAAAAGTTAAAGAAACCAAATAAGGATGTGGATGAAAATCCCCTCCCCCACTCCCCTCACTCCTGGCTTCCTTCCCCTTTGGGCCACAAGATTTTTTCTCTCTTCAGACACAAGCCAGTGTGCTCAGGGGTGTGCAAAACTAGTCAAGCATGTGAGCCTGATCCCCATCAAGGTAGTCAGTCCACTAGCCCAATACAAGGGCCTCTTTCTTGTCCAGCCAGGAGAAGACTTAGTTGGGGAGCTCAAATCACTGCTGGGTGTAAGAAGACTATCCTCTCCCAATGCCTTCTTGTTTAGTGATTATTTTGAAAGGCTAAGGCTGTTCTGGCTCCAGAACCTCCTCCCTCCAAAAAACAAAACCCAATACTGATTTTTGTGAACCTTTGGGACCATGTTTTACTCTCTCTAGGGTCTAAACCCATATAATTCAAATAGAGACTAGAACCACCATCCCCACAGGCAGAAGCCTAGGGAGTAGGAGCAAAGAGGCATCACAGGGGATGTTGGACCTACTCTTTCTTTGGGGAACTGGGAACCAGTCAATAGCCAAAGCTGACATTTCCTTTCTCCTGAACCCTGAGGTTTCTGCCCTGCTGTGTATCAGCTGGGGAGCTAGCAGCAGATGGTGGTAACTTTTGCTCACTGCTGACTTGGGCAGGAGTCAAGCCTCCCATCCCAAGGCAACAGCCCAGACCTCATGACCTGCCCCTCTGAGCCCTCCTGCCCTGTCTGCTCAGAGGTGATCCTCCCTCCCCCATTGTAAACTCCCTAACCCCAAAGGGACCTCTGACCCTCATTTAAAGGAAAAGGAAAAAAACTTTCTAAAACAAAGAGAGCTGATACCCCTGCCACCAACAACCCCTACCACTCAGAATAACCAGAGGCAAATTAGACTTCCTATATAGTTTAGCAGAATAAGCCCATTTGAGGGTGCCCCTATATGTGTTTTTACAAATTTCAGGGTTCCCTCCTCAACTTTTTTTTCCAGCAACTTTCATATGAGTGACCTAGTTTGGTAGTGAACAGGAACAGCCAGGAGCCTGGGATTTGATTTCATTTTTTTCTTCAAGAGCATTAGAGTTTATTGTTAGGCAAGGGGAAGAACAGGAGGAAAGAGAAGAGGGGAATTAAGATTAGTGAGGACAGAGGGGGTAGTGGCTAGAGAACACTGGACTTAGAATCAGGAAGAACTGGGTTCGACTCCTGCTTGAGTCACTCATCAGCTTATGAGGCTCTAGCCAAATCACTTAACCTGTCTGGGTCTCAGTTACCTCATCTGTAAGATGAGAGGGACAGACTGGATGACATCTAACGTCCCTTCCAAGCTCTGTATCTGACAGGGGTCAAGTGAGCCCCAAGGTCGCAAGCGGGTCCATGCTGGGCATAAGCAGCGTGACTGCTAGAAGCAAAATCACTCCCCAAGATGCTCTTGCTTTTCAAAGGCTAACCAGATACATATATATATGTTTTTTGAAAACTGCCTTGGGGAGGAGAAGAAAATACGGGGCTGCCTTTAAAAAATCCAAAGGTGCTGTCGCTGGGATTTGGAGGTGATGGAAGTGAGGGGGTGTCTGCACGGTGGGGCGGGGAAGGAAAGGGTGTGAGTGTTTTGGGGGTGTCCCCCGTCCCCCACGTTTCCCACGCTTTCTCCCCGCACGCGGGGGTGGGGGCACCGCCTCCCTCCCAGCTCCAGCGCCCAGCCTGCTCCCCGAGAGGGTGCCGTCCGCGAGGCCGGGGCAGGAGGCAGGAGGCAGGAGAGGGCCGGGGCCGGGCCGCGCCGCAGCCTCCCTTCCCCGAGGTCTCCCTGGTAACCGTCTCCTGCGGGCTGGGAGGGGGCCCTGGCTCGTGCAGGCCTCAGCAGAATGCGATTCTATTTTCTGCTGCTTCCTGTTCCTCGCTGCCACGTCGCCATGGCAACCGTGTTAGCTCAAGGAGCTCGCTTCCCGGTCTCCTCTCACTCACATGACCCCAGCGAGCTTTCTCCCCAACCTTGTCTCTCACTCGGTTTTTTTTTCCACGTCCTCCACCAGCATCCCCCCCAACCCCGCGTGGCTCCAGCCACAGATGGACCCCTCTTCTCCCCTCCCGGTCCCCCCGCTCACCCCTCTCCTCCCCCTCCCCCATGCGGGGGGCCCCCTCTCTGTGCCCACAGCCCGCAGAGACTGATGGGGAACGCTTATTAAAAAACATTGTAACCGTTTCCGTTTTTATTACGTTGACAAGGGAGCGTTATTTACTGTTATTGTTTGCCGGGAAGGCTTTTCTGCGGAGCCCGAAGCCCTCCTGGGAGCTCACCTTTCGGGTTTTTAACTGGGAAGTCACGAGGGGGGGTGTATTTGGGGGAGGGGGAGGCTTCTCTCTGAATAAATGACTGCTCGGGGAAGGGTGTTTGGCAGTCTGGAAACACCACCTTGGGCTGCAGGGCCCGGGGCGCCGGGAGGGAGGAAACCAGGCAGGCACTCACTCATTCCTCTCTGCGTCCTGCGGGTTGTCAAGGACCTTTGTCTCAAAGAGGTGACACTTTGTATCCGACCCTCAGAAGGCATCCTAGACCCACAAGCTCACATGGTACTTCAGCTAGAAGGTACCTGAGAATAACTGAGTCCAAAGCCTGTTCATTTTACAGAGGAGGAAACTGAGGCAGAGATGGGAGTGTCTTGCACCCAACATTACTACATGGCTATTTGACCAATGGACTGGGGCTTCTGGTTGCCTGGTTTTAGTTCAGCACTTTTCTGGCTACAACACTAAACACACACTTCGTGGCACTTGAGGAAGATAGAGCTGAGGGTCCTCCTTATTCACCCATTCATTCCTTCAACAAAAATATATTAGGGCTTGGGTGTTGAGGGGGATACAAAAGAGGAAAAATAAGGGATAGAAGGCCACCAGGCTTCAGACCCCAGGGATTCTAGTTCTCTTTCCTTCCTTGCCAGCAAAACCCAGTCACATAACAAAAGGCCAGGGGCTGCTTCTGGGTAGCAGCAATCAAGGGGAACTGGATGGAGAGCCAAGATGACTTGTATTGAAGGGAGAAGGCAAAAAAAGAAAAAGAAAGAAAAAAAGTGACTTCATTCTAGGGAGGGATCCATGGTATTTGGAATAATTTCCTGGGGAATGTGGTAGAACAGCCTCCCAGCATTTTAAGGCATTTAAAACCAAACCAGATAAAGCCCTGGAAAATACCTAGCCAGGGGTGGGCTGGCTGGGTGACCTCCCTGGCCTTCACTCTCTCTTGTTACCATATGGGGCTGTGGCTTAACTCTATGGGAGGGAAATACAATGGCACCTTAGCAGCCTTGCCTCACTTAGGAACCTCACATTTCTAAACAAGACTGGCAGACCAGCATCAGGTTTGACCCAGTCAGGGTCCACTGCAGTTTCCAAATGAAGAGACTATTTTTTCTACTCAAGCCTTGACAACAACAAACATCTACCGAATAACTGCTGTGTACAAAATCCTGTTCTAGGCAATGGTGCGGGTGGAGGGTGGGGTGGGAAGGATAGATAGAGGAATAACATACCAAGTTCCTGCCCTCATAGAGCTTAAAGCCTAGTGGGGGAGATAAGTCACAGACATAAATAACAATAATTCAAGGGAGGAAGTAGGAGTTCAGTGAGAGAGGAGAGGTATGGAGCACTACATTCATTCCAAGAAGGAGAGATTATTTCCAGCTGGTAGGATCTTAAAACCAATGAAATATCCACCCCAAAAAAGTATTAAGAGATCTCCACTGAGGACAGAACCAGAGGAAATGAATGAATCTGTAACATAAGATATTCAAGTTAGATTAGAGAAGAATTCCTTGGCAGGGAAAGTTTAGCAAAGAAAGGCTTTTTTCCCCCTCCTTTTTCATGGAGATATTTTTAAAGGAGCTATTTCATCACAGTGATCTCCATGTCTAAGATGACCTGGGTTCAGGCTTCTCTGGGGATGGAGGGTAACGGAAATGACCTCTCAGGGTCCCTTCCTGACCAAGAATTCCATGACTGTTTTGGTCAGTCAAAATGGCCAGAATGGAAGCAGCTGTGGGGTACAGCAGAAGGAGTGCTGGGAGGAGGATGGGAGTCAGAAGATCTGGATTCTAACTTTAGCACTATCATTGACTCGCAGTGTACATATCCTTAGTTAAATTCTCTGGGTCTCATTTCTTCATCTGTAACATGTGGGGTTTGGCCTAAATGATCTTTATTAAAATTTCAGACAACTGGGTTTTTAAAAGCAGCCCCTTCCTCCTTACATTGGTCCTCAAGCCAATTTATGTTTTAAAAATCTAGTTAGCCTTTGAAAACCAAGAGCAGCTAAGGAGTTACTTTGTTTCTATCAGCTGGGTGGGGGAGAGTCACCCCAACAGCCCTACTTATGATCAACATGAACCCCCTTGCAACTGATAGACTCAGTTCGCTCCTGACAGATACAGAACTTGAAAGAGATCTTAGATGTCATCCAGTATATGTCCCTCATTTTACAGATGTGGTAACTGAGGCCCAGAGATATTATGTGAATTAGCTAGGGTCACACAAGCTATTGTCTTAGGAGCTGAACATGACTCTTTCCGACTCCAGTGCAGTCCTCTATCCACTATACCCTCTGATCCTCACTAAGCTTAATTCTCCCTTCTCTTTTCTCCTATTCTCCCCCTTGTTGTTCTGCCTGACCTCCTGAAATGATTCCCAACTATATCTGGAACCAGGAATCAAGAACCAAGAATAATGAAGGGTGAGAGAACTGTTAGACATTTGCCCCCCTCATCCCCCCCAGCAGCTGAACTAGCTACATCCAAGTTAGATGACTCCAGACTGACTGGGTCTTCTGGCTAAGAACTATCTTAGCATAATGTTGCCCGGATTAGGAAAGAGTTAAGCAGCTAATTGGCAAATGTTCCCAGATTTCACCTCATTGGCTACTGTCACAAGGTTCCTGCTGGAGGGCTCTGGGACAAACAATGGAAATCAGATGGAACCTAAATGATGTCTCTCCCAATGCCCCTGCAGTTGAGATTAATCTCTAAGTCTTAATAAAAGTTTGTAGTTATGTTCCTAACTTGTCTCTGGGCTCTTGAATATTATTACCTCAAACACAAACAGTGGCTGCTCAGGACAGAGAAGCAGCAGGAAAACGCCTCTCAAGTTAAGACTATAAAAAGGACCGGGTATTTTTTAATGTTTATACTTGTGAACAAACAGCTCTTAATGAACAACCTACTCAGAAGGCTAAACTTTCAGGGGCTCATGGAAGCTTTTAACTTTGATTTTTCTTTTCCTCCTTCCCACATGAAAGTCTCAAATGGCCAAGGGTATGGGGTAATCTATGGACTACTCTCTGGAGGTTAAATCTACCAAGCCAGGTGCTGTGAATGCTGTCTTCTCATGAGCAGGTGTCAGGGAAGGACAAAGATGTTTCTAGCCCAGTTACCCGAAAAAGGGATCCCCTTACTCTTTGACAAGGACAAAATAAAGAGATTTCCAGACCAAGCAGAAATTAAATGTTAGAGCTTCCAGAGACTTAGAACATAGGATGCAGAGCTGGAAATGGTTCAGCCTTAGATTTTAGGGAACCTGTAAACTTGATGTGTGTTGGGGGATAGTTACATCTTTATTTCAGTGTAATTGGGTTCCTTGGTAAATCCTATGTATTTTTAATGCATTTTAAAATATTCTTCTCAGAACGGGTCCATAGGCTTCACCACACTGCAAAAGGAGTCCATGATACACAAAAGTTAAGAAGCCCTGATTTAATCCAATTCATTCACTTTCCAGATGGGTACATTGAGGCCCAGAGAGAGAAGGGAACTTGTGCAATGGGAGTCTCTTGAAAGCATAGAGAGAGAAAAAGAGAAAGACTGGTAAAAACCATCTTCTTTGTCCTAGCTCCAGCTTGCTCCTTATTGCCTTTTCTATTTCTCCTAATGCAGATAAGAACCACAAGATTTGATATTCAATGAAGGGATAATTGATCTCTAGCAAGAAAAAGACTGAGTGGATCAAAGAATGGAAAAGACACTGGATTTGGGATAAAAAAGGTGTGCTTGAAGCCCAACTCTGCCCTTAACCAGTTGTGTGGCCTTATTTTAGTCAGAATTTATTTGGGCCTCAGCGTTGTCTTCTGTGAAGTAAGGGAGTTGAATTAGATGATTTCTAAGGAGCTTTCCAGTTCTAATCATCTAAACTGGGAGATCTTAACCTCTTCCTATCATGGACTTTACCAGTCTGGAGAAGTCCCTTCCCAGAATAATTTTTAAATGCATAAAATAAAATGTATAGGATTACAAAAGAAACCAATTATTTTGAAATAGAACTATCAATTTAAAAAAATTCATAGATCACCTGAAATCTATCCACAGGTTCATGGATATGACCTTAACAACACCTGATCTAAACTCTTCCAGTCTTTATATATTTAGAAGGGTCTGAGAGGTAACAGTGTTTGGTAGAGGTTGAGAGTTTTCTGATAGCATTTCAATAAGTACCCTCTGTAGAACTACTGGGGATGTAAAGTAGGTAAGTAACAATGTAGTTCTTGCCTGTATGACGTTTAATTTGATCTCTTGGGATCCTTTGTTCTCTAGACCTTGTAGATCTTATATAGACAGTTGAAGGTTATGCAGAAGGATAAATAATTAAAGTCTGGAGACAAGAAGCCTACTCATTGAGTCTTGGATCTGTTCTATCTAGAGAAGGAAAGCAGTGCTGCCATGGTAGGAAGACCCAGACTTGGGTTTCAGCTTCTCCGCTCATTCAGTGTGGAACTTTTGACAAGTCACAGAATCATAGAAGGTGAGAGTCTAAAGAGACTAGTCCCCTTATATTACAGAGGAGGAAACCAAGGGATAAAGAGAGGGAGTGGCTTGTCAGCTGATTGACTCGAGTCAGAAGAGCTGGGTTCAACTTCTTACTTCAGTCATTGATTGATACATGACCAGCTATGTGATCCTGTCAAAATCTGTTTCCTCATCCATTAGCTTTGATTTCAGATTATAGGATTATACATTTAAAGATGGCAGGGCTCTAGAGGCCATCTAGTCAAACATCCCATGGATATGGAGACTGAGGCCTAGAGAGAGATTAAGTGACTTACGTGATTTTTGTTGTTGTTATCTTTAACAGTGACCTCTAGCTTTATTTCTCTGGGCTTCAGTCTCCTCACCAGTGAAACAGGGATAACAATACCTGCACTGCCCTCTTCCCATGGTCATTGTGAAGATTAAATGAGATAAATGGTCTGAAATATTACTATAGTAAATTTCATTATTACCATGCAGTGTGAAGTCCAGACACCTAAGAGAAGTTATCTTCAAGTGACAAGGATGTTACTCATCTTTGAGAAATCAGTCTAGACTGGTTGTGGTGGAGCAGTCCCCAGCTCTGGAAAAGGCTGAGGCTAGTGGATCTCTAGAGTTCAGGAGTTCTGAGCTGCAGTGGATTAAGCTGATTTCATGTGTCAGTAACAAATCTAGAACTAATATGGTGAGCCCCCAAGACTAAGGGAGCCACAGGGCTGCTCTAGGAGGAATGAATCAACCCAGATTGGAAACAGGACAAATCAAAGTTTCCATGCTCCTTAGCAGTGGGATTGGACTCATGCATGGCCACTATACTTACAACCTGGCTGAGAAAAGGAAGAGGTGCACAGGTGAGAAGGAAAGGGAAGAGGAAAGGGGAGAGGGAAATCAATCCAGCAACTGTTATATGTCACCACCAAGTCCTATAGCAATGGAAGCGCTCACAGCATCACTGAACATCATCAGGATGAGAGTCGAGGGGAATTGATGGAGACAAAACCAGAGAAAAGAGAGAGCTATGGTTGGGAAGAGGAAGGAAAAAGAAACTGATATAGAGGGAGTGAAGTGAGGGAGCCCTGCAGCACTGGTTTCTAATGCCATGTTATCAGAGGTATCTAAGGAAAGTACTCAAGATGAACATGGCTGAAATAACTGAGGACATCCTGACCTTACCTTCATTATTTGTGCATATGTACAGCCTGGTAGCCATAAAAGTGGAGCGGAGGGCCCAAATATGACATCCCAGTTGGGCACCTGGATCCAAAGAGTTCAGGGTCAACTACCTCTTTTTCATTATCAAACAATGTCGCTCCCTTCCCTCTCCCTACCCCATCCAACTCCCCCTCCTCTCATCTCCCTAGTTCTTGCGTAGCACTGAGCTTAGCAATGACAACTTGATCATAACTCTGAGTCAGACACTGAGCCTTCCTTCCTTTCTTTGTGGGTTGCCCTGAAGTGTGTCAAGCTCTAGACTGGGGGCAGTTGAACAAGCCCCTCCCTGGCCTAGCACCCAGAAGAGAGTATCTGGGGGTCTTCATTAGCCTGAAACTAGACAGCCTGGGGTAGGATGAGTGTGGAAGTGTGTCTAACACTGTTTCCCTCCACCTTCTGCATCTGAGAAAAGTTACACCTGGGGGAGGAGGGAGGCTGGGTGCAGCTAGATCAGAGGTTTGCAGTGGAGGAGGTGGGGGACACAACAGGGAATTTCAAAGGACACAAATTCTGCCAAAAGTGGAGGAATTCTACAGGAAGTGTCTATGTGTGTGTGTGTGTGTATTTCCCCCCTCCTCTTTCTTCTCCTCCTCTCCAACCCCCACCTATTTCCAACTTGTTTCAAGTTCAGATTTAAAACTGCAGTAGAAAGAAGTAGGGGTGAACCGGGATCAGCAGAATTAGGAGTAGGCCTTTCAAGTCTCTCTTTCTCTCTTTTGGCTCCCTCTCCATTTCCCCACTCCCAGGCTCCCCTCTCTTCTCTTGAATCTTTTCTGCTCCACCCTCCTTCTAAGACTCTCTCTTCCCCCACCCTGACCTCACCCCCCCACCCCAACCCTCCTTTTTCTCTGCCCCCAGTCTTGCTCTCTTTTCCTTTTGCTGTGAGCACAAGAATTGGGGAATTGTAGTGCTCCTGACCTATTGACTGCAGAACAGCTTCTCCTCTGCCAGGATCTCACAGTACCCCCAGTCTTAGCTAGAGCATTCACACTGGGAGGAAAGGGCTGAAGTAGGAACCATTGGCATTAAGGTCCAGAAAAGCAGCAGCTACTGCTGTAGGTTAAGAAATGCAGAGAGTAAGAGTGTGTAGATACATGTGTGTGTATGTGTGTGTGGAGGGGCGGGGGGCAAGGGGTGGAGAGAACACAGCAGTAAGCCAGGAGCAAAGGAAAAACAGAAAGATGAAAGAAAAGAGTAAAATGTGATAAGAGAAGGGTGAGAATTCCGAGGGGATTAAAAAGGAGAAGGAATAGGGAGGTGGGGAGTGAGAAAACTGGAGAACTAATGAATGAGGCAGGTAAAAACCCTATAAAGTGGAGCCTCCATGCAATGAGCCTGAATAAATGAGATTATCATCCAGAGGGCAATATCCCAACATGGCATGAAATACATGTGCAGTGTGTGGCAGTAACAGGACTCATCAAACCAGAAGGAAGTGCCACCAAGCAGCTGCACAGGCTGAACCAGACAGCCTGCACAGGAACCCTGATGACAACTATCAGGAGGCCTGACCAGTTTGGAGATGTCCCTCATGGCCTTCATGGAATGGGCTGCTTGGTTCTTCATTCCTTCAAATTGTCTTTGTAGAAGAAAGGCATTTCTAGGAAGCTGGTACATGGTCAAGAGCTTCCCCTGGTTAGCTGCTGTTCCCCTTCTCCCCCAGTACTTTGTCCAGATAATCAAGAAAAAGAACAACCTACCGTCCAAAAAGGGAGATTTTTACTGATCATAAACCCACAACCCCTCTGTTAAAATAGGCCCAGGTTCCGTAGGACCCTAGGGCCACAGGGTCAGAGGACTAGATTGAAGGAATTAGCAGTAAAAGTGTAATTAAACTTCCTATCTCTCTGGAACTGTCCAGAATAAAACTTCTGACTTTCCACTGCATTTCTTGAGCGCTCCATCTTTGAGCTCACTGTGTCTGTCTTCCTCCTCAAATTTCTCGCAGCATTTTGTCTGGTCCTCTCCTTTGTTATCTCATTCTGCTGCGTATTATATTTAGATTGGTTTTATCCCTTCTTTTGGACTATAGATTACTTGAGGGCAGGGTCTGTATCTGATTTCATCTTTGCATCTTCAGCACCCAGGATAGGGCCTTTCACATAGTGGACATTCAGTAAATATTTATTGAACTGAATTGTCAAAAATGTGCAGTTTCACCAACAATGCCACATGCATAAGTATCTCATACATGACATCAGTTGCACATGATGCTGATCTTGAGAGACCTGACCTGTTACGTTTCTGTATCCTCAGACTCTAGGTCTTTCTGATATGTCCCTCTCATTTGAGACTAGAGGATTCTGAGCAAAATTGCAGTGCTCCTCATGGCTTAATGTTGCATCTGGCCCCCTGTCTCCAATAACTGACCAGCCAAATGAGGCCCCATGAAAAGTCTCATTGTTCATTCATAGCCTGATCCCCCCAACCCCCACCAGACATTCAGATCTCCTACTCATTTCCCCCCTGCTTTGGTTGTCCTGTGTGTCTGGGGCCAATGTAACCTCTATCCCCAAAGTCTGTGATAAGAACAGGATTCGTGAGGCAGGAGAGCCAGCAGCACCTGTTGTTTTCCAAATCACCGGGAGCCTCAGGATGAATGTACTAAGACTGCGGCTCAGTGCTGTGTACCAGCAAGACTGCAGCACACACCCACTCTAGCTAGGAAGCCAGTGGCCATCCCACTCCTGCTCGCACTCCCACCAGCTCCTCCAAGAGCTGCCCAAAGTCTCCTGGGGGAAATCTACATGGATTTGTAGAGGAAGGATTCATTTGTCAGTCAGTGATGGAGTGATCAGTGTATAGAGAATGCGGGGCTAAGTGCTGGGACACAAGACTCAGGATCATGGCGTTGAGAGCAGGGAGGGACCTCATGTATTCAAGTTCCTCACTGTATAGATGGGGAATGGAGGCCCAGAGAAGAAATGAAGGGACCTACCCACGGCCACATAGGCAGTAAATAGCAAAGCCAGGATTATAACCAGGGACCTCAGACTCCAAATTCAACGTAATCTCTACCACCGGGGATTCTTAACCTGGGATCTGTGAATTTTGTTTTCTATATTTAAAGATCTGCACTTCAACAGAATTGATTTCCTCTGTAATTCTATGTATTCTCTTTTACTCATTTAAAAACACTGTTCTGAGATGTCCTTAAGTTTCATCTGACTGCCAAAGGGGTTTGTGTCACAAAAGGGTTAAAACCCCTGCTGTATCATTTCTACCCTTCAAGAGCTCACAGCCTGGCTGGAAATGCGGAATAAATACTACATGGGCAGAGGAAAGAAAGGCTTTGACAAAAAACACTACAACAAGTGCAAATAAATATAGTTTAAACCCATTACTTAAGTGCTGGGGAGATGAAGGAAAAAGCAAGTCAGTTGAGGGTTAATCCAGGCAAGTTTCCTAGAGGGGGTGTTGTGAGCAGGGTTCCAAGATTCCATTTGGGTTAAGATGTCAATGAAATAGAGGAGACTGGAACAGATTCAGGCTCTTGGGGACATGAGTAGAAAGGAGACATAGAGGAGGAGAAGCTGAGGGTGTAGGGGGAGGGGAGGAAAAGGCAAACGAATTGAGAGGAAGGGGCAAAATGAAACGTTGAGCCCAGGTCCTTAGCAGGCTTGGGCCACCCCTTACTGAAGGTGTTAAATTCATTATCTATCAATAATTAATATTTGCTGAGCATCCACCATGTGCTAGGTGCTGACCCCAGTTCCCTTTTGGGTAAGAGCAACCTAGCTATACATTTGCTGGACACCCTTCCCCAGCGGTAGCTCAGCTCCCTCCCCATAGAAACCTCTTTCTTCTCTCTGCTCACCTTTGTGAACTTTAGCTAATACAAGACCAGCTCTTAGAAAACACTGAGAGACAGCTTTGGCAGGTTTAGAGTTGGCTGTTTCCACTCAAACACATACAATAGTAAAATGGAGCCCAAGGAAAACAAAACTGCTCACTCTAAGGAGAGCCCACACTCCTCCAGCCCACCCTGGGTCCCTTCTTAGAAGCAGCCGCTCTCTCCCCAAATCTCACTAGGAGCTTGGGGTCTGAGCAGGAAAGGCCACAGCCAGGGAGCTGGATTTTAGGTGAGGGGAGCACAGGTGGGTGCTTTCACCCCTCTCTCCTAGGCTATCTTCTCTTCCACTGCAGTGAAAGAGTAGGAAGAAAGACAGACAGTGAGAGGGGGAGAGAAAGATGGTGAGCAACAGAGAAGAGGCCCGGAGAAAGAAGGATAGCATGAAAAGAGGGAAAAGAGGAAGGTGAAAAAGAGAGTAGAAGAGGGATAGAAATGAGGGATTCAGAAAAGGGGTGAAGGCAGAGAGGTTGGCATAAAGACAAAAACCACCAATGTATCTTTCCTCAAATAAAATCCAAACTGAAAAATATATATGTACATCTATATGTGTGCATATATATATATACACAATAGGAACTTGTGTATATATATGTATGTACATATAGTATATATATAATGGGGATTTATATGTGCGTCTATATATACATATATATGTATGTGTGTATATATGTATGTCATGAGGATTTGAAGGAGTGGAGGGTTGTGGAGGGGGTTGGGGTGAGAGAAAAGGAGTAAGGATCTGGGCAGACACAAAAAATGATAGCAAGAAGGACCTCGGACCTGCCCAGGCAGGAGGACAGGGACAAAAATTAATCTCCAGATGTCCAGAGGGTAGAGGGGAGCTCTAGCCTTTTTCCTGAAGCTGTTTCTATTATCTAGTGATCCAGGAAGGGGACATTACCCAGGTTTATCCTGGCCTCCCCTCTTTTTACCTCCAAAGATGCTGCCCAGCAGAGCACCATGCCAAGAGAAAAAGAAAAGAGAGAGGGAAAGAGAAAAACTGAGGAGTTAGAGTTTTCTGTGTGTTTGAGTTTTGTTTTCCTTAAGGCAAGGAGAAGGAGTCAGCACGCACAGGCAACTGCTGCATGCAGGGGGGACCACACAGACTCAGCCCCTTAGGAACAAGCAAAGCTCGTAAGCAAATGCCTGAGCCTGCAAGCACAGTGTGGGGGAGTTAGAAAAGGGGTGATGGTGAAACAGAAAGGGGGGAAAGCCTAGGGAACTAGAAAATGGAAGAAAAGATGAAAGGGGTGGGAAAAAAGAGGAGGAAGGAGATAGGAAAGAAAAGAAGGGAGAAAAAGGAGGAGGGCAAAAGAGAAAAGGCTTAGGGAAGGAAAAGAGAGGGAGTGAGAAATAAAGGAGGCAGGAGGGGAAGGGGAAAAGGGGGAAAGAGACAGGAGAAGAGGAGGAGAGAAGAGGGAAAAGGGAAAGGTGAGGGGTATAAAACCAGGAAAAGAAAGGAGAGAGGAGAGCAGAAAAGAGGGCATATCAAGAAGAAAGGAAGAGGAGAAAGAATAGTGCCTGGGAGGAAGGAATGAGGAGCAGGGGAGGCAGGAGAGGTGCAAAAGTGTGGGGGCGAAAGAAAGATGGTAGGAGAGCAAGATGGAAGAGGCCAGGAGGCAAGCCAGGAGCTGGGCAGGGTGGAAACAAAGACTGGAAGAGAATGAACTCCATACATTCTCATCAACAACAGAGACAAAGCTAGAGAGATAGACTGAGAGAGAGACCAAGACAGAGGGAGGAGAGACAAAGGCCAAATCTGAGGGTGCTCTCATCACCAAACTCTGAGGGTCCTGACTTGAACTCTTGCCCTTTGACCCTTCCCCTCCTATCCAGCTGCGCACAAGATCTGCAGGGAAAGAGAGAGAGAAGGTCCCCACTCAGAACTTTAGAGGGAAAAAAAGTCTGACTACCGCCCTAAGGGCTGTCACAACAGATAAAACCTCATCCAGGCTTCGCTGTGTGAGCTCCTGCACACTAATGCACAGTAGAGCTAAAAATACCGGTGTGTGCAGAGAGGGAGAGGGAGCGAGGGAGGGAGGGAGGGAAGGAGAGGAGAGAGAGGAAGGGAGGGAGGGAGAATGAGAGGGACTGCTATTGCTGGGTTCTCAACTGATTGTAGCCTCGGTTTTCCAGAGATTCTTAATAATCCAGATGTGCAGCTGCAAAAGGGAAGCACTTCAGAGACTGCAAATGAATGGGCATAAAATCCCCATCACCACCCTCAAAATGGCGAGGGGGGGAGATAAGGGATGGGAGCTTTGTCTCCCTTGAGAAGGCTCAATGCTGAAAGGGGATAGGAAGTGAGGAAAAGGAAGAAAGGATAGGAGAGCAAAAGAGGGAGATGGGAGAAAGGGAGAGATAGAGACACTCTTCTGGAGGCCTGGGATGGGGTACAGTTCAGAGAACTGTTTTTAGGAGAGCCCTTGGACAAGAGGAAAAGGCATAGCATGTGGCTCTACCTCATTTCCCTCTGACAGATGGGCTATTTAGTTTAAGGCGTGGCCAGTCTAAGCTGTGTTCTTGTGTTTGCTATCATGATTACAGGACCAGTCCATCTAGTACCACCAAGTGTTGGTCAGAAATATTAGGCATTTAAATCAGTGTTGATAGGATGAGGAGAGGAAAAAGGTGAAAAGAAAAGTGACTAGAAGCTGTAAAGGCACCATACAGAGAGGGAAAGAGTCTTTCCAACTAGGGTGTAAACTTCTTGAGGGTAAGGATTGCATTATGTACTTCATTTATTAATTCCTCCAACAAACATATAGTACTGTGTCTAGGTACTGAGCGAGACACTGAGGGAGATGGTATATTTGAGTAAAATGGTCTTTGCCAGCATGCAGTTTACAATCAAATGAGAAGAGAAGACCAACACAGATGGCAATAATGCCCAATATTATACATTGCAATAGAGACTTAGTAAAATACTTAGTGAGGTGAAAGGACAGAAAGGTCACTTACTCACCAGGGAAATCAAGGAAGACTTCATGAAGGAGGTGATATTTGAGTTGCACTTTAAAGGATGGGTAGAAATTCAGTAGGCAAAGAGGGAAGGAAGATATTTCAGTCATAGTGAATAGCTTGAGCAAAGAGAGGGAGCCAAGAAAACTCACCATGTTCCCAACACAATGCTACTGCACAGCTGGACACACAATATACTCTCGACACATATCAGTTGACTTGAATTAATATATGAGAAAATGACTGTGAGAAGAGGAGCTAATCTACAGATGGAGAAAAGACACAATGAGCACCTCCATGAGCATCATGCCTTTAAATGGTGATGCCATGGCTGGGAAATTCTTTGAGATTTTTTGGCAGCCTTAGTATCAAATACAGAGGAAAAATCAGCAGGCTTTTTTTTTTTACCCATAGGAAGAGGAAGGGTATCTTGTTTATCTGAGGGAATAATAACATGGCTAAGAGCTGACATTTTTATAGAAACGTATCATTTGATCATCGTAACAATCCCTGGAGGTGTTTTCATAAGGAAACTGAGGTAGAGGGGTAAAATGACTTGCCCAAGGGCACATAATTAAGAAGTGAAGTAAGAGACAGGATTTAAAGCTAAGTCTTCCTGGATCCAATTCCAGTTCTCTGCTATTCTAAAGAAGCCTGACTGGTCCCAGTATTGATGGTGACTAAACAGGGAAGGGAATGGTGGCTGTGGGTAAATCATTTCTTCCAAATAAGTACACAAAAGATAATCCATGATTATCCATGTAAGAAGCTTTGGCAATTAGCACCAAAGGCAAAGGATTTCTTTCCTGTGAAAACCAATAGATTATTCAAGGTTCCTCCTCTTTTCCCCATGAGATTTCACTGATAGGAACTATATGGAAATCAGAATCCTGATTTGGCTTTGCCATTAATTCATTTCAGCAAGTGACTTATCCTCTTTCCACACCTCAGTTTCCCCAGATAAGGAAGTTGGACTAACTGGCCCCTTAAGTCCCTTCCAGCTCTAAAAATGCTATGATTATGTAATACTACCCTTGAACATGCTTTTACTTAGTGCCAAGTTGGAGTTTCTTGGGAAAACTTTTGATCCTTAGATGAAATAATAGTTATTATTATTTACTTGTTATCCATGCTGGGTATCCATAATGCCACCTAGAAGAAAAAAAACATGCTCCCTGTCCCCAAGTAGCTTTGATTTCAAAACAAGGAGCAATTGACCTGTAGGCTTCCTTCTGGGGTTGGTAGGTAGAAAGTCTGCGCTTTGGCCCTGTTCTGGGGTTCATCATTCTGGCTGCTGAATCATTGGGCCCTACCCTCTCCAAAGGCACCAGTGTGGGATGCGATGCCCCTCAGAAAAGTACCCAGTGACACACCGTCATCTCTTAGATAGCACTCAAACTCTAGTTTTCTGACGCTTTCCCCTCTGAGGCTGGAATAGTAGAACTTTAGGGCTGGAGAGGAACTAAGTCAGCACTTAGTCCCCGCCCCCGCATCCGAAGGGAAGGAAGCTGAGGCCACAGAGACAACACCGCCCCGGTGACAGAGCTTGGACTAGACCCTCGTCCCCTCTGCACGTCATTGTGCTGCCTTCTTGTTCTACTGTGGCTGTCATCTAAGTGCTTACACAGAAAAAAACAATTTTCCAGGCTTTTCCCACACACCCCTTCACTTCCTCCTTGTTCTCCATGATGTCTGAGCAGCATTTCTCTAAAAGGAATCTTACTCAGTGTTTTGTTTCTTAGTCCATCCCTCTACCCTTCCTAGGCCCCCATTGTAACCTGACTCAGATGGCTTGTGCTCCCATCTCACACCCCCAAACAAAGGCAGTAAGAGAGGGAGAAAAGGGAGAGGAAAGACACAGAGAGAGACAGAGAGACAGACCAACCGACAAAGAAGAAGGAGGAGGAGGAGGAGGAGGAGGGGAAGGAGCATAAAAGGAGGCTTAGCCAGGACAAAAAAAAAATAGCAAGATGAATTTAGATTCATGGCTTCTGTTCTTTTCCTAAAGTTTATTATCTAATTTAACAAGAGGAGGGGGTGGAGGGAGAAACAACTCAACCTTCGGCACCACAGGCATGCAGGGCTTAGCTGGCTGCAGTAGATCCCCTCCCTCCTGTCTCTTTGACCCCATCTGTACCATTCTTGACTGGGTGTGGCCTCCCAGATTGTTGGGAGAGTGAAGGGAGGTAGGGAGGAACTCTTTCTAAGGCATGGAGAAAAAGGAAGCATCACGGTGCCAGTTTGAAAGAATCCAAGAAACCTAAAGTGGGACGAGGCCTCGGAGGTCAACTAGTGTCTCCTTGAACACCTCCAGTGACAGAGGCTCATTGCTTTGGGAGGCAGCCATTCCAGACTAGGCAGAAAGTGCACCAGAATCCACCTCTGCCAGCAAACACTGGATCAATGGCCCTGCCAGATAGGCATGGCAGCCCAGGGCAACTCCAGTCTCAACTTTGTTGACATTTAATTGAAAAACATTTTAAAGGAGGAGAACAGAAGATTAAAGACCACAAAAAAATCAGTTGAAGGCCAAAAAAAGCCTGGCGAGACCTTGGCACAAGACTACGCCATATTACGCTAAGAATATTTGTAAATGACACTGGAAGGAGGACTACAGAGAGATATAATATGGAACAGAGTAGGAGGCAGTGTGGCCTAGTGGGAAGAGCACTAGACTCTGAGGCAAGAGACATGATTCAAGCATTTGTTAAGTACCTACTAATGTAAGCGCCTGATACTAGGAATGTAAAGACAAAAAAGGAAAACAGTCCTTGCTATCAATTCATTCTACTGATGAGTGACGACACATGAACAGATAGCTATGTGTACATATATGTATGTAGATATAAAACTATGTATAAATGTGCATATGTATACATAATCATCTGTTTACCTGTTGCTATCAGTACATATATTTATATACATAAATATAAATGAAAGATGAAGATACATACACTTAAATGTTTGCATGTGGTTCTCCTAGTACAATGTGAGATATATATTATGTATGATATATATATATGCATATATATATATATGTAGTGTGTGTGTGTGACGATTTGAGCAGGGGGTACTGAACCCTTCAGATCTGATCTGAACTTATCACCCCACCAGTTCCACCAGCTGGCTTCTTAATACCAGTATTTTCTTGGTGATGTTATGGGGTTCCAACCCATAATTTTGGAGAATCAAAACTGTGTTTTCTGTCCCTAGCATCTAGCATAGTGATTTGCACATAGTAGTAACTTAACAGGGGAAGTGAGGTGGCTCAGTGGATACAGCACTGGAGTCAAGGAAGATCTGAGTTCAAATTTGGCCCTGTGTCATCCTGGGCAAGTCCCTTAACCCTTATTTATCTCAGTTCCTCATCTGTAAAATGAGGACACGATGGATAAAGAAATGGTAAACCACTCCAGTATCTTTGCCAAGAAAACCCCATGGACAAGTCCATGGGTTGTAAAAAATCAAACATGGCTGAACAACCACAACAAAGAGCTTAACAAATGCTTGCTGAATTTAATTGACTCACATTTTTAAGTATCAGTATAACTTCCTCACATGGTGAGTTGGGTACTGTGTGACCTTGGGCAAAGCAGTTCCTCCCTCTGGGTCTCAATTTCCTCTCCTATAAAATGAAGGGGCTGGATTAACAGCCCCCTCATTTTCTAGATGAAGAAATTGCTGGTCCCTAGTGACCCTTCCCAGTTCTAATTATCTGAACTTTTAGGAGATTTGGCAGCGTGGCTATAATAGTCAATTCTTACCACCAATAATGTGGCATCTCCATATTTAGAGTCTATTACCTCAGTAACCAATGTGCTATGTAGGTGAGGAAACTTCAGTGGCTTCTAAGAAGGTAAAGGACAATTGAATTTAATAAACATTTATTAAATGCCTCCTGCATACACGACACATGGTAAGCATGCAAAGACAAAATTGAAAAAACAATATCTGCCCTCAAGGAGTTTCTATTGTACTGGAAAGAACAGTTGGAGCTAACCAAATATATACATAGAGAAATCTTAAAGGCACTAAGGGATCACTCGGAGATACTTGCTCAATAATGGTGCTGGCCCTTGTCATGGAGGAGAGATTCCCTCTCAATGGTGAGTGTCTCCCGTGTTCCTGTTCTTACTTTGACTTTGAGCTTGATTTGCTGTGGAATTCTGGAACACTGTAGAACTAGTTCAGTTAGAGCTCTAGTCACTCAAAGATCAGCCTAGCCACCCACATGGAACGAAGTGGATAAAAATGCATTTTGCATGGATTATGACAGATAGCTGGATGGGTAACCTGTTGAATTACTCCATGAATATATGTATGTATGTATTCATGTGTGCATACATGTATGTATATATGTGTCTATATCTGTCTATATATCTTGAACTGACACTGCAAAAGGAAAATGAACTGGGAACAGGATTGAACAGTAGGAGAGAGGACAGTAGGCCAAATCACATCTGAGATATCAAGCAGTGTTTCCAAAGATTCCAAGCTCCTTTTGCCACAAATGCCCATTTCTTAACACCAACATTCTCTTAGTGGTGATGTTACATATATGTAAATCATAAACAAAAGAATGTCATGATCTCGGAAGAAGCAAAATTGCACGTAGGTCAAAGGGCAATGGAGAGATACATGGTGAGTGGACAGTAGCAAATTACCAACAGTGAGTTGGGTGGGAGAAGTAACAATAAAAGACATCAAGGACAAATATCACCAGAAAAGGAGATGGGCTAGCCATGTAGTCAGACTGAGGGATGACAGATGGACAGCCCAAGGGCTGCAAAAAAAAAAAAAATTAAAGAACCATCAGAAAGCCTCCAGCATGTTGGAGGATTTGTGGAAAGACATGGGAAAAATTTTCACTGGATGACAAGTTGTAGATGGGTTGCAATCTGAAGAAGTGGGTGGAGGACCCACACAGGTGAGATTACAGATCAGTCCAAGTATGTAAGGATTCTAAAGATTAGGTCATCCTTCCTTATCTTTAGCAGAAATCTTCCTTCATGAAACTTCTGCCCCCTGGAGCCATAACAAATGAGAGAGAGTTAAGTCTCCTCAGTTATATCCTGCCCCAAAGCCCACAATGAATTTCATGAATAGCATGTGAGATAGAAGGGCTACATGTCTGTCTGATTGTCCCCCTACTTGAAAACTAGTTGAAATTACACACCAAGCATTGATTTAATTAAGTTTTTCAGTGTGTGGCATAATTAGTAAGAAACACTGTTGGAAAAAGATGGGAGGTCTCTTCAGTGCTTCTCACTATTAGAATTTGGCCCTTAGGCCAAAAAATATGGCAAACTCTAATACAGGGAATATAGAATGCAGGCAGCTCTAACCACATGATGCTACTATGTAGACCTCTGTTCTTCTTCTGCATAAAAAGGGGAAAATAATTATATTTGCAAAACAGAGAGAACGTATCATGTATATATTACCCATAATTATACTGATATAAACTACAGATAACATATCACACCAATCTAGCCCTGTAATGTATGCATTACATGATTAGAACATTGGGGCTCTTCTCTGTGTTACAGAAATAGAATTATGATTTATATATAAGTTCATTTCATGTGACCATAATTATCTATGGCATATTAACTATACCGTCCTTTCCAGCCTCCTAGCCAAAATCAAATTACAGAATGCATAGTTACACAAATACTTGACCTCTGCCCAAAGGCTGAAAAACAATGTATAGCTCTTATACCTTCCACGGTTCTATTTCCAAGAGATAGAAGGAATATACCACATAGAATTCTGTTCTCATGGCACATCTAACTGAAGTTTATTCCCTAAGGTCAGGGAGACAGTGTGGACTAACAGTAAGTGCACTGGGAGTCAAGAGACCATATTCTAGTGCTATTTCTGCCACTGATAAGAATGATATCTCATAATGATGTGCCACTTTAAGGTTCACAAAGCACTTTTTTTATAGCTTACCTTGTGAAGTAAGGAGGATGAATGTGGTTATTCCAGTTTTACAGCTGAGGAAAGTCAGACCAGAGAAGTGACATATTTACTCATGGCCTCATAGCTAGGAAAGTGTGACAGCCAGAATTTGAACCCAGGTCTCCTGATGCCAAGCCCACCACACAATGCTGCTACTCACTACTTGATCTCAGGCAAGTCACTCACCTTCTCTAGGCCTCAACTCTCTTAGCTGTGAAATGAACACATTGGATTAGAAAATGCCTCTAAGGTCTCTTGTGTCTGCAAAAATCTGTATTTATCTTTGATATTCCATAATCAGTGTTCTATATTCTATCCTGTTTGCCCATGTATGGAAGCGCACCAAAAAGAGACAGAGGAAAAAGGAGTAGAAAGCTTGAATGGGCCCAGATCCTATTATGAGTAGAAGGTTGAATGCTACACAACTTCTGCCTATGGTTTCTGGCTCATCCCTATAAAATACATTTCCTCTCTTCTGCTCCCATAAAATCCGTGGAGGTAAAGTAGTTACTTAAATAAGAAAATGCCAGTAGATCCAAGGCACTTCTAAACCAGCATCTTATCAGGCTAACAAAAATGGCAGCAACTTGAATTTGCCTCTTTAAGAGGCAATTCAACAAATGACATACATTTATTAAGCTTCTACTATGTACAAGTCTCTGCACTAGGCACTAGGACATTTTTCATAAAGGATCTGTTTCCGTCTATAAGAACACCATTACAATGCTAATACTTTACTCACAATGGAGTGTTGCAGTTTATCACTTAAGTCACTGGGTTCTATTCTTTCCCAGAGTTCTTCACAAGGCCTTTAGTGCACAAACTCCCTAAGGAACCATTGCTGAGCCTACAGGAGAAGGGGTACTGTGCCCACTTTCTTCTTTTACTATTATTATTTTTTAAATTAATTTATTTATTTTTAGTTTTCAACATTCATTTCCACAAGATTTTGAGTACCAGATTTTTTTCCTATCTCTCTCCTCCCCCCACCCCAAAACATCATGCATTCTGATTACCCCTTCCCCCAATCTGGCCTCCCTTCTATCACACCCCTCCCTTCCCTTATCCCCATCTTTTCTCTTTTCTTGTAGGGCAAGATAGATTTCTATACCCCATTACCTGTATTTCTTATTTCTCAAGTTGCATGCAACAACAATCCTCAACATACATTCCTAAAACTTTGAGTTGCAACTTCTCTCCCTTCTTCACTCTCCACTCATCCCCACTGAGAAGGCAAGCAATTCAATATAGGCTATATATGTGTAGTTTTGCAAAAGACTTCCATAATAGTCATGTGTAAAACTAACTATATTTCCCTCCATGCTATCCTGTCCCCCATTTCTTCTATTCTCTCTTTTGACTTTGTCTCTCCCCTAAAGTGTTTACTTCTAATTACTCCCCCCTCCCATCACTTATTCCCTTCTCCCCTACTTTCCTGTAGTGTAAGATAGATTTTTATACCAAATTGAGTGTGCATGTTATTCCCTCCTTAAGCCAAATGTGATGAGAGTAAGCTTCACTTTTTCCCTCCAACCTCCCCTCTTTTCACCTCTGTTGGAAAAGCTTTTTCTTGCCTCTTTTATGAGAGATAATTTGCCCCATTTCATTTCTCCTCCCAATATATTCTCTTACCCCTTAATTTTATTTTTTTAGATATCATCACTTCCAATTCAACTCACCCTGTGCCCTCTGTCTATATATATGTATATAATCCCTCCAACTACCCAAATACTGAGAAAAATTTCAAGAGTTACAAATATTATCTTTCCACGTAGGAATGCAAATAGTTCAACTTTAGTAAGTCCCTTATGATTTCTCTTTCCTGTTTACCTTTTCATACTTCTCTTGATTCTTGTGTTTGAAAGTCAAACTTTCTATTCACCTCTGGTTTTTTTCTCAAGAATGCTTGAAAGTCCTCTATTTCATTGAATGACCATTTTCTCCCCTGAAGTATTATACTCACTTTTTCTGGGTAGGTGATTCTTGGTTTTAATCCTAGATCTTTTGACTTTTGGAATATCATATTCCAAGCCCTTTGATCCCTTAATGTAGAAGCTGCTAGATCTTGTGTTATCCTGATTGTATTTCCACAATACTCAAATTGTTTCTTTCTGGCTGCTTGCAATATTTTCTCCTTGACTTGGGAACTCTGGAATTTGGCTACAATATTCCTAGGAGGTTTTCTTTGGGGATCTCTTTCAGGAGGTGATCAGTGTATTCTTTCATTATTTATTTTATTCTCTGGTTCTAGAATTTTTCCTTGATAATTTCATGAAAGATGATGTGTAGGCTCTTTTTTTGATCATGGCTTTCAGGTAGTCCCATAATTTTTAAATTGTCTCTCCTGGATCTATTTTCCAGTTTAGTTGTTTCTCCAATGAGATATTTCACATTGTCTTCTATTTTTTCATCTTTTGGTTTTGTTTTGTAATTTCTTGGTTTCTCATAAAGTCATTAGCTTCTATCTGCTCCATTCTAATTTTTAAAGAACTATTTTCTTCAGAGAGCTTTTGAACCTTCTTTTCCATTTGGCTAATTCTGCTTTTTAAAGCATTCTTCTTCTCATTGTCTTTTTGGACCTCTTTTAATATTTGGGTTAGTCTATTTTTAAAAGTGTCATTTTCTTCAGTATTTTTTTGGGTCTCCTTTAGCAAGTTGTTGACTCACTTTTGATGATTTTCTTGTATCACTCTCATTTCTCTTCCCAATTTTTCCTCCACCTCTCTCACTTGCTTTTCAGAATCCTTTTTGAGTTCTTCCATGGCCTAAGACCATTGCATATTTATTTTGGAGGGTTTGGATGCAGAAGCCTTGACTTTTATGTCTTTCTCTCATGGTATGCATTGTTCTTCCTCATCCAAAATAATGGAAGAAAATACCTGTTCACCAAGAAAGTAACCTTCTATAGTCTTATTTTTTTTCCCTTGGGCATTTTCCCAGCTGGTTACTTGACTTTTGAGTCCTTTGTCCTCTTCTCTTGGCCTGCACTCTAGTCTGGGAGCAACCACAAGCTTTTCTGACCAGGATTTGCAAGTAGGATTCCCTTTCCACAAGTGCCTCTAGCTCCACCATGCCAGTGCTTCTCCTCATCCCATGGCCGCCACTCAGGGCTGAGCTTCAGATCAGCTGCTCAATTCCCCCAGGGTCTTTAGGCTGAGGGCTCCAAAAATGGATGCTGCAGCCTCCTGGCACTGGGGCTAGAGCAGGACCCTGCTCCCTTCTCACCCAGGTGAAAGAGCTTTCTTACTGACCTTTGAAACTATCTTTGGCATTTTGGGGTTGAGGAATCTGGGAACTGTAGCTGCTGCCAGGGATTCCACCCCCTGAGGCCTATTCTAGTCCTGTCCCTGCCACGTTACCCATCCAAGGCTGAGCTGCAGTCTGTGGGTTGTGGTCTGCTCCTCACCTGGTGTGATAGACCTTTCCTGTTGGCCTTCAAGGCTGCTTTGGGCTGGAAATCTCTTTCACTCTGTCATTTTGTGGCTTCTGCTGCTCTAGAATTTATTTAGAGTCATTTTTACAGGTATTTTGTGGGCTATGGGGGAAAACCTCTACAGGTCCATCCTTCTACTCCACCATCTTGGCTCTGCCCCCCACTTCCTTCTTAGTGAACTCAGAGGCCCCTCCACTCTGGCCCTAAACATTCATTCTGACTGGGCTCAGACTTGGGGCGCCTGACCGGACTCAGACTTGGGGCACATAACCTCTGAGAGTGGGTGGGCTCAATTTTCTCATACCCTTTGCCTCATTAAGCCCCATCCCAGTGTCCTAGGGATAATTACTTAAAGCTTAGGTTTTGGCTCATGTCTAGATCTTCCCAAAGTGGGTGGGAGTGAGGAAGTAGAAATTTACTCAGTGCCCAATGTTAATCAGGCAAAAGACAGGTATTTATTTCCTATACGTAAAAGAAATACTAATGAACACAAAAGACTCATGATGTGTATTGATAAGACAACCTAAAACAAGATTCAGCAACTCAATTTATAATTGCTCATATTCTCTTGGGAAGATGATACTTAAAATCCCACATCAAAATAGAAATAGTTTACATGATTGCTGAGTAGGCATTCTTTATTTCACCTCCACTCCACCATTGTTCAAAAAATTTTCAGTACATGTCTCCTGGTTAAAAGGTCAGGGCTTGGGCTAATCCTCTTGATGATGATTGTCTTCTCCAAAAGTAATATCTGGGGAACTCCTCCTTCTGCCACAAGTCAGCTTTTACCTGATGGGATACAAGACCCTGGGACCTCTCAATGTCACCCGATCACCTCCAAGCCTGAGCACTTGATAATGATGTTCAGCCACCCACATAACATAGACAAGTCAGCCAGGGATCTAGGCACAAGCTTACCTGTTCAAGTCTATTCTCCATTGGGAATAGCAGAAAGAGAAGGGAAGCAATAGCATAGCTCATCCCCATCACTGCTTGCCACATAGAAGAATCAAAGCCAAAAGAGAGTCAACCATAGGCATCTTACTTTTTAATGATGCAGCAGCATCCTCATTCTTTCCACTGTCAAGGAACAAGGCAGGGTCAAGGGACCACTCAGGGCTTTCTACATCAAACCAAAATTCAAGTCCTTCTATCTGAGACACCACATGGTTAGAAGTGACCAGGAAGTTCATCATATTCCAAAGACCCCAAGTACAAAGTCTCTAGGTCTCTGAAGCCTTTATAAGTTTCTAGGAGAGCTCCAAATCTACCTTCCCTGAGATGGTTCCTCACTCTGCTACCACTCTTTGAGGCTCTGAGGGTTTCAGAGAGTTCATCAATGCTTGCATATGCTATTAGACTTGAAACAATAATTCTACTCTCAAATTCAATAACTTCAGTTCAACAAGCATTTATTAAATGACTACTATATACAAGGCCCAAGAGATACAAACACACGATGAAAAAAATCTCTACCCTTAACCAGCTTATTTTTAAGCTTTTTTTTTTTTAACCAGACCTATGATTTCATTGGGATTGGAATCTGCCCACAAAACTCTTTCCCTATCAATGTAAATCAGCACCTTCTCTGCAAGTTAGAGTCTTAGGGAGTTATGTGGAGGGCACTGAGAGATTAAACAATTTGTGCCAGGCAAAACTTCCATTAGGGTCTGGTACTTAGATGTATAAAGGGCAGAACTTGAACCAAAGGTCTTCCATTGTTGCCAAGTATCTGATTCTGAGGGCCAGTCTCTACGCCCTAAGACACACTGTCTTTTACAAGCTCCTCCCAAGGTTCTCCAAAAGTATCTGAATACCAAAGAGAGATTTCCACAAGGTGTGAGTCAGAAGAAACTGAGGGGGAAAGGAAAGATGAGGGAAGGATCCAACTCAGGGAGTTTTGGCAGTAGTTTGAGGTGTCACACTGGATCTATTGTCACCTAATTGGGGTACAAAAATCAATAAGGCTGAGGAACATTTTAGGAGTTTGTCAATTTAAAAAACAAACTTTGTCTATTCTTAGTTTTCCACATGTAGATTACTCTTTTCGTGAATTCTCTGCAATCAGTTTTTAATCCCAAACTGGATCCTACTAAATACCTCAACACCATTAAAAAACCCATTCCCTCCCATTCCCCACCCCCAAGGTGGTGTTGTCTCTAGGAAATGCAAACTCACTTTAACAAGAGCCATAGCAAGAAGGTAAATCTGTGCCCTTTCTTCCACTTCCTTCCCCATTCCCAACCAAAAAAAGATATAATAGGATAATATACATGCCAAAGTAAGATAGCAATGACTCTTGGATTATTTATACCAATGTATCACGCAAAACTAACAGACCTGTTTGCCATACTCAGGATTAGCCTCAACACATCTTAGATTCCTGACTTCTTGCCCACCAGACCTAACTCCCACCTTCTTCCTCACTGACCGTTTTGAGTCTCCTCTAGAAGCCAGACTGTATATCCTCTGGCACCTACTAGCTTGTGATGAGAGGGTAAAGAGGACATTTTGTCCAAGCCCACTTAGCTCTCTCTCAAGACCCACCCGTAGGTCTCATCCTGAGCATGCAACCATGGCCCCCCACACAAAGTGTGTGATGAATTTTGAAAATATCTCTCCCCACAACCCCTCCCTGGCAGACACAGGCTCCGGCCTCTTGAAATTCTGCACACTAATAAAATTGTAACTAATTTACATCCAAGATGAGGAGTGAGTGGCAGTGGTTGCTATGGAGACCATCTCGGGAGCCCAGGCTCCTCCACAGACAAGAGCGGCCAAGAGATCAAGAGATTCTGGGCTCAGGCTGAGGCAGATCCAAATGCCAGCCAGTCCTACTGGCCTCCCTCAACAGGGCTCCCAGGATGACTGCTCACCCCTCACAGTCACTCTTACAGGGTCCAGCAGACCTCTGGGGTTGAGGCAGACAGGACAATAGGCTAAGACAGACATAGTCTGTTTGAATGCAGGACTGGCCTTCAGGGACTAGACAAGACTCTAAAAGATGTTAGCTAGAATCTGTCCCTGCAGTGCTTCATCTGAGGTAACTTAACTGTTCTTCTCTTCCTTTCTCCCCTTATCCTGCCAGTCCAACTCTTTCTCATGCACATAAAGAACTAGACTCCCACAGAAAATGATGGAGGACTGACCCTGTTAATAATACTATATTACTTTGGGGACTTTTCTAGGTAAGAGAGGACAGTAGTGGTCTGAGTTCATTGAAACTCTGCCTAGAAATTCTGGCATCCTGGGGGTTTCACTGGACTGTTTCATTAAAACCCATCTGTGTTTTGCGGAAACTGTCTAGCCCTGACTAGGCATCCAAGCCTTTGGGATGGGAAGAACTTAGTCCAGGTGCATGAAGGCCAGATTCTAAATGGTAGACACCATTAGGAAGAGCTCCCAGGTCCCCTCTCTGTATGTGACCTCTGGCCTAGACCGGCATTGCAAAGACCTGGATTCACATCCTGCTCTATCACTTAGTGACTAAGTCACCTTGGACAAATTGTGCCACCATTCTGGGCCTCTGTTTCCTCATCTTTAAAAGGATATAAAAATAGTTGCACTACTCTACAGAGTTGTTAGAAAATATTGTGTGTAATAATTTATAAACCCTGAAATGCTTTAGAAAAGCTGAAGGAGGGATAGGAAGAGCAGGACAGAGAAAATTTTCTTTGTAAAATCAAGTGAATCCAAGAACTATTTGATGAAAGTCTACTAAGACATTAGCCCTGTGTTCAGGCATAAAAAAAATTTACCAAATCCAAACCCACCTTCATGGAGCTTTCTGTCTTATTGGGAAGAGGCATACTTGACACATGTGAGACAGCTAGAGAATTGCCATTAGCAGAACATTTGGTAACTTCCTGAACTGCCTACATGTTAATTTCATATATCAAAAGGTAGAGGAACCAAAAAAAATGAGAAACTCTATTTTGGATCTGATTCTCACTAACAGAAAAGAATGAGTTGCTGAAGTAGAAATCATGGGAATCTTGCCAGGAAGGGAGTGGGGGGTGGGCAAGGAATAACCACTACCTCCTAAAGTTTGCGATAAAGGACAGGAAAGGCAGAAAAGTCTAACACATACACTCTTGATTTGGGAAGGGGAGATTTCATAGTTCAGAGAAAAGTTAGGTAATATTTCATAGACTAAAATACTACTGGGAAAATCATCCCAGGAGGAATGGAAAATTCTTAAAAAGGAGATTCCAAAAGGTCCCCAAAGGAAAAAAAATGTGAATAATGAAGAAAAAAAAGAATTCTCTGTAGAGACATGTGACTACACAAAGAACTCATGGAATAACTGAGATTGTAAAGAGACACAGAAAATCGAAGTCAGGCCACGCAAAAGAGGATGAATTTGAGAGTCTGGAATGGACCTAGAAGAATAGCATCAGGAGAGGTGAAGTGTAGAAGGAACTGAGACTGGGAAGTTAGGACAACAAAAAGGACTTGTTTCACTTTATTTAGTTGTATTGGGGAAAAGAAGATCAAAGTAGAGGACAGAAGGATGATGGTGGAGAAAAGAGTGGAATAACTCCATTTTTATTTGTCTTTTGTTTTCTTTCCCCAGAAGAATGAATCTTGAACTCTGAAGAGCAAAACCAAAATAGTTAACAGTGAGTTGCTTCCCAGGCTAAGGAAGGTGATATTAAGAAAGCACCTGAAGTTGCCCTCAATGACTTCAAATCACCTGATGAGCTATAGCTCTGTGTACTGAAAGACCTGGTAAATGGCATCTGCTGATCTGCAGGTCTTTGCCAGATAGTCTCTAACAATCTCTTTAATGATTTGATCTAGAATGTTCCCCACGGATCGAAGTCATGCTCATTGACCTATAATTTGAAGATTCTATTCTCTTCCCTTTTCTAAAAATCAAAACTGTCTTTGCTCTTCTCTGGGACTAAGGTACCTCTCTAATTCTCCCCAGTCTTTCAGATATCATTAACATCTTCCCCCCCCCAAAAAAAGTCATGCAAACAAAATCCAGCATGGTTTCTTCAAGAACAAAGCTAATTTTATTTCCTCTTTCAATGAGGTTACCAACCCCTAGATGATGGGAATACTATAGATACATTTAGTTTACCTGGATGTAAACAAAGCATTGGATAATCTCATACTATTGTTTTAGAAAAGTTGAAGGCATGTGGACCAGACAACAGTATAATTAGATGGGATTCAGTACCAGTTGAATGGCCAGATTCAAAGGTTAGTCATTAATGGTTCAATGTTAACTTGGTCAGAGCCATCCAGTGAAGTGTCCCCACAGATCTGTACTGATCTTGACCCTATGCTGCTTAACATTTTTATCAGTAATTTGGACAAAAACATGAAGAGCTTGCTCATCAGATTTGCAGATAACACAAATCTGGGAGGAATAGCTAACATACTAGATGACAGTCAAGATTTTAAAATGTTTTTGACTTGCAATGGGTTGAATCTAATAAGATTCAATATGGACAAATATAAGGTCTTTCACTTGGGTTCAAAAAAAATCAGCTTCCCATATACAAGATGGGGAAGATCTGGTTAGACAGTGGTTCATCTGAAAATAGACTGGCACTGGGGACGGGGAGGGTTTGTGGACTCCATGCTCAATATGAGTCAGAAATGTGATGTAGCATCTAAAAAGGCTAATGTGATCTTAGCTTACATTAAGAGAGGCATAATTTCCGGGGATGAGGTGGTGATAGTTTTGCTGTACTCTGCTCTGATCAGATTGTATCTACAGTAATGTATTCAGTTCTGGTCACTCCCATTTAAGAGGGTCATTGTTAAGTGTCCAAAAGAGGGCAAGCTGAATGGCCAAGGGCATTGAATCTATGCCATGCGAGGCTAGGTTGAAGGATGGCTAGCCTGGAAAAGAGGCAACATAAGGGGAGATAGGATAGCTGTATACAGATAGCTGAAAGATGTAAGTAGGGGGAAAAGGGCTAAGGCTGCAAAGAGAAAAGTTAGGCTTGATATCAGGTAAATTTCCTAATTATTAGAGCTGCCCAAAAGCAGAACATGGCTGCCTGGAGAGGCGTTTCCCTCCTTGGAGGTCTATAAGCACTCATCATGAATGACCTCTTGTTGGGTATGTTCTATTGGGGAACACTGAAGGTATGTATTAGACAAAATGGTCACTGAGTTCCCTTCAAATTCTGCAAGCCAATCTGTAATCAATGATTAGGTATTTAGGCTAAGGCCCTATTCAGAGAAAGAAAAGAATAAAGTAACCTATAATAGTCAGGAAAGGCGAAGAAAGATCCTCTTCATGGAAACTCTCTTCTCACCTAGATCTCTTATAAAGACACCTTGCTTGATCTCTCCATCTCCAACCTATTCCCTCATCAGTCCACTCCCCATATAGCTGCCTAAGTAATCTTCTTAATACATCTCTATATATTACTCCTCTAGCCAAAAATCTTGAGTGATCCTTCATTGTCTAATGAAAAAAAAGCACCAACTCCCAAAATTGACGTTCAAGGTCTTCCTCAAACTGCTTCCACCTTGTCCCATGGTAATTCTTGCTACTGCTTTTTATGATGTAGCCAAACCAGAGTACCATGCCCTCTCTCATCTCTCTGGGGCAGCTAGCTAACTCAGTGGATAGAGCACCAGGCCTGGAGTCAGGAAGACCTGAGTTCAAATATGAGCTCAGATACTTACTAGCTGTGTGACCCTATGCAAGTCACTTTACCCTGTTTACCTCAGTAGCTCATCTATAAAATGAACTCGAAAATGAAAAGGCAAACCACTCTAGTATCTTTGCCAAGGTTAAAAAAAAAACCTAAATGGGGTTACACAGAATGGCTGAAAAAAACTGAAATCTCTCATTTCTGTCCTGTTCAAGCTTTGTACCAGGTATGGAATGAGGTCCGCTACTCTTCCACTTGTTGAAGTCCCTCTCTTTCTTCAAAGATGAAACCTCTTCCATGAAACTTTCCATCATACCTCCCACCTTCTTAACCATCTCCCAAGTGAAAGTGAATTTGACCTCTTTTTCCAGTGTCAGGAATGGACTTGTACTGATCCAACTACTTTAATGAAATTTTGCCATGTCAATCGTTTAGTCAACAATTTCCCCTGAGACTCAGTTTCCTCCTTATCTGTAAATGAGGGAGTTGGACTAGATGGTATCTATTATCCCATTTGACACCTAATATGCTGTAGCTTATTCTTTTGCCTGGTCCTCCAACGGCACAGATTTGTGTGATGACACATATCCTTTTCTTCGTAATTATTCTGTTCCAACCCACTAAGCCAACCAGCTTCATAGCCAGAGCCACAATCTTTGCTGGATTCAGGGTCCTGCTTTGTAAGCCTAGGAGGGCGTGTATCCATCTACTAGTTGGACCTTGGGAAACCTCTGATCATCTGTCACCCCCTCTTCCCCACAGACAGAAATTCTTTCTGTGCTTCAAAAACTATTTATTGCTCCTTCAGACCCTCCTTGGCCTTCTCAGCTCTGGCTTGTTAGGAAAGTCACACAAGGAAAAACTGACTCAGACCTTCCAAGATAAGCAGCCTACATCTTTAACCCTAATTCACCCTAAACATGATCAACAGACAACCAAGGCCTGGAACAGTAACTATGGGGAAATAAGCCCCACACATTTTGGTCATAAAAGAACTCTCAGTGCTGAAGGTCAGTCCCTCATCGGGAATGTTGTACCTAACTGTGGGATTGGGGTTGAGGTTAGAGTTAGGACCTGGTAGTAAAGGCACAGAAATCTCTGCTGTTCTCCCAAATGCCACTGAATTAGAACCTGAGAGGTGGCAGGGATGAATCTTAGAAATCATCTAGTCTAATCTCCTTATATCACAGATGAGGAAATGGAGAGCAGAAGTAAGTGCCCAAGGTCACACAAATAGGTGAGTGCAGAGCTGAAATTAGAATGCAGCTGGGTCTCCTGAGCTCCTTCATTTATACCAAGCTCCCTGCTATAAAGGACAGTCATTTGGTCCTGAAGGGGACACGAGCCAGGTGATGGATGGTAAAAGGGAAGCCCATTTATTGACTAGCTTGACCACAGCACTCACAACATCTTATCACAACTTAAAAATCTACATGAGTAAATTGTGGCCACTGGGGCAACTAGGTGGCATGGTAAATAGAGCACCAAGCCTGGAGTCAAAAAGATTCATCCTCCTGAGTTCAAATATAGCCCCAGATATTGGCTGTGTGACCCTGGGCAAGTTATTTAACCCTGTTGGCCTCAGTTTTCTCATCTGCAGAAGGAGCTGGAGAAGGAAATGGCAGACCATCCCAATGTCTTTGCCAAGAAAATCCCAAAGGGAGTCACAAAGAAGTGGACACAACTGAAACAACTGAAACACAATAACAAATTGTGGCCCTGTAAAAGTATTACCAACTTCTGGCCATTCAATAGTGTTTTAAACCTCTTTAGCTAAGCAGCTAGGAGGTCCAGTGGATAGAGCCCTGGACCTAGAGTCAGGTTTGATTGATTGAGTTTCAAATCCAGCCTCGGACAATTTCTAGCTATATTACCCCGAGCAAATCATTTTACTGCTGCCTGCCTCAGTTTCCTCATCTGTAAAATGGGGATAAAAATAGTGCCTACTCCCCCAAGTTGTTGGGAGGGATAAAACAGATAATATTTATAAAGCACTTAGTACAGTGCCTAGTACATACTTACTAAATGACTGTTCCCTTCTTTCCCCCTTTTAAACTTCCTCCAGTACATTCATATGTGTTATCACAGCTTATCATTTGACCACAGCAAGTCCCTAGGGCCTCAGTCTCTTCATCTGTAAAATAGGGATAATCATATCTGCATTATTTTTATCATTGGGAAAGCACTTTGGAAACCTTGAAGTGTATATCAATGTGATTAATTATTCTTATTATCTAATTTGACACTTGTACTAATACTGATAAGTAAGGCCCCATTTGATAAGTGAAGATACCGACGCACAGAAAGGGGAGCAGCTTGCCCAAAGTCACTGAGCTAGGCAGTAACATTGCTGAGGCTAGAATCCAGGGCTCCTGACCCCACCAGCTTTTTCTATTACAACGTGCTGTGTCTCAGTCATGTGAGGAAATTCTGAAAAGGCTAGGAATAAATACAGTAAAGCAGGACAGGAGATTCAACTTGGAAGGACTCCAGCAGACAGAATGGGGGAGGGGGTGTGTGTGTCATCAATCTGAGGGTCTGGAGCCTTGGATTATGATCCCCTTTGCTGGGCAGTTGGCTTTTCTCTCAACCTCCACTTACCTTTTTTTTTTTTTTTTTATGAGAGCAGGGTGGGCTTGTCTTTCATTTCTCTAAAGATATTATCCAGTTGAGAGTCTCAATCCTGCCCCTTGGGCAAAAAGAAAGCACCAGTTTATTTCATGGGCATTTTTACCTACAAAAGGGAAAGTTTGTTTTATTGGTTTCATAATGGTGTCTGAAGCCCCCCCTCAGAAGTTCCTTAAGGATAGCTGTAGTTTTATTTTTGTCATTTTATCCCCAGCATCCAGCACAAGGAAGTGCAGTAGGTCCCTAATAAATGGAGGAGACACAAAGTTTTCAAAAGATGGTGTCCCTGTCCTCACAGAGCTTATAGCCTAGAAGCGGGATGAAGCATAAGCACAGTTAATGATGATACGTAACATCACAACTTAACTTCATTAGAAAGATTAAAGTTCAAGTGTTCCCGAGTTCCAAGAGGGAAGATCACTCCTGATGGGGGAATTCGGTGAAGGTATCACAAAGGAGGTGGTAATTGAGGTGAACTCTATAGGATGGGTAGGAATATATAGTATGGCTACATATACCTGGTAGCTTAACAGTGAGCCCAAAATATCCTGCTGTGCAAAAGGAAGAAACACATCCCCTTAAAATGTAAAATGGAGGTGTTGGATTAGATGATCTTGAAGGTTCTCTCAAGCTCAAACATTACATGCCTCTCTGAGGCAGCTTAGCACAGTGGAGAGAACATGGTGCTTGCTAGTACTCAGAAAGACATGAGTTCAAATCCAGCCTCTGATTCACACTAGCTATGCGACCTTGGCATGTCACTTAACCCCGTTTACCCCACTTTGCTCATCTGTAAAATGATCTGTGAAGGAAATGACAAACCACTCCAGTATCTTTGCCAAATGGGGTCATAGAGAGTCAGGCACGATTGAAAAAGACTGCACAACAAAAATTGTAAGTCAATACACTCAGAATGCCACCAGAAAAAATGTCAGGCTCAATCTTCAGTTTTTGCTTCAATAAAATGTCTCCATGTTGTTGTGTCATCCTTACCTGATGAACACTGCATTTGATTGTCTTAGAGTTCCAGCACCACATTTGTGATCCATTCCATTCATCTGGTGGTTTCTCAATGGAATCAGGATTTCCAACTAAAGCACTTACTCTTAAGGGTATTTCACCTTGAGGTTGGCTGGGATATAAGCAGGGCCTTGCTGAGGACAAGCCCTTCCAAGTGAGAAAGAGCTTTGAAGCCTAGAACTGAGGCCCTGCGTGTGGAAAGATGATATCTGCTGTGGATGAAACAGTAGGCTCCCTTTTCCCCAGCTGCCTGGGAAATTTCTCTAACTTTAGCTTTCAGGTCCCTGAAACATATAATTATTCTCCTTCTTTTGACCCAACCCAGCTCAGTTCCAGTTTTCTGACTGTGAGTGGTCCCACCACATACTAAGAATCTTCCATCTTTAACCTCCAGGGTTATGTCTATACCACATGAATTGAGCTGGGGAAAAGTCTTCTCATTTACTTATTTTTGAGGTCCTGTTCTCAAGGCCCAATTCTCTGATGGATAGTGAATCCTAGATAATTTGTGCAGAAGAACAGACACTAGGTGAGGGCAGGGGAGGAGGAAAATAAGATATTTTGAGACAGTGTGTCACTTCTGCTATACCTGAAACCCTTGCCCCATGCCATTTACAGCAATACCTCACTTGGCCTGAATTCTACTTCCCAGCACATACTTGAGAAAAGACCAAAAAAGGACTCTGAGTATCCAAAATGTCACAAAATCCACACACCAAAGTTTAAAGTCTTTACCCAGAATAGTGTCCCTTGGGTCCTTACTCTTATTGGATATAATTCTAACAGGTTTTATTTGTTGATTTCCAGCCCACAATCAGAAGACACAAATCAGAAGAGGAGAGTTAATGTTGTTACAGAAAAGAACAGTAGAAGTAATGAGAAGTAACTCCTGATCACAAAGGTTGAGACAAAACTACAAAACTATAAAAAACTATAAAAAAGCAGGCATAAGAACTCAACAAAGGTTGAGAAAGAAAAACTATAAAAAGCAGGCACAAGAACTCAAGAATCTCAACAGCCTAGGATTACTTAGCACAAGATAAAATAGTTTTGTATGTTTCAGTAGCCTTCTGAAGGATATCTGTGAATGGGATTTAGGATTGAATAGCTCTAGTGATTTCCCTCTGTTTAGCATCCCAGCTGCTAATTCCCCAGGCATGCAGAGCAGTATAAATGCAGATATTGGCTTGTGAAGAGCCATAAAGAAATTATCCTACTCTGGAAGTTATGGTTGTATATGCCAAAGCCAAGGGAGGTAGAGGGAAGGTTGGGGGAGATCTGATTTATGTCATGGAGAGACACTATCATGAAAAGGTTGAAAGGACACATGAAAATAACTTTCAAGTGTTTGGAAGGCCAACTTGAAGAAAAGAAGTTCTACTTGTTGCCTGGTCCTAGGGGTAGAATTTCAGAAGACCTGGATATGAATCCTGGCTTCGCCACTAATTTTGTAAGTCAGTCAATTTGCCTCTCTGATATATTTCATCATCTGTAAAAAGAGAGGGTCAAACTAGGTAATCTTTAATAATTACAGCTGGCATTTATAAAGTACTTTTTGATTTGTAAAATGTTTTGTGTACATTATTTCATGTAGTCTTTAAAGTCCCTCCTTCCTCTATAAGGCAGCATAGCACAGTGAAAAGAGGCCTGGATTGAAGTCAGAGGAACTGGTTCAAGCTATAGCTCTATTACTTATTTTCCATGCGTCTTGCACATACAACCTCCCTATGCCTCAGTTTCCTCCTCTGCAAAATAAGGGGGTTAAATGAGTCAACTTTGCTTTGATATAAGAAGACATTTTTCTAACAATCAGCTGTCTGAAAATGGAGTGGATTACTTTGTGAGAGACTGGCTGCCAGATTTTTAGAGGTTTTCAAGAGGAGCCAGGATGAGCACTTGTCACTGAAGTCACAGAAGGAATCTTTGTTCAGGTACAAGCTGGAAGAGCTGACCTCTGAGCTCCCTCCATGTTCTAAGATTCTGTAGGAATTATGCTTAGGTCCATATTCTACCCTGCATTCTTTTCTAGTATCAGGAGAGAAAACCCACTCCCTAGTGTTGCTTTCCTTTCTCAGACCTTCCTAACAACTTTCTCATGCATATATTCTGTTCTAATTATTGGTGAACATGCACTCTTTCTCCCTGACTCATCTGTAAACTCCATTCCTATTTCTGCTGAAGCTACCACTATCCTTCCAATCACTCAGGTTCACAATATTGGAGTCATCTGTGACTCTTCACTATTACTCATACCCACTAGCCAATCAGTTGTCAAGTCTTATCATTTCTCTCTCCATAACATCTCCTACATCCATCCCAACTCCATTCAAACCCTCTCAGGCTATCTCAAACCCTCCTCAAATAGCCTTCCAAATTGTTCTCTCTGTTTCCAGGCTCTACTCTCTCCAATCCATCATCTATATAGAAACCACACTTATGTATTCTTAAAGCACAAGTCTGACCATGTGACTTCCCAACTCAGAAAGTTTCAGTGGTTCCCTGTTGCCTTAGGATAAAATACAAACTTCTGTTTGATACTTAGGGTTCCTTCACAATCCAATTCTAACTTTTATTTCCAAACTGATGCCACATAGTTTTCCTCACCCACTCTATAGTCTAGCTGTTCTACCAACTGCAGCCTCGAATAGTCAAAGGACTACACTTGAGGACCTAGAGCACCACATGTGACCTCAAGGCTGAAGGCTCCCCACCCCTGTATCTAGCCAAATGGGCCAATCTGCAGTTCTTCATTTAACATTGCTATCCCACTTGCTTGCCTTTGCGTTGACTGTTACCATGCTTGGGAGGCTCTTCCTTCTCCTTTCCATGCCTCAGAATCCCTGGCTCCCTTCAAGGCTTAGAGTAAGTACTGCCTCTTATACAAGGTCTCTCTTGAGCTCCCCAGGCCTTATATATGGTGTTGCCCTCCAGTAGAATAGAAGCTCTTTGAAGATAGAAACTACATTCATTTTTGTCTTTGCATCCCACATAATAGACACTTAGAAATGTGAAATGGATGAATTAAAAGTACTATGCCCCAATCATCACTGCATCCTACCAGCACTGATCGTAGTGCCGTGCATAAATCAGATGCAATTAAATATTTGTTGAATTTTTATTGACAGATGTTTTATCCACAGCACTGAGGGCCACTTCAAAATTTTATTTGTTTCATGGGTTTGCAAAGACTGCAACACATTAAAAAACAAAAAACCATGAAGAAGAACCAGAATAAAAAAGATAACATCAAAGAAATACAGGATTGATGAGGACAAGGGATAACCAATAGATGGTCCATTTGCCTCACTGTTAGATAATAGCGAAGATAGATATTCCCAAGAGATAAGACAGGCAATTTTCAAAGGAAGAAATCCAGACTACCAACAGGGAAAAAAAATGGCATCAAATCACAAACTGAAGCAATGTGGTTTCTTGGGAGGTCATAAAATGGACAGGGAGTAAGTTGTACTGGAAAGAGTATTGAACCTAGAGTCAGGAAACCTGAGTGATTGGCCTGATTCTGCCACTTAATTACTGTGTGTCCTTGCAAATCATTTCATCTCTCTGATCTCAGTTTCCCCATCTGTAACCTCTGAAGGGAGCCAAAGACAATTCTAAGAATGACTAGTTTCAAACAATTTTTCAGATTAATTTTGAACTTGTGATGATCAAATGTGAAGTAGGAAGCATTATTATATTTTCAATTGAAATGTCTATTATATGTTTTATAACATTGACACACCCTCAATCACTTTCACATTCATCTTATAATCCTTGTCATAATTCCTAAGCTTTTTAGATACTTATGTTTTAATTTTGTAAAGTAACATGATGGGAGGAATATAATTTGAATTACTTTCAAATTTTTGTAACTTTGAAATAGACACCTAATTTGGTTTTATTATGGAGCTAAGCAATACCTCCCATCCATCAGACTGGCAAAGATGACAAAAAAAAAGAAAATTACAAATGTTGGAGAAGTGGTAGGGAAACAGGCACATCAACGGACTTACTGTTGGCAGAGCTGTGATTGGGTCCATCCATTCTGAGAAGCAGCTTGGAGCTATGTCCCCAAAGTCATTCAACTGTGCATACCATTTGGCCCAGTCATATCTCTTCTGCACCTAAAGCCAGAGGTATGCTGGTAAAAATTTAACAACCAACTCTCCAAGGTGAAAAGAAATTGTACACACTGAATACTTTAAGTTTAATTTGCTTTATTAACATTGTCTCTATAACTTTCTTAAATATAAATAATTACCAAAACAATAAATCAAGCCAAAGGGTAGGGTAGCAAAAGAAGAAAAGAAAATGAAAAAGCAAAGAGGGCCATTGAGGTATTTTTTAATGCAAAGACAGGAACAGGAGGAAGATGAGAAAGAAGCATAGACAAACAGGACATCTTTGAATACTATAAGTCAAACATATGCTTTTTTTTAAAAAAAATAAGCTTATATAATAGGGATTTGCAGTTTCATGTATAATCCTCTTTTAACTGTTTTTATCTTGCAGATGCAAATGCCCATTTTATTGGATGTTTAACTTCAGAGTAAAAATTAAAAGATTTTTTGAAAGAAAGCAGGGAAGATTCCGAGCAGGTTGAGTGGACTTTCTGTGGTGAAACTAGAGGAGAACAGAGACAAATGTTGGGCAGCTAAGTGGCACAGTACTAAGAGAGCAGGATCTAGGATCAGGAGTTCCTGAGTTCAAATCTGGTCTCAGACACTTAGCAGCTGGGTAACCCTGGGCAAGTCACTTAACCATGTTTGTCTCGTTTTCCTCATCTCCAAAATGAGCTGGAGAAGGAAATGACAAACCACTTCAGTATCTCTTCCAAGAAAATTTCAAATGGGGCGAAGAAGAGCCAGACACAACTAAAAGTGAACAAAGACAAGTGTTACCTGATGAGCGGACATGGATAGCTTGAGATCTGTATCCTTTGAGGGAGTACTTTCATTGATATGATCACATATTCATTGGAGTATTGGAGTGGTATCCCCTGAGAAACTGCATTATATTTACTAATTATGCATTTTATTTTTACTTTTGCAAGGGAACGGAAGGGAATATCCACATGGATAAGCTTACAGATCCATTTGAAATGGATTTGTAAAAATTAGTGATGTACATCTGGAATTCGCAGACTTTTAGAGATGAAAGGCACCCTTTGGAGATCCCTTGGTCTGAACTCCTTCAGATTTTACAAATGGGAAAATAGAGAGCCTGAGAGATGAAGCGATTTGCAGGAGGTCACATGATTTTTAAGCAGCAAAGCCAGTACTCTTGCTCAGGTTTCTTGACTTCGGTTCCAGTGTTCCTTTCAGTAAAACTTGCTGCCTCTCCAACTCATGACCTTTCAAGAATCAGTATAGGCTGAAAAGGGGTTCAAGAAAAGCTTGTATCAATTTGTAGATAATGAATTCCAAATACATTACATTGACATTAAGAAGGGCAACTCTTTACCTTCCTACAAGCTGTCCCTGGGTGCCACCATTGGAGATATGTGGGACTAAGGGAATACAATGATCGTGCAGCTTTTGAAGTTCATGTTTACAAGTCAACAGAAGCTGTGACACTGGCTGAGAGGAAATGAGCACACCTCAAGCAATAGTACAGATGTCACAATAAGAGAATCCTGAGGGAACATCATGCAAGGGGGAGTACATGTAAGGAAATGGTTTTCTACTACAGGAGCCAATGGAAGTTGGGGTGCCAAGCTGTGGGCTACATTTGACCGTCAATGTACCTCTAGTTCCAGGGGCTTCCTGAGGGACCTAAGCAGCATTATAAGTGGAAATGATTTACTCAAGGAATCCTGACCACATTACCACTAAATCAATTTTCCATTAGTGACCTCAGATGAATGTCCACCTGTGCATGCTTGAAAATGGGGACAAATTCCCTAAAGTATGACATTCTAGTGCCATGGGCTTGTGGAGGGTCCTAGAGGCTCAGAGTATCAAACCTGAGAGAGATCATGGGTCCACACCTGTCATTTAAATGGATGGTGATGGTTCACATTTAAATAGCACTTTACAATTTACAAAAGCACTTTCATCATAATAACCCTGTGAGGTAGGTGGTGTGAGTATTTCTTACTTCACCAATGAGGAAACTGAAGTTTAAAGAAATTAAATGAATTGCCCAAAATGCCACAGCTGGAAAACAGCACAGCTGGGGCTGGAATCCAGGTTATCTGACTCCAAGACCCATTGTTCTCCACAACATCATCCACCAACAATAACTACTGGGTGCCAAGGCATTAAGCATACAAAGACCAAAAGGAAACAGTTTCTGCCTTGAAAGAACTTACAATGATGCGGGACATCAGCATATAAAGACAAAACAGTAAAAACAAGGCAATACCTGCCCTCCCCCTCTTCTTCCCCTCTAGGCAACCTTAGGAATCAGGAAAACCCTCAGGGAGGACATGGTGTTTAAGCAATGCCTAGATGAAGAAACTGAAGACTCCTAGAGGTGTCGGGAAGGAGGAAATGAATGCCAACAATGGAGAGGGGATGGATCCAAAGATGGGGGAGGGATATTTATGAACAAGGAATGGCGAGGCCAATTTGGTGTCAACATATAAATAAGGAAAAGGAATAACTTGTCCTGGCTACCACTTGAGGGTTTAAAACTTTTGTAGCTAGTAGTTTGAGAACATGGTACTGTCCCCCATTCTTACCCATTGATTCCTTGAACTCCTCCATTATTGTCCATATCACTCATTTGACATTTAAGTCAAATATTTTTAAACCTTAAAATTCTACATAAAGGTGAATCATTATTACAACTTTTTTAAAAAATCTCTTGTGGGCTCATTGAGGACAAAAACTGCCTTGTTTTTATACCCATATCTCCCAATAACATTTTGAGGCCATTTAAAAAAGGTTACTAGAAGGATCTATAAAGACATTAAGCCATATGCATGTGGGTGATTATATGTATGTAGAGAAGATATAGAATTTAACTTAAGTTTTCCTTAGAGATCCATCAGTTTGGGATACCTCTGGTTACTATCTCAATCCCAGTCTATTTCTTCTCTTTTTGGTTCACTTGGGAGTAGATAGATAGATAGATAGATAGATAGATAGATAGATAGATAGATAGACACATAGATACATAGATAAATGTACACATATGTATGTATTATATGCATGTGCAACATATGTAGGTATACACATATATACACATACAGGTATATGTGAACTTTTTATAGTTATTCTTTTCATTCTATTTCTAGTTCAAGTTGGGCTATTCCTGCCCTTGCTCTTCCCCCTAATCTTTATTCTCAAAAGTGGCAGAGTTTATCTGATTTCCTTGTTCTTTCTCCCATTCAACATAAGACGCACTCCTACACAGTTACCCTGGCTGAGCATAAGCTCTACTCTGGTCCCCAATTTCTCCTGAATGGACTGCTCTCTTTCCTTAACTGTACCCTGTCTCCTACATGGAATACACCTTGATTTTTATACAAAGGCAGAGCAATTCATTTGGCCACATCTGGCATCCAAATATATTTCTTACCTACCAACTACCCATTATCTCTGAATGCTGAAATCTACTAATAAATTTGTACTTTCTTCTACTACTTTCTTCCTCTGATGCCTCATTTTGGCAGGGAGATGACCTTGGATTTTTAAAGGCTAAGTCAAGAGAACACAAGCTCTGTCAGGTCCTTTATGCTTTAGCACATAATTAGGTTTTTGTAAATGTATCATAAGATGTTGAAGAATATGCATATTCTTTAATATTTCCATTAAAAATAATCAAAGATCTTTCTATTTTTCCCAACATTTTGTTCATCTTTATATTTTTCTTCTTATTTCTCTTTCTATAGATTTACCTACCTCTAAAAGAAGACTGTTAAATTCACCTGCAAAGATTGTTTTAATATTAATGTCTTTCTACAGTTTGGTTGGCTTTCCCTCTAAGAGCTTCAACACTATGTTCTTCAGCGCATATATATATTAATGATGATTAGCATATCCTACCAAGATTGAAAGTCTTTGAATTGTCTTCACATATAACTTTCAATAAATTTCAATTCAAAATTCAATAATTTTTTAAAAAAGTCTTTGCATTTAGGACTGGCATTGGATTCTGTGTCAATCATAATAATAGATGACATTTATGTAGCTCTTAAAGGTTTGGAAAGCACTAAAAACATCTTGTTTGAGTTCAAGATAATCCTGTGAGAGATATAATGTAAGTATTATCTTATGAGTAAGAAAACTGAGACTCAGAGAAATTACACATCAAGTAAGTGCTGGAGATTTCATTTGAACCCAGGTCTCCCCTGACTGTAGGTCTAGTACTCCTACCACTACATCACACTCCAGGACCAGCCTTGTTAAATGGGGCTCATCACCAGAAGGGTGACCACCAGGTAATAAATTTTAGCAACTCAAGAAGGCTTACAAAGGTGTGGAAGGGTGATGATCTATGCTAGCCAATGAAGTACCTAAAATGATAAAATCAGAGTGAGGACATACACGGATAAAATTATTGATCCTTGGAATATTGGTAGAATAAAGATGCATAAAAACAATCATTAGCATAGCTACACACACACACAAACTACATCATAACCATACTACAGAGGCACCCCTCCCCCATTGCAGTGGAGTGTCCCTACAGGTGGGAGGGTGAAATTGACAACCGGGGGTATTTTGGAAGCATTTTGAATCCAATACCAAAGCTCTAAACAAACTTAATATCTTTGGACCTCAGTTTCATCTTCTATAAAAATGAGCTGGTGACAGTATTACTTCCCTATAATTTGGACATAGTATTTGTTTAGTTCCTGACCAAAGAATGCTAAATGCTAAAGATGGCAGCCATATGGGGCTGGATTCTTGGGAAAGGAGAAAATGTTCTCCTCTTGATGGTAGGAAAGAGCTTCTTATTAAGATCTCTCTGAGGAAGGTCTCATGGCTTATTGGAAAGAATCCAGACCAGGAATCAGAGGATCTGGGTCCTAGTCCTGGCCCTTCTCCTGACTAGCCCTGTGACAGTGACCTTGGTCATCTTTATACCTAACTGGGTTTCAATGTTCACAAATGTAGAATGAGGGTCACTAGATTAAATAAATTTTAGACTTTTTCTAATCAGTTCAAACATTCCATAATGTTAGAGTAATCATGACTACTTTAGAAATACTGGGATCCTAGACTCAATTTCATCTCCAGACCTTTAATAGATTCTGAAACTCTGATTTGACAAAGGTCCTTAGAAGTCTTTGAGTCCAACTGCCCATGCCATGTAGTAGTTTCCACTATACCAGACCTGACAAGTGGTCATCTTGTTTCTCTAGCTTGAATATTCACCATACCTGGGAACTCACTACTTCACAAAGCTGCTAATTCTCTGTTAGCAAGAGAATAATGGTATGCCTGCTTGAATTTTAAAGGAAACCAAAGTACATCCGCTACCCATCTGCCTCCATTTAGAAACCCATCAACTGTTTCACAGGTCCCTCCTTTAATGTGCTTAAGCCCTCCTAAAGATGATAGATGTCACTTAAGGTATTCACAATATTTCTAACTTGAGTGTCATCAGCAGATATCACCGTTACAGGCACGGCCATACTACCAGATCTTTAGTGAAAAAAAATGGAAAGACTGCCCTCCAAATGATTGTGACGTTCCTCCTTGACAAACCCCAGTCCTTCCTAATGACACCTTGCCTGCCTACCATTACTCCTTTCTCTACCCCCAAAGGAAGTTAGGTACCTTTAGTCAGCATCATAACCATACTTGGATGATGCACCTATATAAGAAATCCTGAGTCTTCCCCGTTACCTTCAGTTACTCATATCTGACTATATCCCCTAATATTTATGGGACTTTGTTAATAAAAGATTCCTATATGTGACCCTGAGCAAGGAGTCAATTAGAGAATCAGTAAATTAGACCATCTACTCTGTCATAGCATATGAGGGGTCCCGGGGAGGTCACTTGTCTCCAAAAAGATCTCTTTCACCATTTGGTCATGGTGCTTGAAATTATGTCATTAACAAATCTATTGTCTTCTCCACCCTCATTTTTTAAAATGTAGAAACAGGGGAAGGATTGAACAGATTGGGAGATATGAATGTTCTAGATTATTATGCCATAAGAAATGAGAAACAGGAGAAATTCAGGGAAACATGGGAACTCCCATAATGTGGTGCAGAATGAAAGAAGCAGGATGAAGAGAATGAGATACACCATGACTAGCATATCAGTCAACAAGCATTTATTTTTTGGTCAATTACATGTAAACAAAAATTTTTAACATTCATTTAAAAAAAATTTTTGAGTTCCAGATTCACTCCCTCTTTCCCTGACCTCATCATTCCGTGAGAAGGCAAGCAATTTGATTTAGGTAATACATGTGCAGTCATGCAAAATATTCCATATTAGTCAAAAACAAACATTTTTAAAGAATTTACTACAGGCCAGGCACTGCTCTGTGGATACAAAGAAAGAGAGACAGGGGAAATAGTTTTTGTCCTCAGGATGCTCCCAGTCTATTATAGGTAATAAAAACATTAAGAAGCATTTGAAATTTGATAAATCTAATGAACAATCCAGAACCGGTAAGGAAACCCACTTTCCCCCTTTCAGTAATGGGGTGGGAACAGCAGGGGCAGAATGTGGCCTACACAGTCAGGCATGGTGGTTATAGTCCATTGACTTTGTTTGAATGCTTTCTTCTTTTGTTATATGGAAGGGTTTGATAGGAGGTCATATTCAGGGGAAGTAACTGTGGTGTGAAAAACAGAAGGCAACAAATAAATCTTTTTTTAAGATGCAAAAGTACCTGTGAGGAATAATATTAATGACTCTTAGTTACCTCACTAATAACTTATTGTGGATTAGTTTATCATGTGTTTTGTTCCAGGTTATGATGAATAGGGAGCAGGGAAAGTTAAGAGGAAAGAAATAGAAAGAACAGATGATGGCAGTTTTGCCAAAAATGAAATATAAAATTGTTTTGGGACAGTCTCCTCGTAATGCCACTGTAGCTGTTACACCCACAGACTCGAAAATAAACAGGACACAAATAATTGCCCTATGACCTTTTATAGCCAAGTCCCTTCACTTGCAGGATGCTCTGTACACATTTATTCAAATGAGTTTAAATCACTACCTCTTACTCCTTTTCTGGCATAGGATGTGTGAGCTAAGTGTGTGGGTGTGGGGAGGAACCTTAAAAACCATCAAATTCAAACTCCTCATTTGAAAATGAGGAAACACATGTAGAGAAGGGAAGAAACTCATGTGGGGTCATAGAATTAGTGAACAGCAGAGATAGTGGTGGAACCCTACTCTTCTGACTGCAGGCCCAGTCCTTTCCCTACCAAACCACAAGGGCTGGCCCAGAGTCACAAAGCAAATAAGTAACAGAACTGGGATTTGAATTCCAGTCCTCCAATTCCAATGTGAGGGCTATTCCCCCCACTGCACCCTCGTTGCTCCTCTTCTGGTTAGATTCATGGTATTGTAGGCATAGAGACAAGTTAGGGAGTTTGCTTGTGGAAGATACTTCTCTGGGAGTTATTGAGTAAGAAAGGCAGCTAACTTACTTTGAAACCTTGGGCAGGTTTCTCCCGGCCTTTCTCTCTAGGCCTCAATTTCCTACTTTGTAAGAGGAAGGAAATGGACTAGAAAATCTGGAGGATTGCTCCCAGCTCTAACTCTCTCTCCATTCAACAATCTGGAATATCTTAAGTAAATATGCATGGAATAAGGTGTTGGACTAAGATCCGCCTAGATTTAAAACTGCATGAATTTTTAAGGTCTCCTCCTCCTGCCCTAGTAGTCACTGATCTCTATACTTTTTAAAAATAAATTTGTATTGATATCTTTTGTTTTTATATCTATATTTCCCAATGTATCCCTCCCTCTTGTCTTCCCAGAGCTACCCCTCAAAATAAAGAAAATAAAGATTTTTTTTTTAAGTGTGGCAAAACTACCAACACATATAAAAAGTCTGGCATCATATAAGGTGTTCCACACCTATAGTCACCCACCCCCACTTTTACAAGAAAGACTGGGAGCTGCCTTTTAATGTCTTGTCTTTAAGGTCAATTGATCCATGGATAATACAGTAGATAGAGCGTAGGAACTGGAATCAGGAAAGTGTGAGTTTGAATCCTGCCTCAGACACTTACCATCTAAGTGATCCTGGGGAAGTCATTTAACCTCTCTGTGCCTCAGTTTCCTCCTTTGTAAAATAGGTAATAAAGAGGTAATAATAGCACGTACTTCACAGTTATGATGAGTCAAGTGAGTTTTAAGATACATAAATGCTTGACAAACCTTAAAGCACTATATAAAAACTGGCTATTTTTTAAAATGGAGAAATCACTGTATTTGGAATCAGAGAATCTAGGCTCAAGTCCTCTCCAAGTTTGACTTTGCTTCATTCCTCATTAAGATCATAGAAATCATCACACTGTGTTCTCTTTCTTCTTCCTGACTCCATGTCTCAAAGTCATTGCTATTAGTTCTCCACTTTCTCTTTCTTTACTCCAGTCTCTGATGAGGTTGGAGCCCTTCTCCTAGTGAAGGCAAACCCTCTACCAACGATCACTTGTCAGATTTGATGGTTTTTTCTCAGTTCTTATCCTGGAACCCCCCTCTCCCACCTCTCATAGCAGATCCCCTCTGAAATCACACCTTCACTCTTTTTAACCTCTGATTTCTCCCCATCTTCTAGTTCCTTCCCTGCTGCCCTCATACATGCCCAGGTCTCCCCAATTTTTAAAAAAAAACAACCTTTCATTTGAATCTAGCGCCTTCTGAAGCTGTCATCCTTTCACCTCCTTCCTTTCATTGTAAACTTCTAGAAAAAAACTCTGTATTTGTTGTGGCCACTTTCTTTTCTCTCACTCTCAGTCCCTGCCTATCTGGCTTCTGACCTTATCTCTTAACTGAAACCACTTTCTCCAAAGTTATCCATGATCTTTTAATTGTCAGATCTAATGGCCTTTTCTCATTTCTCATCCTCTTGGCCCATTACTGAATTTGATCATTCTCTCCTTCTGGACATCCTTTCTGCTCTGAGTTTTATTACCCTGCTTTCTCTCAGTTCTCTTCCTACCTGTCTGACTTCTTCAATCTCCTTTGCAGGATTATTGTCCATATGGTGTCCAACACCTGATTGTGAGAACACCCCAAAGTTTTGTCGCAGTTCTCCCTTGGTTATCTCACCAGATCCCAGGGGTTCATAAAGATGAAGGAGGATGACTCCCAGATCTGTATATCCGACGCCACTCTCTCCTTTGTACCCATCCTGCATCATGATCTAGCTATGAGATATTTCCCTAGCTATGAGTATCTCAGATTCAACATGAATAAAATAGAACTCATTGTCTTTCCCCCCAAACCCTTCTTCCAATCTTCCCTATTTCTGTCCAGGGTCCCACCATCCTTTCTGTCACCCAGATTATCCTCAATTCCTCATTCTTGCTCACCCCTACCCATATATAATCCATTGCCAAGTTTTATTGATTCCACCTCCACAGCATGTCTCACATCCATACCTTTGTCTCCACTCACACGACCACCTCCCTAGTTTGAGCACTCATCACTTCTTGTCTGTATTTTTGCAGTAGCTTCCTAATTGATCTCATTGTCTCGTCTCTCTCCTCTCCAATCCATCCTCCACACAACCACCACATTGATTTTCCTAAAGCACAGATCTGACCACTCCCCTGTTCAATAAACTCTAGTGGCTCCCTATTGCTTCTAGGATCAGATACAAATTCCTCTGTTGGGCATTTACAGCTTGTTACAACGTGGCTCCAGCCTACCTTCCCAGGCTTTTCACATACTCTCCATGGCAGCCAAACTGACCTATTTGCTATTTTACGCAGCAATCGATCTCCTTCCTTTGTCCCTTTGCCTTGGCTGTGCCCTGTCCCTGGAAGTGAATCTTCTCATCTTTGTCTCTCTGAGAATTCCTACCTCTTTTCAAAGCTCAGATTGAGTATGACCTCATACCATAAAGGCCAAGCCAAGAGCCCCCCAACTTCCTTTGCATTTCCCTTACATGAAGTTTATATTGATTTCTATGTATATTCCCCCCAGAAGAATTTAAGGTCTTTGACAACAGGAACTGTTTCATCTTTATTCTCGTATTGGCAGCATCTGGCACAGTGCCTGGCACACAGTAGGCACCTAATTAATGCTTGTTTATTACTTAGCTGATTAGTTGTTTGACGTAGGCAAATCATTTACTCTCTCTGTGCCTCTGTGTCCTCATCTGTAAATGGAGGTAATAAGAACTCTTGCCTTCTTCCCAATAACCTTTGTAGATCTCAAGGCAATGTAGAAAGGTACATGGCTATTAGGAGAAGATAATCCCTTCCTACCACCCCAGTCATACCTCCTCTCCAGCCTTCTAATTCATGTCTCAGAGGAAATCTTCACAAACAATTCTTTGAATGCCTGCTGTCCATTAGCTGGCCCAAGGACCAGCACTCTAATCATCATGTTAATGAGCAGAAGTGCACTTATCCAGACTGGATGAAGCTTTACAAGACTTTCATGCTTAATGGCTAAAGCCTGCCAGGGGGGAAGAAGGATGGGTAGACTTTGCAGACTTGCAGATCAGAGAGGATAACTAAACTAATACACAACAAAGAAAGGGAAAGCATAGGGTTTTTTTCCCCCAGAGGTAAGCAGACCACTCTAGGGTCACCCATGTAAAAAGTGGAGTGTAAAATAATGACTCAGTTGAAAAGTAAATGTTGTTGGTCTGTTCTTTGTTCTAGGCTTTGACTGGGCTACCCAGATGGGGGAGGGAGGAGCAGGAAAGATGGTTGGGGGGATAGTTGAAGAGGAGGAGGAAATGAAAGCTTCAGGCCACGGGGAGGTCCAGCTGAAATTCATAGCACTTACTGCCTATAGCTCTCATTTCACAATAAATCATGCCTTGTGACATCTCTTGTATGTTCTCGTGTTATTATTTAACTCATGGATCACCATTTAACATTTCACTTATTTTTGCTCTGTCTCCCATGAGAGACTGTAAACTCCTAGAGGGAAAGAAACATATCCTGTAACTCTAATTCCCACACATGCCTAGCAAGTACTGTGCATACAGTAGGCACTTTACAAATTCTGCTAATTCATTCCCATCATCAGAAAGCAGATATCAAGTACCTGTCTAGTGAGATGCTGTAAGAATAGAGTTATTCAGATATAGCCCTGCCTTCCTGGGCCTCTGCCTCCACTTTTCCTATACCTCCTCCCTACACAGACTTTAATTTGGTTGACTCATCCCTGAGTGTTGACTCACCCCAGGTGTGACCAACTGAGAAATGCCTTGTCAGCTCTGTCTCAGAAGAAGGAAGGTAGATCTGTGTAGCCTGTATTGGCTGACTCTAAAGTTACATCCAATGATTATCCAAGCACCTGGAGATTCAAGAACTCCCACCTTCCAGCTATTTGGAGGTGTTACAGAGACTTAGGGCTGAGGACTGGAATGTATCTGATGACATCTTCTCTTAGTGACTTGGCTGAATGCATAGATGATATCCTTATATTTGAAGATGGTCTTAAGCTTAGAAGGATACCTCATAGGATGGTAGTAAAGTCCAAAAATATCTCAAGAGACTAGGGGGGGAGGGGGAAGAGTTAACTCTAACAAGGTTAAATTTAATTGGGATAAATGTAAAGTCCTGAACTAAGGTTCAAAAAATCAACTACACAAATAGAAGGTTGAGAAGGCCTAGCTTAATAACAGACTATGGAAAGCATCCTAGGAGTTCCAGTGGACTGTAACATGTCAGCCAAAAAAAAAAAGATAGTATAACCTTAGACTTCAATTTAAAGAAATACGGTTTCTAGGGCAAAGAAAATGATAATTCTGTGTGGATTGAACACATCTGGAATGTTGTATTCCATTCTGGGCACCTCACTTTTAAGAGGGATATTGCTAAGTTGAACCATATCTAAGGGAGGACAACGAGAAGTGTAATCATGTCATATAGGGGATGTACTGTCTTGTCAACAGGAGACAGGGTGAGGTGAAGGGGAGGAGAATGGAGAACATGGTGACTGACCATCTGAAGTCTTCCACATGGAGAAGCTCCTTGTGTTTCTAGACAACAGAACCAAAGCTGGTGGGTATAAGAAAACAGATCTGGGGCATATTATAAAAGAAGGACTTCCTGATTAGTAGAATGATTGAAATTTGACATGGGTTCTTCTGAGTGGCCCATCAATCAATGCACTCAAACTCCATCAAGGATGATGTAGAAGGAATTCCTGTATAGAGAAGTACAAAGTGACCACCAAGGCTACTTTCAACTTCAGGCAGTTATTTTGTTGATTTCTAAGGTCTCGTACCCAGATCTAAACTCTGTGATCTCATCTCAAAAATAACAACAGTTATCAGACATTGTTTCAATATGTACTTTTGGGTCATTGATGTGTATACGCACAGATGGTTGTTTATTAACGTAAATAATTAGAATCAAGGATTTTATTTGTAAATAATAATACCAATAATAATAATCTAAATCCCTGGAAACCCTGAAGAATAAAGAGTTACAAAGTATTGCATTCAAAATCTAGGATAAACAATGCAAAAAACATGCAACAACTAGGAAGAGACACACATGCAAATACCAGTAGCCCAATTCTAATATTGTTATAAGGTATTTAGTAGAAAGAGCCAGAGGATTTATTGTTTCTACACAGTTCGTCCCCAGACCTAGACTCTTCTCCTGAATTTCCAATCCCACATCACCAGCAAACCAATGGACATCTGCACCTGGATGTCCCATAGGCCTCTCAACACAACATGTCCAAAACAGAATTTGTTACCTCCCCTTCCCCCCACTCCACACTTCAAATTTTTCTATTTCTGTTGAGGGCACCACCATTAGTCCAGTCATCTAGGTTCCCCTCCTCAGAGTCATCTTCAGCTTTTCCCCTCCCTTCTCTCTTCTCACAAGCAATCAGCTGCCAAAATGTACTGATTCTCCCTTCACACATCTGTAGCTTCTCCCCACTTATCTGACCCCCATTGTAGCTCACGTACTTCCTACTAGGACTGTTACAATGGCCTCCCAACTGGCTGCCCTATATTTAGTCTCTTTTTCCTTCAACACATCCTCCAGAAAATTGGCAAAATAATATTCCTGAAGCACAGGTCTAAGCATGTCACTCATCTGCTTAAGAAATTGCAACAACTCCCTATTGCCTCTAGCTTAAAATACAAATTCCTTAACTTGGCAATTAAAACCCTTCACAATCTGGCTCCAGCTTGCCTTCTGAGGCTTATTACATCTTTTTTTCCCCTTTCATGTATTCTATATTCTAGCCAAATGGCCCATTTGCTTTTCCTGAACTCAGTACCCTATTTACCACTTTCATGCCTTTGCATAGGCTGTCCCCTCTCCCTGGAATGCACTCCCTCCCCACCACCACCTGTGTAGAATCACCAGCCTTCTTTAAGACTCAGTTCCTGAGCTGTCTCCAGTAGCAAGGCTTTCCTGATCAGTCTCCTTGGCTGTAAATGCTTACTCCTTCATCCTCAGACTATGATGCACATATTTAACTATGCACATGTTGTAGCCTTCCCCTCCCCCTCTCTCCACCAGTAGACTGTTGGCAAGGACTATTTTTCATTTTGTCTTTATATTCCCAGTACCTGGCACATAGTGGGCAGATGTTTGTTAGATAGAATTGGATTGGATGAAAGTCAAAAGACCTGGGTTCTAGTCCTGGTTCTGCCACTAATTAGCTTGGGTAATCTGCTTCACCTCTCTTTATCAATAAGATCAATACTTATCTTAATAACTAATAATAATAGCTAGCATTTATATAGCTCTTCAGGGTTTGCCAAAGTACTTTATATATGTCAACTCATTGCCCCTCACAAAAAGCTATTATTATCCCTATATTACAGACAAGGAAACTGAGTCACAGAGAAGTTGATTGATTTGCCTAAAGTCACACAGCTAGTAGTTATCTCAGGTAGGATTCAAACTTAGGTCTTCCTGACCTATACTCTACTGCTATACCACCTAACTACCCAGATTTTCTACCAAAGTTGTCCTTTGATGTCTCATTATGGCATGCAGGTGACGCAGGGCTCTTAAAGTTTATTGCAACGAAGCATAAGTCTAGTAAGGCCCTGCCAGGCTGGAGGTGGTGCAGTGGATAGAGCACCAGTGCCGGAGTCAGGAGGACCTAAGTTCAAATCTCACCTCAGACACTTAACACTCACTAGCTATGTGACCTTCGGCAAGTCACTTAACCCCAACTGCCTCATCCTGGGTCATCTCCAGTCATCCTGATGAATATCTGGTCACTGGATTCAGATGGCTCTGGAGGAGAAGTGAGGCTGATGACCTGCACAGCCCTCCCTCATTCAAAACAAAGTCAAGTGCAAGTCCTGTCATTTCTCTGATGGCATGGTCTTCTTCAGCAACGAAGGATGAACACATGAAGCCAGACTGGAAAGACTTTAAGTATGGTCCTAATGATGGCCTTTGTATTTTAAAGACCAGCCTAACTAAATTTAGAAATCTTCCTCAGGTTATCCATCTTTTGGCTACAGCACCTTCTGAAGAATGTCTACCAGGTAGAAGAGGTGTTGCAATCTGCAACCAATAGAAGAATGCCCAGACCAGTGAAACCATCAATTTTGGAAATACTGAAATTTTACCTATCTTAGAATTAAATGATAGTGAGGATCAAATGAAATAATGGATTTGAAAACACTTGGAAAGTTAAAAGGCTAAATTAAAAACTAAAGGGGTGGAGGAACAAGAATTATTGGAAGAAGGTAGTATCTTAGTAAGGCTACCGAGTCTAGGCTTGAGCGTTTGGGTCTGGGAAAGTGAAATACAAAACAACACAGTCTCACTCAGAGTCACACCGGCATTCTGGCCTTCCCCACAATATTATGGAAAAAGTGAGCAGCCTAAATGGACCATCTTTGTGTAAGGCTGTGACAATGTCATGAACATTTTATTTTACAGAATTACACAATCTTACAGCTAGAAGAGACCTTAGAACAAAGGACACCGAGATTAGAATGAGCCTTAAAAATCGTCCAGTCCAGAGTAATCAAATAGAAACCAAAATAAGGATACCCACAGGTACATATTGACTTAGAAAACACTTATTAGCATTATCTATGTTCTATTATATTTTTATTTACTTTGCTAAATATTTCCCAGTTACAACTTATTCTGCTCCAGGCTGTATACTGGGATGCTGCCTCCATTGTTTGACACCGCTAATCTAGTCTAAGCCCCTATTTTACAAGTGGGAACACTGAGGCCCAAGGATATATAAAGGCAGAGCAAGAACTAGAACCCAGATCTCCTGACTCCAACTCAGCTGCTTACCCTCAAGGAAAATGATGCCACTCCAAGGAACAAGCCCATTGTTCCTCATAAATATTCCCCTTCTACCTCCCCCAACTCCAGAAGTGGTCTTTCATTTAGCACTTGAACATCAAACCATTGCCTTTTTTCAGATCCTCCTCAACCTTCATTCTGGGAAGCATAGTTAGAACCACCTGGAGTGCTAGAATCCACCAGAAAGTTTTTAATGAGCACCCAAGTATGGGCTACAAGACATAGTAGTACAAGAAAGGGAAGCAGAGCCTAACTTCTAAACCCTCTTCCTCCTTTCATTGTTCACAGGGTACAGAGTAGATGTTAAAAACTGAACCTACCACTCCAGTTTAAGCTCCCACCACTCACCCAAAGGAGGCCTCTTCAGTGACCACCCTGATTCATTTACTGTCTTCTAGAAAGACCTTACCTTTGCCTGAAGACTTATTTGACATCACCCACCCGCATGCATTCTAAGACCCAGTCAAACTGGGTCTTCATACTTGTCATTCATGCCTGGCATTCTACCTCCTACCTTCAGGCTGACAGACTGGTTATCCCCCGGCCTGAATGTCATCCATCTTTGGAATCCCTAGCTTCTCTCAAGGTTCACCCTCTATTCAAACTTCATTCCAACCCCTAACAACCCTCATTTTGTTAGCTAGCTTTGCACCTCTCCTCCAAATTACACTGCATACATTCCACATTCACATGTCTCAGCAGATCTTATTTTCCCCCAGTAGAACGTAACCTCCTTGAGAACAGGGACCATTTCCCTTTTCATCTTTGTGTTCCTATCTCAGAATTGTTGGATTAAAAGGGCCATCCTCCCTTTCTGGAATCATAACATCAATAATGAAAGCATAAACAATGAAAAGTAGTCTAGCACAGTGGAAAGAGACCTAGCCTCAGTCAGGAAGTCTCACCTCCAAAATCTCCTGCCTGTGTGCCCCTGGACAAGTCACTTAAATGTCTCAGAGCCCCAAGTAACTTTGTAAGTTTTTTTTAATAGTATTTTTTTCAATTCCATGTAAAGATAATTTTTAATATTCATTTTAAATTTTTTTTGAGTTCCAAATTTTCTCCTTCCCTAAAGCAGTAAACAATTTGATATAGCTTATATATATAACATATATACTTATATGATATATATATTATATATGTGTGTGTATGTAATCATCTAAAACATATTTCCATATATGTAAGATTATAAATTGTAGAACAGTCATTTATCTGCACTAATATAAAGATTGTCCTCACCAGGGAATTCTCTACACCGATGAAATCCCAGATCCATATTTAAAGAGAGACGGACAGACAGATAGAATAGCTACTCACATTTGCCTGTTAGTGTAAGGCCTTCAGAATTACTCGCTAAGGTACATAGTGCAAATATTATTGTCCCCATATAACAGATAAGGAAACTGAGGCTCAGAGAAATTAAGAGGTTTCTTGAGGGTCACACAAGCCGCAAGTATTGGAGCTGAGATTGCAAGGTAGATCTCTGCTCACTGCAGGCCTGGTATTCTTTACTACTATATCAGGCTGCTTTTGTAATGCTCTCATCTACCTTCCTACACCCTGTCTCCCTCACCACAGCAAGTCCCGAACCACCCAGCCACCAAAGCCCATCTCACATCTCACATCTCTCGTCTTCACCATAAAATCTTCCATGATCAACCCTAACTACGATGATTTCCCTCTCCTTAAAACAGAGTTCTGATTGTCTCTATCCCTCATTTAATTACTTGTTACTTTGTAATATCCCTTATATTTATTATTTTTCAGATCTTGTGTTTTTTCCATAATTCTTTGTCTGGGTGTATCTTGTCTCCTCCACTGGATTCTAAGCCTCCTGGAGACAGGGACTGTCCTTCATCTGTATGTCATCCCTCCCTCAACTCCCACAGTGCCTACCTAGCAAGGTTCCACACAACTTTTCTGTAAGTACTGCCTGTACTTCTTACTTCAGAAAGAACTCTTTCAGCTACTGTTTTTGGTCATTAGAGTTAAGAGCAAATAGATGTTTTCCCTAACCTCATGAGGTAGGAGCACAACCCTTTAAAATATAGGTGGTGTTTGCTTAAGTTAAGAAGTCGACCAGCCTGATCCTGAGACCCGAGGGACCTACCACAATACAGGCATACCCTGTTCTATTGCACTTGGCTTTAGACACTGCATTTTTACAAATTGAAAGTTTGTCACCATTCTTTGTTGGGCAAGTTTATTGGTGCCATTTTTCCAATACCATGTGCTCACATTGTATCTTTGTTTACATTTTTATAATTCTCGCCATATTTCAAACTTTTTCATTATTATTCTATCTATTATAGTGGTCTGTGATCAGTGATCTTTGGCTTTGCTATTGAAATTGTTTTGGGGGTGCTACAAGCCACACCCATATAAGATGGCCAACTTTATCAATGCTGTGTGTGTGTTCTGAGGGCTCCACCAACCAGCCTTTTCCCATCTCTCTCCTGTTTCTTGGGCCTCCCTATTCCCTGAGACACAACAATATTGAAATTGGACCAATTAATAACCCTACAATAGCCTCTAAGTGTTCAAAGGAAAGGAAGAATTCATCGATATGGCAAACTTCATCATTGTCTTGTTTTAAGAAATTCCCAGTCACCGCAACCTTCAGCGGCCACCAACGTCAAAGCAAGACCTTCCACCAGCAAAAAGATTTAGATGATAGCTAGCATTTTTTAGCAATAAAGTATTTTTTAATTAAAGTATATACTTTTTTAGATATAATACTATTATACACTAAATAGACTATAGTATAGTATAAACATAAATTTTATATGCCCTGGAAAACCAAAAAGTTTGTGTGACTTGCTCTACTGTGGTGGTCTAGGACGGAGCCTGCAATGTCTCCAAGGTATGCCTATACTAATAGCTGACCCCTAGACAGCATTTTGCATGTATTATCTCACTCGAGGCTTACCATAGCCTTCAGATAGGTACTGCAAGTGTTCTTATCTTCATTTTTACAGAAGATAAAGATGAAGCTCCATGAGGGTAAATGACTTGCCTTTGTCTCCACCTTATCAGAAGTGTCTATCCTCGTGCCAAGTCCAATATTCTATGATACCTCTCCTACCTACTATGGAATATAAGCTTCTGGAGGGAAGAGACATTTGTTTTTGTCTTAGTATCTCCAATATTGAACACAGTGCCTTTCACATAGTAGACATTTAATAAATGCTTATTCACTTGAATTGGCACAAAATGAAAGTAGCATCTTCCAAAGACTTTTTTTAGGGACTAGGAAGATATGGGGAACTACCCTAAACCAAGGAGTCTGGAAAGAGATGCCAAGAACTGGAAAGACCAAGTGCAGTAAGGAAGGAAGCTGAGGATGGCAGGGACCAAGAGAAAAGGAGAAAAGAGGGGGGCTCTTCAGCTTCCCAGGCCCCTCTACGACCTTTGCCAGGCCACTCTCCTTCTCTGTAGAGACTGCAGCTTCCTTGTTCCAAAGATAAGGGTGTTGGGCTAGATCAGGGCTTTTAAACCTTTTCTGTGTCATGGACCCCTTTGCTTCTGGTGAGGCCTATGGACCCCTTCTCAGAATAATTTTTGCCCACAAACATAATTAAAAGAAACACTAAATTTCAGTGAGAGGTTAGTGAAAAATAAAGACATTTTTCCCCTTCCAGTTTCATCCACCCCCTGAAATCTATCTGTGGATGCCACGTTAAGAATCTCTGACCTAGACAATCTCTAGATTTCCTCCCATCCCTAAGGTTTTATTGAATTGTGTGAATTAAGAAGATGACCAAAGAGCCAGTCTGAACATCACAGTGTCATCAGTCTACAGAGAATCTTCTTCCAGCCCCAACTCTCCTAGCTGATAGATAGAATCGAAGAATATTCGAGCTGAAAAGGCCCATAGAGGTGATGCACAAGAGCTCACAGTGTGCCAATGGCACATGGAAAGAGTGTTCCTTTGTCACTCATTGCCCAAGAGTCCAGAGTTAGCTGGGGCCTGAACACTGGATCCAAGAAAAGTATCTGGCCTCTCCAGGATGTTGCCTCACCACTAACTGAAAGAAGGCCACCAAGCTCTCACCCTTAGCAGAAACATTTGGGTAGGAGAAGTAGGGGCGGGGGCAGGGAGATGATGCAAAAACCAAGAAGTTAGGAAAACTCACCATCATGTGAGGAGAGACTGGGCAGATTCAGGGAGAAGAAACAAGTATTAGAAAGGGTTTTGAAAGGAAAAATCTAGAAAGGGGAAAGAAATAGAAAACCCACCTGCTTATTGATCTGGCAATATGAAAGGGGTTTTTCTCCTGGCTCCCAAGCCAGAGACATGAATCTATTGGATAAAATCATGCTCTCCTGCTGCCCAGGCTTCAGCCTCTCCAGGCTGCTGTTAATTAGAGCAGCATTAGCAGGAAGGCAGCTGGGCAGCGGGGGAGGAGGAGCCGCACTAGGCTCTCTGGAGCTGATGGACACCCGGTCCATTAGGGGCGTGCTGTTCCTGAAAGCTGGTGGTCAGTTTTTCCTAGCAGCTGGAACCTAGCCTGGGTCTCTCCTCTTTGCTCCCTCCTCTGCACGCACAGGCACGCTGACTTGCGTGCTTACACGTGCACATGTGTACACACACACACGCACACAGAGCTGTCAAATAAGCTGAAACAACCCTGAAAGGAGGCAAGAAGTGAAAGTGAGCAACCTCTAGTGAAAGGAAGAGACATGCACAGACAGCTCTGATATTTCTGTGGTTGCTACAGAACGAGGCATGGCTCTCCACCCCCTGCTCTCTCCTCCCACTCAGCCCACTACCCAGGGAGCTGGGCATTTCCTCTTTCCGTGACAGTTTGAGCATCCCTAGGAAGGTCAGGAAGATCCCAGCTCTCTGGCTTTGGAGACGAAGCTTTCCTTTGGACATCAGTTCTGGGTCTAAGTGGGAGAGGAAGGACCATGAGCTTTTGGGACCAAAGGCTTTCCCAGCTACAGACTGAGGCATCAGGCCCAATGGGTCCCTGGAGCCGAAGCACTTTACCTTTCTCCAGTCATGTAGCAAATGCTCCACAAATGCATTAGTTAAATGAAGCCAAAAGAGCCCCCAACCCTATGAGAAGTGCTTATGGGTCTGGAATTTAAATCCCTCACCCCCACCCCCACCCCCGCCCCCAAGCTCTTCGGTCAAGGGCTGACCAGCTATGTATGTTCTCACTAACCAACTCCATATGCCCAGCATAACCCAAGGGTTATCTGAGAAGGAGCATTTTCTATCCTGTTACATTAATAATATTTCTTAAAAGCAGACTCAACCAAAGGAGGTCAACTACATGACAATGGAAACTTTCGAATCCCCTCACCAAATGAGGGAGCTTAATATACTAGTTACAAGGAGGAACCACACTAGCTCCTCCCTCCCCCACTCCGTCTGCCTCTTCCACTTACCTTGCAGAAAGGGAAAGTGAGGCATGGAGGCTCCTAATGAACATAGACACTGGTATCATGAAGTTATGTATTTTTTTTCTTCTCAGAACCTAGCTTAATGGGTGGCACCTAATAACTACTTAATAAATGCTTGTTGATTGGTTGCAGGCCCGTGGGAACTGGAAATCAGAAGACTTGAGTTCAAATACTGCCTCTGATGTCTAACAGCTATGTACCAATGGAAAAAGAATTTCCTTCTTCCTAAGCCAGTATTCTCGTCAGTAGAATGGGTCTAGAGATCAACTAAAATAACATGAGGCTAAATAAATTCTAGCTATCCATATTAATATTAATATCTCACAAGATCATCAGGAAGCTCCAATGAGATGTTGTATCTAAAGCAGGAACTCACACTTTTTTTGTGCGTCATAGGCCCCTCTGACAGTCTAGTGTAGTCTATGGCTCTTTTCAGAATAATGTTTTTAATTACCTAAAATAATATACATAAGATTACAAAGGAAGCCAATTATATTGAAATGTAATTATCAAAATATTCATGGACCCCAGGTTAAGAACCTCTGAAAATGTTTCAAAAACTTAAAAGCCCTGTGTTGCTCTCAGCTATTAGTGGCAACCCTAAATGTTTCACAAGGTAAAACTAAAGAGTTAGGAATCAGCCCTAGGTTTCACATGACAAACAGCACCCCCATCCCATTTCCCATCCTAGGTCTTTTCCTTAAAGAACCAGATTTTCAAGCCACACCCCATCTGCTATTCCAGTTACTGAATTGTGTGAATTGTTTTTACCCCTGGGGGTAGAGCGACACAAAATGGAGAGAAAGAAGTCTTATAAAGGGTCAACTCCTCAGTCCCCAAGAACTTTGGGAGGATTTCCAGGGAATATCTCAGCTTAGATAAAGAAGAGGAAGAGGATGAGAAGAGGGGAAAGAAGGAGGAAGAGAAGAGGAAAAGAAGGAAGAGAAGGAGGAAGAGAAGAGGATGATGAGGATGATTTGATTTATAAAATGTTGGTCAAGTGGGACACTAATTGTTTACCGAAAGAAAGGCACTAACAATGATGCCGTTCACCTCACCTCTGGACTCTCCCTTTCTCTAAAGATCTCAGTTCACTTAGCTGATGCAAACTAAATATCAGCAATACTCTAATGGGATTGAAGACAGCGCAAGCATTAGTAGCCCTATATGACTTTCAAGCAAAGTCCCAGAGAAGGGTAAGCAGCTAGCCCAGCACTTTAGAGTTGGGGGAAATAGCTTAGTGCTCCTAGCTATGAATTCAGTGCTTTATCTAGTGAGCTATGTGGTTCTTCCTTTCCTTCCTTCCTTCTTTCCCTTCCTTCCTTTCCTTTTTTCCTTCCTCCCTTCCTTTGTTTTCCTTCCTTACTTCCTTTTCTCTTTTCCTTCCTTCCTTCCTTCCTTCCATCCTTCCTTCCTTCCTTCCTTCCTTCCTTCCTTCCTTCCCTCCACTGCACATAAGTGGCAGGTCAGAGACTAGAGTCTGCAACTCTTGTTACCACAATTAATAGAGACTGAAGGTTCCTCAGTTGCCTTTAAGGTCTCTTCCAGCTTTATATCTGTGATCTTATGAACCTACGGCTTCTTTTTCTTCCTGGACCCCTGCTTCCCTAATATACCTGTTGATTTCAATAATGTTTCCCAGGGTTTCTGTTTTGGTTACTGCCCACAATTAGAACCATCTTTGGGGCCACACTGGTACCTGTAAACACAACCAAGATAAAACACTGGAGCGCAGCAGTCACCGTTCTCTCAAACCTCCAAGGTGACCCCCAGAAAACAACATTCTGAGCATATCCTAGAAAATGCAGGGGGATGGGAGTTTTTGCAGTCTCAGATGCCCCCTCATTGGCTTTAATTTTCTGGCTCAAATGACCTCTTAGACCCCTGAACACGAGCAGCTGCATTTACCAAGGTTTGCCTTCCTCCCACCCAGAGAAGCTCTCTGCAGAATACATCCAGGCTCCCTTAGCTTCCCTGAATTCTGCTAAGAATTTGAAGGGCTCATTGAAACTTCTTATCTATCTGGCTGGAATTTCAGGTTTGAAGCAAAATCTGGAACAGAGTCCATTTGGGGAAAGGGGTTGGAATTTGTTTACCTCCATTACCTGAAAGAAAAAAGGGACAAAGAACAAACCAGAGTCCTCCTGCCTGCTCCTGCCACTCAGTTTTCATTCCTTTCATGAATCAGTGGTTAAGAGAATTTCATCTCAGGAATACCATTCCCTGAAACTGGGACAGCTGTGGGGGTGCTCTCCCAGGCCATCAAGCTTCACTTGAACCATTCCATTTCACAAACATTGTTGGTGTAATTTCCATATGCAAACACTATGAGAGGTATAAATATAAATGTGATATAGTTGTTGCCCTCAGGAAGCTCGTAATCTAGCAGGGGAGATAAAACATGTATAAAACCCCAATACAAGGTCTGATGGGAAAGTGCAATGACAAGTACAAAGCTCACTGGGAGCACAGATGGGGGGTCACTCACGACAAGAGAGATCATGTTGGGGATGGGGTGGAGAAGGAAATCAAACAAGGTCTCATAGAGGAGGTAGCATTTGAACTGGACCTTGAAGCATGGGTTAGGAACTAAGAGGATGGAGCTGAGAAAAGATGCTGCATGAAAAAGCAGAGAGGCAGAAATCTTGGGCTTTTGGGGGTGGGGATGGGGAAATGCTAACTAGTACACACGTATACCCTTAATTGCCCACCTGTCTGTAGACAACATTGAATAAGCCAAATCAGACTGAGAGCCTTATAGTAAACTAGAGGATGTCACCTCAACAACTCTTCAACATCAAGCTCTGTCCCTAAGAAGTGTTTCCCACATTTCATATGTCATAAACTGAGATGCTACACAGAAAAGAAAAAATTATACCAGTGAACTTGTAGGTCAAGTTCAATGCACATTCAAATCTGAAGCACAAGACAAGTTCCAGATCCACTCCAGGCTGCAGAGCCAGGTAGCCTGGCATTGATAGCTCTTAATGGTCACCCCTAGGCTGCCCCCACAGATCCCCCCACTCCCAGCTCCTCCCCAGGACTCTGAGAAAACTCCACTGGACACAGGTATTGGAAGCAGCCTTGTTCTTGGAAGGATGGGGGTAATTATATGCACTGAGAGTGCCTGATTCCAACCCTCCCTGACCCCAGGCTTCAGAGCTCTACTGATCGATCCCGAAGATGCTCTTTCATTTTCCTCAGGCATTTTGCTGACGGATGGAAAAATCAATGCCCCACAGAAGAGAGAGCTGGAGAGGGAGAAGGTGGAGACCAAGAGAGTGGGGGGAGGGGGGATGGCAGCATGGAGGATGAGGAGAAGAGAAAAGGAGAGCAGAGGAGAGGAGACTCCTAGAGAATGAGGGTGGAGCGGATGGTGTCTGCTCTTGCAACAGACTCTCTGCGTAATGGCAGCCAGAGAAGAGAGCAAAATGTCTGGAGCTAGAGCCCTAAGTCTTTCAGTACACAGGGAGAGTTAAGAGTTGGGGGTCAAGTCTCCACACCCTGCCAGGAGCTGGGGCTTGTTTCCAAGGGTGGAGTCATTAAGGGAGAGATTAGTGGAGATGTAAGGGACTTAAGAAATCACCTACTACAGCCATCTCATTTTACAGAAAAGGAAACTGAGGGTGGAGGACTCAGCTGTCAGCTGCAGGATAGATTAGAAAAGTGCCAGACTCTATCCTCCTTTCTCCAATGTCTGGCCTTATCCCCAGGGGACCACTCATCCTTGGGGCCATCTGTCTCTGGGATCTCTTCTTGTCTACCAATAATCCATGGAGTCAAATTTACTCTTCCTTCTCTCTCTCTCTCTCTCTCTCTCTCTCTCTCTCTCTCTCTCTCTCTCTCTTTTTCTCTTTCTCTCTCCCCTCTTCCTTCTCTCTCTCTCCCTGTCTCTCTCTATCTCCCTTCCTCCTTTCTCCTCCCTTTCTTTCTCTTTGTCACCCTCTGTGTCATCATTTCTTTCTCCATCTCTATTTCTCAGTCCCTTTCTCTCTCTGTTTCTGTTTCTCTCTCTGTCTATACTTGTGTGTCCCCCTCCAAACACCCTGTATAGCACTCTCTATATCCCTCTCCCTCTATCTCTTTCTCCCTTCCTTTTCACTCCTTTCCACATGGTACAGTGAATAGGGCCCTGAATTTGAATCCTGCCTCAGATCCTTACTAGCTGTGTGACCCTAAGCAAGTCATTTCATCTCTCTGGGCCTTAGTTTTCTCATCTGTAAAATGAGAGGGTTGGACTCAGTGACCTCTGAGGTCCCTCTGACCTCTGCATCTGTGATTCTATGATGCAGTCAACAAATATTGATGGAGCCCTAGACACCAAGATACAGCAGATTTTAAAAAGCATGAGGAAAATCTCCCACCCTCAAGGAGCTTACAATATAGTTAAGATGAAACAAGTCCATATATAAAATATCAGGCAATAAATGACCATTCATGTTTGCCTCCTCTATGAGTTCAGATGAGAGTTCAGTCATTGAGTCCAGGGTTAGAGAACCTGGCTTCAATCCCTAGTTCTACTACTTGTGAGACCCCAGACTATGTTCATTACCTCTTATTACAGTCTCAATGTCTTTATCAGGTTAAACAAAATGAACTTTAATGTCCCTTTCAGATCTAAATCCTGTGATCTATGATGTCCCGAAAGGAAGAACTAAAGAGCCTTCATGGAGAAAGGGTATTTAGTTGAGTGGTAGTGGTAGTGGTGGTTTCTGTTGTTTCAATTTGCTTTTACACTGAATCTCCATATATTGCCCCAGCTGAAAGGGAGTAGCTCACACCCCATCCTAACGCTGATGAGCATAGAGGTTTTCAACAGCTAAAGAAGCTAAACAGCTTTAAGAAGCTAAAAACAGCTGCTCAGTTTTTCTAACCTGGAACATTTCTCCTTCACTCCCTCTCAGGCAGCCTGGTGGCCCTCCACTCTCTGGATGTTAATTGTATTAGTGCTGTGTAGACATCCTATCGGCTTTTGCCCTGATATAGCTTGGAGCCCCCAGACTAGCAGGAATGATCAACCTTAGCTTCCCCCAGCAACAGAGCTTACAGCTACCCACCATCATGCTTTGGGGGGTTGGTTTGGGTTTGGGTTTTTTGTTTGTTTGCTTGTTTTTGCTTTAACTGGACCTTAGAGTATGCAGAAGATTTGATAGGTCAAGATTTGAGTTAGGACGGAATGAAACACTCTAATATGGGTGAAGAGTACGAACAAAACAGAGAAGTGGGAAAGAATGATGTGTATTGGGGGGGGGGGACGGGGAGACGGTGCGTAGAGTAATCAGAGCAAAAGTTTGGCATGGGGGGCAATGGAAGATAAGGCTGTCCTGGTGAGTGTTACCTCCAAATTGTGGAGGTAACAGTGACAGTCACATTCGGAAATGTGCATCAGCTATTTCTAAAGACAATAGAACCCACAAACTCTGCAGCTAAGCAACAAAAATTGCTTTCCGAGACCCACACCACTATATGACACACCAGAATCCTAATGCATCTCTCTGCCTGTGGTTCCAGGCCCCTGACAATTTTCATTTCTTCCCAAACCTTTACCTGTACCCCACCTTTTTCCTGATTCAAGGTTCTATATCTGACATTTTTGTTTCTCTCCATAGTTTTCACAGCTGCTGTGGGACAGGGCTAATTCTTGAAGAATTAATTGTGTATTTGTTTATTTATAAGGATAAATGTGCCATCACCAGGGAGTCTAGATCTTTTCGGATCAAAGTTGAGATACTGGGGCCCAGAGAGGTATAGTAATTGACCCAAAGTCACACAGGAAGTGGCAGAATGGGAATTTGAACCCAGGTCCTCTGACTCTAACTACCCAGTTGTCTTTTTGACTCTATCATTCTGCTTCTTTCCCCAGCTTACCTAACATCTCTCAGCTTTAAGGTATCTAGGTCAGAAAGCAGAGATTTTACAAGTGCTGAAAGAGGCACTCTTGCTGACCCGTTTCCTTCGGGTGTTTTATTTTGTTTTAAAGAAAATAGAATTTGTCCCACTCAGGGGAAAGACCAGCTTATTCTCTCTCTCTCTCTCTCTCTCTCTCTCTCTCTCTCTCTCTCCCTCCCTCCCTCCCTCCCTCCCTCCCCCTCCCTTCCTCCCTCTCTCTCTCTCTCTCTCTCTCTCTCTCTCTCTCTCTCTCTCTCTCTCTCTCTCTCTCTCTCTCTCTCTCTCTCTCCCTCCCTCCCTCCCTCCCTCCCCTCCCTTCCTCTCTTCCTCTCTCTCTCTCTCTCTCTCTCTCTGTCTTGCTCTCTGTCTCGGTCTCTCTCTGTCTCTCTGTCTCAGTCTCTCTTTTACTCTGTGTAGAGCTGTTTCTGTCTTATCTTTCTCTCTTGCTTCCTTCTCTCTTAGCTTTCTTTCTTCCTTTTCCTCCCTCCTTCCCTCTCCATTCTTTTCTCCCTGCCATATCTCTTTACCCTCTGCCTTTGTCCCTTTTCATTTCCTCTGTTTGTCCCTTTTTCCTCTGCCTTTGTCCCTCTTTCCTCTGCCTTTCCTTTCACTTTCTTTTCCTCTTTCCTTCTCCCACTTCTCTCTTTCCTTCATCTCCCTCTCTCATTCACTCTAACCTTTTCCCTCTTGCTCTCTTCATCACTCTTTCTTCCACTAGACATGTTCATAGCCAGGTCTGCTGGACTTGAACCAAAACCCATTTACTTTGAAGGCAAAGTTTAGTCAGGCATGTTTGGGTTTTCCCATCCCCTATTTGCCCAATCCTATTAATAATTAATAGTACAGTAATGAGCATTGCTTTTAATAGAATCTGCTGCCATTGCTGTATTATGCTGCCCGCCAAGGATTTCCCCCAAAAGGATTCACATTACACATCACTGCATCTGCTGTGATGGGGACATCTAGTTAGAAGGATCACTGTCTCTGTAATACAACACCCTTCCCTCCTGCAGTTCCAAGCCCCACTGAGTCTTGCAAATCCTTCTTGCAGACTCACTCGCTTCCCACTGGCCCTTCATGGCCACCCCAGCCTCCTGCCCCTGCACTGATCATGTCCTGGCTCCCCCAAGGAAAAGCCTATGATAGCTTCTCTCCTCTCCAGTCTTGCATATGTCACCAACAAAATAACAGCTTGAATTTGAGCAGGACTTTAAGGTTCACAAACCACTTTCCTCACAAGGTAGTGCAAGTATGTTAGACCAACTCAAAAGGCATTTCTTAAGCACCAACTATATGCTAGACACTGAAGCAGGAAAGACAAAATAAAGGATAGCCCTTGCCCTACATTTTACTGATAAGTAAACAGATAATTAGATATTTAGAAGGAAAAGATCACAATAACCAGAGGACTCAAAAAAGGCTTCTCATAATATGTACATGAACTAAGAATTGAAGGAAATGAATGATTTTAAGAGGTGGCAGTGAAGGCATAGAAGCTAAGTCTGTGCAAAAACCCAGTGGAACATGTTGAAACACTTTAAGTTCGAGGAACAGCAAGTTGACACATTTGGCTGAAATGTAGAGTGCATGAATGAATTAACCATCAAGCAATTTTAAATTAAATTTTATTTTTTTCAGCCACCAAAAATCTATTTTCTCTATTTTCCCTTCCTCCCACATCTCCTCTCTCATTCCCAGCTTCCATTGAAGAGAAAAAGAAATGCCTCATAGCAAATATGCAGAGTCAAGTGAAACAAATTTCCATGTTGGCCATGCCCCAAAACTACAGGTTTCATTCTGTACCATGAGCTCATGGCCTCTCAGTCAGGAAGTGGGTAGTAGGCTTCATCATCAGGTTTCTAGAGTCATAATTGGTCATCATGTTGATTGTAGTCCTTGAGTCTTTCAAAGTTGTTTCTCTTTACAGTATTTCAGCAACTGTTTATTAAGTTGGTTTTTGTCCTTCGTTTTCAAAGAGGACCAAATGACATCACTATGATAAAGTCAAGTTTCATTGTGTCTGACTGTGGCTGATCAGACCAAAATGAGCTCGGAATGCTCTACCATAGATTGGGCACAGACAGTCCAAGTGAACATTTGGGGTGGATACTCTAAATTTGCACATCTTATATTTCCTTTGAGCTGCTTCAATTCTGCTTAGCTCATAGAGCACAGCACCTTCTCTGATGTGGGCACACCATGCTGAGCAATCCTGTGCCAGTGTCTCCCATGTCACACAATCAATTCCAAAGTTCTTAAAAGAGACCTTGAGAGTGTCCTTGAATCGCTTCTTCTGACCACCATGTGATCACCTGCCCTGTGTGAGTTCTCCATAAAATAGTCTTTTTGGCAAGTATACATTTTGCATTCAAACAACATGGCCAGCCCATCAGAGGTGCACTCTCTGAAGCATAGTTTGAATGCTTGGCAATTTAGTTAGAGTAAGAACCTCAGTGTCTGTCTGGTACTTTATCCTGCCAGGTGATCTTCAGAATCTTCCTAAGACAGTTCAAATGGAAGAGATTCACAGTTTCCTGGCCTGGAGCTGGTAGACTGTTCATGTTTCACGTGCATACAACAATGATGTCAGCTCAAAGGCTCTGTAGATCTTCAGTTTGGTATTATAATGGAAGATGTATTGTGCTAGGCAGTAGGAATAAAGGCAAAGACAAAGTGAAATAGTCTCTGTCCTCAAAAGTTTGCATTCTATTGGGAAAAACAACACATTTGTAAGTAAGTATATCCCAGCAAAACACAAAATAAACCCAAGATAATTTGAGGTGGGAAGGCAGATGTAGTTGAGAGACTCAAGAAAAGTTTCTTGAAATACAAGTCATTCCCCAGTTGATACATGGTCAAAGGCCGTTTTCAGAGGAAGAAATAAAAGCTATCTATAGTCATATGAAAAAAATGCTGTAAATCACTATTGATTAGAGAGATGCAAATCAAAACAACTGAGATATCACATCACATCCATCGGATTGGCTAACATGACAAAACAGGAAGATAAATGTTGGAGAGGATGTGGGAGAGTTGGAATACTAATTCATTGTTGGTGGAGCTGTGAGCTGATCCAATCATGGTGGAGAGCAATTTGGAACTATGCCCAAAGGGCTACAAAAATGTGCATACCCTTTGACTCAGAAATATTGCTTCTAGGACTATATCCCAAAGACATCTTAAAAATGGGAAAGGGTCCCACATATACAAAAATATTTTTAGGAACCCTCTTTGTGGTGACCAAGAACTGGAAATCAAGGGGATGCCCATCAATTGGGGAGTAGCTGAAGAAATTGTGGCATATGAATGTAATGGAATACTATTGTGCTATAAGAAATGGCAAACAGGAAGACTTCAGAGAGGGAAGCACTTACATGAACTGATGTTGAGTGAAAGAAGCAGAACCAGGAGGACATTGTACCCAGTAGCAACCACAGTGTGTGAGGAATTTTTCTGGTAGACTTAGCTCTTCACAGCAATGCAGGGACCTAAAACATTCCCAGTGGACTCTTGAGGCAAAATGCCTTCCATATTCAGAGAGAGAACTATGGAATTGGATCATAGAATGAAGCTGAATATTTTCTCATGTGTTATGTTTTGTTTTGTTATGGTTTTTCTCATGGTTTCTCCTATTCATTTTAATTCTTCTATGCAACATCACCAATGTGAAAATGTGTTTAATAAAAATGCATGTGCAGAACCCGTATAAGATTGCATGCCATCTCAGGGAAGAAGGAGGGAGGGAGGGAGGAGAAAAATCTAAGACTTATGGAAGTGAGTGTAGAAAACTGAAAACAAATAAATTAATAACAAACAAAAAGAAAAGAAAAGTTACACCTTCTGCGTGTGAGGAGCTGCCAGTCTGATTACATGAACATATAAGACCCAATGAATATACCAGATGCTATGATTCAGATGAGGAAGATAAAGCAACTCAGGGAAGGGCTAGCATACCTAGAATGGATGATCCCATCTGTCCTTGCCCCCAGTCTTTGTCTGTGAAAGTCTTTCCTCCTTGTAAGCTCTAACACAGATGCTGCCTCTTCCCAGAAGCCATCTTTGATCTCCCCCATGTGATTGTGATCACCCCCTCCTCATATTTCCCAATGTACTTTGCCCAGACCTATACTTTGCACTCAGATCACTCTCCTATGTAACATGACAAGTGTACCTTTGACCTTTTACCCCAGTAGACTACAAAGTCCTAAGAGCAGGGTCAGGGTTTTCTCTGTCTTTGTATCCCTGGTACCCAGAAGAGTTATTTGCATATAATAGATACATATTTGCTGAGCTGAATTGACAGAAGGAAGGATTGTGGTGGGCTCTAGTTAATCAGAAAGGCTTCATGGATTAAGTCATAGATACTGAGCTAGTCCTAAAAGAATGATATAGAGTTGGATTAGCAAGAAGTAGAGAGCAGGACATTCTACAGGAGTTGAATAAAGACAGGAATAGAAGCAGGGATAGAGCATGGTGGACGGAAGGATGGCAGCCTGACTGGAGAGTGCACATTCGGGAGCAGTAGGAAATAAGATTGGACGGGTTGAATGGAATAAATTCTAGAAGGCCTTGAAAGTAAAGTTTGGGCTTCATGCAGTAGTCAGTGGGAGTCATTGAAGTTCTCTGAGCAGGAGAGGAATGACTAAAGCTGTGTTTTAGGAAATAAATCTGGCAGCATATGCATATAGGTTGGAAAAAAGAAGAGGTAAGCAGACTTTGGGGAGTGGCTGAAGAAATTGTGGCATATGAATGTAATGGAATATTATTGTGCTATAAGAAATGGTAAACAGGAAGACTTCAGAGAGGCCTGGAAGTACTTATATGAACTGATGTTGAGAGAAAGAAGCAGAACCAGGAGGACATTGTTCCCAGTAGCAACCACAGTGTGTGAGGAATTTTTCTGGTAGACTTAGCTCTTCACAGCAATGCAGGGACCTAAAACATTCCCAGTGGACTCTTGAGGCAAAATGCCTTCCATATTCAGAGAGAGAACTATGGAATTGGATCACAGAATGAAGCTGAATATTTTCTCATGTGTTATGTTTTGTTTTGTTATGGTTTTTCTCATGGTTTCTCCTATTCATGATGATACAGCAGAAGTCTAGGAGAGGGATGGCATTCATGAATTAAGCATACATTTTTTCAAGTATATTCTATGTACATTGCATTTTGCTGAGCACTGTGGGAAATACAAAGATAAATAAGACAAACCCTGCCCTCAAGAAGCTTACAATTTAGTAGGGTCCATAAGACATATATCCAATTCAAATTATAATGCTAAGGGCTGGGGGTAGAGTGAATGGAAAAGACAGCACTATCCTCAATGACTTGCTATTGAGGAGGGCACCAGACCTAACAAGAAGGTGATATAGGTCCCAGAGATCATGTTCTGAGAAGTATCCCAGAATCTCTCAGTGGTGGCAGTGATGGCAGAGAGCTGACCTCTCAGGAGAAAAAGGTCTTCTAGTTTGGGGGCATCTGAGAACCCCTGACCCTTGTGATCAAAGCCTCTCCTGGTCTGGCTCCATCCTCCCCTTTTGGCTTTATCTCCTATTATTCTTCTTCCCACAGTCTGCCTTATGGACAGTGAGCCTACTCTCCATGCACCATGTTTGTCCAGCCCTTTCTCATCTTCGTGTCTTGGCTTATGTTGATGCTTGGAATAGCCTCCCTCTGCCCCCGCTCCCACCTTCATCTCCATCTGTTCAACTTCCTCCCTTTCTTTAAGGCCCAACATAGCTGTTACCTACTTGGAGCAATCATGGGGTTCAATGGAAAGAGTACTTGCTTTGGAGTCAGTATATCTGAGTTGGAATCTTGCTCTGTCACTTATAGTGTGACCCTGGGTAAGTTCCTTAATTTCGCTAAGCTTCAGTTTTCTCAGTAAAAATGAGGGGTTGAATGATATGGCTTCTCAGGTCCCTTCCAGCACTCAATCTGTGATCCAACGGTCCTCCATGAAGCTGTCTCTGATCACGACCATTCCAGAGGTGAAAATATCTTTCTCTGAGCTCAGATGTCTCATGGCACTTTACCTGATTCTTCTTTATCTGTATTATATTCGACCTTGCCTCACACTTGTGTCCCTATTTTCTGTCCCCCATCCTTAAGGACAGCTAGGTGGCACAGTAGGTAGAGCACCAGGCCTGGAGTCAAGAGGACCTGAGTTCAAATCTGCCTCTAGATACTAGCTGTGGGACTCTGGGCAAGTCACTTAACTCTATTTGTCTCAGTTTTTTGATCTGTAAAATGAACTGGAGAAAGAAGTGGCAAACCACTCCAGTATCTTTGCCAAGAAAAACGCAAAGGGGGGGTACAAAGAGTTGGATATGACTGAAACTACCAAAAAAACCCACCTTTATCCTCACTGGATTGTAAGCTCCTTGAGGTCAAGGACTATGTCATTTTTCATTTTGTATCCCTAACACCCAGAGAAGTATTTTACAAATATAAATATTTGCCTAATTGAATTGAACTGTCACGACACCTTAGACCAGACCCATATCCCAGTAATATAAATCTGCTGATACATGACTCTTCATTCTAATAATAATAACTAATAATTTGCATAGTATCTTAAGGTTTACAAAGCATTTTATTTTTTTACATTTTAATTTATTTTTTACATTCTTTTCTTTTAGAGTTCCAAATTCTCTCTCTCCCTCCCACCCCTCCCACAGCCACTGAGAAGGCAAGCAAAGTGAGATCAATTATACATATTAGCCATATTTCAAAAAAACAAGAAAAGTGAAGTGAGAAAATTATGCTTCATTTGCACTCAGAGTTTTTCAGTTCTCTTGTTGGAGGTGGCTAGCACTTTTTCATCATGAGTCCTTTGGAATTGTCTTGGATCATTGGATTGATCCAAGTAGCCAAGCCTTTCACAGTTGATCATCATTACAACATTGCTGGTAGTGTGCACAGTGATCTCCCTGTTCTCTCTTCACTTTACAGAGTATTTTCTACACATATTAGTATAGTACTGTGGAAAGATGGCTGGATTTGGAGTCAGAGGACCTGTTTTTCAATAGTAACTATTCTACCCACCACTGGTGTAACTTTTGGTAAGTTACAGAATTTCCCTGAGGTCTCAGTTGTCTCATTTGTAAAATGAAGGGTTTGTATTTGATGATATCTAAATCCCTGGTCTATAATCTCATCTTCTCCTCAAAATAACTGTGCTATTAGTTAGTCCTATCTTAGAGGTTAGGAAATTGAGACTTAGGTTAAATGACTTGCCCATGATCACATAGCCACACAAGTACAAAAGACAGGATTTGAACCCAGTTTTCTCCAGAGTGCAAGACCAGAATGTTTTCCACTAACCCGTCATGACTGTCCAAATTCTTATCTTGGTCCCTGAAAATGCCATCACGCTGACCTAAGACATGCTACCCCTCCCCTCATTTCTTGCCTAAGTCTATTACCTTTTTCAAAACAATGCCCAGCCTTTTTAATAGCACTTTATGACTACAAAACACTTCTCAGAATCATGAAAGTACAGAATTTAGGAATTGGAATAGGTCTCAGTGGCTACCTGAGTAGTCCAATCCATACATGAGAGGAACTTCTAGTAAGTGGCCTCCAGTCTCTGCTTTAAGGCCTCCAAGGTGGGAGAATCTACCACCTTCATATCCATAGAAGAAGTGACTTACCCAAAGTCCCAGAGATAGGAAGGAGCAGAGCTGGAACCTGAGCCAATATTACTGCTAATTCCCCGAGACAAAATCGAGAGATGTTACTTTGTCAGGGTGAGCCATTCATCTCTAGGTGAGCACCTTCTCAAAGACAAAAACATTAAGCAGCTGTGTGATGGAGTAAAAAGAGAGCCAGATTTGGAGTCAAAGAGTCTTGGCTTAAACCATGGCTTCAGCACTTACCATCCACATGGCTTAGGGTAAGTCACTTTCATTCTCTTGGCCTGGGTTACTTCACTGATAAAATTAGGTTACTGGACTAGCCAGAGATATCTGTTGTTGTTGTGCATCCTTCATTATCAAAGAGGATCATCAGGAGGGCAATGTCTTGGCTAGTAAGTGAATTAGATTTAAGTGAGGCCAAGCTTTGTAAAGTTATCACCCTCACTCCCTCCTGTAGAGTTACTGGAATCCAAAGGCAAGATGTAGGACAAGATGACTGGAGATCACCTGAATGCAGAGGGACACCTTGGCCTTTCTAAGCTAAGGTCTTCTCCAGATCTCAGTTTGTCTGAGGCAATGCCTATTCAGTAATTAAAGGCTAGGTAAGAACTGAAGCAAAAGATGGCCTAGTTTGCCAGTTGTTTCCTGGACCACTTGCACATGCGAAACTTGACAGTGCAAATTAAAATGTAACAGGGAATTTTTTTAAATACATAAAAATATAATACAACATAGATAGTGGTAATTTGCGGGTTTCTAAATCCATATGGTGGCACAGTGGATACAGCACCAGGTCTGGAGTTAGGAAGACTTATCTTTCAGAGTTCAAATCTGGCCTCAGATACTTACTAACTGTGTGATGATGGGCAAGTCATCAGACCCTGTTGACCTCAGTTTCCTCATGTGCAAAATGAGCTGGAGAAGGAAATAGCAAATCACCCCAGTATCTGTGCAAGAAAATTCCAAATGATGTCACAAAGGGTCAGACACAACAGAAAAATGACTGAACAACCACCACTATTCCGTACTTCCTACCTAATTTACAAGTCTGAAAGAAAAAGACTAAAGGGATTCTTGCTAGCTTAATACATTAAAAAAAAAATGTCCTGAACATAGATCTGGAAGGGACCTAAGAGGTAAGCGAGTCCATTTACATGCCTTAGTTGCCATCCCTCTCTAACTGTACAACCCTTATCCCATTGGTGAGTTCTTCCCAGAGCCTTCATTTTGAGGAACAGTCCAGACCAGCCATCTTTCATTGTTCTCTTAGAAGAGGTAATGGATTTGTTCTGGGTTGCCCTAAAGGATGGAACCAGGACCCAATGAACAGATGAACTCTATAAGGAAGTACATTTCTCCCTCTGCTCCTGCATCCCCCTTCTTGTATTTTGACTCAACGTAAGAGATTCCTCCCCATCAGAACTACCTAGTAATGAGGTGATCTGCCTCAGGATTCAGTGATCTCCCATTCTGGGAAGCCTTCAAGTGGAATGATCACCTTTTTAGGTTGCTATAGAGGGACATCCTCCACTGAGATGGGAGCCAATGAGGCATAGGGAGAACCAAGACTAGATGACATTTGAGGGCCTTTTCAGCTGAGATTCTATGATTCTCAGGTGGATTCTCTATGATCAGGGAAGAAGATAAATGTAACTGAGATAATGCTACAGGACACAAGCCCTGATGTAGACTTCTCTGCTCTGTAATTAAAATAGCATAGGCTGTCAGAGTCAGGCAAGTCACCGGATCTCTCTGAGCTTCAGCCTTCATATCTGTAAAATGGGAATAACAGATATAGAACTGGAAGAAACCTCAGCAGTCAAGTCCAACCTCATCATTTTAGAGATGAGGAAACTGAGGTCCAGAAAGATGATTTAATTTATTCAGAATCACATGGGTGGTGAGCAGTAGAGCTAGGATTGCCAGACAACCCTCCAGCCCCCAACCTAGCCCTCTCCACTGTAGCCAAACCTGCACTGCCTAGCCCACAGGATTGCTGATCAAATGAGACAATGTACTGAAAGTACTTTGCAAACTTCAACGTGCTATAAAACAAGATGTTATTGTTGTTGTTATTACATCTACTTCTACCTCCCCTCAACCAGTCCTTCCCCTATAGGAAGTATACTACTAAATCATGAAGCCTGGAGGGAAGTCAGAAGGATTTAGCAAGTCGAACATTTATTAAGGCATTATATACCAGGCATGATGCTAAGCTCTGGGGATGCGAATACAGGAAAAAAAGAAATCCGGTACCTGCCTTCAAGGAACTGACATTCTGAGGGTAGAAGATAGCACATAAACACAGAAAAGGGACCTGAAATGGGGTGAGGAGAGCTGTAAGGGAAAAGATAACCTATATATTGGAGGATGGCTGGCCTGGGGCCTTCTTCAAAATGGAGATTCTGGGAGGAACTCACCAAGGGGAGAAGTAGACCACAGATGCACGCCAAGAAAGATGTCGAAATAGGGTGGCAAAGTGCCTAACATATAGTAGGTAGGTACTCGATAGCTAGACTCTAAATGAAAGAATCACAAGTTCTGAAAATTTGGTTCATTCCAATATGTTGGTGGGAAGTTAATCATACAACTAACCTTGAGACCTTTATTACCATCTCTCTAGTCTACTGGAGCAACATAGAACAAATGGTTTTCCCGATCCTATGTGAGAGCCCTCCAAGTGTTTAAAGGTTTATGACATCCTTTCACCATAACTTGAGGTGACACTCAGTGATGGCTATACCAGACAATTGCAAGCCTTGGCAGATCTACCTATTTCCATTTGTTTCCCATTCTATATTCCAGCCTTGATGCCATCACTAAGCTAATCTTTTTAATAGATCTAATCATGTCATAGCTCAGCTCAAAAATCCTCACTTGCTCCCAAGTGCCTGAATCATGTTCAAATTCAAGGCAGTCAAGGACCTCCACAAAGTAGTGATGCTTTCACCTTAGTCCCAGCCTTAGCTAGGAGAACTTCTTTCCTCTAACTCTACACTCCAGGCAATGTCATCCAAACATTCTCTGTGCTTTCCCACAACAAGGTCTTTGATCATATTGTTCTCTAAACTTGGAATGTCCTCCCTCTCCACCTTCTAATCTTTAAAACCCAACTCAAAGTCCACTTTCACTGGAACTTCCTCTTCCCATAGCAACCACCTCCTACTCGATAATGCAGCTTCTTAATGCATTGGTCACCTAACAATCCATGAGAACTCCCATGATATAGTAGAATATGTGCTGAATTTGGAGCCAGAGGACCTGAGAGTCAATTTCCAGTTCTGCCATCTTGGGCAAACCATATAATGTGTCTTAGCCTTAGCTTTCTTATTTCAAATAAAGGGGTTGGAGATGAAAGTTAAGACCTCTTCTTACTCTATACCTGTGGTCCTGTTATACAGGGTGTGTCAAAAGTCTTAGTGCATTTTAAAGCTTATGTGTAAAGTTTACATAACATAATGTAGACATATACATGTGGGGCAGCCAAGTGGTATAATGCTCTCTTCCCTCACAATCTCCTTGTATACACTACAACTTTGTTTGTTCTCTCCCCCCAGCCAGAGTCAGAAGGATCTGAGTTCAAATTCAGCCTCAGATATTACTAACTGTGTGACCTTGTGCAAGTCCCTTAACCCTGTTTACCTCAGTTTCTTCATCTGTAAAATGAGCTGGAGAAGGAAATGGCAAACCACTCTAGTATCTCTGCCAAGAAGACCCCAAATGGGGTCACAAAGAGTTGGACATGACCAAAAGTGACTGAACAACAATAATGTATACATATGTATTACATATACATACGTTTTAAAAGCTATCTTAGTGGTTTATAAAAGTTCTGATCTTTAGCAAAAATTCTAGTTACCCCTGAGATTTTTAGGGTTCTTCTTGTTCAATGTCCCTATGCTTTTAATTTGTTTCCCTCCTTAGCACCTAGTAGGTACTTTATAAATGCTTTCTCTTTCCTTTCTCTGCAGAATCTACACAATTCCTAGCCTATCTGGGTTGAATGCTAGTCCAAGCTTCCAAGATTCAAGTCAAAGACTCAGGTATTTCAGATGGCTACTAGTCTCAGTCCCTTTTCTCCTAGTGTGGTCTCCTAACCGCGCCAAACTATGTGTCCACCTCCCAAAATTTCTCCTCTAGTCTTTGGACCTTCCTGAAATAATCTTGCCTTCTTTAACTTCCCTGAGAATTTGGATGGCTAGAGTCTCTTGGGAATGCTAACTCATACTTGATCAAAATATCATATATTATAATTACTGGTTACTTATCTTCCTGCTAGACTCTAAGTGCCATGAAGGCAGGGACAGTATCCTATCTAAAGTGTTTATTCCTGCCAGTGCCTTGCTCTGAACATTGTGCCATAGATGTTTAATAAGTGTTTGCTGAAATTAAATCGCTTGGATAAAATTAAATCGAATCGGGCATTTTAATTCTTCTAGGTCCACAGGGTTTTAAAAAAAAATTTCATTTGTGTCATGGACTCTTTTGTCAGTCGGATGAAGCCTATAGACTCCTCAGATTAATGCTTTTAAATGCATAAAATAAAATATATAGGATTTCTAAGGAACCCAATTTTATTGAAATACAATTATCAAAATGCATTTAAAAACAAGGTCACAGACCCTGGGTTAAGATCTAGGAGCACCTCTGATGTCTTTTGAGAGGCAGTCAAGGCTATTCTTCCAGGACAAGGGGGCTGATGGATGCCTCATCTGCCCAAATCCAGAATTAGATACTATGAAACCCAGAGCCTTGTTTATGGGAGATCTATCCCCACCAGTCCTGGGGGTCAGTGGCAAGACTGTGCTATGGTTCAACTGCCTCCTAAAACAACACAGCAGGCAGTGAGCTACAAGCCTCCAGGGCAGGGGCAGAGAGTGGAAGAGGGGACTAAGAAAGGGGGAGGGAGAGAGAACAAACAAAGTTGTAGTGTATATGAGGAGACTCTGGGGGAAGAGTGCAGACAGAACCGTGAGCTTGGGGCCCCCCAGGGAGCTCCCAGACAGGGCTGGGGAGCGTGTGAGCTGGAGGCTTCCCGAGGGGAAGAAAGCAGGTGGTGCAGGGAGGTTCTCAGGAGAAACCTGAGGGAGGGAGCACAGAATCAGCGCTACAGCATACACAGTGATAACAAAAACAGTGCCTATAGGAATAATAAGCATTTATTGAGCACTTTAAAGTTTGAAAAGTACTTTACATGGGTTATCTCATCTGATTCTCACAACTCTGAAATACAAGTGCTAGTAATATTCCCATTTTACAAATGAGGAAACTGAGGCTGAAATAGGTTAAATGAGTACTCAGGGTCATACAGTTAGCAAGTTACTGAGGCAGGATTTGAAATCAGGTTTTCCTGACTCAAAATTCAGCACTCTATACGTGGTAACACCTGGAAGGGTCCCCCATTGGAGAGTTGGAATCCATACTCCTATAATATAGCACATACAGATACACTTGCCTTGTTTAAGACACCAGCAGCTGGTGGCACAGGGGATGGAATGCTGGGCCTGAAGTCAAGATCTGAGTTCAGTTACTGAGTTGTGTTACCCTGGATAAGCCACTTAACCCCTGCCCTGCTGCAGTTTCCTCAACCCTAAAATGGAGATAATAGCACCTACTTTGCAGGGATATTATGAAGATTAAATGAAATAATATTTGTAAAGCACTTTGCATAGTTCCTGTCACGTAGTAGGTCCCATATAAATACTTACTCTCTTCCACCATTCCCCTTCTCATCTGTTCTGGAAGAAAATATATAAGTTTTTAGTCTCCAAATCTGCAAGAGTATTACATTGTCCTAGAGGACAGTGACCTGGGCCTAGGTTGCTGGTTTGAGGAAGGGGGTGAGATGTAACTATGTTTGTTAGTCAGCTTGTGATGGACAGCATCAGAGAACTTGTCCAGCATGAAGATGAACATAAATCCATTCTCACTTCTTGTAGACCTACCACATCTGGAGACCTCTGCTTACCCATGTTGGCAGGTGACTCCGAATTATAATCTGAAGTCTCAAAAGCTTAAGATCTCATCATACTTCATTTCACTTCAAAAAACCCCATGATTTCAGCAATGTGGGTACTGGCCCAACAGAGATCACAGCCCCTCTAGTGCCTTTTCTGAGTTACCAAATTCAAAAAATTATTCCTTAGTGACTACCCCTAAGGTAACAAACCTCTCTGCACTTTCGATAGGCTCTTAAAAGATGAAGCACAGTAACTGTCAGAGCTCATACTGAATCAGCACAGCTTCCAAAAACCCGGGGCCAGGTCTGGGACCTGGAGAAGAGACGAGGACTTGGTGAACAAGAGACTGTCCATGTGCAGTGTTGTAGGGGCAGCCAGACTGGGCCATGTGTTAGTTGATTTTCCTTAACTGTTTTTCTCTTTCTTTATTACGAAGGAACTCTCACTGGAGGGTCAAGAGAGAGGACAGCCAGAAATAGTAAAAGACATAAGAAAAGATGGAGAAGGAAGAGGCAGAGAAGGAGGAAGAGGAAAGGGGGAGAAAGAGGAGGTAGAGAAAGGTGAGATGGAAGAAAAGAAGGAGGAAGAGGAGGTGGAGGAAGGTGAGGAAGTGGAGGAGAAGAAACCAGACAATCACAGGCTATTAGAAGAGCCCATGAAGGGAGAAAGAGCCTTCATGCTGTATCTAAGTGGTCTCTTCTGCCCTTCTTTCCTCCCTTCCTAGAATCTCCTCGCCTCTGCCTCATGGCCTTTCTCACTTCCTTCAGGACTCAACTCAAACATCACCTTCCAAGGGATACCTTTCCTGATGCCCTTCACCCCACCAAGAGCTCATGCTCTCCTTCCCTCACTACTTTGTTTTTATTTTGTATGTATTCTGAATATACGTATTCCACATATATTAACATGCACACATTGTCTCTGCCTCCTTGAGATCAAGGGTTGTTTTCATTTTTTCTTTATATATCCATTGCCTAGTACAATGTCTGGCATGTAGTAAACACTTAATAAATGTTTGATTGATTGATTCCTGGTTCCAATCTCACAGTGGAGCACGACAGATGGAAACTGAGGTATAAGGTCAGGCCAGGTTTCTACTTCTGACAACAATTTAGCTTCATTAAGTATCCTTTTGCCTCCTTTTCTCCTTTGTGATTTACATACATATAGATAGACAAACACATAATCAACACACCAATATTTGTTGAGCATCTATCGTGGTGCAAAGCACCAGCATCAGGAAATAGCCCTTTGTTTAGAGAATAGAACTGCTCCCCTGTCTCCATTCCACTGGTGCTCTCCAGCCAGAGCTGCTGAATTTGACAATCGTTTGTGGGGAGAGAGCTTGGATCATCTTACCTCCTTCAAGCCTGGAACTCTCATTCCATCCAGGAGGTGTGTGGAGGTGGCATGAATAAGTGCAGCCCTGTCCCTTCTAGCCCTCTTTTCTTTCATCATCCATAAGTTGCTGGTCTAGTCGAGACTAATCTAAGAACCATTTAGGGCTTGGAATCCTAGAATTATTGGATGTAGGGAATACTCAGAATTCTAGAACTACTGGAAGACTTCTGGAAGCATTTTGTATACAGCGCTGAAGCCCTTCTACGTTGAAAGTTACCATGGCTCCATAGTGATCACACTCAAATCAATTAATAAGCATTTATGAAGTACCTACTATGTGCTAGGTTGATGAGAATACAAAGACAAGAGAAAGATAAACAGTCCTTGCGCTATAGGAGCTTACGTTCTATGGAAGAAGGGAACCTCTTATATGTATCAGTAAATTTCTCACTCTTCAACCTGGTTTTACCTTCAGAGTCTTTCTGAATCCAGGAAGTAGCCAGAGAAATTTCTACAACCCTGTGTTTGTGTTTTTCCATCTGAGTGTCTGTGGGTGGATATGCCCTGTCAGTGTGCGAGTGTGTGTGTATGTGTGTGTGTGTGTGTGTGTGTGTGTGTGTGTGTGTGTGTGTGTGAGAGAGACAGAAAGAGAGACAGAGAGAGAGACAGAGAGGATAGGAAGAGACAAAAAGAGAGAGTCCTGGTATGGTAGTGCATGGCTGTGTGGGACAGGGTGCATCCAGGTTTGGAAGCGTATAAGCATTAGTGCCTACTTAGGGGTATGTGTGGGAGTGTGTGTGTTTGGGTGTTGGTGTTTGGGTGTTGGAGTGAATGAAGGCTTGTGTAGGTGGATGTTTGGGTGGTATTTTATGAGTGTATATGAGTGAATGTATGTGTCTGGGAGGGTTACTTTTTTGGGGAGAAGGGAGGTTTGCTGGTGTGAGTGTGTGTGTGCTTGTGTGTGTGCATGTGTGTTTAAAACATCCTCTAAGGCTACAGAGAAGGAGGCAGGAGATGGGAGTGGGTGGGGGATGCAGCTGTCTCTGAGCCCAGTAATGCCTCCGCCAGTCCAGCACGACTGGAGCCAGTGGAGATGTTGAAATCACTTTGAAGGCCAGGCAGACACAGATAGACCGACTGCCCGGGCTCCCTCCCATCCAAGTGGGTTTATGAGGGAGATTTTAGCAGCACCAGGAACAGACCCTGGATTAGAGCTGCAGGCTTCAAAAGGAGCGGGCGCACAGGAGAGCCGAGGGCTGGAGTCGCTCTGGCTTAAAGGGGACGCTGTGTATTATAAATAGCCGCCTTCCTGGCCGCACATCTGTTCAAGGCACAGACTTTCAGAGGCTCAGTTGGGTTCTTGCCCTTCTATTTCGGTGGCCTGTTGGGGGCTTAGGGAGGGAAAGGAGCTGAGGAGGAAGAGGGAGAAAGCCAAGCTGATTTTAAATTAAATGTTAGCATGATTAGAAAGAAGGGATTTTTTCCTAAGTGGCAACGTTTAAAATCCACCCCTTTTGGTTTCAAGTTGAGGGAAAATTTCCTCCTTAGCACAAAAAACACAAAGATTATTTGGGAGCTGAGAAGGTGTTGACTGAGTAATGTCCTATTGTTAGCACACACACACACACACACACACACACATCGGTGCCACAACACTCACCAAGAAGCAAGGAAGTGGCCTTAAAATAGGACACTAACCATTGGACAGGGCATTGGGTTCTGGATGTTCTGGCTACTGCTTTCAACTCTGCTTCCTACTGTTACATTGTAACTGAGCACCCAACACCTCCCACGTGGGGAGGAATGAGAAATGAGAAATGACAAGAAAGCAAGCTTAGAAGCAGAATCCCAGGCAGTGGGAACCCAGCTCTCCTGGTCTCACTCAATGAATAGGAGTCAAACACTCTGCTTGGGATGTGTGGAGCTAATTCTGGACAGAGAGCAAAAACACAAAACAAAGCAAGGAGGGTGAGGAGGAGAGCAGCTAGTGATCTCCTGGGTCCCTCCAGTTTCCACATACTCCTAGCAGAGCTCTTTCCTCCCACACTCAGTCCCACTGGGGACTCCGCGTGCCTTTGGAAATTCATCCCACCCCCGCAGTGGAACTTTGGGTGTCCAAAGCCGCCTGTGGGAAAAGGGAGAGGGATTGGGGAGTGGGGTGGGGTGGGGTGGGGGCTCATGCAGAAAAGGGGGAAGGAGGGGATTGAGTGACTGGGGTGGGGGGGAGGATGGAAATAGAAAAAGCAGTAGAGAACAAGACAGAAGTTAGGGCAATAGCCCTGGAGTAGAGAGACCGGATCTCCAGCCCGTTCACTCCTCGACTCAGCCCAGTGACGGCTCATTAATCACCCGGCACAGGGAGAGGGATTCAGGGCCCTCGGCGTCTCCTCCAATCGCCAGCCTGTTACCACAGAAACAACCTTTACCCTTCAGAGGCTTCAAAGGGTTTTTCTTCCCTCTCTCCCCTCCACCTCCAGTCTTTTTTTCCCCTCTCATTTTTTTCTTTTTCTTTTCCCAGGGAATGGCTGGCAGTAGAGCTTAGATCATGTGAAAAGAGAAGGGGAGATAGAGAAGCCAGGGAGGGGAGAGAGGAGAAAGAAAGGGGAAGAGAGGGAGACAGGCAGAGTGAAAGAAGGCAAGGGGGAGGAGGAAAGGGGAGAAAGAAAAGAGAGGGAGGGAGGAAAAGACAGCATTGAAGGAGAGGAGAGAGAGAGAGAGAGAGAGAGAGGAGTTCCAATGGAGAGAGTGGAAAGGAGAGAGATTGCAGCTACACAGTCAGTGGAATCCCCATGCTCCCCACCTCTGACGGGCTTCTAAAAAGGAAAACAGCAAAAGGGAGGGAAAAATAAATGTGATGGGGGAGAACTGGGAGGAGGGAGAGAAACTTGTGAAAATAAATATTTATATATTGAGAGTTTTTAAATCCTTTTTGCATTTCTGTAATAAATTATTCATCTGTGTATCTCACTCTCTCCCTCCTATCTGCTTAGGGAGCTACAAAGGGGATTTTTTCCCCCTTTCTCTTCCACCTCCTCTTTTCCACACTAACAACATATTGCCAGGAATGGGGAGAGAGAGGAGAGGCGGCTCTGTTGCTGCCCCTAAGGTGAAAATAGCTTAGGGTTGGTTTGGGTTTGAATTTTTTCCCCTTTAAATAGGAATAATAAAATAAGTGAGTGAGAAGAGGACAGAAAAACAACAACACACGTCCTTGGAAGTCTGGCACCACCAACCGGGACTGAGTAAATCTTCCTCTAGAGGAATCTGGGAAACTCTGGGGTTAGAGAGAAGAGTCTGAAGACACAGAGGCCCCTGAGGCAGCTCCAAATGTAGCCAAGAGAGTGCACAGTACAGGAGCATGCATCCCACAGGTGCTCAGTCTAACATCTGAGCATGACAATGCTCTGTGCTGGCTACTAGGAGAGAGGAGGTTTGGCTCTAGGGAAGCTCTGTGCCCTCAAGTTGCTTATCTAGCCACCAGCCTTCATCTTTGGGCTGGACTTTGCTAATTGATCAGGGTCATATACCAGATCCAATGAGAGGCAACATGGCATAGTAGATAGAGAGCTGGCCTTGAAGAAGACCAGAGTTCAGATTTCACCTCTGACACATTCTGGCTGCCTGACCCTGGACAGGACTTTATATTACATTTACAGCTGTGTGACCTTAGGCAAGTCACTTAACTTAGTGCCTCTAGGTAACTCCTGAAGACTGAGTCACAGAGAAAGTGCTGAGCTAAAGTTTACTTATCTGGGAGTTCTCCATACCAAGGAAATCATGGGTCAGGTCCCTATGCCTAGACATCTCACAAAGCTGGGAGGAACAGTGAGCATATTACACAGCAGAATAAGAGAGGATCCAAAAAGAACTAGTTAAACTGGAATAGCATGCTGAAACCAACCAGATTCAACTGAATTGAGAAGAATGCAAAGTTTTGCACTTCGGTTCAAAAAATCAACTATACCAGAAGAAGATGGGGACACTTGACTTGACATCAGTTCTCATAGAGAAAAATGTAATAGAGTTAGTGAACTGCAAACTTAATGTTAGTGCAATGTGACATGGCACCAAAAAGAAAAAAGAAAAGTTAATGAAATCTAAGACTGCATTAATAGAAACATAATGTTCAAACTGAGGGAGATAAACATCCTACCATATCTTGCCTGATCAGACTTTATCTGAAGTCTGTTCGGTTCTAGCAGCCTTATAAGAAAATTGTCAAGATGTAATGTGCCTGGCTTGGTGGTGAAGTAGATAGAGCACTGACTGGGTCTGGAATCAGAAAGATCTGAGTTCAAATCTGACCTTAGATGCTTCCTAACTATGTGACCCTGAGTAAGTCACTTAAACCTGTTTGTTTCAGTTTCCTCATCTGTAAAAGGAACTGGAGAAAGAAATGAAAAAACCACTCCAGTATCTTTCCCAAGAAAACCCCTCAAAGGGCCATGAAGAGTCAGATACAACTGAAATGACTCAACAAGAACCAATGACAGCAGTGTATCTAGAGAAAGATGAGGATGGTGAAGGATCTGACCCGTGAGTGTTAATGTGGACCAGAAACAGGACACAGTGGTGAAATATATGAGAGCAAAATCTAAGGAAGAACTTTCTAGTGGGTAGAATTAATAATGCCATTGGTTCTTTCCTTAGATAGCAATAATAATAGTTAGCATTTCTATGTAATAAATATATATAATATGTCAGTCATTGTGCTAAACACTCTTCAATTATTATCTAACCTAACCCTCTCAAAAACCCTGGGAGGTAGATGCTCTTATTATCTGCATTAGTAGTTTGTGGAAACTGAGGTAGGCAGAGGTTACATACAACTAGAAAGTATCTGAGGCTAGATTTGAACTCAAGTCTTCAGGCCCAGTGCTCTATCTCCTACACCACCAAGCAAGCTCCCTGTCATTGGAAATTTTTAAGATGATATTAGGTGACCGTCTTCTATAGGTCCTATAAGAAAGATTCTTGACTAGGACCTTAAAGAGGCAACCTCTAAATTCCCTTCTACCTTTACAATTCTATAATTCCTCACTGATTCTGAGCTCCAGGAAATGTTTCACGCCCAATGTAAGTACATGTGAGGACATTAAGTACTATAGTCAATCCAGGGAATAAATCCTTTCGGACTCCAATAGATTGGGAAGGTCCCCATCAGGTATCCCACAAGACATAATATGTGATGGATAATTGTTGACATGACATCTGTTCATTACCATTAGAAGGGAAACAGCTAATTGGAGGGGGGCGTGAATCTTTGCAGAAAATTTCCTGATAAGGGTCTGATACCGAAGATACATTTTATAAAAAATTAGTTCTAGCTATATCAAAATAGGAAGCATTGTCCAATAGAAAATGGTCAAAGTCTGTTAACAGTTCTCAAAAAAAAAAATAGATCTGAGCCATCAGCAATCATTTTAAAATACCCCAAAGCACCAATAAGAGGAATGCAAATTAAACCAACTCTGAGGTTCCACCTCACACCCATCAACTAGCAGATGACAGAAGAAAAATAACAATTGTTGGAGGGGAAATGGAAGGATAGGTGCAGTAATGCATGTTGGAGGAGCTGTGAATTGGTCTAGTCATTCTGGAAAGCAGTTTAGAAATATATCCAAAAAGTCACTAAATTGTACCTTCATTTTGAACCAACAGTACCACTCATAGACATATCACAAAGATATCAAAGAAAAGTGGGAAGGACCCATATGCATGAAAATATTTATAGCAGTACTTTGGTTGTAGCCAAGAATTAAAAACCTGGAGGATGCTCATCGAATGAAGAATGGATAAAGAAATTATAGTATGCAAATGTAAAAGGACGTTACCATGCCATTAGAAATTATAAAAGGGATGGATTCGGAGAAACCTGGAAAGATATATGAATTATTATAAAAGTGTGCAGAATGAGATTTATTTATACAATAACTACAGTCACGTAAAAAAAACTACTTTGAAAGACTTAAGAACTCTGCTCAGTTCTATGACCACCACTATACCCAAGGACTGAATATAAAATGTAATGTCCACCACTTTAAAGAGAAGTGTGAAATCTGAGGGGGCAAACTGAGATAATGCATTTTCATTCACAATGTGTAGATTTGTTTTGTTTATGTTTATCAATTACAGGGTTTTTTTGTTTGTTTAAATTTGGGGGGAGGAATTTGAGGGGGATAGATGGGTTCACAATAGAGATTCCAAAATAGAAAGAAAAGAAGGAAGGGAAGAAGGGAGGGAGGGAGGAAGAAAGAGAAGGAAGGAGGGAAGAAAAGAAGGAAGGAGGGGAGGAAAAAGAAGGGAAGGAAGGAAAGGAAGGAGAGAAAGATGGAGGGAAGAAAGGCGAGAGGGAGAGAAAGAGGGAAGAAGGAAAGGAAGGAAATAAAAAAGGAGGAAAGAAAGGAAGGAATGGATAGATGGAAGAAGATAAGGAAAGAGGGAGGGAGAGAAGGAAGGAAGAAGGTAGGGAAGGAAGAAAAAGGGGAAGAAGGGAGAGAAGGAATGAGAGGAGGAAAGAAGAAGAATGGAAGGAAGGAAAGAAGGAAGGAGAAGGGAAGGGAAGAAGGGGGAAAGGAAGGAAGAAAAATATGACATCTATTCTTGAGTTAGGGTGTGAAAAGAGGAGACACCTATCAACAGCAGTATACCTTGGACAAGAGATAAAATGAAGTGAATAGGGGAACATCTTTGTGTCCCCCAAGAAATCAGAACACCTTTTGTTTTCCCTATCTTTGTTCCTCGATGAGGAACAAAGGGGAAGATGTGTAGGAGCAGTGATAGGGAGAGGGAAGCATCCAGGAAGGGAAGCATCGCCCTGAGGGCAGCAACCCTTTTATGTCTGTCTATCCCCAGAACCTAACCCAGTGCCTGGCACATGGAAGGCACTTAAGAGACTCTTGCTGAATTGAATTATTTCCGCTCCTTTCCTTGTCACCTCTGATGTTCTTGTGTCTGACCATAGCCTGGTCGTCTGAGTTCCGAATTTGTGCATGTTTCCCATACCCATCTGTGTGTCCATCTATCTCTGAGAAGATTCTAAGGCTCCAAAGTCCTACATTTCTAGGAGTCTAAGAAATCACGCGTGGAGGAGGATGTCCAGTGCTTGACAAATAAGCGTAGGACTGGGTTTGTTGAGTCTCCCTTGAGAAACAGGAAACCCAATCAGACGTGTTCCAGGGATGGAATTAGAACCAATTCCTAGTCATGTGCATCCCTGGAAAACCTTCCACCTATGTCTTGGTTCCTAGGTGCCAATCACTCTCCTGACTGAAGCATGGAGACCAAACAAGGCTGCTGTTACTCTTTAAGCTTCAGTTTCTAGAACCTGCTTATTTTGCCAGAGAAAAAACTGACCAGAAAAATAACCATCTGCCATTCACAGTTAACTAGGCTGTGCACTCAACTTCCCCTCCTTCACCTGTGTATTAAATCTGTATTTTACATGAAGGTGCATTCTAACCACTGGACCCTGTGTGTGTGCGTGTGCTTGTGCATGTGTGCATGTATGTATATGTTCATGGCATATTTTGCTCCAAAAAGTCTCTCACTGGAAAAATCTGCAATCCCTGGAAAGAAAGCTTTAAGTCTTCCACCCATAACTATAGATAGCTGTCACTTTTGCTCGCAATCACAGGCTAGAAGAAAAGTAGATAAAGGAAAAGGAAGACGATGAGGAGAACACAGTCAGGCGATAAGACGTTTATTAACCATCTACTATATGCTGAGCACTGGGGATACAAAAAGAACTGAGGAGGCAAAAGACAGTCCCCCGCCTTCAAAGAGCTCAGTATCTAAAGGGGGAGACAAGCAAACAAAAAATGTCCAAACAAACTCTATTATCAGCTATAAACGTGAAACGTCTAAAAGAGGAAGGGTCCTAAAATTAAGAGGGGGTTAGGAAAGGCCTCCAGTAGAAGATAAGATTTTAGTTTCTACTTAAAGGAAGCCAGGAGACGAAGAGGAGGAGTGAGAGCATTCCAGGCATAGGGGACAGCCAGACAGAATGCCCAGAGCTGAGAGATGGAATGTCTTTTTGTGGCACAGCCAGGAAGATGGTGTATTGGGATCAAAGGGTATATGAGAATAAGATGTAAGAAGGTGAGACAGGTAGGAAAGGGTTAGGTTATGAAGGGTTTCGAATGCCAAACAGAGGATTTTGTATCTGATTCTGAAGGTGCTAGGGAGCCACTGAAATGTATTGAGTGTTAGAGTGACGTGGTTGGACCAGCGCTTTAGGAAACTTACTTTGGTGGCTGAATGGAGGATGTATTGGAGTGGGGAGAGACTTGAGAAAGATGAAGAGAAGAAAAAAGAGGAAAATTAAAATAAATAAGTTCATACCTGGGCAAGTTCCTACCATTACTTCTGAGGTAATAAAAAGAGTGAAATGAGGTAGCCTGTTATGCCAGAAAGAGAAATGTTTCTGAAATCAGAGGACCTGAGTTCAAAATCCATTTCTGATGCCACTGTTAATCTTGCTTCTGTCTCTCTCTTTCAGATTTATATCCCCAGCACTTAGCAAAGTGCCTGGCACACAGTAGATGCTTAATAAATGGTATTTTCTTTTTATTGACTGACTGATTGAAATACCTAGGTAACCTTAGGCAAGACACGACTTCTCTAGGCCCTGTTTTCTTCATGTGTAAAATAAGGGTGTTGGACTTGAGGGCATCCCCTCTGGCACTAGAATGTCTATCCAGGGAATGTTGGGCTTAGAGTCAGTACTGGCCATGGGACATTAAGCAAATCATTTCACCCCTCAGAGCCTCAGTTTCCTCATTTGTAAACTGGAAATAATTCTCTGAGTGCTACCTACCTCACAGAGTTGTTGGGAGAAAAGTGCTTTGCAAGTTTTAGGTTTCTATAAAATCTGAGTTATTATTATCATTGCCCCTCAACACCCTGGCATCATTCCTGCCCTGCACTTCTTCTTTTCATCTCATGCATCCTAGCCTCTTTGAAAGCCCCTTGCTGGAATGTCCTGGTTCTGCCACTGGCTGGCTGGATAATGGGGCCAAGTAACTTAACCTCTGTGGAGCTGTCAAATGAGGAGGTTGGTCTAGGTGGCTTCTAAGAGCCTTCCATGGGCAAGCAAGTTCTCAAAGGTCCCTTCCAGCTCCAATATTCTATGATTATAGCATTCTAATTAACACTTAACAAGAGGAAGCTAAGTGCTGGACAAGTAAGCCTTAGATTAATCTATTGGGTCTCCCTTGGAAAAATGGAAGAACTAGTCAACAGGTCAGAATCACCTGGAAGCTGACCTGGGGCTACAAGGACAGGGTCAGACAGAAGCTTCATCATCCCCATCATGGATCATTACTGACAATGCACACTTTTCATAGTGCTCTAAAATTCACAAAGTCTTTTCCTCATAATAATTCTCTAAGGTACACAGTACAAACATTATTGTCCTCATTTGACAGATGAAGAAAGAGGAAGGGAAAATAAATTAGCATTTATATAGTGTCTCATGTATGCTAGGTGGTGCAGCAGATAAAGTGCTGGCTCTGCAGTCAAGAAGACCTGAGTTCAAATCCATTCTCAGATATTTGCTAGCTATGTGACCCTGAGCAAATCATTTAACCCTATTTGCCTTGGTTTCTTTCTCCATAAAATGAGCTGGAGATAAAAGTGGAAAATCATTTTAGTATCTTTGCCAAGAAAACCCCAAATGGGGTCACAAAGAATCAAGTGCAACTGAAAAAATGACTGGACAACAGCAACTATATGCCAGGCATTGTACTAAGTGCTTTAGAAATATTATCTCATTTGTTAATGAGAAAATAATAGGAAAATGAGTTTCAATGAAGTTAAACGTCTTCCTGAAGGTCACATGGATAGCAAGTATCAGAGCTAAGATCTGAATCCAGATCTCCTAATTTCAGGTCAAGCATCCTTTCCATTTCCTCAGTACCTTTGATATACCATAATATTCACTGTTTGCTTGGTAGGGTCACACACTGGGATGGGTGATGGTGCATGAGTTCATTAAATCTCTGTCCCAACAAACTTGAGGCAGGTCAATGGATGCAGAAGCATGCCCACCAGAGTGTGGAATTCTGACCTAACATAACACAACGCATCAACACTTTGTACAAGCTCAGGTGGGAGAAGCAATCATCTCAGAATTGGAGTTCTTATAGCAGTGAGACAAAAGCCTCATGATATGGGCTCCAGGGAGGATTTCAGCTATTCATCTGTGTATTGGAGGAATCATAATCATTCTGTGGAGGCGACCCTGGCTTCTTAAAAGCTAAGCCAGCAGAGCACAAGCTCTGACAGGTTCTACCAGCTGGAAAGACTTAGAGCACAGGCCTGGAAACTGACAGTGTCTGTTATTCAGGGCCCAGCTTATGTATGAAGAGCTCATCCCCAGAGGGTAGGGCTACCAAATGATGAATCTTTTGGACTTAGCAACACACAAAACCATCTAAGGGGTAGATGGTAGTGGTCTTTAGCAGTGGCATGCAAGTTCCTTGAAGGCAGGGCATTTTGTCTTTGAATACCCAACACCTTTTCCAATACCTTTTTTATTAAAATTAAAAAGCATTTATTTTCTTGCTTTCCCACACTTCCTCCACCATTAAACAAAAATAATTTTTTAAAAAGTACTCATAACTAATATTTATAATCAAAGAAAAGATTCCCACTTTTTTTGTTCAATCTTATCCGACCCTTCATGACCTCATTTGGGGCTTTCTTGGCAAAGATCCTGGAGTCCGTTGGCCATGTCCAAAAATATATGTCTCATTCTACATTTTAAGTTCATCACTGATCAGGCCAGAGGTAGATAGTATGGGTTTTATCTTCAGTCCTCTGGAATAGTGGTTTATAATTGTGTTGGTCAGAGTTCTTAAATCTTTCCAAATTGCTTGTCTTTATAGTGTTGTGGTCCTTATAGGGATGGTTCTCCTAGTTACCAGAGGGCCATGCACATTAATACTGTAAATGCTTAATAAATGCTTGCTGAGTTGCATTGGAATAGATTGTTGGTAGGAGTACCCACACTGATGAAACCACAGGTCTTTGGAAGCATTGAAGTAAGGCTATTTTAATATTGCTGCAGCACTATTTCACTTTTCTTCTTGTAAAACTTTCATAAGAGAGAGTGGTGGATAAGTGGAAAAGGTTAGGTACGCAAGACATAATAGTTAATGACTATAGTAATCTACTGTTTGATAAATTTTTAAAGACTACAGATTCTAGGATAAGAACTCACTATTTAACAAAAACTGCTAGGAAAACTGGAAAATAGTATGGCAGAAACTAGGCATAGACCAACATCTTACACCCTATACTAAGATAAAGTCAAAATGGGCATTGACTTAGATATGACAGCTGATACGGTAAGCAGACTAGAAGAGCAATGAAGATTCCTGTCAGATCTATGGAAAAGGAAAGAATTCGTGACAAAAAAAGAGATAGAGAACATTATTAAATGCAAAATGGATGATTTTGATTGCGTTAAATTGAAAAGTTTTTGCACATACAAAGCCAATGCAACCAAGATTAGAAGGAAGCAGAAAGCTGGGAAACAATTTATATAGCCAGTATCTCTGATTAAGTCCTCATTTCTAAAATATATAGAGAACTGAGTCAAATTTTTAAGAATACAACTCATTCCCCAGTTGATAAGTGGTCAAAGGATATGAACAGGCAGCATTCTGATGAAGAAAGTAAAGCTATCTATAGTCATATTAAAAAATACTCTAACTCACTATTAATTAGAAAAATGCAAATCAAGATAACTCTGACGTACCACATCACAGCTATCAGACTGGTTGTACCACATCACATCTATCAGAATGGCTAACGTGACAAAACAGGAAAATGACACGACAAGATGTGGGAAAATTGGAACACTAATGCATTGTTGATGGAGTTGTAAACTGATCCAACCATTTTGGAGAGCAATTTGGAACTATGTCCCAAAGGCTAAAAACCATGCATACCCTTTGACCCAGCAATACCACTTCTAGGTCTGTATCCCAAAGAGAAAACAGTTATCAAATTCATGTTCGTCACTTTCTTTAAGACATTCACATCCAGCTTTGTTAATAAAGGGCATTAAATCCATATAGCCTTTGGGGATATCCATGTTTTCATTGTTTCCAGGGTCGTTTTTAAAGTGTTCTTCATTTTTCCTTCTAATCCCACAGCGTCTGCTCCTTGATACTGGTCGATTCACACTTTATTTCGGAAAAAAGAGAAATGTGAGTGTTGCTGATATATTGTTGGTGGCAGCTGTTCCCTGGCACTGATGTACATCCACTTCCAAAAAAACTGCTTTTGGATACTTATTGCTCAGAGCACTGGAAACTGGTGCTATTTGTAAACATGGTCCACAGTCATTTGAAACCATTCATATTTGTTGCTTGAACTGGAGTACTAATAAATGTAAAATATGAAATTCTTGTTGTTTCTTCTTCACCTTGATTGAACTGAACAAATAAAGTCACAGTGTTAACATTTTGAAATGTAACATAATGAAGTTGGACAATACCATCTTCTTTAATATTATCTTGTGTTAGTTCCAGGGCTTGAGTTGGTTCACTTCTTTCTGCCTCTTCAAAATTCATAGACCAGGGTAGATTGATAAAGATTTTTATATACTTGGGACCCTGACCATTATCCCACCCCTGAAATTTCATGGAATAAAGCTTAACAGTCTGATTGAAAGTCACAGTAGCTGTTCATCACAGTTAGATTCCAAGAGAGAAGGGTCTTTACATAAACAGTTAGGGGTGTAGGGTGTGTTCAAGGAGGCCCAGTACCTTTGATGTGATGGCTGCTTAGCCCTTTTTGGGACTCTTTCCACTTTTGGTGTTTACCTGTTCCACCTAACTCTCACTTGTGACTCCAAGAAGCTGCAGCGTGCACAGCAGCCACACCCCGGTAAACCGTTTTGGCAGACGGGCCAAACCAGGTTGAGGGTAACCAAGGGTTCTGAAGCCCATTGTTGAGTTAGGGGGGTGACTACCCCAAACATGTGAAGACTTCCTCTGGTGGAATGGGCAGATGAGAACAGTTTGTTCCAATGGCCATGAAGGCAGATGAAGCAGGAGACGTGAAGCACTTAGAACTTGGTTAGACACTAAAGATGCCATGGTCATCCACTGCATCCTGAACCATCACCAGCCATCTTGACTCTGTCCTGCCACTGGACTATGATGACTGTGGAGGAGAGAGTGAGGCTGACGACTTCGTGCAACTCTGCCTCACTTAAATCCAATTTTCACATGAATCAAAAGACATCACCCATACCATTTCACTATTCTGTACACAAAGTTTGTAGATCTGACCAAGGCCTTTGACACTATTAGTCATGAGGGCTTATGGAAAATTCTGTCAAAATTCGGTTACATGGAGAAGTTGATCAATACTGTACATCAATTTCATGATGGCATATTTGCCTACGTTCTGGATAATGGACAATGCTCTCGTGTCTTCCCAGTCACCAATGCAGTGAAACAGGGCTGTGTGCTTGCTCCCATGCTTTTTAGCATGATGTTTTCAGCCATGTTGACAAATGCTTTCAATGAGGATGAACACAGAATCAAGGTCAACTACCTTACTGATGGTAAGTTCTTCAGTTTGAAAAGGCTGCAAGCCAGGACCAAAGTGGAGGGAGTGTTGGTGCATGATTTTCTGTTTGCAGATGATTGTGCACTCAATGCAGCCTCTGAAGCTGAGATGCAGCAAAGTATGGATCAATTCTCTGCTGCCTGGGCTAATTTTGATCTAATTATTAATACCAAGAAAACACAAGCACTCCATCAGCCACCACCACACCATCCATACGTGGAACCATTGGTTACAACAAATGGAGAAGTTTTGAATGCTGTAGATAAGTTCACTTACCTTGGTAGTGTACCTTCTAGGTATGTAGACACTGACAATGAGGTTGATGCACACATTGTCAGAGCTAGCTCAGTGTTTGGGAGGCTCTGAAGAAAAGTTTGGGAGAGAAGAGGTATTAGACTGACTACCAGACTGAAAGTGTACAGAGCTGTTGTGCTGACCTCATTGTTATATGCTTGTGAAACATGGACAGTCTACCAGCACCATGCCAGGAAACTGAATCGCTTCTATTTGAACTGGCTTAGAAGGATTCTGAGGATCACCTGGCAGGATAAGGTACCAGACACTGAAGTCCTTGCTCAGGCTGAACTGCCAAGTATTCAAACTGTGCTTCAGAGAGCACAATTCCAATGGACAGGCCACATTGCTCGAATGCAAAATGTACGCTTGCCAAAAAGACTATTTTATGGAGAACTTGCATGGGGCAGGCGATCACATGGTGGCCAAAAGAAGTGATGCAAGGACACTCTTAAGGTCTCTCTCAAGAACTTTGGATTTGACTGTGCAACATAGGAGACACTGGCACAGGACCGCTCAGCATGGCATGCCTGAATCAGAAAGGGTGCTGTGCTCTTTGAGCAAAGCAGAATTGAGACAGCACAAAGTAAATGCAGGATGTATAAATTTGGGATATCCACCCCAAATAGTCACACAGACTATCTGTGCCCAACCTGTGATAGAGCGTTCTGAGCTCATATTGGTCTGATTAGCCACAGTCAGACACACTGAAATTTCACTTTATCATAGTGATACCATATTTGGTCCTCTTCAAAGATGGAGGACAACAAACAAACAACCAGCCAATCCCAAAGAGGCATAAAAATGGGAAAACAGACTCACATGTACAAAAATATTTGTAGCAGCTCATTTTTGTGATGGCCAAGAATTGGAGATACCCATCAATTCTGGAATGGCTGAACAAGTCGTGGTATATGAACTTAATGGAATACATAATATATGCTATAAGAAATGATGGGCAGGTGGACTTCAGAAAAACTTGGAAAGACTTATTTGAACTGATGCTGAGTGAAGCGAGCAGAATGATGACTAATTTTCATAGACTTATCTCTTCTTGGAAATGGTGTCCACATCCACAGAAAAAACTATGGAGTCTGAATGCAAATTGAAACGTACTATTTGCTTTCTTTTGTTGTTGTTTTGTTTTGTTTCTTTTTTCTCATGGCTCCTCCCATTGGTCCTAATTCTTCTTTGCAACATGACTAATGTGAAAATATGTTTAATATGAATCCATATGTAGAACCTGCACCAGATTGCATGCCTTCTTGGAGAGGGAGGGCTATAAAATTTAAAACTCAAAACCTTATGGAAGTGAATATTGAAAACTAGAAATAAGTTAATTTTTTAAAAAGAGAAAAAAACTTTTAAAATTAAATTTTTATTTTTTAATCAAAGAAAAGTCACCTTCTGTCCCTCCCAACCTTCCCCCCAATCCCCATTGAGAAACAAAGAAAAGCAAAATTGACCATATAAAAAAATAATACTGTCTTGATCTGCAATCTGAGTACTTCACCTCTCTGTCAGGAAGTGGGTAGCCTGTTTCCTCTGGAATGAGTCCTCTGGAATCATTGTGTGTCATTCTGTCGATCAGTGTTTCTAAGTCTTTCAAAGTTGTTTGTCTTTATGGTATTGTTATTGTATAAATTGTCCCCTGGTTCTGCTCATGTCACTCTGCATCAGCTCATACAAGTCTTCCCAGGTTTCTCTGAAGCCATCTCCTTCATCATTTCTTACAATATAGTATTCCATCACATTCATATACCATAATTTGTTCAACCATTCTCCAATTGATGGGCACCCCTTTAGTTTATAGTTCTCTGCTACCACAAAAAGAGCAGCTGTATTTTTGTACAAATGGATGCTTTACTTCTTTGAACTTTTTTATGGTATAGATGTATTAGTGATATCACTGTCTCAAAAAGTACATAAGAGTTTTTAATAGCTTTGGGAGCATAGCTCCAAATTGCTTTCCAGAATGGTAGGAGCAATTCATAGCTCCACCAACACTGCATTAATGTGCCTGTTTCCCCACATTCCAGTTCCTCCAGCCTTTGTAATTTTCATTTTTTTTATCAACTTTGCCAGTCTGATGAGTGTGAAATGGAACCTCAGCGTTATTTAGACAACTCTGAGAAATTAGAGCATTTTTTCATGTGAGTATTGATAGCCTGTATTTCTTCCCTTGGAAGTAACCTGTTCATATCACTTTGATCACTTGGAAAATGGTTCTTATCCTTATAAATTTGAATCAGTTCCCTGTAGCTTAGAAATTAGATCTTTGTCAGAAAAATTTGTGGCAAGGATTTTTTCCCTTTTACTTGCATCTTTTATAATTTTAGCTACATTTGGGGTTTTTTGTGCCTTTACAGTTAAGATGATTGTGTGCTCTATCTTGTTTTCTCATACTTTTCCTTCTCTTTCTTTCCTCACTCTTCTTATATGCTCAAGGTTCGGTGTGATCTGCTTCCGTTTCCCTGCCTCTACTCTCTTTCTCTCATCTGGAGTCGAATACAAGTTCTTAAACTATCTCTATTTTATTTTAAACCCTTTTCCATATCTACCCTCCTTAGTTAGATTATGTTTTGCCTAGGACTAATTCTTCCTTTAATCTACCTTCCCTTTTATTCTCCCTTCTCCCTTTCCCCCTTCCCTTCTATTTCCTTGCTTAGTAAAATGTATTTCTGTGCCCAGCTGTGTGTGTATTCTTCCTTCTTTCCTTTGACTAGTTCAGATGAATTAAATTCAAATGTCACCCCACTCCCTTCCTTCTTCCTTGTTTGTATAGTCTTCTACTTGCATACCCCAATTATGTGAGATGATTTCCCCCATTCTCCCTCTCCCCTTCCTCACCTTCCCAATGTATTACTCTCTCCCTCCCTTTCTATTTTTTTAATATCACCAAAACCTAACAAAACTACTTGCTAGCCCTCTGTCTTATTAAGTTCCCTCAATGACCCCTGATGATAGGATTCTAAGGGGATATATGCATCATTCCTCCATATTACAATGTAAACTGTTTATCTTGTGTAGTCCTTTGTGATTTCTTGCTCATATTAATCTTTCTTTTATTTCTTTTTGCTACTGTGTTTGTATTTCAAAGTACCTGTGAAGCTTTTGTCTTTTATTCAGGAATGTTTGTCCTCTATTTGCTTAGAGGCACTTTTTTTTCCCTGTAGGATTCTATTCAGTTTTGCTGGTAAGTTGTTCTTGGTTATTCTTGCCTCTTGGAATTTAACATTCCAAGATCCCTCCTCCTTTATGGCAGCAGCTGCTAAATCATGTATGATCCTGACTGTGGCTTCTCAGTACTTATGATTTTTTTTTTCTTTCTGGGTGCTGTAGTATTTTTAGTTTGATTTAGAAATTCTACATTTTCCAAAAACTGGAAGTCAAGGGGATGTCCATCAATTGGGGAATGGCTGAATAAATTATGGTATATGAATGTAATGGAGTACTATTGTGCCATAAGAAATGATGAACAAGAAGACTTCAGAGAGGCCTGGAAGGACTTATATGACCTGATGCTGAGTGAAAGGAGCAGAACCAGGAGAACTTTATGCACAGCAACAACCACAGTGTGTGAGAGTTTTTTCTGGTAGACTTAGATTTTTGTAATAACACAAGAACTTCTGAAAAAAAAAAAAAAAATCCCAATGGTGGACCTCAAGGCAAAAAGCCTTCCACACTCAGAGAGAGAAATATGGAAGTCACTCACATAATGTAGCAGATCATGTTTGTGTATGTGTATCTGTTTGTGTATCATGTTCTGATTTGTTATACGGATTCTTTCATTTATCTTAGTCTGACTACATAGCATGACGATAGTGAAAATATACTCAATAGGAAAGTATATGTAGAATCTATACAGAATTGTATGCAGTCGTGGGGAGGGAGGGAGGTAGTGGGGGGTGGGTGGGGAGGGATAAAATCGCAATTGTATGGCAGTGATTGTTAAACATTAAAAAAAATAAAAAAATTAATAAAAAAAAAAAAAAAAAAAAAAAAGAAATTCTACATTTTGGATATAGTATTACTGCAAATTTTCATTTGGGGGTTTCTTCTAGGAGGTGAATGGTGGAATACAGATGTGAGCAATTTTATTTCATGATTCCTTGAAATATGATGGTTCTTTTTTTGGTCACGGTTTCAGGAACTCTAATGATCCTTAAATTATCTCTTCTTGATCTGTTTTCCAAGTCAGTTGTTTTTGCTATGAAATACTTGAAATTTTCCTTTTGTTTTTTTCATCTTCACTTTGTTCTAAAATATTCCTAATTGTCTCATGAAGTCATTATCTTCTCATTGGTCCATTCCAATTTTCAAGGGGCTCTCTTTCCAGTATTTTCTTCCTTGGCTCTAATCTCTTTTCCAAATTTTTCCTTTAGTGCTCTCATTTCATTTCTAAAAAAACATTTTAAACTTTTTTTTAATTCTTGCTTCGTCTCCTCCAGGAATTTTGGTAGAAATTGTGCCCAAGCTGTGTTTTTCTTTGAGGCTTTGCTCGTAGATGTTTTGGAGTAATTCTTTTCTTCTTGGGTTGTGTCTTGTCACCAAAATAGATTTTTATGGTGAGATTGTGTTTGTTTGCTCATTCTTCCACCCTACTTCCTGACTCCAGACTTTATATTAGAGCAAGACTCTGTGTACTTCTGGAGAGAATATCTAAGCTAAGTTTGTGTCCTCTTCAGTCCAGCTACTGTTTTCTTGAGGCATTAAGTTTTGGGCTATTCTAGGATCTCAGGGACAACATGGACTAAGAACCTACAAGCTTTTAATGTTCCCAAAGTTGTCTGTGATCCAGGCAGGGCAAAAATCTGATTGCTACCCTTCCAGTCTGAGCTCTCCACATTCCTGACCTGGATTTCAGTGTGAGCAATACATTTGTAGGCTCACCTCATTTGGAATTCCAAGAGACTGTTGCTGGAGTTAGCTGCTGGCTATGCTGATTCAGTGACAGAACTACAGGGTACCCTTTTGTATGGGATTCCTGCCCTGGTTATTTCACTACAAGCTTCAATCTAGGCTGGGAGCTAGAACTGAGACTGCTTCTGAGGTCAGAAACACACCGATATTTCTTGATTTTTAACTTGTTCCTTGCTTAGCATAAAGTATAAACCCCTTATCACTTTGGAATACCAGCCCTAGGTACGGTATTCTTCCTCAATCTATGTTGCATCTATGACCTGGATCTGAATAGTGACTAACAAAGCTATCAGTTGGCACCTATTCCTACATCCTGCACATCAGTCTCTTCTGTGTGGATTTGGGTCCTCTTCTTGTCCTAGCTCAATGCTAGATGACTGATGGTCTTCTTTAGTCTTTACACTAGAATGTTCTGCATGCCATTCCTAGACACATCTAGTGTGTCTACATACTATCTAGCTCCCCATGCCAACCTGAGCTGGAAAAATGATTCACTGTGACTTCTTCTTAGATTTTCCAGTCAAGATTCAGTCTGGTACATTTTCTAGATCTTTGTAGAGGAATTGTGAGGGAGAGCCATCTACCCTGCCATATTGTCCCACCTCCTCACTAATTTATTGTTTGAAATAATGTTACTTAAGAATCTCAGATTATTTTAAATATTATTATTAAATTGTTTAAATCATATTTATTGTTAAATTGTTTACTAGTATTGCTAAATTAATAATTAAATATTTTATTAAATTAAATTTTATTAAATGTTATTTTTATTAAATTAGTACCTAAAATTATTATTTTAAAATCTTGAATGATTCATGCTACCCTCTGATTAATCCTGAACATGCACCCATGTACAACTAAGAAAATAGAGCAGTAGGGGATAAATGATTTAACCACACAGTTTTTTTTATCTTAACCTTTAATCATCAATCAACAAGCATTTATTAAATGGCTACAATGTGACAGGTTATATATTAGGTAGAGGGGGTAATAAAATAAAAATCACCTTGCCCTCAAGGAGCTTATATTCTATTATGATATAATATCCTAGTGCAATAATTAGCTCATTTTAAGCTTGGAGGTAATATAATGACCCCTCATACCCAGATACTTCCTTTCTCTACAACTTTAAGAAGTTTATATTAAACAAAAAATTAAGAAAATAATCACAATTGCTCTGAGTACCCAGTTAGGAAAATCCCAACTTTGACAGCAAAGTTTATTATCTACCTTAGTTTACATTTATCACTTCTAGATAACCCCTCTTTGTGGTTGAAGCGACATCCAAGTTATAAGAAACGTTTGAACAAAGAACTATCCAAGTATATTAAAATGTCTGTTACTAGACAAACACTGGGAAGGGAAGTCAGGAAAAGAGCAGGCCTTTTTTTTGGAACTTCACTCCATTTTCAAGGATCTGAGTTCAATTGGTGGCATCAGCCTGAGTCTGCTGTAAGATGCCTGTGGTGTCAATGGCCCTCCTCACGTTCTCCCTTCTCTTCCACAACTCAATCCTCCATTCCCATTCGGTTATTGATGCCCCCACTGCTTCCTCTTTGTTGTCAGACCTTCAAAATCTTTCTAGTTCTTCTTTAGCTCATCATTTTATAATTTTGAGACTGAAGTTTTAATGGTTCTTCCTATGTCCACAGAAACTACCAGGGAAGTTCCAAAAGAGTTAAGGCCAAATATCCTTAAGTAAAAGGATATTCCCAGAGAGGGGAAGCAATAGTAAGCTGACTTCTATTTCCTACTAACTATCATACAACTTCAGAAGATTCGTAGTCTAATTCCTTCCAGAAACATAAATTTCTCCAAAATATAACTACATCAATAGATCATTGATCTAGAGCTGGAAAGGATTTCAAAGGTCATCCAGTCCAGCCCCATTAGATGAGGCAACTGAGGCAATATGACTTGATCAAAGCCATACAGGTATTATTCTTCAGAGGTGGGACTAAGTTCAGGTTTCTTGAATGATATGAGGGCTTATCAGTGTGACTATATTCCATTCAGTGGTGCAGATCAGAACCCATCCAGGCCTTTTCATCTTGTGCAAAACTCTTGTCCATGATGAACTGAAAATATTCCAGGAAAAGTCCACCTGACATACAGAGACCTTGTCAGAAGAGCTCTTGATATTATGTGGTTACCAATGGATTACAATATCAGTGAGAGAGAGAGAGAAAGAGAGAGGGAGAGAGAGAGAGATTTTTAAGTGCCCATCTTAGTCGAGGGGTTATACTAGCCATAGGAAAGAGGACGGTTGCTCCAACGAAGAACTTGTACTCAAGAAGTTAACAATCAGAGAGGGTAGAAGGGCATATCTACAAATAACCATGATAATAATAACTGACAGTGAGATAAGGGCAAAGGAGTCCTCCAGGTAATATTCCAAGAGAAATTTAAGGAAGTAAAGATTACTTTCACTTGAGGAAGAGGGAGAGGAATTCAGGAAAGATTTCATGGAGACTATGGGCTCTGAATTGGACCTTGAAGAAAGGAAGGATCTCAACAGACTAAAATGGTTCATGAGTTTAAGTGTAGAGGACAACATGAACAAGAAGGCAAGATAAAAATGTGAGAATGGGGGCATGAATTTAGGGTTCCAGCATAGCTGGAATGCAGAATATGTGATGGGGAATAATGTGAGATAAGGCTGGAAAGTAGGCAATATCCCTAGGTAAGAGTCATCCATCTCTGCTTGATCACAGGATATAGCAAGGAAATGACCAATAGTCTCTAATATGGGAACTTTAAAAAACATTTAATTGCTGCTTTTTGTTTTTTTCAACCTGGTTACTTCCCAATAACTGCCCTCCCTACATTGAATCCTCCCTTCCAACAAAGAAAAACAGTTAAACTGACACAGTAAACAAAGCTAGAAGTAAACACAATCTCCCCCACCTGTAGTCAACTACCTCTCAACCAAAAAGAAGGGAGGGTATTTTATTATCAGTTCTCTGGAACTTGTGGAATTTAATCTGATTTCTGATGATTTTTAGTGTCATTTTTATTTGCATTATGATAGTCATCATGCCTGTTCTTCTCCTAGTTTTGATTTCTTTGCTCTGTGCATCAGTTCATAAACGTCTACCCCATTTCTCTGAATTCTTCATATTTGTCATTTTTATAGCCTAGTACTATGCCATTATATTCACATACCACAATTCAGTCATATATTCCCTGATCTGTGATCACTCATTTTATTTCCAGTCTTTTGCTACCAAAGAAAATGGTGTTATGAGCATTTTGGTAGATATGGGGCCTTTCTTTCTGTCTTTGACCTTCTTGTGATACATGCCTTGTAGTAGGATCACTGGGTCAAAGATATTAAAATTTTAATAACTTTCCCGGAATCATTCCAAATAGATTTCCAAAATGGTTGCATTAGGGCAAGATAGGAGGGAAAGAAAATGTATTTTTGTTTATTGAAAAAATTAATTACATTTTACAATTTTAAAAAAATGATTAGACTAATTCCCAGCTCCACCAGTAGAGAATTAGTGTACCTGCAGGTGCTTCTCTTTGTGAATGACATTGTCCTGATTTTATCATGCCTGGAACACTGCAGAGCCACCTAAATCAGATCCATAATCATTCTAAAGAGTTCAGTCAAACTATTCTCATAGGCAAAAACAAATGGATGAAAACTGCCTATTGTCCAGACAATAGCATGCAATTGGATGAACCTGCATCTTGCACCCTATATTTCCTTTGAAATCCACTATTTCAGTGAATTCATTTCTCTTATTGATATCGGTGCTCCTTTCACAGATATTCTATGTAGACCATTGAGTTAGCCCAGCAGGACATATATACTGAAAAGTCACTACACATAAACAGTGAAGTGGGCCAAGAATTGAACTGAAAAGAATGTCTTAGATTGTATTTGAGAAATTGTGTAAAGGCTTGACTGATCTCAAGTCTCTCCTGATACAAAAGTCCATCTTATTCACACCAATATTCTTCTGGCAATGTTGTATGGCTGAGAATAATGGAATATATGAGAAAGTTGGAGCTGAGGATCACTCAAAGGGCAAAGAAAATGGAAGGTGTGAGAAAGCTGCTCATTACAAATAAGGAACTATGTGAGACAAACCATATTAAGGCTCTTACCAGAGAAACATGTCATCAGAAAGAAAGAGGAGATATTCACATGACGGGAGGGAGTGATTGTACAACTTTCATGACACATTAGTATCCCTATAATATGAAAAGAACACAAGAAGACCCCAGAACTTGAAGTAGATTCCTTGCAGCAAACTCATGGGAGGAAATGAACAAGAGGTGCCCCAAATGGGCAGGGAATCTCTATCTGAGTATGATTGGCTACAATATGTGTCTTTGAAGGAAGTACTCAGAGAAATGTGATCATCAATTCATTAGAGTTTTGGAGCAGTATATGGTAAAAGACACTGGGCTGTTTTAGTATTTGCAGCATGTTTATTTTGCACAAGGAATCTTTCTATCCCCCACTTGCCATACCTCCAGCAGTTTGTGTTCTTGGGTATATCAAATTCCAAGCTTTTGTGTTCATTTACTTCTAGGTTTTGCTTTCCCAATCTGATTTGCTTTAGTATTTTTTAACCTGTTCCCAACAGCTTTGCTGATTACTACTTCATAATAGAGTATGGTATCTGGTAATGTTAGGCCCCTTCATTTTTTCCTTTTTTTCCTCATTATTTCCCTTAAAATTATTTACCTTTTGTTCTCCAGTTTGTTGCAAATTAGCCTAATTTGCCTACAAAGTAGCTTCTTAGTAGTTTGATTTGTATAGGGTCAAATTTGGAAATTAATTTAGATACTATTGTTATTTTTTGTTATATTGGTGTGGCCCAGTCATTAACAATGACTTTCTAATTATTTGTCTTCTTTTATTTAGGCAGGAACCTTTTTGAGTGGGCATGGTCCAGACATGCTATTTTGTCAGCGAAGATAATTCCCTGCATAGAAACTCCCTTCACAGTGTTACTCATCTGTAACTTACAGTTTTAGTAAGTTGGTTGGGGACACTGAGAGGTTGAGTCATCTGCCCATGGTCACACAGCTAACATGAGAGACAAGACTTGAATCGAGGAATCTTCCTTGCCTCAAAGTCAGCCCTTTATCCACTATTCTCTACTATCTTTTTTTTTCTAGTGATCTCAATGAGTAGAAAATGAGTCCTTTAATTTATTTAATTTTTGAAAATGTATTTAGTCATCTGTCCTTTTTGGTGACAATGATATCCTCAGTCTTGACACAAGACTTTTCTATTGTTGAAGATGATACTCACTGGACTGAAGGAGGGATTTGGACCAGAGAGTAAGAGCTTCCTCAAATCCATCCAAATCAATATAAAAATTAAATTTCCCCTGACAGAGAAAAACATAACAGGAACAGAAAGAAACTAGCAGGGCTTCCTAGGGTATTATCCTAAGGTGGAAATGAAGACAGGATCCCAATCTGATCCCTTAGGATTGGAAAGAGGAGGGGGGCCTCCAAGGAAAGAAGCTAGGACCCCCTAGGACTTATATGAATGGAACCTGGGATAGAATTTCTGTTTTAAGAAAAGTAAAAAGGATTAACATCTTATTCAGTCTGAACTAAATATTCATAGAACAGGTATTCTTAGCTATTTTTGTATCATGGACCCCTTTAACAATCTGGTGAAGTCTATGAACCCCTTTTCCAAATTTTTTTTAAATTTATAACTGAAAGAAAGACAAAATTTTAGTTAGAGGTTAGTAAAGATGTCATTTTTCCCCTCACCCAAGTTCATGGGTTCTCTGAAATCTACCCATAGACCCACAGAGGTAGATTTAGAACTGGAAGGGATATTAGAATTCATCTAGTCCAATTCTCTTCTTTTATAGATGAAGATACTGAGACCCAGAAGGGCCCAAGGTCACTTGGGTAGTAGGAGGTAGAGTTGGGATTCCAAACCCAGGCCTCAAACACCAAATCCGAAGTACTCTGTTGCACCACATTAAAGCAACAGAACCAGCAATGAAGCAGAGGGCAACCCAGGTATGACAGCAGAATGCTGAAGGAGTTAATGCTGCCAAACAGGCCAATGGAAAAACAGCTTTTTACAAGTGTGTTGGCAAAAGATTGGGGGGTAGGAAGAGGGAGTCTGCTTGTTAATGACTGAAGAAAGTCCAAGAAATTAATGATGATTCCCAGATCTATTGAACTGCTTTTAAAATTCTGCCTTTAACAAGAAAGGTAAATAGGGGGCAATTAGAAGTAAAACTCAATAACAACAAAATTCACTGCCTTAAAAAGAAGAAGAAAGAGAAGGAAGGAAGCACAAAAGTACTCGGTGTATTGAGGAGTAGAAGAGAGCAAGTCTGAATGGAAATTCTATAAAAAGTGAACAGCTTTGACTTTCTGGTAGCTGGTAATTTATAAAACTTTCTAAAGACATGAGCAAGGTATTGGACTTGGGTGGATAAAAGGGGAAAACAGAAAAATTTATAGGAATTAATAGAAAAGTTAGGTGGGCTTCAGAGCTGAATTGTGATAGAAGTGCATAGGAAGTCAGCTTTGGAAACAAGAAATCCTAGGTTAGGGTTCTTCCTCTTGAACACACTAGTTGTGTGACCTTAGGGAAGTCATCACCTCCCAACACTCCCCAGGAGCCCTAAGAGATTCTAAATGGTTGATAAGGTGGTGCTGATTTGCACTGATAGAAGGAGTTTCTACCCCTAATGAAAGCACAGATCCAGAAAATCTCCCCACCACTAAAAAAAAATGGTCCAAGGCAAGATGGCCTAATACCTGGCAAGAGTCCTAGCGATTGATGAAACTAAACCCCTTGGAACCTGATCTGAGTACATGCTTATTAACTACAAATGGAAAAACTGCTTCCTGGATGGCATTGTTAATATTGTTCAGTAGCTTTTCAGCCGTGTCGAACACTTCATGACCTCATTTCAGGTTTTCTTGGCAAAGGTACTACAGTGTTTTGTCATTTCTTTCTCCAGCTCATTTTACAGATGAGGAAACTGAGACAAACAGGGTTAAGTGACTTGCCCAGGGTCACACAGCTAACAGATGTCTGAGGCTAGAACTGAACTCAGGAAAATGAGTTTTCCTGACTCTAGACCCTTCACTCTATCCACTGCAACACCTACCTGCCCATCCTAGATGACTTATGAACACTCAATAGTTGTATGACCCTGAATAAATCACTTCCCTTCCACAGGCCTCAGTTTCCTCCTCTATAAAGGAAGAAAATTGGACAAGAGGAGCTCCAGAGTTCTTTCCCGCTCTAAGATTGAATAATGCTGACCTTCATAGGGGAAAATGTCAAAGAGAGACCCAGTCATTAATCATCTGATCTTTTAATTTAAATTTTTCTTTAAAAAGAACTAAAGAGAGCTAATCATGAACAACCTGAGAGAAATAAAGCTAGGAATATGGAGTGAAACTAAAAGGGTCTGTCTGTAAAGGACAAGTCAGGTCAAATGAGAAGAAATGCGGACAACCAAGTAACAGAAGATGAAAACTCTGATAACACAGAGTGATATCCACCCAGCCCAGTGCAGCTGATCCAACATCTCAAGTGATTGGGTTTTTACCTCTTCCAGAAAAAGCAAATGGAAATAGTAGTGACATTGTGAGACTTGCCTGGAGTTTTCTCCTGACAATGCTTGCCTTCCTAAGAAAGATCAATCATTTATCAAGTGTTTGTTAAGCATCTACTTTGTGCCAGATGCTGTGCTAGTCCTTGGGAACACAAAAACAAAGAATGAAACAATTCCTCCTACCAAGGAGCTTCTGTTCTAATGGTGGAGACAACAAGGACATAGACAAAGATGTAGAATAGAAATAAGGTATCTCAGAGATCCCCTGTTTTGTTGGAGAAAACTGGAAGAGAAAGAGCTGTAATCTCTGGGATTAACTCTTACCCAGAAAATTGGGCCTTTAATGGTGCAACCAAACAGTTCTTCAATTAAGTCTCCAGTAAAAGTTGATCTGGGAATTTTCAGCTGCACTGAACAGTGTGGCCCAAGCACAAATGATTTAAATCTAGGTCTGTGGAAGGCAGTGCTGTGCTCCTAAAAATAAACAGAGATCTAGAAAGCCACCAGACCAACTGTCAAGTTCTTGGATTTCAATTCCATTAGGAAGGTAAGAATACAGTAATAGGATTGGGGTAGTCAAGGAAGAAAGGTTCAGTGAATTAACGAATCAGCATTTATTAATCATGTATTAGGCATTGTGCTAGGCATTGAGGATACACGGGCAAAAATAAAACAGTCCTGCCTTCAATGACTTCACATTCTTTTACAAGAGACAACATATTCATATATGATTATAAAAACTAAAGGAAAGATAATTTTAAGGGAAAAGGCATTAGTAGCAAGGGGGATCAGGAAAGGTCTTCTGTAGAAAGTGATGCTTAAGCTGAGTTTTGAAGGCCCCTAGGGATTCTCTCAGAGGGAGAGGCATTCCAGGCATGAGGGACAGGCGGTGTGAGGTTACTGAAGTGGGAGATGGAGCATCATATAGAAGGAATAGAAATAAGGGGAGTTCGACTGGACTGCAGTGCATGGAAATGAGTAAGGCTTAAGGCTAGAAAGGAGGTTGAAGTCAGTTTGGGAAGTTGGTATCTGTCCTATCTCAAGATTCAAATTCTTACTTGTCTCATACACAACAAGCAGTATAGCATGATGGGCAAAATTCATTGGGCTATGGAGTTAGAGTTGGGGGACTTGAATTTGAATCCCAACTTTGTTATTTAATGTATAGTTTTAGGAAAGGGTCACTTCCCCTTAGGAGCCTCAGTTTATTCATCTGTAAAATAAGAGGAATATCTGCCATTGAGTACTTATAAGGTATCTGAGCTGTGCTTTGGAGAAAGCTAAAGGATCTAAGGGGTAAAAATGAGAAAGGATTATAGTTTCAGACATGGAGACAAAGGCTTGGAGATGGGAGATGGAATGTCATATATGGGCAACTGTTTGTAGACCATTTTGACTTGATGGTAGAATACATTCTATGTTCCCTCTTACTCTGATTCTGTAGTCCTAAATTCAGTTTGGTCATTTACATCAAATGTCTCAGAATAGACATTAGCCTTAAAATAGAAAAAGACTGAGAAGAATCTGGCCAGAATTTGTCAACAGTAATAACAGTTTTAATTCACTCAGTGCCTTTGTCCCAAGAATCTTGAAGACTCTCTCTCTATCCTTCCAACATGTCTGTGAAATTGGAAGGTGACTCAACAACTGTTGATTAAGTTCCTACTATGTGCCTGCTCAGCCAGGTGCTGAGAATACAAATCCTAAAGTGAGACAGCCCTACCCAAAAAGTGTTTCTATTCTATTTCAGATATATAACATGTACAAAAATGAGTAAATATCAATAATATGCAAAGAAAATTCAAAGTAATTTCAGAAAAGAGGCAGTATTTTAACAACTAGGAATATCAGGAAAAGTACTTATAAGGTATCTGAGCTGTGCTTTGGAGAAAGCTAAAGGATCTAAGGGGTAAAAATGAGAAAGGATTATAGTTTCAGACATGGAGACAAAGGCTTGGAGATGGGAGATGGAATGTCATATATGGGCAACTGTTTGTAGACCATTTTGACTTGATGGTAGAATACATTGCCTTAGAAACTAGACGTCTGATTTTCCTAGCATAGGGAATTCCTGTATGAGGAAACTCCTCTTACCAATGCAAGGCAGTACCTTCTCTGCAATTTATCACCTTAGAGTTTTGCTTACAGCACTGAGAGGTAGAATGATTTGTTCAAGGTCATAGAGTTAATGTGTCAGTGGCTAGACTTGAATCCAGGTCTTTAGTTTAAAGTCAGCTCTTTATTCACAATGCCACATTGTCTCTCTGTGAGTGCATGAAGAGAAGTAATGTGAAATAAGATAGAAAAGGTGGGATGGGGGCCAGGTTGCAGAGAATTTTTAATAACAGGTTAAAGGTTTTGCATTTTATCCTAGAAACAATAGGGAGTCACTGAATATTTTTGAGTGAGGGATGAATGTGGTTGTTTCTGTGTTTTAGGAATTCCAAGTTAGCAGTTAAGTGAAAAATGGAGAGGGAGAGAGTGGAAGCCAAGAGACTATTGAGGATGTTGTAACTGTCAAGACAGGAGATGATGATAGCTTGAACTAAGGTAGACATGCTGTTTGGGTGAAAAGAAAGGAACATAAGCAGTAGATACTGTAGAATTAAAAAAGACAAGACTTAGTAACTGGTTGGATATGGAAGCTGAAGAAAGAAGAGTAAACTCTGAGGTTGTGAACCTGAGTGACTGAAAGGATGAAAGTGCTGGGTCTGGAGGGAAATATAATGAATTCTGTTTGGGACACCTGAGTTTGTGTTTGTTGGACATTCAGGTGGAACTATCCAACATATAAGTAATAATTCAAGGCTGGAATTCAAGAAAAAGGTTAGGAGGGGAGGAAGAAGGGGAGGGGAGGACGGGGGAGGGGAGGGAAGGAGAGGAGAGGAGAATGAGGAGAAGGAAAAAGAGGACAGTTTTTCATTTTACAGACATTACAGACAAAGTAAGACTCTGAGAAAATAACTTGTCTAGAATCTAGACCATTCAGAAGAGAAACTCCTTCTGATACATACCCAGTCTTCATGTCCACACATCACATGAGATCTTCTCTATTTTTGGTGGTATGCATTATAAATAAGTTTTCAGCATAACTGTTGCTTTAGGGACTAGCTGTATATAAATGTCTCTTGGTGGGGGAGGGTGGCTAGAATACTTTATGCTAATTCACAAGTGTCTTATCTGGGGTATACCCTCCTTTCTGGAATAATAATAATATGTACAAAATAGAGATCCATCTTTAGCCACAGGTAGCTATGGGTCAATTAGCTGATTCAGTGATGAGATCAGTGAGAGTATAGGGCAGCTAGGTGGTGCAGTGGATAGAGCACCGGTGCAGGAGTCAGGAGGAACTGAGTTCAAATCTCACCTCAGACACTTGACACTCACTAGCTGGGGGACCTTGGGCAAGTCACTTAACCCCAATTGCCTCATCCTGGATCATCTCCAGTCATCCTGATGAATATCTGGTCACTGGATTCAGATGACTCTGGAGGAGAAGTGAGGCTGGTGACCTGCACAGCCCTCCCTCACTCACAACAAAGTCAAATGCAAGTCATGTCATCATTTCTCTGATGGCATAGTCTTCTTCGGCGACAAAAGACAAACACACACAGTGAGAGTATACATGATGAATAGGTAGAAGAATGAACAAATAGAATTTCAACAACATGTAGATCTGAAAACAACTAGGAGTCAACAGACCTGGGTTCTAATCCAATATCTGCCATTAGCTAGTTAAGTGATCTTTAGACAAATACCCGTCCCTCTCTAACCTTCATTTTCCAACCCTGTAAAATGAGGATATTAGCCTATATGACCTATAATGTCACTTTCACCTCTGAAAATGTATGATGTTAATGATACTGAACCAATATCTGCTGCCAACAGAGAACAGACAAGTAAAATACAGAAGTGATCAAAAATTAAGAACATCAGAGACTTGATGATAGTCACAGTATCAAGAGGGAAAGAAAGAGGAAAACATATTTGAGAGGAAAATGGGGCTCACAAGAGCAGAAATCACCGGGAAGACATGAAAGAGAGAAAATTTGCTGGGTAAGAGAACAACAAAATGAGTCAAAATGGGGCTCAGATCTGGACTTGAACAATGGGGGATTTCTGAATGTCACTGATGAAGCTGTTTTCAATCCCAACCTTTGGCAAAGTAAAGATAGGTGAAGCATAAGAAATAGTTCCAGAAGATCCCATGGCCAAAATGAATAAGCAGCTGGAGGGACTTGCTTATGAGGAAAGATAAGAAGAACCAAATCTGCAGAACCTGGCTAATAGGTGACTAAAATAGCAATGGGGGTGAAAGGTAGAAATGATTATAATAATAACTGACATTTGTAGTGCGCTTTGAAGTTTGAAAAAAAAAACACCCTAAGCATCCATAAACTGTGAAGAGTGGAGGAGCGAGAAAAGTAAATTATGTCACCTAAAAGGGGCCTCAGTTGAATCAAATTAAAATATACAAGAAAGAGCAAAAGAAGACAGCCAAGTATAACGTTCCAGAAAATCCTGAGGACACTGAGAAAAAATTTATGAGATCAAATCCAACTCAGGAGAGAAAATGGTCTAGACTGTGCACTGGGACACATGCATTTATCATCATACTTCACCATTGTCCCATACAAAGCCATTGGGCTTTGGTATAGTGGAAAAACCACTTGCTGTGTAGGTAGATGACCTGGATTCTTCCTCTGACACTTATTATCAATGTGAACAGAAGCAAGTAACTTAGCATCCCTAAAATTTACTCATCTATAAAATGAAGAGGTTGATCTACACATCAGGGTTTCTTTTTGTATATCATGGATCCCTTCTCAGAATAATTCCTCTTCAATCAGTTGACCAGAAACAATACATTGAGCATATGCTATTGATTCTTTCATTACACAAACACTTATTGAATGCCTACAAATATCTCAAAATATGTCTTGTCATCACCACTATGGAAATAACTATGGTTATTAGACTATATTTATATGTTATATATAGTTATATCACAATTTTTCAAAAAAATATTTTGATAACTGGATCTCAATATAACTGGTTTCCTTTGTAATCATATGTATTTAATTTTATGTATTTTAAAACATTATTCTGAGAAGGGATCCATGATATACAAAAAGAAACCCTGATGTAGACCAACCTCTTCATTTTATGGATGAGGAAATTTTAGGGATGCTAAGTTACTTGCTTCTGTTCACATTGATAATGTGTCAGAGGAAGAATCCAGGTCACCTACCTACACAGCAAGTGCTTTTTCCACTATGCCAAACAGTTTTCCCATCTGTAAAATGGGGAAAATGATACATGTACTACTGATAATACAAAGTAGTTGGGGAAAAAATTATAAACCTTTATAAAAAGAATCTCCATGAGATTTGGGGCCAAGACAAGATTTATTATAGTTATTTAGATCTCTAGTTAGAAATCTGGGCTGAGTCACTGAAAGGAAAGGTTGGGAGCTTCAGAAGCTTTGCATTGCATCCTGGGCCATCTCCAGTCATCCTGATGAACATCTGGTCACTGGATTCAGATGGCTCAGGAGGAGAAAGTGAGGCTGATGACCTTGCACAGCCCTCCCTCACTCAAAACAAAGTCAAGTGCAAGTCATGTCATCATTTTTCTAATGTCATGATACTCTTCGAAAACAAAAGACAAACACAAGCAAGCACTTGTTCAGAACTATGCTAGATGTCATGGGGAATATAGAAGAAATATAAGCCTTGTCCTAAAGGAGCTGACATTGTAACTGAGGAGACAAGACTAAAACACATGCAACAAGACCAATGACCCAAGAGAAGATATGACTTTGACTGGTTGCTTACTTTAGAGTGTGAGTAAGTAATTTTCATGAGAGCATGGACTGTTTTGTTTTGGTCTTTGCATTTGCAAGATTCAGCAAAGTGCCTTGCACATAGTAGGCATTTAAAAATGTTTTTTAAATTGAATAGGAGGAAGGCGGGAAGAGACAGAGGATGGGGAGAAGGAAGGCAACAAGAAGGAAGAAATAGAGAAAGAGAGGGAGTCAAGGTAGGGGGAGAGAATGATCTAAAAAAGCTTCCTCGAAGTTTGTTACTTCAATAGAGTGGTGATCTCAGCAGATCACAAACTATCTATGCCGCCTTATATCTCACAGTTCTTGCCCTCTTCTCCCACAGATCTTCCACAGATAAATCATCCAATCAATCAGTCAATAAGTATTTATTAAATGCTCACTATCTGCTAGCCACTATGCTAAGTACTGAGAAGACAAAGAAAGCTGAAACATTGCCTCAACCTTCTAGAAACCCACATTCTAAAGAGAGAAACAGCAAGCAAACATCCGTGGTGTTTGTGATACAAACTGAAGGTAGTCTCAGAGGGAAAGTGGGAGGGGAGGAAACTAGGAAAGGCCTCTTGCAGAAGCTGAGATTTGAGTTGGTTCTTGAAAGAAACCAAGGAAGCCAGAAAGCAGAAGTCAGGAGGTAGAGCATTCCAGGCATGGGAGAAAGTCAGTGGAAAGACACCAAGTTGGGAAATGGAATGTTATGCGAGAGAAGCAGCAAGGTCAGTATCATTGGAAAGTAGAGCAAGGAGAAAGGAGTAAATTATAAGAATGAGAAGATAGGAAGGGCCAATGTTGTAGAGGGCTTTAAATGTCCCACAGCGTTTTATATTTGATCCTGAAGGTAATAGGGAACCACTGGAGTTTATTAAGCGAGAACAAGGGGGGACAACATGGGCAGACCTGTACTTTAGGAAAATCGTTTTGGCAGCTTTAATGGAAGGTAGATTGGAGTAAGGGAGAGAGGAGACAGAGAGAACAATTTAAAGGTTATTGCTATAGTCCAGACATGAGGGGAAGAAAGCCTGCCATAGAGTAATCTCTGTGTAAGTGGAAAGGAAATGTGAGGTAGAAAAGACAGGATTTGAAAACAGACTGAACATATTGGCTGAGTCAAGATCAGAGCAACAATATTGACTACATAAGTACAATTATTACCATGCCTGGTTCCCCACTATAAGGATGACATTAAGATTGTGCTCCTAGATGATGGGGAGGGTGGTAATGACCTTAACAATAATGGGAAAGTTTGGAAGATGGAAAGATTTTGGGAAAAAATGAGTTTCAAGTCATAAATAATCTCCCTAAGGAATCCCTAAGGACCAGATTGATTGATAAGAGAATTCTACCACACATTTAAAGAACAATTAATTCCAATACTATACAAACTGTTTGAAAAAACAAGCAAAGAAGAAGTCCTACCAAATTCCTTCTAAGAAACATATATAGTTTTGATGCCTAAAGTAAGGGGGATAAAAAGGAGAAAAAAGAAGACTATAGACTAATTTCCTAATGAATATTGATGCAAAAAAATTAAATGAAATACTAGCAAAGAGACTACAGCAATATATTACAAAGATCTTACCCTATGACCAGATGGGGCTTGTACCAGGAATACAAGATTGATTCAATATTAGGAAAACCATAAAAACACAAAAATCATGTGATTCTATCAATAGATGCAGAAAAAGCTTTTGACAAAATACAACACATCCATTCCCATTAAAAACAACAGAAATAAGTGGAATAAATTAAATTAAATAATAATAAATTTAAAACATAGGAATAAGTGGAATCTTTCTTAAATTAATAAGTAGTACCTATCTAAAATCAAGGATAAGTACTATCTGTAATGGGGATGAGCTAGAAGCCTTTCCAATAAAAATAGGACTGAAGGAAGGATGTCCATTATCATTATCATTATCATAATTAAATATTGTCCTAGAAATATTGGCTATAGTAATAAGACAAGAAAAACAAATTGAAGGAATAAGCACAGGCAATAAGAAAACAAAACTATTGCTTTTTATAAACAACATAATGATATATTTACAGAACCATAGAGAGTCAACTAAAAAACTGATCAAAATAATTAACAACTTTAGCAGAGTTGCAGAATATAAAATAAACCCTCCAAAACCATCAACATTTCTAGATATTACAAAAAAATCAATAAGAAAAGATAGAAAGAGAAATTCCGTTTAAAATAACTACAGACAATATAAAATACTTGGGAGTCTACCTCCTGAGACATCTATAGGAACACAATTACAAAACACTCTTCACACAAATAAGCATAGAACTAAATTATCAGAGAAGTAATCATTGTTCATGTGTAGACCAAACCAATATAATTAAAATGTTAATATGAAATTAATTTGCTTATTCAGTGGCATACCAATCAAACTACCAAAGAATTATTTTATAGAGCTAAATATATAAGAATAAAATAAGAATATAAAGCAAGAATAAAATTCATTTGGAGGAGCAAGAATATTAAAAGGATCAATGAAAAAAGTAAAGGAAGGTAGCCTGGATATACCAGATCTCAAACTATTCTACAAAGTGGTGATCATTCACACAATCTGGCCCTGAATAAGAAATAGAATAGTTGAGCAATAGAATAGATTAAGCACACACTATATGAAAGTAAATGAGCATAGTAACCTAGTTCCTGATAAATCCGAAGGTCTAAGCTACTGGGGCAAGAATTCACTAATTTTATAGTATTTTGTTTTTTCCAATTATATGTAAAGACAAATTTTAACAAATTTTTTTAAATTTTGAGTTCAAAATTTTCTCCCTCTCTCCCTCACATCCCCCCTCCTTAAGGCAGTAAGCAATTTGATATAGGTTATAAATGTGCAATCATGTAAAACATATTTCCATACTACTCATGTTGTGAAAGAAGAAACAGACCAAAAGAAAAACACACAAAAAAATAAAGAAAATGAAAATAGTATGCTTTGATCTGCATTCAGACTCCATCAGTTCTTTATCTGGATGTAAGCAGCATTTTTGTCATGAATCCTTTGGGATTATCTTGGATCACTGTATTGCTGAGAATAACTAAGTCATTCATAGTTGATCATCATGCAATGATGTTACTATATAAAATGTTCTCCTGGTTCTGCTCACTTTATCTTGTGTCAGTTCTTGTAAGTCATTTCCTGTTCATAATTTCTTATAGCACAGTAGTATTTCATTACAATTATATACCACAACTTGTTCATCCATTCCTCAGTTAATGGATATCCTTTCTATTTCCAATTCTCTGACACTATAAAAAGAGCTGCTATAAATATTTGTGTATGAATAGGTCCTTCACTCTTCCCTTTTTAAAAATCTCTTTGGGATACAGATGTAATAGTGGTATTGTTGGATTAAAGGATGTGCAGTTTGACTACCCTTTGGGCATAGAACAACTCACTTGTTGACAAAAACCACTGGGAAAACCGGAAAGCAGCTTGGCAGAAAGTAGGCATTGACCAATATCTTACACCATATACCAAAATAAATTCAAAATGGGTATATAATTTAGACCTAAAGGGTGATATCATAAGCAAATTAGAAGAGCATGGAAATAATTATTTGTCAGGTCTCTGGATAAGGGAAGAGTTCTATGATCAAATAAGAGATAGAGAGAATCACAGGAGGTAAAATGGATGATTTTAATTACATTACATTTAAAAGTTTTTGCTCAAACAAAATCAATGCAGCTAAAATTAGAAGGAAACTGGGCAGGGAGTGTGTGTCTTTACAGCAAGTTTCTCTGATAAAGGTCTCATTTCTCAAATATACAGGGAACTGAGCCAAATTTATAAAAGTAAGAGTCATTGTAAAAGTAAAAGCAATATTGTGATGATGGTCAGCAGTTGTTTCCACTGATTGAATGTAAATTCCTTGAGAACCGGGACTATTTCAGGACTAGCTGGTGCAGTGGATAGATCACCAGTGCAGGAGAAAGGAGGACCTGAATTCAAATCTCACCTCAGACACTTGACACTCACTAGCTGGGTGACCTTGGACAAATCACTTAACCCAATTGCCTCATCCTGGGTCATCTCCAGTCATCCTGATGAATATCTGGTCACTGGATTCAGATGGCTCTAGAAGAGAAGTGAGGCTGGTGACCTACAGCCCTCCCTCACTCAAAAACAAAGTACAAGTCATGTCATTATTTCTCTGATGGCATGGTCTTCTTTGGCAACGAAGGATGAATACACATTTCAGGACTACATCTTTGTATTACCCAAGCACCTAGCATACAGACTGTACTAATAAATAGTAGTTGAACTGGGGGAAAGAAAAAGAAACTATCCTAGTATATAGGAGTCCTGTGAGAGACTTAGTTACTCTGGTCGGTACAAAATGATCCATGACAATTCCAAAGAACTCATGATGAAAATTCTGCATACAGATTGAAGCAACTTTTCTTTCATTTTTAATTTTTCTTGTTTTTTTCTTTTACAACATGGATCATGCAGAAATATTTTGTATGACTTTATATGTAAAATGAGTGTCATATTTCTTGCTTTCTCAATAGATGGGGGAGGAGTGGAAGGGAGGAGAGAGTTCAGAACTTAAAATTTAAATAAAAATTTAAAAGAAAATGTGTTCTGTTTTTAGACATGATGAGTTTAAGATCTTCCTGAGACATCCAGTTTGAGATGTCCAAAAAGCAACTGGTGATGCAAGAATAAAGGCAGAGTGTAGGGTTGGCTATATCGATCTGGAATCATTTGTATAGAAAGGATAACTGAAGTCATGGGAGCTGGCGAGGTTATTAAGTAAGAGGTTACAGAGGGAGAAGAGAAGAGAGTCCATAACAGCCCCTTGTGGGATAACCATTGTACTGATGGTCTTCCTCTAGGTCTTTCTTTTTTCAATTTTTTTATTTTATTTTTAATTTATTGAATTAAACAAGCATCATATGAAACTGCAACTCAATTAGGTACAACTTGCTATTCCTTTCTAAGGATATGATAAAATTATTATGTAAATTTCTTTCTTTTCTTTTTTCCTTTTTTTCTTCCCTCCTCCTCCCCTTGTTCTAGAGATGGCTACCATTAGACTCAAATAGGTGTAAATATTTTAAATTATCCTATATATACTTCTAGTTATCAGTTCTTTCTCTGGATGCAGACAGTATCTTTCTTCATACGTCCTTTATAACTAATTTGGGTATTTATAATGGTCAAAATTATTTATTCACTTAAGTCATTCTTAAAACAATATTGCTCTTACTGTATACAGTGTCTTCTTGGTTCTGCTTATTTTGCTCTTCATTATTTCATGCGAGTCTTTTCATGTTTTTCTAAGATCATTGAACTCATCATTTCTTATAACACAGTGGTATTCCATTACAATCATATACTACAACTTGTTCAGTCATTCCCCAACTTATGGGCTTCCCTCTAGGTCTTTCTACATTTTGCAAGTACCAGTGTAGGATTTGGGCTTTACACCTATTATACTAAACTTTGCCACAAAACTGAACATATGTACATTTCTTTTTTTTTTCCTTGAACATAAGTAATCACTGGGAATATGCTGTATTCTATTTGTGTCCAGCAGAGATTTGAAAAAGGAGGCTCTTCCAAGTTAGAGGAACAAACACAGTTTTTACCATGTCACTTCCGAAATTAACAAACTCCTTTGGCTCTCTGTTATCTCTAGAATCAATTACAAACTCTACTTTGGGACATTTAAAACCATTTACAACCTGATTCTGGATTATCTTTTTGACCTAATTATACATTATTCCCCTTCATATATTTAAGGATCTACCCAGATTGGCCATCTTGCTGGCCCTTTTACATTATATTCTACCTCTCATAGACATGCCTTTGCACAGGTTCACCCTCATGCCTGGAATGTACTTCCTCCTCACCTCAGCTTCTTACAATTCCTAGGATCCTTCAGAGATCAGCCCAAATGCTACCTCCTCCAGGAGATCTTTCCTGTTCCCCCCACCCACCCACTTGCTTCACCCTGAAAATTGCCTTTTTATCAACTTTGTGTGTATATTTCGTTTCTGTTTAATGTGTGAACATTATTTCCAGTGATTGAATGTAAGCTCCTTGAGAACCAGGACTATTTCAATTTTGTCTTTGTATTCTCCAAGCACCTAGCACATAGACGCCACTCAACAAATGTTAGCTAAATTGTTGGTGGAGGAGTGGGGAGAGAAGTATACTACAGTAAGAAATAGGAGACCTGAGTTCAAATTCTAACTCTGATGCTTATTCCTTGTGTAGGACCATGGACAAATCCATTCACTTCCTGGGGTTCATTTCCTTATATGTAAAATGGAGATGATGATACTCAGTTCTGCTTACCTCATGGAACCGTATTGCACAAAGTGAACACAAAGAACATCACAGAACATAGGGTACTATATAAATATGAGTCAATACAATATTATTATTATACCTGGACATATCAAGCATCAAAAAATCACACGCAAAAAATGAAACTGATTATATTCTAATGGACAAGAAACAACTTGTTACTGATAAAGAGGTCATTCCTGAATCAGTCATGTTCATCCCATAAGACTTGCTAAAGTAAAGAGCAAAATTAGCACAAAGCCAAGAGCAAGAATAAAAAAAGACATCATATGCAATTAAAAGAACAAATTGCTACCCAAAAACACAAACGTATCTGTGATCTCACTGAGATGGAGGCTTCTTCCAACAATGCAGGTTGGGATCCATCCATGTCTGCCCATTTTGCTCATCTCTTGTCCATATTTCCCCATCAGTTTACTCCAAGGGGTTCCACATGCTAGAGGCCTTCCTTGCATCATAAAGGTACTGGTAGAGCACTCTGGCTTTGCATCTATCATCCCATGCCGGTCTGTCCTCTGTTGTTATCATACGTGTGCTTGATGACATCTTCTACCGCTATTCTTCAATGAAGCTGCTCATTGGTTAAATGTTGTAGCCTTCTCATACCCACCCTGAGCCTCTTCGTTGCCTTCTGTGTGATACTCATTTTTAATTCTTCAGAGATTTCATGTCTTGCCGCTATCATACAACACCAGTAGAATTTTGGTACTAAAAAAGATAAGCCTTTGTTTCCATGAGAAGCTTGGGGTCATTAAAAGGCTATGTAATTTCCTGCAGGCAATCCATCCTGCTCATCTCCTCCTGTTTAACTCTGGGCCCAGCCCATCATCCATCTGCACTGCTGTTCCCAGATGTATATACTGATGGACAAGTTCTCTTCCAAATGCATGTTGTAATCTGGTCAGTAAACATTTTTTATTTATTTTCATTTATTTCAAGGGTTCTTAACCTGGGGTCCATGGACACATTTCAGGGGTTCCATAAATTTGGATGGGGGGAAATTGCATCTTTATTGTAAATAATCTCTTGTTGAAATTCCATAAATTATTTTTAAATTTTTTAACAATTATTTTAATATTTAATAATGATTTTAAAAAATTATTCTGAGAAAGTGTCCATACTAGACTTTCTAAAGAATCTACAGCACATTCAAAAAAATAGTAAAAAATCACTGGTCTTTCCTGTGTAGATTATTGAGCCAAACTTTTTTAAGTAGTTACAGATATTTTCCAGTAGACTCTGCAATGTCAGTTAATATACTATGTACCAGACAATGTGCTAAGCTCTGAGGATACAAAAAGAAGATCAAAAGATAGTCCCTGCCCCTGAGAAGCCCACAATTTAATGCAATGTTATAAGGCTTGAGGCAACCAGCACAATGCTTCTACAAACAAGAGCATGTGGAGGGCCTCCCCAACCAGTTCTTCAACTTCTACTCTATCTAGATTCTTCTCCATCACAATGGTATAGTATATGTATATATTCCTGTTTTCTGCATCTTTTGATTTTATGATTAGAGGGTCATTGAAGCAGTTTATCTCTCTTTTTATCCAAAGAATATTTAATAATTTTGCTGTATGAATAGAAGACATCTTAATGGGGAAGAATCCTTCAAGTCCTGTTTTGTTTCAACAAATAAAATGCTTTTCATGTTGAACCAACAGTAAGTCCAGTAGAATCATATACTCTACATTTTTCATTCAGTTGCTAAATATCTTACTAGTTTTATCCTCCACAGTTTTTCTCTGCTTTATGAGTTAATCCTGCTTTTAATTCTCCATCATCCTTATTTGTGAGATTTTACAAATGGGTATGCATAAAAAATTAGCATGCCTTTGGTTGCCGTCTCTCTCCTCTTGGCAAATAAGTCAAACATTTGCTGATTAAGAAGCTTTCTGGAGTCTTTTGGTCTTCTTCTGGTAGACTTACAACAATTAAACCACATAAAATTATTATAACTATGTCATATCTTTTGTCCACTTCCCATTTTTTATCGCCAATTATTTCTTTTAAATAGTTCAGGACTGGGTTATCTCAATTGCATTCCATATCATTTTATCCTTATTACTATTGTTTCTTATTAATGCAGATCTTTGCTTGGACAAGACAGTGGCTTTATTGTACATAAATAATTGATTTAGGGGTAAACACCACATAAATTAATAAGTTTCTTTCAGGCTATTAAAATATAGGCTATTTCAATTTTTGTGATGTTATTTGGTGCTTGCCACCTAACAACTATTTTCCTTAAAGAAAGTGATCACCTTAGAAAGGTGTAATATACATAATAATACATATATACATAATACATATATAATATACATAAATACACATATAATATACATAAATAATGCAATATACAAGTATTTTGGCCTCTGTTATTCCTTCTTCCTAAATGATGCTTTCTCATATATTTCTCAAAATCCTCATCTTTTCACTGAAGCCACCAAGTATCAGAGCATATGTTGTATTTATTTGTAAAGTTATATTCAGATCTTTATAGAATTTCTCAATCTTTTCATCCTCAGCCACTGAAATGGCTGTGATTATTTTCATGGGATTCTTTTTGCAAATACTTATTCTGAATACACTACAATACAAGATGACAAAATATCTCATGTTCATGTACAAAGGCAGTGAGGTAGAGTGGAAGGAACATCAGAAGACCTAGATTAAAAGCCTGCCTCTGATGATTGCTATCTATGTGACCATAGAAAAGTCATTTCCTCTAGGCCTCAGTTAGAAGAGCCATCTTCTCTAGACCTCACTTTCCTCAACTCTAAAATGGGAGGCTTAAACTAGATGATCTCCGAGGTCCCTTCCAGCTCTACATTTATGATCTTCATGAAATAACATTTCTTATTCCCATTGGACACAGGATAAAACCAACTCTGCCCAATCATTTTCTTTACCACTCCATGCAATATCTGTGAACCATCATTCCATTTAGCTGCAGTTTCCTTCCTTCTTCTTTGTTACATTCATTGTTACACTTTCAGTTTTATTGATGCGTTTTATTTTAACGTTACATTTACAGATTATTCCTGCTTTATGAGAAGTCTCTTGTAACAAAGCAAAAGAGCTAAGTAAAACTAATAATATAGTGACTCATCTGAAAGTTCATACAACATTCCATATCTGTAACATCTCTCTATCTTAAAAAAAATTAACAGAATAACAGAAATCTATTTTCTTTTCCTCTTACATCCCATTCCATCAAAAGAGAAAATAAAAAAACCAGATTTCTTATAACAAATCTGTATAGTTAAAGCAAAGAAATTCCCCAATAGTTGAACACAAATAAATAAATATTTACACACATACATACACACACATATACATACGTACACATATGCACGTATATATATATGCATATATATCATCAGTCCTCTAGAATCATAACTCTTACAACTTTTGAAGTTGTTTATTTTTAGTGTTGCTTATCACATAAATTGTTCTCCTAGTCCTGCTTGTCATTCTTCATTAGTTTATAAAAGTCCTCAAAATAGTTTATTTTTATAATATTGTTGTTACAGCATAAATTATTCTTTTTCCACTCACTTCATTCTGTATCAGTTTATACAAGTCTTTCCATGTCTTTTTGATAACTAACACTTATATAGTGCTTGGTATGTGCCAGTTACTGTGCTCAGCATTTTACAGTTATTATCTCATTGGATCATCACAACAAACCTGGGAGGCAGATGCTATTATTATCCTCATTTTACAGATAAGAATATGGAGGCTAAGTGACTTACCCAGGGTTACACAGCTAGTAAGTTTCTGAAGCTGGATTTGAACTGAGGGCTTCCTGACTCCAAGCCTGGAGTTCTGTCCACTGCACGCCTCTTTGCTTTTTTGAAATAATCTATTTTCTCACTTATTACAGAAAAATGTTATTCCATCACATTCATATATTCAGTCACTTATTCAGCTATTCCTCAATTACTGAATATCTTCTTAATTTACAGTTTTTTGCCATTGCTAAAAAAAGAACTATTATAAATATATTTATATATAAAATACCTTTTCCTCTTTTTTTGATCTCTTTTGAGTATAGGCTTATCAGTGTTATAGCTGAGTCAAAGGGTATGCACTGTTTAATAACTTTTTGTGTGTAATTCCAAATTGCTTTCCAGAATAGCTATATCCATTTACAGGTCCAACAACGGTGCATCAGTGTACCTGTTTTCTCACAGCCCCTCCAACATTTGTCATTTTTATTTCTTGTCATGTTTTATGGTTTCCTTTACAGTGAAAATGACAAGATTTATGTGTACAGATACCGAAGCATAGAGTGACCCATCACTAGTAGATTGGTTACTCAATGACGGAATTTTTTGGCCACAGCAATCCATGAAATAAAAAGAATTACAAAATGACTGCTAGTCCTTCTGCTTATTTCATTGATAGAGCCAAAGTGGCAGGAGAGTAAGCAAAGGGTGCTAAGAATCATAGTTTTTAGACCATCTACAAATTTTAATTTGATGGTTCATAGTCTAGATGTAAGATGTAAGGTTCAATGACCTATGAGTGGGCATACTGCTAGAGGAACTAAATCATAGGAATCAAATATTGATAACAAAAATAGGATATGGATGGAAGAAAAGATAGATTCACTAATAACAATAGTCATGAAGACATTTAATAAATACAAACTAATTGCCTTAATGAGAGAACAAAAAAGAACCTTAAAATGCTTTAGTTCACAAATACTTACTAAGCAAATGGAGAGATGGTAGTCAAAGGCAACACCTTGGCATTTACAAAAGAGCATTTGTAAAATCTTATGGAGAAGGATGGTGAAAGATTACAAGCAGTAGAGATCAAAACTAGATTTTTTAAAAAGTTTAGCAAAAAAATACAATTAAGCAAATCATGCTGAGAGAATTTAAGAGAAACTGAAAAGAAGAAAACAAATAAAAGAAGGTGAAACAGATCTACAGCTATTTTTAAAGATTATAAATTCTTTTCACCACCAAGGAATATGGAGTACCACACTTGGATTTTTACATCACATGTATGAATGAAAGAAATGGAAAGGATGCTAAAGAGAATAAAGTTGAGAAAAACAGCTAGATTAGACCAAGTGTACACAAACAAGATCTTTTATGGAGATGACAATTGTGAGAGCATTGAAGGATTGATTCATAAGGTACCTGAAGAAGGAGAAGATCTCAAAGTTGTGGAGGGAAATCTTTACCTATTAATATCAAAATAGGATGATGAGGAAAACATCAATAATTATTGATCCATGTGCCTAATTTCTAATACAAATGAAAAGTTTTATGAGAATAATTTAAACACATATTAAAGATATTCTTGATACGGATATCATTGGGAAATAGGCAATATTGCAGAGTGGACCTCATCTTTACCATCACATAATTAAGTGGAAAAATGTAGAGAATATGGGATCCCAATGTGCTTATTGTTTGTTGACTATGAGCTTTTGATTTGGTAGAACAAGATACTGCTATGGAGATATTCTTCCAACAAACTATTTCAAAAGCCTACACCAAAATTATGCAAGATTCACTGAAAGACATAGTAACAGAGATAATCTTGTTCAATCATCATTTTGTTTGTCCTTTGTTACCCGAAGAAGACCATGCTATCAGAGATATGATGACATGACTTGCACTTGACTTTGTTTTGAGTGAGGGAGGGCTGTGCGAGGTCACCAGCCTCACTTCTCCTCCAGAGCCATCTGAATCCAGGGACCAGACATTCATCAGGATGACTGGAGATGACCCAGGATGCACTGGGAGACTGTGGGCCCTTCAGGCCAAGGTCTTTGCAGGCACTCACTTAGGGTGAGGCAACACCCATTCACTGAATAGGCCTGTTTAAGAAGTAGCTAGGGCATGGCCCCTTTAATGAGGTCAAGAAAAGAAAGACAACAGGCTGGGTGGGAAACAGTAACAGTCAGTATCGATAATCACTCTGAAGCTAGGAGGGTCCAGAGGAGCCCTCAGGCAAGGGCCCAATGGAGTCCCAGTTTCAGAGGGCTGTAGGCTTAAGGTTTGGAGATAAGGATAGGACAGGACAGGACAGGGGAGAGGAGAGGAGAGGAGGGGAGGGGAGGGGAGAGGAGAGGAGTGAGGATCAATGATCATAATCATTAATATTAGGTGAGGTATAAAACAGGGCTTTGTGACCAAAGGTGTTCATCATTCATTGGGAAATTCAGGACAAAAGCCAAGGTGAAAAGGGATTACCTATAGATGGTGAGGCCTTCCAGATGACCCTGTTTGAAGATGATACTGTGCTGCTGAGAACAAGAGATTGATAACTCACATGTTACTCTGGTATCCTTACAATGTTAAGAGAAACCAAGAAAGGATCATAGCACATTGAAATTGTTGCCTGTTTTGAACTTATGGTAGAACATGGTCAAAAGGTCCACAGGACAAGCAGATGTGAATGAATTGAAATCTGTACCTTTTGAAGGAACATACACATTGGTTAGATTACAGAACCATATGAGTCAGGGTATTTTGTAAAAATCATATTGATATAGTTTTGGCAATAGAAGATGTCTACTCTTTAGGACACACCAAGATTAGAACAGAGGTTTATTACAGGTAGGTTGCCAACTAGGCAATTAATTCAGTTTTAACTTTACATTTCACTTAACTTTTATTTTTACATCACTTTGTTTTTCTTATAAAGGAAATATTTCCTTTTATTTTCTCTTCTACCAAATGAACCATTCCCAATAACAGAGAATAAAAAAGAAAAAGTGGAACAAAATCAGTTCAATAAAAGCAAACCGACATATCAATCATGTATGACAATATATGGAGTATTTCACATTCACAGACCTCCCCCCTACACATAGACACACACACACAAACACATACCTCTGCAAAGAAGGGAAGGATGTGAATTTCCTTAACTTTTATTTGAGGGCAAGCTTAGTCATTTTAACTATATAGCATTCAATTTCCATTTTTTGTTCTTTCTTTTTTCCATTTATACCGTTGTAGTCATTTTATATATTATTTTTCCTGGCTCTGCTTATTTCACTCTGCACCAATTCATATAACCCTCCCCATACTTCTCTGAATTCTTTATATTTACCATTTCTTATAGCAAATAATATTCCATTACATGTATGTGCCATAATTTGTTTAGTGATTTCCTAATTGATAGACATCTACTCAGTTTCCTTTTCCTTGCTACCATGAAAATTATTGCTATAAATATTTATGCTATGAGAACTTTCTGTCATTGACCTCTACAAGATATGTGCCTAGCCATGGGATCGCTGGGTCAAAAGATATGCCATTTAATTCACTTTTGGCATAATTCTGAAGAATGGCTAGTCCAGTTCACAGTTCCACCAATAATGTATTAGCATGCCTACTTCCTTATAGAACTTCCAAGTGATTAATTCTTTAGTGATGAAATAAACAAAATATTTAAACTGATCTTCAGTTCTATGTAGCCCCTTTTTACTTCAACAAGGACAAATTCAAGTAGCGAGAAAAAAGAGAAGATGTTAAAGATCACACAGTTTTTAGAACAACTATAAACACTAACGTAGATTTTTATACAATGGTAAAAGAGTTGATAAATTACTGGAGCGACTGAACCCACCATTATTAACATTTTTGCAATAAAAGATAGCAGAGGACAAAAGGAAGTTGTGGCTTACTATAAGAATGCCTTGTGGGTTCTCCTTGGAGAGACAAATTGAGGGGACAGTAGAATTGGTTTTATCATGTTCCCAAAGGCAACAAGAAATATTATGTCATGTGGTGTTTGGTCATCTTATCTTGTTCATGAGAATAATATTTTTTTTAAAAAACCACCATGAAGACAATTACAACTTATGTCCTAATATCTGTTGCAGAGGATGAGGAATTTTTAAAAGTCTACAAAGAACTCGACAAAAATCCTCCAATTCAAGTAAATGTATGCCTGTGTAACAAAAAACTTCAATGTAAAGATACAAACAGGAGGAAAAAAATTTAAAAAGAAGAAATATGCTGGACATTATGTTATTAAAATAACCAAGCTTTGCTTGAAAGAAGGGATGAAAAAATATATATCTCTCTCTCTCCTTGTGGAAATAGAAGACAAAACTCATAGCTCAATACCAAACAAATACAAATGTGGAACCTTGTGTGTACTGTTAAATTTGGTTGATGTGTTAGTTATGTTGAATTCCTTCTTTTCCTTTGTTCTTTTAAAATTCTTTTTTTTTTTTTAGCAAGGGATGGCTCCCTGGGTAGAGGAGGAAGGAAAGGATATATTTGGAAATAAAGGTTATATAAAAAAACAAATGTTATCAATAACAACTAAAATTTTTTAAAAGAAAAGTATATTGGAAAACATAATATGGGATGAAGAAATTAAAGCTACTAATGACTTGTGGATTGCCCAAAAGCCTTATGTTTGTGTATCATAAATATTTTCCTAAAGGAAAAAGTTGGAAGGCTCTAAAAATGGAAAGTACTGTCCATCACACACACTAAAAATTGGCTATATCTTAACAGGTAGAAAATGGCTTACAAATGGCTTAAAAGCCATTTTAGAGCCTACTGTCTGTGGGCAGTTAGATCATTCTAGGTAATTGTCTAGTTAGACAATTCAAGAAAAGGTTGAAATTGGTGTCAAATTAGAGGGGGAAAGGATAAAGATGAGAAGAAAATGTTCTGAGCAATGAAGGTAGCTTCAACTTGATCTTTCCAAATAACCTGTTGATGCTGAAAAATAAGAGATGTATATGAGTAAAGACATTATCTCTGACTACAATAAATATTTAATTCCTTTTCTTATGAAGTAGAGAAACAAAGTTGCCAAGGGCAACACCCATTTAGAGTACAAAATCCTTTATGAAACTTTAGCAAGGAGGATGAGGTAGTTGTGTTGTACAAAGCAATGAAAAGCAATGAATGGGAAACTAAGTCAAATCATCTCAAGAGAGTTTATAGATGAAACTGAAAGGGAAATAAATATGAAAAAGGAACCATTTTGCCAGAGATTCTATAGCAATCAGTTCTTGTCCTCAGTGACAATGAAACTACCATATTTGCTAGTTCTAACATCTCAGCATTCAGTATGCTATGAGAAAGTAGAAAAGGCCAGGGAATAGGGAAAGGCAGCTGTCCCAGACAAAGTATACATAGAAAAAATCCATGCTGATACCATTTTGAAGGAGCTGAGGGACTGATTTGCAAGATTGTACAAAGAGGGCAAGATATCTCCCCCATCCTGCCACCATGCAAAATGTCATAGTTTTTAAAAAAGTGATTAAGAAGACAAACCCAACAATCAGCACTTAGGTCTATACTCTCTTTTCAATGTGTGGATGGTTTCTATACATATTAAAGTCATCCTCAAATACTCAGATTGATCTGTGAACTCACTGACATCCTTCCTACATTCTCTCCAATGAGGAAGCAACTACATCTGCCTACTACATATGATTTTTGTCCATACTTCTGAAAAGTTCACCATGATAGTTTGGGGACCTCCTTCATTTTCTTTTAAATGAACAAATAAAACATGTATTAAGCATTTTCTATGGGCTACATGCTGTGCTACATGTTGGGGAAACAAATAGAAAAGTAAGATCATCCCTTCTCTGGAGGAGCTCACCTTATAATGGGGAAGACTACACATAAGTGAGGTTTCAACTACTAATCATATGGAAAAGTTCCTTGGTCCTTAGAGTACAGTGGCAAAGTCACCTCTTCTTTAGTCTGATTTCCAGTGATAACAATCATCTTAGTTTTGGATGTTGAATTATCTGACAGCACCAAGCACTTTGATGGCAAGGACTCTTTTCTGGGTGTTCAGGAGCTGGAGCTGGAGCAACTGCAGGAGCAGTTGCCAGGTTGCAACTCCATGGGGATTACTTCCCAGGATGATAGCTGAGGGCACAGGCTGGAAGCATTGCTATTCCTATTCCCATCAGGGTGTGAAGAAAGATGCTGGTCAAGATGATGGTGGTGATTTGACTTGCCTGGCATATACCACTTCCTCTCTCTCTTTCAGAGTACCTTGTTGATTTGTCTAGGCTGGCAAGCCTGTCCTATGAGTGGCAGTGGGTTAGCAGGTGGTAGGTATGGTGGCACCTTCTCCACAGGAACTACCTCCACAGATGGTGATTGTGAGGGCTAAACTGGAAACAGAACCTATAGTCTGGAAGGTGATAATATTCATACTCAGGGCTCTTCTGTCTTTCTGTTGATGGGAGTTGGTCAAAAGTTACTGCAGATAGTGTTGAGAAACAACAATTTCTTCCCTCAAGGATGGCTGCAGGGACTGGGCTAGAAGTAGGCCTGGTGATTTGGGGTATACTGCAGTTCCCAAGATTATTGGGTTCAGGCTCCCAGAATGTCCTTTCTCATCAGCCCCTGAGAGCAGATGGTGGTAAAGGTGGTGGTTTGATGTTCCTTGGCCCATGATGCCTCTATCTCCCTCTCAGGGTGCCCAATTAGGCTAGCTTTCTTGCCCCCTTAGTAGCACTTGGTTGTCAGTTGGTGGTCATGGCCAATTCATTCTCCACAGGAATTGCCTCCCCAGACAATGGCTGGGCCCTGTGAGGGCTGGACCAGAAACAGAACCTGTGATCCAGGGCTCCTGCACTTATCTGCCCATTGATATCAGAAAGATACCAATGGAGTATATGGACTTTCCTTTGGTTATTCCTCATGATTACCATGTGACCAGTCCATCTTCTATATTTATTCAGTGATATACTTTATACCACTTCTCTGTAACTTCTTCTTTGTATGTTTTGCAGCCTACTTATATGCATTTCCATTGTTCTTCAGATGACCTTCAATTTTTATTTTTATTCTTATTATCTCATGAATCTGAGCCACATAATCACACCAGAGGAATACTGGTATTAAAAAGATGGGTCTTTGTTTCAGGGAGAATCATGGCGGGAGGGAGGGGGGGAAGGAAGGAAGGAAAGAAAGAAGGAGAAAAGAGACTATTTACCAAGGGTATTCCATCCTGCTCTCCTCCTTCTCTTCAATTCTGAGGGTCTTCAACAAGACTGAGAATATCCTTGATGAAAATAAAAGAAAAGAGCAAGCAGGCTTTTCCAAATAATTTTCTATAGTCACACAATTGACCGAAATACATAAAGAATACAAAGTTCCACTGTGCCTACTCTCTGTTGATTACAAAGAAACATTTTACATAGTACAGCAAAATTCAGCCTTGGAAGCTCTCCTTCAATAAGGGGTTTTCCATGCATATGATAAGATTGTGTAAGATTGCTTGGTAGAAGTAACAAAGACCTTTGTTTAATGATTCTCTGATTACCAATATCAAACAAAGCATAAGACAGAGGTATTTGTCCCTGGTATGGAGGCCATACATCTGAAGACAGAGTTCAGATGGAAAGAAAAGATGGCAAAGACCTCCAGACGTCCCTGGTTGCAAACAATATTGTGTTCATTGCATTAAACCTTGGACTACTACAAGGCTTTCTCAATGAGATCTAAGACCACACAAAAGAAATCAGCCTAGTAATCTACATAGTAAAAGTCAAATGGATAAAGAATGCCTATTGTCCAGACTAAGACATGCAATTGGATGGGCAGTACATTGCGTCAGTCTTAGAATACAACTATCTTAGGCAAGCACTACACAAGAACAACGAGCTGGGTCCAGAACTTCACAGGAGGAGAAAGTCCAGATTAGATTCCATTTGAGAAACTACACAATGTTTTCAACAATTCCAAGCTGCTCCCTGGCACTAAAAAACCAGATTAAAAAAAAAAAACATTCTCCCAGTTATGCTATATGGCTACGAATCATAGAACATCATAATTTCCAAACAACAACAAGATTGTGGGTGACACAAAGGAATACAGTGAGGGGAGGAAGACAGAGGGTTGGGAGTGGACTGCAACACGACATCACTGACAGTTTGAGCACCAAAAAATTAAGTGTATCACCCTGGAAACAAATTATCAGAAAAGGAGGTGAGTCAGTTGTATATGAGAAAGTGACAGACTGACCAAATGCTGCACTGATATTCACAGAATGTTCAAAGACTCAGAGAAAGATCTCTAGCACGTTAGGTGGGTCCTCGATGGAGAATTTATGGAAGGACATAGTCAAGAATTGCACAAGATGAGAATACGTGAGTAGGTGCTAATCTGCACCACTGGAATGACCATCCACATTAACGAGGTCACAGATACCCCAAAATCCATTGGGCAGTGGAAAGAGCACTGGATATAAAGTTAGAGGTCCTGGGTTTCAATGTCATCTCTACTATATGTTACTCCTACATGACTTTGGGAAAATCATTTAACGTCTGATGACCTCAAGTTCTTCACCTGTAAAATGAAGTGGTCAGAGTAGATGGTCTCTAAATCTATGAACATATGAATTAGTATCTATTTTCTTTTTCTGACTTACAGATAGTTTCTTTCATTCCTAAATGTGGCTATAGCCTAAATGCATTCTCATTAGTGCAATTAGTTTTTGCCACAAAGAAATCCTGCTTTAAACCTAACAAGAAAATAGAAAATTGGCACCCTATTCCCTATGACGCTAAGAAAAATAAGAATTTTATGAACTAATTCTTCACTTTACCAAAAAAAAAGCTCAATGATGTATCCAAATTATTCAAATTACAAAAAAACCTCATTCATCCATTTTTTAAAAAAAATACTCACTCTATGTAACAGGGGAAACATTCCACAGAAGGGGCTGAAGGGAAGGATTGCAAAATAAAAGGGGTGAAGGGAACACATTGCCACAACTTGGAAATACACACTGAAGGCAAAATTCTAGGAGAAACCTTACTATAAACTTCCTTCCCATGCCTAATATAGAATCGTTTGGCTTTTAATTCCCCTTAAAAACAGCAACAGCTTCTGGAACTCAGGTGGAGAGAGGTGAATTTGGTTTGGGTTTTCTGCTGTGGAATGAAAAATAATTTGTTTAAGGCTTTTAATTCTATCTGAAAAGGTGCCCCCAGGCTCCTGATCCCACAAGTGATTCTTCATGCCAGCAGTTTGTCAGTTACCAATTTAAAGATAAAAATTGCCTGAAACATTAAATGCTAGATACCCAGTTTTCCTAAAGTCATGGAAAACATGGTTCCCCCATGATCCTCAAAAAGTTGACTGAAGGGGAAAAATATTTAACTCTAGTATACCTACTCCTAAATTTTTAAGGTAAAATTTTGAGGATCCTCCTAAACCTCCTTCCAGAAAAACTAATAGATTTAGGAAGACCCTAAATAAGTCAAACAACAGGTATTTATGGAAATGGACAATGGCTTGCCGAGTGACCAGTTTTTGATCATGCAAATGTAGGACCTTGCATGTGCCACTGGGTGCAAACTCCCTAGAAAGGAAAATAACATCCTTTCAGAATACTGCTCCATTTGGAAAAGGGGGAGCAATGAGGAGGAGGGAAGAGGAGAAAAGGCAGGTTGAGGGGGGAACCCTTGGGCAGACAAACACCTACAGACCAGGTGCTCCTATCTGCTGAAAAGAGCCAGTATTTTCCTTTTTCTCTGAGGCTGAAGCACACATTTCAGATAGGACACGCGTCTGCTTATCAGGAGAACAGGCGAATATTTCCGCAACATAAGATTATTGTGGTGGCTACGATTTTCCTAACCTCCAGCTACAATCCTCACAACCAATCTCTCAAAGTGGAACAGCGTACAAAATTTGCTCCTCCTGCTCTCAGGTCTCCCCCCCACTCACACACATAAACAATTTTGCATATATTTAAATCTCCTTTGCTGGTTTCCTTCTCCACGTCCCCCAACCCCCCAAAAAAAGAAATTACAAAAATCCGTCATTTATCTCTTTTCCTTGCACCTCCATCTATCAGTGTTTCAAAGCCAGTCTCCTCGAATGTACAGCAAAGCAGGAGATGGGAAGCTTAATGGGAGTCTGCTCCTGACTGTGCAAACCCACACAGAGAGAGGACAGGAGCGCCTGCATTTGCATACATATTAAACGAGAGCAGTAAAAAATGCAGACATGCAAACCATTTGGACAAGGCTTGCCTCGGCAATGCGGCCTGCCAGGGAATCAATCTTCTAGTTTCTTAAAGGAAACCTGCTTTGGAAAGAGAGGCAAAGTCAGGAGGGGCTCTAGCTTGGAGAGGGAATTAAGGGCTGAGGGGAGAAGCATGTTCAATCTTCCAGGGGTGAATTGGGCCTCCTGGTTCTCATGACACTTTAATTCCAAGGCCAACGGAGCCAGGCAAAGAGAGGCAATGTAGTCTGCTCAAAAGAACAGTGGACTCTGGGAATCAGGAGAGCAGGCTTCTGGTCCTAGCTCTACTATTAAGTCACTTTGCAACCTTGAGCAAGGTACTTAACCTCCAGGAGCTATAACAGCCTCATTTGTAAAAATAAGGGGTGGGAGAGCTAGAACCAGGTGACCTTGAAAGTACCTTCCAAGTCTAACATTATTTTCAAAGCAAAGTCGAGGCTTTTGAATTCCCCTATCTTCTGTAACTCCCCACTCAATTTAACAAACACATATGAAGCACTTAGTATGCGCAGGACTCTGTTCTAGGCTCTGGGGACACAAAGACAAAAAAAAAACAAAAGGAGCTGGTTCCTGGATTCACTCATCGTTCCACTTTTGGACAGCTCTAAATGTTAGTAATTTTTTTCCCTGATATCAATTCTAAATTTGCCTCTTTGCAACTTCCACCTACTGCTTCTAGTTCTCCCTCTGGGGGCCAAAAGAACAAGTCTAATTCCTTTTCCATACGATATCCTTTTAAGTCCTTGAATATCACATCCCCACTGAGTCTTATCTTATCCAGGCTAAATATTCTCCGTTTCTTTTACCAGTCTTCATAGGGCATAGACATAAGTCCCTCTGCCATTTTGGTTGCTCTTCCTCTGGACACTCTAGCTTACATGTGTCCTTCCTAAAATGTGATACACAAAATGGAATACAGTACTCCAGATGTAGTTCTGTCCAAGGCAGAGGATAGAAAAATGATCACTTCCTGATTCCTGGTGGCTGCATTTCTTCATGTAGCCTAAGACCGCATTCATTTTTTTGGCTGCCATATCCCACTGTTGACTCATACTGAATTTGCAGTCCATTAAAACCCCCAGATCTTTTTTCAGACAAACTGTTATCAAACCATACTTTCTCCATCTTGTATTTGTGAAGTTGAATTCTTGAACCCAAGTGTAAGCCTATATTATTCATCCCTGTTATACATTAGCTTATTAGATTCAGCCCAACATTCTAACTTGCCAAGACCTTAATGGATTCTGACTGTCATCAATGGTGTTAGCTATCCCTCCAAGTTTTGTGTCACCTGCAAATCTGATGAGCATCCCATCTATGTCTTTAAGCCATTGATGAATATGTTAAACATTTTAGGGTCAAGCACCTTTACTTGACATCCTTGGGACACTTTTTCCTTCTGACCTTTCAACCAGTTCTAGACTACATTCTTATAAGAATAGCAAGAGACATTTTAGGAAATGTTTTGTTAAAAATCTAGATCAACTATATCTCTAGCAGTTCTTGTCAGCTAGCTAGTTTCACTGAGTTACTAAAAAAGAGGGTGCGGGGGGGAAATAAGATTAGTCTGAAATGACCTGGCCATGGTGGCACTATAATGGTGCTTTATAATCATTGCTTCTATTTCAATTCAGTCAATAAGCGTTTATTAAATACTTACTATATGCCAGGCACTGTGCTAAGTGCTGAAGATACTAAAAGGGGCAAAATATAGTCCCTGCCTTCAAGGAGCTCACAATTCAGTGGGGGAGACAAGTGAACAGATATATACAAATAAATTATACCCAAACACACACACATGATATACATATGTGAGTGTGATAAAAAGGAAATAATTAACAGAGGGAAGGCATTAGAATTAAGAATGATGGGGAAAGGCTTCCTGCAGAAGAGAGGATTTTAGCGGGAACTTAAAGGAAGCCAGAGGCACAGATGAGGAGGGAGAGTGTCCCATGAATGGGAGACAACCAGAGAAAATGCCTAAAGTCAAGAGATGGAGTATCTTGTTCATGGAACAGCAAGGATGAACTGTCACTGGATCCATTAATAATCAATTCTGGGATTTTTATTGGCATACAGTTTGTAGCTTCCATTACCTTCACATTTTTGAACACTTAGACAATATTTGCCCTACTCCAGTCCTACTCTATCTCTCCTGTTTACTACTTTCTTTCAAATATTATTGACAATGGCTCAGTAAGAAAGAACTCTGCCAGTTCTTGCAGTACCCAAATGGATGGAGTCCATCTGGTCCAAATCTCTTGAATTTATCAAGGGCAGCTAAGTTTCCTCTTATGATTTCTTTACTTTTAAATAATTCCTCATTGTCCATTTCTGTTTTGTCTTTTCTAGTCCATAGGTCATTCTCCTTGGCAGAGAAAAAAAAGCAAATGTGAATTGAACAGCTCTGGCTTCTCTATGTTGTCAGTTACTAGCATTTCATCCACCCCAAGCAGTCGTCCTCTCCTTTCGCTGATCTCCCTTTTTTCTCACATTATAGCTTTTAAAAAAGAATTTTCATCCTCACCAGCATCAGCTCACTCTAAGCTTGAGCACTAACTATTGTTAAAGTACCACATCAGGCTCTTGTTTTCATCCTCAGATACTGGCCCTCGCTTCCATCTTCCACAGAAATCTAAAATCTGAGTAGATTGGTGAGCCACACACCCACCCCACCCCAACATCCAAATTGGTTCCTTCAGACTACTCCCATTTTCTTTCCCCTTCTTATTTTATTTCATTTGTGAATGTTTCCCCTCCTTTCTGGGCTCACTTTGCCCTGAAGAAGTTTAGTCCTCAGGATCCTGCTTATCCTTCCTTTGAACCTTTCAAAACCTAACACTTAAGTCAGAGCATGCTCAGCTATCCACTCTTTTTTCACACACTCTAGGGAAAAATGCTCACTTCCTCCACAACCTTTCTATCATTTCCACCCCAGAAATGACGTTATTGGTGAGAATCACATTCACAACAGATTTCTCATACCTGGTTGATATCTCCATTCAACTGTGAAGAAGTTATTAGCTGCACTGCATTGATGAGAGAGAGACAGAGACAGAGAAGGAGAGAGAGGGAGAGAGAGACAGAGACAGAGAGAGAGACAGGGAGAGAGACACACACAGAGACAGAGAAAAAGAGAGAGAGACAGAGACAGAGAGAGTGCTCTAGTATGTATCTGGATAATTGAAGTCCCTCCTCACTCTTCTATGATGTCTCTGCTAACTGCCATCTGTAATTCAGCACATTCCATCAGAGGTAACAGTAGAGGGAAGACACTCACCTAGGAAGGTTATATGGAATTCATGATTTGCCTAAGTTCTAAGTGCTCCAGCCCTGGTGGAAACCAGGCAGACCCATTATTGACTTTTCTGGGGAAGGAAAGTTATTACCAAGAGAAGAAGGCATCAACATCTCTAAGAAACTAACAAGGGGACTTTGCACATAGTAGATGCTCAGCATAGTGTTCTCCATATAGTAGGCCCTTAGCAAAAGTCTTCTGGATGAATGAATATGTTGACTAATTGGTCTTATGTTCCAGATTCTGAGAGAAAGTTCTCTTTGTCATAGAATCACAGACTCTTAGAGGTGGAAGAAACTTCAGATGTCATTTGGTGCAACTTACGTCTGAACCTGAATTACTGACACATCATTATCAGACAACTGTCATCCAGCTTCTGCTTGAAGACCCCCTGTGGAAGGGAACCCATCACCACCAGAGCCAGACTTTTTCATTTCTGAATACTTATAATCAATAGGAAAAAAAAGTTTTCCTTAACAGTAAGTCAAAATCAGCTTCTCTGAAATTTCTGTCAGTTGCTTAGAGGACCATGCCCTGGGGCCAAGAAGAACAAATCTTATCTCTCTTCCATGTACCAGTCTTTCAAATACTTGAAGACCACTATTATATCTTACTCTGTCTTCGCTTCTATAGACTAAAGAGACCCAAGTCCTTCAATATTCCCAATATAACATGTTCACCAATTCCTTCACCATCCTGCTCACCTTCCTCTATATACATGCCAACATGTCAATGTTCTTCCAGAATGGGACTCCAAGAACTGGTCTGATCAGAGTAGAGGACATAGAGGCTACCACCTTCCTAGATTCTGGATATACTTTTTTATCAGTAACTTAATTATCAGCAGACACAAACATTTCAACATACAAAGACCAAAAAAACATAGAATCATGTATCAAACTGTGAACTTGTTATGAATGCAGCTCATTTTCTAAAAGATGTATTAAATTGAGCAAGGTAGTAACAAAACTGCCCTATTTGTCTTGCCTTCTGAACTTCTTTTGTTCTGTATAATTTTTAGTGTTTAATGTTATCTTTTATTTCTTTTTTTAATGTCTTTCTTAATGCAGTCCAAGATCCCATTGGCTTTTTTGTCTGCCATTTCACACTATTGACTCATACTGACCTTTCAGTTCATATAACTAAAACTCCCAGGCACTGTGTTAGGCGCTAGGAATGCAACAAAGATGAAACCTGCCCTGCCAAAGAGGCGCTTACAGTCTATTGAGGGAAACATGTACACATATAAGTCCTTCGCTCAGGAGACTTATAAGGAAATCCTGTGTCAGTCCTGGATCCCAGTCACCCACCTGAAGCCTCTTTGCCCCAGGGTCTTCTTCAGTGTTCCAGAGGCCTTTCTTGAATGAGGCCCACTTGATATTGCCAGTTCCTGACTCTTCCAGACTCCCCCAGGTTGTTCCCTTTATCTCTTCCTGGTTTCTTGGACCTCCAAAGACTCAATATCATCATCTGCTCTGAGGTTGGACCTCAAACAAGGCCCGTGAACATCTGATCACCTATCTCTTTCTACAGACCTTTCTCCAGTCACTGACTGTCTGCCTAGATACACTCCTTAATGGTTAGCATAGCATCCCTCTCTTGTTCTCCCCTCTCCATCCCAGTGATTCTGAACCCCTCTTCCCCACCTGTCATTGTACATTGCCCATTCCCAGCTGTTCACTCTCTTATCCCCATCCCCTACCACCCAGTGCCCAGCTCCACATCTACCTGACCCTTTCACTATGCTACAACGCCTACTCCCCGGTTACCAAGTTAGCTTTTATCTAAAACCTTTTTTTTTCCCATTTCCTGCAACTTCTGGCTCTCTCAACACCTGACTCCCTCCTGGTGACACAGCCTCCCTCACAACCCTTTTGAGCCCTGGCTACACTTTTACTCATTCCTTCCTTTACTTCTTACAGAACCAGTTCAACTCTACACTGCCTTCAATCCTTGAGTCCCTTATTTGTTCCACTCCTAAGTATATCTTGCCACACTCCAACCTTAGTTTACTCCCAGCATCCATTGCTTTTGCTCCTATTCACATGCTGCTGAACAGAGATGGAGAAAATCACAACCTGTGCTGACTAGATCTGCCACAATTTTTTGCTATATAATCTCAACAGGGCCCTCGCTGTAGCAAGGCAATCAATTTAATAGCCTACTCACTGCATCAACTATTTCAAACCATTCCATCCCTCCTCAAGACTCTTATGGGATCTCCTCTTCCCACCCTTTCAGCCAAGAACCTTGCTTCATACTTCACCAAAAAAATTTGAGGCCATTGAGCAAGAACTCCCTCTTCTCCCCTCATCCCATTGCACATTGCTCAGTTGTCTTCCCCTCTATCTCCCCCTCCTCCTCCCCCTGTCCCACATGAAGACATGGTGCTTCTCTTTGCCAGGGCAAACCTCTTCATATACATAACTGATCCCATCCCACCTTGCCCAGCAGATTGCCACCTCTATCACCGTCACTCATTTATTTTCAGTCACTCACTATCTAAAGGCTACTTTCCTATTTCTGACAAGCTTATGTCTTCCCCATCTTAAGAGGGGAAAAAAAACCTTCCCTCAATTGTACCATTTCCAGTAGCTGTCGTCCTATGTCCTTCCTCCCCTTAGTGACTAAGCTCTTGAGCAAAGTTATAAAGATAGAAGGGATATCATGTACAAAGAACAACAAGTCAGCTAGTTTGGCTGGACCACACTGGCTGGACCACAGAGTGTGCAAAGTGCAATAATGTGTATTGTGCCTAAGACCCCTTGAAATCTGTCTCCTGACCCCACTATTTGACTAAAATTGCTCTAAGGTTTTTTGTTTTGTTTTGTTTTTTAACAATTTCTTGGTTGCTGACTCTGTCAATGGAATTGTCATCCTTCCAGTCAAACAGGTTTGGATTCCATGCTCCCTCACTCCAGCCATATTCAATTGCCAAGTCTTTCAACTCTACCCCTATAGCCTTTAAATCTGTCCCCTTCTCTCCTTTTCCACAGCCACCCCTCTAATTCAGCCTCTAATCGTCTCTCACCTAGATTTTTGCAATAGCTTCTTAACTACTTTCACTACTCTAGTCTCTCCTATCTTTAACCTGTTCTCCATTCAGCTATCTAGCTGATATTCCTAAAGCACAGGTCTGACTCATGCCACTCCCCCCACTCCAAATTTCCAGTAGCTCCCTATTACCTCTAGGACCAAATGCAAATTGCATTTAAATCCCTTCACACTCTGACTGCAACCTTTCTTTCTGGACAATGTGTGTGGAGAAAAGGGGATAGATGCAAGAAATGTTGAGGAGTTGGACTCAACAAGTCTTGACACCTGATTGCAACACTCATTGTGTAGAGTGAGAGAGAGAGAGAGAAGTCAAAGATGACTCTGAGTTTGTGAACCAAGATGACTGGAAGGGTGATTTTAGTGATTTCATCAGAGGACCCCAAGGTTTATATATCAAGCCCAAATCTCTGTCCTGAATTTTAGTACCACATCACCAACTATCTGTTGAACATCTCCAATTAGACATCCCATAGACATCTTGGATTCAGCCTATCCAAACCAGAACTCATTACAGTCCCCCGAAATCTCCTACTCTTCCTAGCAGCACCACTGACATTCTAGTCAAATAGGTTTGCAACCTCAGCAGCAGCATGTACTCTTCACTTTCTTTTACCTTTCATATCAAATCAGTTTTGAAGGCTTATCAGTTCTATCTCCATGATCTATTTTGCATCCATTCCCTTCTCTCCAGTCATATAGCCACCACTCTAGTTCAGACCTTCCCCAGTGCACTCTCTCTCTCTCTCTCTCTCTCTCTCTCTCTCTCTCTCTCTCTCTCTCTCTCTCTCTCTCTCTCTCTCTGTCTCTCTCTCTCTCTCTCTCTCTCTCACACTATTGCAATAACCTCCTAATTGGTCTCCCAGCCTTCTACCTCCAATCAAGCCTCCACAGAACTGGCAAAATGATAACCCTAAAGCACAAGTTTGTTGTTACTGCCTGTTACTCCCTGGTTCAAGAAACTCCCGTGGCTCCCTCTTGCCTCTAGGATAAACTGTTAACTTCTCTGTTTTAAGGTTGTAAAGCCCTTCCCAGTACAACTCCACTCTGCCTTTCCAGGCTTATCATACATGACTTCCCTTTATCCAATCTATAGTTCAATCAAACTGACTCCTTACTGTTCCTCATAAATCACATTCCATCTTGTGTTTCTGGACCTCTGCTCGGACTCTCCCCCATGCCTGGTGGAGATTCTTTACTTACCTGACCCACTTGGAATCCTTAGAATCTCAGCTCAGATACTACCTCCTACAGGAAGCCTATCCTCATTCCCTTAGTTTTTTCTGCCCTCCTCCCCCTCCAAAATTCTTCTGTATGTATTTTGCATTTAATTTTCTATGAACATGTGGTTCCCACCTGATCCCCCAATAGAATATCAGCTACTTGAGGAGAAAGACAATGCCTGGCACATGAGAGTTGTTTAAATACATAATTATTGAATTGAATGGATGGAAGCCTTGAAGGACTCATCTTTCTCCATTTCATTAAAGGAAACTAGGAAGGTCCAGAATGTTTCCTATATTTGCTATGCTGAAGTCCATAATCAAATCCATTTCTTCTACAAGAATCGTGGCAGAATTCTGGAATGTGTTAGTAAAGGGATGGTTTGTGAGCCTTTGCAAGAGGAAGCTGTGATCAGCAAGAGCCAGCACAGCCTCATCAGAAAGAAGCCATGTCAGTCTAACGCCATTTCCTTTTTGACAGGGTTGCTAGACTGACAGATCAGGGGGATTCTCTAGGCACATTATGCCCAGATTTCAGCATTTGACGAAGTTTCTCGTGCTATGTTTGTTAACAAGCTTCAGTGATTATTAAGGATTAAGTGACTATACTATGCCAGGCATTGGAATCACAAAGACCAAAATGCTTTCCAGTTTACAAAAGATTTTATAACCAGGGCAGCTCCCTATTGCTCACAACTACCCTTTAAAGTAGGCGATGTTCAGGCAGTATTATCCCCATTTTACAGCTGAGGAAACAATCGATTGACGTTCAGTGATTTGCCCAAAGTCAGAAACCAGGATGCTTAATCTAGGTCTTGCCACAAATCCAATGTTCTTTCAATTCTCCCCACAATATGTTTGCTTTCTTTCATCTTTTAAAGATGCTCTTGAGATTTTCCTTTAAGAGGTCCCTTTGAGTAGCAGCAGAAGCAAATTTTTTTGAGAGCTTTCTGTATGTAAGGCACAGTGGTAGGAGATATAAATAATAAAAGATACATTCTCCAACTTCAAGAAACAATGTAGTAGGAGAGATAAGACATATATATGCATGCGTGCGTGCACACACACACATACACACACACATGCAAAGATACAGTATCAAAGAATGTTAAAATTGAAAGAAATCTTAAAGATCATTTTATCCGGACTCCACATTTTAAAGATGAGGAAACTGAGGCTAATGAGATTGAATGATTTGGCCAAAATCATACCTGGTTAAGTGCTGGGATTTGAAGCTGAATTTTCTGAATTAATCAGGGAGAATGTCATAGAAGAAGTGAAATTTGAGCTGAACTGACCCTTGAAGGATGGATAGAACTTAAGTATGTGGCAAGGGGAGGGTAGTTCCAGGTGAGGGGAATGTCATGAACAAATGACCACTAAGACACTTAATCTGATCCTAGGACAGATCAGCAGTTAAAGATGGTGGCAGTTTGGTCCAAGAGCAGGTAAAGATGCTGCCAATGTGGTCCAAGCTGCCCAGCCCCTAAGCCATGAACTCAACTTCTCCAGAGATAATATAAGCAAAGTCTCTGGATATGATCCTGTGCTCTGCTCAGGACATTAATCCTGGAATAGGGTAGAGTCTTTGGGAAGGTCATTTGTTTTGATTCCAGGTATAAGAAGTCTATCAACACTGACTTTCATACAACTTAAACCATCTGAGTGTCAGCTCAAGTCTTCAGTCTTTGACTTGTCCATATGAAACTGCTGCTGAGATTGGGAAGAACATTGGACTGAGAGTCAGGGGACCCAGGTTCTAGTCCCTGCTCTTCTACCAATTCAGTAGTTGACCTCCAGCAAGTCACTTTACCTCTCTGGGCCTCAGTTTCCTCATCCATAAGATAAGAGCAGCTAGGTGACAAAATAGAGCATTGAGCCTAGAGTTAGAAGACCTGAGTTTAAATCTGCCCACTTAACCCTGTTGGCCTCACTTTCCTCATCTGTAAAATGAGCTGGAGAAGGAAATTACAAATTACTCCAGTATCTTTGTCAAGAAAACCCCAAATGGGGTCAAGAAGAGTCAGACACAACTAAAACGACTGAAACAACAAAGAATGAGGGAGTTCAGCTAGATGGTCTCTAAAGGTCCCTTCCAGCTCTAGAATGCTGCAATTTCTGCAAACTAAATCAGTGGTTTTCTTCCATTCTGTTTCTCTCTATCCTCCTTCCCCTCTATGTCTTAATTTATTTTCAGCTTCATATGTAAGCTTTTTTCTCTTTTCCACTTCCTCCCTCCCAGTGTACGTCTCTCTCTCTCTTTCCTTTGTTTAATTCTCCCCTTCTGTGTGCCTTGCTTTCTTCTTTGTCCCTCTCGGTATTTCTGTCTTCCTTTGCTCTTTCCTTCTGTAGGACTGCTTCTCTCCTCTCTTCTATTTCTCTCACATTCATCTGCATTTCTCTTTCCTCTTTCGTGATCTCTCCCTCAGTTTTTCATCTGCTTGACTCTATAGCTCCCTCTCCCCTCTGTCTCCCTTTCACTTGCTCGCCTTCCTTCCCTTTCTCTCTTTGTTTCTTTCTTTCCCTCCCCCCACATTTGTCTCTTTCCCTTTCTCCTTCAGTATGTCTCTTCTCTCTTTCACATTCTCTCCCCCTCTCCTTTTCTCTCTCTCCTCCTCTCTGTTCTCTCTCCCTCTCTTTCCTTCTCTCTCTCTCTTTTTTCTCTCTCCTCTTCCCCGTTTCCCATATTTGTCTCTCTCCCTCTGCCTGTGTCTCTGTCTACTGTGTCTCTGCCTGTAGCTCTCTCTCCCTCTTTGTATACATCCCCACTCTAGCTCTCTACAAGCCTATATGGAGCGTAGATCAGATTCTGCAGCCCAACCCTGTGTGTTCCCTTGTTTGGCTGCAACCAGGGCTGTGGGTGCTTAAGGAAACTGCTAGAGTGAGAAACAGAAGAGGAGAGGCACCGAGCTACAGGAACAGAGACCAATTTCACATCCTACTCAGAGGATTGCTCAACACAGAGCATCAGGCAGAAGCTGTTCCCCCGGCCTACTGGCCGGCCCTACCACCCACAGCCTCTCTCCGCATTGCACACATTCCAAGCAAACCTCGAAGCCCAGCAGCCCCGGAAAGGGGGAACTGCAGCAGACAGCAGCACCAAGGCCAACAGAGCCAGAAATATTTAACCCTTTCCCCACAGCAGTTCTCTCTGAATGGAAAATGAGCTGTGCTTCCTGCCCTCTCCTAATCAGCTATCCACAGAAACAGAGCTCTAGATGGAACAGGACACTACCAAGCAGAGAGAGACAAGGGAGCTAGGATGGTAGGCTCCTGAATTCCTTTCCACAAATGTCATTCCAGCAGGCATTCATAAGTGCCTACTACACACAAGGCATTATGCTAGGTCCTAAAGACACAAAGATGAAGTTTTAAAACAGCTTACATTGTAATGAGGTAGGTGCAACATTTAAATAGAAAAAATAAAGAATAAGCTAACAAGAGAAAAAATACCAATAGCTAGGGGGGTCAGAAAAGACGTCTTGTAGAAGATGACACTTATGTTGAGTTGTGAAGGAGTCTGAGAATTCTCGGAGGCAGTGGTGAGAAAGATACTTATTGAGTTGAGGGGAACAGTTATAGAGCAGTTTGGCTGGAATGGAAAGTGTATGAAGGTAGTATTGTGTTCTAAACCCATTCATTTCTTAGATGAGATTAAGTAAATCATTTCTGGTCCTTGAGCTGTTTATCAATTCAACACTTTTTGAATGTCTGCTATGAGTAAGGCATGGATGGCGTTTACCACAAATTACTAGAGGATATGAGGAAGAATGAACAAAATGTAATCCCTGCCTTCTGGGAGCTTCTAATCTAGGTAGGGAGATAAAGCATCGACAAATCCTTATCACATTAGACAGTGTGATAAGTGCCCCAAAAGAGGCAGGAAATGCTACGGGAGGGTTCCATCAGCAGGTCCTACTTCAGAATCCCCAGGATGTTGCAACATCAGCTCCAGGGCTCTAAGAGCCTCGTGGCTTCACTGGTGGAGCTTGATCCTTTAAGAGAAACAAGGAAGTAGTGTATCTAGTTGTGCAAACTAAAGCAAAAAAAAAAAAAAAAGACATTGTTTTAAATTGCTGCTCACAGGATATTCATACTCGTGTTACCAGTTCTAGTCTGTATATGCCTCTCTATCGATGGAACGGTAATATTGAGCTCTCCTGATACCCACGCTAGTTGTTACTAGGACATATATTCCTGTTTCAGAGTAGGGTAGAAAACATGTATAGGCCTAGTCTCCCCAAACTAGACCATAAACTGTCCAATGTTAGAGAACAAGTCTTCTAAGAGTCTCATAAGAACCCTCCCATTCTACCTAAACTCTCCCCACAGCAAGGTAGTGCAGAGGATGGATCATTGAAATCAGGAAGACTTGAGTTCAAACCCAGCCTCAGATACTTACTATGTGCCAATGGGCAAATCACTTAACCACTGTCTGCCTCAGTTTGTTCAACCATAAAATGAAGAGTTTTGTGAGGATCAAATTAAATATTTATAAAATACTTAACTCAGGGCCTGACACATAGTAGGTAGGTTCTTAATAAATGCTTGTTTTGCTTGTTTCTTTCCTTTTTTCCTTCCTTTCTCTCCCCTTCCCCCACACAAGGCTTTGAAAAGAGTAAGTGTTCTATAAACGTTGTTGCCAATCATAGAATGTCAGAGCTGGGAGGGGACTTTGGAGATCATCTAATCTGACCTATTCATTGTAACGATGAAGAAGTAGAAGCCTGTATAGTATCTGACACATCTAGTAGCTTAAAATTTAAAGTGTTTCACATTTATGATCTAATTTGAGTCTCACAACAACCCTGTGAAGTAGGTACTGCAGACATCATGAACCTCACTTAAAGACAAGGAAGCTAGGGCTCCAAGTAGCTGTGATTTGCTCATGGTCAGAAAAATGGTGTTTCAGATTTTAGCCTGGTCCTGACTCCAGGACCAGTGCCAGGATGCTACAGAGGTGAACCAATGTAGCCAATATCACAGAGTGAGCTGAGGCTATCAACTGATTACCAGTTCCTGTTCACTAGACTCAAAAGTAATTTGCAGTATGAACTCTAAATGTTAACACGAAAAATCCTGCATGAAGGATTGTAGTTGGGAATGGGAGCAACTAGTGTGATAGGAAAACAAGGTGATACTAGTTACGTATGTGCCATTTTCACTGATACAAACAAAAAGTTGATGATCTGGAATTCTCATCTCTCTGCATATCTTACATGTATGCGCTTATTTCATGTAGTCTAGAAATACCAGGGTCAAAAAGGGAGATCTAAACCCATTCATTCATTCAGTTCTCTTCTCCGACCACAATTTCCTTCTTTTATCTCTTTTACTACCTTACACCTCTACAGTTGTTCGTTACTCTTATAATAATTTTTGGACTCTCAATTTTTGTTTATTCCCCTTGTCTACCAAGTCTGATCCTTGCTTCAGTTTGTCAGTCAAACATTTATGAAGTTCTTATATGTGCTAGACACTGTGCTAAACATTGGAGATACAAAGAAAGGTAAAAGACAGTCCCTGCTCTTGAGGGGCTCAGTCTAATGGGGGAGAAAACATATAAACAACTGTGCTAATAAGCTATGCATGGGATAAATAGGGAATAATCAGCAGAGGAAAGGCACTAGGATAAAGGAGGATTGGGAAAGTCTTCCTGTAGAAGGTAATATTTTAGCTGGGATTTGAAGAAAGCCAGGAAACTGGGAGATGGAGATGAGGAAGAAGAGTATTCCAGGCATGAGGGACAGCAAGAAAAAATGTCCAGAGTTCAAAAATGGAGTGCCTTGCTCTAATAACAAGGCCAGTGTCACTGGATTGCAGAGTATGTAATAGGTGTCAGGTATAAAAAGACAGGAAAGGATGGGGTAGGGAGGTGGAGCGGGCTATGAAAAGCCTTGAATGCCAAACAGAGGATTTTCAATTTGATCCTGGAGGTGATGGGGAGCCCCTGGAATGTACTGAGAAAGGGATGATATAATCAGACTTGCATTATAAGAAAACCTAGATATGTGAAGGATGGACTCGAGTTGGGAGAGACTTGTGGCAAGGCAGACCTACCAACAACTATTGCAATAGTCTGGACATGAGGTGACACCACTAGGGTGGTGACAGTATCAGAGGAGAAAAGGACACATATGCAAGAGGTGCTATGAAGGCAAAAATGATAGAGAGTGGGGAGTCAAAGCTGACACCCAGGGTGCAAGCTTAGAAGATTGGGAGAGTACTTCCTGAGTACCAGAGAATTTAGGAAGAAGGGAGAGTTTGTGAGAAAAGGAGATTGAATTCAGTTTTGGGCATGTTGAATGTAAGATGTCTATGGGACACATAATTCAAGATGTCCAATAGGCAGATAGAGATGTGAAGCTGGAGGGATTAGGAGTACTGGATAAGTAGATTTGAGAATCATCAGCTCAGAGATGAAAATCGAATCCATGTGAGCCGATGAGCTCACCCAGTGAAATAGAGGGAGAAAAGAGGAGGGACCAAGAGAGACCATTGTCTGCTAGAATAAGGGAAAGTTTCAGAGAGCGAGTGAGATTTGGGCTGAGCCCTGAAGGATAGGTAGGACTGAAATATATAGCAAGGAGGGAGAAGTGGCTCCAGGTTGGTGAATGCCATGAACTAATGATCCTTCAAGACATCCTTGACCTGATCCTAGGATACATTAGTAAAGATAGTACCAGTTTACTCCAAACCTGGATAACAAGCATGATTGAAATGACTATCCATCAGAGCCTAAGAAGCAATGGTCAGATAGGTGAGAGGAGAGCCACAAAAGGGCAGTAACATGAAAACCTAGAGAGAGGAAAGTATTAAGGAGAAGAGTTGAACCTTGATGAAATCTGAGGATTCTCAGAGGCAGAGGTGAGAAGGGAGTGCATTACAGGTATGTGGGACAGCCTAGGCAAAAACATGGAAATGGGAAATGGGAACTGCCATAGGCTAGATAAGCTGCTCCCTGTTCTTGTGCTTCTCTGTCATCTCCCATCCTCAATGCCTGGAATGGTCTCCCATCCCATCTCTCTCTGCCGTCTCCTCCACAGAGTACTAACTCCATTCCCACTTTCTGTCTCTATCAGTTACATTGGTTTAGAACTGGAAGTTACCTTAGAGAACATTAAGTCCAACCTCCTCATTTTGCAGATCAGGAAACTGAGGTCCAATGACATTAAATTGTTTGCCCAGTCATACAAGTAATGTGTCAAGTCAGGATTTGAACTTTGGTCTTCCTGACTAAGTGTTTAATGTATCTTGAACTCTACCCTGAGGTCCTCCAGTTCTGATAGGTGGACTTTCACCTTATCTTGCCAGGAGCCAGGCATCCATGCCACTTCCCTGCCATCTCCTCACCATATTGTCAAACAAGTCATGACCCTCATCTCCCACCCATTGCAACTTTGGCCTTGGCCCCTGAACCCCTAGCTCTGATAAATGAGTTTTCACCTGATCTATCCTGGAATCAGACCTCCATATCACTTCCCAGCTATTATCACCATATGATGCTTCTAGTATATCCCTCTGACAGCCCTTCCCAGTTCCCCTTTCTGTGCTATCTTCCCCCTTTAGAATGTAAGCTTCTTACGGGCAGAGATTGATGTTTGCCTGTATTTATAACCTCAGTGCTCAGCATAGTGCTTTGTACATAGTAAGCACTTCTTCAGTCTTTTGGCTAGCTGGCTAGCTATCCCCGTGATGCCATGCTACTTTTCTCAAAAGCTCTCTCTCTCTCTCACTAGAATAAAAGAAACCTCCCTAGAGTTTGAGGGAGGTCATTGGGGACAAATAAAAAAAATTACAGCTCTATATAGTCCCATTAACAAACTTATGGAACTCATTACCTCAAGAGATGGTTCAGGTCAAAACTATAAATGGGATCAAGAAGGTTTTAGTGAAACTCTGGGATGACACAAATATCATAAGTCATGCTGGGAAACTGGAAATGGTCAGGGCACATTCCCTAATGTACTGGATTTGGCAGCATGGAATCAAACTATAACCTTCTCCAAACTATCCTTTGTTATCCCAGCTAGAGACAAAGACAAGGCTAGAGGATGATGAATCTAATCCAGCATGTTCATTCTTAGGCTCACTCTCCCTCACATTTTTTCATTCCTTCCTCTCCCCCTCTGCCTTCCCCACACCTACAAGCATGCCTTTTCAATGGTTTTGTGAGTCTAGTTCAAGATTTTTTCCCCACTAGAGTATTCCCTCTTTCCAGAGAGAAACATAAGCAAAAACCAGAGATGTCAAGTTTGAAGAATCATGGAATGTTGGAACAAGAAGATGCCTTAGAGAACATCTCATTCAACCCTTTCACTTTAAAGGAGTTGAAGCACAGACTTGCCCAAGGTTACATAGCTAGTGAATAAAAGAGCTAGGACTCCAACCCAAATCTGACTCCAAGACCAAGGCTCTTTTCATGGGTTCTGTGTAACAGAGAAAGAATCATACTGCTTTAGTAGAGAGCAGGCAAACAGGGTTAAATTTCTTTATACCTCACCACAACCACCATTACCCATTGTCACTACTCAAATGACTCACTTTTCTAGGTCTCTTCACTGATAAAATGAGAAGGTTGGATCCGATCTCCCAGATCCCTTTCTGTTCCAACTTCCTGTGATTCTGACATGCTTGATCTTTGCTGAATTGCCATCTGGAAAGGGGGCCTTTTTGAATAGGGAAATCTTGCACTAGCCTCACAAAGACATCATGGGGTATTGGGTGGATGTGGAAGAGAAGAAACATAAAATAATGTGAGAGGTGAACATGAGGATTGCCATACTGGGTTGGATTCACTATCCATCCTGCCTTGTGTTCTGTCTCTAGCAGAGATGACAAAAGACGATTTAGGGAAGGTCATAGTTTGGCCCTAACATTCTAGGATTCTATAACATGTTGGCTGAATTGAATAACTCTATACCTTGGGCAGTGGAGACAGGGATTTATTTGGGCAGTGCAGGGACAGCCTCCTTCCCACCCCCACAAACACCATCACCAAGTTCTGACTTGCTAGTTGTGGCCTCCAGGGGAAAATGCTAGGTTAAGTGTCCTCTGTTGAAAATCTTGCTCAGACATGAAGAGGTTTGAGGGGGTCTCTCTCCATGCCTCAACATGCTCTTGGCAATTAACATGGGTGAGAGATGGTGGAGTGTCACTCTAACCCTCATACACATTACTTCTAAAATACAGGTGAGAAAGGATTCCAGCTCCATTCCCTGGATCAAATCAGAGTTCATTCCCAGCACATGAATTCAAATGATCCCATCTTCCAAATCAGCATCATAAGTTGAATTCTCATTTCCTCCAGTAAGTCCTCACTGACTAACCTGAAAAGAGGTAATAACCCCCAAAATATCAAACTAACAACTTCCTTACTCTCTCTGAATCACTATCATCTGATTCATCCTATAAATTAAAAGTAGGCAGGGATCATTTCATTTGTATACAAGCAGCATCCTTATTCATTTTAAATATTAAACACATTTTGTGAGTTTGATATATATGTACTATATTTCTTTTTTTACTGCATGTGCTATAGATCTAGGCTTGGTTTATTATTTTTAATTGTCGACTTAACATAATGGATAATATGTTAATTATACAGATTAAATTTAAAAGTATGTCCTGTGAGCATTTTTCCCATGGAGCCATTGTTAAACATTTGCCAACATGTCAGTGATTAAAAGAGAATACTATTTACAAGGTTATTTTTTCATTACTATTACTGACAAAAATGAATTTTCATGAAGTTATTATAGTAGACCCCATCTGGAAACTAAGACGGCCCCCACCTAATTTGAAACAAATTATGACACATGAGTGCAATGAAATATTACCATTATACAAGACATGATGAAATGCACAAATATGGAGGAAACTAGGAAGAGCTTTATGAACTGATGCAATTAAATAAACAGAACTAGAAAAGTAGTTTTCACAATGGTAACAGCACTATAGAGATGACTTTCAAACACTTTAAAACTGTGATTAATGGAATAATAAAACACAAGTCAAAAAGAAGAAAGACAGATCAAGCCACTCACCTTTTTTTTTTTTGCTTCCTAAAATAAGGAATTCTTTATTTAGCATTTTATTTTCCCCAATTACATGTAAAAATGATTTTTAATATTCATTTTAAAAATTTTGAGTTCCAAAATTTTTCCCTTTCTCCTTCCCCACTCCCCTAATGAGGAAAGCAAGCAATTCTATATAGGTTATACATATGTAGTCATGCAAAATATATTTCCATATTAGTCATGTTGTGAAAGAAAACAGAGACCAAAAAAACTCAAGAAAAATAAAGAAAGTTTTAAAAGTATGCTTCAACCTTTATTCAGACACCATTAGTTCTTTCTCTGGGAATGAATAGCATTTTTTATCATAAGTCCTTCAGAGTTGTCTTGGATCACTGTACTGATGAAAATAGCTAAGTCATTCAAAGTTCATCATCTTACAATCTTGCTGTTACTTTGTACACAGTGCATTTCACTTTGCACCAACTCATTTCCAGGTTTTTCTGAGAGCATCTTGATCATCATTTCTTATAGCACAATAGTATTCCATCACAATCACATGCCACAGTTTGTTCAGCCATCCCCCAATTGAGGAGCATTCCTTCACAATTCTTTGCCACAAGAAAAATGCTGCTATAAATATTTTTGTATATATATATATATATATATATATATATATATATATATATATATATATATATATATATATATATGTCCTTTCCTTTTTGTTTTTTATCTCTTTTTGGATACAGACCTAGTAGTGGTATTACTAGGTCAAAGGATAAGCATGGTTTTATAGCCCTTTGGGCATAGTTTCAAATCGCTCTATAGAATGGTTGAATCAGTTCACAACTCCACCAACAATGCATTTTTCTCATTTTTCCCACATCCCCTCCATCATTTGTCATTTTCCTTTTCTGTCCTATTAGCCATAATAAAGTATGAGGTAATTCCTCAGAATTATCTTAATTTACATTTCTCCAATCAACAATGATTTAGTGCATTTTTTATATGATTATAGATAACTTTGATTACTTCATCTGAAAACTGTTCATTTTTTTATCATTATCAATTGAGAAATAGCTCTTATTTTTATAAATTTGACTCAGTTTTCTATATTGAGAAATGAGGCCTTTACCAGAGAAACTTGCTTCAAAATTTTTTCCACATTTACCATTGCCAAATGTATTTCCCTCCATCCTATTCTTCCTCCTCCATCTATTCTATTCTTTCTCTCTCTCTCTCTCCTTTCACCCTGTCCTTCCCCAAAAGTGTTTTACTTCTGGCTACCACCTCCCCCAATCTGCCATCACTTCTATCACCCTCCCCTTTTTTTGCCCCCTTCCTCTCCTATAGAGTAACATAGATTTCCATATCCAATTAAGTGCGCATTTTATTCCCTCTTTGAACCAATACTGATGAAAGTATGGTTCATTCACTCCCCTTCTGCTCCCTCTTCCCTTCCACTGTAAAAGCTTTCTCTTGCCTATTTCATGTGAGATGATTTATCCCATTCTACCTCTCCTTTCTCTTTCTCCCAGTGCATTCCTCTTTCTCATCCTTTAATTTTATTTTTTAGATATCAACCCTTCATATTCAACTCACAACTGTGCCTTCTGTCTATATATACTCCTTCTGACTGCCCTAATAATGAGAAAGTTTTTATGACTTATAAGTTTCAGCTTCTCATGTAGGAATATAAGCAGTTCAACATTATTAAATCCCTTATGGTTTCCCTTTCCTGTTCACCTTTTTATGATTCTCTTGAGTTTTGTATTTGAAAATCAAATGTTCAATTCAGCTCTGATTTTTTTCATCAAGAATACTTGAAAGCCCTCTATTTCACTGAATGTTCATTAATTCCCCTGAAGATTTATACTCAGTGGGGGGGGGGGGGGGGGTAGGGGATTTGGGGTTGCAATCCTAGATCTTTTACCCTCCAGAATATCACATTCCAAGCCCTCTGATCCTTTAGTATAGAAGCTGCTAAATCTTATGTTATCCTGACTGTGGCTCCATGATACTTGAATTGTTTCTTTCTGGCTACTTGCAGTTTTCTCTCCTTGACCTGAAAGTTCTGGAATTTGATTATAATATTCCTGAGGGTTTTCATTTTGGGTCCTTTTGCAGCAGGTGATTGATGGATTCTTTTGATTTCTTTTCTACCCTCTGGTCCTAGAATATCAGGGCAGTTTTCCTTGATAATTTCTTGAAACATAATGGCTAAGTTCTTTTTTGATCATGGCTTTCAGGTAGTCCAATAATTTTAAAATTATCTCTCCTGGATCTATCTTCCAGGTCTGTTGTTCTTCTGATGAGATATTTCACATTATCTTCTGTACTTCTTGTACTGGACTGTGCTTCCCTCTCACCCAGTGCAACAGACCTTTCCTGCTGACCTTCTAAGCTGTCTTTGACTGGAAAATTATTTCACCATGTCCTTTTGTGGTTTTTGCTGCTCCAGAAATTTTTTTAAGATTTATTTATTTTCAGTTTTCAACATTCACTTCCATAAAATTTTGAATTTCAAATTTTCTCCCCCCTCCCCTCATGCCAGGACAGTGTGTATTCTGATGTCCCTTTCCTCCAGTCTGCCCCCACTTCTATCACCCTCCCCATCCCCTTCTCTTCTATTTTCCTGTAAGGCAAGATAAAGTTCTATACTCCATTGCCTATATATCTTATTTCCTAGTTGCATGTAAAAACAATTTTTGACATTCATTTTTGAAGTTTTGAATTCCACAATCTCTCCCTTCCCCCCCCTCCACCCATCCTCATTGAGAAGGCAAGCAATTTGTTATAGGTTATACATGTGTAGTTATGAGAAACACTTCCATAACAGTCATGTTATGAGACTAACTATATTTCCCTCTATCCTATCCCACCCTTCACTTATTCTATTCTCTCCCTTGACCTGTCCCTCTACCAAAGGGTTTGCTTCTGATCACCTCTTCCCCCAATCTGCTGTCCCTTCCATTATCCCCCCTCTCTTATCCCCTTCTCCTCTGCTTTCCTGTAGGGTAAGATAAACTTTCATACCCAATTGAGTGTGTATGTTATTCCCTCCTGAAGCACTGGTGTTGTTGTCTTCTTCTGGTTATATGTTTTATCTTCTTCATCACCAATGATGTAAGAAAATATATATTCCCTGAGAAAGTAAGAATCTATAGTCTGGTGTTGTTTTTTTTTTCCTGTTTGCTCATTTTCGAATTACTTGACTTCTGAGCTCTTTGTTAAGTGGAGGGCTCCAGAAGCAGCCTCTGTTTCAGCAGCAGCTGCCGCAACCCTGGGGTTGGGTCCAGGGCTGGGGCTGGGACTGGGGCCAAGACTGGGGCTGAGACTGGGGCTGGACCATGTTCCTCTCTCAGCTAGGTGAGACACCCTTTCAACTGAACTTGAAAGCTGTCTTTGGCATTTGAAGGTTGAGAAGTCTGGAAACCACAGCAGCCTCCAGCAATTTAGTCCCCTAAGGCCTGCTCCAGCTCTGTTCAAGCAGGTGTGGTTCACATGGAACTGCACCCCACTCCCAGCCCAACGTCATAGACCCTTTCTGTCAACTTTCCAGTTTGTCTTAGGCTGGAAAACTGCTTCAGTCCATCATTCTTTGGCTTCTGCTACTCTAGAATTTGTTCAGGGTCATTTTTTACAGGTTTTTTCAGGGGGTTGGGAGGAGAGCTCTAGCAGATCCCTGTTTCTACTCTACCATCTTGGCTCCCTCCCTCCCCCCCCCAGAAATTATTTTATGGCATTATTTAAAGGTGTTCCAAAAGGTTTTGGAAAGAGCTCATGTGAGTCTTTTCTCTGTATGCACTATATCTAATTAAATTCTATTTATGAAAATTGGTTCTACCCATTTATAAAGCAAGAAACAAATTTGGTATATGTTATCTGAAACTCATAAACTGAAAGGACTTATAGTATCATAGATTTAGAGCCAGAAGGGACCTTGGAAATCATTTAGTCCATCCCCTTCACTTTACAAATGAGGAAACTGAGGCCCAGAAAAATGAAATATCTGCCCCAGGTTACACAGGTAGTACATAACAGAACTTCAATTCAAACAAAAATTCTCAGGCTCCAAATCCAACACTTTCTCCACCGCCCTGTCTTCCAATACTGGGAAAGAGGAAAGATGGAAATAGAAGGACTCTTCATCCTTATATTCTATTCAGGAAATAGTCATTGGTTTTCATTTGAACCTTTAAGCTGCTATACCAAACATAAAAATAACTCCAAATATCTTCCATTCATTGAATTAATAATTAGAGAGGCTGTATTAAATAGTAGATAGAGAGCTGTCCTGGAAACCAGGAAAACCTAAGTTAAGTATCTGCTTCTGGCACATGCTGACCATGTGACCCTGGGCAAGTCACTTAACTTATCATTCTAGACTCCTAACTTTCAAAGTATTGTCCAGGGACTTCAAGAGTCCAAGTTAAAAGTATTTTCATAATAATAACTGTCATTTCAATTTCTAACACTACGTATATATATCTATATATGCACACATACATTGTTGTTGTTTCAGTCATGTATGACTCTTCATGACTCCGTTTAGAGTTTTCTTGGCAAAGACACTGGAGTGGTTTGCCATTTTCTTCTCCAGCTCATTTTAGGGATGATGAAACTAAGGCAAACAGAGTCAGTGACTTGCCTAGGGTCACACAGCTTGTAAGTGTCTGAGGCTGGATTTGAACTCAGGAAGATGAGTCTTCCTGACTTCAGAGGTCTGGCACTCTATCCATTGCATCACCTAGATGCCTAACATATATTTATACTTGTATATAGATATATTTGTGTATATATGTATGTATTATGTATATGTTTTTAATGTGGGATATATGTGTATAAATCCCACATAAAAAAATTTGTTGTGGTGTCCTCAATAATTTTTAAGAGTACAAAGGGATAATGAGGCCAAAAAGTTTGAGAACCACTGTTCTTGGTAACTCTAAGACTACATGACTACATGTTGCTGAGAAGGTGTTTTATAAATGTGTTTTATCTTCACATCAAGGTCATTTCTAGGGGAATAACATCCTTCCTTGACTGAACACTTCCTTTTGATAAAGAAAAACAATCAAGGAAAAACATATAATACAATGGCTACATCTGATAATGTATAAAACAATCTGTCTCCTTGCCTTTCATCTATTCTCCACAGTCTTCAATTTTTTAAAAATTATTCAGAGTTTGACTTTCTTTTTGCGATTTTTTTCATGTGTGTAGTCATCTACAGACATGTTGTTCTTTTGGTTCTGGCTATGTTACTCTGCTTCAGTTCATACAAATCATCCTGTGTTTCTCTGAATTTATCATTTCTTACTGTACAATAATAGGTGCATTCCTATGCCCTAGTCTTGTTTTGCTTTGTTTCTAGTCATTTCCCAATCATAGGCATCCCCTTTGTTGTCACTTCTTTGCTGCCACAAATAGTGCTGATGTGAATTGTTTGGCATATGCTTCACCTTTGTTGTTGTCTTTGGGTAAATGCCCAGTAGTGGGTAAAGGCAACACTTTCAGAATATATCTGCTCCATATATCAAGATATGCCTGAATTTTGAAGATAGATATTTTCAGGCCTATAGGCTTATGTAGGGCAAAAAAGTTTTATAAATTAGAGTATATGGTTATTTTTCATGTATCTGTGACATTCATGGTGTCCCAAAAGTCTTAGTATAGTTTTAAGTTTTAAAGGTTTAACATTGCATTCAATTATAGTGCCTTGCACCGGACCTGTTTAAATAAACTATCAACTCCAAAAAATTGGAAGTGGACAAAAATGAGGACATTCATCCTGACTTTTTCTTAGAGAAATTTAACCAGTACAAATCAGTCACTTCAAGGAAAAGATCAAAAGGTCCCCAAAACTGTCTTTACCAGCACATGTCTGATCTCTATGAGGCAGAAAGACGTAGTAGAAAAATATAACATTAGTATAGAACAAAAGCTTACTTGAAAAACATTAGAGAGGAAAATAAGAGATTGCAAGTAATATGACCTTGTAAGACATTGTAAAGAAGTTAATAAAATAATAATCCTGCAAAGAGCATGGCATAAGACCCAGATCATTTCCCATCAATTCTTTTTTCCATATTTCATGAGATATTACTATTTGTATTCTATGTTCTTCATAAAAGTATTTGTAGATGAAACTGACAAGAGAACAACAAATAGATATGAAACAGAACAGATCGACTGGTATTTGTATTGCATCTATTCTTGTCACCTACAAAGTGGAACTACCTCATTTGGACTCTCAATCTTAATACCTGATTTAATATATGAGATAGTTGCATTTTCTCAGTCTTACAACTGATTAAGAATGTAGAGAATATAAGATCTCACTTTATCTACTATTTGTCAGTTACCCCCAAAATAAAGAAATAAATAGAATTTTTAAACATTTGACTCAGTAGAACAAAATGTACCTCAGATAAGATGCTTCTCATACATACATTAGAGCTACAAAAGATGCTATTACAGATATGATTATAGAGATAAATTTATTCAACAATCCTATTAGTATCCCCTTGATTCAACAATCCTATTAGTATCATCTTATCAATGTATAAGTATATTTTAATTGAACAGTTTCAAACCAACTTTGATATCCTGTCCTCTTTCAGAAGGTCTCATATCCTATTTGACTCAAATAAAATTGAGTGTCTTCATATCTGTCCTACTTTATTAAAAAACAAAAGTCATCAATTACTACAGAGAATAATGAGTGGGGAAAGCCATAGTAACACACCTACAAGGCCTGGACTCTAGTCCTAACTCTACCGTTTACTACTCATGTGGTGTTGGCCAAGATATTTCTCCCTTCTCTACCTCACTTTCTTCCTTTGTAAAATGAGGGCATTAGACTATATGATGTCTAAGGTCTATCTGAACTCTAAGTCAATGAATCTATTATGAAGAAAGGCATGGGCTAAAGGAGACACATCCTTGCCAAATGTGCTCATCAGTCATGGAGGAAGTTCTACAAAAAGTCCAAGTAGGAAGGGGATTCCTTGTTAAGGCAAAGATGACATTGTGCTGATTACAAAAAGCCTTAGAATTCTATAATACATGGGCACCTAAAAGAGATCAGCCTAACCATCTACACTCAAAAAACAAAGTGGACCAAAAAACATTTATGGTCCAAACTAGAAAAATACATCTGGACAGGCAGCCAACATTGCATCAGTTCATTAGTACATATATCCTGGACAGGCAGTGCTGGTGGACAGTGATTGGAGCTGAGAAATGAATAAGCAGAAGAAAACAAAAAATGTAGCATTAGAAAAATGATGCAGCATTGTCAATCATCCTAAGCTAATTACTGTAGCAAAAAATCATCTTTTTAACACCAATATTCTCACAATAGTTACATGATAATGAGTCTTGAGGATAGCATGATCTTATTTTGATTACTATAAAGTTTTTGCACAACAAAATCAGTGCAGAAAGAAAGCAAGTAACTGGGGGGAAATCACTATGGCATACTTCTCTGTTAAAGATCTCATTTCCAAGGCAGATAAGGAATTGATTCAAATGTATAAGAATAAGAGTTATTTCCCAAATGGTAAATGGCCAAAGGATACAAATGGTCATTTTTCAAAGGAAGAGAATCAAGCTATCAAAAGTCATATGAAAAATATGTTCCAAACCACCAATAATTAGAGCAATTCCAAGACTCTACATCACATACAGCAGATTGGTAAAGTTGACAAAAATGGAAAATGACAAACGTTGGAGTAGCTGTGGGAAAACAGGAAGTTAGCATGCTTTTGGTAAAGCTGTGAATCCCTTTGGCCATTCTGGAAGGCCATTTGGAACGAAGTCCAAGAAGTTACTAAACTGTGAATACATTTTGTCCCAGCCATACCAATATGAAGCCTATAACCCAAAGAGATCAAAGAAAGAAAAAACCGACCCACATGTGCAAAAATATTTATAGCAGCTCTTTTTGTAGTGGTAGAAAACTTGAAACTAAAGGGATGCCCATCAGCTGCAGAATAACTAAATAAATTATGGTTATATCGATGTAATATACTACTGTGCCATAAGAATTAATAAAAGGAACCATTTCCAAAAAACCTGGGAAAATTGTATTAACTGATAGAGAAGTTAGTAGAACCAGTAGAACAATTTATACAATAACAACAGCATGATAAAGACAAACAATTTTGAAAGACTTGAGCATTCTGATCAAGGTAATGATCAACCACAATTCCAGAAGACCAATGATTCATGCTACCCACCCCCTGAAAGAGAAGTGATGGATGCAGAATGACATACACAGACAGGTAGATAGATAGATAGATAGATAGATAGATAGATAGATAGATAGATAGATAGATAGATAGATAGATAGATAGATAGACAGATAGACAGACTTATAGAGAGAGATACATAGAGACAGATATAATTTTTTCACATGACCAATGGAGGAATTTGTTTTGCTTGACCACGCATTTATTACAAGGATTTTGTTTTCCTCTTTTTTATGGGAGGGGGTATTCATGAGAAGGGAAAAATCGGGTTTGTGTTTATTGAAAAAATAAATTAAATTTGAAAAACATAAAAAAATTTCATAATCTTAGAAGAATTGGCATTTCAAGTGACTGAAAGATCAATGTAAACATGTATGGTATCAGCAGGCTACAACATATTGCCAATGCTGACTTGTAGATAAAAGACATCATTCCCGATACACAGGACCAGAAAAAGGAATACGCCAGGCATGCAGTCCCAAGTGAGAAACTGTGGCTGAGCGAGGAACTGTACTGGTGGGGGGAGTTACACACTGATGAAGTCACAGTTTCATCGAAATAAAATATCAGATACAGTCCCACAGATGTAATTTTTCACAGAATCTAGAGATGGAGTTGATCCCTTCACTTTATAGATAAGGAAACTGAGACCTAGACAGGTGAAATGACTTGTCCAAGGTTACATAGATAGCAAATAGATGAGCTGAATTCAGGTCTTATAACTCCAAAGCCAATATTTTTTATAATGACACCATGTTGCCTCCATACCCTCCACTTGATGCAGAGTAAAGAGAGCAGGGAAAAAGAAAAAGTAAGGCTCACTGACTTCTTTCCAATTTTCCTCCTGACCTAGCTGCTCTGCCTCCTGTGTTATCTCAGTTGCTTTTTCTGTCTCTACATGGTGCTTGAGCTTCCCAGATCTGTGTCAGTATTATTGGTTCTTCATAGTCAATCAATTAAGCAATCAATCAACAAGCATTTATTATACATCTACTCTGTGAAGACCCATGATGAAGCATACTACCCACTTCCTGACAGGGTGAAGATTGAGACATTTTGGGGACATAGCTAATGCATAAATTAGTTTCACTTGAGTATGCATATTTATTACAAGGATTTGGGTTGTTTTATTTTTCAGTGGTAAGGAGGAAAGTGTGAGGAATAGAAAATAGACTTTTGTTCATTGAAAAAAATTATTTTTTTAAGTATTTATTCTGTTCTAGGCACTGTCCTAGGTGCTAAAGATAAACACACATACATACACACACACACACACACACACATCAATGTTAAAGTCCTTGCTCTCGAGAGAGCAACATAGACACATATCAATAATATGATATGGTGAAACAATATATACAAATGTCAATAGAACATATACAAAAGTAAATACAAGCAAACTGAGGGTGGGGGAGAAGGCACTAACAACTAGGGGGATCAGGAAAGGCCTCATTGGAAACGTCAGAGCTTAAACTGAGCTTTGAAAGAGACCAGGGATTCTATGAAGCAGAGGAGAGGAAAGAATGCATTCCAGGCATATGGGACAACCATCACAAAGATAAGTTCTTGCCACAATTTTCATTTTGGGATCGGTCCAGGCCAACCATTTTTCATTTCCCTCTGTTTCTGATTCCTTTGAACTTCACCACTGTGACTCAACTGGCTCCTCACCCCTGAACATCCCTGCACCATGTCAGCCTACTTCTTCCATTAGTAGCGAGAAGAGAATTGTCTTTCACTTTGAGAGAGAGACCCAGGCCAGCCATGCTTCATTCCCCTTTGGTCTGTGTTCCAGATTTGGTCACCATGACTCCACAAGTGCCTCTTCCCTCCTCAGCACCACCTTTCCACTTCCTTTTATGTGTTGTCTTCCTCCTTCAGAATGTAAGCTCACTGAGGGCAGAGACTATCTTTCTTTTGGTTCGTATTTGTATCTCCAACTCTTAGCACAGTGCCTGGCACAAGATAAGCTTATAATAAATATTTATTGCCTACCTGTCAAAGGCACAAAGATGGGAAATGAAGTGTCGTGCATGAGGCAAGAAGGCCAGTTTAGCTAGAGGGTAGAGTTTATGAAGAATGAGAGATAAGAAGGCTGGAAAGGTGGCTGGGTTATGAAGGACTTTAAATTTGGGGGAGAGAAGCATCAGCTCCTTCCTCTGGGACAGGACAAGGTCTAAAGTTCATGGTGATGGAAAGGAATCTCATTAACCTATGAAGTGTCCCATATCACCAACAACCTATTCTGCATTTACACCTTTATGTCCCAAAGGCAAATTAAAGTCAGCATGTCCAAAAGAAAACTTAATATCTTCCCCTAAAAACCACTTTTTCTGGACATCCCTAATTTGGTTGAGGAAATCCTACAATCATCCCTGACTCTTCATTCTCCCTTAATCACCCCCCTTCACATACACCCAGTCAGTACCAGGTCCTATCAGTTCTGTATCCCTATCTCTCACTTCCACTCCCCTCCTCCTATTCACACGGCCACAACCCTAGTTCAGATCCTCCATTGCCTTCCACCTGGACTGTCTCAGTAGATTCCTAATTGGTTTCCCTGATTCTAGTTTCTCCCCCTCTCCAAATCATCTTCCACCCAGCTGCCAAAATGATATTCCTAAAGCACAGGTCTGTCCACATCACTGCTACTCAAGAAACTTCACTGGCACCCTTTCAAATACAAACATCTCCTTTGGCATTTAGAACCCTTCATGGCCATGTTTCACAGCATCTTTCCAGCTGAATCTCACATTACTCCCTCTCATGCACTCTACAATCCAGTCATATTAGGCTACTTGCTCTTCCATGTTCATGGATATTCCATCTCTAGACTCAGTACCTTTGCACTGGCCATTCTCCATGCCAGAATGTGCTGTCTTCTCATCCTCTTCCTTCTAGAAGCCCTGTCTTCCTTCAAAGGACAGCTTAAGGACTACCTTCTACAGGAGCCTTTTCCTGATCCCTCCAGTTGTTAGAGTTTCCCTATATATACCCTTCTATCAGAATTACTTTATTACATATACACCTGAAACATATTTTGTATGTTCTTATCTAGGCACAAGTTGTCTCCTTGAAGGACATCCTTGAGGGAAGGGGCTACTTTTATTGTATTCCTAGTACCTAACACATAGTAGGCTCTCAAGAAGTGCTTATGTAGTATAATTGAGCTACCACATGATATTAGAAGCTCCCATCTAATTTGTCATCTACATTTGCCCCTTGAGGTCCTTTTCATGTAATCTTTAGTGCTTCCCCAGATCCCTCCTTTATATACTATATATTTAGGGATTTAGGCCCCTCATGTGTTTGCATGAAGTTTTGTTGTATTTTTTTTCCAGCTGATATCACTAAAGTACTTTTCTACTTTCAAGTTTTGGAGAAATTCCTAATCCATCCAAAATTCCCTTCAGAGTGATATAGTAGAAGAAGAAATGGATTGGAAGTCAGAATACTAGGGTTTTAGTTCTGCTTCTGACATCAAATCAGTGTGTGATTCTGGTCATCATGGTCTTTCCATCTGTTTAATGGGACTGTTGGACTAAATCACCCATAAGTTCAGTGCCTGACACATAGTAGGCCTTCATAAATGCTTGTTGATTGATATTGATCTGACAAGAACTACAGAGGGGCCTGAGTGTTGTATTACCAAGCTGTCTGGGGGAGATGTATATAGTCTCACCCCATTTAAGTCACATCCAACTTCCTGAATGAGATAGGTCTTTGAGGAACATTTTGAGTAAGGTAGAATATGGCAGATGGCTTATTAAATGGAAAGCTGAAAGTTGAAATATTACTTAGACTCATAACACATGGTCATAGGATATAAAGCTGAGAAGGACCTTAGAGATCAAGTTGATTCATTTCATTTTACAGCTAAGAAAAATGAGACCCAGAGAGGAAGAGTAAGCCTGTTTGTGGCCACACAGAAAATATGAAGCATCAGAACTACAATTCCAAAGCCAGGCTTCTTGACTGCAAATCCAACCTTCTATCCACTATAGCACACTATTTCTGGAAGAAACCATGGAGGCAAGAGCACTTCTCCCTCCCGCAAAAGAAAAGAAACAAAAAGAAGTGAATGGTTTACTTGACTTAAAGGAAGGAAGCAGGTACAGATTAAGGAAAGATGAGGAGAGCCACACATCACAGAGAAAGCAAGGAAGGCTGAATCCATTAAGGAATCAGAGTGGTGAATAAAGGCTGTTATCCTTACATTGCTACCACCAGTTAACAGGAGGAAAGGACCAGAAGGAATCAGGGAAGCAGTAGAGGGATCAATTACAATAGTCCAAGGAAGGGAGGACTACAAATTTCGAGCAGCATTCAGGCAATGGGGAAGGATCTCTGGAGAAGCTGGCAAAGAGAAAACTGAAATCATGCCAGTTCAGATATGGTAGTCCATATATTTGAGCTCATCAGCAGAAACCACACCATTCTCCAAGAGATAAGCCTTTCTGCACATTGACAGAGAGGATCTGCCTGACTGCCAAGAAAAGTTTGAATTGGGGCTTTAAAAAATACAATGAAGCATGTGTTTTTATTAAGTTTCTAAATACTTTCATCAAAATTTATTTCCCAAACTCAGTACTTTATTAATTTTATTATATTTATCAGTCTTTTCACAAAATATAGGTGCTTTATAAATTAACCTAATTGTTTTTAACTCATTAAGGATTTGTTGTTGTTATTGTTTTGAAATTAAACATTTTGGGGTTTTTTTTAAAGTAAATCCTGAATCAAATTTGCCCTAATTCATCAGTCTATATTTGGACCATTTTCTGTTCTTCTAAACATATTCCTAGAGCTACTCCACCTTGCTTAAAAATGATAGAAAGTATGTTTTCCTTTGCTGAACCTCAGTTTTCTCATCCAAAGAATGAGGGGATTAAACAACATATTCTCTGAGGCTTTGTGAGTTCTAATATTCTGTGATACAAGGAAGGGACTCCTCAGGGAGGGTTCCATGGAGCAGATGGCAGTTGACCTGAAAAGAGAAGACTTTTAATAGGCAGAAATAAGGAAAGAGTACATGCCAGACATAGGGGTCACAAATGCACAAAGGCAGGAGAGATCAAGATACGAATGACAAGCAATAAGGGCAGTCCAGTTTGGCTAAATTGTAGAATGTGTGAATGGAAGTAGTATGGTAGGGGAAGTCATATGGGGGAGGTCAGAGGCTAGGTGCCAGGTGGAGGTGTTTGTATTTTATACTATAAGCCAAAGAAGCAGTGTAAGCTTCATAGAATTCACAGCAAGGGAAAGATTATTGTGTGCTGGGGTTTATAAGCCAACACTCCCATTGGGAGAGGTTGGCCTTGAAGAATCGGGAAGACTTGGACCAGAGAAGAAGAACAGGAGAGGGCTCTAATACTTGACCCGTGACATTCCAAATGTCTATCAATTTTTGAGGGGAAGATTTACATGGAATATGGAAGAATGCCCACCTCTAAGTCTCACGCTCTCCAGTGGGGCTTCCTAAAGACCAAGGAGAGGAGGGAAAATCAGAATTTGACTTCAGACTATCCCAAATACCAGCCAGCTTTGGTTGTTGCTCATTCTTCATTTTGAAGAAGGCCAATGACATCACAAGTGATGTCTTGACTTGCACATTAATTGGATTTAAGTGAGGCAAAGTTACTCAAGCTGTCAGCCTCACTGTTTTGTCCTGAGTCATAGAAGTCCAGTGGCAAGACCAAAGTCAAGATGACTGGTGATGGTCCAGGATACAGTGGATGACCTTGATGTCTTCAGTGTCCAACTAAAGTCTAAGCATTCCATAGGACCTACTTCAGCTGTCTTTATGGCCATCTGGAAGAAATTCTTCTCATCCACCCATTCCACCAGGGAAAGCCTTCATGTACTTGGGGTAGATACCCCCTTAACTCACAGGCCCATTTGAGATTTCCAGGTTTCTACCTACCAAGATGGGTGGAGCATATAAGGTATTTATGGAGGACTAGGACATCTGGTGCGAGGGCTGCTGAGCCCTTTGCAGGGTTGCTCATCCACCATTGGTATCCACCTTCAATCAACTCTCATCTGTGGCTTCAAGAAGCTATATCATGAAGGCGAAGCCAAGATGGCGGAGTAGAAAGACGCACATACACATAGCTCCGAACCCACAACCCACAGAACGGCTACAGGGGACCAACTCATGGTGAATTCTGCACCCAAAGGCCACAGAATATTGGAGCGAGGGAGATTTCTGTTCTGGAGAGACCTGCAAACCTCTCGCGGGGGGTCCTTCGCGCTACGGACTGGGCGCCGGGACTGGGAGCAGAGGGCAGCCCTGCAGCAGCCGCGGCACCGAGAGGAAAAGATCCGAGCAGGCTTCGGGGACGGGATCTCCAGCAGCCACGTGGGTCCCTCCACCCACAGAGGGACCTGCAAACCTCTCGCAAAAGGTCCGTCGCGCTGCAGAGGCGGAGCCCAGACCAGCCCAGACCTGCTGCAGCCACAGCACCAAGAGAAACAGACCCGAGCAGGCTTCAGGGACGGGATCTCCAGTGGCCGCACAAGTCCTTCCGCCTACAGGTGACGGGGGTCGGTGAGAGAATCTCTTTGGCGGGTCGAGAGGGGAGTGGGGTGCCCCCATGATTCGGGCCCCCCCCGGGAAGTAGAAGCTGAGAGGCGGCTGCAGACAGGGGCTCCCCAAGCGGGCGGGAGCCTGGATCCATTGTGGAAGGTCTGTGCATAAACCCCCTGAGGGAACTGAGCCTGAGAGGCGGCCCTGCCCGGACCTGACCACCTGAACTTAATTCTCACACTGAGTAGCAGCCCTGCCCCCGCCAAAAGCCCTAAGGTGGGAAGCAGCATTTGAATCTCAGTCCCCAAACACTGGCTGGGAGGACCAGGAGGCGAGGTGGGTGTGAGGAGAATATTCAGAGGTCAAGTCACTGGCTGGGGAGAATGCCCAGAAAAGGGAAAAGAAATAAAACTATTGAAGGCTACTTTCTTGGAGAACAGACATTTCCTCCCTTCCTTTCTGATGAGGAAGAACAATGCTTACCATCAGGCAAAGACACAGAAATCAAGGCTTCTGTGTCCCAGCCCACCCAATGGGCTCAGGCCATGGAAGAGCTCAAAAAGAATCTTGAAAATCAAGTTAGAGAGGTGGAGGAAAAACTGGGAAGAGAAATGAGAGGGATGAAAGAAAAGCATGAAAAGCAGATCAGCTCCCTGCTAAAGGAGAACCAAAAAAATGCTGAAGAAATTAACACCTTGAAAACTAGCCTAACTCAATTGGGAAAAGAGGTTCAAAAAGCCAATGAAGAGAAGAATGCTTTCAAAAGCAGAATTAGCCAAATGGAAAAGGAGATTCAAAAGCTCACTGAAGAAAATAGTTCTTTCAAAACTAGAATGGCACAGATGGAGGCTAAGGACTTTGTGAGAAAGCAAGATATCACAGAACATAGCGAGAAGATTGGAAAAATGGAAGATAATGTGAAATATCTCATTGGAAAAACAACTGACCTGGAAAATAGATTCAGGAGAGACAATGTAAAAATTTTGGGACTACCTGAAAACCATGATCAAAAGAAGAGCCTAGACATCATCTTCCATGAAATTATCAAGGAAAACTGCCCTGAGATTCTAGAACCAGAGGGCAAAATAAATATTCAAGGAATCCACAGAGCACTGCCTGAAAGAGATCCAAAAAGAGAAACTCCTAGGAACATTGTGGCCAAATTCCAGAATTCCCAGGTGAAAGAGAAAATATTGCAAGCAGCTAGAAAGAAACAATTCAAGTATTGTGGAAATACAATCAGGATAACACAAGATCTAGCAGCCTCTACATTAAGGGATCGAAGGGAATGGAACAGGATATTCCAGAAGTCAAAGGAACTAGGACTAAAACCAAGAATCACCTACCCAGCAAAACTGAGTATAATACTTCAGGAGAAAAAATGGTCTTTCAATGAAATAGAGGATTTTCAAATTTTCTTGATGAAAAGACCAGAGCTGAAAAGAAAATTTGACTTTCAAACACAAGAATGAAGAGAACCATGAAAAGGTGAACAGCAAAGAGAAGTCATAAGGGACTTACTAAAGTTGAACTGTTTACATTCCTACATGGAAAGACAATATTTGTAACTCTTGAAATATTTCAGTATCTGGGTACTGGGTGGGAGTATACACACACACATGCACACACGCACACATACATAGAGACAGAGCGCACAGAGTGAATTGAAGAGGATGGGATCATATCTTAAAAAAAAAAATGAAATCAAGCAATGAGAGAGAAATATTGGGAGGAGAAAGGGAGAAGTTGAATGGGGCAAATTATCTCTCATAAAAGAGGCAAGCAAAAGACTCATTAGTGGAGGGATAAAGAGGGGAGGTGAGAGAAAAACATGAGGTCTACTCTCATCACATTCCACTAAAGGAAAGAATAAAATGCACACTCATTTTGATAGGAAAACCTATCTCACAATACAGGAGAGTGGGGGACAAGGGCACAAGCAGGGTGGGGGGGATGATAGAGGAGAGGGCATGGGGAGGAGAATACAATCCGAGGTCGACACTCATGGGGAGGGAAAGGATCATTAGAGAATAGAAGTAATGGGGGACAGGATAGGATGGAGGGAAATATAGTTAGTCCTATACAACACAACTATTATGGAAATCATTTGCAAAACTACACAGATTTGGACTATATTGAATTGCTTGCCTTCCAAAGGGAAGGGGTGGAGAGGGAGGGAGCTAAAGAAGTTGGAACTCAAAGTGTTAGGATCAGCTGTAATGTTCTTACCACTAGGAAATAAGAAATACAGGTTAAGGGGTAAAGAAAGCTATCTGGCCCTACAGGACAAAAGAGAAGACGGAGACAAGGGCAGAGAGGGAGGATAGAAGAGAGAGCAGATTGGTTACAGGGGCAATTACAATGCTTGGGTTTGGGGGGGGAGGGGATAAAAGGGGAGAAAATTTGTAACCCAAAATTTTGTGAAAATAAATGTTAAAAGTTAAATAAAAAAAAATAAAAAATAAAAAAAAGAAGCTATATCATGTGCAGTGGCTACACCCTGGTAAACTAGTTTTGTTATTTCCAGTTTAAGAGATGTATTTGGAGGAAAACCAGAGAGTAATGGGGCTTATTTATTAATTTACTTCACAGTATTAAGTTCTCTGAATATGAAAGATAATATTCAAGTTATTCATTGGAAGTACGATGAAAAAGGAAAACAGCACTGGATTTAGAATCAGTAAAGCCAGGTTTGTATTCACTTCTACTAACAATGTCTGTGTGACTGTGAACAATTCACATAATCTCTCAGGTCCTCAGTTTCCTCATTTGCAGAATGAGGAGGGTTGAGCTATATGAGCTAAGACCCTGTCCAACTATAAATCCTATGACTTTCTCCAGACTGGAAATTCAATCTATATTCCTTCAACCAGTTATTTGTCAATCCAGTTTGACTATTAATCCAATGGAAGAATCTCAGAGCACTGCAATACCTGACCCAGAGCAAAGTCTAGTTGTTCCCAGAGGGTAATAAACTGATCAAGACCAGTAACATAGTTCTAATATATCTGTTGCTGAGGGGGGCAGGGAAGAGAGGGGGACACACGTGTTAAAACTATAGACAAGATGTGAGAAAAGAGATGACATCTCAGACCTTAACTAGTCACAAGACTTTGTTTGTTCTGCTACAAAGATAGGATGACTGACAGAAAGGCTTTGACATCTCCCTCCCTAGACAGCTTCAGGAAGAAAATGGATGACCACCTGTCCCTACATAGTTAAGATATTTATCTGCCTGGAGGCAATGGAGCTGGTTCTGCCTGTTGATCAATTTCTAGAGGTTCCCTCAAGGTCTAGAATTCTAGTTCCAGGAAGTGGGTTATTCTGACTCTCTAGACCTTTGTTTTCCCACTTATGAAACAGGGAGAATGTCTTTTTTTATGTTTTTTTTATTTGATTCATAATGTGTGTGTGTGTCAGGCATGTTCTTACTCTGAAGCTTCTTTTTGATCACAAATTTCTGCATGTGTTTTAGAGAAATAATGGAAAACCAACCACAGGTAACCACCAGGTCCCAGCAAAAAAAAAAAAAACAAACCTACTGAGAATGAGCAAAACAGTAACTGAGACTCAGGAGGAGTAGTTTCTTAGTAGTTCCTAGTTAGCATCCAGCTGGGCTTCTCTGTAAGAGTTTCCATTCTTCTCCATAAGTTATTTTAATATCATTGGTTTAGACCAGATTACTAATGTTCTTTTACTGTGTGCATACATTAGGCTTACTCCCCCTCTCCCCTCTTCCTCCCTGATATAACAAGTATTTTTCAGCCTGGCGACTGCCATTCAGGAGTAGGAACACTTAAGATTCCCCGTTTCAACCATATATGAACTTCAGTACCTACTTTTCACTTTATCTCAGCATAAAAATTTTTGTTGTTGTTGGGGAGGAAGGAATTGATTGTACAATAGAATGTCAGGTCTGAAAAGGGCCTCAGAGAATATCTTGTACAGCTTCTTCATTTTAAAGAATAGGAAACTGAAGCCCAGGTTGAGGAAGTGACTTCCCCAACCCCCACAGGGAGTTCTATCAGACCTGGAACTAGAATCTAGGCCTACTGACTCCCCAACCATAACTTCTTCCACCATCCCTGAATGTGCAGACTCATTTTGGAGTCTTTCCAAGAATGTCTCAAACTCCTATCCTAGAAAGAATTGCATCTCTAAGCCTATTATCCCAAAACACTTATCTCATGGGCAAGAAGATCTCAGGGGTACAAAAGGGTAGTGGGGCTAGGGATAGGACCTTAGCAGAATCCATCCCTCTGGCTGTAAATGTTTTTCTCTAGCAAAGACCTCTCAGGTTCCTTTGGATTGAGAAAAAGGCAACCCTAATGGTGCCTGAAGACTTGCTCCATGCCACCGGACAAGAGCAATAGACATCCATCCAAGAGCCTCAGAACAAAAATAGAACAGCAAAAAGGAGGAAGAGAAAGCAACCTCCAAATGAAACCTGAAGGAGAGTGTATTTCCATCTGCAAAGGACAGTATATCCAGTGCTCACAATGAAACATCCCTGGGATTCTGGCATTGATGAGATAACCCTCCAACTTTTGCAAAAGATACTAGAGGATATCTCTTTTTGTGTGTAACAACTCTAGAAGAAAGGTGATAGGCCAAAAAAAATCCTGTAAAACAAGGGACATAAACTTGTATTACTTAAAGCATGAGACAAAAAAAAGAATATTTAATGGTTTCAAATAATCTGTATAACCAGAGTATAACTACGAATTCTTGGAGTTTTTTTCCCCAGGATTTTAATTTAAAATTTTTTAAAATTCTGAAATATTGACAAGCATCAACAAACTTGATCGTTTCCATATACAAAGGACAGAAAAAGGTTGACTATAAAACCTCAAAACTCTGTCACATACAACTTGTAACTAGAAATTCTTCCACTAGAGCTAGACAGCTCAAAAGATGCCTTTAAATCATTTTTTTTAAAGATGGATTCAACTGCATGTGGAATGACCTCAGGGAGAAATCTTGAGCCTTGGAATACAAAGTCTTTCCGGAGAAGTCCCATCATACTTCCTCATGACAGAGAAAGATACCCTTGAAACATCTATGTGGTAGGTTCTAGTTAGGTCACTTCCAGGGAAGAGAGAAGAGTGAGGCTAGGCTGGGTCAGTCTCTTGGGATACAGCCTTGGGGTTGGAGTGGGAAGGTGATATGGAAGTCTGCCAACTGGTAGCTTCCTGTTTTGCTATTTTAACTAATTTTTCTTACTAAGTAGATACTAAGCTCAGTTCTTTCTACCTGCTGGTGAAGAACAAGCACTGTCAGCACCCTCAGTATTGGCACCCTGAGGTATAACTCTAGTCAGCCTGCCCTAGTTACAGGCTCTGGTAATTGCTTAGGATATGCTCAAAGTCTTTCCTAATCCTCTCCCAGGTGTTGATGCTGTCATCTTTCCAAATTACTTTGTATTTGATGCGTGTGTACATAATATGTCTGTTGACAATAATCCTCTAATTTTTGCTATGTGTTATAGATATAACCATATCTATAGTATACAGTACATACTTAATTCATATTTGTGCATCTGTGTGGTTTCCCCTCGTCAAAGTAAGCTCCAGGAGGTCAGGGAGTGTTTTGATTTTGTCCAGAGTCTAGCATTGGGTCTGACATAGTAAGCACTTAATACTTACTCAATGAAAAACTGAAAAACACCTCTTGCCTCAATTAATAGAAATATAGCAAAGCTGAGAATTTGAGTTAGAAGCCTGCAGGCAATCTCCCTGTATTCTGATCCAGGGGGAAATTTCACTCTCTCCTTGGTAAGGATATCCAAAGAAAGAATCCAAGTGAATTCACAGTGGAAGAGTCAAATTCTGCTGCCAATAAGCTTCCTTTAAGGGTGGGTATGGACAGTCTGACTTACTGGATGGAGAAGCAGTCTCAAATCCAAGAAGACCTAAGTTCAAGTCCTACCACTGACACTGGCTGGGGCTGAGTGACCCTGGCTAAGTCATTTAACTTCTTAGTGTCCTAGGTGGTTCTAAGTTGCCAAGAAGGTGCTGATTTGCATTGGTCAAGGGAGCAGCTTCACCTGGTTGCTCTCTATCTGAAAACACAGGTCTGCTCAATCTCCAATTCAATGGAATGTGAAGTCTCATCCTCCCTTAACACAAAGCACTTTTCAGGAACCCTTCCCTACTATCCCAGCTCATTGGCAGGAAGGATAAATACCCTGGAAAGAAACTAACCTAGAACAACAGCCTTCAGAAGGGAGGGTCTTGGTGTTCCACAGTTACTCTTCTCAGTGCCTAGAAGAGCCCAAATACCTGATGCCTGGAGAACAAAATGATTCAAGGCTAACCACAGATGCACGTTGTGATTCATTCACATTGCTACCTGGATCAACTAAAGCTCCAGAAAAAGAGTCCATGTAAGCTGCCATGAAGAAGCAGTGAGGTATGGTGGAAAGAACACTGGCTTTGGACTCAGAACACCTGAGTTCAAATCCTGGTTCGGCCACCTGTGTGACTTTGGACAAGTCACTTAACTGCCCTGGGCCTCAGTCTCCTCATCTGTAAAGAGATTGGACTAGATGACTTGCAAAGTTCTTTCCAGTTCTAAATCTGTGATCCTATGAGCTTCAAATACAGCCAGCTCTCAGATGAGAGGACAAATATCTCCTGCCCAAAGCATCAGAGGAGCACTGGGCTGAAAAACTAGAATATCCCATTCAGAGACAGAGAAATACAGACAGAGACAGACAGAGAGACAGAGACAAAGACCAAGACAGAGGGACAGACAGAAACAGAAAAAACAGGATGCCATCTCAGACCTCTTAGTTTTCTGCAGTTTTATGGATGCCTCCAATAGCATCCTCCTCCAATGCACACACAGTACCCTAGTTTCTTGAACATCATTCTGGTGAGATATGACCTAGTACAGACCCACCAAACTGGAAAGTTTTTGTAATGTGCCTGGTAATGGACTCTGTTGTCTATAGTCTGAGCATAGACTTAGCTAAGTTTACAGAAGCCACCCCTCCATCACTGAATCCCATGTCATTTTTTTTTTCCAGTTTCAGTAACCCATAAAGACCATTTTCTAAAAGGCATAGGAGGGACTGGGATCAGGCCTGGATCTGACCTTTCTGGGTGTGAAACTCTTTGACTAGTCACTTGCTCCATCAGTGCTTCATTTCTCTCATCTGTAAAATGGGAATGGTAATATTTGTAGTACCTACCTCAGAGGGTTGTGAGGAAAATAAACTTTGTAAACCTGAGAGAGCTTTATAGATATGGTTTTATTAATGTTACTCATATCAATGAAATCATGTGTCCTTGAAATCCTATATTTTTTGGCATCCATATGTCAGAGCTGAGGATAGAGGTATAAAGGGTCAAAGAAAGAGCCTTTGCCCATGGCTATTTGCCCCCTTTTACCTGCAGGTGCTCTGTCCAAAGGAATATAAATGCTGAAATGCAAGATATCTTGGGGGGTTTTTTTTAAGATAATTTGGGTTTTGAAAACTCAAATCACTCTGGCTCTCACTCTCATTGATTGGCCAACAATAGGTCCCAGTCCAAGCCTCATCTAGTGTTTGGGCTCTGATGTTCAGAATGAGTGTCAATAGCAATTGTTTCTGTTTTAGTCAGAAAACCTGAGGGTCTTCCTCTCCCAGGTTGATTTTTTTTTTTTTTTTTGCCTAGGTAAAAGAGGTCATTCTTTGCCTCATTTATTCTTACTTAGCCTTAATCACTGATTGGGCATTGCCTCAGACAAACTGAGGTCTGGCAAAAACCTTAGCTTAAAAAGGCCAAGGTCCCCCACTGCATCCTGGGCCATTTCCAGTCATCCTGATCTATGTTTCACCCCTGGACCCAGATGGCTCTGGAGGAGAAAGTGAGGCTGGTGACTTTGCAAAGCCCTTCCTCACTTAAATCCAATTCACTTGCAAATAGTGGCATCACCTTCCTGAAGTCATAAGCCTCTTTCAGAACAAAGGAGGAACAGCTGGCAATGCAACAGTAAATGTATCATCAAATAAACCATGGGAGTGCAAAATCCCAGAATGGGCCAATAGGAGTTCTCTGGCCAACAAAGTGAAGTTGTGACCCTCTGGGCCTCAGGTTCCTCATCTGCAAAATAAAAATAATGATATCAATATTACCTGTTTTCACAGGGTTCTTGTTAAGATCAAATGAGAAAATACTTTGAGTCTCATAATGACGCAGTATGGCAAGCGTGTTTGGGCTTGGAGTCAGAAGACCTGGGCTCAGTCCTAACTCCAATCCATCCCAACTATGTAAAATGTAAGGTCTTTGAGAGCAGGAACCGTTTCATTTTTGTCTTTGTAAGTACAGAGACTAGCACCAGGCACCGTGCCTTTGCATGTTTTATTTTTATCTGCACCTGTAATTTCATCTGTGGAGGGAGCTCCAGTGAGGCAGCACCAATGAGAATGTCAATTGTTTTGCAACCCATCATTTTGGAGAGTTGCTGAGGGCACTGAGAGCCAGCGATCCTCTGTGATCCTGACCAACGTTGCCCCTCTGTCTCTTACCTCTGCTGCCTTACATGTAGGAGGTGCCTGACTTGCTGAATTAAATTGGACAAGTTATTTAACCTTTCAACTCTGGTGTCTTCATCTATAAACTGGGGACAATCATACCTACTGAAGGCTGTTGGGAGGGAAGCATTTTTCAAACCTCTCAGTGTCATGTACATAGGATTTTTTATAGCTCTGTTGCTCCCACAGAGCTCTAAGGAGGGCCCTACCTTCTAAGGAGGGTCGGTTCACTTCTAGAGGTGCAAGGTGAAAAGTAGGACAGGATCCTAAGAAGACTGTGATTCAGGAAGGAGGTGTTCAGAGGATCACAGTTCGGACCTGGAGGGAATCTTGGAGGGCATCCAGGACAATCCCCTCATTTTAGAGACAAAGAAACTGAGTTTAGGTGACTTGCTTAAAGGTAAAACATACAGGAAAGAACAGCCAAGATTCAAACTCAGGTTATATGACTGATCCTATGAACTGTGTATGGAGAAAGGTAGGAAGAAATCCTGGATAGTCTAATGGCAAAACAGACAAGACGCTCCCTCTAAAGAGTTCCTGTGTAAAATTCAGGAAGGATGAGGATGGAGATGACCAGGACTTCCCCTCTTAGGCTGTCTTATTATCTCCTGGAAATGATTTGGGCAGAATCTCATCCACTCCAAAGAGGAACAAAGGCAGCATGGAATGGACCAGGTTCAGGGACACCTACACAGCTTCCAGAGGCAGACAGACCTTCCACCAAGGAAGACAAGAAAACAACAGTGTAGTTTCACCCAAGCTTCCCTGGGCGGGGAAGAAGGTAACAGGGCACGTATCCTGACTCCTGATTACCCAATCAGGGCCAGCTCCCGAATTGTGGGAAGAGGACACAGCTAGGGCTTCCTGCTCCCACCTCCTCCCCACCCCAGTCCTCTATTTGCCAGCATCCATGCGACCTGAACAGGGGGACATGAGGCATAATCACAGCCATCTATTAATTTAGACTAATTTCCTGCAGTTCTATGCTAAGTTTCCCAACAGATTCAGAACTTAAAGGTTAAAACATAACCTTGTCTCAGCAGCTCTCAGAGAGCTCTACATGCAAATGCCTACCTACAGCTAGTTCCTGGTAATTATATGCATTTCCAAACAGCCAATCAGCTGTCAGGCTGACAGATACTGATCTTTTCGTTTTATTTTTAGCTCTGTGCTTCCCCCTCTAGATGCAAAAAAAAATTCTGTTTGTTCTGTTTGCTGCAGCAGCCTTTTCCCCCTAGCACTCCAACAAGCTCTTATCTTCCCGAGGCTGCAGCAGGGAGAGGACAGAGCGGCAGACTGACTTCCTAGCCCCCGGATTCCTTCACTGCTCCCCATGCAAGGCAGAAAAAAAAAATCTATGCTTCCCCCTAAGAGGCTGGAAGACAAACCCCCCCCGCCCTTTATTTATTGGTGCCCTGGGTGTTCGCTAATCTCTGGGAAAGGTCTGGGTGGAGAAGACAGGCACAGAGAGCTGCATCTGAGAGCCCTTTAAATTTTCAAACCCAGCCGGAAGGCAGAGAGGAACTTCCAAACATCTTCAGTGGCACATACTTTGGGAGGGTCTGTACCTGGGTTTGAAGGCTGTGTACACCCATGGGCAAGGGACAACGGAAGAAGAAAGCAACTTAGCTTCTAACATTTTTCCTTCCCCCTCCAATGGAAGGAGGCAAGAGGAGCACTCCAATAGCTTGGTGGAGTTTTTAAAGTTTAACTCCCAAGAGACACAGCCAATCTCATGATACATTTCCAGTCAGTCTGGAGGACTAGTGTCCACAGTGTACATGCAAAAAAAAAAGGCAGTGGGAGTCCCCCAGCAAGGCTGTGCCTCTGAAGACTGGGCAACAGTTGTCAATACTTGGGGCACTGGAGAAATGGAGAGAGAGGCTCTAAATTGCTGGAGCTCTGTATTTCTCTGTAGCTACAAAGTGTGGTAGGATGCACACCACCTCAGAGAATATGCTAGGGAAAAGAAGACTCTCCAAAAGATGAGGAAGGAAGAGCAGGGTGGACAGAGAGAGTAGGAAACTTACAGAACATGTAGTAATTGTGTAACCAGAGGAAAGCCGCTTAATCTCTCTGAGCCTCAGTTTACTTCTTTGTCAAATAGAGATAATAATATAATACACCACAGTGTTATGAAGCAAGTGCTCTGTAAACTTGAAAGTGGGGTATAAATTTAAGCTCTTGTTACAGTCCATGATTATATGATTCTAAAGTGGGAGAATCAGGAAGGAGGAAAAGAGATGAGCAGGAGAAAAAAAGACAAGAATGAGAAACTCAGAGGAGAAGCATTGGTCTTCCACAACCCCAGAAGCTGTATCAACATGATGCCAACAACCTGTTGAAAAGTGGAATTTTAGCCAAATTATTGTATTGATCCAAATATAAGCAGCACCTTCCCTCTAAAACTGGCTTATACAAAACTTGAGTACAGCCTATAATCAGTGCTGTTTTTCAGTGTATGTGCTTGCTTGAGTTCTTTTCCCCTTTCAAAGAGATCTGACTAATACAGTAATTGGAAATCCTGTCTATACAACACCAAAACACAATGTTAGTGATTTTTTTTTCTTTCCCTGAATTGATGGGTTGTTTTGGTGTCTTTGTTGTGATAGGAAGAGGTTCTCTCTAAAACCAGAACTTATGTTACTGGTTCCTTGGAGACCAATTTTATTTTTTCCAAGTGCTGTCATTCACATATAATCATGTACATTTCCTTAAGGTTTGCAAGGTGCTTTCTTTACAACAACTCTGTGAGATGGATGGTGACAGCATTCCAATAACCATTTTACAGATGAAGAAACTGAAACTCAGAGCAGTGTGGTCACACAAGGAGAAAGTGTCAGAGCCAAATTTTGAGCATGAGCCTCTCATGTCTCAACTCTGCTCCCACTCAGGAAGATGTTAAAGGTCTTCTATATGCTTAGAGTCGTTTACCAATAATGGGGATGATTTGTGCCGATCTGTCAACTATTTCCCACTTGTGACCAAAGATACAAGTTTTTGAAATGGCTGGTTTTGGTCAGAGGTACTGTCTATGCACAAAGACCAGAGCAAAACTAACTGGCCCAGCTAGCAATCAAATCTATGATGCTGGAACTTTATTAGCACACTATTATTAAGATAATAGTTTATACTCCTGATACGTTACAAAGCATCTTTCTCTCAATAGGTCTATGAGATAATTGTTGTAAATATTATTATTCCCATTTTACAGATGAGGAAACAGAGACTCAGGGAAGTTAAGTGACAGGCCCACAATGGCACGGATGGCAAGGGTCAAAATCTCAAACCAAAGTCTTTTGACTCCAGATCCAAGGCTCTTTTCACCTTTTCCTTTTCCAACTCCCTGATACTACCAACCAGAGACAGAGAACAATTTGCTTCCTAAAATCATCATGTCATAAGAAAATTGATATTATAGGTTGACAGAGAACAAACCCAGCCCACACAAGCCCACGCCCTGCCCCAAGCACATCAAATTGTACGTCAAATGTATGGGTTCCTTTTTATCTTCTCCCAGTACCCAGTGGAAGAAGGGAACCTGGTGTGAAGTGGGAGAGAGGACAATCACATTAGCCAGCTCTGAGAAGAACCTAGAGAGCAGGAAAATGTATATCATGGGAAATTTTTCATGGAGAAAATTCTCTCGTTTCTCTCTCTCTTTTTCTCTGTTCTCTCCTCTCCTTTCTTCTTCTTCTTCTTCTTCTTCTTCTTCTTCTTCTTCTTCTTCTTCTTCTTCTTCTCTCTCTCTCTCTCTCTCTCTCTCTCTCTCTCTCTCTCTCTCTGTCTCTCATCTATCTATCTATCTATCTTTCTATTATCTATCTCCCATCTGTCTTTTTCCTTTGCCTTCACTCCGGTTTGGGTCTCCCTTATGTTTCACTCTATTAACTTTCTAGGTAGTCTCCTTGCCTCCTCTTTTCCAATTCATTCTTCACACTACTGCCAAAATAATCTTCCTAATGAGAGATATTTAGTTTGACATATCCAATCAGTCAAGCAGCCTCTGAGGCTGGAAGAACTGGGTTCAAATGCAGCCTCTCACACATACTGGCTATGTGACCCAGGATAAGTCGTAATTTCTTGATACCTCCAGACAATCTTTTATGGTTCTAAGCTTCAGAGAAGCCATCCATCTGCATGGGTAAAGGGAGTTTCCTCACTAGGCATTCCCTATGCCAGTGAAATCACAGATCCTATCCAAAACCACAATGCAGATCTGAGCATATCCTGCCTCCCACCCCCCAAAAAAACCTTTTCATGATTCCATCTTGACTAGAGGATCAAATACAAGCAACTTACCCTGGCATGAAGACTTTCCTGGTCTCCTCTAATGCAACTGCCTTCCCTTGGAGATGAATTTATCTTGTATGTATCCTATCTGTGCAGAGTTGTTTTCATATCGCCTCCTTTGTTAGACTATAAGGTCCTTGAGGGAAAGGACTGGCTTTTGTCTTTCTTTGCATTCTCAACTCTCAGCACATTGCCTGGCACACAGTAGGGGCTTAATAAATGCTTGTTATTTCACAGCCTCTTTTTTTGCCATTTTTTTTTTTACATTATTCTAATCTAGATAGCAAACTTTCTAGCTAAACTGGACTATTAACTGCTGCTCCTCAGTCTCTTCCTACCCTCTCCCAATTACATGCGCCAAACTAGGATTATACTCCATTCACATTCCAACTATGTAAAAAAAAAATCAATAAATTAACAAGTATTTATTAAGTACTTACCTGGGGCAAGTGCTGTGGCAGGTGCAGAGGAAGTAAAGGTGAAAATTAAATGGTCCTGCCCTCAGGGATTTTACTTTCTTCCAGGGGAAACAACACATAAAGATATAACAAGACACAAAACAAATTCACAGTAATTTCAAGGCAGGAGCACCATTAGGAAGGAGATCAGGAAGGCTCCAAGAAGGATCATAGATTTCGAGCCAGAAAGGACCTTAGAAGCCAACAGGATCCACCTCTTCATTTTACAGAAAAAACTGGAGGCTCAGGGAAGTTAAGTAACTTGCCTGGTATCACACAGGGAATAAGTGAGAGTGGTTTGTAAACTGTTTGATTGTAAAGCCAGGACTCCTTCCACTGTGCCATCCTACTGATCTGAACTTTGAAGGGAGTGATTCTTCTTTTCCTTTAAAACCCTGCTTAAAGCACCACCTCTGTTCGTTAAACTTTTCCAGATGTCAGTCCCACACCTTCAGAATTTCTGAGCGTATTTTACCTAGGCTCCCTGTACCCCTGTCATATTTTACCTTGTACCACATTTATTTGAGTAGATGTCTTAACCTACATACATTATGACTTGAGTTCCCTGGACCAATGATTATATTGTTTCTCATCTTTCTATGCCCAGGCCTTTGCACATAGTAGGTATTTAATATATATTTACCAAGAAGAAATTATTGCTGCATTCAAAAGTGATGCCTATTTTTACTTCAATTCTAATACCTGATGAGATGTCAGAGAGAGCTATCCCAAAGCACAAAGCCATGAAACAGATGCCCTGAAATTGAGGAAAACTCTGGGAATTTGAATACCAATGGACTGAACTTGGTGCAATAGATGTGTCTGAACAATTACATTTCAAATATTTCTTTTTAAACTATAGAATCATATGTCCAAGGCCTTAAGGGATCTCCCTAGTTCAAGGAATCCAACGGTGGGTCTTTTCTTAAAAGCAAATAATTACCCTCTAATTTATCTGTTTTCTAAATCCCCAATTTTTGTATATCAGATCATTCTTTACAAACATCTCCAGTGCCTTCCTTTTGCCTCTAGGATCAGATTCAGACTCCACTGATATTTAAAGTCTTTCACAATCGGGCCCCAGCCTATCTTTCCAGAATTATTACCCATTGATCTCTACACACTCAATGATTCGGGCAAAGTGACCTACTCATCATTTCTTACTCACACACAACATTCAGTGTCCTGTCTCCTTACCTTGCCTCTGCATTAGTTGTCTCCGTCAAATAAAACGCTGTCCTTCATTTCCAACTTGCCAAAACTCAATATAAGCACTGCCTTTGAGACAGAGCCTTTCCTGGTCCCCTTTCCTGGCCACTAGGGCCTATCCTACCCTGAAATTACCTTTTACTTACTTTGATCAATTCCGTACCTATTTATCTGTGTATTTATCATTTCCCCATGGAATGAGAGCCCCTTGAGGACAGTCAATCAATCAGCAAGCATTTATTAAGTACCTACTCTGTCCCTATACTGTGCTAGGCACTGGAGATACACACTGGAGAAACAAAACAGGAAACAATCCCCCTGCCTTCAAGGAACTTAGGATCATTCTACTGAGAGAGAAAATGTGTCCATATATTAAGTAAATACAGAATAAGTAAAGAAAATAAATAAAAATACAAGGTAGCCGGGAAGGGAGAACGTTAGCAGTTGAGGGAATTAGAAAAGGCATCCTATAGAGAAAGTGATACTTTTTGGAGGAAATGAAGGTAAAGGGAAACTAAATAGAGGGCAGGATTGAATGAATTCTAGGTATGGGAGATGGCCAGCACAAAGGTGTAGAGACAAGAGGTGGAATGTCATGTGTGAGAAACAAATAAAAGTTCACTTTGGCTGAACCATAGAATGTGGGAAGGAAAGCAACGTAAAATGAAAACTAGATTGGGGTGAAATTGTAAAAGGGCCTTAAAAGCTAAACAGAGAAATTTTATATTCTATCCCAGAAGCAATGGTAATTTTATTGAGTAGAGGGATGACATAATCAGATCTGTACTTAAGGAAAATCTCTTCAGCAGCTATGTGAAAGATAGATTAGAATGCAGAAAGATTTGAGGCAGAGAGAACAACTAGGAGTTGGTAATAGTCCCGTGAGATGGTGGTGAGGATCCGAAGTTAGGGGATGGCCTGTGTGAGGGGATAAGCTATGAGAGATGTCATGGAGGGAAAGGTGACAATATCTGGCAACTTATTTTATATGGAGGGAGAGGGAGAGGAAGGAGTTGAGAATGACATTGAGGTCACAAAGTTATGCAATTGGGAAACTGAAACGATAATGATGTCCTTCACAGATATAAAGAAGTTTAATAAAGAATTAGTTTGGAAGGAAAAGATTCTGTTTCAGATGTATTGAGTTTGGGAGACCTCTAGGACATCTAGATTGAAATATCCACTGCATACTGTAGTTAGGGTTGCAGAGCTCAAGAGAGAGAGATTAGGGTTGGATATATAGCTCTGTGAGTCATCTGCATAGAGATGATAATTAAACTCAAGATAGCTGATAAGAGCAGAGATAGAGAGAGAGAATAAAGAGGAGAGACCCAGATAGAGCCCTGGGGTACACTCACAGTTTGGAATGTAATATGGATAATAAGCTAGGAAAGAAGACTGAGAAACAGAGGTTGGACAGGTAGGAGGAAAATCAGAAGAAAGGGTTACAAAAGCCCACAGAGGAGAGAATATCCGTAGAAGAGAACCACCAAAACTGGTAAATGCAGCAGAAAGGTTGAGAAGAATGAGAACTGGGAGAGAAAAAAAAGACCATCATATTTGGCAATTAAGAAATCAGTTTCAGTTCGGCAATGAGGTCAGAAGCTGCACTGCTAAAGACTGAGGAGTGGTAGGAAGGAAAGTAGAGGCAATTAGTTTAGACAACTTTTTCTAGGAGTTTGGTTAAGAAAGGGAGGAAAGATAAAGGATGACAGTTTGAGGAGATCGCAGAGTTCAGTGAAGAGTTTTTGTTTTTTGTATTTTAAAGAATGGGGAAGACTTCAGATATGTTTGAAGGCAGAGAGGGAGCAAGAGTATAGGGAGAGATGGAAAATTAAGGGGCAAGAGTAACAGAGGGAGCATTTTGCTGAAGAACATAGGAGGGATGGATGGGATCAAGGGCACATGAGTGTTCCCTCATTATCTAAGACTGGAGGAAATAGAAAAGAATGGAGGCTGGTGTCAAAGGGTTTTGAGTTGAAGAAGAAAAAAAAGGAGAGGGAAACTCATGTCAAATGGTCTACATGGAAAGTGCTTAATAAATGTCTTTTGAAGCAAAACCAACCTGACTGGATACCACGAAACATAAAAAAGAGATATGATGACATACTTCCATCCATTCTCTGCAGAAGTAGGGGACTATGGGTGGGGAACTCTATATAAAATGTTGGATTTCCTTGAAGTGATGGTTTGTTTTTATGAATTTTTTTCTCTTTTTATATTCTCTGTTATAAGGGAGGGTTCTCTGGAATTGGAGGGGATGATAAAAACAAAAGATCTCAATAAAAGGTATAAATGAAGAAATGTTTTGGTTGATTAATACTTCATGTGAGGTATACTGGTACCTGATTTTCTTTAAGCAAGACCATACCTGTACTCACCTAACACCTTGTACTTTCCCTCTGTGAAGCTCAAAGAAATTTGTTCATTAATTCTTATAGCTTCAGAGGAAAAGTCAAGGGTCTAATACAAGGATAATTCGGCTGAAATCCAAGGGCACCACACTTCAAGCCCTAGCTAGTATCCCAGCCTCCTTCTCAACCATACCCTCAAGGGATTGTAGGAGGCACACCTGAGATCACACAGGGGTACTAAACAGCCCAGAATGGGTAGGCAGTGAAATCAGCCTGAAGGATTAGGTCCTGTTCCTGGAATACAGAAAACCCTCCAAGCTGAGTTGACTTTCTTAAAACACACTGCCAAGTTTTATAGGAAAACAAAGGGAAACACACACTATAGCCTCTGTTCCTTGTTATGTTCCTCCTAATTTTCCACCACCCTTCCCCAGCTAGACTGTAAGTTCCACAAGGGAAGGGACTTTCTCACTCCCATCCCCCACTCCCAAAGAGTACCTATGGCAGTGCTGTGCACATAGTAGGTTATTAAGTGGTTGGTGAGTGTGAAAACCATAGATTAATGTAAGCTTTCTGGAAGAGGAGTTCTTGTGGAGAAGGAGGAGAAAGCTTAGGGGGAGGAGGAGAAAGCTTAGGGGGAGGAGTGAATGTATCAGGATCAAGATTAGTCACAGGGAGACTAGAGGGAAGTTAAGAGAATCATAGCATGATACCTCTTCTCCCCCCCCCCCCCCCCCCAAAAAAGAACACAAAATAGTTTTCCTCAACCTTTCACAGACAGGTTGTGTTTGCCCCCCACCCCTCCCAAGCATCACTACCACTCTTAGGAAAATAAAAGAGCATACCCTGGCTGAATAGAGACATAGAATTTGAGGATGTTTTGAATTTTAGACCTTAGGGACCACACCAAGACAAAAAACCACAGGAGATGACAGACAGCTGGGATCTGGAAGTCTTGTAAAGGGAAGAAGGGAGATATAGGGAAGGAAGGGCTAAAACTATATTCATCCATCCATCCCCAAACTGAGTTACACAACTGTTGTCTTTGAGGATCCTGAAACAAGAATGGGGGAGAGAGGGAAGAAGGGAGTGCAGAATGAGGCACATGGGAAGACTAAATCTATATAGAACAGAGAAATCAAATGGGAGATCTGCAAGTTTAAAAACAAAAAAATTAAGTAGGTCATTTCCTGTAAGATATCTGAAGAATGGGAAGGTGCCATCTGGCTGGAAATGCACAAGAGTGATGCTATTTTGTAAGAGAGGATAATGCCAGTGCTCTACAAGAATTACAGAACAGTCCTTACCCATCTTTCTCAGTTCAAAAGTCCTAAGAGAAAGAATAAGGTAATTCTGTCCCTTGTAACTGAAAGTAACCCTCTACCTCTGACCTTTGAATCATTTTCTCAAAATTGAGGATGGATTTGCACCAATCTTCACACCCTATGATCTCCTTTGTGAAGAACATTGTTTGGAGGTAGCTGGCTAAAATTTAAGGATGTCCATGTGGAGGAAAAGTCTATTACATTAACCTATTAAAGTATAAAGGTACCCATTGAAAATCAAACTGTGTTGAGTAGATGTCAAATAAGAACATGGGCCCATTCAGTTCAGTGATGAAGTCACAGACTAGGTGATCCTGATTCTCTAATGGACAATGACCACATTAGTAGCTCCATTCACTACTCCTAGGATGATGAGACATAGGGGATAAAGCACAACCCAACCCAAGTCCCATCTTTCCAGGACCACTGGAGAAAATTATATTTTCAAAAAGTGTGTCAAAATCTCACTGACGGGGGGCGGAGCCAAGATGGCAGAGCAGAAAGACACACATACTCAAGCTCTTCCCCCACAGCCCATAAAATACCTGTAAAGAAAGACTCTCAACAAATTCTAGAGCAGCAGAAGCCACAGAACGACAGAGTGGAGATTTCCAGCCCAGGGTGACCTGGAAGGCAGATGGGAAAGATCTGTCGCACTGGGAGGTGGAGTCCAGTCCAGCCTTGGCAGTGGCACCAGGAGGAGGACTGGAGCAGGCCACAGGAGCAGAATCCCTAGGAGCAGCAGCAGTTCGTAGATCCCTCAACCCACAGATGCCAAAGGCAGCTTCAAAAGTCGGTGAGAGAGCTTTTTTACCTCAGTGACAAGGGAATAGGGTTCTTCCCTAGCCCCGGCTCCAGGCGGCCTGTCTACGGTGGCCAGGCAGGCAGCTGCCCACTCCCATTATTGGTTTAAAGCCCCTGGGGGAATTGAGCTGTTGATCTGAACCTCAGCCCTGAGTGATAGCTGCCCACCTAAAGACCCTGGGGGAAGTGAGCAGCTGATCTTAATCTCAGTCATGAGCCAGGCCAAGGAGTAAACCCCTCTCCCTTGATTGTACCACCTTGGAGGAACTGAGAACTTAGAGGCTCCCAGAGTATAGCCTACTCTTGACAAAGGACCAAAAGTCAAGTAACCAGCTGGGAAAATGCCCAAAAAAAGGGAAAAAATAAGACTATATAAGGTTACTTTTTTGGTGAACAGGTTGTTCTCTCCCGTTCTTTCAGATGAGGAAGAACAATGTTTACCATCAGGGGATGACATAAAAGTCAAGGCTTCTGCATCCAAAACCTCCAAAATAAATATGCAATGGTCCCAGGCCATGGAAGAGCTCAAAAAGGACTTTGAAAATCACATAAGAGAGGTGGAGGAAAAATTGGGAAGAGAAATGAGAGCATTGCAAGAAAATCATGAAAACCACAACAGCTTGCTAAAGGGGACCTAAAAAAATGCTGAAGAAAATAACACCTTTAAAAATAGGCTAACTCAATTGTCAAAAGAGGTCCAAAAAGTCAATGAGGAGAAGAATGCTTTAAAAAGCAAAATCAGTCAAATGGAAAAGGAGGTTCAAAAGCTCACTGAACAAAATAGTTCTTTAAAAATTAGAATGGAGCAAATGGAAGCTAATGACTTTATGAGAAACCAAGAAATTACCAAACAAAGCCAAAAGAATGAAAAAATGGAAGATAATGTGAAATATCTCATTGGAAAAAACAACTGACCTGGAAAATAGATCCAGGGGAGACAATTTAAAAAGCATGGGACTACCTGAAAGCCATGATCAAAAAAAGGGCCTAGACATCATCTTTCATGAAATTATCAAGAAAAACTGCCCTGATATTCTGGAACCAGAGGGCAAAATAAATACTGGAAGAATCCACTGATCACCTCATGAAAGAGATCTAAAAAGAGAAACTCCTAGGAATACTGTAGCCAAATTCCAGAGTTCCCAGGTCAAGGAGGAAATATTGCAAACAGGTAGAAAGAAACAATTCAAGTGTTCTGGAAATACAATCAGGATAACACAAGATCTAGCAGCTTCTACACTAAGGGATCGAAGGGCCTGGAATATGATATTTCAGAAGTCAAAGGAACTAGAATTCAAACCAAGAATCAGCTACCCAGCAAAACTGAGTATTATACTTCAGAGGGGAAAATGGTCATTCAATGAAATAGAGAACTTTCAAGCATTCTTGATGAAAAGACCAGAACTAAAAAGAAAATCTGATTTTCAAACACAAGAATCAAGAGAAGCATGAAAAGGTAAACAGAAAGAGAAATCACAAGGGACTTACTAAAGTTGAACTGTTTACATTCCTACAAAGAAAGATAATATTTGTAACTCCTGAAACTTTTCTCAGTAACCAGGAAGTTGGAAGGATTATACACACACACACACACATATACATATAGAGAGAGAGACAGACAGACAGAGAGAGCACACAGAGTGAGCTGAATAGGAAGGAATCACATCTAAAAAAAATAAAAGTAAGGGATGAGAGAGGAATAGATTGGGAGGAGAAAGGGAGAAATGGAATGGGGCAAATTATCTCTCATAGAAGGGGCAAGAAAAAGCTTTTCCAATGGAGAGGAAAAGGGGGGAGGTGAGAGGGGAAAAGTGAAGCTTACTCTCATCACATTTGGCTCAAGGAAGGAATAACATGCACCCTCAATTTAGTATGAAAATCTATCTTACACTACAGGAAAGTAGGGGAGAAGGGGACAAGTGGGGTGGGGGGCATGATGGAAGGGAGGGCAAATGGGAGGGCAATTAGAAGTAAACACTCTTGGGGAGGGACAAGGTCAAAAGAGAGAATAGAAGAAATGAGGGGCAGGATAGGATAGAGGGAAATATAGTCTTACACAACATGACTATTATGGAAGTCTTTTGCAAAACTGCACATATATAGCCTATATTGCATTGATTTGCCTTCTCAGTGGGGATGGGTGGGGAGGGAGTAAGTAAGAGAAGTTGGAACTCAAAGTTTTAGGAGCAAATGTTGAGAATTATTTTTGCGTACAACTGGGAAATAAGAAATACAGATAAAGGGGCATAGAAATTTATCTTGCCTTACAGGACAAGAGAGAAGATGGGGATAAGGGAAGAGAGGGGGTATTAGAAGGGTGGGCACATTGGTGGAAGGGGCAATCAGAATGCAAGGCGTTTTGGGGTGGGAGGAGGGGAGAGATGGAGAGAATATTTGGAACTGAAAAGTTTGTGGAAATGAAGGTTGAAAATTTAAAATAAATAAATTTTTTTTAAAAAGCTCACTGACAATATCCCTTGAGAGTGGGAGGCTATGGAGATAAGAGACAAAATTAAAACATGGAATTGCAAAATCTTGAAGGGATTTAAGAGATCCCCTAGTTATAGAATCAATAGGTTTAAAACTAGGAAAAACCTCATAGGCTGAGTCCAATCCCCTCATTTTATGGAGAGGAAACTGAGACCTGAGAGGTTATGTACTTTGTCCAAAGTCACACAAGTAATAAGTGTCAGAGTCAAGATTTGAACTCAGGTACATTGACTCCAGAATCTGTGATCTTTCCACCCACAGCACAGTGCTTCTTACTCTTTTATTTTAGTGATACAGAAACCAGGGTCTGTAAAGAAGAAGTACTTCTCTTAAGATTACATAGTGAGCTAAAGGAACTTGAACCCAGATCTCTTGACTTCCAGGCCTGGCATTCTTGTTACCATATAATCAGAATTGTTCTTTTTTCTGCTATAGGAAGTGTTCTACCTTTGGAAGAAAGAGGGCAGAGGAAAAAAATCAGGGCCCACAAGCCATTCCTCTGACCTTTCCTCATCCTCCCAATTCACACTAAATGACCAAAAGTAGGTTTCTCCTTCAGAGTCAGTCTTATCTATAAGTATATGATTTTCAGTTCCTCTCTGCATACTTCCCTCTTCCCAACTTCCCACCCAGTGTTGATGCCTGTGATTTCATTGACAGGAGTCAAAGTCTTTCATTGCACATTGAGAGATTGAAAAGTTTAAAATGGAAATAACTGATCTGAATTGCCATAGACTAAAATCCATTCACACTCAACTAGAGTCAGTTCCATCAACAAATACAAAGAATTGTCAAATTCTTTCCTATTTTCATGTGAGGAAGAGAATTAAGAGATCTAGAGGACACCGGGCCCTTAAAGTGGGGAGGAGAGGAGGAGAAGGGAGACACTAGTGACACCAAAGACTAACTTCACTTTATTTTCAACTATGCAGGGACAATTAAAAGTTTTGTTCATGTACGTGGCTTAGGCCAAGTTCACATTGCACAATTTGTTAATGTAATATTCTGTTCTCCTCTTCATTATTAAAAAAAAAACTTTATTCTCAAGGGGTTATTCATAGAATAATTACCCAAGGAATCATCCCTACCTTCAAAAAAGCTTATAAGTGAGGTGGAGAGAAAGGGCACACATCCATGAAGATAATCTAAGAGAAATCAACAGGTAGATTATGGTTAAGTGCTAAATGAATGGAATAAGCAGTGCCATGAGGATCTGGATTTTCCATCTATTGGGTTTCCTTAAGATAAGGCAGCCCTATGTTGATGGGGCATAGCATGGTTTCCATGAGCTTTCCAAGCTCCTTGGCGCTGGCTGGAGAGGAAGAAATTTTGATATGAAGGCAAGGAGAGAACCTCTCCAGCCTCTCCAAAGCAGGTGATTATGAGCAGTCAAGGAGCACTACCAAGAACCTACGCCCAGGAGAAGACATTCTTTAGAAGAAAAGGAATATCTTGGTCACTTCTCCATAGCTTTCAGTACTTTCTCTCCTGGAGAGACACCCCTCCTTTCACAGCCAACTTCACCTCTGCCCTTACCAAGTTTGGCAACAGCTGCCTTTAACACGGAGGATTCTTTATCAACACACATTATGAGGTATGAGACTTTTTAAAATTTACCTTCCAAGCAAGGAATTCCTTGCTGTCTTCAAATCTAGCATACACAGACAATAACCTCTTCCTCTGTTCTTTCTGGAGGGCTATTAGTTATGTAATATGGGCTGGTACATCCTGTAAGTATGGTGCCTGCCCTCAAGGAACGTACAGCCTAAGACATAAGCAACATGAATAACACATTTGTCCTCTGGCCAATGCAAAGTGCAGGTCTGACCTCAGCATGGTGCAGCAGAAGAAGAATTTGGAGTGAAAATACCTGGGTGCAAATCCCAGCTGTGTGGCCTTGGACAAGTTATTTTATCTTTCTCTGTCACTATTATTTTACCTACAAAATGAGGACCTTGAATTAAATTATCTCTAAGTTCCCTTCAAGTTCTAAATCTAAATCCTGTTTACTATGCTCAAATAATGATAATAATAAATAACAATAATTGGCATGGTTTGGCACTTCAAAATTTATTAAGTGCTTTACGTATGTAACCCATACCCATGGCCCCAAAGACTCTGTATTCACATGGACTGGGTCCAACCTTAGGGGCTAACTTGGAAGACCAATTATCTTTGACTCATTATAGCCTCATCCAGAGTTTACTTTGGGGAAATTTCCAAATATGTACATATATACATGCATATGTATACATAAACACACATATATATATACACATGTACATACACATATATGTATATGTGTGTGTGTAGGTTTCCATAAATGTAAGTGACAGAATTCTTAGTTCCTGTATGAGCACTCAAGGTCACAGATGAATATAAGGTAGAGGAAAACCTTTATTTTACTCTACAGAAAATTTCAAAAGTACATAGGACTCAAAGAAATCTGAAGATACACAGTAAACCCATAAAGCACTTACAATCTCTTCTCTGAAAAGAACTGAACTTGGAGTTGCCAAAAAGGCAATAACCTAAAGTTCTGCTTTGGGCTTACCTCCACAGGTTTGGGCTCCCCCTCAAAGGCAAATGTTTTGAGGCTACTGGACAGACAATCCACTTCCCATCAGCTTTATACTCTGAATAAATGACATTATGTGTTATTTCCCCTGATATAACATAGGTTCCTTGAGAGGAGGGAATACATCAATGGGGTGTTATGGTACTGACCCTCTAAAGGGTCTCCTAGTTCTGAGACAATACATAAGGACTAGATTCATTCTGAGAGGAAGCCAGTCTCTAAAGGGCCAAGCTCTTTTTCTCAAATTCTCTGGCACTTTGCTCAACTTTGAACAAAGAGGGAGAATCACTTAAAGTTTGTTTGGCTCATACATAAAGTCTTCTCAAAAGGAGGAGTAGAAAGATATATAGATATATATATACACATATGTACATTCATATAAACACATATATACATGTGTATGTGTATGTATATATACATGTATATGTATATAAACAGTGTAGATCAGGTATAGGACAGCTGTTTATTTCCTCCACACAAAATAACTGCTGAAAACACAAAAGATTTACAATCCCACATCAACAATTAACATGAAGCAGTGAATTCTAACTATTCTCTGGCACTAGATACTCAAAATATTAAAATAGGAAGGGCTTTATGGGACTACAAAAAAAGCCATTTCACCTTCACCTCTGATCTTCGCTGTCTGAACAGCTCCTTCAAAGTCCATGACTTCTGGCAAATCAGGCTAAATAAGGACTGGCCTCATCCTCCTATCAGTGATTGTCTCCTCCAAGAAATGCTAGTGGTAGGAGCTATAGAGAACAATCTCTGTAGGCCAGATGGCACCAAACCAATAACCCGGGAGCTTCCAGTGCATCAGGTTTACAAGGTTGCCTCCAAGGCTACAAAAGTGCATATGAAGATAACAGTCCAGTCAGCTGTGCTCAGACAGAATCACACAAAGCAGAAAGGGGCAGCCAGGGTCTTCAGATCTTGACTCAGACTCATTTAGATGAACTTACTGCTCTGCAGCTAGCATTTCTGGTGCCCCTTTCCCACTCTTCACAGGAATTCCTAGAGAGACGGAGTTCCAAAGCACAAATTCAGAAAGAGTAGAAGAGGGAGAATAGTGAAAGTTGTTTCTTCTTCTAAATTAATGTAGAATTCTACCCTCCACCACTTTGGGGGAGAGAGGATGTAGCCCCAAGGGACCACCCAGGGTTTGCTATGCCATCCCAAAGGGCCAAACTTTTCAGCGTTGAGCCAGAGCACACGATGCACAAGAAGTGATACTGATGGAAAGTTTGCCCCCTTTCACACAATGAAGTATTGTCCACAGAGAAAAGAAAGGCCTTAACCTCAGTATTAAAGGATGGGCCAGATTTGGTTAGAGGGAGTAGAAAAGAGAGGCCATTCTGGGCAAGTGCAATGGGAAAATTGCATAACATATGTTAACAAATATTTACTGAGCACTCTATGCAACCATATAGTACTGTATGCAAGACCCTACACTAGACTCTAAAGGAAGACAATGAATGAGTAAGATAGTAGTCATTGGGTCACAGTCCCTCTCTTCCAGTAGTTTACATGAGGCAAATTAAGTATAATCAGCATTTATTAAGAGCTTACTATGCACATAGATATGTGCTAGGTTGTGATGATTCAAAGACAAAAAGAAAAATAATCCTTGTCATCTAAGAATTTACATTGCACTTACAAGTGGCATATTGCTTCTACTTTGGCCAAAGGAGAGATTCACTCTGGACTCCTTAAGAAGTCCTCTCAGAACAGAGAAACAAAACTTAGGACTCTCCTCCCACGCATCCCCACACCCTCACAGTTTGGATCTTTCTCCCATTCCTGTACTCTGTATGGAGCCTTGAATAGCTAGGCATCCTCTGCTCCATGAATTTTCCCTTAGACACCTAAATAGATGGTGATTTCTTGAGGGCCAGAGCTGTTTTTGCTAGCACTTTAGCAAAGTGCCTGGCACACTGAAGACGCTTAATAAATGCTTATAGACTTGATTAAATAAATAGAACAGAATTTGAGAAGGGGGAAAACCCTAACACCCAGAGAAATAAAGAAAGGCTTTGTTTTGGAGGGTCCACTTAAGATGAGCAGTGAAGGAAGTTAAGGATCCTAAAAGGCAGTGAAGAGGGTGAGCATTCTAGGCATGCCTGCAAAAAAGACAATGGCGAAGGGAGATGGAAAGAAAGATTCCTGGAATATATCTAGTAGGCCTGCTTGGCTGGAGAGAAGGTGTGCAAAGGGAAAAAATTTGAAATAGCTCTGGGATGATAAGGCAGAGTCAGATTGTGGAAGACTTTAAATGCTATGTAGAGGTTGTTACTGTTTAGTGAGTTAGTTGTGGAGGATTCCATGGCCCCATTGAGGATTTTAATGGCAGAGATAATAGAGCAGTTCGTCTCTTCTTTCTCTAGCTCACTTTACAGATAAGGAACTGGGGCAAATGGGGTTAAGTGACTTGTCCAGGGTCACACAACTAGTAAGTGTCTGAGGCTGGATTTGAACTCAGGTCTTCCTGACTCCAGGACTAGCTTTCTATCCACTGCACCACCTACCTATCTCTAAGTGGATGACTGGATATTATATTCTAAAGGTAACAGAGACCCACTGAAGGTTCAACCCTGAGACAAATAAAGAAATAAAAGCAATCCAAGGCAGAATGTCAAAGGTGCTATAGGAAAGACACTAACAGTAGTCTCTGGCAACTCAGAGGAGGCACTGAGCACAAGAGTGAGGCCACCAGCCAGACTAGAGTAGAGGGTTCATATTAGGAGTCAGAGCAAGATTAGAGATCCATCCATATTCTTTCTCCCAATCTTCCCTGTGACAAAAAGGCACATTTTGGGATCAATGGTTCATAGATTTCAAGCTTGAATAAACCTCAGTGATTATGCAGTCTAACCTTCCACTTTTAGAGGTAAAGAAATAGAAGTGAAGTGATTTGCCCAAGGTCACACAAAACTGAGATTAAATCCTCATCCTTCTGATTCCAAATTCAAAACTCCTCTCACCATACCATGAGATTTCTAGGTTGCATGAGGAGTGGAAAGGTGTAGACATTTAACTGTGGGTGGCCCGTAACAAAACTTACTAGCCCTCCAAGGATTGAACCCTGGACTCAACCTCATGAATACTATACCCCAAGAAACCAAAAAAAATGACTGAACAGATGATACACAGACATTCAATGCTCCACACCAGGTACAAGAAGGAGAGAGGTCCAAACTGTGTGGGGTGGTGATGTGGGAGAGAAGAATATTATGTATGCTTCTCTGTCCTTGAGAGGATGCATAGAGGAATCTAGAGTAAATCTCTTCTTTGACCAAAGCAGAAGCAATATAGACATTTTTGTGATGTTGGATCAGAACTTCTGTCTCTTGGCAGAAAGGAAGTAAAGGTCCCACAGACTACTGGGCCACTAGCAGAAGTAAGAGTATCAGCCTCATACCATCCCAATAACTTCAACAGAGGAATAAGGCTCATCCTTTGTACCTACAAAGCTTTCAGTAAGTTATGACTCGCCTTTTTTCCCCCTTTACAGAAGAAGAAAAACAATTTCACCTTGACACAGAAACTCAACTGAACTTTTGACTTAAGAGTAACATATACTGACTGATAGTCATCATCCTCATTATTAACAGACATTATTGAGCACATGCTACGTGTAGGGTGTTCTGTGATGGTCACAAGAGATTCAGAGTCAGACTTCCCTGGCCTCACAGAGCTTATCATTTAGTTGGAGAAATAAGAAGGAAGAGAATGTAAAATGGTAAGGATCAAAGTCTATAGACAAAGTAATAAAAGAAGTGGAGTTAAAGAGAGCACTTAGACCTGAACAGTGAGGGAAGTCAAGTCAAGAAGCATTTACTATGTGCCAGGAATTGTGCTAACTTGTGAGGATATTAAAAAAAAAGGCAAAGTACAGTCCTTGTTCTCAAAGAACTCAGTGTTTGAGATGACATGTAAATTATACACAAATAAGATGTAGACAATAAATTAGAAGTCATCTCAGAGGGAGGGCACTAACATTATGGGATGCTGGAAAGGCTTCTTGCAAAAGGTAGTATTTTAGCTTGGACCTGAAAGAAGTCAGAAAAGCCAAGCGATAGAGTTGAGGAAGGTAACTGTTCCAAGTATGTGGGACAGCCAAAGAAAATGCCTGAAGTTGGGAGATGAATGTCTTTTTCAAGGAACAGCAGAACAGGGAGGCCAGTGTCACTCATGCTGGAGCATGAGGTGCAAAACTAGAAAGGTTGGGAGAAGGATAGGATTTTATACTTGATCCTGGAGAATTTGTATGGACAGAGAGAAGAAGAGGGCCCAGGACAGAGCTTTGGTGGATGCTCACAATTAGCAGATAAAACCTAGAAGAAGAATTAGCAGTGAAGACTGAGAACTGACCAGAAAGGTAGGAGAACCAAGAGAGAGCAATGAAAGCTTCTAGTGGAAGGTGAAGCTTAAAGCTTAAAGCCTTGAAGGATGGGTAAGACTGAGATAAACAGGGCTGGGGGCGGAATTCCTAAGTGCACAGCAATAAGAATTGTGGACTTTGAATCTGAAGACCTGGGTTCACACCCAAGCTCTAATACTCACTAGTTATGCTGTCCCTGAAGCTCAGTTTCCTTATCTATAAAATAACAATTATAAAACTTTACCTACCTAACTTGGTTGTTTGAGAAAATCATTTTGCAAATCTTTTACACAATGTGAATGAGCTGTTACTATTATAGAGGGGGAAAAAAGCATTTTCAGGAAATATGTGGATCAGTTTGTTTGGGGCAGATATTTGTGTAGAGGCAATGAGAATATCACCAGTGACACAAGGGGTGAGGCAGAAGGCATGGGTACAGACAGCAAGAAAATCCAAAATCTCTAAGTTGAAGAAACCTGGCTTTAAATTCTCAAATCTGCCACCAACTTGTTAAATTGAACTTTCCCCTTCAATGATCCCCCTTTCTCTCTAATCTTCAAACTCTGCCCACTGCCTCTTTCTCTGCTTTCTGGAAACATTTCCAGATCTCCCCATCCTTAATAAAACAGTCATTTGACCCTGTCATCCCCTCCAGCTTTGGTTCCATACCTCTCCTCTCCTCCCTTTCATAGCCATACTCCTAGAAACAGCAGGTTATGATCACTGACTCTATTTCCTCACCTCCCACTCACTTCTCAATTTCTTATAATCTGACTTCCAAACCAACCAGTACATGGAAACCATTCTTTTCAAGGTTATCTCTTAACTGCAGAATCTGATGATCTTTTCTTAATCTTTATCCTTCTTCATCTCTCTACAGTTTTATATTTATGACCCGCTCCTTCTGGATGCAGGGTTTTGTCCTCTTGTCCCTGGGTTTATGGAACAGTGATCTTTTCTGGTTTTCCTCTTCCCTATCTGGTCATTTCCCAGTTTCCTTTAATGAACCATCATCCATGTACCACCCCGGATGTGTGAGCGTATCCCAGAGCTCTATCCTGGGTCCTCTTCTCAGTTCTCTTTACTTTCCTGGTAATCTCATCAGCTCACATGGGCTTCACTATGATTTTCTATGCCAATGACTCCGAAATCTACATATCTAGTTCTCATGTGTCTACTGAGCTGCAATCCTACATCACCAGCTGCCTGCTGCATATCTTCACCCTGATGTCTCAAATGAATCTCAAAACTGCATGTGTACATGATGGAACTCAATGCCTTTCCCCCTAAATCTATTCTATTTCCTAAATCTTCCTAAATTTTCTTTTGAGGGGTCATCATCCTTTTAGCCACTCAAAGTGGACCCTCACCAGTTGTCCTGATCTGTCTTCCCACTGAACCCTGATGACTCTGGAGGACAGAGTGAGGCTGATGACTGCACAGCCCTGCCTCACTTAAATCCAATTCACCTGTAAGACAAGATATTGCCCTCATAATATCATTGGTCATCTTAGAGAATGAAAGATCATCAACAACAATAACCCCTCAAATTAAAAGTCATCTTGGTCTCAATAGAAAGAATGTGCTCTGGAGTCAAAGGAGCTGAGTTAGATCCCACCCTTGGGACCTTGGGCAAGTCACCTAACTTTCCTGTGCCTCAGTTTCCTCATCCATAAAATGAGCTAGTGGAACCAAATGACCTCTGTTTCTTTAACTCTTATCAAAACATGCTGGGGTTGGAAGCTCAATTCCGTGTGGGCGGTCTCGGGCGGGTAAAGGTGGGAACTTCTAAATCTTAGAGTTCTCACGAGGCCCCCCAGGAAACGACTGGGAATCGAGCTATCTCGTGTATTTCCGCCTCTTCCAGTGAGAAACGTGATGGGAGAGAGCTCTCCCCGCCCTCGAGATTGTCCCGGATCTGGGCACACCTAACAGGCACGGTATTCAGATGCAAACTATGCGGCTGGAGAGTTTTAATTGGAGTCAGGAAAGCCTGAAAGCTCTCTTGGGCGGAGGGGCCACGTGTAAGGACAGAAGGCTCGCTTTTCCTCTCTCTGCTCTTCCCTCCCCCTCTCTCCCCACTTACACTTCTACTTCCAATCTCTTATTGTAAGATCTTTGCCTCCTTGGGAGATTCTTCGCTCCCTCCTAAGGAAGAATTCCCCTGCACTTGTAACCAGAACCCTGAATAAAGCTCAACCCTTGTTCGACTCTGGAACGTCCTTTCTCTCATACGAGCATCCGGCTTGGCCAGCCGAAGACCTCGAGAGGTGAGGTAAGAAGACTCGGGTAGCCCACAGGCCTCTAGGCCTGGCAAAAACAGTTGCTGAGTATTGTCAAGTTTACAATTGAAATATCCCCCTAATGGGTCACCCTACTTCAGTTCTCTCCTCCTTCTAACTATCCTTCACATAACTCCCATATTGAAATTCCTAACACACAAGTGTAACACTAACTGTGTCATTCTCCTGCTCAAGAAGGTTCTATGACCTTCCAGTGCCTCTAAGTACTAACTCCTCTCTTCAGTATTACAAAGATATATAGCTATAGATAGAGTCAGCTTCACAGATATATTTCATGCTATTCTATATGAAGCATGCCACATTCCAATCATTGGCTCTTCCCTGGACTTGTCACATCTCCTGCCTCAGCACAATCTGCCCATTACGAATGGAATGCTCCCTTCTCCTCACCTCTGCCTCTTGGAATCCCTAGGTAGCTCCATCAAAGCTCAATTCAGCTATGGCATTCTAGTCAGAGTATTTCTGGATCTCCCTGGGTCCTACCCCCTACAAGATGTTAGTGCCCTTCTAACTCCCCACTCCTAATTACTTTACATTTACTTTGTATCAATCAACAGATGTTTATTTAATACATACTATATGCCAAGTACCATGCTAGCTCTAGTGGGGATACCAAAATAAAATATATAAATAAAGTGAAACATCCCTTTGCCCTCCAAGGGTTTAGCAGAGAAAGACAACAAACACCTACACATGTGGGTATATACAAGATACAGGACAATTTACAGAAGAGTGGGAAGGGAAGCAGCCAAGGGATCAGGAAATTGTTGTCCATCCTTTGTTCTCGAAGAGGACTAATGACATAACAAGGGTGATGACTTGACTTGCTGGTGGAGGCAGAGCTGTGCAGCTCCAGGGATCAGGAAAAGATTCATGTAGAAGGTAGCAGTTGTGAGCCTGTAAGTAAACTAACAATTCTAACAAGCAGAAATGAGGAGGGAGTAGGACATTCTAGGTTTGGGGTCCAACCAGCGCAAAGGGAAAGAAACCAACTGTAGGCTATTATATTGGTATGAATGAAGTAGAGTCCTGTATGAAAAGGACAAGATCGGTAGAGTTAGGACCAAGTTGTGAAGAACATTAAATACAAAACAGAGAATTTTCTATTTGATCCTGGAGGCAATAGGGAGCCATTGGAGTTTGTTGACTGGGGAACAAGATGGTCAGATTTGTTCTATAGGAAAATCACTTTGGCAACTATGTGAAAGATGTCTTGGAGACAAGAAAGTCTTGAGACAAGGAGATTAATTAGGAGGCTATTGTAATGGTCCAGGGTAAATGAGGGCCTGAACTGGGTATTGGTTGTGTAAATAAAGAAAAGAGGACACATACAAAAGATATTCAATCAATTAGTTAAACTCCTACTGTGGGCCAGATACTGTGCTAAATGCTAGGGATACAAAAAAAGGAGCAGGCAAAAGACAGTCCCTGACCTCAAGAAGTTTACAATCTAATGGGGAAGACAACAAGTAAGCAACTATGTACAAAGCAAGCTATAGACAGGATTAATAGGAGATAATTAACAAAGTGAAGACACTGCAAGAGGATTGGAGCCGACTTCCTGTAAAAGATGAGATTTTGATTAGCGCTTAAAGGAAGCCAGTGAAGTCAGTAGTCACAGCAGAAAAGGCAGAGCATTCCAAGCATGGGGGACAGAGAAAATGCTTGGAGCTGAGATATGGAGCATCTTGTACATGGAACAGCCAGAAAGAGGGTAGGTTTGACAACTAACTGGATATGAGGGATATGGGGATAAAGGAGAGTGAGGGATTGAGGGATAACACCAACGTTCCAAATCTGGGTGACAGAAAGGAGAGTGGTATGTTTGTTAGAAATGGTAACTTTTGAAAAAGGGTGGGTTTGAGGGGAAGGATAATGAATTCTGATTTTGATGAGTCAGAGATGCAGACAGGAGACAGAATTGGAAATGTCCAATAGGCAAGTGGTGAGGCAGGACTAGAGAGAGAGACAGAGAAAGAAAGACAGACAGAGACAGAGAGACAAAGAGAGAGACAGAGAGAGAGAGAGAGAGAATAGGGCAGGATACATAGACCAGAGATACGACCTGTATAGAGGATATTTCAAGCCCATGTGAACTGATGAGGTTACCAAAAAGGAAAAGAGAAAGAAAAAAAAGAGAAGAGGACAGATCCTTGAGGGTCACCTGATAAGGGTAATGATATAAATGATGATCCAGCAAAAAAAAAAAAAAAATGAAAAAGAGTGGTCAGAGGGGAAGGAAAATCAAGAGAGAACAGCATACTCACTAAAATCTTAACAGGAGAAAGTGCCCAAGAAGAATGACAATGAAGAAAAAGCCATTGGACTTGGCAATTAAGAAATCATTTGTAATCTGGGAAAGGGCATATTCTCATTGGGTAACTATAATGTCATTTGTATTTTGTATCTTTGTACAGATTGTAGCCTCTCAGTGTAATGTAAGCTCCTTGAGGACAGGGACTGTTTTGATTTTTGCTTTCATATCCCTAGTACCATTCTCTGACTACTTCTTAAAAAGGCCTATTCATTGAATGGGCATTACCTTACTCTAAGTGAGTACCTGGAAAGGCCTTAGCCTAAAAAGGCCAAGGTCTCCCAGTGCATCCTGGGCCATCTCCAGTCATCCTAATGAATATCTGGTCATGGATCCAGATGGCCCTGGAGGAGAAGGTGAGGCTGGTGACCTTGCATAGCCCTCCCTCACTCAAAACAAAGTCAAGTGCAAGTCATGTCATCATGTCCCTGATGTCATGGTCTTCAAAAACGAAGGACAAACACAATAACAACAACCTAGCACAGGGTCTTATGCGTAGCAGGTGCTTACTAAATGCTCTTTTGCCTGGTCCATGCCACTCTTTTATGCCTTCATTTTGTTTTTATTTTTAACTGTAAGCTATACTATAAAAAACATGCAAAGTTGTCTCATATCGCGCATGTTTTTAAATATTTAAATATAGACCAACACTCTTACCAGTTTAATCTTGGTGGATAGGACTTTTTCTCCCTTTGAACACTTAACAAAAACTCTTTATGAATAGAGGTAATTTTGTGAACATTCATCTACAAGTATTGCTCTGAGATGATACCCTGAATTCTTAACCCTATTCAAAATATGGGAGAACTGAGGAAGGGAAAGGGAAAATATCTTTCCCAGCATTCTGAAATGATGACTTGAGGAGTTAGCAAATACTTTTAGTGCTTTACCATATGCCGGGCATTATACTAAGCTTTAAGGATACAAACAAAGGCAGAACACAGCTTCTGCCTTCAAATAGTTTACATTCTAATGGGGGAGACAATCAGTAAATGACTAGGTACATGCAAGAGATACTGAGTAGATGAAAAAGGCAGTCTAACCAGGAAAGGTACAAGCAGATGTAAGGACTGAGGCAGAGGGGAGGGAGCAGAGCATTAGGGCATGGATGTCAGCCACTGGAAAGATTAGGAGGCAACTGATGAACAGTCCTGTTCAAGGAGAACCTTACAGCAAGACTGTAAAGGTTATGAAGAGCTTTAAATACCAAAAAGAGAGTTTATGTTTGATCCTGGAGGTTATAGGTAGAAGTCAGGTGATTTAATTCCAAATCCAAGAGAGCCGCTCCAGTTATAATAATAATGAATCATTAAAATAGCAATAAGAATAGCTCGCTGTTGTTTGTGTATACATACATACATACATACATACATACATACGTACATATTGGGGGTGTACTTTCCTTCCCACAATCCTCTCCAAGCTTCAGTTTCTTAATCTACCCTATAAAATAGATGGTTCCACTAGTATTGTCCCCATTTTACAGAAGAAGAAACTCAAGAAGAGATTTGCCCAAGTTCACATAGCTCATAAATCTCTGAGCCAGGGTTTAAACCCTGGTCTTCTGATGCCAAGTCCAATGTTGTTTCTACTACATCGTTTTGCCTTGGATGCTGAAGGGTAGGGGTGAGATTAGGATTAGAATTTGTGATATAAAGGGAAACTCCAGATCAGTGCATTATTTAATTCTAAGCAGAAAATAATTTCTCTATCAACTCAGTGCACAATTTCACTTAAGTGAAGGTTAAGCAAATGTGTTTCAGTAACCAACCGTGATTCTTTGCATTTCCATTCAGTACAACAAACATTTAAGAACCTATTTACTACAGGTAAGGTCCTGGGCTAGGGGCTGGGCATGTTCAGATGAATAATAACATAATACCTGCCTTTGAGGAGCTTATAATATTATATATTTGTACTAAGTTGATACACTCTTCTTTTTTTAAAAAAAAAGTATGCTTCTTTAAAGGGGATGAAAGCATAGCTCCCCTCCAAAAAAATAGAATTGATATGTATGATAATGGAATCTAGCAAAGGAGACTGAGAAGGAGCAGTCAGATAAATGAGAGCAAAGATAGGAGAGTCACTAAAATCCAGAGAGGGGACAGTAGCTCAGAGAAAATACAAGAAATACAAGCCATGAGAGCATACCTTCAAAGAAATCCAGTGAATTTTAAGGTATGGGATCTTCTTGGTGTCACCAAGCTTCAAACTCAGAATCTTTCCAAGACATCTGAATCTTCACCATATTTTAGATAAATCCATTCCCTGCCAACCCCTCTGACCACAAAAGCCAGTCTGGGTCCAATGGTCTATGATTCTATGACCACAGAGGGTTGCTCTAAGCTCTCACCAGTCAGACCAGGGGCTGAGTTCTAGTAAACATGAAAAGAGGGAGCTGGACTGATCCCCTCAAAGTGACACATCTGAGAGCCCTTGGAAAAATTTAAAGTGCCCTATAAGCAGAAGGTATTATTATTAAACCATTAAAGCTCTGGCATTGACGAGGTAGGGATGGAGCTCCTGACCTGTTAGACCCTCTTCCCTTCAGAGCAGAAAGGCCACTGGATTTGTCCCATAGTGCCTATGGCCAGTCACATCTGAATAAATTCTTCCCCTTGGAACAGAGCCATACAACCTGGAACTTTCTGAGGGGAAAAAAAAACCCCTCTGTCTTCCTAGGTCGAGTTGTGCCCTGAAGACAGGTGTGACTCTCAGTCAGGGAGAAGCAGGTGTGTCCCGCTGGGCCCTAGGCAGCAGGCTTTAGCATTCCTTTCCCTGACACCCAGAAAACCCCCCAGGGAACACAACCATCTGAAACATCAAAGGACCCTCTACAGAGTTCTGAGCACTGCCACAAAAGGCTGAGCCAGAGGAGACAGGGGGCTGGGGCAGCAAAATTCCATAGCGTTGAATGGAGCCATTCTCATCCTACAGTGGGATGTAGCATATTTTCCTGGCCAGTGCATCCGGCAGAGAGATACCCTTTTCTGTCATAATACATACACACAAGGGGGCAGAGTTAAGGTTTCTGTGGGAGGCTTAATGTAGTTTTTTTGGCATCAAGTTCTTCGAGAGCGTCTCTCCTTTTCTGCCTGTTTTAAGAAGAGAAATGGAAAAAATAGCTCTGGCTTCACATCACAGACTCTACCAGAGACTTAAAAAAGGAAAAAGAAAAAAGGAGAAGAAAAAGAAAAGGAAAGAAAAGAAAGCCTTTTACAATTATCCCTAATAACTATAAAGTAAAAAATCATCCTCTGTTTCCTCCTGCCAAGACCATGGTTCGCAGATCCCTGAGCACATTAGAGCCTAGATTATCCTTCAGGGATCTTTTCAGAGCCACACTGAAACCAGTGCCCATCATAAGAATGATTATTTCCCCACCAGATGCTTACAGCTGCAGAGAGCATTCAGTGAAAATGGCAATGTTGGATTGCACCTGAGCCTAAGCGGTAAGACTTCAGAGTTCTAGGGCTAAGTTTAATCACTTGTCAGTGGACAACTGAACGCATCCTCATTATCTTCTTTTTCCTCTTCTCCTCCAAAGTCAAATCATCTCACAAGTTGGGCACCTGAAGTCATTTCAGTACCTCTCCAAAAAGCACTTAAGCAGTCAAACCTCAAGGAGGAAGAGGAAGAAGAGGGTGAGTGGAGCAATGGAAAGAACTCCAACTGTAGAATCAGATGGCTGGCTTCATATCTCAGCTCTTTGTGTGGGCAAGCTGCTTCTGTTTGATGTAACTCTGAGCACCGAGATGGTCTGAGTTCAGATCCTCACCCTGCCATTTAGACTATAAGTGACCTTAGTCCCATCTGTCACTTTACCGGTCTTCAGTTTGTCTCCTCATCTGTAGACAGAGAGGGTTGTTCTAGATGACATCCAAGGTTCCTCACCATCAGCCACATATCCATAGCTCTGGGTTTCAGATCTTTCAACTCTAAGAGATTTTGCATCTAAGGCAAATGGGGTAGAAGCCTCTGTTAATAAGATTCTCTCACCATGCAGGGCTTGGTATGGAGTGTTAGAGAAGAACTTTAGCTAGGTGGCCAAGTAAGATTATCATGATGCTAAGCAATGAAACAGTTTCTAAGGATTCAGGATACTGCTACTCCTGCCTTCTCCATCAAAAAAGTAGAGGCTATCCCAAGAGCCATGGGTCTAATTCCCTAGAGATAGTACAACCCAGCAAGAGATTTTAACAAGGGGCTGTTAGAGACAGTTTTGGTGGCCTAAGGGGTTGGAGCCTGGGGAAGAAAAGTCCCCTGGATTAAATTAAAGCAATGGCTGCTGCTGGTGAGTTTCCAGTTCAATATCATCACTGAATTTAATGAGCATGCCAGGCCCTTCTTAGCATCCAGATCACTAATGGGGAGGTTAAAGAAAACAAGACCTGACACCCATTCTGATGGGCAACCCTCTGGACAAGTTCCCACCAACTCAATCCATTAACCTCTGCCCAGTGTCCTTCACCCCTCAGTCCACGCCACAGGGCTCGTCTCCAAGTCCATCTGAGTGACTGGAAGATTCCGGAAGGCTGCGCACTACATGCTCTCCGAGAGCTAGTATCGAACGTTACAGCTGGTCTCTTTGCTCCATCTGCTTATTGTGAGATTTTCTTTAAGTGAGAGGTCTTGTAAAGCAGGATTTTTTAAATGTATATAAACAGCATAAACCCACTGGACTTCTTACTACTATTGCTTGCCTTCACCACATACACAGATTTAATGCCTCCACTTAATAGCCTCTTTTCTCCTTTATTAATGTAAGGCTTGTTTGTTTGTTTGTTTTTTGTCTTTGTATGCTGATACCATGGTAGAGCAGAAAGAACACTGGTTCTGGAATCAGGGAACCTGGGTCCAAATCCTATCTTTATATTTACCATATGGGTGATGTTAGGACAGTCATTTAAACTCCGTTGCCTCAATTTCCTCATCTGTAAAATGAGGGAGTTGGACTAAACTACATTATTTCTATGGTCCTTTCCAACTCTTCATCTATTATCATCACATGATATGTTTATCAAATTGAATTTACCAGGAGCTAAGACTAAGTTATCCACAGAATCAGACTACCAATTATCCTTTGACCAAAAAAAAGGTTGAAAAAGAATGAAAAAATCAGTATCTTCTTTACACTCCTCATTCATCTGGAAAATATTCACCTCCTTATTTTCCTTCCCTGAGCCTCCCTCACCTCCACCCCCAATTCTCTGTGACTTTGAAAAAAACAAATAGCCATGGTTTGGGTGATTTCTTTCAGTAGGTCTGTTCCTGTGTGTTTGTGTTTCCAAATGATCCTTTATCTGCTTTTAATAAACCCATTGTATCGACAGGGTCTTCATCGTGTCCAAATCAAGAATGCCCTTTTCCTTCCATTTTTCTTGCTAGAGCAACTCATGAGCTTTACCGTTTTATAGCCTTCATTGATTTTGCCTCCTTCCTCATTTATTAATGGGTCTACTTTCCCTCTAGAGTTCTTTTTTTCCCCTCCCCTGACACATTTCAAGAGCCCTTCTCCTCCCCTCCACCCCCTTGGGCTAATATAAGTAAACATCTGCTAAATTTAGTATTTGATATTATATAGTATTTGATATTATATGGGTATAAATAAAATCCTAGGCACCTCTCTTAGCAGCCAGGGTGCCCACAGGACTCTGGGTTACTTCTTCAGCATATGTTTAATGTCTAAATTACTTTCAGTTTTAACAAAAAGTTCCCAATTTTATTTAATATTTACGAAAAGAGAATCCAAATGCACAGAGTTCACAGCTCAAACCACCCGAGAAAGGGGCATTTGCATATGCTAATCGAAAAAAAGAAGGGGGGAAAAATGTGTGAGTGAAACTCGAGAGTCCTGTAATTGGAACAAATCTGGGAGAAATCCAGATATTGTACTCCGCAGCCCTCATCCTGGGAAAGGAGAATCTGAGGTATTAAGTGAGTACACAATAGAGATTGGGTTTCAACGTTGTGTGCATTGAATGGGTGTGAAGGCAGAGAAAGAGTGCAATACAACCCAATACTCAGTGAGCGCAATCCAGCAAACAAGCATCATATCCTAGCACAGAATGGCATAAAGCATGCAGGGAGAAGGGAGGGAGGGAGAAATGGAGAGAAGGAGAGAGAGACAGAGACAGAGAGAGAGAAGAGGGAGAGAGACAGGGGGGGGGAGGAGAGAGAGAGACAGAGACAGACAGAGACAGAGACAGAGACAGAGACAAAGAGACAGAGAGAGAGAGGGAGAAAAAGAGAGAGAGAGAGCAATGAGTTCCATACATATCATAGCACAGGCCTGGTCAACATTAGCTAGTCTGCCCACCATGCTTCCATCCCGAGGGTAGGCAGATTCCAGTCTTACAGATGAAAAAATGGAGATGATACATCTGTTAAAACTAGACCACACAGCAAGCGGAGGGGTCAGAGCAGACAAAACTCTTGACATCCTTGACCCAGGCTGCTCTGCATCAAGAATGAAGCAAGGTCACTGAAAAGACCATCCTTTGGCCGACTTGTAACACTTCAACCTGCCCAAGACTCTGGGAGAGGCTGCTTAAATGCTGAGTTCAGCGTGCAGAAAGGCTCCTCTAAGCAACTCTACCTGCTGTTACTTTAAAGCCTACTGTGTGGAATCAGACCACACTGGAGACCGCTCACCTGCCAAATCCCCTCAAACCCCATCCACTGTGAGGTCTGCAGAAGATTTGTGGAAGCCACCACCCCACCCCCTTCCCTAATCCTGCAAGCTCTTACTACTCAAAAGAATGGAATTCTTTCCAAGGTCATTGGTTATATTACCTAAAACTTTATAAACTCCCTTGACTCCCAAAGGCTTCTGTAATTTATTCACCTAAATTCAGTAGAAACCCTTCCTTTTAAAGTCCATTAATTGAGATTGCATGATGATTTGGATAAACTAGACCAGTTTCCTTTTCTATGAATTCACCCAATTCACCAGAAATTTACTAAGGGATTATGCCAAGGCACTGGATATACAAAGATGACATAAAACAGAGTCCCTTCCCTTAAGGAGCACAGACTAGTGGGAGAGGTAAAAACATGTACACAACTACCTATTGTAATGAAATTTGGATTATATTAAGCAGCAAAAAAATAAATAAATAAAAATTGTATGAGAAATCTACAGTGATTTAAGCCTTGCAACACTATGGAAAAGGGAGGATAAAAGAATGAACTCATCGTATAAACAAGGATGGAAGGGGAAAGTGACCCAATTAGGAGAATAAACTATTTTCAATACCTTAGTAACAATATTTGCTTTACAATTAATGTGCTAATTACAAAGTTTGTTTAAACCATTCATCCACTTGAAAACACTTTCTCAGGCACTGGGCATTGTAACACTGTGGTTTATCCCAAAAGCAATAGGGAGTCACCCATTTTTTTTAAGTAGGGAAATGACAGTCAGATCTATACCTTAGGGAGATTACTTTGTTCTGTAAGATTTCTAAAGTATTGGAGATGGGAGATGGGATAATATGGAATCTGGGAAAATAGGAGTCTGTAACAGTAGTCTGTATGAAGGTGATTTGGATCTGCCTGAACTCTGATGAAGGCTGAGTAGATAAAAAGGGAAAGATGCCAGATAAGACATATTATAAAGGTAAAATTGACAGAATATAGCAATAGGGTAAATGTGGAAGGGGAAGGAATGGGAGGGAGGAGGAAAAGTCAAGAAAGACTCCAAGGTTTGAAGACTGGATGGTTGGAAGGATGCCATTGACAGAAATAATAAAGTTTGGAGCAGGGGTGGGCTGTAGGGGGAAGATAATGAATTCTAATTTGAACAAGTTGAGTGTGGCATATCAGTGGACAACCAGATAGAGCTATCCAACAAATATTTGAGGATATAGTAAAATAGTTGAAGAAGAGGAATTGAGGTTGGGTACATAGATTTTGGAGTCATATGCACTGAGATAATTAAACTCATAGAAGCAGAGGAGACCACCACAAGAGAGAGGGAAGAGAAGAAGGCCCAGCACAGAACCTTAGGGTGTATTTATGCCTAGAAAGCAGGAGACAGACAACGATCCAGCAAAAAAAGAGATAGTGCGGGAGCAGTCGGTCAGGTAGGAGAGCCAAGAGAACAAAGTGTCATAAAAACCAAGGGGGGAAAAGGGCATCCTGGAGGAAGGAATAGTTCCCTGTGTCACAAGCTACCGAAAGGTCAAATAATATGAAGGCTGAGAAAAGGCCATCAGATCTAGTATTTAAAAGATCGTTGATAACTCCCGAGAGAGCAGTTTCAGAAGACCAGAAGCCAGACTTCAAGGAAATGAAGAGGAGATGAGAAAGTATAGATAACACGTGTAGATTATTTTTCCTGGAAGTTCAGTCTTTTCTTGAAGATCTATAATGAGGAGCAATCCACTATCTTCCAAAGTAGTCACTTCCACTTTTGGATAGTTTCCATTGTTAGGAAGTTTTATTATTTAAAAATAATGCAATAGTACTTTTTCTCTTTAAAAAATATATACTTCAGAGTTTTTTTAAAAAATAATAGAGAATCAGCAATGTTATGATATTGAAGGAGATGCCCAGTCTGTGGGTATTTTCCTTTGTTGCCACAATGGTCTGCAAAATGAAAAATAAAATCTGTTCTCTCTCTACCTATCCCAGTACTGATTGGCAAGGAAGTTTTGACTTGTTCCATTTCCAGCCTGAGACCCTACTCCTCTGTAAGCAACTTAGGGGTCACCCATCCCCTCTCCAGAGCTCAACATATCGATGCTGAAACTAGTACAGATCAGCTTAGTCTACCAAAGTACTAGTACAAAGATCAGTACCTGATCAGCTTAGTCTACCAAAGTTCAGAACTCCACAGATCCTTTAGCCTCAGCCTCTTGGGTAGCTGGAATTTCAGGGGTGCACCACTATTCCCAGCTACCTCTGCCCTCTCCTTCAACTCCCCTAACAATGAGGTCTAGCCAAAAGTGGAATGGACTGCCTTTGGAGGTAGTAACTACCCCCTAAATGGAAGTTTTCAAAGTCAAGATGACCACTTATTGAGAATGTTGTAGAAGGGATTTTTATTCAGGTAAAGGTTGTACTAAATGGACCCCTTCAGCTCTGAGATCAGGAGTAGGGACTGGGGCAACCCCTTTCTTTATGAATTTCAACCACTATGGCAGGGGGTTCCTAACCTTGTTTTCCTGTCATGGGCCCCTTTGGCAGTCTGCTGAAGGCCAGTGACCAGTTCAAATGAATGCTTTTAACTGCTTTTAAATAAAATACATAGGATTATAAAGGAAACCAATTATATTGAAATACAGTAATCAAAAAGTATTTTTTTAAAAACCAAATTCATCATAGACCCATACCTGACACCATACACAAGAATAAAGTCCAAATGGGTACGTGATTTAGGTATAAAGATTGATACCATGAATAAACTGGAAAAGCAAGGAATAGTGTATTTATCAGATCTATGGAGAAGGGAAGAATTCTTTACTAAAGGAGAGATAGAAAGCATTATGAAATGCAAAATGGATAACTTTGATTACATTAAACTGAGAAGTTTTTGCACAACCAAACCCAATGCAACCAAAATCCGGAGGGATGTAGTAAATTGGGAAAGAATTTTTACAGCTAAGCTCGGGGATAAAGGCCTCATTTCTAGAATATATAGAGAACTGACCCAAATGTATAATCATACAAGTCATTCCCCAATTGATAAATAGTCATAATATATGAACTTCCAGGAAGTTTGCAGAGGAAGATATTAAAGCTATCTATAGTCATATGAATAAATGCTCTAAATCACTATTGATTAGAGAAATGCAAGTCAAAACAACTCTGAGGTACCACATCACACCTATAAGATTGGCAAACATGACAGAACAAGAAAATGATAAATGCTGGAGAGGATGTGGGAGAGTTGGAACACTAAAAACCAAATTCATGAACCCTAAGTTAAGAAACCTAGCTCTATGGAAAACACAAAAGGGTAACAAAATTTAGATCAAAGGCACGGGCAATGTTGATAACACATGATTAAGTTGAAGTTGAATGATTTGCCCAAGGTCACACAGGTTAAACAACATTAGAGATGAGATTTGAAGCCAGGCTCTCTAAACTCCAGAACCAATATAGGTATATTCCTGTGTGTTGAAGTGGTCAAAGAAGGCTTACCAGAAGAGATGGGGCTTGAGCTAGACTTTGATAAGTGATGAGAATTCGGATAAGAGTGGGTAGAGAGAAGGAGGGGATATTGGCAGGAAAAAGGGGCTGTGCCAAGGAGGAAATGAACCTTTCTTTTAATTAAGTAATCTCAGAATTGGAAGGAACATCAGAGGTCTAATCTAATGAGTTTAATGTCCCTGGAAACAGTTGGCAAGCAGAGGGAGCAAGTAGCTAGAGCATCCACAAGAATGCCAAAGAGATGATGACAACTTTCCAATATTTAAGTGGATCCATGATCCTATCGATGTGAGGCTATACCCCTCAATGGTGTATGACTTGGAAACCACTCACACGTTTTCATCCACTGTAATTTTTATCCACAACCTCCCATAAATCCTCAAGAGGAGGATTCCTCATTCCTTATGGGCTTTCCTCTTTTAGCATTTCATGGATGTGGCAATACCACTGCTTGACAAACTCCAAAGAGATCAAAGACAGAGGAAAAGGATACATACATACACACATACATACATATATGTATATAATAAAATTTGTTACCTATATATAATGTAATCTACTAGATTTACATCCTAGAGAACAAAGTAAGAGGGAAAGGACCTGTTTTTATACAAAAATATTTATAGCAGATCTTTTTGTGGTGACAAAGAATTGAAAATTGAGGAGGTGCCCATTGGGGAATGGTTGAACAAATTATGGCATGTGAATGTGATGGAAAACTATAATAATATAAAAAATGATGAAGGGCACAGTTTCAAAGAGTCTGATGCAAACCAAAGTGAACAGAGGGGCAGTTTGGTGGAACAGTGGATAGAGCTGGGGGATGTAAGCCCTGGAGTAAGGATGACATCTTTCTTAGTTCAATTTCAGCCTCAGATACTTTCTAGCTATGTGACCCTGCGCAAGTCACTTAACCTTGTTTGCCTCAGTTTCCTCATCTGTAAAATGAGCTGAAGAAGGAAATGGTGAACCACTTCAAGATCTTTGCCAAGAAAACTCCAATTAGGGTCACAAAGAGTCAGACATGACTGAAAATGACTGAACAAGAACAGAAGTGAGAAACGCCAGGAGAATATGTAAGAAAACAACAATATTGTGAAGACAAACAAACTGAAAGACTTGGGAATTCCAATCAACACAATAGTCAACCACAATTCTATGATGAAACCACAAGTCATTACAATTCAAGATGGAACCAACTAATCACCTGCTAGAGAGGAGAAAAAGGTGGCAGATTGAAACATTTTCCTGAACGTGGCCAATGTTTAGAAATTTGTTTTGCTTGACTATATATATGTTTACAACAAAGATTTTGTTTTTCTTGCTTTCTGGGAAGGGACTGGAGATAAGGAATGCAGATATGAAAATAAAGTAAGATTGATTATTTTTAATGGAATGGAATATTATTGTATAATAAACAAGGACAGATTCAGAGATCCTGAGAACACTCACATGAATTAATGAAGAGCAAAATAAGCGGAACTAGGAAAAGAACATATAAGATGACTAGAGCATTATAAAGGAGAGCAAACCATTTCTGGAGCCACAATCAAATCAACACTTTCATTTCTGCTAACACAGGCATAGCTCCATTCACCCTGCATGGATTTCAAACCAAAATATCTGACCATCACTCCCAAATAGTGTGGTCTCTCCATTAGAATGGAAGATCCCTGAGGGCAAATGTTTCCACTTTTCTATTTGCATGTTCATACCTTCGAGCAGTGCTAGACAGAAAGTAAGTATTTAATAGCTTTTTCATTTACTTAAGAAATCAAATCAAAAGAATGACAGCCACCACTGATGGAGGAGTTATAGGTGGGGGGAGGAAGGTAAAATGTTAAAAAATGATGCTAAAAAGAAGAAAAGAAAAGAGCATTAATGAAACATTTATAAAATATACAGTATAGCGCATAAGGGAATTCAGAATGAAACACCAACAAATAGGACAGTATTAGAATTGCAGTTAAATTTATTATATACTTTTTTTAAAAGTTGTACATAATTGATATCAATAGTTTCATATTCAATTTTTTTCTGTTCTTTGAATATGGAAATAATCACATTTGTTGATGACTGTCAAGTTCATAATGACCCCCCCAAAAAAAACCCTGAAAAAAAATTTCATGGATACCATGAAATACTCAGACTATCCATCTGTTATCCAACTCTCCTATCACATGACCAGCCTACTTCCTTACTTCCACTGGCATATTTACATCACCATGCATCTTCTTGGAGAGGCAGTGTGGTATAGTAGAAAGTGGGCTACATTTGGAGTCAGAAGACCTGAATTCAACCTTTGCTACTTACTATCTGTGCAATCTTGGACAAGTCACTTAATCTCTCTTGGCCTCAGTTCTTCATCTGTAAAAATGAGGGGGTTGGACTAAATGTCCTGAAAAGGTCCTTTCTAGCTCTGTCTATGGTTCATTGCACTTTGGGTCACTCACAATTTTCACATTTATTGAATGTGATGGTGTTCCATGACTTAAAGTGCTATAGGCTCACAACAATGCTCCTTAGCATAGTCCTGCTGCCCTCTGGTAAAGCCCACCTCATCCCCCCTATTACCCTTTCAATATATAGACAGAGGAAAAACAGTGAGATGAAGAGACTTCATGATGTGTCCAAGATGACACACCAACACCTTAAGTGAAAGGGAATTAGCATCGAAGAACACTAGTTCCTTCAGTCCCCATCCCCCCAAAATCCCTATGAAACTCATTATGTAAAAGATGGTGATTGTTCTCCATGGCTCCAAAGGGTAGAACTACAAGCAATGGTTGAAAGTTAAAAGGGAGTCAGATTTTAGTTCCACATACAAGGAAAAACTTCCTAATTAATAGAGTTGTCTAGAAGTGGAATGTACTGATTTAAGGAAGTAATGAGCTCTCTGTCACTGGAAGTCTTTCACTGAAGACTGGATGACAACTCATCCTGAATGCTAACAGAGGTAGGTGGCTTGGGGAAGAGGCTGGTGTCAGTGAGATCCCTTCTAACTCACAGATTCTACAGTTTGAGTCTTTTTAGATTTTAGTAGATTAACTGCATGCTTTTTACCATGGCCCCATTCTCCAGCCATCTCTACCCCCACAGGAAACTTGTTCTCCACCCCTGACTCCACAGGCTCTTCTCTTGTCAAGGCCTAAGGCTTCCACAAAACTCCCTCCACTCCCTCTGCTTTATAGTATTCCTTTACTTGCATTCTTCTTCCATTAGAATGTAAGGTCCTTGAGGGCAGGGGCTGTCTTGTTTATTTGGATTTGCATACCCAGAAAATACCACAGTAAGTGTAATCATACATAGTAAGTGCATAAATTCTTTCTGTTTCTCTCTCTGTGTCTCTGTCTCTGTGTCTCTGTCTCTCTCTCTCTGTCTCTCTCTCTTTCTCTCTCTCTCTTCCTTTCTCTTTCTCTCTCTCTCTTTTCTCCTGACATAAATGGGACTACCTTCAGACCCACAGGTGCTGCATATGGAAGGCATTTTTTGAAAGAGAATATGACCAGCCTCTCATTCTGTGGAAGGAGATGTAACAGAACAATCCGTTGCTACCTAAATTACGCTAATTAGTGCATTTGCATATTGACTACTCCCTTCTGAACCACTTCTGGCTAGTGAGGCTTCCTGCATGGTAGTGTGAGTACCACATGGGGTGGATATAAAGCTGGAGACAGTCCAAATCCAGCTATTGTTTCACAGATGATCACTTCTCACCTGGCTCTAAGTCTTTGCAGTTGGACAAGTTCAAACCTTCTAAAGCAAGTCTTGGGGCCAGTTCTCTCCTCATCTTGGTGCCCAGAAATAAATTAAACCCACAACCATATAAATAGTCAAAATCTATACCTAAGGAATATGACATCAAGACTGCATGGAAAGACCCTGACCTCTCCCCTCCCAAAAAAAAAGTCTAAAAAAAAAAAAACCTCTACTCCTGATGCCTGAATTTCAAACATTCCTTTGGTTCAAACCAGGGATTTTTTTTTCTCTGTTAAAATACAAAAACCCCTGAGAGGCCAGGTGGCGTGCGGCTGAGGTATCAAATGCTGCATGCAGTCCACAACACTTCGAGTGCCACTTGAACTAGATTCATATGTAATTGGGAAATATTTAACAAAGTAAATAAAAATACAATACATAGAAGCTACACTTTAAAACTAAGTCAATAGGTGGCCCACATGATCCTTATGTACAGTTAACGAACAGCCCCCATTTCTATTGGAGATTTGCACCACTGACGTAGAGAAAAGAGTTCTAAACATGGAGTCAGAAAGACCTGGGTTCTGACCTCTGGCCTCTGACACTTATCACCTGTGTGACTGTGGACACATCCTTTCTCTGAGTCTCAGGCAACTCTCGAAGACTATCTACTAAATTTTAGATAGGTTACAATTGGCACAAAACCATGGATCAATAGTAAAATGATCCCTGCAAGGATCAGTAATCTAGTGATCCTTACTATTCGGCCATCCTTGCCTCTCTGGGCCTCAGTTTCCTCATTTATAAAATGATGACTTTGGACCTTATTATCTCTAAGATTCCTTCTAGGTCTGGATCATGTGATTTTTAAACAGTAATGAATTATTTGTCATTGGAAATATGATCAGAATAAACTTAACAGATCCTTCACTGGAAGTAGATTTTTTTGAGGACAAAGGAGGAGATATCAAAAGGAATGGGAGATAGAGGAAAAGAAGGAACAGAGGGAAAGAAAAGGAAAAAAATCATGGAGAGGCTATGAATGTCAAAGCCTAGTTTTGAGAATGTCCCAGTTTTTAAATTAGAGGATTCAGTAATTAATGAATACTTGTTGATGGATTGGGTGAACATAAGACAAAGTCTAATCCAATCTCCTTATCCGACAGACAGGAGAAAGCAAGATTCACAAAAGTCACTAGTCCAAGACCACTCAGCACCACAGTTCAATTAAAGTGACTATTATGTCAAAGACACTGCAGATCAAAAGACAAAAAGAAAAGTCAATCCTTGCCTTCAAGGCACTTATGGTCTACATTGGGGGTAAGGATAAAAATTTACAATGGGTATCCAGGAAAGCAAATGGGTGGCAGAATAGAGGCTCAAACTCAGGTCCCTAGAGTTCCCATCTAGTGTTCTACCAACCAGGCTGCTGCCCACTCAGGCTGATGCAGTAGAAATATACCTCTCCCCCTCTCTTCTCCCATACCTTCCCAACTTCCTTCCCAGCCTCTCTCCACACAAGCTAGAAGGAATCTGTGTTTTGACAGAAGCAGCAAGGTGATGGCTAGGGTGCCTGAGTGCCCATAACTTGGCACACAGAGCTGGGAAGCAGACTTGAAGCATCTGCTTTAGTGCCAATTCCCCCTCACCACCTTCCGGCTCCCTCTCGCCCCCACCCTGAGCTGCAAGTGAAACTCTTTTCAAACAGCAGGCAGTAATAATACAGCAGGAAAAAGAGAGAGCAGGAGCAGGCTCTCCTTGTTAAGAGTGTCCTGTGCTGTCTAATAACACAAGGTGTCATTGTACACCAGAATCAGCGCCTGGAGCTTTATTTATAACAACTGAAATACAAGGCAACTGGCCAGGAACCGGGAGGGGGGATGTGGGAGAGGGAGAGAGCAAAGAGAGATGAGAGGAGAGTGGAGGAGAGAAGAGAGCTCCCTAACAATTCCTGTGTACCAGGAGTTTCCCCAGGACCTCCTACGGGAACACAAGAGGAAGAGAGAGGAACAGGAACAGTGGGAGAAGAGAAGGGGAGGCAAGAACAAAGTACAAGATGGGCATACTGATGTCACGAAAGTAGACCTAGATCAGCCACAGAGTTCAGCAACTCATTTTACAATTCAGGAAACTGAGGCCCAGAGTTCTGAAATGGCTGGCCCAAAGTTATTATATAGATTTTTTTCCTAGTCTTTATTGCTGAACCACAGGATGTAGAAAGCTTAGAATTTTAGAATCATAACTAAGAGTCTATATAAGTATGTATTGGAAAAGGCATTAATCTTAGCACTAGGCTTGACTCCAATACATGCCAGCTGTGTGACCTTAGTCACATCTCTTCACCAATCTGACTTTCAGTTTCTTCATCAGCAAAATTGGAATAATACTCATAGGATTGTTATGAGGGTCAAATGGATGAAATAGTAAACATAGTTAAACTCTGTACTGATGCAAGCTAAGCATGAAAAGAATGCTGGATTTGGGATAATGAAGTCCCAGTGCTGCCACCCACACATCAGTTAAACTCTGCGACTCATTTTCCTCATCTGTGAAATGAAGAGATTGGAGTAGATGACATAGAAGATCCCATCCAAGTTCTAAATATCTGGCAGAGGACGGGGTTAGTTGTTGTTGTTGATGAAGATGATGATGAAGATGATGATGATGATGTCTTCGTTCTTGTTCGTCCTTCATTTTCAAAGAAGATCAATGGCATCTGTTGTCTTGATTTGTGAATGAATCAGATTTAATGCAGCCACAGCTGTGCAAAGTCATCAGCTTCACTCTCTCCTCCAGAGTCATCAAAGTCCAATGGCAAGACAAAAGTCAAGATGGCAGGCCATGGCCTGGGAAGCAGTGGATGACCTTGGCCTTCCACAGCCTCATGAGTCAACTTCCCAACCAGTATAAAATTGTCTTTACAACCTTGTTACCCACTGAATGGGCACTCCGTCTGAACACTTCAAGTAACTAGAAATTTTCATCCCTATAATCTCCTCCAAACGATCGGTGTTCTACCCTCTGGGTTTCTACAGAAAATGTCTGCTCCCCCTTCCACATGACAGCCCTTTAGATATTTGAAGAGAAAAATCAAGCTCCCACTCCAAATCTCCTGTAGCCTCCAAAGATATGACTCCAAGTTCTGGAGACAAAGCATGGTATGGTGGGAAGCATGCTGGATGTGCAGCCAAAAACCTGGGTTCAAATTCTAGTTTTGCCACCTATGTGACCAAAGTCACTTAATCTCTCTGGCCCTCAGTTTCCTCATCTGTAAAAACAATGAGGTCGAACTAGATAGCTTCTAAAGTCTCTTTAAGGAATAAAATCCATGTTTTTCCCCTTCAGCACATTAGTCAAACATCCCCTGAGAGGACATCACAATGCAGTGCAGGCCCTACTAGAATCCCTTTCTATTTGAGTTTTGACACCAGTTATGAAAAAGAGAGTGCTCTAGAACCAATCCAGTTAGCAGGATTCTTCTCAACCTGTGGTGCCTAAAAGTGACCACCGTTTTCTGGCCACAAAATTGTATAATGGAGCTATCACATTAATCATCCTGGGTGCTGCACCTCCAGATTATATTCAAGACCCCAAGGTCCTCTCCACACCACAATGAGGCTATGCCAGCTCTAGCAGGTTCTACCTTCTAGAAAGTTTTCCAGCCCAGACATGGAGTCTGCTGGCTAAGAATCAGTCTCACTAACTGATGTGGAGTTCTTCACCAGTAGGTCAACTGGGGGTGAATTCTATGACCAAAAAAGCCTAGAAAGAAAAAACACAGCTTTTCTGAAGGCCTGTGCTTTCAAAAGGTAGGAAAAAAAAGTGATAGAGAATCTTATCAATTCCTTTGGAAGACTCTAGAAACAATTTCAATCACTAAATAGACATTTATTATTATCTACCAACCTACCTGAGGGCAAGGTGTTGAAAATTTATTGTCATTAAATCATTTCAGTCATGTCGGATCTTTGTGACCCCATCTGGGGATTTCTAGGCAAAGATGCGTCAGTGGTTGCCATTTCCCTCTCCAACTCATTTTAACTCATTTACTGAGGAACTGAGGCAAACAGGATTAAGTGACTTGTCCAGGGTCAGTAAGTGTCTGAGGTCAAATTTGAACTCAGGTCTTCCTGACTCCAGGCCCAGCACTCTATCCACTATGCCAGCTTGCTGCCTGTGTAAGAAGTACAAAGATGAAAAATTATAGTCTCAGTCCTCATTTGGCATATATACAGATCAGTAGGTTAACAAGAGGACAGCATGATAGGCCTAGTGGAAGAACAGATTCCATTAAAACATACAAAGACATAACAGAAGCAGTGCTGTAGAGTGGATTCAGGCTCAAATCTTAACTGCGATTTCAAACAAGCACCTTTCTCTCTCTGGGCCTTGGTTTCTTCAAAAAGAAAAGGTTGGATTAGACGCGGGGTTCTTAACCTTTTTTTGTCACAGATCCTATCTACAATCTGGGGAAGTCTATGGATCTTTTCTCAGATTGGTACTTTTAATCAAATAAAACAGACAAGATTATGGAGACCAATTATATTGAAATACCATCATCAAAATATTTTTTAGAAACTAGTTCATAGGGCTGGGTGTGGTGGTTCATGCCTGTAATAGTAGCTACTGAAAGGAAGCTGTAGTTGGCAGATGACTTTGATTTAGGAGTTCTGAGCTACAGGAGGGCTAAAGATGAATGGGACATCCACACTAAGTCCAGAACCAATATGGTATGAGTCCCCAGGAGCGTGGGGCCAACCAGTGCCTAAGGAAGGGTAACAGCAGACTCCTGGCTGGTGCACAAATAAGACTTTGCTGCTTCTTTTAAGTCTCAACTAAAATTCCAGCTCTCTACAGGAAGCCTTCCCCAGCCCCTTTTAATTGTAGTGATTTCCTTCTGTTATTTCCTATTTACCCTGTAGATAGTTTGTTTTGTATATATTTACTTGCATTTGATTGTAAGTTCCTTGAGGGTAGGGACTGTCTTTTTACCTTTTTTGTATCCCCCAGCACTTAACACAGTGCTTGGTATATAGTAGGCACCTGATACATGTTTGTTGAGTGACTGAACTGAGCCAGCTCAGAAATAGATCAGGTGAAAGTTGATGTGCCAATCAGTAGTGAGAGACCCAGGCTTTAAGAAAAAAAAAAAACCTTTAGTTAAGATCCGTTGGACTAGATCATCTCTAGGAAATCTTCTAGCCTTAAGCCCTATGAAGCCATGCCATGTAAGGATCAATGAAAGAAACTGAGGGATTTGGAAAGGGACAGAGTTTGGGAAGAACTAACCTAACAAAACATCACAGCTTGACAGCAGTTTTGTCTGTTCTGCAAACAATGTGTGAGGAGCATTCTTTCTAAGTGTGGTAGAGAATGCTTGTGAAAAATAATATTACTTCCTCTGACTCCCATTTGAGACTACTAGGCAAATAAGAAACCCGAGCCAAACCGCTGCAATAAGGTGCCTGAAGCCAGTTGACCCTTTGGCCCTAGCCTTCCTACCCTATCCATACTTCCCCACCCCCAATTTAATTCCAGATTCCTTCCCTATCTCTCCACACACACCCTCATCTTTACTACAGTTCTGTCCACTTCCCAAGCAGATACTCTCCTCCCCATCTCACAACACCACCACCCCACCCCCCAAAAAATTCTGCCTTTTTTTTTTTTTTCCAATTTACCACCTCTTTTGCATAGGACCTGAGCAGCCAGTTTTGCTCCAAGAAGGGCTGGGGGTTGGGGGTTGGGGAAGGAAAGGAGGGAACAAAACAGTTTCCATTCTGTGCATGCAAATTCCAACAGAAGAGAGCCAATTGGATATCAGTGATATATACTTAGAGCTAAAGTGAATGAAATTTAGCTCTTTACATATTAACTGATGAAATCCACAGCAGGGGAGGGAAATGATTCAATCAGCATTATGCCCTTCCTGCCTCTCCTACAGACTAGAGAACTGAGAAGTTAAATCAATTATCTTGGGTCAGCAGGTTAGAATTCCTAGCCCATCAACAAACCAGATACCACTCAAGATCCTCCTTCCAGGCCCCCTCAAGGTTGCAGTCCCACCTTGCCATTCCCCTGGGAGCAGAATGCTTTGAATTTGTTTGGGAAGGTTGGAGTGTGTTACATCACTGATAGTAAGTACCTGAGTCTTTAGGGAAGTCAGTGAACTCCTCAGGACCTCTCTTGCCGTATTTCCAAAATGAGGGGTTTAGAGTAGATCAGAGGTGGTCACATGTATGTGGCCTTGAGGCCACAGGTTCCCCACCCTTGCACTAGATAGTGTCTGAAATCTTTTAGCCCCAGATCTTCGATAGCCTATTTGGGGGTAGGGGTGTGTGTGTGTGTATGTGTGTTTTAACCTGGGAAAAAAGGATTAGAAGAGTAAAATTATAATCCCAACAGAAATCTGATTCTCCTTGTCCTGAAATTCCCACCAGTCCCAGTACACTTACACTACATCTTTATTGCCAGTCGACAAACATTTTTTAAGTTCTTACAAGGAACCAGATATTATCTATACCCTAGAGATCAAAATACAAGCCAAAAGAAAGAAGATCCCTGCCCTCAAGGACTTTATATTCTAATGGTGAGACACCATTAGAATATAAAACACCTCAGACACTTGACACTCACTAGCTGTATGACCTTGGGCAAGTCACTTAATCCCAATTGCCTCATCCTGGGTCATCTCCAGTCATCCTGATGAATATCTGGTCACTGGATTCAGATGGCTCTGGTAGAGAAGTGAGGCTGGTGACCTGCACAGCCCTCCCCCACTCAAAACAAAGTCAAGTGCCAGTCATGTCAATCGTTTCTCTGATGGCATGGTCTTCTTCCGCAAGGAGGGATGAACACACATTCTAATGGTGGAGGAGAGGGACATAACACATAAAGGGAACTGGAAGGGGATTGGGGGAGAAGGTACCCATATAAGGTCATAGTGGTAAAGTCCAGCAGGTCAGAAACAGAGCTGGAAGAGGAATGAAAGACTGGGTCCAGGAGGAACTCACCAAAGGTTGAAAGACCCTGCAAATTCCAGAATGGGAAGGCAACAGCAACTGAGAAAAGTTCCAGGATGAGAAGACCTCTGTGGAATGGTGAGAAAGTCCCTAGGAGAGGAAGTTGAGGCAAATACTTTTAAATACCTTAGAAGTATTTAGATTTTACAAACAAATGAGTCTCTTCACATTACTTTCTGTTTCTTTAGATGAATGAATTGGAAAATATAATCAAAAAGAGAAATGCTCAATGTTGGAGGGACATCAGAGAAGACAAGGCACACTCATGCACTGTTGGTGAAGCTGTGGATTGGTCTAACCTTCTAGAAAACATTTGATACTGTGCAAGAAAGTAACTGAACTCTAGGCCCCAGGATCCCACTACTGAATATTGACGTCAAAGAAATCAAAGATGAAAAAGTCCCATGTATACCAAATTATGGGCACTCTTCGTGATTACAAAAAGCTGAAAACAATATGGGTGTCCACAGATTGGGGAAGAGCTGCACAGTGACATGTGAACCTTGTAGAATATCATTCATTGCACCATAAGAAATGACGACTATGAGGGATTCCAAGAAACCTGACATACAGCAAAGAAAGCAGAAGCAGGGGAACCATAGGCACAGTCACCAGTAATGCACATGAAAACAGCACTGATGGCGTACTGAACTCAGATTCAATGAAATAATCAAACTGGACTCCAGAGCACAGATGATGAAACACACTTCCCTCCTCTTGGGTAGTGGTGGATTGGCTACATTTGCTGTTTGATTCAGTCACTGAATCATCACTTTTTCCTTATTACAGGGAAGAGTCAGGGATGGATGGTAATACTAGGAAATTACTATAGTATAAAAACCAAAAGGCATCAGCAAATATTTTTAAATAAATATAATCAATGAGATGGATGGAAATGGGAGGGAGTTAGCTAAGATTGGTAACTCACAGGATCTCCTCCCAATTTGGCTAACGGTGTGCTATGGGACTGACCCTTATTTTCCTCCTCTGTAATACCGCCTATGGATACTTCATGAACTAAGAGTCAAGGAAGGGGCAACCTCTGACATAAACACTATAGACACTCCCCTAATAACCATCTCACCAGATAATTATGATAAAGCCCTTACAAAAAGGATGAAATAGGTAATCCAAAGGATATTTGGCAAAGGCAAAGATCTGTGAAGAAGATGATTATTATTCAATATATGCAACCACATTCTAAACATAAGTTGTTGTTAATACAAAGTCCCCCAAAATAGAAGAACGTTGTTTTTCCATAGACTTCCATCATAAAAGTGGATGTTTTCTCAGAGGAAAAGATAAATCTTAGGAGAGCAAGACCCTAACATGGCACTCATAGTTCAACCTCCTCTTCTCAGAAGGGTATAGAATTTAGAGATGCACATTTCAACGTAAATTCCATATAGCAATAAAATCCAGTGTGGATTGGTATACATGGAGTTTTTGTTGTTCAGTCACTTTTAGTTATGCCCAACTCTTTGTGATTCCATTTGGGATCTTCTTGGCAAAGATCTTGGAGTGGTTTGACATCTTCTTCTCCAGGCATATATGAAGGGACACCTGCAATGAGATTCATCCAGTAATAGACAATGCATCAATATTTTGATGGTTCTGTGATCTTACCAACATAGATATTTCCTCCAATAGCACATGCATGTGTACCTTCTCATACTGATCTATTCTTGTCCATTTCTTCCCATAGATTGTCCACACAAGTCCACCCTACATTTGGGGAGGTTCTTAACCCTTTTTGTATCATGGACCCCTCTGGTGAAGCCAATGAACCCCTCAAAATAATGGGATTTTTTTATTCATAATTTAAAGAAATTCTAAATTTCAATTAGTGAAAATATATTTTTCCCATCCAAGTTCTGAAATCTATCCATAGGCACTTTAGGTATCCACGGACCCTAGGTTAAGAACCCTCTAGATCCTTAGATATTGTGGGGATATCAGTGAAGAGTAGTTTATCCCAAGCTCTAACTACCTAACTGTCCCACCTAATTTTCCAGCCCTATAGCTCTCTGATGATATCCTTCATGAGGGATATGTGGCAGATGCTTCACACCTACCACATACCTCTCCATTATCCTTCAGGTGAACCACAGCTTTAATTCTTTGGAGACTGTGGTATTCCATGATGTGCAGAATACAACATCACCAGAAGAATACTGATATTGAAAAAATAGACCTCTGTTTCACGGAGAACCTTAGGGCCATTAAAAGTACTGCACACTTTCCCAAGCATCATCCTGGTCCCTCTCCTCTCCCTCCTATTCAATTCTGGGCTCAACTAATCATCCATCACAGATAATATACTTTTTAAATAAACAAAATAACTTCATAATGTCCTTAACATATCCAAATAACATTTATCCTCTCAAAAGGTTAATACCTAGAAGGATTCACCTTTAAAAAAAAATCAACTTCTAGAAAACTGGGTGGGGGGAAGGGTTGTACCAGATCATCTTTAAAGTCTCGTTTATTTCTAAATCCTGTGATTCTAGAGCTCAGACTTTCCAAGTAAAATAGGGAGACTCAACTAATGCCAGCCTCTGAGAGGCAACTATGGTCTCGTGAGCAGAGCACCAGATGAGGAGAGAGAAAATCTTGGTTCTAGTTCAGTGGCTCTGCCACATACTGGTGGCATGGCCTTGAGTGAATCCCTTCACTTCAGACTGTTTGTGACACTGTTGAGAGGCAAGCTGGTGTGGTGGTTAGAGGACAGCCTTGGTCTCAGAGTTGAGAAACCCTAGTTTCAAGTCTGAACCTCTGGCACATACTGGCTGTGACACCATCTCAGTGCTCTAAGACCGTAAGTCAGAGCAGACACCCAGCCCTTCTGCTTTGGAGGAGGGAGTGCCGTCACATGGATTTCCATATACCCATGAAATAAGAGGTCCAACAACCAGAAACAAACAAACATGGACAATAATCGCTGCTAAGTTTACCTCTGGAGCTACAACATATATTTATTGATTCTAAGGGAGATAAATAATGGGAAAATACTGTATAAATTGTACATAAACCTAAGACATTATTGTTCACTGGTGTCTGGCCAGATGCTGATAAGTGGGGGATGGAAGGGTAGCCTGGAACCTGTCTGAAGTATACGTTGTGACCCAGTTCAGGCCCAGTGTGCTGATACTATGCTATTATGAAAGTGAACTGTGCCACACTGGCTACCTTCTATGTGTGGAGGAATTTTCTTCAAAGCATTTTCCGTGTGGTCCTTACCAATGCAGGTGCAATAAAAAACCTAGAGAGCAAATGTTTGAAATAAAAATTGTGAGGAAGAAGAAAAATCAAATGAGAGAGAAAGAGAAAGAGCAGAAGAAAAAGGAGAAGGAAGAGAAAAAAGGGAAAAGAGAAGGAGGAGAAGGTGAAAGGAGGAAGATCCACAAGTGTGCAATTTCTTGGCCATAATTTCACACAAGTGAACGTTGTCATTTGAGAAATGAAGGCGAGGGTCTCTTTAAGGTCCTGGTCAAAGATTGTGCCTTTACACAGAACTAATGCTCTGTTCCTGGCCAGTTCCTGTTCAGTGGCAGGAGACTCACTGACAGGTGGTGCCTACTTTGTGTCACTGGGCCTCAGGGTGTCTGATAAAGTTACCTGGCTCCCTGAGCACCAATTCTTTCTCATGGCATCCAGTCAAGCAAAGACTGAGATTCTTCCGTCCAGGCAGGAACAGACTCCACCATAAACCCCTTTAGAAGCTCTCCTTACACCAACTTCATACCTTCTCAGGTTTTGTCTAATACCTGGGCAAACTGGCTTGCACACACATGCCTAGGGAAACTTAACTCACTCTCACTGTAAGACCCAAGAGCCAGCTGACAGCACACAGCATGGGCTGGAGAGGGAGAAGAGGATGGATTATCTGCAGTGAGAAAGTTCCACTATCACCAGATGGCTCCCCACCAGAAGCAGGGCCCCTTTCCGGAAGCTGGGAGATAGCAAACAAGAGCCCAAGACAGGCTGGCTGGATTAATTATAAGGTGAGATACTGGCAGTTTGCAGCCTTTGTCTGAGCCAGCTGCCGGCAGGGGCAACTTGGGAAGTGGTTTCGTGGATGTTACCGAGCTGAGACTATGACTTGGGTCTCGTTCCCCCCACCAAACACTTGCCCTGGCACCTGGGGTACTTCTTTCACCCCTTTTATCTCTGGGCCAACTCAGCAACAAGAGGTTACCAATACCTCCCTCCCAGATCTATCTGACCAGAGCTACTTTCTCTCTTCTATAAATCACAGACTAGAGCACATATACAGGTAGCATCTGGCTTATACTTCTCCAATGGCATTTATCACATTCTGCCTTCATTGTCCACAAATACAAATCTTATTTCCTCTTGCTACACTATGAGCCTAGAGAGGGAAGGCAGCCATACCATGATAGAAAGAACACTGGCTTTGGAGTCAGAGGACCTCAGTGACCCCAATACGAATCCTGCTTGAGTATCTAGGTGACCTTCGGGCAAGTCACTTAACCTCCTTGGGCCTCAGTTTCCTCATCTGTAAAATGAAGGAGGTTTGACTGAATAGCTAAGTTCCCTTCTAACTCTATGCTCCTATGGCTATACCTTATTTATTTATATATATTTACTAAGTGCCCACTGTGTGAGATTTCCAGTGTAAGGGAAGATACAGTGTTTGAATGAAATATGGTTCCTACCTTCACAGTCTAGGACAAGAGTTCTTAATTTTTTGTGACAGGTACTTTCAGTCTGGCAAAACCTATGAATCCCTTCTTAGAATAATGTCTTTAAATACATAAAATAAAATGTATAGGACAACAAAGGAAAGCAACTATATTGAAACACAGCTCTAAAAAAAATTTTCTTTAAGTCACAAACCCCAAGTTAAGAACCCCTGGTCTAGAAGGAAGATAAGACCCAGATCATTATCTGGAGCCCAAAGGGATCCCTTAGGCCTTCTAGACCAGTCCTCTTATTTTACATATGAGGAAAGGTTCAAGGTCACACAGGTACTTAGCATCAGAGGTAGCATTTGAACTCAGACCCTGATTATACCATGCTGTCTCATCAATACAGACAGTTATATCACACCATATTTCATGACAAGAGAATGATTTAACTTTGTACCCCTTACAGTTTCTAAGTAGTTTCTAAAGTAGTGTCTTTGCACTCACTGGCTGGCCCCCATACCTAGAATTCCCTGACTTCTTCAAGACAGCTCAGATTTCACTTTCACCAGGAGATCATTCCCGAACCTCCACCCCCAGCTTCTAATGCTTTCCCAATTCAGACTACTTTCACCTGCTCGCTCTCATAGTAGGTGCTCAATAAATTTGTGTTCAGAGACACAGTAAGTACTAGATAGTATGGACTAGGAGTCAGTGAGAGAGTCTTGGAATTCCTCTCCACAGACTCCCCAAGACCACAAACAGATTCTCTAATACAGCTAGGTCCCTCTTTGTATGAATAACAAATCCCATTCAATGGTAGCGTTTTACGAATCTGCACTACATATTTCTGCTGGGCTGGAACTAAATAGAACATATCTGAATTTAGGAAAAGGCTCACCAGGCATGTGCCTAGGGGTCACCAGGGCTTAGGGGACTTAGAAATGGTTAGCCTAGGGCCTTCTTCTCATGGACAGAAAATGTTCCTTTTATCAGGTAGGGGTCCCAAAAGCAAGAGTGTGAGAACCTGAGTCTCCTGCCTCTTTCATCTCAACCCTAGAACCTGAACCCATTCATTCCAAGGGAGAAGGAGAAAGAGATGGCTAACCATGAAGAACTCATGGAATAAAGCTAAGAGAAGGAGGAGGAAGAAAGAAAAGGAAAGGATAGAGAAGAGCCTGAACTAGCAGGAAAACAACAGAAAAGTGCATTAATCATGACATGCTAATATGACGCCAGAAGTTTTGCTGAACACTTCATATACCTCTGATCTCTGTTTTGGACAAGGACACCCCATTTCCTTTTTCCTCAGCTTTCTACAACAAGAGCCATCTTTATGGGGTTGTCAATTTGGAGCAAGAAGGAATATCAGGGATCACCTAGGCCAATCTCATTTTACATTAGAGAAACTCAAAGACATGTAGGGACTCATCAAATGTTTCACAACAGCCAAACCCAAATTTAAACCTTTGATTCCAAAACCAGTGTTTCTTCCGGTGGAATATGCTGCTTGTCTGTCCTCTCCACTATGGCACTCACAAAGAAAATGAAGGAGCTCTCCCAGGGTCTCAGTGCCTATGTGACCCAGGCAGTCTGAATCTGTCACTGACTCAGGAAGTGATCGAGCTAAGGGGTCTAGAGGTGTACACTGAAATAAATTATAGGACAAGGGCAGTAGACACAACATGCTGAAAAAATACTCCACATGTCATCGTTTCACCACCATGATAAAAACCAGACCTGAAACCCCATTCCTCCTTTGCCATGCAAAAAGTCCCATCTATTCAGGTGACTATACCTCAGGAGGGGCCTCAGGGCCACGAGTACTTCTGCTGGTGATTTTCATGGAACTACTCCCACTTAAATTTTTTCTTTATGCTCACTTTGGTAGCATCATAATTTTTGCTTTCTACCCATGCATTCCCATGACCATCCCTTCTCTACCAAAGATGTTCAGGAGAAAGGAAAGAGACAACATCAAGGGACCCAAGAATCTCTGGGTTGAGTAACACAGGGTTTGAGGGATCTCAGAGAGTGTGTGTAGTATAGTGGACAGAGTACACTATTCATGTTTAAGTCCCAGCTACGGCACTTAAGTGGCCATGTGCAAGTTACTTCTCTGGCCTCGGTGTTTTTCATCTGTAAAATGGTACTGATTCTTATAGTATCTTCTTCACAGAATTATCTTAAGGAAAGTGCTTTGTCAACTTTAAGGCATGACAGTAATATGAGTTATTGTTATTGTTTCAGTTGGACCATAGATCAGAAACTGAAAGGAGCATCACGATTTTGCTGACCCATTTAACAGAGATTTATTGTAGGCCTACTATGTACAAAGCTCTGGGAGATGACAAAAATAAATAAGACATAAAAACTACTTTAAAGATTTTATTATCTGATCAAAGTGATAAGAATTATACACTTAAATATCGTAGAAATTAAAATATGAAAAGTGCATGAGAGGAGTAAAAATACCTGCTCCATACTGAACTGAGAATCAACCCAAAATTTAAACTCCAAAACTAAACAATTCAACATTTGGTGATTTGTATATGTCTTAAAACATTCAAATCAAAACAAAACAGGAACAATCAAATACTTTCTAAACCGAACCTGAATCAGAGAATTAATTCAATTCAAGTCCCTGGATGACCTCCAAGCTGACATTTGGAAAACACTGCTTCAAACTCAGCTTGTCAGCATCACAACTGGCTAATATTCCAGAAATTCTGAATGTGGACAGAAATGCCTCAGTCTCCAGAGAGCCACCATCCCTCACGGACCCCATCTCCTAAGCTGGGATCCACAAGAACCACATTTCCTTTTTGGACACCCAGGCAATCAATCAGTATTGATCAGTTCATACAAGGTGCTTAGCACTGTTATAATGCTTTAGAATGCCCACTAGGGGTGGGTCACATTTCTTGTCTCTAAGGAGTGTTCAGCCCAAAAGGGTCAGAAGCCAGAGTGTTCACAGAATTGCTCATAGGCCATAGAATAACATAGATAGAAGGAACTTTAGCAATCTTCTCATTTTGTTTCTGGGTTCTTAACCTGAGGATCATGAAGACAGGTAGATAGATAGACAGAAAGACAGACAGACAGACAGACAGACAGACAGATAGATAGATAGATAGACAGATAGACAGACAGATAGATAGACAGACAGACAAACAGATAAATATAGACATACACACACATATATATACATATATACATGCTAGACTTATTGAATTCCAGTAGAATGGATTTCTTTGGAATCCTAGTATTTTATTTTATGTATTTAAAAAACTTATTTTGAGAAGGGTCCCACAGACTTTACCAGATTGCCAAAGGGCCCCATCACCCAAGGAAGGCTAAGAATCCCTGATCCAGAGATGTGTTGGCACCAGCTCATACTGGCTCACAAGAACGGATTGCTAAATTTTCAGTGAGAGCATTTACCCCCTAGAAATAAATGTTACAAATCAGGACTTGATTGATTGCTTTGTTGATTTCCCAGACTCAAGAAAGTGATAGAGATTAAGTTAGAAGTATATCCTGCCTACGTTTTTTTTCAGAGAGCTGGTTGTTAAACATTTACCAGCATTCCCCTGCCCTGATCTAACCAACCCTTTCATTTAACAAATGGGAAAGCTGAAGCAGAGAGAAGTGAATTGACTTATCCAAGGTCACACAGTCAGGAAAAGAGTCAAACTGTATTTGCTCCAGAGGTATAACCAGGAATTCCAGTGCCCTGAGAACATTTAAACAGGGCAGAGGGGGAAGTAGCCCATTTTGAGTGCAGAAGAAATAGTAGAAGAAGCCAACTGGCCCTGTAGCGATGGGAAAAGCAGGTCTCAGGAGAGTGGTACCATGGTGACAGGACTATTGGGGGTGGTAGCCCCAGGCTGAGTAAAAAGAAGAAAAATGGTGGTGTATGATAGAGGATCACCAGAGGATGATAAGATAAGGGTGTGGGAAGTCAGATGGCTGCTATTGGGACTAAGTTAGTCCCTTGGATGTCAGCTAGCCTCATCATCCTAAGAGAAAGTCCCTGTTGCTTCTTCCTAGTTCTAGCTGTGGCTGTAATGGATCATCCTGTAACATAGCAGGTGTCAACTGTGTTTAACTTATACTAACGTCTATCATTTTAAGACTACAAACAAGATTCTGAAAAGACTTATTTAAATCCATTTTAAAAATTGAATTGAAATGCACTAGGGAAAATTATTATTTAAAAGGAATCACAGTATAGGTTCTTCTGTAAAAGAAAGAATCCTTTATAAAGCCAAGTCAATATTACATAGTGAAAAGATCTTTTTGAAAAAGTCTAGAGGCCCAACACTGATAGTAACATGAGGTATCACCTTGGGTGATTTACTTCATCTGAGTTTTTATGTATAAAACAAAGGGGTTGGACTATATGATTTCCAAGCATCCTTCCCAGTTCTAACACTCTATCTTTTATGACAAGTCCAGACTTTCATATCTGGGGTCGCTTAAAGAATTTTGCTTAAAGGTAGACCTTTGGATTTAAAGGACCTTGTTGTTTAGTTGTGTCCAAATCTTTGTGATCACATTTGGGTTTTCTTGACAAAGATATTGTAGTGGTTGGCCATTTCCTTCTCCATTTTACAGATAAGGAAACTAAGGCAAACAGGGTTAAGTGACTTGCCCAGGGTCACATAGCTAGTAAGTGTCTGAGGCTGAATTTGAACTCAATCTTCCTGACTCCAGGGCTGGCACTGTATCCAATAGCCTTAGAGATCATTTAAAATTAAGGAAACTAAAGCCTGGAATGGAAAAGTGATTCACTCAAGATCACAACAAGTAATGGAATTTGACCTCAAACCCACATCTACTAACTCAGGAAATCAAATGGTTCATTGAAAGAGAAGATGGACTTTAAGTCAGAGGACTTGTGTTCAAATTTTGCTCTTAACCATTAGTTCTTAGAAGCCTGAGTTTTGTCATCTATAAAATGAGAAAGCTGGATTGGATGGCCTCTGAGGTTCCTTCCAGTTTTAGAATTAGGAACTAATGCCTTTTCCAGCACTATACCTTAGCCCCATTATCCTTCTTGGAAGGGAAAACAGAAATTCTTTATTGTTCTCTCCATATCTTTATTCTACTCTTTGTCTCTCTCTATCTCTGTCTCTCTCCGTCTCTGTCTATTTCTCTCTCTCTGTCTGCTTTTCTCTCTGATGCTGTCCATCTGTCTCTTCTCTATCTCTGTCTGCCTCTCTCTGTCTGCCTCTCTCTCTCTCTGCCTCTGTCTCTCTGTCTCTCTGTCTCTGTCTCTCTGTCTCTCTCTGTCTCTGTCTCTGTCTCTCTGTCTCTGTCTGTCTCTCTCTGTCTGTCTGTCTGTCTCTCTCTCTCTCTCTCTCTCTGCTTGTGTCTGTCTCTCTCTGTGTCTATGTTTCTCTCTGTGTCTCTCTCACCCCTTCCATTCCCCAATGGAAGGTCTGAGCAGGGAGGGAGGAAGAGAGAGAGTCAGGGAAAACAGGCATTTCTCAGTCATAGTCACTATGTGTCAGAAAATCATCTTGTTCATTTACTCTCTCAGTTAATCAACAAGCATTTATTAAGCACCTGCTGTATGCTGGGTATTATGCTAAGTACTAGAGATAAAAAGACAAAAGCTGAACAGTCCTTTCCCTCTAGAACCTTACATTCTATATCTCTGGGGCTCATTTCCACCCATCATTCACCATCGTTGGTGCCAAGATTTGAAGACCGGAGCTTCACTGAAGCAGCTAACCCATCTGACTTGTACGGTAGCTCTTATTCCCCTGTGAGTTCCACTTCAGTCCCACAGAACCGTGCAGGACGAGATTCAGGCACCCAGGGATAGTGGGAGTTGCCCTGCTCTGGCAGGATGAGTTGAGCCCTGCAGCTCTGTTCACCAGAGGCAGCTCCATGCAGAAGCCAGGCCAGGTGGCTCAGGTGGAAGGACCAAGAGGCTCCTGTCTCACTTGCAGGGACTTGCCTGACAAGAGCAGCATCTGTCCTTCCCATTCCGTCTGACTTTAATCTCACTGAGGGGAATTAAGAAAGGTGTAAACACAGCTTCTCTAGCTGCAAGCCCTGGCAAAGAGACTATGAATGAAAGAATGAAAAGAGGAAAAAACAGAGGGAGGGAAAAGGGAAAAAAGGAGAGAGGAAGCATGCTAGCAAGAGACAAACACGGGAGTGAGTGGGTCAGAGAAAAAGAGGGGAAAAGCATGTGTCCATATGAGAGCAAGAAAAATGTGAGCTTCTAGCACAGTATCCTGCACATAGTAGAGATAAGGGTCCCAGAATTCCAGCATAATCATTATTACTATTATCATAGCTGGCAGACATATAGTATTCTCAGAGTTGCAAAGCACTTTACATACATTATCTACATTATTAGGGATGACAGATCTGGGAAGGGCCACAGATAAATTGTTGAACTGACTGGAGAAGGTAAAGGATTATGGCAGCAATGAACTAGACTCAAATCCAACCAACAGAAGCTGGACAAGGCATGGGGATAGGCAGGAAAACGGGGGGATTTGACATAAGCATGGGTACAGAGACAGAAACGCACAGGTATATATGGGGCAGAGGGTAGAAAGGAACCCAGTTTTTAGGGGGCACAGAGGACAATAACAGAATGGTATGAATTAAAATTGGAAGGGCAGGGTGGTGCCAGACTGTGGAAAGCATGTAAAGCTAGACTGAAAAATTTAAGTTTTACCCAGTAGATAGGGAAACTGTGTGTCCTAGACTTTTTCCTTTGCCCACAAATCATCAAGAGATCCCACTGATGCTCTTCCAAATATTCCATATATATGCCTCCCTTTCATATATTTTTAAAAATTATCTTTGGATAAAATCTAATTCATATGATATCCACAACAATCCTGGCAAAACAAGTATCATTATCCTCATTTTACATGTGAGGAAACTGAGATCTAGAGAGGTTAAATGGCTTTCCCAAAATCAGATAGCTAAGAAGTACAAGGACCAGGACCAGAACCCAAGTTTCAATCCAGTGGATTTTTAAGGGGCTGCTAAAATTCCAGTTCAACTGTCTAATTTGTAGTTGACAGCCGAGCCTTTCCACAGTCTTAGGGTTTACCTCTTCTCTTTGACTGGGCTTTCCATTAATTTTTCTTTAAATTTTTCTCTTTTCCTTCAACAACCTCTTTCCACTCTGCTATTTAGTCATATAGGGGATTTTCCCCCCACTTGCCAGGTGTTTCTGACCTTTGGCACAAGCTTTTCTTACACTTCCAAAAAAGTGTTTTTCAATTGTTTCCAAGCTTCTTGTAGGCTATTGGTTCTTTAAAATTCTGCTTTTCGATTTTCTTCCAAACTAATGCTCACATCTTGTCCTGCCCCTCTTTTCTAAAATTGGATAACTATGTTGTTGATGGATTGGGGAGGGTTTCCCCTTTTTCACTAAGATGTTGAATCTAATTGTATTTCATTCACTATTCCTTAGTGACTCACCCCCAGTCACTTATTGAACTAGTTCCTGTTTATCAGTCAGGCTTAAGTCCCAAATATTTCCTCTCCATGTGACTAACTATGCCAGGAAGCGGCTGTCTTTTGTCCTCTCTAAAAACCTCACCTTCACCTCTACTCCTGATGAGGCATTCTGCCAATCTGGGTTGAGGTAATTTTATTACCTGCCCTGATTTTGCTGCTTCTCCAACTTCATTTAATATTTCTCTCTCAGTCTGATCATTCTGATCAGGTGATCTATAACAGGTTCCTATTTTTACCTTTTTTATTATAGGAGTGTGGAATTTTCACCCACAGACACTCCACAGAAGTTCTGTATTCCAAACAAACTTTTGTCCAATTGCAGCACATTGACTCCCCTTCCCTCCCACCTGTCTTCAGATAAGGTTTGAAGCTCAGAATCACTGGATCCCACTAATTCCACTTGTACCACAAGATACCAAATGCATCAAGGCCTTCACTGCTACCAAAAGAAGCAATAATAACTCCTCTCTGCATATCATTTTAAACTTTACAAATCACTTTTCTCCCAACACCCCCAATTGATCCACTTGATCATTCAAGTTCAAACATGGAAAACTAACAATTCAGTAATCGAATCTGACATTTTTGTCTCTTCCCACACTTGCTTAATGATATCAAGTAGCTTAAGACAACCCCAGGCTTGTCTTGCTTCAGTTTAATATGAGAAAGAAAGTAACAAACTATTATTTCAGTACCATTCTCTTTAAACCCCATCAATGGGAGAATAGTTGTGCTATCTGATTGCACTGGGACACTATAAGAAACAATAAGCAGGATGCTTTCAGAAAAACCTGGAAAAACTTATATGAACTGATGCAAAGAGAAGTGAGCAGAACCAGGAGAACACCGTACACAGTAGCAACAACGTTGCACAGTGATCAGCGGTGAATGATTTAGCTGTTCTCCACAATACAATCATACAAGACAACTCCAAAGGACCCATGATAAGAAATGCAATCCACCTTCAGAGAAAGAACAGATGGAGTCTGAATGCAGATCAAAGCAGACTACTTCCACTTTATTTTTAAAATAATAATAATAACTAGATGCTCATCCTCAAAAAAATAAAATATAAACCTCTCAGATGTTCACTGGATGACCACAAACGCACAAATTCAGCAACTCACCCCTTTTGGATACACTGTACCATATCACTTGGAAAAGGGAAGTGCTTATACCTTTTAATTCCTTAAAATATACCACTTCCAGAGCTCACCAGTTATTAGTACTCTCTTTCTCTGTAAGTTACCTTAGATTTATTTTCTGGAATATAAATTTAACTCCTCTCACTGCCAAAAAGAAATGGAAGTAATTTGAGGACAGGTATGGTTTCATTTTCTATTTGTAGCTACAGCACCTACCATAGCATCTTGTGTGTATCAAAGACATAAATGTTTGTTGAATTGAATCTGGAAATTCTAACTTGGAACCAAGTGAAGCCACCTGATCAAATTTCAATTAAATATTTGATTTTTATTATTTTTAACCTTTTTTTCAATTACATGTCAAAAAATAAGATTATTTTTTAATTTTGAGTTCCAAATTCTCTCCTACTCTCCCTACCCTTCCCCCTCATTGAGGAGAGCAATTTGATACAGGTTATACATGTGCAATCATGCAAAACATATTTCTATATTAGTCATCCAACTTTAATATTTGTTGAGAAAAAATGAAACTCAATGCTGTGAAATTACAGTGACCTACTACCCACCCCCTGACATGGAGGTGATGAACTCAGAGTGCAAAATGAGGCATACATTTTCTGAATATTACCAATGCAAAAATTTGTTTTGCCTGACTATGTTTATTTCTTTAAAGGGTTTTGTATTTCTTTTTTGGCAAAAAGAGAAACAAGGTGAGACAGAAAATAATGGACTTTTTTGTTCATTAAAAAAAACTTTGTTTTTAAATTATAATGACCAAAATTGTCTGGCTGTCAATAAACATTTATTAAATGCCTACTATGTGCTAGGTATTTTGCTAAGCTCTAGGTGTACAAAAAGAAGCAAAAGACAGTCCCTACTCTCAAGGAGCTCACAATTAATGGGGGAGACAAGCAAGCAGATAAGTACAAACAGGTTGTATACAGGATAATTAGGAAATAAGAGAGAGAAGGCCCTAGAATTAAGAGGTTTAGAAAGGCATCTTGTAGAAGATGGGATTTTAGTTGGGACTTAAAGGAAGCCAGGAGGCAGAGATGAGAAAGGAAAGCATTCCAGGAATGGGGCACAGCCAGAGGAAATGCTTAGAATTGAGAGATGGAGTGTCTTATTTAAGGAAATGTCACTGGATTGAAAAATACATGTTGTGGGGCAGGGGGAGAGTAAGGTATAAGAAAAGTGCAAAGATAGAAGGGAACATGGTTATAAAGGGCTTTGGACACCAAACAAAAGATTTTGTATTTGGGGTGAGGGTGGGGCTGACATAGATCTGTGCTTTAGAAAAATCACTTTGGTGGCTGAAAAGAATATGGCTTGGAATGGGGAGATATTTGAAGAAAGCAGATCTACCAACAGGCTACTATAATAGTCCAGGTGTGAGGTGATGAGGGCTTGCACCCATGGGGCAGCGTCAGAAGAGAGAAGGAGGTATTTCAAAAGATGTTACAAAAATGAAATCAATAGACCTTGGCAACAGATTGGATATGGCGGGGTGAGAGATAATGAGGAGTCCAGGATCTACATTGTGAACCTAGGGGACTGGGAGGATGATGTTGCCCTCTACAATAATAAGGAAGATAGGAGGTAGGGAGAGTTTAGGGAGAAAGATAATGAGTTTGGTTTGGGGAATGTTGAATCTAAGATGTCTCCTGGACATCCAGTTTGACATGTCTGAAAGGCAGTTAGAGATGCGAGATTGAAAGTCAACAGAGAGGTTAGACAGAATAGATTTGAAAATAGTCAGCATAGAGATGGTAATTAAAATCCATTAGAACTAATGAGATTAACAAATGAAGTAATATACAGGGAAAAATAAAAGAAGGTTCAGAACAGAGCCCAAGAGACGATTCTTTGCTGGATCTTTATTCAGCAAAGAAGACAGACGAGAGGTCAGATAGGGAGGAAAAGAACCAGGAGGGAACGATGTCCCAGAGAACCTAGACAGAAGAGAGTATCATGAAGGAGAGGGTGATCAGCCATGTCAAAGGTTGTGAAGAGATTGAGAATGATTGAGACAAGACTACTGAATATGGCAATTAAGGATCACTGATAACTTTGGAAAGAGCAGTTTTGGTGGAAATATGAGGTCAGAAGCTGGATTGTAAAGGGTTAAGAGAACAAGAGGAGAGAAAGTGGAGGCACCTATCACAGATGGCCTTTTCAAAGAGTTTAGCGACAAGAGCCAGAAGAATTATCAGGGATGGAAGGATCAAGTGAGGGTTTTTAGAGGATTGGGTAGGCATGTTTGTAGACAATGGGGAAAGAGCTAGTTTAAAAGGGAAAATTAAAAATAAGCAGTAGAATGGTGATGACAGTGAGGGACAATATGTTGGAGGTGACATGATAGAATGGGAGCAGGGAGAGGGGTTAGCCTTGCTTAGGGGTAAGGCAATCTCATCATGTAAGACAGGTAAAGAAGATTAGTCCCAAAGAAAAGATATGAAAATGTCCCTTTCTCTTTACTTTGCCAAAGAGGGTCAGTGCCCTGGAATACTATGTGCACGGAAGATTCCATATAATGTCAGATTTTGTTCCAATATTAATTGAGTTTTTAATTTCTTTTTTACTCTTTGTTATAAGGGATGGCTCTGTGAGAGGTAGAGGTACATACTGGAATAGGAAGATTATTTAAAAACAAAAGATCTCAACAAAAATTGAAAATTAACCAGTATCTTCTGATTGTCCATTATGATTTTAGCACTAAGAGAGACACAAGAAAAGTCAAGACTTGTGACAAAAGACAAAGAAGCTTAAAATCTGCTTGGGGAGAGAAGATATACCTGTATAAAACAATTAGATAATATACTTGCTTCAGAACTTCAAGGCACTAGAATCCACTGATGCAGATTTGAACTTCTCCACACCTTAGTAGTAATAGAAAAAAATTCATCTCCTGACAGCCCATCTTCTGATGTTGGGCCACTTCAAACTCAGCTAAGTTGTTCCCAGGGCAGTGTTGGAGCCAGGTCAGAATGGTTCATGAAAGCAAAGCGTTATAAGTTTCAAGATGACATTTACACCATGCTGCCAATCAGTGTACTTTTGTTGGTGGTGGTAGTGCTTCATTCTCCAGTTGACTATTCTGTTGATTATCTAGACTTAAGAAAGTGATTGCGAAAATGTCAATAATACAAATTAAATTTAAAAGTGTATCCTTCACACTATTTCTTTTCAGCAAACCAGTTGTTAAACATTTACGAGCACACCCTTGGTTGGTCCTCAGGCAAAAGATATACAGCTTGAAACCTAATCCTGATTCCATACCTTTCCAACTTGATAGGACCTGTCTGATCTTACACTCTACTAGCACAGCCTTCAAAAACCCAGAGTCACCTCCATATCACAATGAAGTACTGGAGGAGCACGTAATGGAGGATCATGCTACATCAGTACCAAAATGTGTGCTGCAGACATTAATCAGTCAAGAAGAATTTGTTTCAGGCACTATGCTAGGTGTTAGGATGCAGATATAAAGATGAAACAGTCCCTACTTCCCAGAAACCTCTATTCTTTCCAACAAGATAATATACATACATATAGGAATACACAAATACAAGGTAATTTTAGGGTGGAGGGACTAAGAGCTAGAAGGGAGGTGTCAGGAGAGGTGTCATATAGGAGAGGGTAAAGCCTGGCCGAGGCTTTGAAAGAAACTAGAGGTTCTAAGCAGCAAAAGTAAGGAAGGAGAACATTTCAGTCATGGAAGACAACCTGTACCAAAGAGAGAAGTTAGAATGTCATGTGTGAAGAGCCCCAAGACATCAGTCTGATTATTCAGCAGAGTCTGAAGGACATAGTACAGCTAGACAGGTAGGCTACAGTCAGGTTGGGAAGGGCTTTAAGTGCCCAACACAGCAGTTTGGATTTGATAGGGTGGATGTGCGGAGGGGTAAGCTAGGTGGCACAGTGGATATATTGTTTGTCCTTCATTCTAGAATGGAACCAATAACATCAGGAGGGTGATGTCTTGACTTGCAAGTGAATTGGATTTAAGTGAGGCAGAGCTGTACAAATCATCAGCCTCATTCTCTCCTCCAGAGTCATCAGAGTCCAATAGCAGGTCATAGATCAAGACAACTGGTGATGACCCCAATATAGTGTGAAGTCTTGGCCTTTTTAAGTTAAGGTCTTTCCCAGGTCTCTATTTGCCTGAGGCAATGCCCATTTAGTAATTAAAAGCTTGGTGAAAATTGAGGCAAAAGATGGCATAGCTTGCCTTCACAAAAGAATCAGTCTGGGAGGGAAGATCCTCAGAATTTCTGGCCAGAACATTAACAATTTCTTTACATTCACTCTGAGCTATTAAAACCCAAGGAGCAAAACAGGCTTGAACTGGGAACTGTTATTGGCCAATCAGTGAAAGCCAGAGTGATTTGGGTTTAAAGGCATAGTCAGGTAGTTCCATAATATCAAGTAGCTTTGAGATTATCACTTTGGCAGCTATGTAGAGGATGGACTGGAGAGGAGAAACTAGATGCACAGATAGGAAGACCCAAGTGAAAAGTGATAAGGGCCTGAATAGTCTGAAAATTGTCCATGTAAGTAGAGAGAAGGGTAAAGATAGGACTATTATAGAGCTACAATCAACGGACTTTGTGTGGTTCTACTAGATATGTGTGGTGAGGGAGAGTGAGAAATCAAAAATGACTCTGAGGTTGTTAACCTGGATGATCAGAAGAATGGTAGTGCACTTAACAGAAATTGGGAGGTTCAAAAGATGGAGTGAGAGGTTTTAGAGAAGGGAGATAATGAGTTTTGTTTTAGACACATTGAACTTGAGATACCTATGGAATATCTAGTTCTAAATGTCCAGTAGTTGGTGGTGTGAGACCGGAATTCAGGAGAAAGACTAGAGCTGATATATACATATGAGAGTCATCTGCATAAAAATGGTTTTGAACCCACAGGAACTGATAAGGTCACTAAGAAAGAATGTAGAAAAAGGAGTGAAGGTCCAGGATAAAACCTTGGGGTACACAGAGTCAGCTGTGGGATATGGATAATAATTCAGTAAAAAGGACTGAGGAGTGGCCAGAATAGTAGGTGAAGAACCAAGAAAAAATAGTATCCCAAAAACCCAGAGAGGAAAGGGTAGTCAATCAAATGCTGAAGAAAGGTCAAGAAGGATGAAGACTGAGAAACAGAAGTTGAATTTGATCTTGTTGGTAACTCTGGAGACAGCCATTTCCATTAAGTGATAAGGTTGAAAGCTAGTCTGCAAGCTTTTCCCTGGAATTTCACTGTAAAAAGGAAAAGAAATATAGGATGATAGCTGGGGGACTGGGGGAAAGGGCATGGTGAGTTTTTAAGGATGGGGGAGACTTAAACATGTCTGCAGGCTCAAAATGAGCTAACACCAAAGGAGAGATTGAAGATTACAGAAGAGACAGATGATTGTGGGCAAATCTGCTAAAGGAGAATGGAGGATCTAGAGACCAGAGGTTGTTGCTAATGAGAAGACAGGCCACCTTTTCATCAGAGATTGGAGTAAAGGAAGAGATAATAAAAGATGATGTCAAGGGTTTTTGAGATGAAGAGCGGGGGAAGAAGAAAGAGCTCAATTGCCAATCATTTAGGAATCCCTACTCTACACCAGGCACAGTGCTAGGTGCTGAATGAATGAAACAATTCCTACTCAAAAGAAGCTTACCCTCTAATGGGGAAGATGACAAGTCTATGTAGAAGTATATACAGAATAAATATAAAAATAAAAATAAATATAAAGAAATACACAGAAATAAATTAGTTTAGAAGGGAAGGCACCAGCGGATGGGAGGATCAGGAAAGGCTTCATGTAGAAACTAGCATTTGAAGTGCATCTTGAAAGAAGAGAGAGAATCTTGAAGGCAGAGAGGAGGAGGGTTTAGGAAGATTGCCAGGACAGAGGTATGGAGATGGTAAATAGTATCATATGTGAAAAACAGTGAAAAGGCCCTTTTGGTTGGATCACAGAGCATAAGAGAGAGAGCAGAGTTCAATGAGGTCAGAAAGATAAGTTGGGGTCAATTTGTGAAGGGCTTTAAAAGCTAAAAAATGAGTTTCTATTTTGTTATAAGGTGTTATAGATCCACTGGAGATGAACGATTTGGGAAGTGATATGATCAGAGCTGTGCTTAAGAAAAATCTCTTTGGCAGCAAGATGGACTGGAGTAGGGAGAGACTTGAGAAAGGAAGGTCAATCAAGAGTCTGCTATGGCATATGATTGTGATGGAATTCTACTGTGCTATAAGAAATGATGAGCTCAATGATCTTAGAAAAAACATGGAAAAACTTGCACAAAATAAGAAAGAGCGAAATGAGTTGAACCAAGAGAACATTTACAGTAACAACGAGTGTGTGTATGTGTGTGTTTGTCCTTTATTGCCGAAGAAGACCATGCCATCAGAGAAAGGATGACATGACTTACACTTGACTTTGTTTTGGGAGGGAGGGCTGTGCAGGTCACCAGCCTCACTTCTCCTCCAGAGCCATCTGAATGCAGGGAACAGATATTCATCAGGATGACTGGAGATGGCCCAGAATGAGGCAATTGGGGTTAAGTGACTTGCCCAAGGTCACATAGCTAGTGAGTGTTAAGTGCCTGAGGTGAAGTTGAACTCAGGTCCTCCTGACTCCTGCACTGGTGCTCTATCCACTGCACCACCTAGCTGCCCCTCAGTAACAACAATATTGTTTTAAGAATGACATTGAGCAAATAAGTCATTTTAACTATTATAAATATCAAAATTAATTATAATCGACATCTGAAGAAAGATGCTATCTACATCCAGAGAAAGAACCAATGAATAGAAGTATGTATAGAATAATTTTTCATATATGTACCTATTTGTGTCTAATGGTAGCCATCTCTAGGGTGGGGTGGAAAGGGAAGAAGAAAAAGGGGTAAAGAAATTTACATGATAACTTTATTATAAGTTTTAAAAGAATAGCAAATTGTACATAATAGATTTGCAGTTTCATGTGCAATCATCTTTTTTATGTCATGGAAATGCTAGCTTTATTCTATAAATTAAAAATAAATATATAGATATATTTTTTAAAAAGAATCTGCTGAAATAGCCTAGAGGTAATGGCTATATGAGTAGAGGGAAGGGATCAGATACAAGAGATGTTATGGAGGTAGACATAGCAAGAGTTGGCAACTGATTGGATATGTGGAGTGAGGTAGTGGGAGCAGTTAAGGATAATGCCAAGGTTACGTACCGAGAATGGAAGGATGGTGGTGCTTTTGACAGAAAAAAAGGAGAGAGGGGTAGATCTCAAAAAGAGGGAAGGTTTTAAGAGGAAAAATAATGAGCTAAGTTTTGGATATGTTGAGTTTGAGATGTTCCTGGAACATCCATTGAAATATCTAATTGGCAATTGATGGCACATTAATACAGAGTAAAGGAGAGACTGGGGCCAGATATGTAGATCTGGGAGTAATCTGCATAGAGATGATAATTAAGCCCACAGCAACTTAAGAAGTCACCAAGTAAAAATATATAGAGAGGGAAAAACTGAACACAGAACCTTAGGGTATACCTACAGTTTATATGGATAATGACTCAGCAAAGGAGCATTCCGACAGGTAGGAAGGAATTTTAGTCCTGTCCCAAATTTCCTCTGCCCAATCCAGTGGTCCGTTCTTTCTAAAGGACATGAGGACTAGATTTGTGGCTACTATAGATGGTCAAAACTAACAGAAACTTAGAAATTATCTAGTTTAACTCGTTAATTTTATAGATGAGAAAATTTAGACCCAGAGAGAGAGAGAGAGAGAGAGATTTCATCAAGGCAAAGCTAGGTGATGCAATAGATAGAGCATTGGGCTTGGAATCAGAAAGACTCATCTACATGGGTTCAAATCCAGCCTCAGATACATACTAGATGGGAGATCCTTGGCAAGTCACTTAACCCTGATTGTCTCAGTTTCCTCCTCTGTAAAAATGAGCTGGGGAAGGAAACAGCAAATCACTCTAGTATCTTTGCTGAGACAATCCCAAATGGAGTCACAAAGAGTTAGGCACAACTGAACAACAGTCACATAATCCAGTTAGAAGGAAAACCCAGGCTAGAATCATATCCCTCTCCTCTCCGTTCAATGCTCTTCTACCATACATACCACCTTGCTTCTACTTGTGCTCAGTGAGTTCATTTTATTGGCCATCTATTTATGGTGCTTGATTTTCCCAAAAGGTCAGTGTGAATACAAGAGAGGGAAAAGGAGGAGCTGACAGGATATGTGAAGCAAGGAGAAAGTTGGATGAAGGGAGAGGAAAAAAGAAAGAGCATCACAAAAGGAGTCAGCTGGATAGTCGTAGGGATTCATTGTAGCTGCAGATTTCTTGCTGCCTCCAGAGCAAAGCACTTAGGAACATAGGTGATCAGGAGCTGGAAGAAATACTGAAAGCCATTTAATCCAATCCCTTCATTTTACAGCTGAAACAACTGAGGTTCAGAGGGGTTAGGTGACTTGTCCATGGTCCCACAAGTAGTAAGCAGATTGAAACCGAGGTCTTTTCATTCTAAATCCAGTGTTCTCTCCACTTTACCACATCACTTCATTTTAACCAGAGAGCAATTTTCTAAATCATAGATTCTCAGAATTAGAAGAGAGCTTGGAAGGCATCCAATCTAACTTGTACCTACCCAAGAATCCCCATTTCAGCCAGCCTCTGCTTGAAAACTTCCAGAAATAGGGAGCCTGCTACCTTTGAAAGTAGCCAACTTCACTGATAAATAACTCAAATGCTTAAACCTTTCATTACAATCATCTTATAACTGCATCTCTGTATTCTCCTTCCCCTAACCTTGTCCCTGCTTCTGCCCTCTGGGACCAGACTAACCATTGGTCCACATGGCAATCCTTCAAATACTTGAAGTTAGCCAACATATCCTCCTTGTCTTTTCTTCTCTAGACTAAACATCCCTAGTTCATTCAACCACTCCTCATACTATAGACTCCATTCCTCCTCTCATCCTGATCTAGATGGACTCCAATATAGTCCTCCATGTTCTTTTCACCACAGTGATTCATCAGATGGAAGTTGAGACTTTGTTATATATGTCCAAGGTTAAGAATGGACTGGTACAACCCAGAGGCCCTTCAAGGGACTGTCTTTTGGGTTAATATAATAATTATTATTGACCATACTAACATAACATACTTTTAAGATTTACAAAGCTCTTTCTTTATAACAACACTGTGACTAAAGAATACAAGTGCTGTTATTCTCATTTTACAGTTAGGAAACTGAGTCCTGTGAAGGTTAAGATTTGACCAAGACTGTGATAAAGGTGGAACACAAACCTAGCTGACTCGAAATCCAGTGCACTTTCCACAATATCTGCTTCTCCAGGATCAACTTCATCATTCAAGCATGAACTAAGCAAACCCTTTAAGGAACCAGCTTCCCCTCTTTCTAATCTCCTCTACTTCCCAATAAAAATCCACCACCTTAGCTAGGGTAGTCTCATCCCTGTACACAAAAAATTTCTTAGCATATTCTTTATCTCTCTTACTGAACTGCCCTCCCCCTTCTTCTCTGTGTTATTCAAGTCCTATTCTTTCTTCAAGGATAAACTCAAGTCCCACCTGCTCCAGAAAACCTTCTTCAACTACTTCAACCCTGAACAATCTCTCCTTTCACTGAATTCCCATAATACTTAGTGTCTGAACCAATCCTTTTGTCACTTAGTCCCCAACCATACCGTTTTGCCACTGTTTCCTGTGGCACATCTTATCTCCCCAACAACAGAGTGAATTCCATAAGGTTAGGAAACATGCTTTTGCATTCTTCACATCACCTTGCACATAAATGCTCAATAAGTAGTAATTGAATTGAGGATGGGTGTAAATTATATGGTCTCCATAAAGAATCTCTCTCCCCTGCCCAGTCCAAAAATTCTATAATCCCCTTCCCTAAAAGTAATCTCCCTACCATCAGTTCCCAAACCATCAGTTTTGCCAAAAATAATTTTATTTTCATCTCACCCATCTCCTCTGATAATAACAGAAAGAAATATGAAATGTGGTATAATGGGGAAAGTAGCTATGAATCAGGAGTCCTGACTCTGCCACTGGCGCTCTCTGTAACCTTGAGCAAGTCACTCACCTCCTCAGCCTCAGTTGTACTTAAGTGATCCCTAACTCTAGCATTTTATGCACAATATACTATTCTAAAGTCACTCGATCTTGTTAGACCTGTGATTTTAAAGGGCAGGGTGAATTACAACCACCTCTCTCTTGGCCAGCACTGGGAACAACATAAGAGGGTTTTTTGTAAGCCTTTTTTAAACAACCAAACTTGAACTTTTATTAGGAGCAACAGGATTTAAACCTCAGAGAAGGTGTTTTTGTTGCCGCTGTTGTGGATTTTTTTTTTTTTGAGAGGGTAGAGGAGGATAATTTTGAAGTCTAATAGTAACACAACAGCAGCTGAACAAACAGAAACATTGTGTGTGCTTTCAGGCGGGGGACTAAAGATGAGCTGACATGATTTTTCTACGTTGAGGGAGAAATAAGACTGGGGATAGATTCCCTGATCTACATCATTTCCAACCAAACACAGCAAATTTCTTTGCCTTTTTTCTTATTCTTTAATAGGGAAAAAATCAGCCTGTTCAGTGGATAACCTGATGGGGGCAATCCCAGTTCCCAGGACACTCTAGATTTTCCTTCCCGTGCCCTCTTCCTCCTCCTCTTTGTCTCCTGCTTCTCGGATCACGCGCACCTCATCGCACCCAGGCACACACACAGTCTCCCTGTCAAGTTCCTGGCTGATCCGGAGGGACATGTGTCGGGGAGACGGCAACTTCGCCATCCAACTGCTCTTCCCCGGGGCCTCAGGAACTGCGGTAACCATAGAAACAGCAGCCAATCCAAGGGCTCTGCGGCCAGCAGGGGCGGAGACAGACCACTTAGACACACACAGGTAGGAACAGGAAAGGAAGGCTTTTCCATCGCGCCACCCAGCAGCCCACATTAGGATGGGGAGCGCTGCCTGCCGGGTTTCTGCAAACAGACGCTTAGAGAAGGTCAGAAAACTAAACTTTACTTGCAGCAAGCACCTTCTGCCCCAATCTCCCCCTGCCAGCTCTAAATCCAAGATCCTATAACTCTTTCTTCCTGAGACCTCTACACGCACCTTATTGTGGGCACCACATCTTTTTACAGTCTTTCAATTCTACATTTTATCAGAAACTGTCTCCCCCTCATAGGTTGGAAGCTCAGATCTGGACGGGACCTGAAAAAAATCATCTCATCCAGTCCACTCATTTAACAGAAACAGAAACTAAAGCTCAGAGAGAGAGGGTGATTTGCCCCACTTCACACAGGTAGTTAGTTACAGACCCAATATGGAACCTAAGTATCCTGACCCTGCCTCCCCCAGAGCCCAGGGATATCTACTACACTACATTTCCCCTATCCAAATCCTGTCTTCCCAACTATGCTATAATATCTTTGACAGTATGCACCAGATGATAATTTTGTGTCATCTCCCATTCCAGCACCCAACACAGAACTATGCATGTAAATATTAGTTCATTAAATAATAGGTTCTCCAAAAAGGTTTGTGGAATGAATCTGGATCTGAAGCATTGCTTGGTTTAAAGAATGTAAGACATCTTTAAAACATTATTTTGAGTTCTTTGCTTTAAGTGGCTCAGAATAGTTCAACCAGTCACACAGAACTGAGAATTCCTCAAAGCATAGCACAGAACTAGATAATAAATTAATAATTGCTGACCTTTATTTAGCATTTTATTGTTTATGACACATTTTTTCATAATTTTTTTCATTCTTCTTCACAACAACCTTATGAAGTAGGTAGTACAAATATTATCATTCCCATTTTACAGATAAGGAAATTAAGGCACCTATAGATTAAGTGATTTACCAAGGACACACAGCTAGGAAGTGGCAGTCAGGAGTCCTACCAAGGACCTCTGACTCCAAATCCAATTCTCTTGACTCTGGGTCTCAAATATTGTTTGATTAATTAGTTTATGAGATGCTTGCTAACCAGTAACCCAATCCCATGACCTCTCCCCGCCTTTTTTCTTTCTAATACCAAAGGAAACCTCAGCCTTGTTCTGTCTCCTCACTCTCCTTCAACAACCCTGATCTCCTTCTGCCCAGACTGGGCCAACTGGTCTTTCAAAGTTTTCCCTGAGGGGATCCTCCAGTTTAGCTGAACCTCATAGAAAAGAGGACTAACTGGTGTCTAAAATCCCTTCCAGCTCTCCCGTTCTATGAGCTCACAAGAGAGGCAGACAGTTGATTCACAGCTCTGTTGGGGTTATGGGGCCCCATGTAAAATGGTGGTTACAGAACCTGTTTGGTGAGTAGACTGGGGAAGCAGCTTCAGTTCCCAGGCCCCTGAGGCTGAACAGAGTTGCCTGACTTCCAACAGAATATTTGCTCAGGGCCACTTTTCACCTAAAGATTTTGGAACTGTAAGGTTCCCTGACCCTCATCTCCAAAATCAAAACATCTCAGGAAGTCAAGATTCCAACCAGTCTCTTCATTCAATGGACATGTATTGGATGTAAGCTACAAACACCTAGCCCTGAGCTAAGCAGCCATAGAGAGATACAAAAAGTTTTTCACATGGCCCCCAAGCTCGAGGAGTTTATAATTTAGTTAGGGAGAGAAGATACATGCTCAAGAAAAACGGAAACAATAATAGAAGGGATAGCATATGATGAGTACCAAGTGAGGGATAAGCAATAAACACTATATGAGGTAGGGGTACATATGAAAAGAGCAGTGTTGCCCAGTGGTTCCAAATCCTAACTGGACTCCTTACACACCTGGGTCTTTTCCATAACTAGTCATTTAACCTCTCAGCTTCATTTTCCTCATATAAAATGAAGGTATTCGGAGTGAATGACTGAATATATTATGGCACAGGAATATAATGGTATAATACTTCAAGTAAGAAATAATCAACATGAACAATTCAGAGAAGACAGGAAGAATTATGTGAACTGATACAGAGAGAAGAAGAACCAGGAAAGCAATACACACAATGACTTAGATGTAGATAAAGAAAAAGGGAGGGGGAAAAGGAAATTAATTATAGAAATGAACCCCAGAGAAGGGTTAAGAAAACATGATTCCTTCTCCTCTTTGGGATCTGGAAATTTGCTAGGAAGTCAAACACTGCGGATGTTTTGATGAGTTTTTTGATTTATTCTTTCTTTTATATCTTTGCTACAAGGGATAGATCACAAGGTAAGAGAAGTGACGGAGATATCAACAAATGGTTGTGATGTAAAATAAAGGATATCAATAAAAAGAAGACTTTTTATAAAATAAAATGAAGGGATTGGGCAAGACGATCTCCAAGTTCCTTTCCAGTTCTTAGTATGATCCTAGATCAGAGTTTACTATGGGCTGGGGTGAGGGGTCAAGAACTTGAGCTGGTTCTTGAATTATGGGTACAATTCAGATAGAGAAAAGGAACAGAACTGCACTTCAGATAGGGAGAATGTTGTGAGCAAAAGGTTCAGATGTAGAAGGTTTGTTTGGAAAGAGAAAACAAGACAGATGAACGCTGGTTCTTGGCCCAGTGGTTCCTACTGATAACATGATAAACATGGAGATCTTTCTCAACTCTAAACCCCTTCTTTTTCCTCCTCTCCAAAGTCCCCTTTCCCCAGTCCAAGGAAAGTATCAGATGAGACCATCACTTGACTTAGCTCAGGTGTTTGGGAAATCTTCTCTCTAGAACATACTTGATTAGAGTTGGGCTGAAGCTAGGGTTTCTCAGAATTCCTGCCATAATGACAACATTCCAACACAAAAGCATTCCTTGAAATGATCCCTCTGTCCAAAGATGTCCACAGTCACCAGAGGTTACCACGCGGCTCACAACCACTTGGTCCCTCTTCTCTAGAGGTCATAGACTGTGCTTAATAGTCAAGGGATTTAGGCACGAGGTTGTGATTTTCGAGGTTCTAGTCTTCAACTTACTTTTCACTACTGAGACGTCAGTATGTCCATCTCCAAAATGTAAAAAAATGCCTCCAAGAATTTAAAAGTGTTTTATAAAATGTTCCACTACAATACTATTCTAATGCCTAGCTTTAAATATGTAATACAAATACAGAAGCCTCAAAAACTGGAATGTAATTTGCACTTTACTTTTAGGCAAAGACAAACTAATTTTAGAGATTTTTTTTTTTAGAGGGGAGGAATCTCCTCCAAAACATACCTTAGTGTAATAGATATAGAACTAGAAGGGACCTAAGAGGTCATCTAGTCCAACCCCTCATTATACTGGTGAAAAACTGAAATTCAGTTAAGTGACTTGTTCAAGGCATAATCAGGATTTGAACCCAGGTATTCTGGTAGCAGCTCAGTTTCAGCCATCATTGAGCCCTTCTCATACATACACCTTCTACATCTAGTCATTCATTAATTCATTTATTCATTCAACAAACATTTATTAGACATTGGATGTGTTTGGAGCATTGTCCAGGTACTTAGCTAAAAATTCTAAAGAAGACACACTTCCTGCCCTCATGTAGCTCCTAGTCTAGTAGGGATATAAAAAAAACCACAAATGAATTAGGAAGCTGCTAAACAACATTCTATGGAAAGTTCAAGGGTGGAGGGGGGCGTCCTTCATTCATGAATAGGAGAATCCAAGGAAGGGCTTATGGAGGAAGTTTAAGTTGGGTTTTAAAGGATGATTAGGAATTCAGCAGATGAAGGGAAAGGTGGGCTGGGGGAGGGGGGAGAGGAGAACAATTCAGGTATAAGAAATAGTATAAATAAAAGCAAAGAGTCAAGAGAACACAAAGCCAGTAAAGAGATCACTGTGTCTGAAGTTTGGTGGGGAGGAGAGGGCCACACAATAATTGGAAATGAGGCTGAAAAGGTCATCGGGTCCCAAATTGTGGAAGGCTCTAAATGCCAGGCAAAGGAATTTAAACTTTATTCAATGGGAAATAGGGAGCCACTGAAGATGTATAGTCTTGTATAATCATAATTTATGTTCATAATAATGACCTTGGAAGGACTGCAAAATCCTGAATCATCACCAAATATCCTATTAGGATTGATTGTGGAAACAGGAAAGCAAGCAATTGCATTTTAGGAAGACTTAAGGGACTCCCAGGAGGGCCCAGACATCCCCAAATAAATCACTCTAGGTCCCCAAATGCCCCAGTGTTGTTATGATCTCATTCCCATTTAACCTCAGTCAACCAGAAAATCATATTCCCCTTAATATTATTATTAATTTGGAATTCCAAAGGAGGTCAAACTGATAATTTGTGTGATGGCAACTTATTTTTTAATCTTTTATTTTTTTCTGATTACATGTAAAAATAATTTTTAACATTCATTTTTTTAAATTTTTGAGTTCTAAATTCTCTCCTTCCCTTCTCCCCTCCCTGAAACAGCAAGCAGTTTGATATAGGTTATACATGTTCAGTCATGCAAAACATATTTCCATATTAGTCATCTGTAAAAGAAAAAATGACAAAATAAAGTTTAAGAAGTATGCTTCAATTTACTTTGAGACTATCAGTTATTTCTCTGGAAGTGGATAGCATTTTTCATCACGAATCCTTCATAATTGTCTTGGATCTTTGTATTGCTGAAAATAGCTAAGTCATTCACAGTTGATCATCATACAATATTGGCATTACTGTATACAATGTTCCCCTGATTCTGCTCACTTCACTTTGTATTAGTTCATATAAGTCTTCCCAGGTTTTTCTGAAATCATCCTGCTCATCATTTTTATAGTACAATAGTATTCCATCACAATCATATACCACAAATTATTCAGCATAATACATCAGTTGATGGATATCTTTTCAATTTCCAATTCTTTGGGGTTTTGGGAGGCAGTCAGGGTTAAGTGACTTGCCCTGGGTCATGCAACTAGTAAATGTCTGAGACTGGATTTTAAGTCGGGTACTCCTGACTCCAGGGCTGGTGCTCTATTCACTATGCCACTTAGCTGCCCCTTAATTTCCACTTCTGATGGTAAGTTATTTTTAAGAATAAACTAAAAATTGTACATAGGATTAAAGAAGTGGGGAAAGGGGGATTTCTTTCATCTTATGTATTACTTATTCTCAAGAACTTGGGTTTCATGATCCTTATGAACTATGAAATAGAGAGAAGATAACTACGTGCAAAGTACTCAGCTAGAGGTACAAAGATTTGCCATATTACCATAGACTTCAATTCAACAGACATTTATTTAACACCTACCATGAGAAGAATGCTGTGCGAGGCACTGAAGGAAAAGTTTTTTGTGTTCATCCTTCATTGCCAAAGAAGACCATACCATCAGAGAAATGATGACATGACTTGCACTTGCCTTTGTTTTGAGGGAGGGAGGGCTGTGCAGGTCACCAGCCTCACTTCTCCTCCAGAGCCATTTGAATCCAGAGACCTGATATTCCTCAGGATGACTGGAGATGACCCAGGATGCACTGGGAGACTTTGGCCTTTTTAGGCCAAGATCTTTGCAGGTACTCACTTAGGGTGAGGCAATGCCCATTCATTGAATAGGAGGGCATTGCTTCACCCTAAGTGAAGGAAAAGTATGTTTTAGGAGGAGAAGGAAGAAGAAGAAAAACTACTACTACTACTACTACTACTACTACTACTACTACTACTACTACTACCATTTGTATAAAGGGTTAAGGTTTAAAAATCACTTTACAACAGTTATTTCATTTGAGCTCCACAATAATCCCATGAGGATGGTATTGTAGGTATTATCCCCATTTTACAAATGAAAAAATTGAGGTTCAGTAACTCACCCATAGGCACACAGCTGTCGGTTATCAGAGGTGGAACATTTAACTGTCCTTGTGAAACTCATAGTCTAGCAGGGATATAAGACATACACAGGTAATTCTCCATCGAGACTTCAGAAGAGGATGTTTATAAGCATATCACTGTGGGTCCTCCATCCACTGATACAGGCTCAGGAAAAGGCCAACCTCATGACCTTGCTGGTGATGAGACACAGGTAACTTTAATACACTGTTACACAGAGAGAGATATCGGAGAAGGGTGAAACAAAGCATTTTGTGAGACCCACCAAAGAGACCATATAATGTGAGAATGAAAGTCAGAAAGTCTGGGTTCTTGTCTTGGCTCTTGTTGCTGACTTGCCGTGAGACTCTGTACCCAAAAATCTTCTATGAAGTCTTCCCAGCTAAAAACAATAATAACCCCTCCTTAGAACTCCTGGAGAACTTACCTTATTTCCTTATTGATAGAACCACCATTCTCCCAGGCATCCAGACTTCTCAGTTCCTCATACCCCACATCCAATCCATTTCTGAATCGCATTCTTTCAGTCTCCACAATATCCCTCCAATTTGTTCCCTCCTCTTCACTCTAACTATCTCTACTCTAGTTGAGGTTCTCATCTCATCCGATGTGATGAATAGTCCTTTCTCCAGTACATCCTCCAAAATAACCTTCCTAATTCATAAGCTTAACCTTCTATCATAATTCTTAAAATATATGACTTATCTACCTTCCTCATTCCCATTAGACTGTAAGCTCCTTGAGAGCAGGAATGTATTGTTTCTCATTGGTGTACCCCTTGTAACAGAGTTTGTTACTGCACATAATAAATGCACAAAAAATATTTAATTGAATTAGTTAAAACCATTTATTTTACACTGATCACTTGATGCCTTATACTATAGCTATTTATTTTATCTGTCCTATGACAGACAAGGACTATGTCTCATACTTCTTTATGCCCCTCTCCCTCATGTGTCATATGAGTAGGGCCTCAATAAATATTTGTTGAGTGAACAAACATCTATCTGAATACACCAGAGTCCTGCTAAAGGAGTTCAGGGATTTCAAGCAAGGTGTCTCCACCAGTATACTGCTAAGGTTTCTTCCTCTTGCCAACCAGCCATGTACCTCTCAACTCATTCTACTGAACCTGGCACCATCCCTCCAAGTTTGCACACCCACACAGACCTACAGCCTCAACTGGTTCCAGAAGCCAGCTTGAAAGCCTGTTCACTCCTCTAGGCAAGATCCTTCTTCTCAACCCCAACAGCACGTGGGAAACCATTCCAGCACATTTGGCTTTCGATGTATTTTTGGTTTCCAGCAACAAATAAAAATAGTTTCAAGGACATGCGTGGGGGGAGGGGAGAAGAGGGAGACCTAGTCCCATAAGGTTCCAGGATAAAAAATAAAAACTGCACATGCACAATTCCCCATCTTTCTCCCATTCTCTCCAAAGGGGCCAGCGCTGATTGGTTGATTTAGTATTCAAACCTGATTTTGGTAATTCTCCACCCCGCAACCAAGTCACATTCTTAGCACTCTAAAGCTAATGATATCAGTCAGTAGCCCCTCAGCCTTAAAAGCAGACAGGCAAATGCCTGAATGATGCAAAATGTTGTACTCTGCCCCAAAATGTCTTACTTCCTGAAAACATGCCTGAAATCTCAACATTAGTGATTTATTTCACTGAATCACAAAGTCTGAGAGTTATTTTAGCAACCATCTAATCTAACTCATAAACAAAAGGAATCCCCACTACACCATACCCAGCAATGAAAAGAAATCCACCACCTCTCAAGGTAGCCCATGCCAATTTTGGCATGGGCTCATTGCTTTGGCTCTTGAAAGTTAGTCTCATCCCGGCAGCTAAAATGGAATTCCACCTCAAAATTTGTATCGCACATTACCTTTTGTTCTTATCATGACATATTGTGTCTAACTTATACTTATCGATGACAATCCCTTCCTCTCTCCCTGTTTGATTGTAAGTTCCTTGAAAGCAGAATTCTGCTCCTTTTCCATATTTGTATCTCAGGTATACTGCAGATGTTCAGCTGTATCATAGTAAATTTTACGTAAGAGATATCATGGCAGACATGTAAGATCAAAAAAAGAAGAGGACTGGTGATATATTGAGAGTGATGAATCAATATGTGATAGTACCTACCTCCCAGGGTTACTGTAAGGAATAAAATGAGATAATATTAGTATTTTGCAAACCTTAAAGCACTATATAAACACTGGCTATTTTTATTATGGTTATTCAGAAAGAAGTCCAGAAAGAGATGGAAACAATCAGGGCAGTATAATACATACTTTAAAAAGTCCAAGCTGCACATAATAGATATTCAGAGTGTCATCTGCAATATTCTTTTCCTGTTCTTTGTCTAAGGAAATGTTCATGTTTGTTGATTTTTGTCAAGTTCAGAATGATAATTTTTTTTTAAGTTTTGTTGGGGTTTTTTTAGAGAAAGTGAATGCCGACCTTGTTCTGACTTCTTGAGGGCCTTGAAGGACAAATATTGATGATGAAGAATGGTGTTGGGAAGCTGAAGGGGAGAGAAGATATAGATGGATGGAAGGAGAGGACTGAGGAGCTTCCAGACTTTGCCAGTTCTGCAAGGGTCAGCTCCTAGAGGTCACCGGGATCCCAACCCCCCTGCTCTCCATTGCTCCCCAAGGGACAAATATATGTCAAATAGATATTGGGGATAACTGTTGGGAATGAGGGTGCTCACTCAAATATGAGAGCCTTGACTAGGTATTACAGCAGGGAGAACACACAAGTTTTTCTGACTCCTAACCATTCCACTATGGTTCAGTACACAAAGTCAGCAACAGAGCAGGGAGCAGGGAGGGGAATAGTTGCCAAGGTTCCTCGCCACACCCACCCCTGCCTGAATAGTTCCCTTCCCTTCCCAAAAACAGGAGAGAAGAGGCTGGGAAGAGAAGATGGAAAGGAAAACTTCCCTAGCATACCCCTCTGACTGCCAAAACGATTGTATTTCTCCTTCATTTTTGAAGAGGAGGACCATGATATCAGGGAAATGATGATGTCACTGGGGGAGGACTGTGAAAGGTCACCAGCCTCACATTGTCCTCCAGAGCCATCTGGATCCAGCAACCAGATATTCATCAGGAAGACTGGAGATGGCGCAGGATGCAATGGGAGACCCTGGCCCTTTTAGGCTAAGGCCTTTTCAGGTACTCAGAGTGAGGTAATGCCTGTCATTCCAAAGGCTACCCCTTTCTCTCAGAGACTTCCCCAGAGACTTCCCCATTCCCATCTCCTGGCTGTAGTGAGAGACTGCTGGTAGAGTTCGCTCCATCACTGCCCTCTTGCCCCAAGTAAGGTGTGAAAAGAACGCAGAACCTGGAGTCAAAAGACCTGGGATCAAATTCTAGCTGAGATTAAGAGTTGTATTAATCTGGACAAGTCACTTGACTTCTCTGGGCCTCGGTTCTCTCTTCTGTAAAATGAAAGTACCTGGAATAGGTTAACTCTAAGTTCCCTTCCAACTCTAATGTTGTTCCATGATTTTTTAATTTTAATTTTATTTTTTTTGCAGCCTAAAAGTAATGTGAATTTGTATTTCTATAGAACTAGAGAAAGTCGTACATGTGTCATTCTATACATATGCAAAAGACATTTATTAAATATCTACCATATGCAAAACAATGTGCTAGATGCTGGGATAAGAGATTGTCCCTTCTCTCAAGGAATTTATAGTCTCTTAAAGGGATAGGACACCAACTCAAATGGCTATAATATACAATATTACAAGTGTAATACTAAGATCATAGGTTCTCCAAGCCAGAGCTGTAAAGGAACCTCAGAAGTCTTCTAGTGTAACCCCCTCTTTTTACATATGAGGAAACTAAGGCCGAAGGAGGTTAATTGAATTGCCCACGGTCACACAGGGAAGTATTCAACCAAATATTGTATCAGATTTTCTTATTTCATAGACATCTGATACCCTACCTTCCACCAGCATTGAGAAAATATGGAAGATTCATGTCCATTCATTAATTCATTCAATAAATATTCACTGAGTGCCTACTGTGTGTGAAGTATGAAGGATAGAAAAAGAAGAATAATTCTTTCATTCATTAAACAAACATCTGAAGTGACTGTGACATGCATGATTACAAGACTGACAGAGAACAAGAGGACAGCCCCTCATTTCATAGATGGAAAAACTGAAACTCTAGAAAATTGAGACTTCAGAATAAATAACAATAAATAAATAATAAAAAAAAAGCAATAAATCTCTCTCAAAACCATGGAGGTGGGAGTGCAGAATAGTAAGGGAATTCCATCCTGAGTAATATACATCAGAGACATCATGTGCCAAGAGAATCAAGGGAGCCATGGAAGCCTGGCAAGAACCTTAAAATGTTGGCAAATTGAGCTCTGCTGATGCCACCATTTGAGTTAGTTATCCTAGTCAGCTCAACACAACTTCTCCTAAAAGTGAAAGAAATCGATGAGGTGGCCAAGGGTTGCAGGTTGGCCCTATTGGAAACCATTGTGATGATCACCTTGACACAAAATGTAGCAGAGCACGTGGCATTCCTTCACGTCCTGCCCCCCTCAAAAAAAAGGCAACATTGTCCCCCAACAAATCAGAAATACCCCACCTCCTGGAAATGCTTCAGACACCGTTGACCACCAATGCAGGCAGGAAAAGGACTGGAGACATTAATATTATCATTATGCTCCAATTTTATATCACAATAAAATTAGAAATAAAGCTTATAAGTTTTATTCCATTTTTTGGTCAATAATGCCCTTGGCTCCAAAGTCTACAACAACTTACTGCAGGCAATCATATGTAAGAAATTACTTCATTCTTGGGCCTAGATTAAATGAATAAGAGATGAAAGTGAAGAGTTACTAAAATCTAGAGATAAAAAGTTAAAGAACTTGATGTCATTGAAAAATTCTCTCAACACAAACTTCAAAAATTACACATGATAATGACGATAACTTCCATTTATAAAATACCTTTATGCTTACAAAGTGCTTTATATATGTTATCTCATCAATGTTCACAACAACCCCATGCCATAGGAAATATAAGCCTTATTCTACCCACTTTACAGATGAATATACTAAAGTTTGGAGAAGCAAATTGACTTGTCTATGTTAAGGACCAGAGAGGAGGTATTCAACACTAGCACTAACTCTCAAGTCCAAGGACTCTTTCATATGCTATCTTCTCTATACCAAGGGAAATTACTTTCCCAAAGACACTTGCCCAGCCAGTCATTGGCCGAGGTAAACCTAGGGCTCCTTCCATTCCATCATGTCAAAGGTACTTCCCCACCCTGCTCCATTTCTAAAACCTCCAAAATAGATTTGCTTCCCTGTTTAAATTTCCCTCACCTCAGTTCCATAAATATTCTGTAGAAGACCAATCCAAACACAAGACTGGTCCTTCAGGAGCAGAGCAACAAGACCTAGAGATAGCCACCAGACACCTATTTCTGGTGCAGCTTGGTCTAAGCTGAACAAGCAGCCTTCAGGCAAGGAGAGCCTAAGCCCAGCCTAGCCCTCAATGGCACCATTGTTTGTGTTTGGAACTCAGCTGCAGGAACCTGGCTCCTTGACATGCCAGAGGGTTTGGGGTCAAGAGCAAACTGGGGACACCAGCCATCAAGGCTGGGTGGCTGATGGGGGTGGGAGCCCAGCAATAGGGAACTGAATACATACAAATGCCTCCCAGGAATGACACTTAGAAGGCAGGAAAGAGAGTGGGCATAGAAAATCATCCTGAGGGCGGAACCTAATGGAGGTACACACACACACACACACACACACACACACACACACACACACACCTCACATATACAACAAAACCTACTCAAAGGAATGTCTTCTGCTTTTTCTCTCCAGAGGGTCACATATTTCCCACCACAGCACCATAGCAGACCTCATAGGTCTACAGCAGGGGTCGAATCTTCCTGCTCAGTTTAAAATGAAATCACCTTCTCATCATAAGATGGTAGATTTAGAGCTGGAAGGAATATAGAGGTCACCCATTCCATTTCACATTTCACAGACATCTGAAGCCTCACCCTACCTCCCACCAGCACTAAGAGAAAATCTGGGGGATTCAAGTCCATCCATTCATTCAAAAATATTCACTGATTTGTGAGGTGTAAAGGCTAGAAAAAGAAGGATACTTCTTTCATTCATAAAACAAACATTTCTGAAGTGACTATGACATTCAAGGCTCCTGGCCTTGAACTGTGGAACTGTGGAGTACACAAAGATCAATAAGCCTTGTAGTGGTAGCTCCCAGTCCACAACAATTAATGATCAAAGAAGCAGCATGGAAGGTGAGAAGACCTCAGTTCTAATCCCATCTCTGACATTTACTGTCTGACTTTGGGCAAATGAATTCACTTCACCAGACTTCAGTTTACTCATCTGTAAAATGAGAAAGTTGAATCATGTGACCTTTGAAGTGTCTTGCTGCTCTAAATCTATGATCCTATGGCACTGAGGCAGTTTAAAAACACCCACCCACAAATTATTGATAATCACTCTTAAACATCATTCAACCTCAAACTCCCCAATAATCAAAGGCATGTAAATTAAAACAAATTTGTGAGGCTATCTCATGCTCATCAAATTTCCTCCCCCCCAAAAAAAAAATAAGAATTAAAAAACAACAAAAATAACACTGACAGAGTTGTAGAAAAACAGGTACACTCATTCCTGGGGATATTACAAACTTGTAGAATCTTTTTGGAAAGCAACCTGAAAACATGCATAAAAATTACAAAAAGAATTCTATCTTTTGACTCAATGATTTCATTATTAGGAACATACCCTGAAAATGTTATCAAAAACAAACAAAAAAAGAGCTACCTATTCTAAGATTTCTACCACCACGTTATACATAATTGTTAAAAAAAAAAAAAAAAGAAAAGAAAGAAAGAAAGAAAAAAGGAACCTGAAAGCAATCTACAGTAATTGCACAACAATAGGTGAATTGTTAAATAAATTATGGTACATGCAGATAAAGATCTGATGAACTCTGAATGCAGAGCGAAACATATTTTTTTCACTTACTTTATTCTTTGTCATAGTTTTCCCCTCTTTGATCTGTTTCTTCTTTCATAACATGATAGCACATGTATAACCTATATCAAATTGTCTATCATTTTAGGAAGAGGGAAGGGGACAGAGGAAGAGAGAAAAATCTGGATCTCAAAATCTTGTAAAAATGGATGCTAAATATTGTCTTGACAGATAATTGGAGGAAAAAACAAGATACTACTAAAATAAATAAAAGAGCGATACAAAAAAATAATAAATTGTGGTACATTAATGTAATGGCATACTGTAATGAAATTCAGACCAACAAGAGGAGGAATCTGAAAAGACCTTTATGAAATCATACAAAATGAAAAAAGCAAAAGCAGAAGAATGTAGGACACACCACTTCTGCCCAGGGAAGAGGAAAACCGAATGAAAATAAAGGGACAAAGAATTCTAACAAGGAGTTAGAGTGACTAAAAGTTTGATACTTTTTGCATTAAAATTAATTCGTTTGAATGTAAATAGTTACTAAGTTTTGTTGGACATGCTGCTGTTCAGTAATGTTTAAGACATTTAATAAGCAGAAAAAGATGAATAGGACAAGGGATCCTCCCTGCTACATAATCAGGAGATAAAATGTATATTAAATAGAATATGATTATTGTTGTGTTTGACCATGACATCAAGATGATGAGACGACTTGCGGTTGACTTTGATTTGAGGGAGGGAGGGCAAAAAAGTGTAGAAGTAGAAATGTGTTTGGGAAACTGGAGAGATTACTCTTTTACTATGGAAAGAGCGCTGTGTGAAAGTCATCCTTTCATGGATATCTGCAACAAAGAGACGACCCCAAGGTTATACTAAAGCTGCGGACACAAGTCCCATGACAGATTTCCTGTCTGTCATACAGAGTAACGTGATTTACAAAATTACTGTTTGATAACTAATACATAATGAATGACCTATCGTCATCTTTTTTTTCCAGTGAGAAAGGCAGTATTGACATAGTAACCAGAATCCTGGGTTCTGCGTCCAGGAAAATGTGAGTTCAAATTCCACCTCCAGTTCTCTGAGCCTCAGTTTTCTCATCTATAAAATGGGGATAATAATACATGTAAACTCTACCTCAAAGGATTGTCAATAGGTTCAAATGAGATAAAAAAACCACTTTGTAAACCTTAAGTTCAGCTATATGAATTCAGCTGTTATTATTAGCCCCCTAAAATCTAGTTCATATACTGCCTGCAAACTATCATTTGACAACATTCAGGTTCCTGAGACATGTTTACCTTATTGCAAACTCAAGCCCATCTCTTGAAATTTTAAATGCACATTAAGGAGACTGAAAAGCTAGACAAAAGAATCAGAATGCAAGCTAGCTCCCACCAAGCCAAGCTATCAAATACCTTTAGAGCAATCTCTCTGGAAATGTCCTGAAATAGTCACCCCATGTTTACCAAATCAGAGGACCCATTTTTCTATCTGAGCTAAAACCAACTCTGCAGCTTTTAACAGTGCAATGAACCAGACTAAGAGAGTTGAAAGTCCATTGGCTCTCTCGGGCCAAAGGAAAATTCTTGCCAGCCCCTCCAACACAAATAGCCCCTGGAAGAATACTGGAGTCCAAACTTCACTGAAAAGATCTCAAGTCCAAAATATGCCCTCTATTAGCCAGAGAGGAAAGGGGCCAGGGTTTTCTTGGACTTAAAACATCCCAGAAACAGGCAGACAGAGCCCAGCAAGAGTCTTATCAAGATAATTTTGTAAACACTGTGCCAACGCATAGCTCATAACAATTCTCAATGATACCAGTGCTCAATATATTGTTCCATGTGAATTCTGTGGTATTGTGACCAGACTCCCAGGAAAATCTGGTCCCCCAATCCAGCACCCAGAATCTCTAAGGGGACTGACCTAATAAGTTGCAGAATATTCTGAAAGTAATCCCAGATTTCAACCCATTTTCTGTGAATTTTACAATAGTTCCATGTCTTTTCCATGGCCCTGATCTCCATGGGGGAAAGCAGCTTTTCAGGAAAATACTTCCTGACTTTCCAGCAGCTACTCTTGCAGTTAGTTTGGTGGTTTATAAAAAGGAAGGTATTCCTCCTCTATGACACAAGTACCAAGTTTATCCTCCTTGCCCAAGGCAATAGCCATCCTACCTGCTATAGGGCAAAGTCAGGGACCAGACATATTTTTAACCATTTTCAATGAACATTTTCTGAATTTCAAATGTATGAACATTATTCATTCATTCAGTGAGCATTGATTAGGTACCTATTATGTGCCATGCACTGACAGCACTGGGGACACAAAGGCAAAAATGAGAGTCACTGCCCTCAAGGAGCTTATATTCTATCAGGGGGAATAATGTCTGTTATAAGCAATGTTGTAACATTTGTTGTAATTTGTTACCAGACAAATAAATATAAAATGTATAAGTAGGGAATACAAAGTAATATGGAAGAGAGGACATAAATAACCAGGGGATCAAAAGCAGACCTCACACAGGAGAAGATGCTTGAACTGAACTTGAACACAGTACCCAGTAGGAAAAGTACAATTCCATTTAATACGTTTCAATCCAATTTGGTTTTATTTTTTATTTTTGTTATTGTTCTTACACCAGACAGTAAGACTGCTTAGATAGTATGTGGATTATGCAGGTGACTTCAATAGGAAAACATGACCTCTCTATATTCTTCAGCAACAAAAAAGAACCAGCCAATCAGAGCAGCTACCATTGTTTCATAAGTGCTACCTGATTGATCCTTACAAAGTGCCCATAAAGAAGGATTCAAGTGTTACTGTTTATCATGGGGGGTCTGGCCCAGGCACTGAGCACCTGGGATGGCATCTCTCCACATGGCAAGGCTAAGGAGTTTGCTTCCAGGAGAATCATGATGATGGATAAGGAAAAAGCCTTGGAGGGTCTGTGAAGCACGCAGAGACATTCTTTAACTGGCTCCAGTCAGCTAACCACAGTAGTGAAGTAGTTCTTTGGTTGGCTGTGGAGACATTCAAAAAGATCCATCAACATCAGCCATTTTCACTTTTGCTTCATTCACTCTTCGGGAATTTTATTGACTCTCACTTATATCATATGGTGAGAGACCATGTTGTAAAAGAAAAAGCCTAGAGATCTTCTCCCACTCTGAGACCATATGGCCTGGTAAAAGGGCCTTGGTCTTTGGTTACTGTGTTTGTCCTTTTCCATTTTAGGAGAAGAGAACAGACTCTCTATGACCCTATAAGTCTGAAAGGTCCAGAGGGACCCTAGCCCAGCAGTAGCTGAGACAAGGACTTGAGATGCTGCCTTTGTATACGAACTTTGTGGAGCCATTGCTACGTAGGAACTAAGCTAAGTTATGAGCTTTCTCCTTTCAGAAACTTAGGTGATACAAGAGAAAATATGTCCCCAAGGTATTGGAGAAAATGTACTTTGTTCCTACTAGGTCTACAATGTATATATTCCTTTGTAAAAACTAGTTGAGGTGAAGTGGTTAAATAACACCAACTCCTGGTCACAGCCCCCCCCAGAAAAATTAGGGGAACACAGCTGGTAAGGGCTCAAGCTAATGGCAATTGAGAAAAGACCCTGAAACCTCTCAGAGTACCCAAGAACCCTGAAGAGGGAGATAGAATAGTCTAGCTCTTCTTCGAGAGTGAGCCAGAGAATTCCCATTAAACTGTACTCAGGTTGCAGAAGGGGAAATGAGACTAGAGAAGTGACATAGTTGGCCCAAAGTCTTGCCAAAATTAAGAGTTAAAACCAAAAATAGCTCCTTGTTCCAAAGATATGAAGGACATAAAGTAAAATAAAGTACAATCAGATATGGTTATGGATTTGATCATCTCTTCAAGATATATATTCCTTCCCCTAATGCAAATTGCAGCCCAACTCCACCTTTTCATCCTATGTGATTCTTTTCCATATCCATGTTTTACAAGTTCCATGTTCTATATTCATAGGGCTTTTCTACAGTAATGAATTTTCTGGTGTTGAATAAGGTGTTGAATAAGACTAGACTAGACTAGACTAAGGCTAGACTTTGGAATAAAAGTTTGACCACACTAACTATCAATATAAGGCTTTCTCCAGTATGTATCTGTAATGATGAATAGACCAGGCATTGTGCCTACTACTGAAGCTACAAGGAAAAAAACAAAACAATCTCTCACTTCAAGAAGCTTACATTCTATTTGGGAGGGAAATAAGTAGAGGATCATGTAACCAAGTTTTCTCTGTAGTTATATCAATTAAGAAATCTTGTGTGATCTTAACAGAGTTTAGTTTAACTTCATTGAAAAAAAATCTTTAAGGCTGCACTTAGATCTACCAAGTCAAATGCTTTATTATAATAAACAATAAACCAATGAACCAATAGCATCTTTCAGTTCAGTCAGTAGTGGGACTGGAGAGATGCAGTCTGCTGGAGAAAATCAACTGGTAAAAGTCCATGTGTTTCCGGGCTCACTTTTTTGCCAAGGATACCTTCACTATGTGCATAGACCACGTCCATGAAGATTTCATAGAGATAAGTAAGTAGGCTTATTGGTTAGTAATTGCTGATGGCTTCTTGTCCACCCATTTTTGTGTCCACATTCTGTGACCTTTTCCATTCTTTAGTTATCTTCTTTCCATTGAGGTGTCTTGAAAGTCATTCCATGAGTGCCTGTAATTTTATGTTGTCTTCAGCACAGATATCTTCTGTCTACATAAGGCAGGCTGCAGCTCCTCTTCCTGATGTTATCTTCTCAATGCCATTTCCACTTCCTCAAATATGGTAGCTCCAGTGTCACCAATGATGTTACTAGCACATTACAGAAATGCTTTCAAATCTGTTCCATTTTGCATCGATGTGTTGCATTCTTTCCAGTTTCATCTACAAATGTTCTGGGGAATATACAATTTAATTTAATCTCATATCAAGATTTCTGCAAACACTTGCCAAATGGAAAGACATGTCAGTCAAAGAAACTCCCATAGAGAGTGTACACTCATCTGTGAAGTACTGCAGATTATAAACATCATCTCCTGAAATCACAGCAGCAAGCATGGGACACGGGGCAAGATGAGCCATCATTCCAATTGGGAAGCAAAGTCAACCTTCAGGCTGTATAAACTAAAGACATGTCAATCCAGCAAGCATTTATGTAGTGCTACTATGAGTAACTAGGGGCAGCTATGTGGTAAAGTGGATAGAGTGCAGGTGCTGGAGACAGGAAGACCTATGATCAAATCTAGCCCAAGACACATGCTATCTGTGTGACCCTAGGCAAGTCACTCAACACCTGTTTGTCAAAAAAAAAAAAAAAGGAGGAGGAGAAGGAAGAGGAGGAGGAGGAGGAAAAGGAGAAGGAGGATGAGGAGGAGGAGAAAGAGGAGAAGAAGAAGAAGAAGAAGAAGAAGAAGAAGAAGAAGAAGAAGAAGAAGAAGAGGAAGAAGAAGAAGAAGCCTGTCCTGGATTACTGCCTTGTTGTGGCAGAGAAGCTTGCATAGCTCAATGAAACTACAAGCTATGCCATGCAGAGTTACCTAAGATAGAAAAGTCATAGTGGAAAGTTCTGACAAAAAAAGCGGTGATCCACTGGAGAATGAAATGACAAACCACTCTAGTATCTTTACCACGGAAACCTCATGACAAAAATAGTCCATGGGGTCATAAATGAACAACAACAATGAGTAAGGCACTGTGCTAGGCACTAAGAATACAAAAATTAATAAATGGCATTCTCTACCCTCAAGAAACTTTTGTCTCCGCCATGCCTTTGCATAGGCTGCCTTCCATCATTGGTATGCTCTCTCTCTCTCCTCATCCTTGACTCTTCAAATCCCTAGCTCCTTTCAAGGCTCAGTTCTTGTAGCACTTCATCTATGGGTCTTGCCTGATGTATACAGTTGTTAGTGCTCCCTCAAACCACTATATATTTCTTTTGTACACAGTCTATATTTCCTTATCCATGATCCAAGATACATATTGTATCTTCCTAGTATAATATAAGCTCCTTGAGGGCAGAAATATATCATTTTCTTATTTGCATATGCAAATAAGGTATGCATTAATAAAAAGATTGATGATCAATTGATTGATCAGGGGTATATGACTTACACAAATAAGTTCAAGAGTGAGAGGGTCATTGTAAACATAGAGGCAAAGTCTTCTAAGACAAATTGATGAGGAAAAGAATGTTTTCATCTGGAAGGATCAGACAAGTCTTCTTGGAAGACATGTAACCTAAGCCAGGTCTTGAAGGAAGAGAAAGATTTCAATGAGCAGAGATGAGGAAAGAGTGTGTTTCAGTCATGGAAGACAGTCTGTACAAATTTACTGGTGATTAGAGAGGGCAGGATAGGATTAAGCAGTCCAATTTAACTGGAACTTGATTATGAGAAGGGGAGTCATAAAATAAGGCTAAAAAGATGGGTTGAAGGCAGATTGTACAGGACTTTAAGTGAGTAAGCATACAGTAAGGGCTACACTAAGTTTGTATTTAATTCTATATACAACAGAGAGTCACTGACTTTTTTTTAGAAGGAGAGATATCTAATCAGACCTGAAAATTAAGAAGACTATTTCGGTAGCTATGGGAAGGACAGACTGGAGAAAAGGGAAACTGGAGGTATAGAGATCAATTTGGCAACAAAATAATACAATTGTTCCAAGAATAATATGATAAGGGTCTGTACAAGGGTGGTGGCTGTGTTAACAAATGTGAAGGAAGAAGCAGAAGAAGTTGGCAAGCGAATAGACGTGGGATTAGGCTCAGGTGAAAGAAAAAGTCAACAATGAGGCAAATTTTCTAGCCTGGATGACTAGAAAAATTATGTCATTATCAATAAAAATAAGAGAGTTGGGAGGAAGGGCAAGTTTAGAGGTAAGGTCATAACCAGGGTAATGTGACAGGAGCATTATCTCAGGACACCAGAAATTAGCAGGTGCTGAACAGCACTCATGCTCAGATAAGGTCAGTACCTATTTAGGAAGAATAATTAGCTAAAATAAGAAGTTCTCAGACATTTTTTCCTAGTGCATCCAGGTAAACTCCTCCCAAGTCCAGTCCAACCCTGCCCTCTTCTCTCCCCCAGAAATTGTCTCCCCAGGAGTGGTCTCATGATGTTTCAAAGTAACTAACCACAGGAATCTCTGTTCTATCTCTGTTCTGCCTTACATAGGGCCTTGTGACCAAAGTCTTCCCAAGGTCTTCCCTCAGTAATTGAATTTGCCTTAAAACGTCGAGATAGAGGTATTTTTCATACTTCTTACCCTAAGAACTTAACAGAACTTAAAAGTTATGGCTCTATTGAGAGTGGAAGATCAGGAGTTCCATTCTGGACATGTTGAATTTAAAGCACCAGTGGAACATGTATGTTCCCCCCAAAAAATGATTTTGAAGGGTTCATTTATACCAATCTGAGGCATTACTAGCTACCTAATGGGAAGTTTATTTTGTATACTATATATAGAATAAGCTTTCCTTGAGTTCAGAGTTGCTTTTAATCTTTGTATCTCTAGCACTTAGCAGAATGCCTAACTCATAGTAAGCCTTTAATAAATGTTTGTTAATTGATAGATTGATTTGTATTTTATTTTTCAAACTCATTATAAATTTTGCGAATGAAACAAAAGTAAACGTATGTGGTACAGGAGCATTCAAAAGAGAACTTGACTTTAGACACATTTGTCAGCATCAATGTTCAAAGCATAAGAAATTTCTTACCCACCTTTCTATTTCCAATCCAAACACCAGTTCATTTACCTAGAATTACAAAGACAGCCCAGAGGAATGCATTAGATCAGAAACTTCATTAGTTCCAAATGCCACCATACAAGTGAGGTAAGCAAGGCACTACTTGTCAGACTCTATGGTTTAAACAGAGGAGGGGGAAAGAGAGAACAAAGGGGATGGGAGAGGAGACAAGGTAGGAAAGGATGTATATGTGTGTTCGTCGTTCGTTGCCAAAGAAGACCATGCCATCAGAGAAATAATGACATGACTTGCACTTAACTTTGTTTTGAGTGAGGGAGGGCTGTGCAGGTCACCAGCCTCACTTCTCCTCCAGAGCCATCTGAATCCAGGGAACAGATATTCATCAGGATGACTGGAGATGACCCAGGATGAGGCAATTGGGGTTAAGTGACTTGCCCAAGGTCACACAGCTAGTGAGTGTCAAGTGTCTGAGGTGAGATTTGAACTCAGGTCCTCCTGATTCCTGCACTGGTACTTCTATCCACTACACCACCTAGCTGCCCAGGAAAGGATGAAGAAGAAGAGGAGTGGGAGATGGAAAGGAAAAGAAGCTAAATGTGAAAGAGAGGCAGGAGAAAGTAAAAGAAGAGAACAGAGGGAGAAAGGAGTAAAAGGGAAAGAGATAATGAAGGAGGAAGGAAAAGAGGAAGAGGAAAGAACAAATGGGGGAAGGAATGACAAGAGAGGGAAAGGTTGGAAATGAGGAAAAAGAAATTAGAAGAAGGGAGAGAGAGAAAAAGGAGGAAGAGGAGTTTTCCCACCCTTGACTCTAGTGACCTAGCCCACTTTAAACACTTGAGGACAATAGACTGAAGAAATAAATAGCCAGTGCCTTCAGACACCATGGTCTAGCACCAAAAAACACTAAGCTGAATGTCAGAGACTGGGTTCTTCTTGGTTGAACCACCAAGTCACCAGAACTCCCACACATCACTTGAGTGGAGTGGAAAGTTAACTGGATCAGAGTCAGGGCACCTGGCTTCAAATTTCACCACTGTGGACCTACTACCTGTGTGACCCTTGGCGATCAGTTTCATCAGCTATGTAATGAGAGAACTGGACAAGCTGGCCTTTAAGGTACCTTCCAGTTCCAGAGTAATGGTTGTATGACTACTACTCAACTAGGACTCAGCCCTTGAGATTCCCCCAGTTTGATTCCAAGTGTAACCAAAGAGAAAACTTCCTAGGTTAAGGATCCCAGTTCATGAAGCTATATAGAACATGAGGCCTGAAGAAAGAAATGGCAAACTACTCTAGTCTTTCCCAAGAAAACCCCCTGAAATGACTGAATGACAACAACAGAATATAAGGTAAAACAGGAGATAATCTTTTTACCCTCAACCTAATAAAACAGCCTTTTCTCTAAGCACCTGAGTTCTTATGAAATGGTATTATCAATTTGGGTATGTCATTATTATCTATAGAAGAATATATAGACACTCTCATTTAACGAAAGCAAAATGCTTTAAATATATTGTTTCATCTTACCTCACCCAAGCCCTGTGAACTAAAATTATTTCCATTCTGTAAATGGGAAAACAAAAGGGAAATTTCCCCTAATCCCAAAGAAGATAAGAAACTGGCTAAAAGTCACTTAGCAAGTAAAATGGGTAGTAGAAATGGAATACAGTCTCTGATGCCTGTCCAATACCTTTTTTAATTAGTAAAGCAATTGTATGATTAAACAAATCATCTCCACCTTCTGCCCCCTCAAGCTATTGTCCTATATCTCTCCATCCTGTCTCAGCCAAAAACCTAGAAAAAGTTGTCTATGTTGGTTGACTCTACTTCCTCTCCTCTCCCTCCTTAGCCCTTTTGCAATCTGTCTTCCAATCTCACCATTCAATTGAAAGTACTCTCTCTAAAGTTACCAACCATCTCTTAATTGTCAAATCTTACGATCTTTTCTCCTGATTCTTCTGTCTGTGACATTTAACACTATAGACCACTCCCTTTTCCTGGATATTCTCTTCTCTTTTTCATACTACTACTCCTCTGGTTCTCTTCCTATCTGTTTGACCACTCTTTCTCAGTCTCCTTTACTGGTTCATCATCTGTATGACACTCCCTAACCATGAGTGTTGCCCAAGGCTCTGTTCTAGGCTGTGTTCTCATCTCTCTCCACATTCTCTTGGGGCCCTCAATGGTTCCCATGGGTTTAACCATCATCTCTGTGTAGATGATTCACAGATTATATAGATCATCACAGATCTATATACCCAGCCCCACTATCTCTCCTGAGCTCCCATTCCTATTGGACATTTTAAAGTGGATGACATCTCAAATCTCCCATGTCCAAGACAGAACTTAGCATCTCTCCCTCAAAACTGATCCTTCTTCCAAACTTCCCTATTTCTGTCAAACACCCTTTCAGTCTCCCAGGTTTGTAACCTCAGCTCCTCACCCCACTTCACTCTACTTATCCAATCTTGCCACTTCTACCTCCACATCTCATGGATCTAACTCCATCTCTACTCACACAACCATCCCTTTCCTATAAGCCCTCATCACATATCACCTCAGTTTTTGCAATGGCCTTCTCCCCATTCCAGGTCATCTGCCCCACTGCTGCCAAAGTGATTTTCCTAAAACACCATGTCACTTCCCTACTCCATCAGCTCCAGAGGCTCCCTACAGCATCTAAAAGCAAATATAAATACTTCTGTTTTGTTTGGTTTTTAAAGCTTTTTACAATCTGATCCAAACCTCTCTTTCTAATTCTGTTCCCCCTCATGTACTCAGTGATCCAGCCCAACTGACCTCCTCTCCATCCCATCCTTTACTCAGGATACTCCATCTCCCATCTCTGTGCTTTTGTAGGAGCTCACATCCTCATGCCAGGAAGACATTGCCTCTCATGTCTGTGTTACAGAATCAGTAGCTTTCTTCCTTCAAGATGAAGTTCTGATAGTAGCATATTCTTCTTCAAGTCTTTCTTGATCCCCACAACTTCTAGTACCTCTCCTCCCAAACTTTCTGGTTGTTGTTCAGTCTTTTCAATCATGTCTGACTCCTTGTGACCCCCATTTGAGGTTTTCTTGGCAAAGATACTGAAGTGGTTTGCCATTTCCTTCTTTAGTCCACTTTACAGATGAGGAAACTAAGGCAAATAAAATTAAGTGACTTGCCCAGGGTCACACAACTAGTAAGTGTCTGAGACTGGATTTGAACTCATGAAGATAAGTCTTCCTGATTCCAAGCTCACCTAGCTGACTTTGTATTTACTTGTATATGTTCTCTTAATAGCCATTCTGCAAAAAATAATAAATTGTTTCATTCTTTGTATTTCAGTTCCAGTGTCTATCACAGTTCCTGGCACATAGGCAGTGTTTAATAAATGCTTGTTAACTGACTGAACAAAATACCAAAGAAATACCAAATGTAGAGAGCTGGGCTAAACTTGGAATGAAATTAATTTCCAAGCTTTAACCAAGGCTTGGGATGATCTGTTGATGACACATAAAGTCATCCAGATTCTGAGGGGAGAAACAAGTTTCTCATTTTCTTCAGTTTTAAAAAAGCATATTACCAAGAGTCTGTTCATGCTAGTAGAAGTGCCATCCCCTTTACCCTGAGGGATGGATGGAAGAGGACCTCAATGGAGAGAACATCCCACATCTACGGAATCCCAACCAACTTTGTGGGCTCTGTGAGAGGATCCACTGTCAGTGGCAAGTAGGAATAGAAAATGCTTTTGCCTTTGGCCTATAGACTAAGGAGACATGATTCAGTGGGAGGAAAAGATGAACATTTTGTGGGTAGTGATATTAAGAGGAACACAAGTGGAGCGAGTGCACATAAATCACAGCAAGTCTCTACCAATATCCTGGCTTTGCAAAGAACTTGCTGTGAGATGTTGGGAGGGTCCCTTTACCTCTTGGGCCTCAGTTCCTTACTTCAGGAACTGGAAATTACATCGTACAGTGGGCCTTCAATCTAAGATTGAATCCTGCCTGAGACACTGTGTGCCCCTGGGCTAGTCACTGAATCCCTCTGTGTCACAATTTCCCCATCTGTAAAATGACGTTAATAACAACACCTCCCTCACCAGGTTGTTGTGAGGATCAAATGAGTCAACCTGTGTAAAGCACTTTGCAAACCTTGAAACACTATATAAACGCTAGCTATCATCATCATCATCATCATTTATAAAATGAAGGAGTTCTTGTGGACAGTCTCGGAGGTCTCTTTCAGCTCTGACATTTGGTGATTCTGTGTGGGAGGAGAGAATGAGAAAAGTCTTGGAGTGAGGAAATTAAGGGATGTGTGCAAAGAAAGAAGAGCAGTTCAATTTAACTGGAATGTAGAGTAGAAGGGAAGTAGGAGGAGCTGATGCTGGAAGGGTATGTTGGGACCAGCTTTCATGAACTATGTCTTAGATATCTCTATAAATCCAAATCTAGCACAATGACATATACATAGTCAGTGCTCAATCAGTGTTTGTTGATGACAATGCCAGATGCCTGCCTTTCTCTAAGGCAAGTTTCTCTTTTTCATTCAAATAGAGAAAACAGTCATCTAAATTTGACCTGTATGCAAGGGTCATAGAGGGTGATAGAGACGGAGGAAAACTAGTCTGCCTCCATCCTTCTGGCCTTTCACACCTTTGATCTGAGAATCCCAAACAGTAATTATCATTCCTGCAAATCCATGTGGGGGTGGTACCATCCTGGGAAACTGAGGTACCCAGAGGCAAATACTGCACTATCCTGGGAACACACCTCACACCTTTCTTTGGAGATGCTATTTCCTTCCTTTTCTACCATCCCCACCATTTCACAATAATAACAATAACTGACATTTACATGGTACCTAAGGTCTACAAAGCACTTTGCATCCATGATTTCATTCATACTTCGCAATAACTCTGTGAAGGACTACCTGTATTACTCCCCCCCCATTTTATAGATGAGGAAACTGAGACTGAGACAGAGTAATGTCACAGATAGTGTTGGAGGTGGGATTTGAACCAGGTTTTCTTGACTCCAATTCAAATGCTCTATATACTAAATGAAACCCAAACTCCTTACTTTAGAGATAAGGTAATAAGTCCCAGAAATATGAAATAATTTTCTCAAAGACATAAGTAGTAAGGAACAGAGCTAGGATTTGAATCCAAGTCATCTGACTTAAAATCTAGATCTCCTCACCACTATACCACACTGCTTCCTATCCATTCTTCAAGACCCAGCTCAGGATCCTCTTCCACCATGAAGCCTACCTTGATGTTCCCAGCAGAAGGGAGTAACTCCTTCCTATGAGCTCCTTCTTATAGCTCTTTGTACATCTCTCCTGGCCCACATTCTTCCATACTCTTCTCATCCTCCTCAATAGATTGTGGGCCCTCCAAAGACCAGGAATATGTCTTTTAAAATCATTTTATCCCTGCAGTACCTTGTAGAGTAGGTGTTCAGTAAATGTCTACTAAATTAAACCACCTGGAATTCATTTATGCAACTAGCATTTATTAAGCACCTACTATGTGTCAGGTACTGTGCTGGGTGATAGAATACAAAAACAAAAATTAAATAGTCTCTGCCCTTAGGGAATTCATATTCTATTGAAAGGAAATGACATTAACCTAGCTAACTATATCAGATTGCTTGCATCTTGGGGAGAAGGGAGGGACAAAAAAATTTAGAACTCAAAATCTTATAAAAGAGAATGTTCAAAACTAAAAATAAATTTAAAGGAAAAGAAAGAAAAAGTAAACCTATGTAAATGCAAAATCTACAAAATAAATGAAAGGAATTTTCAGGTAGAGAGAGGGCACCAGCAATTGGTGGAGACGGAGAGGTGTCAGGATAGGACTTGGGTAACAGATAGCACTTGAGGTGAACATCAAAGGAAGCTAGGGATTCCATGAGGTAGGAATTAGGAGGGAGTGTATTCTAGAAAAGGGGGTCAGTCAGCTTAAAGGCAGAGAGAGGAAACACAATGTCTGGTTGGAATGTGGACTGTGTGAAGGAGAATAATGTCCAATTCACCTGAAAAAGCAGACTGGGACCAAATTATAAAGGGCTTTAAATGTCTAAGAAAAGAGTCTGCATTTTATCCCAGAGGTAATTAGAAGTCTCTGGACTTCTACCATCAATTTGATAACTTTGGAAAAGATGGATTAGAGGGAGAAAAGAAGAGGCAAGGAGATCTCCTAGGAGGCTCCTATAAGCATCCAAGAGGTGATGAGGACCTGAACTAGCAAGCTGACCATTAGAAGGAGAAAGAAGGGGACAAATGGGAGAAATGTGAAGAAAGAATTGACAAGTTTTAGTATTGACTGGCTATTAGGGGATGAGAAAAAGGGAGGACTAGAGGCTGACTTTTGAGACTGCAAACCTTAATGGCTGGAAAGATGATGCCTTCAACAGTCATAGAGAAACTAAAAGAACAGGCATGGGGCAAAAGATAAGTTCTATTTTGGACATGTTAAACTGGAGGCAGCTATAGGATATCCAATTAGATCCCTGATAGGTGGCTAATGAAGTGGGACTGGAGCACAAGAAAGATCCCTTTTAGGGATGAATTTATAAATCTAGGAGATATCTACACAGAGATGACAACTGAGCCCTTGGGAGCTCATGAGATGATTGAGAGAGGGTGAAGAGAAAGAAGCCCCAGGATAGAACCCTGGGGCACACCTACACACAAAAAAGGCTGGGAAGGAGTAGCCAGATTGGTCAGAGGAAAATGAAGAGGAAGCAGTATCACAAAAACCCAGGAAGGAAAGGAGGCTCAACTGTGTCAAATGAAGCATAGGAATCAAGGAGGAAGAAGCCATCAAATCTTGACATGCCCACCTAGGAACAGAACTTAAGCAGCTAGACTCTCAGATCTGCCCTCAACACAGCTTCTTCCCCCTACCCCTATCCTTCAATACAAGGGGTACCCACAGAGGAAATATGTGCTTCCGGTCTGTACCTCAGGAAGCATCCAAAAAGCATGCTGCCTGAACCACACAGGAGGCAGCTCCCTGTCCCTGTGTTATCTGCCCCCTCCCCAAAAGGTGAGTCATTTAGAGCTGCTTCCTTAGGCATACTGATATCCTCCCTCTTTCTTGGGGTATGGGGAAATCTCCATCCATTCTGAAGCCTGAGAAATTATGAGAAGACAAACTGCCAAACTCTGGTCAAGGAACTATGCAACCTCCTCAAGAGCCTGGAGTCTCTTTCCTGTTCAAGCTGTGGGGCTATTCATTCTACAATCCATGTAGGCAGAAATCTGTGGGCTGAAATTCCAAGAGAGGGTGAGTCACATTCACTCTGCTCTCTCTCCCTCTTCCTCTTTCCTTCTCTCCCTCTCTGTCTCCCTCTCCTTCTCTCTCTCTCTTCCCTACCTCTCCCTTTATCTCTCTCTTTTCCCTCTTTCCTCTCCCTTTCTCTTCTCTCCCACTCTCTGTCTCCTTTTGCTGTCTCTATCCCTGTTTCTCTCTCTCTCTCTCTCTCTGTTTCTGTCTCTCTTTCTGTCTCTATCTCTCTCATCTCTCTCAGTCTCCCTCTCTCTGTTTCTCTCTCTCCGTCCCTCTCTCTGTCCCTCTCTCTCTCTCTCTCTGCCTCTTCTCTCTGTAAATGCCACACACACACACACACACACACACACACACACACACACACACACACACACACATACACACACTCGATGGTGCTGTTTACCTCCACTAGATCAATCACCATTTGGAGAGAAAATAGAAACCCTTTTAGATCCAATTAATGAGAACTGGGCAAAAGAAATGTGCTTGTTTAAAATTTCTCTACCTGGGGGGCAAGCAGGGGTCCTATGATGTGAAAGGGCGGTGGGGGCTGGGCTGGGCTTGCCCTGCTCTATAGCCCCCCCTCAGCATGTCTACAACAGGCCCCTTTATGCATGGGGGGGCACCCCAAATCTGCTGCTGTACTACCACTCAGTTAAACAATGTCTTCTTAGGCATGAAGGCTAAAATGAGCCTTCTTTTCTCCCTTTCATTGAGAGAAAACATTACCAATAAAATAAAAAAAAAGGAGGGCCTGGGGAAAAAGGTGTTTTCTCAGGTGCCCTGAAGTTGGGTAGGTGGGAGCTAAGTGAGCATTATTTAAAGCTGTTACAGATTAGCAGGGGAGCCAGACCAGCTTGTTAAAAGGCACCAGGGTGGGACTGAAACTTCTTGGTCTTTTATCCTGAGATGATCAATTCCAGCCCTGCCTCTGTCCTGGCCCCAAACTCATTTGAGCAATTAAGACGAAAAAAGCCGTTTAAACCTGAGGCATTGTTTGTCTTTATTGCTGTCATTGTTACAGTCAAAGTTGGGAAGGGGGAGCTGGGGGACAAAGAGGACTGGAAAAACCTCTGTCTATCAGCTAAACTGGACACACATAAGCCTTTGAAAATACATAGATATCTGGAGCAGGACTTACGGTCTGTGGCTCTGAAACCTTGTCCTAAAGAGCCAGGGTGTAATGGGGAACCACACCAAGGTTACACCATTCTCTTCATCTTCAGGTGGCAAAGTTGGCAACTTCCACCTGGCCTCAGACTAGGACGTCTTGCTGGACCGAGCACAAGAAGCATAGTCAGTGATCAGTGTTTGCTGTGTGCTGGGGAGCATGTTTCCAGGCTGCCACTGCCAGACCTCTGAGTAGACTGCAATACCACTGGCCATGAGATTTCATTACCCAGTTTATAGCCTTCAGGGCTGCTATCCCCTGGCTCCATTCACATCTCTCAGCATAAACCTTACAAGCAGTTTTGTTTCCTTTTCCCAGGAGGGGCGGGTAAGGTCAGGGAGCAAAGCAGTATGGAAGAAGAGGGGCCTGCTGGCCTTTAAACCAGATCTACCTACCTCTGCTACTCAAATTCAGGTCTCAATCCGCCTCTCTTCCCTCAAAAAAGACCAAAGGATTTCAGTGTCTCCCATGTAAAAGCATTATGACATAAGAGAGAGACAAAGATAAATGTGGCCCCTACCCACAAGAAATGGGCAGCTAGATCTATAGTCATATTAAAAAAATGCTCTAAATCACTATTTATTAAAGAAATGTAAATTAAAACAACTCTGAGGTACTACCTCATACCTATCAAATTGGCTAATATGACCAAAAAAAGGAAAATGATAAATGTTGGAAAAGATGTGGGAAAATTGGAACATTAATGCGTTGCTGGTAGAGTTGTCAACTGATCCAACCATTCTGGAGAGCAATTTGGAACTATGCCCAAAGGGCTATAAAAATGTGCATATCCTTTGACCCAGCAAGAACACTTCTAGGTCTACATCCCAAAGAGATCATAAAAAAGAGAAAGGGACCTACATGTACAAAAATATTTACAGCAGCTCTTTTTGTGGTGGCAAAGAATTGGAAATTAAGGGAATGCCCCTCAATTGGGGAACTGCTGAACAAGCTGTGGTATATGAATGTGATGGAATACTATTGTGTTACAAGAAATGATGAGCAGACAAAATTCAGAAAAACCTGAAAAGATTTGCATGAACTGATGCTGAGTGAAGTAAATAGAAACAGGAGAACATTGTACACAGTAAGAGCAACATTATTTGATGGCCAAATTTGATAGACTTAGCTCTTCTCAACATTACAATGATCTAAGATAATTCCAGAAGACTCATGATAGGAAATGCTATCCACATCCAGAGTAAAAACTATGGAATCTGAATGTAGATCAAAGCTTACTATTTTCTCCTTTTTTTTCCATCTTGTGGTTTATCCCTTTTGTTCTGATTCTTCTTCACAACATGACTAATGTGGAAATATGTTTAATATGATTGCACACATATAGCCTATATCAGATTGCTTACCATCTTGGGGAGGGAGGATGGTAGGGAGGGAGAAAAAAATTTTAAATCAAAATCTTATAAAAGTGAATATTAAAAACCATCTTTACTTATAATTGGAAAAAATAAAATACTATTAAGTGGGGGTGGGGGGAAATGGGCAGCTATGTGATGCAATGGATACAGTGTCTGGCCTGGAGTCAGGAAAACTATTCTTCCTGAGTTCCAATCTGGCCTCAGACACTAGCTGAGTGACCCTAGACAAGTCACTTAACCCTGTTTGCCTCAGTTTCCTCATCTGGAGAAGGAAAGGGCAAACCATTCCAGGATCTTTGCCAAGAAAACTCCAAATGGGATCACTCAGAGTTGGACACAATGGAACAACAATAACAAACTCTCAAGAAATTTATGATCTAGTAGGGAAAATAAGTCATGACCACAAATAATGTGTTTGGTATATACCTATGAATGGGCTTTTTGGCCTCTGAATTAAAATGTAAACTCTTCGATGGGGGTTGACATTTCTTTTTATTTCTGTGTCCTCCATGCCTATCTAGCACTACACTTGAGACATGGTAGGTCCTTAATAAATACTTGTTGATTGACTGATCTGGCAGTCCAAAAAAATGAATGAGAACAATGTAAAAAGGGAAATAAAAGTGCTAAGAGATTACTTTGCGGGCTAGGAGGGTGATCATAGAAGCCTTCCCAGAGAAGGTGGCATCTAAGCCAGGCCTGAAGGATGGATAGGACTTTGATGGACAGAGGTTAAGGAGGAGGGAGATTCTAGAGGGAACGTATTCTGTGAGCAAAAGCATGGAGGTGAGAAAGCAAGGTATACATTCAGGAAACAGTAAATCAGGTTTGCCTCGGGTACAGAGTACACAAGGAGGAGGAATATGATATAAGGCTGGAAAGGCACATTGGGGCCAGACTGAATTCCCCACTAAGGGGTTTGCCCTTCATTCCTAAGACAGTTGAAAACCATTGAAGATTTTTAAGTGGGGGAATGATGAGAATGAAGAGTTAGGCATTAGGCATTAGGAAGCTTAATCTAGTAGAAGGATAGACTGGGGGGCAGGGCAGAAAGGGGAGGCAGATGGTGAGGCCAGGATCAGTTTGGACAGTACTCCAGGTAAAAGATGGCAAAGGTCTAGAGTTTGGGCTAGCAGGAATGATAAGGAGGGGACAGATAAAACAGATATTTTGGATGCAAGAGATGTCTTAGAGATAGAGTCCACAGGATTTTGCAGCTGATTAGCAGTGGCACAGAGAAGGGAAAAATCTTTTGGTTCCCCTAGGTCAGGAGCCAAGCAGCTAAGAAGGGGCTCTCGTGATTTAGTGTACCCCAGGCACTTTAGTCCTGTGCCATGAATCCCCAGCAGCTCCACCTCACTCCTGGGCTCAGTTTGCCTCTGCCTGCCTGCCAGGGCCTTTTCAGGCAAAGGGGTAAAGACTGAGTTTTGGCAATCATCAACATGCCCAGGCCTGGGGGTAGTGCAGATGTCACAGCAGCCCCTTCCAACAGCAGCTGGAGTTTTAAAGCAGTTGCCTGGCCCTTGATGGGCTCACACAATGGTCATGGGAACAGAAAAGCTCAGCAGTGCTTATTTATGTCTGCTGGGTTCAGAAAGGTCATAGAGCAAAATTTCCTCCCCCATGTTACCCCAGAACTAAGGATCTTTCCAATAGACTGGCATGGAATGGTAAAAGCCTGGAGAGAGATAAGAAAGTGTCATGACTGTGTAATTCAGATTCTCTTGAATCCAATTCCGTAAAGAATTTATTGGGCACCTCAGAATACCTAAAATTATGCTAGGTGCTTTGAGGATGTAAGAGAAGCATATATACTACATACTACCCTCAAAAATTTAGCAGTCCCAGTAGGTAAGGAGCACGGAAGAAAGAGTACTAGACCTGGAGTCTGAGGACCTGAATTTAAATCCCAGCTATTCTACTTATTACATGTGTGACCCTGGGCAAGTCACTTAATTTCTCTCAGCCTCAATTTCCCCATTTGGAAAATGGTGGGTAATAACAGCACCTACCTCACAGGGTTGTTATGAAGATCAAATGAGGTATAATATGTATTATATATTATATATCATCATTAGTAGTAGTAGTTGTAGTTACCATTTATATCTCATTTCCCTCATCTGCAAAAGGAGGTAATTGGAATAATGATCTTTAGGGTTCCATCCAGAGCTGACATTTTATGAAATGTCTGGTACTGTTAGGTAATGTTAGGAAGGGAAGAAATCATGATTGGGACCCAAGGTCATCAGAAAAGGCTTCATGAAAAAAGTGAGATTTAAGAGAGGCTTTGAAAGACAAGCGGGGCAGCTAGATGGTACAGTGGATAGAGTGCCTGGCCTGGAGTCAGGAAGACTCATCTTCCTGAGTTCAAATCTGACCTCAGACACTTACTAGCTGTGTGACCCTGGGCAAGTCACTTAACCCTGTTTGCCTCAGTTTCCTCACCTATAAAATGAGCTGGAGAAGGAAATGGGGAAACCACTCCAGTATCTCTGCCAAGAAAACCCCAAACAGCGTCACAAAGAGTTGAACAGGACTGAAACTGACTGAACAACTTGAAAGACAGGTGGGATTCAGAGAGGCAAAAATGAGTGGAGAGAACATTTCAGGCAAAAGGGACAGCATAAGCTTGTTCCAGGAAGCTCCTAACACTCTGTAAGCTCGCTACCCAAATTCTAGCGTCATCTCCACCATTCTGTCTTATTTCTAGCTTCTCCTATTAAGGAAACCAAGATATTTTCATACTGACTTCTTTCTGCGCTCCTCTCTTGTGCTGTGTTCTTCTCCCCTACTCCTTTATCTCCAATGCCTGAAATCACATGCTTTCTCGATTCTAAGGACTCTTGGGTTAGAGAGTCTGAACACCCAACTGTTCAACGCTTAATTCTACTCCATAAGCAGGACAGACATCTGCAGAAATGCAGACAATAGCATGCAACAAAGGGTTTCAAGAGATAGCACATGCATGCTGCACATGTATTCTGAAAGGGGCTTTTCCTCATACTCTCCCATTTCTTTTCCAGGATCTCAGGAAATCATCATCCTACCTTTCAGCAGTTTGTCCAGAAAGGACTATTACCTTAGGACAATACTTTGTCCAATATACTATTTGTTTTCACTTAATAGTATTTATTTTTTCCAATTATACATAAAGATAGTTTTCAATATTCACTTTTATAAGATTTTGAGTTCCAAATTTTTTTCTCTCTCCCTTTCTCCCCATCCCTCTCCCAAAGATGACAAGCAATATGTTATAAGCTATACCTGTACAATCATATTAAACATATTTCCACATTAGTCATGTTGTGAAAGAAGAATCAGAACAAAAGGGAAAACTACAAGAAAGAAAAAGAAAAAAAATAATAAGCTTCAATCTACATTGAGACTTCATAGTTCTTTCTCAGCATGTGGATAGCATTTTCCATCATGAGTCTTTTGGAACTGTCTTAGATCATTGTGTTGCTGAGAAGAGCTAAATCTATCAAAGTTGATTATCAAACAATGTTGCTGTTACTGTGTACAGTGTTCTCCTGGTTCTACTCACTCAGCATCAGTTCGTGTAAGTCTTTCCAGGTTTTTCTGAAATCTGCCTGTTCATCATTTCTTATGGCACAATAGTATTCCATTACATTCATATACCACAACTTGTTCAGCAGTTCCCCAGTTTTTGGGTATTCCCTCAATTTCCAATTCTTTGCCACCACAAAATATTTTGTATATTTATAAATATATAAATATTTTTGTACATGTAGGTCCTTTTCCCTTTTTTATGATCTCTTTGGGATACAGACCTAGTAATGGTATCATCAGCTCAAAGGGGATGTTTTATAGCCTTGTGGGCACAGTTCCAAATTGCTCTCCAGAATGGTTAGATCAGTTTATGACTCCACCAACAATGCATTAATGTTCCAATTTTCCCACATCTTCTCCACCATTTATCATTTTCCTTTTTCGTCATATTAGTCCATCAAATAGATATGAGGTGGTACCTAAGAGTTATTTTAGCTAACTATTTTAACTATTCTTGGTATAATAGGACCAAAGATTTAGAGCAGTAAGGAACCTTAAAAGTCACCCAGCCCACTTCCTCTCTCAGTCTCAATTTTCTTATTTGTAAAATGAGGAGACTGATTTGGTATCAAGGGTTTCCTACCTTCTTTGTGTCATGTACTCATTTAACATTCTGGTGAAGGCTGTAGACCCCTTCTCTGAATATTTTTCAATATACAAAATAAAATATATAAGATTACAAGAAAACCAATTACATTAAAATGCAGTTATCAAAATTTTTAAAAAACCAAATTCCCAGATTAAGAACCATTGAAAAAGGTGATCTCCAATGCCCCTTTCTCTACTTCAACATTTTGTGTTCTGTGGACTGACACTATACGCTCCAGCACTGATATACTGTAATTCTCTGTGCCTATGGATACCCAGAAACTCTCACACTTCTTATTTCTGCTACCAGAATGATGTGCAGACCATCTCACTTCCTTTTTGGTTCCCAACCCAAACACTGGTCGGGGGCCACATGTAAACCACACTAGACAGGTAAGAAAGTTTCTCCTATTTTCACCCTTTTCCGAGAAGGTTCTATTTCTAGACATTTAGGCCTTGCTGTTCCCAACACTGTCTGCTCTGTTTCAGGAAAAAGAAGTTTCCTATGGCATTCCTGCCTTGTAATCTCCAAGTCTTTCAGGGAAAAGTAATGCCACCCAGAACTGTGCATGATGCAATTCCACAGAAATGCTGGGGCCCTGTGTAAGGACCTGTGGTTGAGGTCCTTGGCTTCTGGACTATCAGAGGAAGACCATGTGCTTATAAAAAGACTGGGAAAGGGCAGCCTCTCCCCTCTATGTAATAGCATAGTCCCTCACCCCCAAATTTATTAGGTTTGGAAGGGAATTTATAATTTCACTGGATTCCCTTTTCCTTCTCTGCCCCTCCTTCTCTGGGTCTATCCTTCTACTAGATTAAATCTCCCTAATACATAACTCCATTGTCCATTCTCCCAACATCCACTAGACAAGAAGACATATGCTATGCCTCAAGGTGAAAGCCTACATATGAGTATGATTTTAGCCATAGGACCTGACCAGACAGGACCTGGCCTATGATTGGAGAATGACTTAGAGCCATTCAAAACATTTGTCAACATTTTGAATAAGCTTATGCTACTAGCAGTATAATAGATTATAGGCTCCATAAGGTCAGGAACAATGTCTTATTTAACATATGCCCTTTAATGTCTAGCACACTATTCTACAACATAGTTCAGATTAACAAATTTATTTAGTTGAATTAAAATCCAACTACTAGAAATGCAAACAGAAAGTTATTTACTCCTTTATGAGTTCAGAAGGAAAAAAGAGAATCTGGAGAAAGAATTTATGAGACTGAAAATTTTACTCTGATGATCTTGGGCTGGTCTTTGCTTTTTTAATTCAGTTCAAATTGAAGGTAATAACACTAGTAGCTTTGAACGGATTTTAAATAGTTCTCTATACCTGAATGGGATCTTTCTGGTTATTTGTAGGGATTTGTGATCTAACTGCTGTGGGTCTTTCCAAAGGTGGGGGTACACTGCAATCGATCCACGCTGCATTATCTCCTTAAACATTTGTCTTTGGTCTTCAAAATGTAAGGAGCCTTGAATCCTTCTGACATTACCTGGAATACCTGTGGAAGATGCAGACTGTTCCTCAGTCATCCCTCGAACTTGCCTCATGACCATCCCCACCTCTCTTTCTGGTGATGCAGCTAGCTATGACATCTTGGTGCTTTTCCTGTACAGTTCTTCATTGGCAAAATGTTACAGCTTACTCATGTTCATCATGCATATCTCCATTGTCCTTTGGGTGTGAACTACAACTTCAATTTCTTGGAGACTCATATTCCATGACTTATAGTCACACAACATCACCAAAAGAAGATTGATGTTACAAATATGGGGTTTTCAGAAAAAAATCTTGGGGCAATTAAAAGCACTGTCTTCTCCTTCTCCTCTTCAATTCTGGGTTCAGTTCCTCATCCAACAGTGTCCATCAAAAGCATGTGAACTGAAAGACCAGCTCTATGGGTTATCCAATCCAACTGTGTTTCATATCCTAGACAAAAGACATTCTTCAATCATCTTCTTGGTTTTTTGGGAGAGGAGAGTTAGGCCAACTCTTTTGAATACTTATAAGTAGGCCTCATTTAGGCATCTCACCAAGTTTGAGGGCCTGATGTGACCAACATTATGTCCTCTGCAAACAGGAATAACTGAGGAACCTCACCATCTATAGGTAATTCCTCTCCAATTTCAACTATGTGTTGAAATAAAATGAGTGCCTCTGTTTAAATGCAGGTTTCTGAACATCAGTGGCATTAACACAACACATTGGATATCTAGCTCCCTTCTCCAAAAAACCTACTTTGACTGTCTCTCTTGAGACTTCACTACCCTCACATCCCATCACCAATTCAGCTGTAAAATTTAATGTCCAAAAAGTTTTTGACTGCAAACTTGACGGATCCTCAGCAGAGTCTTCTCTTCCACCCCAATCCCCAGCTGCAATACGGGGGCTAGTGGACGATATTGTCAATTTCTGCCTCCTTCTCTGGGATATGTTCAAACATATCTGCCTTCTTTCAGAAAGCACGGCCAGAAAGGATGGATTCAACGCAGGTCCTTTAGATAATTTTCTGTCTTCTATAACCTCTCCCCTAGTGAAGGTTTCTGAAGGAGGCTTATAAAGCATTTTCTTTTTAAGCCTCTATCACTTCATCCCCTTCTTCTCCTCTCCCTGACTCTCACCTATTCTTGCCCTGCCTCCCACACACATACACACATATCCACCCTCATAGGTATGGAAAACCCCTGGTGTCAGATCAAAGGAAATCCTAAATTCATGTAGCATTTAATGTTGAACTTGAAGCTTAACCACAGACTTCAGAAAGTGCTGACACCCCAAAAAAGCACTTGTCCAAGAACGGCCCCCAACAATTGCGAACACAGAAAAAGTCAAAGAAAAAGATCTCACAAGGCAGAGAAGAGGATGGGGGTGGGGAACTTCACTTTGTTGCCTACTAGTCTCTGGCAAATAGCAAAAAGACAATTGTGTTTAGCGCCCTGCTCAGTCAAACTGGAAGAAACATTTAAAGAGGGGAGAGAGAGAAAATTTAGAAGGAGGGGAAGAAAAGAGAGTGGTGACCACAAAAAGGCAGAGAAGAATCCATCAGTTAACGTTTACTGAGAGTTCTCTGTGTACAGGAAATTATAAATACCTCCCAAGCAGCCTTTATGTTTCAGAGAGATCCTCCTGCTGAAGATACCTGCTTTACAGTTAACAAGGTGTTCTCTAGAACCAGAATTTAACTCCACAATGCCAACTTTTTTTTTTCAATTAACAAGCATTTATTTTGTCTCTATCCTCCTTCCTTCCCCCTTCCGCCAAGAAAAGAAAAAACAAACCCTTGTAACAAATATGTATAGTGATGCTGAATGAATTCTCACATTGGCCATCTCTAAAACTGTATATGATTCTGCACCTTGAGCCTATCACCTTTCTGCCAGGAAGTGGGAGGTATTCTTCATCATGGCTCTTCTGGAATCTCAGAGGGTCATTGAACTGAGCAGAGTTCTTAGGTCATTTCAGCTTTCACAATATGAGACTGCTGGTTTGCCTTGTTTACTTGTGACCTTTCTAGAACATTTTCAGTCAACAAGGATTGATAAAAAATCATTTTACTTTGTTTCTTCCACCTGAGGAGGAAATGCTTTTTATCATTTTCTTTTTTCTAAGTCATTTCCTAAAAACCGTAAGTAGGGTCATGATTGTTGTCCCCATTTTAGCAATGCAGAAAACTCAGGTCCTAAAAGCAGGAAGGTAATTCTCATGAATAAAAAGGACACGATACATTACCTTCATATCTCCCCCAGTTCCTTGCACATAGTAGGTATTTAAAAATATTTGTTGAATTAATAAATGAAATTATACAACTCAATGACAGCTTCTATAAAATGTCATGAGAATCTAAATCCTCTCCAAATACTAGAGAGAGAGAAAGCAATTGAAATGTCTCTAATTCCCTTCCCTATGTTAACTGTGACTGTTCTAGTATGACTGCTCACCTCTGTCCCCCTAGTGCCCATCTGGTTTCCTCTCTGCTTCCCCTCTACATTTCTTCCTATCCAATTTATCCCTGCCTCTTCTGTCTCCCTTTGCCACTCCTCTACCTCTTGCTCCTAGCCTTCTATATCTTTGGAGCTAGGAAGCAAACTGAACCTTTGCAGTAGTCCAGTGCAAAGAATCACGAAAGACAGAGAGTGCTGCAAGGGATGCCCTCTCTCACCTGTCACTTCTGAGCCAATGAAGGCACCTGCAGAGACCGACAGACAGAAATTGGCATGACCTCAGCTCTCTGCTGCCTCCCATAACCTCCTGGGTGCTGACATTCTGCCGATTTTTCCTGGTAAGAATGCTTCCTAATTCCCCTTCACCCATCATTATAGTCAGAAGCTGTTTGACTAGTTTCCAGAAAGCGTTGGGAGACCTGAACATGTCTGCTTTCCACATGTGAGAGCCAAAAAGCATTTTGTCAACATTTCAACAGCTCTTCAGAAAGAAAATGACTAAGATAAGGTCAAAATGGGTTTCAAAGCCCAACTAGGATTATTTTTTCCCTTACAAACCTAACAACGGTGCTAACAATAATGCTCTGGCAGTCAGGCTCAGCTGTTCACATGACTTCCAAGACCTGCAGCTGAGATGTCAAGGTTTAGGAGGGCTGCCATGAGAGGGCAAGAAGTCTGACTGCAAACCAATCTCTGTACCATCTGCCAAATGCCATCCACCTCCAGCCAGGCACTGGGGTCACTACAGAGAAAAAGACCAAGGTACTAAATAAAAATTTTAAAAAAACATAAACCCCTCAATAGATCAGATAACCACACATGTGTGGAGAAATTGGTGACTTTCCTATTTCTCAGCCAACTACCAGGTCTTGTATTCATGGACTTTAAGGATCCTAGCTCGCTGAAACAAGAATGGATTAGATATAAAATATGGGGAGACTTAAAAGATCAGGAGTATTTAACCAATTAATCAATCAAAAAACATTTATCAAGAACCTATTATATTACAAGCACTGTGCTCAGAAATGATGACACAAAGATAAAAGTGAAAAAGTTCCTGCCCTCAAGGGGTTTATATTCTACTAGAGAATATCACATATGCATTTGGGTACATCCAAAATAGAGAGGAGAGTTTTTAGTATTTGTTAAGTGCCTACTACTTGCAAAACCTATACTAGAGATTTCTGGGATACAAAAGTGACTAAGACACAAGCCCTACCTCAATGAGTTTGCAGCTAACAGGGGAAATAAGACACAGACACAAGGAGCCATAAAACATGAGAAGTACATATTATTCTGAGCAGAACAGTAACTAGGGTAGGGCAATTAAGAGCTTTGGCCTAGAGTGCCAAAATTTAGAAGGTACTGGAAGCTCTTGGACTCCCTCAGCATGTATCAACAACTAAATCTAAAAATAGTCTAGTTTGCCTTACATACAAGACCAAAAGGACTGGGTTGGAACCAGACCAGAGACGTCTTGAATGACAAGCAGTTGAGAACAGATGAGAGACCAGAATGAGTAGTTATAAAATAATGAAGTGGGGCAGAAAAATTTGCTCACCAAATACAAGAATACTGGAACTAAGGGCTCCTCCTCCAAGTTTGAATAAAGTTGTTTTGGGACAAATACAAGGAAGTTCTACTTTACACAATGGATAGTAAATATAGAACTTGTTGCCCCAAAGGCAGGAGATATAAAATAGACACAAGAGGTCTGCCACTAACTTGCTGGGTAACACTGAGCTGTTTAATTCAACAAATATTGATTAAGCACCCACTGTATACAAAGTACAGAGCCTAAAAGAGACACAAGTTTAGATATGTCATATAATCTCAATGAGCACACCGTCACTTCTACTCTTCCCTGACGGACTATCCCATTCTGCACAGGATCTGGACAGGCTACTTGCAATACCTGTTCCACACTTCCTTTCAGCAGAGGACCTCAGCTCAAACTTCACTGGAAAAAAATTGAGCTCATCCCTCCTATTCTCTCCATCACTACATTTAGAATCATTTCAACATTATCCCTCACTCCTACCTTGTTTGTTCCAATATCAGAAGAAGAGATGAGAGGAAGGAAGGAAGGAAAGAAAGAAAGAAATTTATTAAGTACATTATGTGCCAAGCAATATGCTAACCTGGATCTACAAAGCAAGCAAATACAAGCAAGCAAACCTGTCTATGCTCTCAAGCAGACCATTCTAATAGAGCAAACAACACATAAAGAGAAGCAGAGCTGGAAAGGAGTGGGTATTGGGCAGGCAAGAATGGCAAGGTTTGGAAATGATCAGGAAGCAATGAGTTCTGGACAAGATAAGATGAGAGCTCATATATTAGCCCAAGATTCCAGGGCAGAATCCAAGTGGCCTTTCCCCTTGCCCACTCCAACCTCTCTACTTGTATCCTTGATCCCAATACCTCCCATCACTTCATTCCTTCTCCCTCCATAATTTCAAACTTTGTTTACCCTAATCTCTTTCCATTCTACTTATAGACACACACCAAGATCTGTCCCTTAAAAGAAAAAAAAAAAACTTGACTTGACCCAACCATCCTCTCAAACCATCATTCCTTATCTCTACTCCCTTTCATAGCCAAACTCCTAGAAAAAGCTTTCTACCCTTGTTGCCCCCAGTTTCTCACCTCCTATTCATTTCTCTAACTTTTGCAACTTGATTTCCAACCTCAGCACTCAGCTAAAACTGTTCTCCCCAAAGTTACCAATTAGTTTTCCAAAGCCAAATCAAATCGCCTTTCTCAGTCCTCATCCTTCCTAACCTCCCAGTGTGTATACTTGACACTGTTTACTCCCCCTGATTACTGGTTACTCTGTAACATTCTCTGTTGGTTCTCCTCCTAGTTGTTAACTCCTCAGTCTCCTCTTGCTCATCACTGATTTCCTATTCCCTTTGCAAAAGCATTCCTTAAAGGATTGTCCTGGGCCCTCTTCTCTTCTTCTCCTCCTTCTCTCCTCCTCTTTCTCCTCCTTCTCCTCATCCTTCCTGTTCCTCTCCCTCTCCCTCTCCCTCCCCCTCTCCCTCTCCCTCTCCCTCTCCCTCTCTGTCCCTCTCTCTCTGCATCTGCATGACCTAGGCTATGTACCAAGACAGGAGCAAGTTCAGAAGAAAGTAGGAGCCATGTGGATCAAACCCCAGGGTTTTAGTTCAAACTTCTCACCCAGACTGAAATCTGCAAAGGAATAAGCAGAGCAGAAATCCCAGACCAAAAAGAAAGTCTACAATCCATCACTGAACCAGCAAAATTTCTCATATGAATGAGAGTATCTGAGTCCAGCAGCAGTCTATTCTTGCTAAGACCCAAACCCAAGTCAAGAATTGGAAAGTAAAGCAGGAAAGCTCAGACCAGGAAAGCAGAAATTAGACTTTGTCGTGAATCAGAAGACGCTGGGAGCACGTGCAGTTTGCCTGAATGGTCCCTAAACAACTCTACACCTCCAAGAAAGCAGCAGCAGAAGCAGCCCAGACCTTCCCTCCAAATGTGTGGAGAGTTCCACCCTAACAGAAGCACAAATCCAGCCCCAGATACTTCCTAGCTTTGTCACCCCAAGCAAGTTACTTAACCTCTGTCTACCTCAGTTTCCTCAGTTACAAAATGGGGCTAATAAGAGTTGTCATAAGGATCATAGTAGGCACTTAAAAAATGTTCGTTCCCTTCATTGTTGTCCCTCTCCTCAGTGACAGTCTTAGTGAACTGACAGAGCCAAAAAAAAAAAAAATACATCACCTGGTAATTGACTCTCTGGCAATGAGCCTCTGCATACTCAACTAGGATTAAGGCAGAGTTAAGGAGGGAGGGCACTCCAGGAAGAGGGCACAGTCTGTACAAAGGTACAGAGACAAGAGATAGAATGCTGTATATGAGAAACAAATAAGCCAGTTTGGCTGAAATATAGAATATATAAAAGGGAACAATCTATATAATAAGCCTGGAAAGCTAAGCTGAAGCTAGATTGTGAAGACCTTTAACAAGTAGAAGAGATTATATTTTATTCTAGAGGCAATAAGGAACCACTGGATTATTTTGGGCAAGGGAGTAAAATGGTCAGATGTGAGTTTTGAGAATTTCACTTCACAACTTTTTGGAGGATAAATCGGAAAGGGAAGAGACTGGAATCAGGGAAACCAATCAGGAAGCTATTCAGACAGTCTAGGAGAGAGTTGGACAAGGGCCTGAACTAGGGTTCAGCTAAGTGGTAGAGTGGATAGAGAACCAGGTTTGGAGACAGGAAGACCTGAGTTCAAATCCAGCCTCAGAGACCTATTAGTTGTGTGACCCTGGGCAAGTCACTTAACCTTGTTTGCCTCAGTTTCCTCATCTGTAAAATGAGCTGGAGAAGGAAATGGCAAACCACTCTATTATCTTTGCCAAGAAAACCTCAAATGGGGTCATGAAGAGCTGCACACGGCTGAAATAAATGAACAACAACTGAACTAGGGTGGCAGCCTTGCATAGACAGAGAAGAGGAAAAGCAAGAGAGATAAAATGGAGAAGACTTGCAAGTGCAAGGTGAGAAATTGGGAAGAGATAAGAATGACCCCTGAGGTTCCAAACCTGGGTAATAGAAGAACAGTAAACAGACATAAGTAAGGAGATGGGTTTGGAAGAGTTTTGTTTTGCATATGCTGAATCTGAGATGCCTACTAGCCATGCAGCAGAAAATATCCAAATAGGCAATTTGTGATGTAGGATTGGTGTTGAATGTCTAAATCTGAGATTAGCCTGTATAGAGGTGATAGTTGAACCCATGGGTACTCATGGGCTCACAGAGAGAGAGGCTGTAGACAGAAAAGATTAAATTGTCCAGAACAGAGCCTAGATGCATGTCTACAGGGGTTAGGACATATGTTATAAAAACTCAAAGAAGAGAGAGCATCTAGGAAGAGAGGATGGTTAACACTATCAAATGCTGCAGAGAGGTCAAGAAAGAGAAGGCCTGAGACAAGGCCATTCGATTTAGCAATTAAAAGATCATAGCTGGCAACTTTGGAGAGAGCAGTTTCAGTTAAGTGATAAAGTCAGAAGCCAGAGTGTAAAGAGTGAAAAAGTGATTTAGAGAAGAGGGAAGTGCTGCCAGCTAGGTAGAACCTGCCAGAGCTTGTACTCCATTAGCAAAGTCTTCAAGGAGCCAGGTCATTTTCATGCCACAATGAGGCAAAAGAATTGGCTTTATCAGAGAGTTGCCTCTTTATCAAGACCAAATTCCTCAGTCATCCCTTAAACCCAAACAGAAGATTTATTTAAGTATAAAATGAGGAAAAGGTTATCATTGCTTCACCTGAGTTGGGAGTTTGTCTTTGTACAAGAGTTCCCTCTATTCCATCCACCTCCTTCTGTTCTCTCTTTTTGTCTTACTCTTTCCCCGCCTCTCTCCTTCTGTCTCTTTCTCTCTCCTCCTTCTCTCTCCCTCTCTCTCTCTCTTTCTCTCTATCTTTCTCTCACACTCAAACACACACACCAAAGGAAAAAAGAATAGTAATTTCACCTCCAACACACTCCCCAAACACAGCAACCAGCAGTAGTAAGATGAAAGGGAGGTGTGGTTTACACCCAAAACTCAAAACCAGAGAAAGAGAACTTCTTTATAAGATTGTCTGAGATGGATCCCAAATACGATTTGCCTCTCTGCCTTCTTTTGTATTATACTCTTACTTGCCCAGTGAGCACCAGCAATTCGAAGTTCACTTTCTATAAATTTTTCTTCAGAGGGCCTGTTTGCCTAGATTTGACCCACCCTCTTCAGTAACTGAATGTCATAAGAGTTGGAAAAAAGGAAATCAGGTGGGTTCCCAGAGACCACAATGAGAATTACCACCATTCCTCTTTGTCTTTTAAGGAGGAAAGAACAATGATTGATAGAAATAATATATACAATTTTTACAGCTTTGCAAATATAAAGGCATGTTACAATAATCTTTACAACAAACATGATAATAAATTCTTTCCACAAACAAGTTCTGAGTAAAGGTCTAGGAATAGAGATGAAAGAAGGATGAAAGAAGGAATAGGCAGAGGAGATAGATAGGGAGAGGCATGAAATGTGTGATGGAGGGAGGGGTTGGGAGAAGGATGAGATGGGAGGTGGATGGAGCATCTCAGTAAAACTGCTGAGTAAAAAGTGTCTTTCAAAAGGATCCAGATTATTCCTCTAAATTCTCATCTCGCTAAATTTCAGTTCAAGCGGCTGCAAATATTTGAAATGAGTAATTTCTCTTGATGAAGAGAGGCTGATTTCTGATTCTGTCTAATTTATTTTGGGGTTTTGGGGAGCACTGGGAGAGGTTGAACAGATAGTTAAACATTCTGTCCTCCCTCCCTCACTTTTTCCCTACTCCACCTGCTCAGAATGAAATAAAACTTTGAAGCATAGAAGACCCAGAAGCATGATACAGGTGAGGCATTTTGAGAAGGACTTTTGTTCTGAGTACTTGTTTGGATGGGGAGGGTGCAGGACAGTGGCTTCTGCCATCATGATGAGCTTAACAGATGAGAAAGGAAGACAATTCCAGATCCAGATCCACATTCTGTCTAAATCAGGAAAAGATAGCACAACTGTGGTATCAATCAGGGAAGGGCACCTGCAGCCTTGAGGCCACATGTTGCTGTGGGTTCCTTTCCCCTAGGTAGATAGAACACTGGATCTGGAGTCAGGAAGAGCTGAGTCCAAATCTAGCCTCAGACATTTATCAGCTGCGTAATTTTGGGCAAATCACTTTTCCTCAGTTTCCTCAACTGTAAAATGGGGCTAATAAAACAACACCCACTTCCCAGGGTTGTTGTAAGGAATAAATGAGATAATATTTATAAAGTACAATGTTAGAAATTTGTAAAGTACAAAGTTACAAAGCAGAATTTGTAAAGCACAACATCTGACTTATAGTAAAAGCTATATAAATGTCTGGGGGCAACTAGGTGGCTTGGTAGATAGAGCACTGGGCATGGAATCAAGAAGACTCATTTCCTGAGTTCAAATTTGACCTCAGACACTTACTGGCTGTATGACTCTGGACAAGTCACTTAACTGTTTGCCTTAGTTTCCTCATCTACAAAACGAACTGGAGAAAAAAAATAGCAAATCATTCTAGTATCTCTCCCAAGAAAATACAAAAATGGGGTCATGAACAATCAGATATGATTGAAAAAAACAACTGAACATTATAAATGTTAGTTATTATTAGGAAGTACTTTTTTAAGGTCATAGATTCAGAGCTGAAAGGATCTTTAAAGATCATATACTCTAACCCTCCATTTTACAAAAAAATAAATCCTGAGTTCTGCAGAGGGTAAATGACTTGTCTGGTATGACAAGGCCATAATTATTGTTGTTTGTTCTTCTTTCTGTAAGAGGACTATGACATCAGGAAGGTGATGTCATGACTTGCAAATGAATCAGATTTAAGTGAGAAGTCACCAGCCTCACTCTCTCCTAAGCCATCTGGGTCCAGTGGCAAAATATAAATCAGGATGACTGGAGATGGCTAAGAATGAGGCAAAGAATGGCCTCTTCTACCTAGTCAAAAAACAAAATCAATCTGGAAGGGGAAGACCCTCAGAGTTTCTGGTCAAAACAGAAACAATTGCTATTTATACTCACTCTCAACCATCACAGCCCAAACAATGAACAAATGAGGCTTGGCTTGGGACCTGTTGGTCAATCAGTGAGAGCCAAAGTGATTTAGTCTTTTCAAGAACCAAGACTCAAATCCTTTAACTACAATTGCAGCATTCTTTCTGCTGTACATACTGAACTATACTGTCTGGCCTTTGAGGAACTGGAGGAAATAGATCTAGGAAGAGATGTATTTAGTCACTTATTCATTATGCTAGGTGGAGAAATGTAAAGTTTGTATAAAACATAGTACCTGTCTTTATGGAGTTTGCAATCTACTACAGAAATGGGAACAAAGCCCTGATCTTGTCTCAGTTCTGCCACTCTGTCACTTTGTGACTTTGAGCAAATCATTTCTCCCCTCATGGCTACAGTTCCCTTACTCATGTAAAGGTGGAGTCAATTTAGTAAATTAGTCAAATTATTCTCCTCCCACTTCGTCCCTGTAAAATAAGTTATAAAATGCTAAGCCCTGGCACCTTAACTAGGTAGGAATAGATATCAATGAATCACATCACTCCAAGGCATTGTGAAAAGACTTTGATCAATTTAGATGTCTCTGATGAGCCATTAGATGAACTGAAGTGACTGAACTGGAAGAGTGTTCAAACTGACTGAGAAAACATGGTCATGATCTCAGGATCACCTATAAAATATCAAGCCAGCTCAGACTAAGGAGCAGTGAATAAGGAAGTGCTCCAGTGAAGCCTCCTAAGGAGATGACTTGAGAAGAGGGGAAGAAGAGGAGAGTACTTCAGCTTTGCCCTTTATCTCCTCTCCATGTCCCTTGGCTGGAAGAGGATCTTGTGAGCTTCAGAGAGTCTGAAGGATTTGGGACTTCCCATCTTTCCAGAAGGGTCCTAGAATCATCCATAAGGCAGCAGTGCTTGGTGGCAGTAACTGCATTGGAAACCAAGGACAGACCTGACACAGATTCATAGCTCTACAAAGAATTCATCAAAGAAACTACTCCATACCCAAGGGGAAGTTCTTACGCATTCCACAAAGGAGAAAAAAGAGCTTTGCTTCGTGTGCTCGTTAAGCTTGGATCAGCTTTCCCCTGGACTCTGTATGTATTTGGGAGAACATGTGTCACAGACTTTGGGGTGTTGGGGGGGGTGGGCAAGGATGTTTCGCATTAATTATACATTTACTAATTACTTAGTAAATATCTTTTTTTAAAAAGTTACTTAAGTCTAGCTCTGGGCCATCACTAGTTATCTTGACTTATGTTCTGCCACTGAACTCTGGAGGAGAGAATGAGGTTGATGACCTTGCATAGCTCTACCTCACTTAACTCCAATTCACCCAAAGTCAAGACATCACCCTCATGATGTCACTGGTCATCTTCAAGAACAAAGGACAAACAAGTCTAGCCGACTTCATTTAGGTTGTCCCTCGTTCTCAAAGAGGACCAAAATGACCTCACTAAGTTTGGGTTGAGGTACAGTGTGTAAAACTGTGGCTCATCAGACCAATATGAGCTCTGGAGGCTCTACCACAGGGCAGGCACAAAAAGTCCATGCAGACAGTTGGAGTGGAGATGTCTCTAAATTTGCACAGCTCATGTTTCCTTTGAGGTACTGCAATTCTGCTTTGCTCATAAAGCATTTTTTAAATGTGGGTCATGCCAGGTTCTGTGCAAATATTTCTCATGTCTCAGAACTGATTCCAAAGTTCTTCAGAGAGACCTTGAGAGTGTCCTTGCATTGCTTCTTCTGACCTCTATGTAAGCACTTGCCTTGTGGGAGTTCTCCATAAAATAGTCTTTTAGGAAAACATATATCTGGCAGTTGAACAATGTGGCCAGCCCATCTGGAATTGAACTCTCTGCAGTAGAGTTTGAATACTTGGCAGTTTAGCTCAAGAAAGAACCTCAGTGTCCCATACCTTATCTTGCCAGGTGATCTTCAGAATCTTCCTAAGACAATTCAAATGGAAGTGATTCAGTTTCCTGGCAAGGTGCTAGGTATGCTGTCCAGGTTTCACAGGCATACAACAATGAGCTCAGCACAACAGCTCTGTAGACCTTCAATTTGGTAGGCAGTCTAATACCTCTTCTCTCCCACACTTTTCAAACACTAAGCTAGCTCTGGAAATTCATGCATCAACCTCATCAACTATATGTACACATTCCTGGAAAGTATATGGCCAAAGTAAGTGAACTTATCCACAGTATTTTAAAATTTCTCCATTTGCTGTAAACAATGGTTCCATGCATGGATAGTACAGTGCTGGCTGGTGAAAAGGTTCCATTTTCTTGGTGTTAACTGTTAGGTCAAAATTAGCACAAGCAGCAGAGAACTGATACATACTTTGTTGTGTCTCAGTTTCAGAGGCTGCATTGAATGCTCAATCATCAGAGAACAAAAAATCATGTACCAATTCTCCTTCCACTTTAGTCTTGTCTTGTAGTCTTGTGGAAAGTACAGTAATGGTGACTCATGAGCTATTAGAAAGATACCTTCCTGAGTCCCTTACAGCCTTGAGGGGAGATGTAGCAGCCTAATTCTGGGGACAAAACTTGTCAGTTAAAATGGGAGTTGAGAGATTAACTTCAGAGCCTATACCACTTTTGCAAAATGAGAGGGTTGGCATATAAGGGATAGAAACAACCACAAAAGATGAATAGATTATTTCAATTATATGAAATTGAAAAGCTTTTGCATTAACAAAATCAATGCAACCGAGGGAAGCTATAGAGTAGGAGGGAAATCTTTATATCAAATATCTCTAATAAAGATCTAATATATAAGATATATAGAGAATTAACACAAATACATGACCAAGCACTATTCAACAGTCAATGAATATAAACAAATAATTCTCAAATGAAGAACTGAAAACTGTTAATATTTACATAAAAAACTGCTCTAAATCATTAATAATGAAATACAAATACAAAGAAAACTAAGGTTTCGTCTCAAACCTGGTAATGATGGCATAAAAGACTGTTCTTGTCCAGAGTGTCCAATTCTTTGGGAACCCTGCGGACCATATCACACCAATATTGTTCATGGAGTATTCTTGGCAAGAATGCTGGAGTGGTTTGCCATTTCCTTCCCCAGAAGCAAACAGAGCTTAAGTGACTTGCCCAGGGTCACCCAGCTAGTAAGTATCTGAAGTTGGATTGAAATTCAGGTCTTCCTGACTCTAGGCCCAGCGCTCTCTCCACTGAGTCATCTAGCTGCCTGATGGGATAAAGACAATAAAATTCAATGTTGGTGGGGCTGCAGAAGGATAGATGCACTAATACATTATTGGTGGAACTGTGAATTGGTTCAACTATTCTAGAAAGTAATTTGGGATTACATTAAAAGGGGACAAAAATGTCCAAATTATTTTGATCCAGATTACTGCTACGCAGTAGCAGTACCCAAGGAGGTGAGAGACAGAAAGAAAGACAACATAATATTCACAGAAGTATTTTTCAGAGTAGCAAAGAAACAAAAATAGTTGTCTGCTAATTGGGATTGGGGAGAGGCTAAAAAAATTTGTGGTTCCTGAATGTAATGGACTATTACCTTGACAAATGAAAAAGTGAATATGGAGAATTCCAATACAGAATAGAGGCAGAAGAAGGAAAAAATATGCACAATGACTACAACAGTATAAATAGAAAAGGCAAAGAAATAAAACTGAACACTGTATAGTTATAGTGACAAAGCTTGACCCTGGAGAGAGAAAGAGAGAGAACAAATCTCAACCCTTTCTCTTCTTTGCAGAGGTGAGAGCCTGTGCTCATGGGACAAAGCCTATATTGTAAGATGTATTTGCTGGTTTGGTTAGTTTTGCTGAACTGCTTTTTCCCCCCTCTTTCTTTTTCATTCTTTGTTAAAAGGAATGACTCCCTGGGGAAGGAAGGGAAGATAAATATATTCAGAAATAAAGGTGGCACATAAGAGATAGTAATAAAAAGTTACAAGTTTTAAAAATTAATTTAATTTAAATTTTAACAAACGAGATGGCTGAACTAGAGTCATATACTTAATAAATATTTATTGAATGTTTGCTATGATCAAGGCATTTTGGGAGATACAGGTTGCTGAGGTCACAGCTAACTAGCTGTGTAACCTTGGGCAAGTTGCTGTCTGTCTCTCTGGTCCCTAAGTTCTTTACCTGTAAAATGAAGGGATGTGGTAAGATCAGGTGCTGCAAGTATTACTAGGTATGCCATGGAATTTGGGATATTATCTTCTGGAAGAAAACAATAAAATTTCATGTATGTTTTGTTTAATATACTCACCCAGAATTTGTAGTATGAGAAGTATGGTATCCACATAATAAACAAAATTTGCCTACAACACATACAAACTAGACTTGAACTAACAAAGAATCTTTTTTTTAAATGACTGCCCTCTATGAAGGAAAACTGAGCATGTGCAAGTCTGTCCTAGCAACGTCAACTGAAACACAGGAAAGCAGACTGAGGCATTGGCAAAAACTACTTGAGGACCTTTGGGCTAGATGATTCCTAAGGCCCTTCCGGCTCTAACATGCTATGACTTTATGTCTCTTCAAGCTCTAAAATTCTTTTACCATGATTCTACATCAAGTAAGACACAAGTTCAATACATAAGTGCTCAACCTTTAGCGGAGTCAAAGGAATGACCTCATTTGGTTAAAATTAACCCCAGAAGGAGGAGGTGAGTTTTGAGCTAAGTCTGGATCTGCAAGGTCAAAGGAGGAATAGGGAACACCTGGTTTGTGCAAAGTATACAGCCAGGACACGTACATTGCCTTGGCTGGAGAACACAGGGTGGAGGAATAAGGAGAGCAAAGATTGAAGAGATAAAGTGAAGTTAGGTGGGGGAAGGCCTTGAGAACATCAAGTATAGGAGTTTATTTGAATCAACAGAGAAATATGGCAAGTTTTTAAGCAGAACAGTGCTATGGCTTTAAAATTTTCTTTGTTAACAAAAGACTGGACTTCATCAAGCTACAAATTATTTGGGCTAGACGGAGTCTTAGAGATCATCTAGCCCACACCTTCTTTTTTTGCAAAGGAGGAAACTGAAGCTTTGAGAAACCTAGTGACTTGTCCAAGTCTTCAAACCAGGATTCTTACCCAATCTTCCTGAAAGCGGTGTTCTTTCCCTTACCCCACCATAGAGAAACCCAAGTCTAAGACAGCTGGCCTGCAGGCTCCAGACCTCAAGTCAAGTGACCCAGTAGCCTGTAACTTGCGTCTTTCAGATGCCCCCACACTCTCCACCCCACAGAATCAGAATGTTAGTGAAGGGAAAGAATACAAGACTTGAAATCAAAGGATCCTAACAGGGAAGTTAGTCCAACCACCCTCATCTTCCTAGTGAGGAAACCGAAACTGAAATAGGATGAATGACTCACCCAAGTTCCACACAGATAGCAAGCTACAGAACCAGGATTTGAACCCTGGACCTCTGACTCCAAATCCAGTGTTTTTCCATTATAACATGCCAGTACCTGGGCTGAGGTCACAGCTCTCTTACTGCCTATGTGATCTGGGAGGCAGGGAGGAGGATGGAGCAGCCACAAATTCTGTGCCCTCAGAGATACTTAAAGACCAACTTCATTTTACAGGGACTGAAAAGGGAAATGGGAATTATCACCACAGCTACTTTCCTACCTTTGGTAGCCTAATCGGAGAAAATAGGAACTGGAGTGATGATTTTCTTAGTGGAAAGAATACCCAAATGAGGTCTCTTCTCCCAGTATACATACATACCTACTCTAAAACTGTCCTAGAGAGTTGCCTAGAGCAATTAGAGGTTCAGGTACTTCAGGTACTTCAGGTCACACAGCCAATCCCTGTTAGAAGCAATGCTTGAACTCAAATCAAGATTTCTTCCTAACTCTTGAGGCCAGATTTCTATCCACTCCACTGGCTGCCTCTCCTATTGGAGGGAGGGATGTGGGACATTAACTCTGCCTTCAGGCATGCTCCCACTGTGTATTACCCACAGGCTCCAACTATCAGTTTTTCTTCACCTCTAAGAGAAGAGTCACTCAAGCTCCTGGGAAAGGGAACTACGGAAGAGAGGAGGACCCTTCCCAGGGAGAGGGCAGGCCTCATTGAGATGCAGAGATGAAACACGTCACAGATGTAAAACAAAGGCCAGCCAGCTTTCAGGGAAACAGGAAGGGACCTCCAGAAGAACAGAGGCAGGAATGATCCAACTCTGCCTCTCCACTAAAAACAGTCTCCAAAACCAGTTGTCATTCATTCCTCCCAGGGTCATTCAGGGAGCCAGGGGCTTGCATATGCAAAAGCCAAAGGAGGATTAAAAAACTTCCAAACAAAGATGCAAAAATCTTCCTCTTTCTCTTCCCCACCCCCACCTCTGCTTGGGTTTTAAATCCATCCACACTGGTCTCAGCTTGTCCTCCTACCTCCTCAGCCGGTGGTTGTCACACTACAGACATTTTTAGGGGTGACAGCTGGCCTTCTGGAACTTAGCTCCAGTTCTGGAAATTTTCTTTTTCTTTTCTTTCTTTTTCTTTTTCTTATGTTTTTTCTTTTTTGTTGTTTTTTTTTTTTTAAGGGAGAGAGCCAAACCACCATGATTTTAAATAGCAATCCAGTGGAGGGGGAAAGGCTCAGGAAAACACAGAGGAAGGATGGCCCAGTTGCAGTTTGATTTCCATTCTCTCTACCTTTAACTGGAGAAGTGTTGAAAGCAAACAGAACTTTCCAAAATGTCAGAGCAAGAAGGGGACCCGAGAGCCTGTCTAGTCCAACCCTCTCATTTTACAGAGGAGGAAATGGTGACTCCAAAGGGGGCTACCAGGTCACACAAAAAGTTAATGAGAGATGCACAGCTAGGCTCAAGTCTTCCTGTGTCCCAGCCAGGCCTCTTCCTTCTAAATCACTTTGCCTTATCCTTACTTAGAGGGACTGTTATTAAAACTTCCCAAGAGATTATTAAGAGTAGAAAGACTATGGTAGAAAATGAACCGGAGGGATAAACTAAAGGACCTCTCTCTCATTCCAGTAATTCATATAACATAAGCAAGCCCAGAATGTTAGAACTGAAAGGCACCTCAGAGAACCCCTAGCCCAGAGGTTCTTAACCTCTTTTGAATCGTGGACCCCTCCTATACTTCCCACAGACCCCTTCCCAAAATAATGTTTTTAAATGAATAAAACAAAATAATGGGATCGAAAGGGAAACTAATTATATTGAAATGCAGTTTTCAAAAATCTTTTAAAACAAATTCACAGATCCCAGGTCAAAAACCCACGCCCTAGTCCAACTGCCTCAATCAGTAAGTGACTTCTCCAGGATCGCACAGCAGGTTAGTGGCAGAGCTGGTATTAAAATCCAGATGTCCAGACTTCCAAGCAAGTTATTCTTCACCATGTTGCTGCCATCTCTCATCAGATGCTACTTTCTCTCAGAATTAATTCTTCTCAGAGAAGGAACTGCAGTATAATACCTTTCTCCCCGCCTTCCCTTACTAGCTTTGTGACTTTAGAAAATTCACTTTTAACCTGCCTGAGCCTCACCTATAAAAATAGGGATAAAACACTGACTTGGCCTGACTCACAGGATTACTATGATGATGAAAGGAGATAATATGTGTAAGGTTCTTTACAAATGTCAGCTATTCCTATTAGGACAATATGACCTTATATGAGTGTATGGTCCTTTCATTACCTTTGGCAGCCTGTAACAGAGATTTGGTAGTCCAGAGGAGATTCGAGGGGACAGACAAACTGATAGGAAAGGTTGGACACTAGGGAGAAAGACTTAGTGAAGACATTCGTGAGTAGAGTGACCTTGTGTCCCAGATCTTCTAGAAAAGGACCTATTTCAAGAAAAGACTTCTAATGAGGTATTGCAAAAGGGTGTTTAGCTAATGAAATATGATCACAAAATATAGTAATTTATGAAACATTAAGACACATTATTAAGGAAGTGAAGGTTCCTCTACTGAAAACTTTTTTAAAAAGGATAGAAGACTAGTTGGGCAATAAACATTTATTAAACGCTTATTCTGTGGTAGTGACTAAGTGCTGGGATACAAAAAGACGCAAAAGACAGTCCTTGCCCTCAGGAAACCCATACTCTAAAGGAGGAGACAATAAGCAAACAAACATATACAAATAGGCTACACATAGGTGCAGGGGATAGAGCATTGGGTTTAGAGTCAGGAAGATTTGAGTTCAAATCAAGCTGCAGATACTTATTAGCTATGTAACCCAGGGCAAGTCTCTTAACCCTGTTTGCCTCAGTTTCCTGATCTATAAAATGAGTTAGAGAAGGAAATGGCAAATCTCTCCAGTATCTTTGCCAAGAAAACCCCAAATGGGATCATGAAGAGTTGGACAATAACTCATCAACAATAACAGAATAAATAAGAAATAATTAACAGAAGGGAAGGCAATAGAAGTAAGAGGGGTTGGAAAAGGCTTCCTAGAGAAGATAGGATTTTAGCTGAGACTTGAAGGAAGTCAGGAAAGCTAAGAGGCAGAAATGAGGAGGGAGAGCATTCCAGGCATGGAGGACATTCAGGGGAAATGCCTGGAGCATAGAAATGGAATGATTTGTTCATGGAACAGCAAGGTCCAGAAGCATGTGGTAGGGAGTAAGATGTATGCCAATATAGGAGGATTTCAAGGAAGTCATATCCAGAGTTTCAGGAATAAGCTAAGTGACCTTTCACAGTTCCTTCCATCCTTAGGATTAGAGGGTGAGAAAAAAAATTAAACTGTCAAAAACAGTCAAGTAAACGTAACATACAGCATTGACTCATTTATTCATCAAGGCACTAGGTGCTTTGGTACTGAGATGAGAGAGAGAGAGAGAGAGAGAGAGAGAGAGAGAGAGAGAGAGAGAGACAGAAGAATGATAGGTAGATATATAGAGAGCACTTATTAAGTACTTACTAAGTGCTAGGAGGTACAAATACAGGCAAATAGGATAGTCCCTGACCTCAAGGGTCCCTTTGAAGGGACCTCTTATACTGAGCCCTATTGGGGGAAGACAACACTTAAAAAGGAGCTAAAAATGGGAAGGGTTAGAGGGATGGGGGTGACATGGTGTGGGGCAGTGGGAGAAGTAATATAAAAGCTTGGATCAGGACAAGATAATACCAAAATGCCAAAGCTTGTTTAATAATGCCCGAGTGGGGATTCAAGAGGCAGAGTCCAATTTTCCAGACAAGTGGTGGAGATGACTTTAAGAGGAGAGAAAATCCCTGCCCTCATGAAGCTTACAATTCCTTTTTTTCTTAATTTATTTGTTTTCAGTTTTCAACAATCACTTCCATAAGCTTTAAATTTTCTCCCCCTTTCTCCCTATTCCTTCCCCAAGATGCATGTAATCTTATATAAACTCTACACATACATTCCCATTAAACACATTATCATATTAGTCATATTGCCTAGAAGAATTATAGCGAATGGGAGAAACCATGAGAAAGACAAAACATAATAAAAGAGAAAATAGTTTGTTCATGAAACTTGCAGTCTCTTGAGGAAGGTAACAGCAACAAAGTAAAATACAGAGAATGGAATGTGTGTAAAAGAGAAAGAGTCAAAATGTAGTGATAAGAAGGAAGAAGGTTCTGGTCCAAGGAGTTCTTTACCTTCTTTGTGTCAAAGACCCCTTTGACAAGTTTGGTAAAGCCAAGGTGGGGTGGGGTGCACTGGTAAGTGTTTAACAACCAGCTTTTGGGGAGAAAATAATGTATGTATGACACACTTTAAGTTTAATCTGTATTATTAATATTTTTTCAGATATTTCTTAAGTCTACACAATCAAGAAAACAACAAATCAAACCCTAATTTGTAGTTGTAAATGTAAATTTGTAAGCTTAAATGCTCACCATAAAAATTTAACAATTGATTCTCTAACACACCCTTGAGTAAAAATTATAGAATATTTCTAAACACATAAAACAAGATATATAAAAGAAATCAAAGGTTAATAATTATTATTACTATTAATATTATATCATATAATATATAATATTATAAAATTATAGTTTTTTCCCATTCAACTTCATGGATTCTCTAATTTACCATTCACCTTGCCAAGTTAAGAAGCCTTGCTCTAGGTCCAAGTTAGAAAGTAGGACCAGATAAAAAGCAGTTAGTAGCAGTTTACCCAGAAATTTGAATGTATGAAGGAGAGTGATATAAAGTAAGGCTGGAAAAGTGTGTATGTGTTCATCCCTCCTTGCGGAAGAAGACCATGCCATCAGAGAAATGATGATATGACTTGCACTTGACTTTGTTTTGAGTGAGGGAGGAATGTGCAGGTCACCAGCCTCACTTCCCCTCCAGAGCCATCTGAATCCAGTGACCAGACATTCATCAGGATGACTGGAGATGACCCAGGATGAGGCAATTGGGGTTAAGTGACTTGCCCAAGGTCATACAGTTAGTGAGTGTCAAGTGTAGATATTATTAGAGAGCATGATGAAGGCAGAGATTTTAATTCATCTCAAGTTTCTACCTGAAGGTAAATTGTGGTGAGCTAACTTCTATTAGTCAGCAACATGGTATAGTAAACAGAGTGGGAAACTGGTAGTTTGGGTTCTAGACTCAAGGGTGTGCTGAGATGGCTGATTGTTAAATTTTCAGTTTGGGTATTCACACTTCAGAAATTGGCAAACTCTACAAACTAGAGATTGACTTTGTGTTTTGTTAATTGCCAAATTTAAGAAAGTGATAGAGAAAATGTTAATAATCAGACTAAACTTAAAAAACATGCCATCTGTATTTTTTTTTCCAGAGAACTGACTATTAAACATTTATCTCTGGTTCTGGTCCTAGCCCCACCACCAACTAGCTATGTGATCTTAAAAAAGTCACTTCATGAACTATATACGGGATAGTGGATAGGAGACTTAACATGGAATAAAGAAAATCTGAATTCAAGTAACACCTCAGATACTAGTTTTGTGGCCCCAAATAAGTCATTTCAACATCTCCGTGCCTCAGTTTCCTCAACTGTTACAAGAGGGAATTGGACTAGATGATTGCTAATATCCCTCCCAACTCTAACAACAATTCACAATTCATTCACCAATAAGAGGAGAAATCATTCCTACAATCAATCAACTCATTAGTCAATCGCCTCTTCCAGTGTACTGGAATCTTGCTGCTGATAAGAGTTAGGCTTATAACACTTAAGTTATTTATTTTTGGAAAGGTAATAATATTTCTTCTCACAATTTAGTCTCAATATGTCTCCCATATTCCTAGGTTAATATGATTTTTCAGACTCATAATCAATCCTTAGATTTCCTCCATGTCTTCCCATTCCTTCATCCATTCCTTAGTCATCATATACTTGACACAAAAAGGAACAACTTTCTAAACACTAAAAGATGTTTGAATAGGGAAGCTAAAGTATCCACAAGAAAAGGATATCTGCACTATTGCTCAGTATAAGATGTCCCTCCAAAGGTTAACTCTTAGCTTAAACATTCTGTGACTTGATCACTCAAAACTGTACCACCAGAAAAGACTATGCTAGAAAACTCTGGGCAATGTTTTCATTTATTGTCCAACTAAAATAAGTGTGGACTATAAAACGGTGGTAGAAAGTCAAAGTCAAAATCTTACAAAGAAAGATAATTATTTGCCCACATCTTAAAAAACATTATTGTTGCCTTACTCTGAGACATGGAACTACCCAGTCTGGAAGAATTAAAATAAGTTCCCAAAGGGCTACAGAAATATGCATATCCTTTGACCCAGCAATACCACTTCTAGGACTGTATCCCCAAGAGATCATAAAAATGGGAAAGGGTCCCACATGTACAAGAATATTTATAGCAGTTCTCTTTGTGGTGGCCAAAAACTGAAAATTAAGGGGATTCCCATCAACTGGGGAATGGTGGAATAAATTGTGGTATATGAATGTGATGGAGTACTATTGTGCCATAAGAAATGATGAACAGGAAGATGGCAGTGTGTATTGCGGTGATCACCAAAGAGAATTACCCACTCTACATCTGGAGCATCCCTGCAGAACATGGGCTGAAGTTCCATTACACGGTGCACACATCTCTCAATGTGGTAGATGAGAAGGTCTCTGCTATGGGAAAGGCCCTAGTGGATCAGAGGGAGCTCTACCTGGGACTCCTGTACCCCACTGAAGACTTCAAAGTATATGGCTATGTGACGAATTCCAAGGTGAAGTTTGTTACAGTGGTGGATTCCTCCAACACAGCACTTAGAGACAACGAGATCTGCAGCAGGTTTAAAAAGATAACATAATTCCTACACAGATGTCATGTACAACCCCTTTTACAACCCTGGAGACCCTTTTCATTCTAGGGCCTTTGATGACATGGTGACTTCCATGATGGTGCAGGTTTGTTGAGAGAGAGAGTATAGTTTATAGTTATTTCTGAAAGATGCTGTTTTGTACAGAACTGTATCATGCAGATGTGTATATATATGTATATATATATGTATATATATATATATATATATATATATATATATATGCTCTCCTCGTATGTATAATATGAAAACCACTCTCTTTGCATGTTCAAAAACTTGTGTTAAGTGAAGGACTTTTAAATAAGTAAATAAAGTAAAAAAAAAGGAAATAAAGTTTTTTAATAAAAAAAAGAAAGAAATGATGAACAGGAAGACTTCAGAGAGGCCTGAAAAGACTTATATGATCTGATGATGAGCGAAAGAAGCAGAACCAGGAGAACTTTGACCACAGCAACAACCACAGTTTGCAAGGATTTTTTCTGGTAGACTTAGAACTTCATTGCAATGCAAGGACTTAAAAAATTCCCAGTGGTCTTTTAAGGCAAGATGCCTTTCACATCTAGAGAAAGAACTATGGAATTCAATCGCAGAATGTAGCAGATCATTTACTTTTGTATTACGTTTTGATTTGTTATGTGACTTCTCCCATTCGTTTTAATTCTTTTATGCAACCGAACTATGGTGAAAATGTATTTAATAGGAATGTATGTGTAGAACCTATATAAAATTGTATGCTGTCTCTGGGAAGGAGGGGGGAAGGAAGAGGAAGGAGGGGAAGGGAGGGAAAAAAAATCTAAGTTATACGGTAGTGATTGTAGAACACTGAAAATAAATAAAATTTTAAAAAAGAATTAAAATAAGTTATTCCTCAGAGACCAACAGAGAGAAGCATGTTGGGTACAAACAGGTTGGAAGTACAAAGAAAAACTAGAGTAAAGGACTTAATAGAAGAAATTAAAAAGAAGCAAGGCTAAAACAAAACAAAAAAAGAAGCAAAGCTGGTCAAAGCAATGTCCAGGGATAAATTAAGAGGGGCAGCAGCCTAGATGCTCTACTCATATCTTATCCATGTGCAGAGATATGGAAGAAGACCCTTAACCTTGAATAAAGCCCCTGCATGAATTTACAGAACATAGATGAGAGTGGTACAGGATAAGTGGGATGGAATAGATTTTACTCTGCATTGTTAGGAGGAACATCCATTTGGATGAGATCACAGATTCATTGGAGTATTGAAAAGCACATTTTTTAAAAGAATAAAATAGTAAGTCATCTTTGCAGGGCCTTAACCAGATGCCTTGAACACAGCAGGAGTTGAACAAGTGATTAATTAAGATTGAACTGCATTAAGTCAAATTGACTTAGTACTAGAAGACCACCCAAAGCTAACTCCAACAATGTAAGTTCAACTGGTCAAATGTCAGAAACTGAGGCTGGGGTTTAATCTTCCCAACCTGAGAAAGAACCAAAAAGATAACTGTTCTTATACCTCTGCTAAGCAAATAGACAGTGTGAGCTAAGGGATAGAGGGCAGGCCAGGAAGACTGGGGTTTAAACTTGGATTCAGGCTCAAGTTCCATGTGTCTGGCACATAGTTGGCACCTAATAAATGCTGATTAATTGATTCAAGTTCCTCCTCCAATCCATGGTGGTGAAGTAACCCTAAAAAAAGTCACTGAATTTCTCAGAGTTCTGGATAACTCACATTAATGCTCTAAGTTGCAGATCAGACTTGCAATAGTAGTAAGAATTTCCTTTTCTAAGAGCTCCCCATATCAATGACATCCTAGGTCCAAGCCCTACCTGGGCTTTCATAAAAGCATTTGTAAAAGGAGTTTACTTCTCTGGGGGTTCCTCTTACCAACTACATCATGGACCAGGCCTTATCCTTACTAGGCCAATAAGCTATTAGGGTGAAGGAGAGGAATTAGATCTGGGATTTCACTGGGATAGAGAATTCACAAGTGAATTGGATTAACAAGAGTTTGTGTTTTTATAGTACTTTTAAGACCTACAAAGCCCTTTTCCCTCACAAACCTAGGAAGTAGGTAGTGGTAGTATCATTACTTTGTAGATAAGCAAGTTAGGATTCAGAGAATTAAAGAAACTTGAATAAGGCTGGAACAGAGGCAAGATTCTAATTTGGATACTTTGACCCTATGACCACTTTCCAAAAGACCTCCTTAGTCTCACCCTAGGCCGACATTTTGAGGGGGCCCTTCCCTGCTTGGACAGTAACCCAAGAAAATAGGGCAGAGAAAGAAATAGCTCAGACTAGCTGGAAATGAGAGGGGAAAGGGAGAATATGGTCAGCCAATCAAGCTGAGAAGAGGGAAAGAACCACAGTTACTATTGATAATCACTCTGAAGCCAGGAATGTTACCTCACTCTAAGTGAGTACCTGAATAGGCCAAGGTCTCCCACTGTATTCTGGGCCATCTCCAGTCATCTTGATGAATATCTGGTCACTGGATCCAGATGGCTCAGGAGGGAAAAGTGAGCCTGATGACCTTGCACAGCTCTCCCTCACTCAAAACAAAGTGCAAGTCATGTCATCATTTCTCTGATGTCATGGTCTTCTTCAGAAACAAAGGAAGAACACAGACAGACAGGTCAGCCCATCAATACCCCTTTATCACCCATTGAAAAGACAGCCTCCCCCCAACCCCCACTTAGGCTGTCTCTTGTTGCTTTGTTAACTTTTTTCTTCTAAGAATAGCCTTGAGGATAATTTTAACCAGGTCTCTCCTGGAAAAAGGGATATTTATATACATATGTGTGTGTGTATACACACATGTTACATATATATGCACACATATACTATATGTGTATATAGACATACATGTATATATACACATATACACGTGATAGATATAGATATTGAGGGAAGGAGAATAAACAATGGCATTGATATGTGCCAGCTTCCTCCATCCCTCTGGGGCCAGCTGTACTTCACATGCCCTTCCCTAGTCTAAGCAATGACCAGAGAGGCAGCATCAGAAAGACCAGCCAATGTATACCTGGAAAGTACCTTCTTTACTATTAAAAACAGTAGCACCTCATATTTACACTCACAGCAACCCTATGAAATTAGTAGTATAAACATAATTATCAACCCCATTTTTGAGATGACAGAATTGAAGTACAGAGGGGTTAAGTGACTTAGCCATAGACTACAGACTTCTTTGACCAGTCCCAGGTTTTAAAAAATGAAGCATACTTAAACCTGAAAAGCCAGTAACAAGGGCATAATTCATTTTAACCATTACCAAGCAGCGACCTCCTTGAAAATCTAAGGTGACTCATAGTGACAACTGACCCATCCCTGTGAACATTCTTAACAGCTGGACAGATGTTTACAAGTAACATATCAAGCCTTGGGATGTAATTAAAGAGCTAGTTGTGTTAGCTTCTCTAAGTAGATAACATCTGACACACAGCGCTAATTGTTAAAGAGAAATCGCCTTCAAATTCTGCTAACTTAAGTGTCGAGGGTAAATAGGCAAAAGGAGAATTAATTCATCCCATCTTTCTGTTTTTTTTAATTATTATTAAGACCAGGTGCAACCTGGTAGCACTAATAATTGGAATTATGCAAATATGTGGATTGTCAGGTAAACGATCTATCAGGGTAGGGAGCTTCCAGTGTGGGATCTCCCTCTACCAAATTTGTTATATGTGTGACATGGAATAAAGGTCCTAGGGAACTGCCTAAGGCACTGAGAAATTAAATAACTGTGCTCTAAGGCACAAGAAGCCAGCTAGAAACTCAGGCCTTCCTCACTCCAGATGTCATTTTCCACTAAGCCAAGCAATCTCTCAGACAGACTTCATAATTTTCAAAGTTAAGTTCTTCACTCCATATCCACAGTTATTCACCATCCCACAATCCTCCCCTCTTCTTAACTTCCTTGTTTCTGTTAAGGGCACCACCATCCCTCCAGTCACCCACGTCCAAAAGCTCAGATTCATTCCTGATTCACACCGTTTTTAACCTCCCATATACAGTCAGCTGCCAAGTCCAGCTGATTCTTCTTCCATAGTGTCTCTCCTGTCTTGTTTTCTCTGCTCACATGGCCCCCACCCTAAATGGGGAGCTCACCACCTCCTTGCCCTAAGTGATACTCCTGAAACATGGCTCTCAAGAAGACATTCCCCTGCTCCAGGGACTGTCTAATGCCTGGAGAATCAAATACAAACAACTCTGTTTAGCATTTAGAGCCCTTCACAACCTGGTTCCAGCCTAGCCTCCAAGTTTGATTCCACGTTATTCCCCTTAGGGAATAAGGCTCCTTTCCAAACTAACTTCATCTCCTACCTGCTGCCTTGACCCAGGTTGTTCCCCATAGTTAGAACATTTGTTCTCTTCAGTTTTGTCTCTTAGAATCTAGCTTCCCTCAAGATTCAGTTCAAGTGTTATCTCCTCCATGAAACCAGCTCTAATTTCCCAGGGGCTAGTGCTCAGTCTTCCTAGTTCAGTGGTTTTTCAGTTTTGGCTGACTCTTTCTGATCCCATTCGGGCTTTTCTTGGCCAAGGTACTAGAGTAGATTGTCATTCCTACTCCAGCTCATTTTACAGACGACGAAACTGAGGTAAACAGGGTTAAGTGACTTGCCCAGGGTCACACAGCTAATAAGCGTCTGAGGCCACATTTGAACTTTGGAAGATGAGTCTTCCTGACTCTAAGCCCAACACTCAATTCACTGTGCCATCTAGCTTCCCAGTTATTTTGTATCTAATTTGCATTCAGTCTGTATTCACTTTTCTGTGTTCATATTGTTTCCCCCAAATAAAAATTTAAGTGTCCTGAGAGCAGAGGCAGCTTCATTTTTGTCTCTGTATCCCTAGCACCTACTGCAATATCTAGTACCTAGCAGGAGCTTAATAAATGCTTAGAGAATGAATGAACTCTTCGAAGTGTTTTACAAACGTTAACTCAAACTGTTTGAATGAAATACAAGTGTTACTCCCTTTCTACAGATGGAGAGATTGAGGATCCATTAGGAAAGGAATATATGAGATAGAAATAAGGATTTTTTTTTTGGTGCTACTTCTGAGCTCAAAAATCCACAATGGTTCGCTACTGCCTAAGAAACAAATCCAGACTCTTTAATCTGGTTAATCTAGGGTTATACTTGTTATATCCTCCACAGTAAGTAGGCAGTATAAAGGGCTGAGCATATAGTTCTTTATTCTTTTCCATTTAACTGAACAAACATTTATTAAGTGCTTCCTGTATGTAAGCCAATGATCTCTAGGCTCTCAAAAGACAAAATGAACCAATTCATGCCTCTAGGGTTTCATAATCTACTACATAAAAAATCATGGTCAATGGTAACAATTCCTGGATTTGGAGGAAAAGGACCTGGGTTACAATTCAGATTCTGACACTTTCTAACTATGTGACCATGAGCAAGTGACTTAACCCAGGGGTATTCTGGTTAATGTTCAACAATCTACTCTCCAGAAGAAAACTATAAGCATATAGTTCTTAATTTTTTTGCTCCTCAGTTTCCCCATCTACAAAATGCAGGAGTTGGGACTCAATGACCTGTAGTTCTGCATTCTGTGATTCTGACTGATCACATAAGAAAAACACTATTTACACTGGGAAGGAAGGGCCAGGTCATAGTTTCTCATTCTCTCTCACAGAAAGTACACACCCTAGTTTTAATTTCTAAAACATTCAAAATTCCTTTGTCTTGCAAGCACCATCAGTAATTCAAGTACAAAACTTTTCTTTGACTGGTGTTTTCTCAAAGCAACTTACACAGTAATGGAAATACTTTGAATATTCTGGAGATCAGTCTGGAGAAAGAGAGGTAAAGATAATAACACTTGTGATGGTCATTAAGGCCTCTGAGCCCCTCACCTGTAGGAAATTATGTTGAGATCAATCCATCAAGATTTAATATTAAATAAAAATAAAGGTAATGTTAGCATTGTGCATACATTAAATAGTTCTCTTTTTATAGGTAACTAAGACAGAGAAGGCATCTCTTGGAATTAGAAGGCAAACTTCATGACCAAAATAGGATAAATAAATAAATGATCTCAGCCTTAAACTTTACAGGAAGAAAAAAAGAGACTGAAATTTCCAGAGCAGGAAAATGAGAACTTAGAATCTTGAAGACTGCTCTTCCCTCAGGGCCTACTGTCCAATGCCACATCTGGCTAATCTCTCCTGTGCCTTCAGACCTCTAACATCTGGACTGAATCTCTGTTTCTGCCACAACCAAAAAGTTCAAGAAAATCTCCCCTATTTCCCAGTCTCATGACCACTACAGCATCTAATTCCCTAATTTTTCAGTCACTGGATGTAGAAACCTCCAATCAGAAAAGGACAAAGGTGCCTTTGCACTAGTGCTCATTAGAAAATTTTTAACATTTCCCTTCTTTCCTAGGCTGCCCTCAGTCCCACAACTGTTCTGCACGCATCTCTTATAAATGGGGCCAGGTCATGTCTCTTTGTTTCATCTGGGAAGTCTGGAAATGAAATGAGATGGTAAGTCTCCTGTCACATTTGAACTGAGGTTGAATGATCTCAACTTGAGAATGATTGTGGAAGAGATTCACTCGTTGGGGTAGCTAGACTCGGTAGTGTAATATATGTATGAATTGTGCAATAATTGAACCCATAACTATTCCTGGGAAATATACAAATGTAAGGAACTTAACATTGGAGGGGGTTTCCATCTGGTTCCACAAACAGGGCACTTCCACTGTCATTATAGCCCTAACTGGATTGGAGGACCCAGATCTGCTTCTTACAAACAAGGCACTTCACCTCCTCGCCCTCAGTTTCCTCATCGGTAAAATTAAGGGGTTGATCAATACTATCTCTACGTCTCTTCCTAAAATTTCTAAATCCAAGATGCTTTAAGCTAGGAATTACCTCCTGCCTCAAAGGCTCTGCGATTCTATGAATAGCTCTGCTCCTTAACACAGAGCATTCTACCCTGGAAAGCGTCGCATTACATCTTCAGTAGGACAAATTCACCAAACCACCAGATCACGTCTAAGAACTCAAAAGTGTGGGGTTCAAACCCTGTCCCCTGGAACCATCTACCTCCTCCTCAGGAGACCTCCTCAGTGTAGGAGAAGTCCCAGAGCACGACCACGTGCTGCTAAACCACACCCCTTAAAGGATCCCAGAGCGAATATCTATCATCTATCAAATGTTTGGGTCATTCTGGGCTGTGGAAGGGTTAATCCAAAGAAATTACTACCGCCCCCCTATCCCCTACAAAAAAAAGCAAACAAACAAACTTCGGTCCACCCCCTGATGCAGCCTATCCTGCTAATGCAGCGACCCTGGGCTCCTCCCCTACAGCTTGCCTAAAGCCTGAGCTGCTCTAGGCAGAGAAATGGGGAGACAGGGAACGACGAGCTTGGACTACAACTCCCACAGTACTCTACTCCTGGGCAGATTCAGGGTCCGGAGGACCCAAGGAGCGCAGGCTGAGATGACCCTCCTGTCCGGGTGGAGAATTGTAGGTTTTTTCCTCTGGGAGGTGCGGCCCAAGCTGCGGCTCCTCCCATTCCGGAACGCCGAACCTCCCTGGAACCTCTCATTTTCTCCAGCAGAAGGAAGGAACCCTGTTTAACCCTTCGATTCCTGTTTCCCAAACTCAACCCTGGCAGAGTGGGCGGGGGTGGGTGCGGTTCCCCTCAGTGCCTCGCACGTACCCCGGGTCAGGCTTCAGAAGCTGAGGCTGAAGTGGTAGAAGTCCATCCATCCCTCTCCATGAACCCCATCAATCACACCCCTCTCTTCCTCCCTCCTTCTCCTCCCTTCCCGCTTCTATCCATACCCATACCCACACCCTACCTGCCATTTAAGGGGCAACTCAAGTCTCGACCTCCTCCGACTACTCCACTAATTCAGCGTTCTCCATGGTCTAGCATTTATTTCTATGAGGTGTGTTCCCCGGTACTCTCCTGCGGCTGTCTCAAATTCCTGGCTAGCTTGTAAGCTTTCTGAAGAAAGGCGATAGAAACACGGAGATTTTCAATTAACTCACTTTATAATTGCAAGTCAGTCTCTCAGCGTTTTCTTCTCACCTGTAAAATAGGGATAATACCAGCTGCCCCCCCCAACCCCTAAGAATCTATATGAGTCAAATGTCATATCAGAAAATTCTTTGTAAACTGAAAAGGCACAATGCAAACGTGTCTAACCCAACAACCAGCTTTGCTCAGAATACTTGAATAGACCCCCTGAATATATGTGAATGGGTATTCACTTTACTCAAATCCCTGTGGCAATCATTCAGCAGGTATTTATTAAGCAACTACTGTGTGTCCAGCTCTGTGCTAAGCTCCAGAATACCAAGAAAAGCAAAAACGGTCCCTGCCTGCCTTCAAAAGAGCTCACGATCTAATGGAGGAGACCACATGAAAGCAATTATGTACAAACCAGATATATGCAGCATAAATTTGAAGTAATCCCAATGGAAGACAGGGAAAGCAAAAAGTGGAATTTTAGGGGAGAACTGAAAGAACCCAGGGAAGGAATCTAAGTGGCAAGGATAAGAAAAGAGAGCATTCCAGGCATGAAGGACAGACAGCCAGTGAAAATGTTTAAATTCCAGAGATGGAACAATGATGTTTGAAGAACAACACGGAAGCCAGTCACTGGATCCTAGTGTTCATGGAAGGAAATAAAATTTAGTAAGACTGAAAAATAGGGAAGGGTTCAGGTTATAAAGGGCTTCAAAAACCAGACAGGATTTTATATTTGATTCTGAAGACAACAGGGAGTCACAAGAGTTTACTGAATAGGAAATGAGATGGTCAGACTTTAGGAAGGTCACCTTGATAACTGAGTGTAGGATGGACTGGAAAGGGGAGAGAGTTGAAGCAGAGAGATCAGTCAGGAAACTATTGTAATGGTCCAGCCCTTTCACCAGTGGTCTTGGCTGGAAAACTGATTAGCTGGTGGCCAACCTACTGGTCCCAAGCTGTATTAACTTAGACAAGTCATGGGTTGACAAACACAGTTTGTAAGATGGTCATACTCAAAAAACCTTTAAAGTGGCTTACTATACTATGGTATAGCCTTTAAGGACTCCCCGAGAAAATAAAGCATTTAAGGGGACTGTTACATCACAAATTAAAAAGGCAACATGGTATAATGAAATTCATAATAATAGCTGATTTTATGTAGTGCTTTAATGTTTACAAAGGATTTTTACATATATCATGTCATTATTCCTCCTATCATCCCTATGAGCTTGGATGAAAAGAGTATTAGAATTGAACAGCTTTATGTAATGGAAAGAGTGCTGGATCTAGAGTCAGTAGACCTGAAATCTCAACTCTGCCATATGACCATATCACCTAATCCCTTTGGGTCTCACTCAGTTTCTTCATCTGTAAAGTAAGAGGCTTGGACTAGATAACTTCCAGTTCTAAATCTGTCCCCATGAGTTGGTTGGTTGGTTGTTGTCCATTCTGGAAGAGGATCAAAATGACATCACCATGATAAAGTCAAGTTTCAATGTGTCCAACTGTGGCTAATCAGACCAATAAGAGCTCAAAATGCTGTACTACAGATTGAGCACAGATAGTCCATTTGTGATGGATACTCCAAATTTGCTCAGCCTCTGTTTACTTTGTGCTGTTTCAATTCTGCTTTGCTCATAGAGCACAGCCCCCTTTCTGATGTGGGCATGCCATGCTGAGCAGTCCGCCAGTGTCTCCCACGTCACACAATCAAATCCATAGTTCTTGAGAGTGTCCTTGGATTGCTTCTTCTGACTACCATGTGATCCCCTGCCCCATGCAAGTTCTCCATAAAACACTCTCTTTGGCAAGTGTACATTTTGCATTCAAACAACGTAGTCAGCCCATCAGAGTTGCACTCCCTGAAAGATTGTTTGAATGCTTGACAGTTTAAAAGTTCGAGCAAGGACTTCAATGTCTGGTACCTTATCCTGCCAAGTGATCTTCAGAATCTTCCTAAGACAGTTCAAATGGAAGCAGTTCAGTTTCCTGGCATGGCACTGGTAGACTGTTCATGTTCAATGAGGATGAACTCCTGAGTTAGGAAAGATCCAAGTCTGAAAGATCCACCTCTCATACTTATATGCCATGGGACCACAGGCAAGTAAGTAATTTTCTCTCTCTGAGCCTCAGTTTCCTCATCTATAAAATGGGGATAATTCCTGTAGCACTTAGCTCTCAGAGTTATCGTGAGGGTCAAATGAGACAATGTATGAAAAGCACTTTACAGACATCAAAACTCTGTATAAACATCAGTTGTTATTAAAATAGAACTCAACTTCTAACTGATTCTATATACACATAGCTATATGGAATTTCAAATCTGGAAGAAATGTTAAGGCTCATGCACCCCTACTTCTTAATTTTACAAACTGAGACCCAGGGAGGAGAAATGATTTGCATAAGGTCACATGGCTAGTAAGTGGCAGAATTAGGGCTAGAATCCAGCACTCTAGACTCCCAACTGAATGCTCCTTTCATTCTATCACCAGTCCTTTCCTCTAAACAAAAGACTCCAAGCTACCTTCCCCACTCCTAAAGCAGGGGTGGGGGTGGGGGGGTCTCACCTGGTCAGGACAGGGGCAAAGGAGTGGGTAAAAATAGCTGGTGTTTCCTGTTAGTGGTGACCATCACATCCAGAGCTATGTACTCTGATACAGCCCAAGGATCTCAAGGGGTAAAAGGTGGAGAGGGTGGTTTTTCTGGAAAGAGTAGGGACTGAAAAATCATGCAAATCCTCAGCACTTATGTGTTTTTCATCTTCGAAGCACTTTATAAACTAACTAAAGATCAGCCCCTTGACACTACACATAATAGGTTCTCTAAGTATCTTCTGAGTCATGGTCAGTTTAGTTTACTGACAAAAGCAAGTTTTTCCCATGTAGACTATGTATCTCCAGAGCCAACATCGCTGGATTTAAAAACAACACCACCACCACCTTTGCCTCTAGAAAAGACACCAAGCCAGGGCTACTGTGCCTGCTGTTACCCCAAATGATGTAGGGAACATCAGAGCCTCTTGCCCCCTCCATTACAAGTTAAGCCTCACACTGATGCATTTGTCTGTGGCTCAGAGGCTCCAAGCACTTGATGGGGAATTGTCAACAGAGAATAAATCCAGAACCACCTTGCTTATGTTGCAGTTGGAGCAGTTGTTTTCCTGACCACAGACTGGCTTTCAATACCACTGGAAACTTTCCCTGAATCTCTTTCCACACCATTCTCACTGAACCATGTGCTGATGTGTTTAATTATTAGCCTCTTGGCAAGACCCAGAAGAGGAAATCATATTACTAGCAAGGGCCACTCTTCCAATTTCCCTTGTTCACCTAGGGACCCAGTAGTGCCTCTGCTTCAGACAGGAAGTCAGTCAGCAAACAAACATTTATTAAGCACCTATTATGTACCAGTCACTGTGCTAAGCTCTGGATACACAGATTTAGAATATCAACCCCAAATGTTCACATGGACTATCTGTGCCCAATTTGTGGTAGAGCATTCCGAGCTCATATTGGTCTGATCAGCCACGGTCGGACACGTTGAAACTTGACTTTATCATAGTGATGTCATTTTGGTCCTCTTCAAGAATGAAGGACAACAACCAACCAAGCTCTGGGCCCACAAAAGGAGGCAAAAGACAGTCCCTGCTCTGAAGGATCTTATGATCTAATGGGAGAGACAACAAGAAAACAAATATATACAAACAAGTGGTATGCAGGATAAATAGAAAATAATTGAGAGAGAAGGTACTAGAATTAAGAAGGATTGGAAAAGACCTCCTGTAGAAGATGGGATTTTATTTGACACTTAAAGGAATCTAGGGAAGCCAGTAAGTAGAGATGAGGATGGAGAGCATTATAGAGAAAATGTCCAGTCAAGAGATGGAGTATCTTGTTCCTACGACAGCAAAGAGGCCAGTTCAACTGGATCAGAAAATACATGATAGAGAGTAAGGGGAAGAAGATGGGAAAAGTTGGTGGGGATTAGATTATGAAGGGCTTTGATTGCCAAAAATGGATTTTGTATTTGATCTTGGAGGTGATAGGGAGCCACTGGCTTTGGGGGTAGGGGTGCTGGTGACATGGTTGGACCTGCAGAACTAAACCCAAATGGTCATATCCAGGTCCCAAGAAAACTAGATCCAACAACAGTGACCTCTAACAAAACCCTCTTTGGCTCCACTTAGGAAAGAAATTAAATCTTTCTTATTTGACATGGTACACAGGTATGAAAACTCCACCTTATAAGTTCATGCCTCATAGATGTTGCAGTCCGGAATGGGATGTTAGAATATAGAGTGTCAAAACACAGAATGTCAGAACTAAAAGTAACCTTACAAAGGAAAATGGCAAATGTTGGAGAGGCTGTGGGAAAACAAGCACATTAATGCTCTGTTGGTGGAGCTATGAATTGGTCTAGAAATTACAGAAAGCAATTTGGAGCTATCCTCCAAAAGTCATTTTTTGTTGTTGAGTCATTGAGTCATTTCAGTCATGTGCAACTCTTACCTATTTGGGATTTTCTTTGCAAAGATAGTGGAGTGGTTTGCCATTTCCTTCTGTAGCTCATTTTACAGATGAGGAAACTGAGGCAAACAGGGTTAAGTGAGTTGCCCAGAGTTATACAGCTAGTAAATGTCTGAGGCCAGTTTTGATCTCAGGAAGATATGTCTTCCTGATTCCAAGCCCAAGTGCTCTATGCACTATACCACCCAGTTGCCCATGACACCAAAGGTCATTAAACTGTGTATATACTTTGACACATCAATACCCCCAAAGAAATCAAATAAAGAAGAAAAGGACCCATATGTCCCAAAATATTTATAGGTAATGGTAATTTTTAATGGTAATAGGTAATTTTTGCTAATGGCCAAGAATTGTAAAGTAAAGGGGTACCCATCAGTTGGGGAATGACTGAACAAATTATAGCGTATAAATGTAATAGAATACTATTTTGTGCTGTAAGAAGTGACAAGAAGGGATGGGTTCAGAGATAACTGGAGAGACTTTTAAGAAATGACACAGGATGAGAGTAGAACAAGAATAATTTATACAAAAACAGCATTGTAAAGACAAATAGCTTTTAAAGACTTAAGAACTCTGATCAATGTAATGACCCACCATGATTCTAGAGAACTGCTACCTACTCTTGACAGAGAAATAACAGATTTAAGAAGCAGAATCAGAAATAAATTTTTGGACATGGACAATTTGTTTTGCTTAGCTATGTTTAACAAAGTTTTTGTTTTCTTTCAAATTAGAGAGAGGTGGAAGAGAGAGAAAATAAATGCTTGTTAAGTTAAAAAAAATGAAAGGGACCCTATAACATGCAAGGTAAGAGCCATAAGGGACTTTAGAGCACATAATGTTGGAACTAGATGGGAACTCAGAACATAGACTTTTAGGACTAGAAGACAGAACCTTAGAGCGGGAAAAGTCTTTAAAGAACACCTAGTCCAACCCTTTCAGATGAGAAAACTGAGAACCCAAGAAGTAATATGACATTCTCAAGGTCACATAGCTGCCCAGTGGCATGGAAAAGATTAGAAGCTAAGGTTACGTGGCTAATCAGTGATAGAACCAGAAGTAGACTCAGATCTCCTGACAGCAAGTCCATGATGCTTCTGAATCCATTAGGTAATCTCACGTTATATACTCTTGTTCCTCTAAATGAAACAATTACAAGTGATAGAAGCCTATTATGGTGGAGCCTATTCTGCCAATATTAGCATTATAAAGGACTCCCAATAAGTTAAAAATATACCAATAACTTCTTATTTGCAGTACTGGGAGATAAGTCCTCAAGGCAAGACATGGAACCGCAGAATTTTTCAACTGGAGGGAACCTTTCCAACCTGATGGTACATTACTCCCCCTTCATTCTCTGCAAGCTGACCAAATTAGTCTCTATGGACAGAGTGCGCAGAGTGAATTGAATAGGATAGGATCATGTCTTTAAAAAAAAAAAATGAAATCAAGCAGTGAGAGAGAAATATATGGGAGGAGAAAGGGAGAAATGGAATGGGGCAAATTATCTCTCATAAAAGAGGCAAGCAAAAGATTTTTTTTTAGTTTGGGGAAAAAGAGGGGAGGTGAGAGAAAAACATGAAGCTTACTCTCATCACATTCCACTAAAGGAAGGAATAAAATGCACACTCATTTTGGTATGAAAACATATCTTACAATACAGGAAGGTGGGGGACAAGGGGATAAACAGGGTGGGGGGGACGATGGAAGGGAAGGCATGGGGAGGAGGGTACAATTTGAGGTCGACACTCACAGGGAGGGACAGGATCAAAAGAGAGAATAGAAGTAATTGGAAGCAGGATAGGATGGAGGGAAATATAGTTAGTCTTATATAACACGACTATTATGGAAGTCATTTGCAACACTACGCAGATTTGGCCGATATTGAATTGCTTGCCTTCCAAAGGGAGGGGGAGGGGAGGGAGGGAGGAAAAGAAGTTGCAACTCAAAATTTTAGGAATAACTGTCAAGTACTGTTCTTGCTGCTAGGAAATAAGAAATACAGGTAAAGGGGTATAGAAAGTTATTTGGCCCAACAGGACAGAGGAGAGGATGGAGACAAGAGCAGAGAGGAATGATGGAGAAGAGAGCGGAGTGGAGATGGTGGCAATTAGAATGCTCGGTGTTTTGGGGTGGGGGGAGGGGACAAGGGGGGAGAAAATTTGGAGCCCAAAAATTCTGTGAAAATGAATGTTAAAAGTGAAATAAAAAAAATAAAAAAAATAAAACAAATTAGTCTCTATGTTCCACAAACAGGACATCTCATCTCTGAGATTTTTTACTGGCTGGAATGCATTTCCTCCTGACCTCAGACTCATAAAAGCTCTCTCTTCCTTCAAGACCCAGCTTGAGCACCATCTTCTGCATAGAGTCATTCCTGATCCTTTCAGAAGGTAGAGCCCATCCTCTCAAATTACCTTGAATTGAAATACTTTGTATTTATTCACATTTATCCTCTTTATATTTATTCTGCATGTATGCTTGTCTTCACCATTAGAATATAAACTCCATGCTAGTAAGGATTATTTCATTTATTTTATTTGTACCCAGTGCCTACCACATTGTAGGTAATTAATAAATGCTTATTTGGTTGATTGATTGAACCTTCAAGATCATGTAGCCCTATTCCTCCCCTTTGAAGACAAGTAAATTATATTTATTTGAGTACTTACTATGTGTATATCTCTAATTGAACAAATTATAGCATATAAATATAAATACTATTTCTATTATTGGGTGGGGATATATGAAATGGTTGCACCTGCAGAACTAAACCCAAAATGGTCATATCCAGGTCTCAAGAAAACTATCTCTAACAACTGTGATCTCTAACAAAACCCACTTTGGCTCCACTAAGAAAGGAACCAAATCTTTCATATTTGCCATGGTTTACAGGTATGAAAACCCTACCTTATAAATTCGTACCTCATAGATGTTTCAATCCAGAATGGAATGTTAGAATATAGAATGTCAGAACATAAAATGTCAGAACTAAAAGGAAACTTACAAAGCAAAATGGCAAATGTTGGAGAAGCTGTTAATAATTCTGCATATGTGCTTGTCAGATTAATTTCTTTAAAAGGAATTATAAAATAGAAAACAAGGTATTTACACTTCATTGGAGAGACTAGGCATGGAAAAAGAAGGGAATGTTTCTGGTAATGACTGACATTTCCCTTCTCTATGTCTTAGTCTCTCCATCTTTGAAATTGGAAGAGAGAGGCAAGATGATAGAATAGTGGGGAGAAATACAGTTATTTCCCCTCCCGCAGCAGCAGGTACTCCAAAGAGACCTAGAAAAGGTGCCAAACAAAATTGTGATTAGAAAATCAAATAAAAAATCACAGTGAATCATTTTTCCAGTACAGGTCCACATAGATAGAGAGAGAGGTCTGCAGACACTAGGGAGAATAGCCAAGAACAGCCAGTTGAAGCATCTAGAGCAAAGGGATGCTGTATGAGAAGTTCCAAAACCAACAGAGGAAATTACGTTTGTTCAGGATGAAGGAATAAGTTCCAAGTGGCAGCTTTATTGCTCACTACCCAATTCTGGGTGACATGTCTAGGGCAGATTAAGGAGGGTACCTGGGTCTAGGGGTGACCTTCCAGGATGTAGAGGTTAGGGTCCCTGAGCTATGTACTAAGCAAGGAACAAGCTCAGAAGCAAGCCAGTCAGCATGTTGCTCAGACCCGAATCCAAGTCAGGAACTTGTAAAGTTCAAACAAGGAGAGAAGAAGTCAGGCTTTGCCCTGAATCAGACCACTTTGGGAACACTGAAAGCTCTAAAGTCTCCAACCAAAGATGTGGAATGTCTCATTTCCAGCTTCTAACAGAGTCTGAAGCCAGTAGTAAAATAACAAGGGCATCAATCCTAGAACAAAAGAAAGACTATAGTTCTGTCACTATGAACCAGCAGAGTCTTCCAGCTGCCTGATAGTGACATCTCTAAACCCAAAAGAATGTAAGCTTCTTTCAAGTAGAGATTGTTTCGGTCTTTGTACTTGTATCCCCAGTGCCTAGAACAGTGGTAACTGAAAAGGTCAAAGATAATTCCAATGTTTCCAACGTGTCAGGATATGTGAAAGTTGGTTGTCACAGAAATCAAGGAATCCAAATGAGAGTTTCAGGGGAAAGACAACAAGCTAATACACCCAGAGACTTATTTTTATCCCTAGGGTTTCACGTGATGCTACATACAAGAAAGATTCCTAAAAAATCAAATTAGATAATGCCACATGCTAACCATTCAACCTGGACAAGTCCCTTCCCTTTCCTAGGCCTCAGTTTCTTTGACTGTAAAAGGAAATTAAATTAGATGGTGTCTTTGCCCACTTTGGCAGCACAATACTAAAAGTAGAACCATACAGAGAATAGCATGTCCTCCATTTAAGAATGACATGTAAATTCTTAAAGCTCTCCATATTAAAAAATAAAATAAAATGGTCAAAGGCTCCTTTTTGGCTCTTACTATCTATATTCTACATATAGAAGTGTAAGCAGTTCTTATTCTTACAAGTGGATGGTGATAATAGATTTATTCCATAAGAATGAAGTCCTCATATTCCCACTGGTCACGATTGCTTCATATGCAGGTGAGTCATGTCTTCTCCTGTTAGATTATAAGCTCCTTAAGGGCAGAGAGGATGTCTACCACACTAGGTACTCAATAAATGGCTATTAATGTATACATATATTCACTTTCACATACACACATCCCTTCTAGCTAAAAAGAAGTATGTGTTTTATAAGTAACAAAAATTGTGCCAAATGAGATAAAATCCCGAACAGCCCAAGTTGTGTCAAGAAGAAATATTCTTCTAAGACATTCAGTCCAAACAGTTCCCTCTGCCTCTAAAATAAATAGATATACAATGGGAGCAGCTTCTGAGTCCCCTGCCTAAGATCTACATACACACATACCTCTTTCTCAGAATGTGAATTCCAAATTATGAGAAACATACAGTAGACATTTGTTATTCCCTTTGCTTAATTTACTCACTGAGAGAAAGATGCTTTGGAAGACAACATGATGTAATGGAAATGAAACAGGAGACCTGGGTTCTAATCCTAGAAATGTCAATAGGCAGATAGGTAGTGCAGTGACTAGAATGCCTGACCTAGAGTCGGGAAGACTCATCTTCCTAAATTCAAATCTGACCTCAGATACTTGCTAGCTGTGTGACCCTAGACAAGTTACTTAATCCTGTTTGCCTCAGTTTCCTCATCTGCAAAATGAGCTAGAGAAGGAAATGGCAAACCAGTCCAATATCTTAGCCAAGAAAACCCCAAGAGGGGTCACAAACAGTCAGACGTAACTGAACAACTGCAACAACACATGTCATGAATTCTTCCTGTGACTTCAGAAAAGTTTGGTTTTCAGTTTCCTCATCAATCAAATGGAGATGACACCACCTGCTCCTATCTACCTTGTTGGTAGTTACTGTTGGTTAGCAAATGAGATTGTGTAAGGTGAAAGGGTTTTGAAAAATATAAAGCACTATATTTATGCAAAGGATAGTTATTATTGACTCCTTCCAACCTTTCATGAAATGGAACTCAACACTTAAAATGGGTCTCAGATTAAAATCAGTATCCCTTATAGCAAAGGTTTATAAGACTTTGGCTAAATCTCTAACTTATCATCACTGCACATGGTCCCTTCTAGCTCTAAAAGTCTATGATTATATCAATCAACAAATCAATATTTATTAAGCTCACCTCAGACACTTGACACTCACTAGCTGTATGACTTTGGGCAAGTCACTTAACCCCAGTTGCCTCATCCTGGGTCATCTCCAGTCATCCTGATGAATATCTGTCACTGGATTCAGATGGCTCTGGAGGAGAAGCGAGGCTGGTGACCTGCACAGCCCTCCCTCACTCAAAACAAAGTCAAGTGCAGTTCATGTCATCATTTCTCTGATGGCGTGGTCTTCTCTGGCAATGAAGGACGAACACACACATTTATTAAGCACCTACTATGTACCAGGTACTGTGCTTTCTATCTTATTTATTTTTATCTTTAGCCTTTTATCTTGTTTAACTTAAAAGTGAAACAATCCCTGCCCTCAAAAAGCTTAAAATCTAACAAAGGAAAACATAAAAAAAAAAGATGCAAGATAATTTTGTGGAAAAATGTAACAGGAGCTTTTGAAAAAAAAAAAAGATAGGATCAGGAAGGCTTCATTCATGTAAAAGTTGACAAATGAGCAGATCCTTGAAGGACACTAGAGATTTTGAGGGGCAGAAGTCGGGAGGAATTACATTGCAGACACAGGGAACAACGATTGCAAAGGCACTGAGAGGGAAAATGGAGGGCTTGAATGAGGAACAGTAAGGACATCTCTGACTACCTGAGAAAGGGAGTAATATGCAATAAGGCTAGAAATGTAAGATGAGATCTGGTTGTAAAGGACTTTAAATTCCAAACAGAGAAGTTTTTGATCTTAAAAGAAAATAGGGAGCCACTAGAGTAATGAATAAGAGAATGACATAGTTGGTCCTGAGGTTGAGGGAAATTGCTCAAAGCTGTGTGGAGAATGGACTGGAGTGGAGAGAGACTAGTCAAGAGGCTATCCTAAATTTTCCAATAAATGGTGATCAGAACCTTAAGTAGGGTGGAAGCAATGTGAGTGGAGAAAAGGGGACAAAGATGAAAAATGCTGTGGATGTAGAAAGAAGATTTGACAACTGATTGATGTGGGGTGAATGAAAGTGAGCAAAGAGTCAAGGTAAAGACTGAGAGTTTGAACCTTGCTAACTGCAAGAATGGTAATGGCCTCAATATTAAAAGGGAATTTCATAAGAGAAAATAGGTTGGGGGGAGGAAGATAATTTGATCCATTTTGGACATGTTAAGTCTGAAGTGCCTTATGGGACATTCAATTCAAAATGTTGAGTAGTTTGTAATACAGGACTGGCGCTCAGGAGAGACTACAGTTGAATGTTTAGATCTGAGAGTCATCAGTTTAGAGACAATTAAACCTATGTGGGCATATCACTTATCCCCCATGGGCCTCAGTTTCTTTATCTATAAAGTGAGGGACTTGTCTATTGACAAAGTCAACAAAATAGAGAATTTGGAGAGACAAAAGAAGAGGGCACAAGACTGAGCCATTCAGCACACCCATGTTTAGAGGGTGGGTTATGGATGATGATCTAACAAAGGAGACATAACATAAAGGTAGGGATTCAAGAGACAGCCATATCACAAAAATCCAGAGAAGAGAGGGTATCCAGATGCAGAAGATCAACAGGGTCAAAATGCTGTAGAGAAAGTTCAAGAAAGCTGAGAATTAAGAAAAGGCAATCAGACTTCTCAGTCAAGAGATCATTAATAACTTTAGTGAAAGCCGTTTTAGTTGATCAATGAGGACAACAATCAGATGGCAAAAAGTTGAGAATAGGGAGCATTTTCTAGGAGTCTGGCTCAGAATCGTTGCTTGAAGATAGAATCTAGAAAAGATTTCTTAAAGGTGGGGGAGATTTGGCATGTTTGTAAGCATCAAGAGAAGAACTAGTATGTATAGAGAGAGTGAAAGTAAGAGATAAGGAAAGTTTTTGGAGGTAGTTATCTGAGTAACATAGGAAGAAATAAAATCAAAGGTACATGTAGAAGGCTGATCTTGGCAAAGAAAAGAACCACCTCATGATCAGAGAGTGGAAGAAAGGAGGAGAGAGTAGGACATCATATCAAAGGGATGAAGAAGGAGCTCAGTGAAAGACTTCTATTTTCTTAGTGGAGTAGAAGAGGTCTTTAGCTGTGAGGTGATGTAGATATAAAAGGCTTGAGGAGAGAAAAGATATTAGGAAACAGACACTATGGAAAGTGAAATATAAAATCAATTAGAGAGCAGTAAAAGAATTGCCTTGCTGTAGTGAGGGCCCAGTTGATATTAGATAATTTTCAATGTACTGAATCTGTACAGTTTCAAGATTTCCTCCAGCTCTAATCAGCAGTAAATGAGGAGGAACAGAGGAGGCAGATGGAGGTTTGAATTTGGCAGTGTTAAGCCAAGATGGAAAGCAATTCAATAGCAGAGGGAAATGTGTGTTTAAACTGGTTAACTAAAAGATAGAAATGGGGAAGAGAAGAAACTCAAGCCAGAGCAGAGATGATGGCCTGGGAAAATACACAAAAGTAGAGCGATCCTTCCGATGATCAGACAAGGGGATAATGTGCCTGTTTTACTGAGAGAAAAATAAGTCACGAGGGAAGGAAGTAACTTACTGCCCAATCCCGAAAGAAGGTGAAGACGGTAAATATACAACTATCATTCAGGAGTGCTAGTTGCACCATGTTCTGATTGATTAACTCACATCTTATAAGAAGAGAAAAGAAACACAGATGGAGGCTAGAGGCACATAGGAGGATGAGTCTTATCCAAGGTTCTATAGTAAGTCAGAAATAGAACTGAAAATAGAAGCCAAGAATCTCTGACTCCAACTGCCTCAAGCTAACCATTAGACAATATTATGTTCCAAAGATAGCCCCGCTTCCCTTCTGGGCATTCATTTGTTATACCTGCTTCCTCCTTGGAGACCCAGGTACTCTAGGGACAGAAATATGGGAATCCTCCCATTCCCCTTCCAAGGCAGGAAGGTACAAGTTAAGGAGAGTAAATTTCTTCTGATATAAACTGAAAATTAAGCAGCAAACCTCAGGCTACTCCCGGTGTGGGGACTGAAATAGAAGAATTCTAAGACCCCCTCTTCATTCTCATGCTCTGGAACTCATTTTTCAGAGACTTATTCCCAGTTAAACTTTCACAAAATCATAGACTGCCAGACCTTAGGGACTGTCTAGTCAAACCCCATCATTTGACAGGTGAGAAAACTGAGCCCTAGAAAAAGGAAATAAGTTGTCAGAGGTCACCTAGCCAGTTTGCAGCACAGCCAGGGCAAGAACCCAGGTCTGTTAACACAGTCACCATTATGCTATCTTTCCTAAAATAATCCCCTAATGTCATTAAGAAATAAGATCATATACGTAAAATAATTTGTAAAATTTAAAGCATTATATGAATATCAGATATTATTACCATCATTAGGCAATGTATTGCAAAGGCAGGAACACTGCCTCCAAATCAAAAAGACATGGGTTCAAGTCTCACTTCTGACATGTATTGGCTATGAGACCTTGAGTAAGTCACTTAATTTCTCAGTGCTCTAGAGACTCTCTAAGACTATAAGTTACAGAGAAAATGCTGACCTTCATTGATAGACAGAGTTTTCTTGCCTGGGAGTTCCCAATACTAATTAAATCACAAATTCAGTCCATATGTTTACTTTTATTGTTATTAACACAGATGATAGGAAATGGATAATGAATTCCATTATTCCTTAAATAATGGGAGGACAAAGAAGAAGATAGAAAGGGGCAATCTTATTCTCCACTTCTCAAGAGCAGAGAAATTCTTTTTAAAAAAAAATTTTATTTTGTTTTCTTATAATTTTTAAATACCAAATTCTCTACCTCCCTAGCCTTCCCCCCCTTCAGAAGGTAACCACTTTAATACAGGTTATACATGTACAGTCATGCAAAACATATTAGCCATATTGCTAAAGAGAACACAAAAAAAGAAAGATAGAATATGTAAGAAAAAAGAAAGAAAAAAATAAGCTTTGATCTACATTCAGACTCTATCAGTTCTTTGTCTGGAGGTGAATAGCATTTTTATCATAAATCCTTCAGGACTGTCTTGGATCTTTGTTTTACCAAGAATAGTTAAGTCATTCACAGTTGATCAGTGATTTCCTGACTCTGCTCAGTTCACTTTGCATCAGTTCATGTAAGTCTTTCCAGGTTTTTCATAACAGAGAAATTCTACAACATATTTCTTTAGTGGAGGGGCCCAGTGCCTGGCTTACAGTAGGCACTTAACAAATGCTGGCTGAATTGAATTGTGAACATATATGGATTATCAAGGGAGATTATACAATACCATGTAAATCTCCACTCTGCTCCCTACTACTTATGTAACTCTGGGCAAGTCACATTCTGTAGTTTTCTCATTTGTAAAATTAGGAGTTGGCCTACCTGCACTCTAAAGTCCTTTAAAGCTCTACATCTATGATCCTATGATCATTGGAAATTCTGAAGTTTTAGAATCACTCATTTACAACATGGGTCAGCAACCCACAGGTCACAAAGATCTTTGCTTTCTGTTTCCTCGAGGATGATGCTCCTACTCCCTAAGAACCAATGACATCCAAGGAAATGGATATGACCCTATAGCGAGAAAAGAAAAAATTTTAAGCCTACTAACCAAAAGGCCTCTAGGCATCCCTAGGATAATTTTTAGTGCAAATTTTATTACCAAAAACCAATGTAGTAATTGCTAGAGGAAAATGCAAGAATGAGGAGAAACCAAAAAACAGAAAACAGTCCTCCCTACAACTACCCCCAAACGTACCCAGCATGAGTCAAATATTAATTAGCCAAGTCTTCTACTTTATCCTCCTATTTGAGAGACTCATTCATGTTTATTATAACAAACCCTGCAGGAGATATCTGACGTAACCACAATCATTTCAAGAAAGCCAAAAATTACAGGAGGGAAAATAGATCTAGCAGACTTCAATTTTTGCCTTTTTTTTTTTGCAAGTTTACCATAGTTTTCAAAGTTATTTGTAGGGGTCTGATATGGGGAAGAGAGGGGAATGGGCAGTAGAAAGGGACAATTGCCACTTATTTATCTGGTTTACAGGATCCTGATGCTACCTGATCTCTGCAAACAAGGTGGCAGATAGTTGTTTTCCAAAAAGTATCTCAATCTTAGGCTCTGGAAATGGTAATGTCTTACTCACCATGAAGCTACAGGTAGCAGTGCCACAGGAAGGCAAGAGATCTGCCAATTTTCAATTAACTAATCAATCAAAAAGCATTTATTAAGCACTTAGAAGTAGAAATACTTTAGGTCATACAAGGTTTTTCTTCCCAAAGGCCCTCAAGCACTTCCCATTCATTATCTTACCAATTGTGACAAAATGCTTTCGTGTGTGTGTGTGTGTGTGTGTGTGTGTATCTTTAATTATCAGTCTAAGGAAGGAAACAGATATTATTGTCCCCATTTCTCAGAAAAACTGAGGCAAAGCAAGGGCCTGAGGCTGGGCCAGGATTAGAAATCATATCTCCCATTCCCAGTTCCACATTGATTCTTAGCCAACTCTACTTCTGATAGTCAAATATAGCTGTTGACTCTGTTTGCAGTAACCATCAACTGATCAAACTATATACTTCCCTCTATTTCTGGGACCTTTCCTCCCAGAGCCAGGAATCTCAACAGCACTGAAATGCTGGGGTATTTTCATCAAATGCCTTTTCCACTTACCCATCAGTATATCTTAGGCAGAAACTGCAGATGGACAGTGAATTGGACCGAGAATTGAAGAGGAGGAGGGGAATGGGCTGAGCTAGATTGCATTTGGGAAAATGTGCTGGGCTTTTAACAACTCAAAGCTTCTCCCTAAATCAAAAACATGTCTTTTCAACACCAGCATGCTATATTCTATGATAGACATGCTATCCTCCAGTGATGCTGGATGTCTATAAAGGATGGAATACCAGCGCCTCCAGAGAATTAAAGCTACAGGTTATACAAGGGACTATTAAGAGATACTTAATAGGCATGAAAAGGTTATAGTATATCACCAATGTAGAATGGTGAAGGATAAGTAGCATAAAATATATTAGTGGAGAAAGAGAGGAGATCACCTGGCTGGTCATGTGTGGAAAGTGAGGCTTAACCAGTGGTTAGCCCATGTGCTCCACTGGAACGTACACAATGGTTAAGGAAGGCCCCCAGCATGTTGAATTAACCCATCTGTGATTCTCTTAACATGGAGAAGACACAGTCAAGAGCTACAAAGTTTCAGAAGGTATAGATGGCTTGTGACCTGCATCACTGTCCACACTGATGAGATCACAGATCCATAGCACAGGTAAATTAGCAGAAAGGAATTAATGAGTGATTCATTGCATATCAAGGAGCTTGCAGGGTTTTTTTTTACTTGACATAGCCACCTCTTCTGCTGCTGGCCGGTGCCTGGGGGTTGGGAGGTGGGATGAGAGAAGAGGGCTCAATCACCATCATGCCTAGAATAATCTCTTGGGCTCCCCTAACTATGTTGGCAGTACAAGCCCTAGCCCTTGGCCCAAGCTCATACCAAAGTCCTCCTTTCAACCTGATCCCTTCTCACTCCTCTCTTTGGAAAATATATCACCCCAGCTAATTAATACCAATTCCCACTTCAATTCAACAAAAGTTTATTGAGTGCCTGATATGTGCAGGAGCCTATGCAAGAGATATAAGGATGAGAATCAAAACAGGCTCTGCCTGGAAGAAAACACTTTAATGAGGAGAGGACTACAGCTTGTACGCAAAAAAGTGTAATTCAAGGTAGGATGCGATTAAAAAAAAGAGTCAAAAAAAAGTACTACAAGAAATAGGAGGGGGAAGAGGTGCCTTTCAGGAATGGAGGGAATGAATAACTGTTGGAATGAATGTATGGAGGCAGAAAAAGACAGAATGAGGGCAGGGAATATGGAGGATGCCAGCTTGACTAGAACATCGATCACATGAGCGGAAGTAGTGTGGGATCAGGATAGAGAGGTAGGTTGGAGCCAAATTGTGGAAAGGCCTTAAATGCCAGCCACAAATTTTATTACACAGGCAATTGGGAGCCTCTAAAGAGTTTTGAGCAAGAGAGTGACACAGCCAGACCTATACATTAGGAAGATTATTTTGGCAGCTGTGTGAAACCTAGTATTAGAGAAGGGAGAGACTAAAAGGCCAAGTGAACAGATCCAAGGAAAGGCTAATGTGGGGAAAAGGTAAAGGTAACTGGGCCCTGCCCTTACTGTAGCTTACAATTTACTAAGGTAACTAAGATAAGTTCCAAATAATTATTATACAAAAAAGTCCTAACAAAATACTTCGCAATTCAAGGAGCTATTAATGACTAACTTCCACCCCTATAGACCATGGAGACTATAGAAAGCTCTGGAAGTGAAATCCTAACAGGAACTGTTAAAAAAAATAAATAAAGACATCTTCCCAGAGGTATAAAATAGAGACTGCTAAATTGTTACTCACTGGACTGTCACACAAACACAACCAATGATAAAAATAATAATAATAAAAATAAAATTCTCAGAACAACAACAACAAAAACCTGCTTTGTATTGTGTAAGCAACATTAAAAATTCCCAACTTGGGGGGGAGACTGACGGGACTACAAAACATCTTGATGCTTCCCAGAATTAGAACAGATTGCAAGGGTATTTGGATCAGAGGAAGGGGATGTGGGTGCTATAGTGGGGTGGGGGGAGTAAGGAGAGGGAGCAAAACACCAAGAGAGGAGGGAGAGGTCTTGAATGAAAGGTCCAGTTGGCAGAAACAATTAAAGGAGGTGGGGGGATAGAGGGAGGAATCAGAAATGAGAGAGATAAATAAGCTCGTAAACAAGGGATGAAAACAACCTCTTTTGCTTGCTTAGAATTGAAGATACTTCGAATGCACTGAGGCTGAGATCCTAAAAGGCCTTCACAGACTCTCTCTCTGGGAATTCTTTCTCTCCTCAGAGTCCCAGACAGACCCAGTTTTATAGAGGAGGTGTCCAGAGGGACCGGAAGCAGCATTAGAATAAGAAGGCTGGGCTTTCTAGGACTGCAGCCGACTCTCTGTCCTTTGTAAGAAAAATCTGGCAGCAAGTCTTCCCCCCTCCTCCCTCACTGGCAGAAGATATTCTTCCACTGGGAGAAAGGAACCCAGAGGCATTTTCAATGCCCCTTCTGCAAACCCAGGGAGTGAAAACTAGAGGGTTATATCAGAATCTCTTTTCAGGCTGCAGTGTTGGCCAGACCAGCCAGTCAAGCAAGGTGGGTTGGGGTTCTACTACATTTGTCAATAAGTGCTTATATTTTAAAAAGGGAAATAGCAGAATGTAATGGAAAGTAGTCTTGGAGTCAGAAGAGCTGAGTTCAAATCCTATTTCTGCCACTTACTAGCTGTGTGATCTGGGCAAGTCACAATCTCTCTGATCCTCAGTTTCCTGAGGTAAATGGGGGTAATAGCTTGGATTATCAACTTCATAGGGTGGTTGTGAGCAAACCTCAATGCATTATGGAAATATGAACTTATTAATATTAGTTCACAGAAGGAACTGAGCCTGGTCCTGCATGACCTCCAGCTTTCCAGTGCATCATAGTGCAATAGAAAGAATGCTGAGCTGTAGAAAATCTGGGTTTTCTGCCACTCACTTGTGTGACCAAGGGCAAGTCACTTAACCACTGGGTCTCAGTTTCCTGATATGTAAAATGAAGGAATTGCACTAGATGATTTTTAAAGTCCCTTCCAGCTCTAAATATGATTCTATGATCTGATGAATTCTGATTAGACCAAGGGGAAACCCCTTAGAGAGGTATATCTTCACATCCGCATCTGCACTGGCCAAATTCAATCCAAATTTTCGTCATCTCCTTGTCTGGGTCCAACATGATCTAGAGAAAATCTGATTTGGTCAGTAAGCATTTATAAAATGCCTACTGGGTGTATGTGCCAGGCTCTGGGCCAAGTGCTGGGGATACAAAGAGAGGCAAAAGACAGTCAGTCCCTGCCCTCAAGGAGCTCACGGCCTAACGGGAGAGACAATAAGTAAACAAATATGTACAAACAAGCTCTATACAATATAGGATAAATAGGAAATAATTAACAAAGAAAAGGCACTAGAATTCAGAGGGGTTAGGGAAGGTTTCCTGTAGAAAGCAGGACTTTAACTGGGACTTGAAGGAAGTCAGGGAAGCCAGGAGGAGGAGGTGAGGAAGGAGAGCATTCCCTGACTGGGTGACAGACAGTCAGAGAGAATGCCAGAGCCCTGAGATGGAATGTCTGGAAATGAGGCAGGGAAGGGTAAATACTAAGATGGGAGACTGTTTCCTTCACTGGGTGAAAGTAGGGAAGGAGTCTTACCCCTACCAAAAAGAAGCGCTAGGATTCCATTTGGAATTAGGAGGTTGTTTGATAGAACTATCTGCGACCTAGGTTCTGATCTCCCACTATATTGGGAATAAAGGTCTCTACTAAGTGAGTTGTAACAATTCCTGTCCAGGAAGCATAGATACCCTCCTCTCCCCTCCCCCAACTCCACCCCCCTCCCTCCCACTCCTCTAATACTTTCAGAGATTAACTGTTGCCAGGCTGGATTAACCTTTCCCAGGCTGAACATCTGAAAAATCTGATACCTCCCAGTGAAATTAGAAGAGATAGATAGATAGATAGACAGATAGATAGATAGATAGATAGATAGATAGATAGATAGATAGATAGACAGACAGATAGATAGATAGATACTGTCTATAGACGTCTATAGAGGTGTCTATATATAATGTATGGGGGTGTGTATAATAAATGGAAAGGTCTCATCACTTTAATAATAATCCATTTATGAAATTTTTCAAGGCATTTCCACTTGATCCTTACTGCAACCCTTCTAGAAAGGCAAGGCAGGAATTATATCTCTATTTGAACTACTGCTGTTCATTAGACATGGGTGCCCAGAGATGTGATTCAACTTGATTAAAGCAATCCAGTCATCAACTGGCAAAGCTAGGGTAACAGTTCTGTTCTCCTGGCTCCCAGTTCCAGGCTTTTCCATTAGACCACACTAAGAGACCAAGCTTTCTAGAGAACTCCCTTCACATTCCCCCACTCCCTAAAGTTCATTCATTCCACAGTTCTACTATATACAGGGCTATGTGCTAGGCATTACAAGAACATTAAAAAGAGCCCAAAATATGGTTACTGCCTTGGATTATTTTATCTACTGGGGAAGACAAAGTATGAAGGGTAATATCTACAGCATAGTTCAGAAGGGAATGAGGATTCCAAGGTTTTAAGGAAAGCAAGATGGGGCTCCCTCAAAGAAGGAACAGATTTTGAGGTCCTTTTATCACCCACCCTGGAGTTCTGGACCTGAATGGAGACAAAAGAACAAAGAAAGGGATTTTCCAGTCCTCCCAGGCCCTAGAGAACCACAGGAAATGGGACCCTCTGCTCTTTTCTTCATCTTTTAGTGCCCAAACCATGTTTTCTTCTCTTCCTGTGTTCCCCACAGTGCCTATCAAAGGCCCAGGCCCACAGTTGACACTCAATGGACAATTGTTGGTTGAATCATTAACTCCCAAAGTCCAAGTCAGGTAGTGCCAGGGAAGATCTGGTGAGTGCTACCTACCCTGCGTGCTGCCAAAGGTTCCCCAAATCAGACTCCTCATACTCCTTCCAAATTTCCATCAGCAGTAAGTCCTATTGCCTTATAAACTGTAATAATTAACTGTAAAATAATATTGTTTTTTGCTTATGTCCCAAGATCAAAACTTGTGAAAGTGGGGAAGGAACTCAAGCTGAGAAAAGGCAGGCGGCCTCAACAGTGACCCCTGTGGACAACAGAACAGTTTCCAAAGGGCCTGTGCTAGAGCTGTCTTTTGTCAAAAGGTGCAGTCACACTGCAAGAGGACACAGTAGGGAGCAAAAGAGGCAGAAGGAGCTCAGAGCTAAAAAAGAAACCTCTAATTTTTCATCCTTCCATCTGCTCGATTATCAGAAAAGGTTCTCTAAGGATAGCAGAAGTAAGGGCACTGCTGGATGGGAACTGAACAGGTCTGTTCCTCTAGCTCCAATTTAGAAAAAACTGGGAGTCTGAATTCTGGGATCTGTCGCCAACTCACTCTGGAACTTTGGGTGTCATTTCTCACTCTCTGGGCCTCAGTTTCATTACCTATAGAATACCTTCCAAATGTAACACTCTCCAATTCACAATGATAAAAATAATAATAACGCCTGGCATTTATATAATGTTTTAAAGTTTGCAAAGTGCTTGAAAAAATATTATTTTATTTGAGTTTCACAACAAGGCTGTCAGAATGAGAATTTAATTGACAACTCTGTCATCAGTCGGAATCTGATTTGGGGAGCCCTGGTCAGCACCTAGAGTAAGTTAGTATTCACCCAGATCCACTCTGGCACAACCTGTCTTGCACTTTGGGCATTAATAATTCAACCAACAAATTATTCATAGACTATGTGAAGTTGCAGTTAATACTGCTATTACCTCCATTTAATAGATGAGGAAACTGATGTTCTGAAAGGTAGTGACTTGCTCAGAGTTAAACGACTGGTAACTGTGAGGGATGAGATCTGAAACCAGACCTTTCCGACTCTTTCACTCTCCATTTCCAGCCTCTGTTTATCTGAAAATGAAGAGAGGTAGACTAGATAATCTCTCATGTCCTGCCCTTCTTCCTTCCTATCCATACCCTTCCCTCCTTCAAAGGTCCAGCTTCTAGCTCAACCTCCTCCATTCTCCTCTTGTTGTTCAGTCTCTCTGTGATCTTGTATGGGGTTTTCCTGACAAAGACCGTGGAATAATTTACCATTTCCTTCTCTGTTAGATTAATGCAAACAGGTTAAGTGATTTACCCAGGGTCATGTGCTCATAAGTGTCTGAGACAGGATTTGCACACAGATCTTCCTGGCTCCAGGCCCAACACTCTACTCATTAAGCTAGCTGCCTCCAAGCCATTAGAAGGGAATTAAGCTAGTATACTGTACTACCTCCCCAACCTTCCTCTCTTAGGGATACCTAAGTAACTCTAAAAGACTTTGAACCTCAATCTCCATAGGAAGTCCAAATAAACAAATCTGGCCTTTTACCTCAGAAGATACCTTCTCACCTGAACCTATTATGAAAGTTCTAAGAAGAGTTAGCTAGATACTCTCTAAAAACTGGTCTTTTCCATTTCTAAAGTTCCTTTATTCTATAAACCTAAGAAGTTAACCTCTACTCACACACATTCTTTCTCCCATTCACTGCAAGGATCCCAATAGTTAGAACTTTTAAAAAAACTGCTTGGGCAAATATTTTCTTACAATAACAACAACAACAACAACAAAACAAACTAACCTTTCCTATATCCCCAAACCCCATCCAACCCCAAAGCAAAGACTGACAAAAACTAGGTACTCATTTAATGATTTCCATTTGTCTGGGTGCTGTGTATCCCTCACATCCTCAGGGATAGGAGATGATAATGAGAGGAAGGGGCCAGAACCAGAATGGATTTGTTGCTCTGAAATCAAGAGGGGAAATCTTCTGTTCCTCAAAAGATGGAGATGCAACATGTCAGAACTTCCTAAGAAGCAAAATAGCAGTGCCAGAATTCATCTCTCAACAATTCTACAAGTAGTACTTCAGGATTAAAGTGAACCTGGAGGATTAGTGATGTTCAACTCAATTAAACAAGTTATTTACTGAGTACCTACTATGTGTCCAGAATTGTGCCAGAAATTTAGTTCAACTCCAGGAGCTTCAGGATAAAAGTAGGGAATTTGTTCTGATTTCCTTTCAAAAAAAAAAAAGATGGAGGAAGGAGAAGCATGGTCCATTGGATAGAAAGTACCCTAACCTGGGTACTTTACTTGAACACTCTTAAAAGTGAATTAAAACTTCCCCTAATAATAGTTATGATTGTTTCATCATGTTTCAGATCATAAAACTGAAAAAATTCTCTGGGATTCAGAATTGAGTTTTGGCCCCTGGGTCCAACAATATTCATAATAATTTAAATTCAAATTATATTCTAAGTTTTATAGAGCAGTTTCTGCACATTAACACTTGAAGATAGTAATTACAAGTATATAATCTCCATTTTGCAGATGAAGAAACTTAGGTTTGGAGAGAAGTAAAGTGACTTGCCCAAGTTCCCACAACTAGTAAATGTTGGAAGCAGGATTCAAACCCAGGTCTCCTGACCCTCAATGCTATTTCTACCACATCAGTCATCCTAGCAGGTTGATTTTATAAGAACTTGAACAAATGTTTTAACTTGAATTTATGTTATTGACTTAGCTCTTGTCAAGAATAATCTCTGCCTTAAGAAATGATGAGCAGGTTGATTTTAGAACAAAAATATAGAAAGACTTGCCTGAAATAATGAAGAGTGAAATGAGCAGAAAAAGAGAATGTTGCATACAAGGACAGCAATGTTGCTGCAAGAACAACTACGAATGACTAAGTTATTCTGAGTTTTATGATATTCAAATCAATTACAAAAACTTTTGAAGAAGATGCCATCCATCTCTAGAGAAAGAACCGGTAAATAGGAGTATGCATGGCATGATTTCATATATGTGTGTGTTTGTGGTTAGATGTGCGTATGTGTTAAATGGGATGGAGAAAGGAGGACGGTAAACAGTTCAGAACGTACAATATAACCCAAAACTAACTCCGGTCTCAATTTTCCCCATTTTCAAAATGGGGAAATCATCTCCTCACTATGGATTCTCAGAAGTCGGGAGGTTCTCTGAGATGCTGGAAGTTGGGCACTAAAATTATCAACTAGATATCAATCTAGATGTCAACTAGAAACCTTTAAAGGCTTCTGCAGTTTCTACCTTCTGAGTGTCATAAACTGGCCCAGGTCTGGAAGAGAAACTTTCCTCATCCACCTAGAGGACGTTAGAGAGTGAGCCAGGCCAGGCAGCTCACCTCCCTGGTCCACAGAGGACCACCATGCCTCCTTTTTCCTTATCTGTCAAACGAGAGTCCTTTTCAGCTCTATGACAAGTTGTCTTACTCTGAACCAAAGTTAGCTTCTCCTGTTTTCTCAACTCTTTTATTTATAGGGCTGCTTGAATTCCTGCTGAAGGACAATGAAGTTTCATGTGTCCAAGTGATCGGGAAGGGATCAAGACTGATAATGGACTGTGTACACATAGGGCCGGAGAGGAAGGGGAAGGGGAGAGGGAAACTCCATTGGAGAGACTTGAAGTAATGGTGGCTGAGACATAGGAAGCAGTCAAGCACAGAGCAAAGGTCCAGAGGACGGGGAATAAAGGGGAGAAGTCAGGGAAGGAAGTGGATGAAGCCCCTGAGCCACCTTGCACGTTGGCAGAGAGGGCCTCGAGAGGAAGCCGAACCTGTGCGAGTTTCTGTCACTGCAGGTGTCGTGAGGGGGAGCGCCGGAGGGCAGGTCACGTGCCCGTGGGCGGGAACCTTCTGACGAGGAGAGCGCGGGAGGGGGCGCGCGCGCACACCTGCCGCAGGTGAGGCTGAGCGGCGGGGAAGGGGAGGAGCCGCCGCGCAGGTGAGCGCTCAGTCCTGCTCCGTGGGGAGCCGCAGGCCTGCGACGCGGAAGGGTAGGGGGAAAGAGCCGTGGCTTTGTTTCTCTTTGTTTATTTTTGCCATCAGAGGAGCGTGGAGGGGCTGCGGTGTGTGTCTCTCACAGCCACTGCGGTCCTGGACCAGGGGCAGCTGCAGGTTCAGCCTTCCGGGCTCCGGCAGCTCCAGCCTTCTCTCCTGAGAACATTCCAGGCAGCGCACACTGCGGCGCCGGCAGCGGCCCTGGGTCCGTTCGTTATTTGAATAGGACAAAGGAACCGCCTTGGTCTGATTGGACGGACAGACGACTCTGGGGCGGGCAGTCTCTGTCACTCCGACCGGGACGGGGGCGCTGGTTGGCCTGGGGAGCGAGGGGCGGGGCGCTGTCGTCCGGATAAATAGCGGGGGCTGGGACCGGCGAAAGCTCATTGCTTTGCGCGGTCGGGTTCGGACGGGGCGCGCAGCGGGGATGGTGGCGGCGCCTCTCCGAGCGATGTCGACCCGCTGAACGGAGGAGACTCCCCTTTCCTTTTCCTCCTTCTTTCACATCGCAGCAGCAGGCTGTGGAAGCAACCATCCCCACCCTTTGCCCACAGCCTCCCACCCCTCCCCGAGTCCCCCATCTCTATCTCCTCCACCTCGCTCTTCCCACCAAGTCTCTCCAGTGCCCGCGCGGCGCGGTGCTGTGCGTGTCTATGCGCCCGGCGGTGGCAGGAGGCGGTGGCGGCTGGTGGTGCTGAGTCCCTCCGGAGGAGTATGGAGTGCGCCCTGGACGCTCAGAGCCTCATCACCATCTCTCTGCGGAAGATCCACAGCTCGCGGACCCAGCGCGGCGGCATCAAGCTGCACAAGAACCTCTTGGTCTCCTACGTGCTCCGCAACGCGCGGCAGCTCTACCTGAGCGAGCGCTACGCCGAGCTCTACCGTCGGCAGCAGCAGCCGTACTCGGGCGGCGGCGGCATGATGATGAGCTCCGCGGGTGAAGTGGCCGAGTTCAGCCCTCTCCAACTTCCCGGAGACCCGGAGGAACGGGATCCGGGGGCCCGGCAGCAGCTGCACCAGCTTCATCAGCTGCACCTCCACCACCAGCAGCAGCTGCAGCAGCACCGGAGCTGCGCCGCCGGGGCGCCCGCGGGAGGAGCCGGCGGAGGCGGGGGCGCTGGGGAGCTGTTGGAGCCCGTGTGCGCTGCGCTCCTGCCCGGCGCGCACCACCGGGAGGAGACCTTGGCGCTCCAGCCGAGCCCTTCCCCGCAGCCACAGCCGCCGCCGCCTCCAGCTTTGTGCACCCGGGACCCTTCCTCCTCTCCTCCCTCTTCCTCTTCCGTCGCTGCTGCTTCTGCTGCTCCTTCCTCCACCGCCTCCCCCGGCTTTTACCGGAGCGGTGGTTGCTGCGCCCCGGGCGGCGTATACCCGCTCACCTCGGACTTCGCTGGCAGCCCGCTCCCGGTGGCCGGGGGAAGTCTACACTGTAGCAGCCAGACCACCGTCCTGGACCTAGACACTCACGTGGTGACTACAGTGGAGAACGGTTACTTGCACCAAGACTGCTGCGTTTCGGCGCAGTGCCCCTGCTGCTGCGGCGGCGGGCAGGGCGCCCCGGGACTGGGCCCCGCAGTGCCGGCCCCGACCGCGCTGCCAGGCACCAAGCGCAAGTACTACCCTGGACAGGAGGAAGAGGAGGAGGGAGGGGAACTGGGGGGAGACCCCCCCGGGGGCGGGCCCCCTTTTACCCCTTGCAAGCGTGCCCGCTTTGAGGACTTTTGCCCAGAGTCGTCCCCAGACGCTTCCAACATATCAAACTTGATCTCGATTTTCGGCTCGGGATTCACTGGGCTAGTGAGCCGGCAGCCGGACTCGGAGCAGTCTCTGAACGGGCAGTTGTGCAGCAAGCAGGCTCTGGCCAGTCTGGGAGCCTGGACTCGGGCCATCGTGGCCTTCTAGGGACCAGGGGAGCTCGGGATAGAGAGTGCCCGGCCACAGTTAGGGGTTCGGGAACAGTGGGAGACAAAAGACTAGGGGAAATGGGGGAAAGAGGGGAGGGGGTGCCTGGGGAGTTAAAGGGTGTTCTGTGGGGGAGGAGGGGAGACAGCTAATGTTTTATAAATTGTAAAATAAAAAATGTAAGATCTTGGACTTTATTTTTGCAGAGATAAAAAGCGCCTATTTAAATATTCTTTGTGTTTACCTTTCTCTTTTTAATTGTATCGATTGCAATGGTGAACGGTGGAGGAGGCAGCCACGTGAGGCGAGAGCTGCTTGCTACAAGAGGAAATTTGGGGGGAAAGACGGGTTACAAGCCTTGCACAGAGGCCAAAAACTCTGCCTAGACTCTGGTGTTGATCCTGGTTTAGGAGGGTGCCCTGGCTTACCCTTAGGGGCACTCAGGTTAAGGGAAAAACGGAGGGAAGATTTATCATGTCCCTGGAAGGATTAGTGTCTGATCAATTCCACATCAAAGCTGTCAGTTCTTTAAAACTGAATTCAAGAAATCAGCTGAGAGGAAACTGAACTGGAAGGTATGAGGTAGATCTAAATTTTCCCCCTTGAAAATTTTTGGTCCGAAACAGGAAAAATTAGAGAAAGATTAATAGCTCGAGGAAGGCTTCCAATTAGCCTATACTTCCATTCCTCGCCGGCCTCTGACTCTAGTTGGATCTCTAGCATTTTCAAAGGGAAGGCAGAAATAAAAACATTTCAACTTTTTAATGCTATTTTTAAAATACCCACTCTCCCCATCTTTCTATGTACACCTTCCTCCCTTCCCTCTCTTCCTCTACAGCTGTAATTCTGAGGAGAATAAGCAGAAGGGCTTCAATCTTCTCTGACCTTAGTTCTTTCCCAGAAATCTTTGGACCCTCCCATGAGCTGGACACTGTGTTTGTGGGGGGACCAATGGAGGGCATGCAAAGTAAACTACATTTCCCATCATGCACAGCACTAAGGCCTTTTCTATGAAATTAATTTTCATTCAAGAAGGGAAGGGAAGAAATTTATCCCTTACCTTGATCTGTAACCCATCCACACCCCCACCCCCTCCATGGGGAAGCCAGGAAAAGTAGTCAACTTAGAACTTTTTTTTTCTTCTTTTAACCAAGTCTCTGGTCAAGTGTGGGTGTGTGTGTTTATTAAAGTTTAAGTGTTCTGGTTTCAGCCTTCAATTGGATTTCATAAAACCAGCATCCTTTGGTCTTGTGAGGAATACTGTCCTGTAGTCTTCAGATATGTATCAATATTTTTTTGTTTAGTTTAAAGACCTTTTGTTGTAAAAAGGTGGGTTTTTGGGCAGCCTGTCTTACAGGCCACACTCAACACTGTGTGTCCTCACCCAAAAGTTGCTAGTTTGACACACATTCCCTTCACTGCCCTCTTTGTATCCTTGTATTTTGTGCATATGAAATTGTATATCACCGGGTAAAACTGTTCAGATTATTTGTTTAAATTTATAATCTTAATAAAAAGTCAATTATATGATGGCTGTGCTTTTTTCTTCAGAGACACTTGGGGGAAGGGAAAGTCCTGGGAAAGGCTACCCAAGCTCTTCTTACCTCAGTATCTGAGAGCTAACCGTATGTCTAAGGAAGGCTTGGTTTGGGCACAAAGTGCAGAAATGACTCCAATAAGGACCTTATTCCTGCTTCCCCTCCTCCCTCCCCACCCCCCAGCATCTAACATTGGAATTTCAGAATTGAAGGGGAACTTAGCATCTAGTACAACCTTCTCATTTACAGATCCTCATCCATCTCTGAGATGAAGTTTCCTGAAATTCGCACTCTTCACCTGAGCCCCTCCCTCCTCTCCTGGGAAAGGAGGTCTCCAAAACTTCCATCCTTAGAATAAAAGGACCCAGACTTATGTCCCCAGCAACCCAAATAGAGAAGCCCACCTGACCTCTTCCTCAAAGTTCAAGCATAAGAAAATAGTACAGGGTGGAGGCGATTGGAGGTATTGTTTGATTAAGACTGTTTACTGAGTCTGGCTTCAAGGCAGCTTGGACTAAGTCTTGGGGAGGGGCAGGGGTCCATCTAAAAAATGAATCCCACCCAAAGGTCACAACAAAATAATCTCTCCAGATGGGATTCCTGATGTCCCTTTAAAAAAAAATGAGTCTATGTCAGAACAACAGGAGAGGGAGGGATGGTTTTGCCTCCAAAGGGGCAGGAGACTAGGTTGTCCCAAACGCTTTTCTGTCAATTGATGTATCTTCACCTCCTCGACAGTAACTTGGGCAAGTTTTCTAAGTTTAGTTATCACTGTTCTGTGCCACTTGGTGGTGTACTGAGATACACACACACACACACACACATTTCTCCTCTCCCCCCTTAACCAACCCTCCCAATGAATGAAGGCGCTAAAAGCACGCTGTTCCTTCCAGAATGGAAGGGCGTTTAAATGCCAAGCTCCTAAGTCTTCCAGCTAGAACTAAATGAATACATTTCTGAAGCCCTTTGCCGCTGTTCGGGATTGGGGTTCTCTCTGTGTGTCCAAGGGGGACAAGCCAGGTGGGGGAGTGGAGGGAGGGCAGCTCTGTCCCCGGCACTCGCGGTCTCTCGTGTGCTTCTCCATTTCTCAGCGCTAAAGCTCTCCCCGCGTGTCTCTCACCTTCACCCCCAACCCTAACGTGTGCCCTTCCAGCCCCTCCCCTGCCGCAGCCTAGATCGAGATCTCCGCGCCGGAGCGCGCTGCCCCTGCAGCACGGGCTCCCTGCCTGCCTTCACCCGTCCCCCCCTGGGCACCCCGTCCGTGGGGGGCCCCGGGGACGTGGGGGCTCGAGGAACGGGGGAGAAAGGGGACGATGTTACCCCGGAACCATAACTTTCTCTACGCTCCCTTGGAGGGGGCGAGAGGGAATCCGATACTTTCCCCACCCCGACCACCACCTTTTTTTTTTTTTTTGCAAGTCCGTGGAAATATATATAGTGAGATATATATATATATTTTATTAAGCTCAACCTAACCCAGATAGAGACCGTGCGGAGAAGGCGAAGCCAGTTGCCAGAGCTCCCCCTAGTGCCCATTTGGGGGAAGTGGAGCAAGCCTTCGTTTTGAGAATGGGGGGAGATTGGAAATGGGGGCCGGGGCTTGCACAGAGCTCCCTTTCCACCGCCTTTTGCGAGGTGAAGTTGATCTGAGCATCCCTCTGTCCGCAGCCTTGCATCTCAGCCAGAGGAGGAAGGGACCTTCCCGCAGGAGCACGAATCCGTTTTCCGAATAAGGGGGCAAACAAGCCGATGGGGAAATGGGAAGAGGAACAGATGTTTCTCCTGTGCGGACAGAGCGAGCCCTAATTAGGATTCGCGCCTCTTTGTTGGGAGATCCAGGCCGCTGAGATGCGGGCAGAGGATAAGAATAGCCAGAGAAAAGGGGAAAGGAGAGGGACAGAAAGGGGCCAAGAGGAAGACAGCAAGACACCCCGAACATTTTTTTTCCCCAGCTTCATTCAGTTCTCTGAATTCTCTCTTCTTCCCAATCAGGTGTATGGATGTACAAGTTGGGGGATAGGGAAGTCCTCTGCCTCCCATCTAATCCCAGTCTCCTCATTCTCCCCCCCCACTTACACACACACACACACACACCCTCCAGCCTGTGGGGTCATAGGATTTAGAACTGAAAACAGTTTATAGTGCAGGGGTTATTAACCTGCAGTCAGAAGTTGCTGGAGAGATTTTCAGGGGTCCCAGAACTTCGATGGAAAAAAAATGCATCTTCATCTTCACTAAACTCTTAACTGAAAGTTACCATTTCCTTCAATTACTAATTTTAAAAAAAAACATTCTGACAAGGACTCCATAGGCTTCCCAAGACTGGCAAAGAGGTCCATTATGGAAGAAATATTTAAGAAGCCCAAATCTAATCAAACCTACCCCCTTATTTTACAGATAAGGAAACAAAGAAATTTAGTGACTTGCCCAAGATCACATAGGGAGTAAGTGATGCATATTAGAATTTGAATCTGGTTTCCTGTGCTCCAGAAGACTCTTCCACTAAACTTGACTGTCACCCCAGTGATATGGGATCCCTTCTTTCTATCCCAACTTGGGAATCTCAGGACTTTGTCTTGGCTCTCTTTGTCCTGGTTAGTCTAACACAACAGTTCTCAAAGTGTGGTCCAAAAACTCCCAGAGAACCCCAAAACTTGTTCAGGAGGTCTATAAGATCAGAATTATTTTCATAATAATACTAAAACAGTTTAATTTCTAATATGATAAATATCTACAGATATAACCCACATAAACAAAAGCTCTTTGGGGTGTCCACAGTAATTTTCAAGACCGAAAAGTCTGAGAATCACTGGTCTAACAAAAAGCAAGAAAGGCAAAGAGGCTTGGGGTACCAGGAGGGGGAGGGACAGATGGCAAGTGGACCATTTCTCAAGGAAACTGTATTCTGCTTCTCTAACTCCTGTCTGATCACTGATACAGTTTTTCCACTATATATAACTCTATTCTACAGCACTCTGTACACAGCAGAAGAGAAAGCTCCTGCCCTCAGGATGCAGACATCAGACTATCATTATTACCAAAAAGTCTTAAGAATTTATTATGAATGGCATAAAGTCCAGTTACCTGATCAAGATAGTTGCTCTCAAGAAGTTGACTTTTGTTTTTTTTTTCAAGGACAGGTACCAAACACATTGTCCCTTAAACCTCCCAAGACAAGAGGGATTACCTATGGAACCAAAGTAGGCTTCTGGGAGGAGGAGAGAGCAGAGATATGAAAAGAGGAGGATCATGCCTCTGTTCCAAGGGGTAGGCTGTCCTGACTAGAATGAAAAGAGAGGCACTTGACTTTGCTGGAGAAGACAGACAAATGTGGAAAGAAGGCCAGAGAAGAAAAGGGGCATCAGGTGGAAATCTTGAAACAAATAAGGGTTATTGTCAAGTTGGGATAGAAGGTAAGGGGGAACTAAGGGAGAGAGACTAGAGGAAAGATAATAGAAAAGGAAAGCCATCTGGCCTTCAGAACGGATAGAAGGAGTGTCTGGGGCATGCTGGTCTGCCCAGCAATTCTGGGAGTTAGAGAGCACTGCCTCTACTGAACTTTTCTGTTAACCCAAAGCAGAAATTGGGTGTTTTTTCTAACTCACAAGAGCAGAAAGAAGGGCTTTGTGGCCCACAGACAAGGTCCATCTCCTAAAATGTATTTTTTTCTGGTCTTCTAAGAAATTTTCTCTCTAGCACTTAGCACAATGCCTGGCACATAATAAGTACTTAAATGCTTGTGGACTGATTTAGGAGGCTCTAGGAGTTCTCTATAGACTGATGTTGGGGGGAGACAGACTGAAGGGAACGGGTAGGAGGGAAGTGGGAGAAATAAAGAGAACACAAGTGGCCTAAAATTACTCCCTCCCCCAGGGAGCCTTTGACTATGCCATCTTCCCAGGTCATCTAGAGGTAAGGCTCTCCTAGTACCATGGGACTATGCCTGTCGTGCTGCCCTTGACATGTCTTGCTCAGTCCTGGCTGAGAGCTTTGCTCCAGGCAAGCAGCCTGCTGCAGTGGAAAGAGCCAAGACCCTCAGGGATCTGCCTCTAGCCTCAAGAGAAACCCTGGGCTGGGGAGGGCCTGGGCCTAGAGGAAGGAACAGCCAGAGGGACTTCGTGTCAGATGTTTCTCCATGCATGTATGGGCACCTTAGTGTTATAAACTAGTATGCATCTTTCACTGTAGTGATTGTCTGAATATTTGTTTCTGTCCTTGTCAGTGCTGGTTGAAAAAGAAACGTGTGTTAGAGCATGTATGTGTGTTTCTTGTAATCAGTAGTTGTACATATGTCTGCAGCATGCAGAAACACTTCAATGAACCAGAAACCCTAATAAATAGTAAGTTCTTTGTCAGTACAAGGAGCATGTCTTATTTTGTTTCTTCTCTAGCACTAAACCAGGTCTTGAAATATTGTTTGCTGAATGAATGAATGGGAATTTTCCCCCTGCCCTCTTATTTTATGGGGAAAAAAAACACACGACAAGGAGAGTGGTATACATACAGGGTTTATTTTTTAAAGCATCTGCCAGATGCATCCTGGGGTCAACATTCATTTAGTCCAATCTCCCACACTTTCTCCAGTTATATCAATTGATCAATAAATATTAAGCATCCATTATGTGCCATGTTCTGTGCTAGGCACTGGATATATATACCAATACAAATATGAGAGACCCTGTCCAAAGACAAGGAACTCACATTCTATTGGAGAAGACAACATATACATATATGAGTATATACAAAATAAATTTCCAAATCAAAATAAATTGAAAAAGGCACTAGCAGCTGGAAGGATCAGAAAAAGGGTCATATAGAAGGTGTTTGAGCTTAGCTTTGAAGGAAATTAGATATTCTAAGAGACAGAAGTGAGGAAGTAGTGTACCCCAGGTCAAAGGTACAGACAGGTGAGATGGAATGTCATGTGTGAAGGACAGTAAGTTCAGATTAAACAGTAGAGTTTGTAAAGAGGAGTAATGTGTCAAAGGGCTAAAAAAAAAAAAGGTTAGAACCAGATTATTATAAAGGACTTTAAGTGAGGAGTTTGTTTTTGACCCTAAAGGTAATAGGGAGCCACCAGATTTTATTACGTAGTGGGGTAACATCATCAGGACTTCGTTTTAGAAAATCACTGACAGCTGTAAGCAGGAAAGATTAGTGAAAGACCTAAGAGAGACCAATTAGAAGGCTATTCTTATAGGCCAGGCAAGAGAGAATGAGGACCTAGAGTGAAGGAGGAAAGATTTATCTTATCCCTCTGAGTAAAGAAACTCAAGATGAAAGATGCAAAGATGCAAGAGATGTTGTGGAGGCAGAAACAAGACTTTACAACCAATTAGATGGGGAGAATGAGGAACTGAGAATGACTTCCAGGTGTGACTAAAAGGATAATGTTCAGAAGAGAATTGTTGTTATTTGTTTGTTTGTTTATCCTTTGTTCTGGAAGAGGACCATGACATCAGGGAGGTGATGCCACGACTTGCGAGTGAGCTGGATTTAAGTGAGCGAGGGCTGTCACCAGTCTCACTCTCCTCTGGAGCCATCTGAGTCCAGTGGTGAGATATAGATCAAGAGGACTAGAGAGGGCCCAGAATGAAGTGGGGGACCTTGGCCTTTTTAAGCTAAGGTCTTTAACAGATCTCAGTCTGACTGAGGCAATGTGCCCACTCAGTGAATAAGGTTAGGTAAGAAATGAGTCAGAAGAGAGTTAAGTTTGAGGTAAATGATGAGTTCTGTTTTAGACATGGCTGATCTTGAGATGTCCATGGGATATCCAGTATTTAAAAGGCTGTTAGTGAAAAGAAACTGGAGCTCAGGAGAGAGAGTAAGGCTGGATATACAGATCTGGGAATTATGCCATATGTCATGAAAATTGTTGATCAGAGTTAGAGAGGCAGTATGTGCTGTGGTGGAGAGAGAGCTAGATTTAGGCTCAAAAGACCTCTTTTCAAATTCTTACTTCTGTTTACCACCTTTAAAACTAGGCAAGTAACATCAAACAATAAAATTTATTAAGCACCTACTATGTGCCAGGCATTAAAAGCTTGTCTTGCTGTCCTTGACATGTCTTGCTCAACCCGGCTGAGAGTTTTACTCCAGGCAACCAGACTGCTACAGTGTTAAAATGCATTGCTAAATATATACATCATCTTTGAAGCCTCCCCAAGACAAGGATGATTACCTATGGAACCAAAGTAGAATTCTGGGAGGAGGTGAAGCAAGAGCAGAGATCTGAAAAGAGGAGGATCGTTTCTCTGTTCTAGGGAGTAAATTGTTCTGACTAGAATGAAAGAAACAAAGGGTAGAAAAGACAGGCACTTGACTTTGTTGCAGAAGACAGACAAATGTGGAAAGAAGGCCAGAGAAAAAAAGGGGCATCAGGTGGAAATCTTGAAACAAATAAGGGTTATTGTCAAGTTGGTTTGGAAGGTAATGGCGAAACTACGGGAGGGAGACTAGAGGAAAAATAATAGAAAAGAAGAGAGAGACATCTGGCCTTCAGAAAGAAGAGAGGGAGAAAGAGAGAGAGAGAGAGACAGAGAGAGAGAGAAATATTTAAATACAAATGCAGTGCTAAATGCTGGAGATACAAAAAGAGGCAAAAGACAGTCCCTGCCCTCAAGGAGCTCATAATCTAATGGACTTAAACACTCTGGTACTCTCAATTTCATTATTTGTAAAACGAGAGTACACTAGGGATTCTCCAAGGCCCTTTCCAACTCTGAATCTTATAATTTCCCCAACCCCAGCCCAAAAGCCCTTCAAGGTTTTTTTTTTTTAAAGACTTCATCACATTCACCTGACTCTACTAAAGTGGGCTAAGGCAACACTTGGCTATTTTAATGATTTGGGAAGATATAAGGGATATTCACAGGGAAGATATTTTCTATCAACAAGCATTTTGTAAAGGTTTTCAATACTCAAACCTGAACCAAGAGAGGGGAAGTATGGTGTAGACAGAAAGAGCACTCATTGTATGACCTTAAGCAAGTCATTTCATAAATCAGAGAAGTCAACAAGCAACATGAATCATGATTCATCTCTCCAGATCTCTATTTCCTTATATGCAAAATGAAGGCATTGAGCTAGATGATTTCTAAGATCCTCTTCCAGTGCAAGGAAAGTCCAAGTTTTTCGGACCTCAATCCTGGGATTTATAAAGGGATTTCTGCTTAATCTTTCATACCTGGGATATACTTTCCTCCTCCCCTCAACTCCACCTCTCTAAATTCTTATATTCCTTCAAGTCCCCAAAGAAGTATCATTCTCCTTCTGTGAAGCCTTCCCTGAGGCCCCTAATTGTTGATGATCTTTCTTCCTTTTCAGATGACTTTACATTTACTTATCTGTGCACAAATGTATTGTATCCCCCAGTAAAATAAAAGCTCCTTAAGGGCAAGAACTGTTCTTTTAGTATGTGTCCTCAATACCCAGTAGTGTCTTGCACACAGTATGCACTTAATAAATGTCTTTTTCATTTAAGTCCTTAGAAAATTCAATTAACACTTTTCCTGCCCTAGCTGTCCCAATTAATTGAGGTTAACTATAATATGCAAGAGGATGGATTATATGGCAGTTATAGTAGCTATCAGTGAAAAGATAAGAAATATTGTAATGAGGTCCCCCAGCCCCCCTCCCCCCCATATGTAGAAAGCACTCTCTCTTCAATTCCACTTAACTAGTTTCCTCCAAAGCTTGGCTCAGGGGTTGCCTCTACAGGAAGCCAACCCCAATCCTTCCAGCTGTTAATACCTTCCTCTAGAAATTATATTTATGTATGTATATACATATATATGTATATATGTGGGTATATATATATATATAGAGAGAGAGAGAGAGAGAGAGAGAAATGATATCCAGCACCTAGCAGAATGCCTGACACCCAGTAGGTGCTTAATAAATAAATGCTTGTTGATGGAGGTCTTCCCATTCACCCATATCCTTCCTGTGAACATGCGGCAATTTGTCTTCCCAACTCATTAAACAGGGCCAGCTGTTGCCTCAGCCCATTTCTCTCGATTCATGGCCAAAGTCTGGAACTTTAAGAACAGTATTATGTTCTACACAGATGTCCTTGTATCTTCCCTGACGGAATGTTCTCCCTCACTCCAAACCTTCCACTTTTTCCAGGCCACCTCTACTCAAAAACAGTACTAAATGGACTTCCCTTCCCTAGCAATGTCCTCCAGCAGAGGGGCTGAGAGTAAGATAGGGTAAGACAGCAGTATTTGAGTCCTTGGGTGTGTATTTGAGGGGAAGGAAGGAGGGGGTTGCAAGGACTCTTCCTGGCTACATTTTCCCTAATAATGTAGATGGTAGCTGCAGTCCCAGTGCCAGCTCAGCCTCTCTGAAATAGGCGCTTAGAAACTGGAGCCTTCATCTGCATATTCATAAGCACCTGATAAATTAATCATGATGTCAGCACATTCAGGCAGGAAAAGAAGTATGGGCACTCTATCTCTGTCTCTGCCTCTCTGTGTATGTGTGTCTCTCTCACACATCACACATCACACACCTCTCTCTCTCTCTCTCTCCCCCTCCTAGGCTCCCCATCTCAAAGTCACCCCCTTCTCTCCCCAGTCACTTTAGGACTTCCTCTGGCCTTCCGGTCAATCCCACGTTCAGCTTTTTCCAGGAGACAAACACAATTGTATTGATCTTCTCTACACCCTCACTAGGCTCAATCATAATGTAGTCATGTATCTTCACAGGTATTAGTCTTGACTATCTAAACAGTTGAAAGTTCCTGAAATGTAGGAATCATCTTTCATACTTCCCTATATCCTCAGGCCCTAACAGATAAGCACATAAGTGCTCTGATATTTCTTGAATTCATTTTAAGGGGAAATCAATCAACAAATATGTATCTCTGATTAAACATCAGGCACTATGAGAAGCACTGGGGATTCAAGGACAAAATCCCATCCCAACCCTCCTTGTGCATAGGCCTTAATATGCCGCTTCCTTCCTCTTCCCACATTTTCCAAAAATGATTGGTTATAGGGAAAAGTTAAAATTTACAAATACCTCCATCCATGCCATTCCATTTGATATATTTGTCTCCTACCTCACAGTTCCCTCCACACTTACTTTGATTCATTCAGTTGTTCAACACCAGAAACAAGAAGTTGGTATGGAGGGGAAAACTGGCCTCCAAAAAGGGAAGTAGTCCAGGGAACAATAAGGATTTATAGGGGAATTATGCATGAAACCTAGATGTCCAAATGCTAGCCTATAGGTGTTTCCACTAGTGCTATAAACCTAAAGTACTACAAAATGAGTTATCTTTAATAAAATGTGTCCCCAACATTTTTTGTTTAAAATGAACAAAATGAAACAAGCCTCCAAATGAACAAGAGGAATGGCAGTTTAAGCCTCCTTAGGCCAGTTTCCTGATCTAAAAAATTAAGGAGCTGGACTAAATCATCTCTGAGATTTTTTCAGCTCTAAATATGAGTCTATGAGATCCTTGACTTTCAGAGGTTCTCCTTCCCCACCCCAAGTTCTCAGTAGACTATAAATATTCAAGCCAAAGTTCCCAAATAATGGCACAATCCAATCCCTTTGGTTCTGAGGGAAGCAAGGATACTGAAATAACCAAAAAGAATCCTTTACCAGTTGATGGAACCCTATTTTATAAATACACTTGACTTCTAAGGAGCAAGTTAGGATGGTTCAACCTTCTCTTTCTCAGAAGCTTGTCTCTCCAGCAATGGATCAGTCCCCAAAATGACTGAGGTATCTCTGGTGGTTCCTCAATACTACTAAGATTTAGGAGTTCAAGGACAGGCCTCATAGATAAGAATGAAGAAAGTTAAAGTCCACAAAACTCAATAAACCAACGGTTAGGGAACCCTAAAGGTTGGCAGGTTTTCCTGTATCCCTTGATCCTAATGGGGAAAGTTAGAATATGTACTGAAACTTGGGAGGTGATTGGGAACTTTGACCTGAGATACTTGAGAAATCCCTCAGACACAAAGCAGACTTAAAAGGAAAATAAAATGCTCACTTCTCAGGTCCTTATCTTCAACTACTGGACATCTTCACCTAAATGTCCCACTGCTACCTCATAATCAACATCTAAGATCCTATCCATCTCTAAATTTCTGAAACTATGTCTAAAAATAAATTCATCTTTGCTCCTCAAAACAGAGAACCTTCCTAACTTATAATTCCATTAACAGCACCACCATTCGCTAGTCACTCATTTTTTTCCCAAGTAATGACTGTTGGGGGAGGACATGCCAAACTTGGGAAAAAGTTATGGGAATCTGAGCCTTCCATGTCAATTTCAGCAATGCCACCTACTGTCTTTCCCCAGCCCAGCAGAGATTTCATAAACATTTCCAAGCCTGATGGGTGGCATTCAGTCCTGCAACCATGAGCCAAGGGGTATGTAAACTAGGAATGTCCTCAGGAGCCCCTTCTAAATCTTATTATTTTAATACTGGAACCAACTGTTGTGTGATAACAACTCAATTACATCTACTGGTGGTTGTGTGGACTACAAAACTTCCTAATACTCTTAGAATGGCCAAGGTTGGCTCCCAGAAGTAGAACTTTCATTTCCTTATTAACTTTCATGAGGTTCAAGGTGTTTCTAGCAGCCTGGGTCTCTCCCTCTCCATTCCAATGGGAATGAATGGTTAAGTTCCTTCTGTTCAACTCAATCAAAGTCTAGAAAGTCAAGGGATGGAGCCTAAGTGGGTCTAAATCTACAGGAACAGGGAAGCTTTGAGGAAGGAAGGTTGTACAATGTAAGTGTAGCAACTACCAAGGAAAATATTTTTAGCAAGTCTCTCCAGTTTGGCTTAAAGGGTCAGAACTGATGTGTGTGGCATAACTAGGGTATGGCCTTTTCTAAAAGACCAACTGCACTCAGTAGGTCCAGCTAGGCAGGCTGAACTATTCATTGAAACTCAAAAGTTTCACTCCAGTGCTACCAAAGGTCTACCAAGCAGAATTAAGCACTTTAGGTTGGCCCATTCCCAACAGCAGGAATACACAGGTCATCAAAATAGGCTTGGCTCAGGACATGGCTATAGCAGCCTAATCCAAGGCCACCCACCTTATAGACCAGGCAACCATATGGGGAAAATGGAGAAAGGGGAGATGAATCCTAGATCTATCCAAGGGGAAAGAGAGCAGGTATGGTATATGATACACAAGACAGACATCCACATCAGCTCCAGGTGCAAAACAGATTTTTAATCAGAACAGCAATGAAAGAGCAAGGGGTTAGGGTGAAGCAGCCTCAAAATGGAGTGGTGTTGGCACATAGTGGGCAGTCCCTTGCATGAGAGGCCAGGAAGGTGACAGTCTACCTAACTCCATGAGGGGCCCCAGGTGGAAGACATTTGGCCTCCCTTTGGAAAACTTTATAAAACTCGTATCTTCACCCCCAGCTCAAGCCCTGAGACTGCTCTGGATCAGTGGCCCTGAATGACAATCCAGCTCATATGGAAATGGGACCACAGACCAAAGAGGAAATCCAATACACTGTGCTTGTCAAGGTGTTCCCTTACCCCAAAAGGAGTGGTACCCAGAACTGGGGATGTATGAAAGATGAGGGGATGGGCCAAGGCAGCCAAATAAAACTTTTTTTTTAAAGAAAAAGAAAAAAACAACCCTGACATCAAGAGCAGAGGAAGAAACACTTAATGGAGAAGAGGCTTCTGTAGGGAATACCTTCAAAACCCAGCTCCTGGTAACAGCTCTGGAAGAGCTCAATAAATGTTTGTTCAATTGAAGAAAACTTGGAACTTAAGTGCTGACAGCATCACTCCTACCCCAGTTCACCATCCCCATTCTTGAACCCAAATATCCAAGAGCTAGAGTGCTATACCTTGGCCCTCAAGCAAGTCACTTACCTCAGCCCTCAAATGCCTCTAACAGTGTAAGACCAGCTTTCCCAAAGGCAGGTGTTGTTACCTCCTCTGTCTTGTGGCCTAGGACCTGGGAGGAGCCCACTGGCATGCAACTGCTTTCCATAGGAAAAAGGGAGTTGAGATAACAAGTTCCTCTTTTTCAGTAGCCCTACAGCGCCTAACTGTAGCCAGCACAGTGCTGCAAGCAGTAGGACAGTATGAGTCTAACCTTATAGTTGGCTTTAACTGCAGGAATCCAGGCAACAAGATCTCTAGATCAGCCCCAAATCCCACCAGTTTCTCACTTATCATTCATTGAGGGAAAGCTTTCATACAAGACTGATACAACCATCTAACGAGGCCTTTGCTCCCACCTCCCAAAAGCCTAGTACCCACCCAGAGGACAACCATCAGGGCTGAGAATGGGTCTGGATTATCCTAGAATCTCACAGCAGCAGCAAAAGAAGTGAAGCAATATGGCTATACCCAGGGAGGATTGCAGACCTGAGCACCACAGAGAAAAAGAGCTAGAATGTGTGTGATTATAATTGTTCTTTGCCTCACCACAGCCAGGATATGTTGGCATTGCCTCTAGCCTTGTATTTTTACTGGTCCCTGGCCCAAAGCCCCCTTTCTCAGGCCTCAGGAGATCAACTGAGCTCCTGAAATCAACACCAGGTTTGTAAAAGAAGAGCTTAAAAAGGAGGGAGAAAACATAAAAAAAAGCTAAGAAACAGCCAGGGCTTCTCTTTCCTACTGACCTTCCCCATTCTCCAGCCCTATGAGTACCCTGAGGTGGGGACTGGTCTACGGTCTCCTACCCCCACTAGGAGCAACTGCTACTCAACACTCAGAAAGGCAACAGGAAATAGGAAGAAAGTTAATGGAAACAGTAAAACATTATCAATCCCCCACACATATGATGGTACAGAGCAAATATAGCACATGAAATGGGACTGGGAATTTGGGTGGGGTGAGAACAGAGGCGGGGTGGGGGTCAGGTAGCCATTAGGACCCTGCTTCCCCAGAGATATACCCTCATCTCGCCTCTGGGGGAAGGGCAGGAGACTGGCCATGCTTTGGTCATTCTTCCCATTCTGGGTCCTTCAGCACTTGCACTGTGGGTGTTCACATATCCTGGAGAATTGCCTCAAGGACCAAAGAGATCAGCAGGGAAGTGGTATTGGAAAAGTGAAGGGAGTAGGGTGAGGGAGCTGGTGGCCTCCAGGGTAGAGGTGGTTGTTCCCCCACCTCTTCTATGATGATGTGACAGGTTGGATCGGCAGCAGGCTACCAAACTTAAAGTGCTGGATCACAGGGAACTTCTCCAGGCACTGTAGGGAACACAAAAAACAGAGTGAGAAAAAAATAAGTTAATATTAGCAGCTGGAAGGGCATCTCTTAAATCATTAGTTAACCTATTGGAAGAAGAATCACACTTCTAAATCAGGCCTAAGTATGCATGAGGCAGAGGGTGACAGCCTACAGTGGAGCATCAGCAATGGCCACTCTGAGGAAGATGAGGGGAAAAGATTCTCCAACTGTGAGCCTACACAGAGGAAATACCAGGTTTTTCAACACTGATCCCATCTTTCCTGATGACCTTTCTTTTCTATTTAATAAACTACCTACCTTCCATTTTAGATCTCTGGGAGTTCCTGCTACCAAAAGAGAACACCATCCTGGGAGAATCCCTCCAGGAAAAGGAAAGACAATATGGATAAAAAGGGAAGCCAAGAGTCAAGAAACAGCACTGGAGATAGGACAAAGGATAAAAGTTTTAGGACAAGAAGCCAAAAGAGCAGTTCCCAGAATCACATGGATGATTTCTATCCTTGGTCGCCTGGAGATGAGGCTAAAAATCATTTTCACAAAAGTCCACAGGGCAACAGCCAAGGACCCAACCTCACAATTCTAAGCTTATTGGACTGAAGGCATCTTGGCACTCCAAAGCAAGATAGTAAGAACCAGCTGAAATTCTCCCATCCCCAACAATAACTCCCAGCATCCCAACACACTGTATAAGAAAAAGAGAAGATAAGCAAGGGAGCTGTAAACACTATGTAAACCAAATCTAACCCAAACCTTTACCTTAAAGGCTCGAGTAATATGAAAGGGAGATTTTTACCAAAGAAAAAGGGATATAGCTACAAAGAGGTTCTTGTGAACCAGTTTGCAGTTCATAGGACACTGCTCTCTCTAGTTATGAGCATTCAGGAACAAATTCAAAATGTATCTTCCAAAGTAACAGATCCTTCAGAAAATACCAAATGAACACATTCCCCACCACAAGCCTAGAGTACTGTCTCCTTATCTCTGCTACTAAGATGCCTAAGCTTTCTTCAAGGCCTAGGTTAGGTACCAATTCCTCTGTGCAGCTTTTCCTAGGCTATCTAGAGTTCATTTGAGAAGGGAGAAAGTACTGTCCTGCATTTGCTTACTTGTTGATATTGTTTCCCAAAGGAGACTATAAACTCCTTGATGGCAGGAACTATCTTTGTATTCCCAATGCTTTGAGTCTTAGTGCTTGTTGAACTGAATATGGATCTAAACTTACCAATCTGGCTAATCCTTAAATCTTCTACCTCCAGTCCAGGTTCCAAAGAAAGCCAAAGTAATCCAAACTGTTAACCATTCAGTTAAGTGACTTCAGGCATGAGGATGTCTACAGCACTGACACAAAGCCTCTTCTCCTGCCTCCTGCCACATTGTAACAAACTGGGAGCATGACTCCGTAGGTGAGATCGACAGATGGATTGCCACTACTGAAGGAAATAGTGCAAGGGCCAAACTATGGCCTTGATCTCCAAAGTCCCAGGGGACAAAAGGAAGCCATAGTCATGAAATTAGACTTACAACAAAGCTTCATCTTCTCACCTCAACAGCCAGCTACAAAAGGAAGGGGGAAGTTCCATGGAGTTGAGTCACATGGAATTGAGGTCTCAAAGGGGCCAGGAAGAAGGGCTAGGCCAAGTCTCACTAGAAATGGGAAAACCAGCTTGAACATCTTTACAAAATGTCAGAATATTGAAGATGAAGGAGAGGAGAAGCCCCAGATGACAGTACAGGACAGCTTCAATCACAGCCAGACTCCAGGGGGTAAACAGAAACAGGAGAGAGCAAGCAGTTCGGCAGAGAAGAGGGGAGGTCATCCCCAGAGAAGGACGTGACAGGGGACAGAAGCAAAGGCAGCTACCATTGCACTTATGTCATCAAGAAAGTAGTGGGAGTTAGCCTCTCCCCCCAACCCCCACCCCACCAGGGCCCTGGAATTCTAACGAGGGTTAAAGGTCAGTTTGCTTCAAGAACTCAGTCAAGAGAATCAGCCAAGACAAGGATTCTTGGTGAGGGGATAGATGTTCTCTCTGCTCCACCCACACAACCCTTCATCCCAAATCATGCTTTCTTTGGGGACCAGACATTGGCATATTAAGCCCAGAATAAGTCCAGAGAATTTAGGAGCACATCCTGTTGTTTTAGCTCCCCCACTGCCAAAGCCTACAGGGCACTTAGAGCAACAATGGAAGTGGGGAGTCAGGTTAAGGACAAAAAAGTGCCTTTGGGGGACAGGAAAATTTAATCCTTTGGGGATGAAGCAGATGGGAGCCTCTGGCCAACATAGTAACTCAGCAAGGCCAATCCTTGCTAATTGTCCCCCTAGAGGCCAACGCCCTGGGCCTGGGTAAGAACAGATCCATTGCTATCCAGGGAACTCCCTCCTCCTACCACATCCTTCCATGCCTAAGGCACAAGGTAGGAAGCTAGAATGAGAGGTCTTTCTTAGATTCGAGCAATTGAAAAAGTTGGGGCCAGAAAAAGAAGAAAACAGGCAACTCTGGAAAACGAAGGAGATCAAAGTCCTTCCAAAAGCAACTATGCTGACAAGCCTCATATTACACAAACCCAACCCTGGTAGCTTTGTCTTGTCTTTGCTACCCAGACACTCTGTGTTCTGAGTAGTACCCCCTAAAAAGTATGCCAAAAGGACAAAACTAAAAAGACCAACTGTTGGAAGAGTAGCCTCTGGTACATGTTCTGTAGGTAGATCAATGCAGCAGTAGGGGACGGAAGGGATGGGGGAAATATGGGAAGTAGGTGACAAGGTAGTCAACTACCTCCCCCACACACACACAAACCCTAAGAGATCAGGTTGGGACAGGGAAAGATGACCCTATTATTCTCCTGACAGGAGAGAGGAGAGAGCTAGGCTGCAGCCGGAAGGAGCCAGCACAGCTCCTGAGAATGACGCCTCTTAGATTAGAGAGGTATGTGGGTTGGAACCTAAACACAGGATGTGAAGTTCAGAGGAAGGGGAGGGGGGAGGGGTGAAAGGAAGGGAGAGAGAGGGCTAGGCCTGGTCAGCTCCAGCTCCATTAACCCTTTCAAGTACTTGGATTAAATAGGAATGCCTAACATATTCATAGAATTTTTGGTATTGCAAACTACATCATTCCACCCTTTACACTTTTATAACCATTATATCCTCTGAAAAGGTGGAAAAGCAGAAAGATCATTTCTTTCCAGAAACAGAACAAGATGTCTAAGAGTCAAGAGAAATAGACCATCTCCATATAGATAGCTAAGGGATACAATGCAGCTAATCCCCAGAACCAGTCTGAAACATGAGAAGGGGCCCTCAAGGATCCATGTTCTTTAATTCTCTGGGCAGGGAGCCTGAGGTCCAATTCTGCTTCCTCTGGTTCTAAACCTCTTCAGGCATGGCAAATAGTTTTAGGACTAGTTTGAAGAAGTAGAAAGAGTTAGGCTTCTAAATTCTCATTAGCTAAGGGCAGAGAAAACCTCCCTACAGAGGGCACTAATAGAAACTGGGCAAAGACAACCTATTCACTACCACTTAAGGGGAAAAAGTACACAGTAAAGCTAATGAGCTCTAATGAAATAAATGGGGGGGGGGGTGGTTCTCATCATTTTCGGGAGGGAGGGACTTAAATAGAAGAGGTTAAAGTCACTAAGATAGTAGACCCTAAGAAACCAGGTCTTCTGACTCTCAGTTTAGAGTCCTACCTATTATAGTCCTAATTTCAACCATAAGAGAAGAAGAAATGATTCTTTCCAGGGACTGAATTGTATCGAGAATAGGAAGAATGGACAGAGGGGATAGTAGATAGCTGACTAGATCTCCCACTGAAACTCACCTCAGCTTTATACATGCGGATGAGGCCCTGGTTCACTTTGGACCAGGAAGGTACAGCACTGATGTTCCACAGCTGGTTGGAGTGCTCAGCAAAGGGGCCTGTCTTCATCTGGAAGGGACAATGGAAGAGTTCAGAGAAGTGGGGGATGGGGAGGAGGGGGTATACCAAGCCAGCAGGGAAGTTTATCCATAGCCACAGTGACTCAGAGTCACACTGATTTCAAACAAACAGGGTGACCCTGGTCCTGGTTTTATACTTATACATGCTTATCCCCTTTCTGTTTTCACACAAGAATTCTTTGCTTCTCCTGACAACCACCTTTCCACCCCATACACCTGACTGACAGAAAAGGTCTCCCCCACCAACACCAAAACGGCAGACACAGGAAGATAAAATTCCCATTCAAGCACTTGGTACAGCTTCCATCCATTCCCCTAGTGCAACACTGCTGAGCTTTCCAATACCATGACTCATTCCCACTCAGATAAACAACTCCCCCCCAAAAACAAAGAAACACAAAGGGAAGCCTCCTTCTGATAGAAGCTCTCAGCTTGTACCTGCTACAGAGCCCAGGGTAGGATAGGAAGGGGAAGAGTAAAGAGGGAAGGGGAGGCACAGAGAGGTTCTGTCTTTGGATGGTTGAGGTGGGTGAAAAAACTTAAGAGAGGTATTACAGTGAATACATGTGGCAGAAAGGTCTTTGGGATACAGTGGATTTGAGAAGACTTTAAAAAAAAAAACCAGCCTAAATATTCTCTACCAGCTACAACCAAAGAGGTGGAAAGAAAGAACCCTGGCACTATCACAAGGACCACTCTGCTCCTTGGCCCCTTCTCCTTGGAGAATGGTTCAGACCCTCAGGGAGAGAAAAAAAAATTCAGTAGTCTGCTTTGCTGAGAGAAGTTCCCATGACATCAGAAACCACAGCACGGAGGCCAAGAGGCTTTTATTTCCCTGAGTAGATCTTTCTACCATCATGGGGCAAACACATTTTTATTTATTAACTGAAGTCTCTACCCTTACACACAGCTAGACATTCCTAACTCATGGAAAGGTTGGGGATATCAGGGCTACCTTGTACCCAGCACATCTGCCAGAAAAACAGGACGCAGCGCAGAGCTCAGCATGACAAATGAGGAGTATATCAGGTCCTGTACTATAGCAACAGCCTTAGGCTAGTGCATTATCATTAACCCTGTTCCTGGGAATGAAATAAAAGCACTAAACCTACTACCTGTTGGGACTGAGTTTCTTTTTATGTGTGGAATATAAACCAAGTCCTTCACAATGATTCTCTCTTCTCCTCATTCATATGATCCTGACCCTCCTCCTACCCCAAGTCTTAATGTGAGGGGGTTATCTGTTTACTCTGACTAGGATATAAAGATTTTGCATTTTATTAATGATAACAGGTTTTATGGACACCACAGCAGAAATAGGATTGGAACTCAGACGTTATTCATTAGGGCCTATCTCTCTTATACTTACTGTTGCTTAAGGTACTCGTCAATCATATTCTGAAGCAGCAGCATCCCTGAAATTACAATGACTTATGGACCACTTAATATTTCAATCAAGAAAAGCAGCTCTTTTCAATGGGATAGGCACAAAACATTAGGACCCCAAAGATGCAGGATATATAAGTTCAGTGACCATGATCATTGCATTCACTAGAAAGCAGCCCCTTAGTTTCAGAAGAGGCAATGCCAAGACAGTGGCTCTTAAACACACCATGCTCTCACTCATGGCTTTGTGCTGCTTTCCCCTGCCTAAAACATTCTCTCCACGCTTTTCTATCAATCCAAATTTTACTTATACTTCAAAGTCCAGCTTATATCCCATAACCTCCACAGAGCTTTTCTTCTCCTTTCTTTTGTGTCCCATAGCTTTTAAAATCTATACTATTCATTTAACCAATCACATAATGCCTTGTTTGATTTCCAGTTGATTTACAAGTGTTTGTATCATCTCAACTTGACTGGAGGTGGGAGGGGAGAGAGAGGAGTACAACCAGGTTACCTAATTCTTTTGTGAGGATGATAATGATAACTAGCATTGGTACACAGCTTCAAAGTTTTTGAAGTGTTTTACAAATATTATCTCACAGAAGTGAAATGATTTGCCCAGTCATATACCTAATAAATATGGCCAAACTTGAACTTAGGCCTTCAAGACTCCAGGTTCAGTGCTTTCTTTATCCACAGGACCCCCACAATGCTGCGAACAAGCAGTATTCCTAAGGAAGAGGTTAACAGTTTAAATGCTTGTTGAAACTAGCTGAATGGGGAAATGTTTTGGAACCCTAATGCTTTACTGTACTGCAGCAAGTCAAATTCCTTATTCCATGGGCTTCTGGGAACCAACTCAGTGAAAGTATATATCCCCAATGAAACTGGTAAGGTTAAAAATGAAAGCTCTCCAGCTAATTCTGTGGTGTCTCATTCACAATGTAGGACAATGTATCTTGATGAAATATTCCCAAGAAGGCTTCTCTGTTCTGCTGGGATAGGATTTGGTCATGCTCTCATTGAGTCAAAATCCCCTCCCCACAAACGCTGAAAAGGAAATAGAAAAGAGAACAAGAATACTACCAAAGACTTAGTATGGTGGGAACTGGCCCATTTCTGAGGGGACTGGCCATTGCTGGGTCACTGCAAGGAGAGTTATAATTGTTTGGGAAAGCAGAGAGGAAGGCAAGAGAAGGAACAGAGGTGACAAGAAAAAATTAGCTCATTCTAGCCACAAAGGGAGAAGAGAGAGCGAGCACTGGAGCAAGCAAGCTGCAGTCCCGCAGTGACCCCAAGGGAATTGAGTGAGTCAGAGCAGCCATATTGAGCAGGAAATTACTCACAGACGCTGCGTTCCTGCCTCTCTGCTCCCAAGAGAATCGGCCTTTTGTAAATGGTTCCTCTGTCAGTAACTGGGGGGGAAGGAGGGGAGGGGGGGAGGGAGGAGGGGAAGGGGCAGAAGAGGGAGGGAAGGCTCTGTGCAGTGCCTTCCTGTCAGCTCCTTCCCTTCCAGCTGAAATCTGATCCCTCCCTTCCCAAAACTCCAAATTTAGAAGCCAGATTGAAACTGAAATTCTTTTCCTGCCTGCCCTAGGCTCTTAAAGACACCAAGACTACATTTCCCAGGGCAACAGGCTTCCTAAAACACAGTCTCCAACATTGAGGATACACAGGGTCACCAAAGACCTGAGATTTCCCCTAAGAGCCTCCATGGTATATGTCTATATGTCTCTCTGTCTCTCTCTCTGTCTCTCTCTCTCTCTCTCGATTTTGGAGGGAAGTCCATTTCTAACTAATTATTTAAAGGTTTGTTTCTTTTTTAATCCACAAACTATATAATAAGCTCAAACTACTGGATGTAACCAAAAGTTTTAACCTCTTCCCTAAGACCTCCATCTCCAAGTGTGATATGGAAGCCTCCTGGCCTCCCCACTGAATTGTTCTTTCTCCTTAGGGATTATATGCATTCCTTTTCATTGCAGTGAATAAGATTTGGTCACTCAACAATTACACAGTAGTGAAGGACTGTTAGGGGAAGGGGGTCTAGTAGTGCTATAAGGAGGAGAGAAATAGAGGATGCACAAATTAAATTACTAGAGGGGAACTAACAGGTATTACAGTACTCCTAGTCACATTCATAGATTTCTTCTGTGCAAATGTGTAAATCAAAATTAATCCTCACCAATATAATGTTCAACTACTAATATTGCTTTGGAGCAAGAAATAAGGAGAATAAGGCCCAAAAAGTAGAGAAAGAGCTACAAAAAGAGACAAGAAGAAGGGAAACTTTTAGCCCTCCCCCCACACTTTAGTATACAGCAGCTCCCACCCTTTTCAATTTCACCAAATTCTAAGTGTTCCATATGCCTTCAGTGCCACCTAGTGGCCGTGAATGAGTTTCCTTTTGTTGTAGGAACTGGGCAACTCAAATTTCAGTAAAAGCTACTTATCAGAAATATGAACTATAATCTCCTGCACACTGTGAATTTCAGACCACCCCAGTTCTACCTAGACCCCAGAGACTATGGTTAACAGGGAGAGCTAAAACAGCTACTAAACAGCTTACATTCTTCTTGTTGTTCAGTCATTTTTCAGTCATGTCTGACTCTTCATGACCCCATTTGGGGTTTTCTTGGCAGAGATACTGGAGTGGTTTTCTATTTCTTTCTCCAGATCATTTTACAGATGAGGAAACTGAGGCAAACAGGGTTAAGTGACCTGTCCAGGGTCACACAGCTAGTAAATGCTAGGCCAGATGTGAACGCAGGAAGATGCATCTTCTTGACTCCAGGCCCAGCACTCTATCCACTGCGCCACCCAGCTGCCCCTAACTTAAGCTTTTACTCACCAAAAAACTCAAAGGAAGAAAAAGACCTTTCTACAAGACAAAATTGAATTCTCCTGCCCTGGCTCTTCTCATTTCAATTTCCTACTTCTGCAGACATTCTCATTTCTACTTTAAACACAAGCAAAAACACATCATTGTCTCTCAAAGCAGTGAGTCAGGCAGTACCTGAGTCTTCTCATCTACATCTAGGTCTCCCCATCCCCAATGACCTTGGTCCCACTACAATGCTGAAAGCAGATCTTCTGGAATAAAGAACTGGCAAAGCAGCCACCAACTCCAGATTCTCTTTGGTAGTTTGGGGGAAAAAAACCATTTTCTTCCTTTTTAACCTCTGATTTCTGAAGGGGTCAGAGTTAACAATGACTTAACAATACTTTTGTATTACATGCTAATCAATGTCCCTTCTTAAAAAGGTGAGACTTCAGAGGGGCTAAGTAAGACATAAAGCCACAAGATATGTCACATATATACAATGTATACAATTCTGTCAGTCTAGCAAGAACATGGACCTGAAGCTAGAAGGGATTAGAATAACTAGAGCTTCCAGGCATATGTATGTACAAGCAGCTCATATATCTTGGTGCATCCAGCTCCCCCTTCTCCTTAGGTTGTCTTGAAGAAGAGAAAGAATCAAAACTAACAGTACCAGCATAGGAAATTAGGGACCTACAATGCAAATGGATGCTCCCAGAGAAAAGGGACCTCACTAGGTATATGTTCTCTTAAATGGACAACATAAAGTCATCACTTGATAATTGAAGGGGAAGCTGGAAATGGATTTTTTTCATTTTCTTTCTCTATAAACTACCTTTATTTACTATCATCTCTCAGTCTCCCTAGGAACAGATACCACAACACCTCAGATCAAATCTATCTCCTATTTTAGTATCAAAAGCTCATCTTTATGAAGGGTCATGTTTCACTTAGGTTCACAAGAAGGTTCGGGCATAGGAACTCTAAATTGGAGAATGCCATCTATACATTCTCTCCACCCCCAAAAGGAAAACCATAGTCCTCCTCACCTCAGTAATAAATAGGATGCATTCCAGGAACATGTAGTCCTTGTGATTCTCATTCACTGCCTTTTCATCCACAAAATGCCTAGGCTCCAGGTGTGGGTGTTCTAAGAAAGGTAGAAAACCTCAGAGTGAAGAAAGTGGTCCTTGAAACTACGTATTCCTTCTCATTTCCCATCATGTATTGTACCTAGTTTCACAACCCAGGTACAAATAATAATAATGATAATGAGAGCTAGAATTTATATAAAGCTTTACAGTTTGCAAAACGTTTTACAAATATCATCTCATTTTATCCTCACAACAACCTGAAAGATAGAGACCATAATTATTCCCATTTTTATAGTTGAGGAAACTGAGGCAAACAGAGGCTAAGTGACTTGCTCAGAGTCACACAGCTAGTAAGAGTCTAGTCTGAGGCTTAATTTGAACTCAGGTCTTTCTAGTTCCAATTCCAGTGCTCTATCTACTTCATCACCTATCTGCCTATTAGAGACAAACAGAGGCCATGACAGACTCCAAAGAATCAGTATCTGATCTAGACATACAATTTGCAGTTGATTCACTCCAAGCAAAATGGAAAATAAAGCAACCCTGCTCTTTTCTTCAATTCTTGCTCAGTCAAAATGAGTTGACCCAGAAGTTGGGAGTCAAAGTATGCTTATCCTTGGGCTAGACATGGACCTTAACAAATCATTAGCTGATTTGTACTTAGGAGAAAAGAAGGCCTTTTTTGGGGGGGTGGGGAGGGATGAAAAGGGGAAAGGGAATGACATTTTTCTGATTTTTTTGATAGGTTCTGCATACTGCTCAATCATAACAGAGGGTGACATTAGATCTCTCTGGTCACTAAGGCAAGAATATCCCTCATTGTAAGTATAAAAACACCACAGCTGCCACCAGGAGCTGGGCTCTAAATTTCACATCAACCCACTAAGCACTAAGCAAGAAGCTCTGCTCCTTCAGCCCTTGTCACTTCCCATTATCTCTGCAGTGCTCTACCTCCACCCACAGCATCAACACACCGGCTCACAACAGAAGGTCAACAACAAACAGCCTCAGTCAAGAGCTAGTTGAATGCCCTAGTTCACAAGCTGGCTACAAGGTGCTGCGCTCTGGACAGAAGGGAAAAGGAGAAAGAGAAAAGAGGAGGGGGAGTAGAGAAAGAGAAAGGAATGCCCTGGGGAAGAGGGAGGAAGAGTCTTCTTTGGTACCTATGAGCTGAGAACTGCCCCAGATGAAGGGCAAAAACTGGAAGTCATCTAGACCCCACACTCCTTGGCTTCCAGCTGGCTCCATCCTGTAGGTTTTCTGAAGTTTCCTCATAACCTCAAGGTACCTGAGGTGAAGAAGACAGGAAAAAGTATAAAACAGATTCTCAACCCTTCTATACCAGTGAACAAAGGGCAAAAGAGATAGCTTGGGAGCAAGTAGATTCTATTTTGATTAAAATCTACAAGTAAAAAAATCTATCTTATTTTTATGTATTGAGAATTCATATGATATTGAAAAAAGGCCTATACCTTAGGTCAGGCAACCTAAACCTTAAGCTTGGCTCTGCCACTGACTTCCTCTATGACCTTGGCCAAGTCAAACTCTCTGGACTTCAGCTCCTTCATCAATAAAATGAAAAAATTAGACGAGTCTGGAGAGGTCCTTCTAGCTCTAAATTCCATATCACCTTGCTACCTTTAAAGCCGATCATTTTACTCCCCACCCCCATCCTCTCAAAACATTATAAACTCATCTGCTTCAACAATCGATAGTGTTTCTGAGAAGTGCCTTACCTTCTAAAGCAGAAAGAACGCTACTCAAACTGCTCAGCCCTGTGACTACTTCCCACTGGGCCAGACAATATAGGACATTAACATTTTGAATAAAGCATAGAGGACCCCTGCTCAAGCTTACTAAGATACTACTAGGTGGCAAAAGATCATTGGCAAGGAATTTCTTCAACCTTTCTTTGGCATCTGTTTACCTGGGAGGTAACTAAATATCAGCAGAATCAAATTTTGGAGAAAAGAGAAAACCAGAAAAACTAAGCAATCTAGGGAAGTTGTAAAGAAGACAGTAATCAGACTGCTTAGTAGTACTCCCTAGCTCTTTATTCCTGCCTACCATTATGACAACAGCAAGGAAACAAGCTCCATCCCCACCAGGCCCCTCCTCTCCCTCACCGATTAAATACTTTGAAGACAATGGCCATTTGGTCATCTACCCTGAGGACTCCAATCTTGCAGAGACAGCAGAGGAAGGCAGCAAAGGCTGCCTCGTGACCTGGAAGAGGGGGAAAAAAAACCACAGACTGAAGGAAATCACAGCTTCCATAAAAAGGAAAGGGATTTCTTCCTGCCCTCTTAGACTGTCCCCGAAAGACAGAAATAGCTATCTTCCTCCAAAGGGAATGTACTGAGTTAGAACCTAGACCTCACACGGACTCTTCTCCATTCAAAACGGATTAGGTCTTTTCTAGCTCTACCAGTGCTGCAAACTCATTCCTAAATATGTCTGAGCTATCAGCTAAAAAAAAAAAAGATAGAAGTATATATTATCTGATACATATAACTCCATCCTCCCCACACCCCACCATCACCACATTAGGTTGGGCTGACCAGATCAAATCAACTGCTAATTGTTAGGGTTTTGCCTGGACAGGTTCAACCTCAAGCACAACACTAAATTCTCTGCTGATTACTTGATATCTTTACAGACACACAGAGACACACACACACACACACACACACACACACACACACACACTCACACACAGATTTTCTACCTTGTTTTAGGCAACGAAGTGGGGAAGTGGATATAGCTACTGGGCCTGGAGACCCAAGTTCAAATCCATCCTCAGATACTTATTGGCAAGCCACTTAATCTGTTTGCCTCAATATGACATCTACCTCCCAGAGCTGTTGTAAGGATCAAATGACATAAAATTTGTAAAGCACTTAGCATGGTGCCTGTCATGGTGTAAATGCTAGTATTATTATTAGTGGAAAGTGTGCTCTTTAGGGCCTAACACATTTTAAGTCCTCAATAAATATTATCATTCAGCTGCACTAGACTCAAACCAGTCAAAACTTCAACCAACCACTGACGATGGCAGTGATCAAAAACCAGAGACTTGAAAAGAACACACAGCCATCTCAACACACAGCACAACACACAGTACAACTCTCAAAGCAATTATTAAGTATTCCCTCCATCTAGGAAACAAGTCAAGACAAAATGTACTCAAGAGCCCAAGGTCTAGTTGGATTTTCTCAAGCTCTTGCTTCAAAAACCTTAGTGCTAGCCAACACCATAGGCCTGAGCTACTGCTACCACAAGGAGCTTATAGGGCTGTACGTTTCAGGATAGAGAAGAATGGTTAATCTGTTTCTTCCAAGTTTTCTTGGGTATATGGATACCTTGAGTGAAAAATACGCTTCTTTTAAGGTTTGACTTTCTTCATGAGGTCAAAGTCAGCCTGGAAGCCCCAAAAGGAACCCAGTAACATCAGTTATGAAGATAGAGGACTTCAGGGAAAGCATTTGTCGAAATGCAAGGAAACCAAGAGTGAACCCCAAGAGCAAACCAGACCTTTAAGAAGCTTTGCAGAGCTCTACAGAATGCTTCCTGAAGAGATGCCAAGGAAAAGAATCACAAGCAGCATCAGGTAAGAGTTAAGACCCATCTTAAAGGGGAGAACAGAAAAAACTATTCAGGGATCCATATTTTGGGAAACACTTCCCTCTGGTGGACCAAACTAGCACCACACCAGCCATGTGCTATTCTCAAACACAAAACACTGCTCCTTTCCAAAGCTTTTCATTTCTGGAATACAGCAAACTTCATGAAAGCTACATTTCACAGACACAAGCTACAAAAACTCCTACTTACCTGGGATGGCAGCAGGACAGACAAAAACAAAGAAAAAAGGCAACCTTAGAAAGAACAAAGCGAAGCAAAGTAATCACCATCTCCCACTATCAAAGGGCCTTAAAACTGTAAGTCCCAGGCAAGAGTAAATTACCTGTCCCATAATCAATTCGGGTAGGGTTTCCCACTGATTCCTTTAGGTAAAGGGCTACCTCAGGTACAGCAGCTGCCAGATGGCTAGGGACCACTGTGGCCACTAGGTTTTCTGCTTCCTGATAGAACAAAATAGAATTAGTACCATATTGCCCAGCATTCAGAATGGGCAACAGCTGAGAAACATGAAAGTAAAGAAAGTGGGGAGGGAGGGGGAAAAAGCATCCACCATCAATCCCACTTGCCTCCCCAAGTAGGTACCTAGCTTCTATACCTCTGCCTCACTCCCATGCTTGGCCATTATAAATGGCAGCCTCTCCTGAGTCCAAAGGAGAGAAGCTATAGAAATAGCACAGAAAAGGAGTCCTCATAGACACGTTAAGGAAATCTGACCCCATATAAGACTGCAATAGTGGACAAAAGGACTAGCTTTAAAAGGAACTACTATACTTTCTTAAGGGAAGGTAAGAAAATTCTTCTGTAAGGCCTCCACTCCCTTACTCAAAAGGGTAGAAGACTCTACTTTCTGACTAAAGTACAAACTCCTTTGGCTAGTTTTCGAGGTTCTCCACAATCTGGTAGCATTCAACCCTTCCAAACCTCTAATTTCATGCCTTATATGTGACACTCAAAATGAACCACTCTGCTCTCAAATCCTCCAAAAACTTCTACACCTTTATTTATGCAATAGCCCCATGCCCAAAATGCCTTACTTTTAATTGGTTAAACTTCAATCGAAATGCCACCTTCTCTACAACCTTTCTCTAAGATATCACACAGCTCTTTACTTTGCAATTCTTTAATTCATTTCCATAATGTTGGGCATATCTGCATTCATCTTCATCCCCTAGACTGTAATTTCCATGAGGGTAGGAGCTGTGACCTAACTTTTCTATCTTCCCTAGTACTTAACATAATATTAAGCATACGGGAAGAACTTAATACATTTTTTAAATAAATAAGAAGTTGAAGCAAACTAAAAGCACTTTCTCTTCCCAAAGAATTAAAGATTCACATTATATCTAGATATCCAAAGATTACCCTAATTTAAGGCTTACCCAATATCTAGGGACAGCCCTCTTTTCCCCCTGACAACTGCCAGCACATCCGGATCCCAATTTTACCTACACCACCCATTTCTGACTAGGCCAGTATATATGAAATGCTTACCTGGTCAAGTTTAGCATACCAAGTCCTGAAGGCTTTGTTCCCAAATCTGGAGGGCTGATCCATGGGAGGCGTCTCATCAATCCATCTGTCTAATGTGTTGAGGAGAGCGACAAGCTTATTAATGGGCTGTGTGAGACAAGACAGAAAGAATGGAATACAATAAGCAATAGTATTAGATGAAGAGCAATAGTATTAGATGAACTACCAAAGGAAAAAAAACTCCTGGTTCTGATGGACTCACAAGGAGTACTATCAAACTTTTAAAGAAAAATTAATTAGTACCAATACTATACAAACTATTCTCAAAAAATGAGAAAGAAAGCACCTACTAGATTCCTTTAATGAGATAAACACTGTCCTAAACCTTCAACCAAGGAATATAATAAACAAGAGCAATGGCTCCTAGCAAGCTCTATTAGGTCTGGTGACTTGGTTTTTTAAAGTCTTGGGCCGGGAGTCTGGACCCCAGGACTCTAATCACAAACTGACTGAAGAACCCTGGTTATGCCACTGCCTATTTTAGTGTCGTAGGAGCACAGTCTCATGCATATATGTAGGATTTTTAGTGTACTATAACAGAACACTGAATTTGGAGTCAGAGCTTAGATTCAAACCTCAGCTTTGCTAACATGCTACCACTGTGACCACAGGGACATTATTATTTCACTTCTTTGGGTTCCTGTCCTCAATGGAAAATGAGAGGATATGGACTGTGTTACCTCTAAGAGCCCTTTTCATTTTAATATTCATTCATATATTAAACACACACACAGCATTAGGCCCTAGACACAGGTAAGGAAAGGTAGCTTGGTGTAGTGGACAGAGCTTAGCACTTGGAGTCAAGAAGACCTTAAGTCAAATCCCTGCTCAGATACTTACTACATGTGTGACCTTAGGCAAACCATTTTACCTATCTCTCATTTTCCTCCTCTATAGAATGGGGGTCTTTAGTGTCGCTCTCAGTTCTAAATGTATGAGTTTATGATGCTTTGACATTTTCTGGGACCAACAAAACTGAAAGCAAAATGAATAGCCACAAACTGGACAATGGCTAAATAAATTCTGGTATATGAAAAGACTGGAACAGTACTGTACCAAGAGAAACGATGAATAAAATTCAGAGAAACATGAGAAAGATTTGTATGAATGGATAAAAAGCAAAAATAGGTAGAACTATTAGAAGATATATACAATGACTACAATAATGTAAAGGAAAACACTAAAAGTCAAAAAAATGATTAATTATAATTTCCAATCTTGGTCCCAGAAAACAGATGATGACTATTTAATTTCCCTCCTCTTAGTAGAGATAGGAGGCACTAGGGATGCAGGCTATTGCATATGCTGTCAGACTCAGGCCCTCTGCTAGTTTTGCTTAGTTATTTTTCTTTATTAAAAGGGAGAATTCAAGCAGGGTGGTATATTAAGAAGGAAGTGATGCAAAAATGAAAGGCCTCAATAAAAACAAACATAAATATAGATAGTAACTAGTTTCCTTTAGAACTTATCATATTGAGTTCAAAATATTTATCAACCCTCAACTGCAACATGTAGAAAGTAACCTCCATCTCTCTTTTTACCCAAACCATCATAAAAAATAGGTATCAAGGGTGTGTGGTGAGCTCTGGGAAGGAGAGGGCTGAAGAAAGGAGTCTCTTCAGGTCTCTACAGTAGTACCTGATTCCTCTTCTCGTAGCTGCCCAATAAAGGAAAAACTAGAGTCTGAAGGTTCAGTTCAGGTCTCAAGACTAAAGAGAGAGAAAAGGAAAGGTTCTTTATAGAGATAGCCAGAGAATATCCTTCCTCTTCTACAATGGGAAGAAAATATCATTAGGGTAAATCCTTCACCTCAAACACCTTGTAAAACAGAAAGTGAGATTTCTGATTATCCTGAGCTATAAAAAACAAAGGGAATCTAAGATTTCAAGTTGAGCATCCAGGGAAAGGGAAATGAGAAGAATACAGTGAAAAATTATCATAATCATAGGATAGAAGAAAATGACAGTGTAGATGGACAAACAGTATTTGTACACAAACGATTCTATCATCAATGAACTTTCAAAAGCTAACAGGCCTCTCAACCATGAACTGAAGAAAGCAGGTGAAGCTAAATGTCAGACAGAGAAATAGCAAACTAGAAATAGAATCAAGCTAGGGTTAGCTAATCAAAATGTACAAAGATGTGGGCAATACTTAAACTGAGGTAGCCCCAGAGTAAAGAATGACTAACTATATTAGTTGGAAGGGCAATTTCAGAGAACCAGTGAGTTTGTAGGAAACGTATATATTTGTACATATGAGCAGTAATGTCCTCAGAAAGTTAGATACAATCAGGGGTGGTTTCCTCAGGATCCTTTGCTTGAGAGTTATTATCTGGACACTCCTGGGTGGCTACTAAGTATACTTAGAAAGTATATGCTTCAATAACCTAGTATTTCCCCCACTGGATTTATGAAATAAATGATAAGTCCTACTTCAACCTACCTTTGCAAACAAAAGAAATTTGGAATTCCTAAAAGATGAGGATACCAGGAACAGAGCAGAATCTCAATTCTGGCTTCTAGCCCTGTATATATTTGAGGGAGAATCCCAGGCTTTTGAAGGAAATGTTTTATATTGTTTTAAATGAAAATGTTTTAATTGTTTTTAAATTGTTTTATATTGCTGCTACAGTATGCCACTTAGTAAATCTCTTTGCCTTGAGTTTATTGTGTCCCCTGTCTAACTGGAGTGAAGGTAATGAATTGATGGGGACCATGAACTACAGTTTTTGCACATAGCTGTTTTGAAATTGTTGTCTTCTGAGTTTGTGTTATGATCTTCCCTGTCACCACACTAACATTCTATGGTCAGTTTCTTTTCTTTTCTTTCTATTTTTTCTGGTTTTTGCTCTATTTCCAGCCTTTTTCTTCACTTTTAACTTTATGTTAAAGTTGGGCTCGGTTCTTGGGGTGCAGGAGGCACTATCCCAAGCTTCAGGTTTTTCATGCTGCTGTTTTCAGGGTTTGTAAGATTTTAGTTCTTCCAAGGTGGTATGATCTAAGAAGAGGTATGGTCACTGTTTTCCTGGCCTCTGCTTTGATCTGTGAGCACCCAAAAGCTCTTTTTTCAACCCTGGAACTGTGACCAGAGTCCCTGTTCCTGCTCATGCTTTTCCTTGCCTTAGAACTGAAACCTAGAACTGACTCAGTGCCAGCAAAGGGTCCCCTGTAATCTCCTTCTAACCAGCTGCCTTACTTACTCCCTACTGTCTGAGGGCTAAGAGCTCCAGAAGCTTCCATCGCAGCCACTTAGCTGCCTCAAGGCCTACTTGCTGGTTTACAAGGGCTCCACACTCACCCCAGTGAAACAGACCTTTCCCTACTGACCTCCTAACTTGTCTTGGGCTAGAAAATTGTTTCACCCCTTTTGCTGGTTCTGCTGCTTCAGAATTGGTTTTGAGGCAATATTTTAAAATTTCTTGGAGGAGAATTAGGGACAGCTCAGGTGAGTTTCTGCCTTTACTTTACCATCTTGGCTCCACCTCCCACTTTAAGATTTATAAAACATGCTTCTCACAGCTATCGTGATAGAAAGTAAGACAAGTATTATTATTCAACTTTTACAACTGAGGAAACTAAGATTCAGAAAAGTAACTTACTCAAGGTCGCATGGCAATTAAATGGGTAAGTGTGGATTCAAAGTCAGGTTTACTGATTTCAGGTCTATCCCACTACACCACTTCCCCCAAGGTAATAGTTATGTCAAAAGATGTTAATTTGTCATGACTCCAGCAACTCCTAGGCTTAAAAGGATACTGGTAGCGGATGAGAACAAAACAATTCAAATACCAGTCCAATTGGCTCACTGTCAGGGCAGCTCTTCTCAGGCTAACTAAGTCAGGGAAGCTATACAAATCAGAAAGCCACTCAATACACAGGAATCAAGGGCATTCTGTGGCATAATCGGGCTACCTATTCCTCTCCCAGTAATGGGGAACTTGTTTAATCTATAGGATAGATGGTGAAACTAGAGCATAAGCAGGAACTATTATTACCCAACACAGACTAAGGCTATAGACGCAAAACTGGCAGTGCTGAGCAATCAGAACTCAGTCTTGGCTTTAATGTCCTAGGACATGATGAAAGATGTCCTGGGGAAACTTGGGGTAAAGGTATCAGAGAGGCTGGGGAAGGACCAGAACCCAATCAATGGAAATTAATTAAAAATCCCTGGGACAAAACAACCTATAGGATTTATAGCATCCATAGAAACTCTGTATCATAAATGAATAGACAGAGCACTTTCCCACTACAACTTATCCCTTGTTCCCCCACACGCAAAAAAAAACTACCCTTAAAATGGCATATAAGATGCTTTCTCCTACCTCAGAGACTTTGTATTCACAGGTTAATTTCTTCCCCTTAACTCCTTCATTTAAGGTGAGGATGAAACCAATGTAATCTGCATATGCCTGCAGAGAAAGAGAGAGAAAGAATCAGCCCTATCACCTTGAACCAAATATGAAGGCCTGTGAGGATTTCTTCACTCTAACTATTCAGCATATATCACACCAAGACGCTCCAAGGCTCTTAAACTCTGATTGCAGAGAATAACACAGCATCTAAATTCTCTCCCATCCACCCCCCCACCAAACTCTCAACTCTAGGTTCTCTGCAAAATACAAATTCCTTCAGTGGATGAATCACTCAGAGACACACATACCACATGGCCCCTTCCTTCAGCCTAGGCCCTCTAACAACTAAATATTTATTTTTGATCTTTATTTTAGCCCATCCCGTAGAGGTTGGATGAGACAAGAGGCCACTTCTCACAAAGGATAGAGAAGCAGTCTTCTATTGTAATCAAACCAATAAGTACCAGGCTCCTCTGCACACATATCCCAGGTATCCCTCTATGTTCCTCATATTACCCAAAATCTAAAGGTTAAAGCCATCATAAGGATAAGCAACCTATGACATGCCCAATACTAAGATGTTCCTGAAAAAATTACTAAAGATAATCTATCTACTGCCTGCCCTCTTGGTACCTCTTTTTCTCTCACTTTCCGAGATATAGAGTTGCTTCTCCAGCAGCACTTTGAGCTGGCAAATAATCATCTAGGAAGGTGGTGTTCGTGTATCAAGACCCTCTTTGGCCAATAATAAAAGCACAACATGGGGCAGAACCTACAAGCCAGAGTCAGGCAGATTTCTATAAAAACTCTCTCCCAAGACTTCCTTCCTCAAGAAGCACCATGGATTCAATTGTCTGAGTATACATTCAACTAATAATCAACTGCTATGGCAAAGGCTAAATGGAAAGAAAGTCATCACACTAGATAGACTATACTGAGGAAATTTCCTTCCAAGTCAGAATTTACCTCCTGCTGATATAATAAGAATTAAAGTCTAAAAAAATACAATGAGAAATAAGTGAAACAAAAAAAAAGAAGATGCATGCATCATCACACTGGGAGACTTTCTTTGATCCCACACATCTCTGGAACTCCTTCAGGAAATGAGGGCATATGTTTGTGAATACTATGCTTCTGGGGCCCTTCCGTTACTCTTAATCTACACTCAAAGAAATAATCTTGAAGCTGATTCACGTCCCTAACACCCTAGTCCAAATCCACTTAAAGTGACCTAGGGAGAGGATAAGAATCAGGCTGTGACACAGCCAAACAACTTAGTTCTGGGAAGAGAAAAAAAAATTCTTGGCTTCACCCATATGTAGCTTTACTAGGTAAAATACAATTACAAGAATATAGATAACCATTACAACATCTCCACTAAAAGGTGGTGACTGATAATCAACACTAATAAAAATGACTGTTTTCCTTCTCATCTAATCCACAAAAATATATCATTTGTTTATCAGCCAAGATCTCCAGACTTGACAGTTGTAGGAGGCTCACCCTGCCCTAGAAAATGAGGCAATTCAGCTACTTAACATATGGGGAAACTATTTTAGGTGTTAAAGAGGTTTAACCAAGTGGCTTAACCAAAATTTTAACTTCAGGACTATATTCAGGCCAAGAGAAGTTAAGCCTCCTACTTTTCAAAACTCCAAAAAGAAAGCAAAGGATAAAAATTATGTTTCTGAGTGCTCAGTCCTCTGTCATTTAGATTCTCATACACTAATTCAGCAAACTAAACAAAATGCAAATATATTAATGGCTCATGAGAACCAGGGCAGATTTCCTGGTCCCAATCCCAAAAGACTTTCTACAGAAGTTTATGTTACTGAGTACTTTTCATATAGAAAATAAAGTAATAATTTCTTAATGTTTAAGGTGGTGCAGTGGATAGAGGCACCAAGCCTGGAGCCAGAAAGACTGTGAGTTCAGATTCAGCCCCAGACACTTTCTAGCTGTGTTTGTCCTGTTTTGACTCTGTTTGCCTCAGTCTCTCATCTGTAAATGAGCTGGGGGAAATGGCAAATTACTCCCTTATCTTTACCAAAAAAACCCCAAATAGGATCACAAAGAGTCAGACACAACTGAACAACAACAAACTCAAGTTTAGATGGTCCAGACTGTGTAGGCAAGTAGGCCTGGGACCGGAATTCCCCAATCCTACCTACACACACAAGACCCTGAGCACAAAAAATGATTTCTCAGAACAGAATCACAGCCCCATTTCATTTCTGACCCTACAGCATAGCCTCTGTACATAAAGTACTTCCCCCACCAACACTGCCCACTTGTACCTGAGACCGTTTCCATTTGCCCATGTCAGGAACTGTATTTATCTCCTTCTTTGGAATCATGAAGTTATGAGTAGTAGGAGGGGTCTCCTCCAAAGAGTCTGAATGAAAAAAAAGAAAAAGCAAACAGCTTCTCAATCAGGTCAGATTCTTTCTCTAGCCCTAATACCTCCTAGTCTTAACTCTCTAAAATGAACCTGGACATCCACTCTCAAACCAAAAAAATCCTGTCAAATTTAAGACAATGATGCCTTCCCTTTGTATTTCTTCGCAAAAAAATTATAAAATACAGATTGTTCTATTTATGACTAACATACAACAGATGATCTCTTGCTTCTAGCTCCTCCCTTCCTCCCAGTCAACCATTTCAAATAAACTACTATGGGAAACAAAAGGGTTTCTAAAAAAAATCTGTGGATTCAAAAGTCAAGGATGGGAAAAAGTTGTGAAAAACAGAAATAGCGTGAGAAAGCTAACCTGGGATGTGGTCCTAGGTAGGATTGGTATGCCTACTTTAGTGATCCTTTGCCAAAAAATACAATCTCCCACCTTACTTGATATTTCTTCCATTTTGTTTTATTTCCTGAAGTTTTATCACTTAAACAAAACCTATGAGTTAATAAGTTTCCTCTTTAAAAACTGCATTATCTCTGGAAAAAAATCAGAGAATCACATTGGCATTTATTAGTTTGATTCAATCCTTTCTTCCTAATACATAAACTGAGATCTATTACACTAAAGAAAAGGGAGTTTTGATTGAGGGGCACACAATTTGGGAATTTTGGAACATTCAAAGTAATAGGACAAACCCAAGTAGGGTGACAAAATTGGGGAGGGGAGGCTTTTAGGGCAGCATGAGGGCACTGACTAGCTGAAGGCTTAAGAACGACAAGTGAGAAGATGCCACATTTGATCTATAAATTATTATCTAGTATGGGCCTCTGCTCCCGACACCTACAATTTAAACTAGTACTTTTAGCAATGAATTATTAATTTCCACTATTATATGGGATAAGTAAGTTATATCTGTTACTCTAGGAACCCATCAACATTTACAACATCATTTCTATAGTAAAGTGCTTGCTGAGTTCCAATTTAAAATTCATTACTAAGTTGGGGACTACCACTACTTAATGGGACACTGATTCCAAGTAATTGAGAATTATGAGAAATTCCGGAAGCAATCTGGGCTTATCATTCTTATTAAGCAAGCATCATCAGAACACACACAGAAGTGACACCTGAACATGCAATAGCAATAGCAAAAAACAGGCTTTAAAATGAGCCTTAAAATGCAAGAACATGAAAAATACCATACTGAATCCAGTTCAGCATACCTAAGCCAGAAATGCCCATCAATCAATAAGCATTTATTAGGTGCCTACTTTGTGACAGACACTGGAGATACAAATACAAAAGTAAAATAGTCCCTATCTTCAAGAAGCTTATATTCTACTAGAATGCTCACAAATGAGTATCTACAAGCTAGGTACAAAGTAAATACAAACTGCTGGGAAGGCAACACCCAACTGTAAGAAATAAGAACTTCTTAAAGGTGGTAGCACTTGAGCTGAGCCTTGAAGGGAGCTAGTGCTTCCAAGAAGTGAGGTGAGGAAAACAATTTCAGGAATGGGAGTGAGGCTGTGCAAAGACATAAAGGTAAGAGATAATATGTCTGTTACATCAAACAGCATGCATGCCAATTTAACTACAGCACTGAACACTTGATGGGGAGTAATATATAATCACCATGGAAAGACAGGCTGGATCCAGACTGGGAAGGGTTTTAAAGACCAAAGAGAAGTTTATATGCTATCCTAAATGCAATAGGAAACCAGTGAAACTTCACCAGTAGGGAAATGACATGGTCAGATTTTCACTTTAGGAATATCAGTTTGGCAGCTGTGGTGAAAGAAGAATTAGAGAAGAAAAAGACTAAATACAGGGAAAGTAGCTAGGAAGTTATTGCAAACAGTGCAGGCAAGAAGTGAAAAGGCCTAGGTGAAAACCCCAGAGATTGCGGTATGAGAAACAGAAAAAGGTTGGATGTTGAAGACAAAATAATCAACACTTGTCAACTGGATGGGGGGGAGGGACAGGAGGGAAGGTTAAGTTAAAAAAAAGTCAAGATGTAATAATATCAGTAGTTAATAGCAGCAGCAGCTAATATTTATACAGCACTTTAAGGCCTTCTAAGTGTTTTGCATATATCATCTCATGTGATATTCATAACTCTCTAAGGTAGATACTATTTTCCCCATTTTACAAATAAAGAAGCTGAGGCACAGAGAGGTTAAGTGAATTGTCCAGTGTCACACAAGTAAGTGTCTTGGGCAGAATATAAACTCAGGTCTTTCAAATAAAGGATACTATCCATTATATCACCTAACTCCCTCAGGAAGCAACCAAACTTACAGAAGAAAAAGACAGGGAGAGTTTTCATACAATCTTATAGCACAATCAGCCATTTGAAACTTGGCTACTTTAATATCATGGGATGCTTCTCTCAAATTCTCTAAAACTACAAGAGTATGTCATGCCATGGAAAGGGCCCAACTGGTCAGGGCCTTTGTAAATGTCATAGTATCATCTCTTACATTTATATGTTCAACAAACTTCAGGTACCCCCTTTCACACCTCTACCCAAATTCCATTCCAAGTGACTGGCCCTTTTTAAATCTATATATTGCTTCCTTTGCCCCCACAATGCTCATTCCTGGAAAAGCTTCCCTTTCTAAGTGAGTACCTTGAACATTAAGATCTCAGTCTAACTGCCTACATGAGGGTTTTTTACAGCATGAAAGGGAAAGAAAGGACTTGGATCCTACGAAGTCCAGACTACATCACTAAACTAGCTTTGGACTTGGGAAATTACTCCATATGTCAAAACCTTAGTTTTCTGTTAAGAAATAAGTAATAGGAGATATTCTAAAATTCTTTCAAGTTTTAAAATTCTGTAGTTCTTCTCTCATAACATCTCACCATTCATAATTACTGCTCCCTCCAGTCAGTTCTCTGAACAAGATTCTTATTTCCTCCCTTCTGCCCAGCCTTTTTCCTCTAGGTCACCAAACCCCCAATCCCACCCCCTTCCCTCTGAGGCACACTCTAAAATCCCCTCCTCTACATCATCTTCTCCCTGTTATTTAAATTCTCCCCCTTTAATACTCTATCCTTCAAAGTCACCAAACTCTGCCCTTTCACTCTCTTAGATTGCCTTCTGTCTCCTCTAAATCAACAATCCCTTCTATTTTGCCTTCCAGGTTAACAAATCCTCCCCTCATCTCTCAAAGTTATAGGATTTAAAGATGGAAACCTTAAAAAGATGATCCAATTCCATTTTACAAATAAAGAAACTGAGGTTCAAAGAAGCAAAGCAATTTGCCAAGTCACCTAAGCAGGAGACAGTAGTGTCAGGTTTGGAACCCAGATCCTCTAACTCCAAATTCAGTCCCAACCTAGTCTTCTTCCCCCACCTCCAATCCTCCCTGGGCTCCTCCTGCCCCCCCACCCCCTCGGACCCTGGGCCTCCTCCTACCCCTACCCCTCCACACCCATTCCTTCAGTCACTTGGGGGGCCTCCTGCCCCTTCCCCCCATTCCCTCAGTCACTTGGGGGGGCCTCCTCCTGCCCCTCCCCCCCATTCCCTCAGTCACTTGGGGGGCCTCCTGCCCCTGACCCCATCCTCTTAGTTCCTAGGCCTCCTCCTATCCCTATTCCCCCCTATCCCCATTCCCTCAGTCACTTGGGGGGGGGCCTCCTGCCCCTCCCCCCCATTCCCTCAGTCACTTGGGGGGCCTCCTCCTACCCCCATCCCCTCAGGCTAGCAGGGCCCTCGGTTTCTCCCCGCCAACGGATGGCAGTCTCCTCCCAGCGCCCCTCACTGCCAGGCCGGGCCCTACCTGAAGGCTGCTGCCGAGCGCTCTCTGCCATGTTCTTCCCCGAGCTGCTCGTCCGCTGCCCGCCGCTGTCACCTCTCCCCTTTCCCCTTTGCTTCCCCTGCGGGCTCCACCCTAGACTGGGAGGGAAGAATTTACTGAAAAGGAACCGGCACCCGCCCGCTATAACCGAAAACCGCGACGGAGCGTCACCCGGCCTGAGACGCCCGCCATGTTGACGCGGTGCGCTTGGGAAGAGTATCCGCCAATGGGCGGGCTCGCGGAGGCCATATTTATTCAGGGAGGCAGCCATGTTGGTGCGGGGCGTTCAATCTCCCCGAGGCCCTGCGCTGCCATCTTTGTGCGGGGCAGCAGAGAGCTTTCTCCCATCATGTATCTAGGAAATCATCCCCAAGAAAAAGTGACTAATGCTTTGTACCTACTCTGAGGGGCAGACCTGTGGAGATAAAAATGGGAAACGGCAATGACAGAAGGAACGCAGGTAGGAAAGGACACGTGGAGAGCACCGACGTCTGCTCTCCGAGCTCCCGACTCGCCCCGGTACCTTTGGCCCAGACTTTCCCGGGCCCGGCCCCGCCCCCCGAGATCCGGGCCCGCCCCCCGAGATCCGGCCCCGCCCCCAGGACTCCGGGCCCGCCCCCGGGCACCGGCCCCGCCCCCCGAGCTCCGGCCCCGCCCCCCGGGCCCTGGGATCCCAGCCAATTACTCCAGCTGCTCTTTCCAGCCCCGTCCTAGCGCCCCGTCCCCGCCCCTCTTCCTCCCCAGGCTGCTGGCGCAGGCGGGAGAGGGGGAGGAGGGGACACTTCCCCTGCCGGGGCCGGCGGGGTGGCGGTGGCAGCGGGCGCTGCGGCGGGAGTGGCCCTGCGACCTGCCGGCGTGTGCCCTTGGACCCTTTGGCCGAAGCTAGGAGTGCGTGCGAAGTCTATTGGAGGCTCGCGTACTTTGCTTGGATCGAGGTGGGTGGAGCGGACAGTCCGGGGGTCACCAAGATGCTGGCATTTGCGGCGAGAACCATGGTGAGTGCGTGCCCTCGGGGCCCGGGGCGAGGGCTGGAGCTGGGGAGGACCGGAGCCGGGAAAGCCCCAGGGAGGGGGCAGCCGAGGGAGGAAAAGGGACCGTGGAAAGCTCCGGCCGCGACGTCCCCGGAGGCTGCCCCCTCCCAGCGGCTCGCAGATCCACTCTGCGCGGGGAGGGCCTGCAGAAGGGCTTGGGGGGCCGGGACCAGCCCTGCCACTGCCCGAGCCCCACCGACCGAGCGCGGCCGGAGGCTTCGGGGGCGTAGAGCTTACGGTCTGGATGACCCACCTGGCCGCGACGTAGCAGGTGAAATTGGGCCCCAGGGGAGTGATTCAAGGCGACTCTCTCAGAAGGTTATGTAAGCCGGTTGTGCCTCCCCAGGAGAAGGGGCCTTTGAGACCATCTAACTGCACTCCCTATTTTACAGCTGGGGAAACCGAGGCACAGAGGGCGGAGAAGGATGGCAAATCAATCACTCAATCAAGCCATTTGTGAAACGTTTCCTACGTGCTGGGCTGGGAGAGGTGGGGAGGGGAGAGGGAATACAGAGACAAAATAAAACAAGCCTTGTCCTCAAGGAGCTTACAGCCTAGCTTGTAGAGACAACATGTAGGTACATGCATAAACGTACACAAGGTAGTAGGGACGGTCTGGGAGTTTGGAAGAACTCTGCCCTAGGCATTCGTCCAGAGAAAACTTCCCTTGCCCTCTGTCCAGGGCTGAAACTGGTGATTCTGCCCCCGTCTTAGCTGAAAATGAGGAGGCAGAACTTAGTCTCTACAATTTCTTCTAGCTCTAACATGCTATCTTGCCTTCTACCTTTCCAGTCTTTTTACACCTTACTTCCCAGAGACACTCTGGCTGTTTGGCCAACAAAACACTCCTTTCTCAGCTCTGGACATTTTCTCTGGCTGTCCCCTATGCCTGGAACACTTACTACTGGCTTCCCAGGACCTTTTACCTTTCCTGCTCTTAATTCCAGTGTTTTTCCTCTTTTAATTATTTCCTATTTATCCCTCATATACTTTGTGTATAGTTAAGTTTGCATGTTGTCTCCTCCATTAGAGTGTAAGCTCCTTGAAGGTAGGGACTTGTCTTTTGCCTCTTTTGGTATCTCCAGCACTTGGCCCAGTGCCTGGCACATAGTAGGCACTTAATACTTGTTTATTGAAGTCCCTTCCTTCTCTAATAACCTTGGATTCAGTAAAAGCAATTCCATGATCATAGCATAGCCTACTGTGCTTTTTCTGATAATCTCCCAAATTGTTTGCCTTTCCAGATAAAGTTAACCCCTAAAAGACCTCAAAACTTGTTAATTAAATGAGAGCATATTCTTAACCACTCACCTAAATTCCACCCCCTAACCAGAACTGTCCTTTTGCAATTAATTCAGAAGAAAGAGAGCTGAGCATGTATGGTGCCAGGTGACTAAGAGATTCAAGATGCAGCTCCCTCCCCTCATCCCCACACCTGCCCTCTAAACATGCCAGGTCACCAGGCTCTGCCCCATTGTCCCTGGGGAATGGTTGCTTTCAGTTATTTCTGGAAAGATGTTTTTCCTATATCACTCCTTTGTAATCTCTTAGACTCTGTCTATGTTTGTATCTCCTCCTGCTTCCTTCTGAGATAGTTGGTTAAAAAATGCTTTCCAGCCTGGAGGAATTAGAGATGCCTGGAAGCATCAGTGACAGTCATACAAAGTGATGCAATGCTTTATGGATGCCCCTCTATAATTTAATTAAACACCCACCCTATGCCAGGCCAGAAAAAAACAAAGATGAAAAAGCACAGTCCCTTTTCTTCTATTAGTTTACCATCCAGTGGGAGTATTGTAACTTGCATACAAAATAGAATGTAAGAGTAAATGATGGACCCAGATAAATGGGTCTGGGGGAAATTTAAAAAGAAATGGTTTTGAGCTGGAGGCATAGGGAAGGCTTCATGAAGGATACAGCACCTGAGCTAGATCTAGGAAGGAAAAGATTTCAGTAAGTGGAGATAGAGAGGATAGAGTTCTAGGCATGGTATATGCACAGAGAGGAAAGAATAAAAGGAAAGATTAGAAAAGAAGCAGTTTGGCTAACAGTGTAGATGAAAGGGAATGATGTAAATAAGGCTCGGAAAACAAATAAAGACAGACTACCTTCTGACAGTACTTTGTACGCTTTCCAAACAGAGAAGTTCATATTTTATCCTAGAGGCAATAGAGAACCACAGAAGGATTTTGAGCAGGAGAGAAACTGTCTCTAAGGAAGATTGTCAATTCTTTGAAGGATGTATTAGAGAGGGAGAGGCTGATGGCTCAATTAGGAGACTATTAAAGTAGCTAAAATACGAGTCCCCAAAGAGCAGGAAATCCTCTTGACTTCTCAACAGGATGGCTTCATCCTGAGGACCAAGCTCAGACACCCATTTGCTCCTCAAAGACTCTCTGAGCCAGGTGAAGCCTCCACTTTCTTTACTCCTCAACTGTCTGCAATCTAGATGCCATCCTACTACTACAGAAATGGCTGTCTCAAAAGTCACGTGTTAATTGCCTCTTAATTGCCAGATCCATTGGTCTTATTTCTGTCTTCATTCTCTGTTGTATTTCACACTGTTGCTCCTAGATACCCTTTCCCTCTTTGTCTTCCATGACCCTTAACCTGATGGGTCTCCTCCCACTTTGACCACTTCTTTCTCTCCTCTGACTCCTTGTGTTCCTCCCACCTTCAAATGTGGGCTAACCCAAGGCCCTGTTCTTGCTCCTTTTCTAAATCTTCCTGTACTTTCTCCTTTGGCAATCAGGTTCCCTCCCACAGATTCAATTGCTACCCCTGGGCAAAGAACTCCTACTACTATATTTCCATTCTCACTGTTACCTCCCTAGTGCCTGGATCCTTATCACCTGTCAAATGAACGGTTGTGAAAGTCTCCCACTTACGCATCTGGCCTCCAGACTCCTTTCATACCACTGACAAGTAATTCTTCTTAAGCACTGCTTTGATCACATCATACTTCTACTCAATACCACTTGAGTAATTTCCCTGTCCTAACAAATGAAATGTAAATTCTGTATCCTGACATTCCAGACTCTCCCCAATCTGGCCCCAGTCTTCCTTTTCAGTCTTATCTCACTTTATTACCATTTATGTTACGTTCAATCAAACTGCTCTCCTACCCTCTCTGGTCTTCATACTTTTGCTGGCCTCAGGACATGTCCCTTCCATGTTCCCATCTCTACCTGTTAAAATATCTTTCTTCATTTAAAACTAAACTCAGGGGACACTCCCTCCGTTATACTCATCTCATATGACCCTATCTCACCCCCAAAAGTAATATCTCTCCTCAAATTTTTCATAGCATTTTGAGCCTCTACCACATTCTCTTTTGACTCATGGTTATTTGTGTACATGTCTTATTGTAAGCACTTTAGGGTAAGTACCGTGTTTTATTTCATCTTTGAATTCTCAGCAGTTAAACTGTGCCTTGCATGTAGTAGACTCCTAGTAAATGTTTGTGGTATTGAATTGAATGGAATCCTCCTCTTCCTCCCCTGTGTCCCTGCTCCCACCTCAAAGCAGCATTCCCATAACACTTCAGCAGCTATGCTTCTAAGTCATTGGCTGTCCTAGCTAGAAGAAAACTTAGAGATTATTTAGGTTACATAGTAAAATGATTTACAAAGGAGTAAAGTGAAGCCATCTGAGAGAGAAAGATACTTACCCAAGATTACCTAGGAAGTTTCTTGAATCAAGCAAAATTTCATGGCAGCTGTGCCCCCTTTTTTCTGAAACAAAGTTTATCCCATCTCCACCTACTTGGGTTTTAAAGGTTTTTAAAGGGGATCAGTGATGCCCTGCCTACACACACATACACACCATATTAACTGTGGAGATGCCTCTTGGAGAAGTTTAGCTCTCTCAGAAGGGAGGAGGGAGCCAGGAGTTAGCTTGGCCTTGGTAATAGGAATCTTAGCCAGGATCTCTGGCCCCAGGATCTTTCCCTTAACCATTCTGGAGATGATGAGCCAACCCAGATATCCATGCCCCTTGGAATCCTGACCTGACCGAGTAGTGGACATTCCCCCAGTGCTAAGTGATTTCTACCCAAAAGGCAATTTCTCTCTTTCAGCAGACCCAGATAAAATCGAACAAATGAGATTTTTACTTGCTTGTCAGGTGCCTTGGGCAACCTGCAAGTGCAGAGCCAGCCCAGAAAGGAAACAGGGCATTTTTCCAGGCAGGTTCCCTCCCACCCATCCCTGAACTCCCCTCAACCCTCTCTCCGCAAGCATGTTACACCCCAACATTTGTTTCGGGTTCCTCCAGAGCTCCCAACAGCCAAAAAAGGTGGAAAAGCCTCCAGAAAACCAACCAGTTTAACCCTCTGCCCCTCCTAAACTTGGCTCTTGCCTTCTCTTTCCAGCCCAGAAGGCTGGTGGTTTCTCACTCACTAGGTCCCACCCGTCCGTCCAGCCCATCCGTCCGTCCGTTGGCATGGTAGCACAGGTTAGGCTCAGAGCCTGAACCTGAGGCAAACAGACAAACAGGTTGAGCTCAGAGCCTCACTCCGGCCATGGCTAAGAGGCAGCAGCAGGGAGAGAAGGTATGCCGTAAGGCCATCATCAGTGATATTCTGTTATTTCTTCTCCCTCCCTCTCTCTCTCTCTCTCTCTCTCTCTCTCTCTCTCTCTCTCTCTCTCTCTCTCTCTCTCTCTCCTCTCTCTCCCTCTCCCCCTCTCCCCCTCTCCCTCTCCCTCTCCCTCTCCCTCTCCCTCTCCCTCTCCCTCTCTCTTACCCTCTCTCACCCTGACCTCTCTGGCCTTACTCACTTTTTTCCTTCTTTGATCTTCATCTCCTGCAGGATTTACCTTTCCTTGTCTTAAAACACAACAGATGTTTAATGGGAATATCTGATTTTGCTCTTTCTCACTCTTCCCCACCCCCTAACAAAGGTTCCTTCCAGCCTTCGAGGAAGACAAAAGAGAGAGCATTCTAGGAAAGGGTCTAATGTCCCTAATTCTATAGGTAGCATTCCCCTTTGGCCTTTCTCTGATTTCTGATGCCTTCCTGTTATCTTTTTCAACCTAAGGGATGGGTGGAGTAGGGTTGGGAAGGAAGAGGAGTCATCTCAACTCTCTTATTCTAGGACAAGAAGGTACACAGGTGGACAGTCCCAGATTCCTTCTCTGTGTCAAGATCAATGGCACTAGCTCAGCCCAACTCCTACACATAGGGCCCGCCTTCACCCCACCCCTTCCTATCCTCAGCCATCACCTTCCATCCCCTCACAGGTGGAAACACCTATTTGGCCTAGGGGAAAGAGGTGGGGCAGTTCAGGTGCTTTCCCCATGTATCCTCTGGATGAGGATATAAATACACTGGATGGTCCTCATGCAACATCTTTGGATAGTTAGGGTATTCTTGCCCAGTACAGCTCCAGTTGTGTGGGGAAGGTGTCCTTCGAGGCTCTGGCACCTAAAAGAATGTTTTGCTGCCTACAGATCAAGCCCTTGGGCTTCCTCAAGCCAGTCTCCTTAAGGAAGTTGCCAGGCAGATTTCAGGCACATCAGAACTCCCTGCCTCGACTGCCAGTGCCCCCCCTGCAGCAAACCCTGGACCACTACCTTCAGATCCTGCAGCCCATTGTGAGTGAGGAGGAATGGAGGAACACCAAGCAGCTGGTGGATGAGTTCCAGAGCTCGGGTGTAGGGGAGCGACTGCAGAAGAGCCTGGAACGAAGAGCCAGGAAGACCGACAACTGGGTATGTCCTCTTATCGAGTAATAAGAGGGATTATCTGGATGGTCTCAGACCTTTAGTCCTATCCCTCCATCCAGCCATGAGCCTCCTTACCATTCTGTTCTTTTTGGTCCTGCCACTTAACCTTGACTTAAGGGAGCTCTACTTCCCCAAGCTCTGAGAGGCCATAGCCTACACTATCCTGTAGGAACCAGGCCGTGGTAGGGAGACTTCCCCAAGAAAGTCAGGAAGCCCGAAGATGGGAAGATTCTCTGCTTATAGCCACAACTCCTGAACCCAGACTCCCATTCTCACTAGGTAGAAAGCCATTGCCTCCTTCACCTCTAATGAACATGGTGGCTCCCATGGTACCAAATCATGAACTTCTAGATCTGAAAGGGACCCAAAAGATCAGTTCTTCCTACCCTTCATTGTATAGATGAGGAGGCTAAGACCTGGAGAGGGAAATAAGCTTGCCCAGTGTCACACAATGACTTAATGAAGAGTTGGGGCTAGAATTCCGGTCTCCTGATTCCCTCTTGTGTTCTGTTCACTGTCACAATACCTTTATGAGCAGAAATTTGAGATTCAATGTGTTCTGCACCTTCTATGGCAGGAGGGTTCTCCCCCTAGCTCTAGCTAATTCATATTAATTGAGTGTCCCAGAATGGTCTTTACACTGTGAAGACCCCATAAAGTAGGCTGAGGGTGAGCTCATAGTCTCATAGATTTTAAAAGTGAAAGAGACCTTAGAGGGACAGCAAGGTGGTAAAGTGGATAGAGCACTGGCCCTGGAGTCAGGAGGACCTGAGTTCATATCCAGCCTCAGACACTTACTAGCTGTGTGACCCTGGGCAAGTCACTTATCTTCATTTACCTCCAAGAGAGAGACAGACAGAGAGACCTTATCTAATGCAACCCCTTCATTTCTGCAGATGAAGAAACTGTGAGGGGAAACTAAGGCACAGAATCAGGAAGAGACTTTATCTAGGATTCAGATGGACCTTATGCCAATCCTACCCTAGTGACTGGTTCCAGCAAGACAGTCTCCCCTAGAGTGCCCATTGTCCAAGAGATCAGACTATGTTTATCAGTGACCCATTATAGACAGAACCCTGGACTAAGTCCCATGGGTGTAGTAGAATGAAGGCCACACTACTGAGCAGGAATCCCATGTTCTAATCCTGCTTTGGGCATTGGACAGCTGTGTGAGGTTAAAAAAAAAAGTCACTTCCCCTTTCTGGACCTTAGTTTCTCCACCTCTAAAATTAAGGGGAAAAAATTAAATTAAGGGGCTGAACCAGTTTGTCTCTGTGGTCTCTTCTAGTTCTAAGACTCTGATTTTATGAATTAAGAGAAATGCATTTGTGTTTACTTTTCTAACGTTGACCCAGGCATATGCAAAATGATAGTGATCAGTTGAGGTGAGGGAGGATGCCTGTATAAATGAGGGGAGCCATTGTGGGATTAAATTCTGCCAGCACCAAATTAGATAACATGCTTGTGGATAATGTAGAGTTTATTAAACTAAGACAGGGATTTGGGGTGCATATCTCCAGACTGAGTGACATGAAATTCAGCCTCCACCGCTTCCTGTGAGAGGCTCCAGGTCCTAGCCAGCTGGTCTATGACAGGTCTCCACCTTTCTGCTACCTTCCCCAGCTATCTGAGTGGTGGCTAAAGACTGCCTACCTCCAATACCGACAACCTGTGGTGATCCACTCTAGCCCAGGCCTGGTGCTACCCAAACAAGATTTTGTGGATTCCCAGGGTCAACTTCGGTGAGTGCAAACGTATTTCAGGGGAGGGATAGGAGGAGGGAAGGGCTATGAGAACATTCTAGACAGATGAGAGTGAAGTTAGCACCTACCTGGATCTACAGCCACCTTCATGGGGAATCCCTCCCTAATGCAGCTAGCTACTCAAGCATATCCACCCCCACACCCTGCGCACACACACCCTCTCCCATTGGGCTTAGAAGCTTTCCTTTGGACTTCTGGATGCATTCCTCTGGACGTGAGTTTAGACATGGTCTGTTCTGTCTCTCCTATCATGTCACTGGCTGCCCCTTCCTCCCCCTGCTTTGAAACCCAACTCCCATGTTTCTTGTGTCTCAGAAGACCTTTGTACAGGGTTACCTTTTCTATACTTAGCCTTGTTGCCTGCTGCAGTTCTCAATTCTAATCTGGCTCTAGATAAAAATACCACTCAGTAGGGATCCCCTGCCTAGCCTGACCACTCAAGCCCCACTCCTCTCTACCCCCTCACAGTGGGTTCTATGTGAATACAGTAGGACAGTAGGTCAAGATGGGCTTTAGTCATAGATTCTTAATAAATAAGGGCTTAGTGAAAGAAGAAGATCACATTAAACCACTAATTGGTCCCCTCCCTGAGACTTTAAGAGAAGAGACACCTCCTACCCACCTGGATTGGCCCTTTGGAACAGGATATGTCATTGTTACTGAATTTAACAACTTCCTTTCATTTTCCCATTTGGGGAAAAAAAAATTGCCCATGGCTACAGTTTAGACCTAAGTTCTTGCACCTGATTCTTCAGGAGAAATTCTAAGACAGTCCTCACCTGCCCAGCACTGTTGGCCAGGGATAACTGAAACTCCTCACCTCTCTTGAAGGTGAAAAGAACACGTAGCAGTGGAGTGAAGGAATTTTTTCCCTCTCCCCAGTAGCTGAGACTCATGGCATTAGAAAGTCAGAGCTAGAAGGGTCTCCAGAGATCATCTAATCCAATCCCCTCATTTAACAGATGGGAAAACTAGGGCCCAGAGAAGGGGTAATGACTTGTCTTCAATTATGCACTAATTTGTAGCAGAACTGAGACCAACATCCATGCTATATGGGGCTCTCCCTCTATGCCAAATCATCTTCTCACCTGCCAAAAGTTTCCCCACCCACCAGGCATACATCTTCTCCCTTAGCCAGATTGTGGTAAGGCAGTGGGCCAAGCCTGACATCCTCCCCTCTGATCTATTATTGTTGTCATTAGTTGTATGAATTTTATTTTTCATTTTGTCTCTAATTGGCTCCTGCAGGTTTGCAGCCAAACTCATAGAAGGAGCTTTGGATTTCAAGGCTATGATTGACAAGTGAGCTTGCATTTTTCCATCTCTTCCCTTTGATCTCTCTCCTGCCCATCCCAAAGCCCTTAACCCCATAGGCACTTCCTTTTGCCCTCCCTCCAATTTGGTAGTAAGTTAGGAGGCAGACGAAGGTCATTCACAATCATGGTCATTGTCTTCTGTAAATCCAAGAACCCAGAACTGTGCCTCCTTCCCCAAGCCTGAGGTGCCCAACCTAATTACTGTTCAGGCTGTTGTTAAAGCCACCCCCTGCTTCATCCCTGGGCCACCAAGCACTATCCTTCCCCCAGTTTCACTTCCTGTTTCCTTGCCCCTCCCTGGGTTGGGAGGAGTGGGATCTAGTTAATAGGAATCAGGACAACTGGACTTGCCATCCAGAGTAAGCTTCATTGTCTCCTACTCTGAATTTTCCTGGGGAGGGTGAAATGATTTAATAGAATATTAAAACATTAAAGCTTAGAGCATTATTGTATAAACTCCCCACTAAGGGTTCCTTCTTGTCACAGTAAACATCCAGTAAGAGGGTCCTGGGACTCAGCAATGAAAGGAAATGACAAAAGGGCAGGAACCCATCTAGGTCCTCAGATGAGGGGGTCATTGAGGAGAGTGTGACAGCATGTACCCCCAGTGATCCATCTCCTGGACCCCTCTCCATTCCTACCTTCCCCTTTCCAGTGAGACTCTGCCAGTGGAATATCTTGGAGGAAAGCCACTGTGTATGAACCAGTACTACCAGATCCTCTCTTCCTGCCGAATCCCAGGCCCCAAGCAGGACGCGGTCATTAACTACAGCAAGGCAGCTAAGCCCCCTATACATATCACCGTTGTGCACAATTTCCAGGTTTGAGCTAGGGCAGTGAAAGGGGTCAGCTGGGAGAGAGGGAGGAAGGGAGGGAAGCGGGGAAGTCGGGAAGTCATCAGCGCTTGCTTGTTACTCTTTCCCAATTCACAGAGAACCTGAACTCCCCTTGTATCCATCCCAGCTGCAGAAGCTGCTTCAGGGCCTAGAATCATGAGGGATTCTCCCATCCTACTTGAGAAAGTCATCCCATTCTTTTCTTTCAGCGGCCACAAAGCAGGGAGAGGGCTACAATCTCCCCCTGCCCCTTGATTCTGGAACTGCTCCTGCTCCTTAGGGGAGACCTGGGAGTAAAATTGTCTGTGACCAAGGTCATCCTCACATAAGGGAATCCCTAGAGCACATAGTAAACTGGCCCTCAGCAGCATCCTGGAGGGAAAATTTGGTTGAAAATGAATGTCAAGGGTAGAAACTGGCACAAAAGTAACTGACACAGCCTGAGGGAGGTGAGTGTGGAAAAGTGAGAGAAAGAAGACCCCGGTGGCCACTCTCAGGCCCTCAGCCATGCTACCTGGTGCCCTTCTTCCTCTGAGTCATTGAACTGTAACTATCTGGTTCTCAGACTGTCCCCCCACCAGGAGTGGCTTTGTTTCCGATGGTGAGAATGCTTGTTCAGAAGAGGCCAGCCCTACCTGTCCTCAGGAGGTTGTCCTCTGCTGGCAGTCTCAAAAGGCCTTTTTAGTCCATCCTCCCCTTCCTCTCATTCGTTGTACTGTCCCTCATATTTGTTTCTTTCAGTTTTTTGAGCTGGATGTGTACCACAGTGATGGGACGCCCTTAACCGCAGACCAGATCTTCATACAGCTGGAGAAGATCTGGAATTCATCCCTGCAGACCAACAAAGAGCCCATTGGCATTCTCACCACCAATCACCGAAACACCTGGGCCAAGGCTTACAATAACCTCATTAAAGGTCCTGACAAGGGAGCTGATCCCTTTCCTCCATTCCCTAAGTCCCCAGAAAAAGCCAGGGAATCAGGATGACTAGGAGAAAGGGAGGGAGAGGGGACCTGACCAGAACAGAACCTTGGCTCCCTAATGCACAGAAAAGCAATGAGACTAGTTAAAGTGGAAAGTGCCCCTAGTCTTGGCTCAAATGAGATACAGGCTTTCTCCCAAAAGAACAGGACAGTCTAATCTCTTCTTCAAAAACGTGCTGTGGTTCCCTGTTGCCATAGCATGGTGTAGTGGAAAGAGCACTGGGTCTGAATTCAGAAGATCTGGGTTCGAATGTGCCATGGTTGCCTATCATTCCTTGGGCAGCCTACTTAATCTTTCTGAGTGTCACTTTGCTCATCTGTAAAGGTGGAGGTTCTATCATCCCTTCCCACTCTGGGCCTTTGCTCACATTGCACTGCCCTCTTCTGCTGCTCCAAACCTGACTTATCTTAACTGCCCCCATCCACAGTGGCCTCTCCCTCCTCTCACCTCCTACCTAGACTCCCTATCACATTTTAGCCTTGTAGTTTCATGCATACTGTCTTCTCAACTAGAATTAAAAGTTTCTCAAAGGCAAGGATTACATTTTATACTTCTGTCTCCCCCACAGAGCCTGACATAGGCCTGGGCAAATAGGTACTTAGTGTAAAGGCTTACTGATTGATTTCATTCTCTCCTCCTCTCTCTACTCCTTTGCCCTTCCATCCCCAATGCAGACAAAACAAACAAGGCTTCAGTACGTTCAATACAGAAGAGCATCTTCACTGTGTGCCTGGATGCACCCATGCCACGGGTCTCGGAGGACATCTACAAGAGCCGGGTGGCTGGCCAAATGCTGCATGGTGGAGGCAGCAAGCAAAACAGTGGGAACCGCTGGTTTGATAAAACCCTGCAGGTAGAGGTCCCAGGGCTCAGTCACTAAGCCATCCAGCATAGTCTCTGATGTTCCCCAGCAAAGAAGAGAAAGCCTCAGTTCGAACTCAGATCTTCAGAAAGGGGACAGAAAAATTTGAGTCAGCAAACTTTTTTTTTCCCAAAGTACTTGGTTATGTCCCCAAACAAGGGACCTGACCCCCAGAGAGAAGGGGTTTGTCCAGAGTCATAGAGTTCATGGCAGACCTGAGAGTAGAGCCTAGATGTTTTTACTCCTTTCCACTAAACTACGTGCCCCTGACCTGTGCCACCCATGCAGATGCTCCTGTTCTGGTAGATTCTTGGTCTCTACAATGTCTCTGATGGGTTTTTCCTCTGGTTCCCAGCCCTAGCCTGGGGCAATGTTAGCTCACAGTTTTCTCTCCAGACCTGGAAGCTCATAAAGCTCCAGGGATGCAGGCATGGCTTCTGTAATTATTTACCAATCAACCTGTCATTAAGGGGCACAAGGGTTTCAGGGAGCTGGAGTAAAGACTCACCATATAATATAGTACCTCAAAGGCTCTTCATCATCCTCCCTTTAGCCAAACTCCCCCACCATGGCAGCTTAGCCAGGCCCTTTCTCACTTAAGATTTATATCACTAAAGTTTATAAAGCACTTTTCTCAAAATAACCTGGTTAGAGTAGGCAGTGCTATTTAAGATATTTATTTTTTTAACTACCACATTTGGCAGGAAGGGGACTGAGGTTCTTTAGAAAGTTAATCGACTTTCCCAGGGCCCAGAGCTCATTAGCAATTTCTGGAGACAGGATTTAGGTCCAGGCCCCCTGCCTGTAGTCAAGACCAGGAGAGAATAGAGGGAAATAGAGGGATAGAGAGACAGACTAGGAACCACCAGCTTCCTGGGAGGTGCAGAAGACAGGTGCTCTTGGAGCCCCTGGGCTAACCAGCACCCCTATTGTGCTCCAGTTCATAGTGGCAGAAGATGGCTCCTGTGGCCTCGTGTATGAACATGCTGCTGCAGAGGGGCCCCCCATCGTGGCGCTCCTGGACCACATCGTGGAGTTCTCGTGAGGAGCTCTTCCTTCCCAAAGTGGTGCCAGCTGGTGCTGAGTCATAGCTGTTCTTTGTGACTACCAGTGACCAGTGGCACACATTTACAAAAGCACTGGTTGTGTTTTGTGGGTTTGATCTAAGAAGGGGGAAGAAAAACACTTTTCTCGAAGAAAAGACTACCTCCTAAGCATTAAAGTCATTCATTTTTCAGCCCTCCAGCTGAAGGGGGCTTCCCTCATTGACCCTTAGATGAGCTTTTGGAGATCTAGACCCCTAGATCCTTTTTGCCTTTCCCCTCCACCCCATAAAGTGAAAGTGATTCAATCTATATGTCTGTGTTTTCAGTTTTGGAATAGGGCCCTTCCCCATATTCACATTCTCTACCTGCCTCTGGGGCTTAGGGTGGAGACTAAGGTCCCATTCTCCTATACAGGAAGAAACCAGAGCTTGTGAGGTCACCCATGATTCCTCTACCTATGCCCAAGAAACTGCGCTTCAACATCACCCCTGAGATTAAGAGTGACATTGAGAAGGCCAAGCAAAACCTCAACATGTGAGTTCCTGAATAAAGGGGCCCTTCTCCCACCTCTCAGCTCTGGGAAACCCTGAAGGGGCAGACATCACTTAGCATCCTTCCTACCTCTACCCTAGAGGCCTTCTTATCCCATGGAGAGAAAGACCTCTCTCACCTTCCTTTTCAGGTTCTAGTCCTTCTCCCTTACTAAGACCCCAGCCTGTCCTTTCCTTTCTCAGATCCCTTTCCTGCCATTTTTCTCCAGCATGGTACAGGACCTGGACCTTACAGTGCTAGTGTTCCATCACTTTGGGAAGAATTTCCCCAAGACAGAAAAGATGAGCCCAGATGGTTTCATCCAAATGGCCCTACAGCTGGCCTATTACAGGTTAGACCCACCCCTACCCAAAGAAGGAATATGGCCCAAGGGAGGTGGAAGGGGGCTACAGTACTGTGCTGAGATTCCATGGGGATTGAATGTACCTCTGGGGTCTCTGAGGAGAGACCCCAAGTGCTGGTTAGGTTGGGGAGCATATGACTAGTCCTTCCCTCCCACTTTCTCTATCAGAATCTATGGCCAATCCTGCTCCACCTATGAGAGTGCCTCACTCCGAATGTTCCACTTGGGCCGCACTGACACCATCCGTTCCAACTCTATTGATTCCTTCAACTTTGTCAAAGCCATGGATGACACTAACATGACTGTGAGTCTGAGCCAGATTGGGGTTGGAGGAGGTGGTTCACCCTTAAAACCTAGCAACTCCTAGTTCAAAATCTCCATGTTGGAATCACATATAATCCAGAGAATTTGCTGAGCTCCTCTGCACCCACTTGGAATCCCCTGGGTCCAGAGAATAGAGCCACCAGCCCTCTCTGACCCACTGCTTCCTGCAGGAGCAAATGAAGGTAGAGCTGCTGAAGAAGGCAGTGATGTCACACAGATCATACACAGACAAGGTGAGTGGCCTCTAGGGGTCTCCTCCCTCCTCCTAGGCTGGTCCTTGGGGAAGGAAGGGTTTCAGTTAGAGAGTGCAGCCTGGGCCGGAGCCTGCCTCCCTCTCAAGCCCTTGGACCCCCTGTGCCCTTACTGCTAACCTTCCATTGACCCATTCATTAATTCCCTGGACATTTGAGGGAATGTCTGCAATGCCCAAAGCTTTGTTCTGTAATCTGAGGGCGACAGATAATAGAAAACTAAGACACAAGCCCAGATTGGGAGTCAGGAGACCTTGGACAAGTCATTTCTGAGCTTCAGTTTCCTTATCTGTAAAACAGGAAGGGTGGATTATATGATCTCTGAAGTTCCTTCCTCTGTTCATGTTTCCATGACCTTGGGTTACTGTCATTAATCTACCTCTCCTTAGGCTCCTTTCTACCTTCTTTAACACAACCCTCTATCACAACTAAACAAGGTCAGCCCTATATCCCCCAAGAAATCAGCTAGTCATTTTGTCCCCCACACTCCTTGTATCTCTCTTCCCTCATCCCTTGTCTCTCCTAGGCCATCCGAGGGGAAGCCATTGACCGCCACCTACTGGGTCTAAAGCTTCAGGCCATCGAGGATCTAGTGAGCATCCCTGATATCTTCATGGATACATCTTATGCCATTGCAATGCACTTTAACCTTTCTACCAGCCAGGTAAGGCTACTAAACATTCCTCCCCCAAATCCCACTCCTGTAAGCCCCAGCCCAGGGGAACTTGTGAAAAGAACTAGGTCAGAATAGAAGATAATGGCTGGCAATCCCCACTAGGCCTGCTCCCTCTCTAGACTAAGGCTCTGTGTCTTTCTCTCCAGGTCCCTGCTAAGACTGACTGTGTCATGTGCTTTGGGCCCGTGGTCCCTGATGGGTATGGTGTCTGCTACAACCCCATGGCTGAGCACATCAACTTTGTGATCTCTGCCTACAACAGCTGTGCCGAGACCAACGCTGCCCGTCTCGCTCACTACCTGGAGAAGGCCCTGTTGGACATGCGTACCCTGCTACAGGAACACCCACGGGCCAAGCTGTGAGCCATCTCCATCTCAAGAAAAAAGACTCAGGGGAAGGGCATGAGTAGATGGGCAGGATCTATCTTGCCACAGGCATCTGAACTTCTGGGGCTTCAGGAGTAAAAGGACTCCCTGGCAAAGCAAATCCAGATCCCCAGCCTGGCACTGTATATACCACCTTCACCAGCCAATTCTGCCACTGCCCAGGACATTTTAACTCCTCCTGAAACCTCATTTCCATTACCCTCCTGGGATACAGGCTTACTTCCCACCCCACCCAACTTTTCTTTCCATCTTGATACAGCTCCCTGTGGGCCTAGCACAAGAGGGATTCCTCTCCCCATAGCCCCAAATCTTGCCTGACCTTTGCCATCCAGCTTCCTTGGATGCTGCGGTTGTAGGGGAAGAGGTGTGAGGTATCTCAATCACCCCACTCTCCCTAGTAAACTTGGACCAGGGCTAGGATTGGATATCAGAAATCAAGTGCCTTCAGTAATCTCATTCTGCCTGTTGTTCCCATCATAGGAGTTCCCCATTCTCCCTGGTCCCTAGCTTACCTGGTGCCATCTGTAATAGGAATTCTTGGGCTGCACCTGACATGGCTATGAGCTTCAACCCCAGATCTTCTAGGGGAAGAGCGAGCCAAGGATACCTGGGAAGGCAAACGCTCCTACAGCTTAGTTTATCTGCTCTGGTCAGTTACAAGGAATATCCCTGCCCTCTCGGTGGAAGGAAAGAAATAGTCTGTTCTCAGGCTTGGGCCTCCTCCTCATCCTAGTCCCTGATTCATGGAGGGGAGTCAGGGGATGATGGGGTTTTGTCTTGGAGAACTAGCCAGATTTGAACTTTCATTGTAGCCCCAGGGGAAGGAGGACCGAGCAGAAGGGAAGAGTCTGTCAGCCTTCCTCATTCCACCCCAGGTTTGCATGAATTTGATTGTTCATGTTATGGCTCAGATACTGGCTTTGATGATGTTGCTAATGCCCTGGGCCCCTTGTCTCCGTCCTTGTGATTCCTAAACCATTGTGAATGATTGTATAGAAATAACGTGGGATTTAATAAAGGGGAAATCTGTTGGACAATTGCATGGAGTACATGGCCCAACTACAGGCCCCCACCCCATCCCTATCCATGTTCCAGCATCATCATCACAGTGTAGACCATTTAGAAGCCAAGGGGAAAGAGAAAGATTCCACCTCAATTGTGTAGTACTCCTCCAAGAAGCCTGATCTGGCATGAAACAAGGTACTTCTGCTTCATCCAATTCTCCAACAATTGTCTGCCCTGGGAGCAGCAGGGAGGCATCAGTTCCACAAACCTTACAATTAAAGCCACTCAGGTAGGCAAACTGTCTTTCAAAAAAGTAAAGTACCTCAAAAAGTCACAACAAGGCCTCAGTGAGGACCCAGGTTCCCTGGATCCCACCCTCATGTTCTTTCCAAATGAAAACACAAGTGACTTCTAAAAGTAAATGAAGTGGTCAATATTTTTTCAAAATCACCTTCTGAGAGGCAGGCCAGTGTCAACTCTATTTAATAAAGCACTTGGAAGCCTCTGGACTTGTGATAAACACTCCATGCCTAACTATTATTTTAGTCTTACTCTGTAGAATACACTAGGTACATATCTCTCCTTTGGGCCAACCACTGGGACTCATTCACTGAATATTAATGAGCACCTGCTGTGTACCCAACCCTCTGCTTGGCACTATAGGAAAGGAGGCAGGAAAAAAATCCCTGTCCTTAAGGAAACTGATTAATATCAGTGGATCCATAATCTTGACATGGGCACTCCCTTTCTACCATTGCAGATTGCAGTCCATTCATTTACTATTCTTGTCATCCTATGTGGTTCTTGCCCAAGTGATCCATTGAGGATCTACTAATGGGGGAAAGGGGCTATCTTGTCCATGGGGCTTTTAATGCCCTCGGTGTCTACTATTTCTTGAGCACAAATAATCAATGATGTGACAGCCACACAGTGGCTTTTGGGAGGTAGTGTAACCTTTTCAGCTAATAAGGCATTGAAAAAGGCTTTGGGGGACACCAGATGGAAAGGGGAAGGGAGGTTCATGAACCAAACCTTGGAGTGAAGAAACAAACAACCCACTCTTCCCCCCAAAGCTAAGCCTGTCAAGAAACTCAAAACACTTTCCCACCATCTTGCCCAGTGTCTGAATTTCCCCACAGTAGATGCATTACTGTAGCTCTTAAAAATTGTTGGGCTTCAAGAGCCCTTCTTTAGGCTGTGGTACCTTGCTACAGGTTCTAGCCCAGTGAAATCAGGACTCAGGACAGGGCCTGACAGGCAGGGGAGGCCTTGGATCAGATGAAACAAACTTGAGGAATTTCAGTTTTACTGGAAGCCAACCCTACGGGGAATTAAACCTAAACAAATGTATTCAGTGTTTAGGCCATGCAAAAAAAGTCACTATCGCATCCCATTGTTTTTGAGAGGGGCTTTAGTTTTTAAAAAAACCAAAACCTTTCTGGTCCCTTGATATGTTCTGTTGTTTGAGCATAGTAGAACATGCATATAGCACTTGACAATTACAAAGTGCTTTCAGAGTCATCATTTGAGTCTCAACCCTGTAAGGTTAACAAAATAGGCATTGCCATTTTACAGATAAGGAAACTGAGGCACACAGCTGTTAAACAACATGTCCCAAGTCTCATGGATAATAAGTAGCTTCAGACTCCAAATCCTATGCCCTTTTGAGATAGAATAACACTTTACTTATTGGAACCCCAGGGGAAGGAGGACAGAGTTTTGGTTTTCTCATCTGTAAAATGTAGGTATAGGAATGAAGGGTCTCTGAAGTACCTGTTAGCTCTAATTGTCTATGGTTTTATGTAAGACAAAGCTTTCCCCTATTCCCAAAATGGGGGAGGAAGAGGGAGACTCTATATGCTCCACAAACATATCAGAAGATCTTATTTTACTCCAAACCTTTATGCCATACTATTTTCCATGCTGTTCTATTGCATGCAGGAAGTTCTGCCAAAGTACAGTATATAATGAGCAGAGATATAAAAAAAAAAAATACCATCCCTACCCAAGAGATTAAGATTGCTAGTGCTTGTCATACAAGATTCCAATCATAACAGAACCAGCGCCAGCTTTCAGCACAGGGAGGATTCTAGTTTCAGGAGCATCAGCAATAGCCCTGACTCCCCAAAACAGTGCTACCCGTCCCCATTCCTATTCATTACTCCCGTAGCAAAGCCCTTGGAGAGTTATAAGCCTTCCCACCTATAACCATACAACCTTGAACTTGCCCAATTTCATCTGATCCTGAAAACTAAGGAGGGTCCAACATGGCAGGCAATAAGGTATGTTGAACTTGTGACAAAAAGGATTAAGGTACAAATCCCAGCTCTTTTCATGTGACTTTGGTCAAGTCACCCTCTGTACTTCAATTCCCTCACCTATAAAATGAGAGTGTTGGAATAGATGCACCAAAGTTACCTTACAGCTCTAAATCCATGAGCCCATGAACCACCACAGTGTCCCTGAAAAAAAATTAAGGCAGAGACTAGTGAAAACTGGGCAGTGTGCCTGTCAATAAAGTCATCAAACATTCTCAACCTCTCCCTTCCATTCACCAGTGTTTGAGTGCATGTTTCTTTACAACCGTGCTAACGATGGATTTTGTCACTTTTAGTTATTTGGGGCAGAAAACTTTCTATTATTTATCTTCTATAGGTGTAGAACTAAGTACATGGCAAGTATTGAATATCACATTCCTTGACTCTGAATTTGAAATTCTGACACCTCAGACAGACTAGAGGACTACTGGGATGGAAAGGAAAAGCTGAGAATGTTTGATGATGAGAGAGCGATCTAGCTGTTAGAGTCAAAAAATAATCACTAGAACTTTAAACCCAACAATCTCATCATTGAGAATAATTCTAAAAATATCACCATGAAAATTTTGTTAGAAATATATAAAAGAGGATAATATGTAACTGAATTAGAAACTAATTAAATTATGTCAAACTGTTGGTAATGGCTGAATGACTGTGATTAGAAACAACAGTGCCATTAGGGTTAGGGACCAGACTGTGGTTTCCTGGAAATCCCCTCTACCAATGCAGGTTGGTACCTTCTCAGCAACTTAGAGAATTTCCAGTGTTGTGGTGTGTAATTAAGGAAATTTATGGTTCAGATTCGCACCTACAATAAGACACATTTGAGAAGAAGAAGCTGGATATTTTATTGATTTACAGAAAAGGCAAATGCATGAACAGTTTAGAGCGATAGCAGAAATAATTAATATAGCCTAATACTAATATAATTATAGCAATATTAATATAGATATAAGAGGAAATAGAAAAACATCACCAATTCGGGGAAGAACCAACACCTGAATTTTCTCAGCTGGGAAATCCCAGGATACAGCTTTCAGGGTCTGAATTGGGAACAAGTGGTCCCAGGCAGAGCGTCCTCTCCATGGGTGAGATTCCGAGGACTTACACTAAACAAGGGGATTTTATAGGGATCTGGACAAAGAAGGCTTTTTGCCAACGGCCCCGTGTACCGTTCCAAGCTGGTCGGGCACATGGCTATGGGAGTACGGATGTTTGTTGGTCAAGGACATATCATACAGGGGCCACAAGATATAAGTTAATTAATCATATACTGGGAGGATTAGCCAAATCTTCCAGGTATTATCTATGTGTTCCAGGAGTAGCTAGTTCCCAAAACATTAATACATGGCCAACTCACGCATGTTATGTTCCTTGAGAAGTCACCAAAAGGACAGTGAACTTACTTTATTCAAGGGATATGAAATATTCCTTCACGTGGCAGCAAACTCAGATAGAAACGGGGGCCACTGAACCATATGGAAGGACGTCTGTGGGCCACATATTTACTTGATTTTAAAATGTGGTTATCTTTGTGCTATTGTAGTTTTACTTATTTTGCTAAATAGTTACTGATTACATTTTAATCTAGTCCAAGCAGTACTCTAAAGGGCAGTGGGCCACCTGTTGCCCAAGGGCCTTGTTTTCGACCTTTGGTCTAGAGTGCAGGGAAAGAGTGATACATAGCCAGGGTGTGTCAGAGGTGTGGCTTGGATTCAGGTCAGACCAGTTCTCTTATCCGCCACACCAGAGTGCCATTATAACTGATAAATATGAGTAATAGAAAGAAATTTGGAAAGGCCTACATCAAGTCATATGAAATGACAAGGCAGAACCAGAAACAGTATTCACACCATATATTTATATAAATAGAGATGTATGAATAAAGAAAGGGATAAACTAAATTGGACATATTGTACATAGAAATTCATTTTAAAATATTGTTAACACCTGCTTCACAGAGCACAGAGAGTCCCACAGAGACTATGGATACCATTATGGTATCTTTTAAGAGCCAAATATAATATTGTGGAAAAGAAATCTGGGATTAGCAGTTTGGAGTTACTGTTCTGTCTGGCAATGGGGTATAGAGTCCAAGAGAGTGTTTTTTAATCTTTGATCTAGAAAACAGAGAAAGAAGGTGAAAAGATGGTGAGATGTGCAACTTACCTCTCTCTTACACAACTTACATCTTGACAGAGGAAATGAACTCAAGGTGCAAAGTGAGACAAAATTTTTGGGCATAACCAATGTAGGAATTGGTTTTGCTTGAGTATGCATATTTGTTATAAGGATTTTATTGTAAGTTTCGTTTTATTCTTTCAATAAGGGAGCAGACAGGGAGAAAAAATAAGTTTGTGTTCACTGAAAAAATTTTTTATTTTTTAAAAGGGTGAGAAGAAATCTCTTTCTTGTGAGAACTTGTCCTAAGAAGAATTCTATGAAGAATCTGGGGATTTTCCAGTTACTTTTTTTTTCTAGAAATATTTTCTAGAAAGATTGTTTCTTGAGAATTAGGAGGACATTGGTATCTGGAGAGAGATGAATTGTATTCCCCAACGTAAAGAGAAATCATCTGCTTTTAGGGTTCCCTGGATGTAATCTCTTTCATTGCCCAGCATGTTATAATTAAATGTCTGTCTTGTTTTGTTACTGATTTCATTTGTTAATAAATTGTATATTTGGTCATTTTAATAGTTGCTTAATCATATGAGATTAAAGGATTTGATACAGAGAAGATATGATTAACTACGATTAGCAAAGGAGACTTCTCCAGTTTATTTAACAAATGATATTTAATAAACTGGGACAGGGAGTTGAGTCTACTGATTAGTAAGAAGGAGATTGCAATTTTATTTACTAATAAAAATATATCTAAATATGCCCCTGGATTACCACAGAGCTCAGGCTGATGAGATTATGTGTGGGAATAAATCAAAAAGCAAGGTGAAGGGTGATCAACAAGTAAAGTTGGGTAACCCATGAAAAATCTTGCTATTATATAAATTATAAATGTATGTTTAATTTGATTTTGGTATTACATTAAATGTACATTGATATTTTAAAATTCCAGCCTTCCACAAATTTAGTCTGGTTGGGGGAAATAAGACTAGAACATGTAAGGTAATAACAAACAACATTAACATGAGTGGTAAACTGTGCAAGATTGATAGTAAATACTTTGAGTTCAAAAAATACAATCCTGATCACATTGTCTAAAGAATAAAATCTAAAAATCTTAGCCTGAAATTTAAGGCCCTGTAAGAGCTGCCCCCAAACCTATCTTGCTAGCTTTGTCTAGTTCCCAATATTTCCCTTCATGCATTCTACATTTTAGTAAATCTGCACTCTTCACAATTCCCTGAATATAAGCTCCACAAGAAGAGAAAATACATCAAGAACTTGCAGTACCAGGCGTGTGAGCTGCCTTGACCACATGTGCTATCTACATTGGACCTCATTAGCAATGTTGTCTCACTAAGCTTGTGTTTGGGTCTTCTCACAAGTACTGTATTGTTGACCTGAAAACTTGGTTAAGAAAGGCAACAGGCTAAATGCATACATTTTATGATTTAATTAATTAATTGATCAATTCCCTTTTAAAGACAACGGTAACATAATGCATTATGGAGCCAGAAATGTTCTGGCTACCCAGTGCAGAAATCTTCTGGCTTATATACATTTTGCCGTGAGAAAGGAACTCTCCTAATTGAGCAAATCGTAAATTCAGTAAGACAGGACAATTAACAAAGCAATGTTGGTCAGGCCTTGGGATTCCAGGCTGGATAAACATATGTCTCGGTGATAAGGAAATCCCACCACTAGTGAGTGGCAGGCTTCCTGCCCTAAACAGATAACTGACATAGGAAAGGGTAAACAAAGTTCAGTAGAAATTATGACCTAAGATGTCTATATTTTCTTTACCATTAACATGCCATAACATAGTATATGTCTACAAATATTAAGATATGGAAAATGTCCCATTATTCAAGATAGTGTCTTAGGTTAAAGGTCTCTTAAGGAATGTAGAGTCAGCCTTGGCTGGCTTTGTTGACATAGGAAGAGGCACCCTCTGAGTTTGCTTCAGAGAGAACAAAGAGATTATTCTAAAATTTTATATTAAACATTATCAGTATCTATGGGAGGATGTGACCCAGATTTATGGACAAGTTTTGTGACTAGTGTTCTAACTGTATCTCAGTAAATGTCATTTCTTTGAATTAATTGTGTCTAAGGGCTGTTAAGAGAAAGATTACTGGTGAGGACTTCTGAATTATAGTTTTAGGGAGTACAGATCCACAGAAGTTACCCTACACCTTGGTGGTCACAAGCTAATGACCCAGCCACTGAGTTGCACAGTTTGTGTTTCTTCTGACTTATGGCAATGACCACATTCTGCTTTGTATTGAATGTCTTATCATTTCCTATTAGATTAGAAGATCTTTGAAGGCAAGAATCACATCTTGTTCACATGCAAATCCTCCCACAGTACCAACACAGGCTACTTGCCTATAAATTGTGGTTGTTTGTTCTTTGTTCTTGAAGAGGACCAATGCAGTCAGGAAGGTGATGTCTTGACTTGCAAATGAATTGGATTTATGTGAGGGAGGGCTGTGCAAAGTCATTAGCCTCACTTTATCCTCTGGAGCCATCTGGGTCCAGGGGCAAGATATACATCAGGATGACTGGAAATAGCCCAGCTACCTATAAGTGGAGCTCAGTGAATGAACTGGGAAGGAATTGGTATGGGTTGGAATAATCAAGGAAAGACCTCCAGAGGTGGGAACTTGTGTTGAGCCTTGAAAGAAAAGATGAATTTGGTTAGAAGGGGAAAGGCAACCAGGATCTTACAGATAAGTAGAAGACAAGAGAGATGGTAATGAGAGTGATTTGTGTTGGGGGAGGAGTGGGTATGGCTGCATTGGAATATGTATGCTGACCAGTGATGAGTGGTAGTTTTCCTATATTAAAATGTGACCAGATTACACAGTCTCAAAAACTCAAAAAGTTTATGTGGGGAACTACTGAAAGTCTTAAAACAGAGTGAGAGGATGATAAATTATAAGTTCCTTGGGAGCAAAAACTAGTTTTTTGTTTGTTTGACACCTTTATTGGTGGTACAGTAGATAGATCACCTGGCCTGGGGGCAGGAAGACATCTTTTGAGTTCAAATCTGGCTTCAGACATTTACTTGTTACCTGTATGATCCTGGGCAAGTCACTTAACCTTGTTTGCCTCAGTTTCCCCATCTGTAAAATGAGCTAGAGAAGGAAGTGACAAACCACTCCAGTATCTTTACCAAGAAAACTCCAAATGGGGTCACAAAGAATTGGACATGACTGAAAAATGACTGAAACAAATCATCACTGCTTAGCACACAGTACCTGACACAGTGGTGCCAGCTAAATGCTGGTTGACTGGCTGACAGTCTGGCAGCTTTTGCAGGATGGAGCAGAAGCCCCAGAAGATAGGAAGACTAATGAGGCTGGTGCAATTATCTAGGAATGAGGTGATGAGGACTTGGGTTAGGGTTACAGTACAAATGGAAGAGGGGACACACGGTTCTATAAGGACAAAATTGATAAGACTTGTGACTGACTTGAAGGGGATAGGTCAAGATGACTTTGGAATTTGGAAATCTCATCACCATGCTGCTTGATACTCAGCACTTCTCAATTTTCCTGCGTTGCCTCTCCTGTTCGATTGGAGGGCTGGAGGGTATCTGCTCCCAAACCCTTTCATTATAAAGGCTCAACTTTCAGAACTTCCCAGGTAATTCTCCATTCTCCATCTGCAGTTCTGCTTGGTTTCAACTCCATGGAACATCATGCTCTCAATGAGAGGGAAAGCATATTGGATTTGGTGCTGTTGAACATAGATGGAAAAAAAAAAATCACACCAACTACTGGCATAGCTAGTAGATACAATGGAGAGTTCGAGGCCTGGAGTCAGGAAGACCCGATTCAAATGCAGCCTCAGACACTTACTAGCTGTATGACTCTGGGCAAGTCACTTAACCCTTTTTGCCTCAGTTTCCTCATCTGTAAAATGAGCTGGAGAAGGAAATGGCAAACCACTGCAATATCTTTGCCAAGAAAACCCCAAATGGGGTCAGACACAACTCAAAAAAAAAAAATCCCATTACCATTCTAACTGGACCTACTACATGTTTGTGTTGCACAAGTGAACCCTAACTGCTGTTAGGCAATCCTATTATAACTCCTTTATCAACACTATCCTACTTTCCAGTGACTCTTCCAAGCCTCCGTCTCCCCTCACTCTCTCAGCTAAGAATCATGCCTCATATTTTACAGAAGAAATTGAGGTCATATGCAGTGAGTTCCTGCTTCTCCCCTCTTTCTCATCTATCAGAGAACATCCGCCCCTCTCCTCCTTCACCTTGACTGTCTCACTCCTTGCGAAGGCTAACCCTTCTATCTGCTAAAGCAATTTCATCCCATCCTGTCTCCTCCAACAGACTGCCCTATCACCACCAAACTCATTTACTTTCATTCTCTCTGGTGCATTTTTCCTGCTACCGGTTCATTTCCTGCTACTTACAAACATGTCCAACAGCATCCTAAAAAAATCCTCACTTGATCCTTTCAGCCCCACTACCTTCCTATTTCTCTGCTGCTGTGTCCAAGATTCTTGAAGAGTGCTTACAACAGGTGCTTCCACTTCCTATCCTCTCCCTCTCTTCTTAACCTCTTACAGTCTAGCTTTCTGTCTTTTCATTCTGCCCAAACTGCTCTCTCCAGTTACTAATGATCTCTTAGACACCAAACTCAATGGCCTTTTCTCCATCTGTGGCCACGGCCTGTGGATTTCACCTTTGCAACATACCTCAAATGAGCCCCCTTTCCTCTGACAACGCCTTCCTCATTGACACAGGCCTTCATCATTTCATACCTAGATTATTGCATTAGCCTGGTGGCTAATTATAAAATCACAGGACCAGTTCCTATTCTCTATCCATTTGTCACACACATTCCCCCCTTCTCCCCCCCCCCCCCCCATACTGCCTTCACTGTGTTGAAACAAAAATTTCTACCCAGTTCTATTTCAGAAGCCTGGGTTGCCAGAAACCCCACCCATACCTAAAGGGAGAGATCCTTACGGTGGATAGGCAGGCTACTGTGGGATAGCAGACAGAGAATCGGATCTGGTGTCTGAGACCAGGCTTTGAGTGTGCTTCCTAACTGGGTATGTCATTTCCCCTCTCTGAGACTGTTTTCTGATCTGTTAAATGAGAATACCATTCACACTACCTCCCTCAAAACTGGACTATGATCTAAAGTGTGTAAACTGTGAGTCTATATCAGCTATTCATTATTGTTTTCCATTTACCTAGTTTTTAAATTGACTCTCCTGGCAAGGAAGTGGAACACTGACTTTCAACACTCCTTGGGAAATAACAATCCCCGAAGCTGAGCACCATTTTCACTCCTTCATTTAATTCAATGTTCTCTATACTTTTTCCCCCTCCAAATATGTTGCCCATGCCTACCTCCCAGAATGGCACTAATGTATGAAGAGCTGGCAATAGCATATTTGGGCTAGAGAGGCAGCTGTCCCCAGAGACACAGCTTTGCCCATCCACACAACTTCCCAAGTGGGAAGAACAATAGGCGGCAACACCAAAGGGGATGGATGACTCAGCCAGTGGTAGCTTGGCTAAGGGGAGGGAGGTGGCTGTCTCCTATCCTAAATCTCCCCATGTCCTCCCATCACCCAGAGGCCCCAGGCAGAGGGCTTTCTCCAGGCCTTCTTGAGAAGATGGATGAGAGGGCACTGGAATTAAATCAAGTAGATCAGAGATGCCACACCCTTACTCTGCAGATGAGAGCAGTATGGCCCAGAGAGGGCAAAAGACATGCCTAGGGTATCAGAGAATTCCTGCTGCCAGAGGAGACTCACTCTCGCTAAGAAGGAAGCTCCCCGAACTGATTTGCTCGGTGGCTTGTTCCTGAATCTCTTCATCCTCAATGGGTACCATTGCAGGGTGGACATCCCACAGACAGCCACCTTGGAGATCACACTCAGGTCGTTTTCCATATTTTATTTTAAAACAATAGTAAACAATTTTATTTATTGTCTTAATCCAAACCACCTGACATCTGGCTTATCTCTGGCCAAAAAGTAAAGTGGGAAGGGGAAGGGAATGTGGGGGCTGACCTAACTTCCCTGGAAATAAGCCCATTTTCCTGACATCTGGAATGGCTTGTGGATACTGTCTTTGCAAAAGGAAAGGAAAGAAAAGCACCACCAAGGCGTGCTTCAGCAGCAGCAGCAGCTCAGAAAATCAATTTTTTTTTTCTTCAATGATTTGAACCACCCAGTTCATTTCTAGATATTCCCTGGGCTTCAGACTCATAGTCCCCTCAATGATTCCTTTTGAAAGCAACTTTAAATCCACAGACCCAAGTACAAGTAAAATAAACCCAGGTGATGACTTCTTCAAGACATCTTCCGTCCAGCATGAGACCTAGTCTGACCAAACACATTGCCAGCTAGCACATTTCCTTCCAGTCTGTAGTACCCGACTGTGAAAGAGTGGAGACCTAGCTGCTTTGGAACAAGTGTTTGGAGATCAGCAGGGGAAGAAGGGTGGTGTCAGGCACACACCCAGCTGAATTCCTGGTCCTTTGCCTTTTGTTTTGGGTGGGTGGGTTAGGGGAGTTCTGAAGTACTTGGGATCTGGAAGTGGAAAGGGATGAAAGGTATTGAAAAGCAATTGCTACCTGATGGCAAGACAAAAAGAAATCTGTAAAACAGTTCAGGTTTCCCCATCTACAATGTAAATAGCATTTAAAAAAAAGTTCTTTCATTATAGAAGGTACAACCCATTGCATGGACAGGGATCAGAGAAGGCCCTTGAATGAGATTACTGTTGTAAAGAAATGTCATCACCAGACCAATGAAAAAGCTCTGTTTCTCTGAGATATCATTCTCCCAGATATGGAAATAACTGTGTTACAGGGAACAAGACACAGAAACAGCGTCCAACATACTAGGCTGTTATCGGCAGAGAGGAGCTAGGAATCAAAGAAAGGGCTGATTTTCCCCAGTGCTCTGTCCTAAGCCCCCATGTTTTACAACTATACTAAGGAGAGGTAGGTTGCTTCCTGGTGTTCAAAGCAAAATGTCCATCAAGTTTTGTTCCTTCCTTACAAAGTGCAGATAGATGGAACTGACATCACCCACATGGTCTGGAATTAAGACTCTCCTTGCACCACTGAGAAACCAACCCCACTCAATGGGTTCCTCTTCAGAATGGCCTTACCTCAGCCCCAGCTCCCAACTCAAAAAATCAAATTAACTTTAGAAAAAAAAAATAAATAGCATGTATATTTCATACCACCTAAACTCCACACAAATACTTGGCTGTTAGATTTTTCCCCACCCACCCTGTCTCAAGCTCTCAGATGGAAGTTTTCTTCTTTCTCCCCTATTATCCCACCCTTAGATCCTTCCTCTGGCCTTGGATGTTATGGAACATTCTGCCTCTCAATGTGCAGTGGTGGTATGGGCAAGGTCCATTTGCATCCTGGTCCCATGGGCAGTGGGGATGCCTAGTAAGCTGCCCAAATCGATGTCCAGGCCTCTGGACTCCTGCTGAAGGCCCCAGTCTGGCCTTTGGTCCATCTTGTTGATTTAAAAAAAAAAAAAGAAGAAAGAAAAAGGCTCCACGTGGTGACTTGGGTCTGTCGAGGTCTCCGTGGCGGCATCCTACCAGTCAGATCTGTGGGGCTGGCCCAGCCACGCCCGAGCATTCTCACTGTAGCTTTGTACCCAGCTTTCGCTGTCTGTTTCTGCAAGGTGACATTGAACAGGTGGCCCAGAGAAGGGTAAAAAAGAAACAAAAAATGAGATCTTCCCCTACAACGGGCAAGCAATTCATTTCCCTTTCCACCAAAATAAATCTTTCTCTGTTCTCTACCCAATTATTTTTATTAACACTCCCCTATGTGTGTATAGCACTTCTTAGTTTAGATGGTTCATGGTTCATGCCTGCTGTCTCATTGTTCTTCACAATAGCCCCATGAGGCAGGCAGGCAGACTGGCCAAGAACTATTATGCCTGCTCTACAGAGGAGGAAATTCAAACTCAGAGAGAGGGGAAGCTCCTTGCTCAAGGTCACATAGCCAAAAAGAGGTGGAATTGGGTCCAGGCATCTTCAATCCCAGTTTAATACTATCTTCACTATATCGTAATCCCCAGGCAGAAACTCTCCACCTCTGGCCAGCTGTGTCCTTTATGCCATTAATGGGATTGCCTTGCCCCAAAGTCCTCAAATCCCCTTTCCTAACAGATGTGGGCCTTTACCTATTCAGCCTGTTGTTATAATTCAGCCAGGATGCATTCATGATGCATATCTCCAAAGCCACCCACCAGCCCCCAGGACTGGAAAACCCCCGTAAGACTGCTCTATCTACTTCACAGGGCTGCAAAAAAAAAAAAAAATCCTCCGTAAATTTTAAAGTACTAGAGAAATAAGAGTGTTGTCCTCTCCCTTTCCATTCCTCTTAATCACTTGCTCCACATCAACTTTCTCCAACCATCCCCTCCCCTCCTCTCTCCCAACCCTGCCTCTAGTACCATGTGCTCCCCTGTGTTCTTGAGTATTCTCCCTGCTCCCAACACCCTTGGTTTGAAAGACCAACCCTCCTGGCCTTTCTGTCAGAGAACTCAGAAATTTGGTTCCTTTCAGATCTAATATTCTATGACCTGTGTATTTCTAGGCCTTGAGTTCTATGCAGGTTTCTGTTCTTTTGAGTTCTAAAAATTAGGTTTAATATAGCCTAGAATTAAAAGGGAATGTGAATGGAGAGTTGACCTAGGAGACAGGAAGGCTTGGGTTCAAATCCTGTTTCTGACACATACAAGTTATGTGACCTCTGGGTAAGGCACTAAATTTCTTACTGGCCCAGACACTTCTTTAAGACTACAAATATAAAGCAAGAGCCAACCCAATTTGTAAGAGGGAGCTTCCTCTTTCCTCACTGAGTGTTCTCTATAATAATAAAATTCAAAGGTCTGGTAAAAAACAAAACATGATAATCCAGGATCTTTCAACTTGACCCTCAATTGGAGAAATGGAATCACCTGCCCCCCCCACCCCCCAAGTCCCAGACTCTATGTAGTTAAGAGTTGTTCTAGGAAAACTGTTGGAGAACTCTTTATTCAAGGCCAATCATGGGAGTCTAAGTGCTCTTCCTATCTTACTCACCTGGCCTCTGCTCTGGTGACTGTATACTCAAACCACAGGACATTGGGGATGAGGCTTGTGTCTCGAATTAAGAAGAACTCAGATATGGGCCTAGAGGAAAAGAACAGCACACTCAGGGTGCTCATTTCTACAATGACATCCTGAAAACCCCACCAACTGCAAGGTGTTAAAGAGCTATCTATGCCCACTCCCTCCACCTTCTTCCCCTTTGTTTCTAATTTCAAAAGGGCAAAAAATACAGATCTAGCTACCAAGTCCTGGGAAGGAGCCCAGCTGTCTGGGGCGGAGTGGGAGAAAGGGGAGGAGATCCAAGTCCTAATGAGGAGAGCCTGTGTCAAACAGTAGCCAGTTCTTGATGCAAAGGGCATGAGTGATGTCAAAAGAGATAGTGACAGCCTGCCACATCTAACTGGGGTCAAAGTTCCACTGACTATGTTCCAATCTAGACCTGGGCACAGAGTCGGGTACATGCAACTATGACACCTGAGGACTATGAACAGGTAGAAGATGCTGCCCTTGAGCTCAAAAGTCCTAACCCAGGGGAATGCCCAGAGTTCAAACAGCAAACTCCCAAGCCTGCAGATGGGGTGGCAGGGATAACCTATACATGTAGGTCTTCCACATATACCTCCTAATGCGCACTCAGAATCCTAAAACACCTTCCTCCTGCATGTCTACTCAGTGGCTAGTGGTAATCCACTTGGGATTTTGCAAAGAAAGGCTTGCCCACAGCCTGGAGAACAGAAAGAGAGCCTTGACAATGGAGGCCTGGGTTAGGAATCAGGATGCATGGGTTCTCTTCCTAACTTTGCCAGAGGTTAGGATCCTCAGTGTGCAAACCATCCCTGGAAGAAGAGCTCCCAATGGACCCAGCAAAGAATGAGAATATGGGGAAGGAAAGGTCCCTGAATTCCCTGGGAGAGGGGAAGTGTGGGGAAAAGGGCTCTGGGAGGGAATTACCAGGCTGCTATCCTGGGGAACAGTGGAGTGAGGATCTCCTGTGTGAAGGCAAACCACGCGACAGCCATGATGCTTCCTGCAACCCCTCCATAGAGGACCTGGCTCCAGGTATGGTACAACAAATACACTCTTCAGCAGAAAGTGATGGGGAAGAACCAATGAGAGAGATATGGATAAGTCAGACAGACAGTTCCTGGCAGCCTAGGATGCCAGGTCAGAGTTGAGGTTAGAACCAAAGATAGTCAAGTGCCTAGCACCTGAGATGAGCCCCACACTTCCCACTGGTTTGGTGGGACGGTCCTTTCTTGATGGCTCAGCCAGGTCTTGACCTTAAGCCCAGGATCCCTGAACTCCAAACCCAAAGGGGACGCCAAGAACAGCAGGGTAAAGTCAACACATAAGGGAGTTTCTTTGATCCAACCAAAATATGGTGAGCTGAGCAGGGACCAGGAATGATCCCTCTTCAATATTAAATAGAATCCTAAGAAACAGCCCCATCATATACTCTGCTCAGTAGACTACTCTGTCCGTCACACAGATTAATTTGGTGGCCTCTATGGCTGAGTTCTCTCAGTGTTCACGGTAGGGAGGACTAGGGTATGCTTCCAGGTCTAAAGGGGGAGAAGCCAAGTTTGGGGTTAAGTAAAGGGACTTGGGAACATCAGAGAAGCCCTGAGGGGAGGAACAGTCTCCTACCACTGAGGGAGATGGAGGGGCAAGAAGAAAGGGCAAATACTGCTGCATACCTACTATATGAGACGAGAAAGGCTACTGTCACGAGGCCCAGAGAGAGCACATGTCTCCACAACAAGTCCAAGAACCTGGCGTTGTTTGTTTGATGCATTCTAAAGAAAGGGGGAACAAAGCAGGGGGCACTGAGCGGGGCAGGTAAAGCGGCTCCTTGTCCTTCCACTCCTCAGCATTGAAGGGAGCAATCTCCATTGCTCAGTCCTCAACATCTTTGACTGTTCTGCAGTTTAAGAACCTGATAACCATCAACCCCTTCTGAAAATGTGGCTTCTGGAACACCACATTTGCCTGGTTCTCTTTAATCCCTTACTGCTCTACCTAAGACACTTTGCATGGACTTACTTCTCTATCTTGCTTCTTATCTGTGGATATCCCAACCAAGCGACCCAGGGACAAGGACCCAAGTGGAGATGAATGTCATTGACATTCTAGGAGATGGGTACAGGAGGTGCCAGTCCTTGGACAAAGCCAGGGCCAGTGGGAGGCCTGGAGCAGATGAGGGCACAGGAAAAAAATATCTACTAAGTCTGAGATGCCCATAACCTTGGTAGCCCTCCCTAACCCTCCCCAGGAACGTACTTTACCTTAAATAAAGAAAAAGGAAGGAGTAGACTGAGAAGAACCACATAAATTGGGAATGGCTGGAAGGCATCCCATATTTGGTATTCACCATGGAGTGGGTATCTAAGAAGAAGCAGACAATGTCCATCAGGCAGTGTCTGGGTTACAGAGCTGTTCTCCCCCGGGGATATCCAGCTCCCCCAAGTCAGGAGATATCTTCATCCATCTTCGGCTCTCCCACTGCACCCCTCCAAAAGTCCCACCATACCTCCACAGGGCCGGGGCTCCCGGATAATGTTCTTTATTAGCCAGTTGACCCCTTCGTTGAGTGCCAGACCCCCCAGGAAAGAAATCTGTAAAAGAAGGAGTAGGGTCAACTCTGCCCTTGGAAGCCATAAAGCAAGTCCCTCCCTCCCCACCCAGATGTGGACCCCAGCCACTACTCTTAGATTTCAGAACTAATCTGAAGCCAGCAGGAGACTCAAAAACACTGGCGCATGGATCCATATGTATGGCGGGGGAGGTGCTCTCCTGGTGCAAGTGACAAAGGCACTGGATTTGAAGAGAGAGGACTTGGGTTCAGATCATGCCTGTTCTATCTATGTGTCCTTGGGCAAGTAACATCATGTCTCTTGACTTCTGTTTCTCCTCTAAAATGAGACAACTACACTAACGATCTCTGAGGTTCTTCCAGCTTTACATCCTAAGATTACCTGCAGTAGAAGTCCTGTCTTTGGGGACCACTCTGGCTTGCCTTTGGGCACCGTGAACAACTAACTGTCCACCACATGGAAAGGAGACCACTTCCCAAGGGTAGATGCTTCCCCACTGCCTCTGGCCACCCCCCGCTGAGCAGAGGGAATGTACATGTGGTCACAGAGGAAAGGACTGTAGGGTGGGCATGGCAGGAGGCAAGGCAGACTCACAGTGTGAAGCTCTCGTTTGAATATGATGAGTGTCACAAAGCCAACAATAACGAAGATGGGGCTGAGGCTCACGTAGGCAAGGAGGTGGCCTGAGAGATCACCTGGGGAAGGTGGGAGGCAAGGAAATGGAAGAACTGGTCAAAATCCATCTTTTCAAATGAGAAACCCAACTACACAACAGAAAGCCAATCCAAGGGCTCAGAGAGCCCAAGAGAAACTTCCAAGTCTGGCCCAGGACAGCGGGAACTCTGTTGGTGACAGCTGGCTCCACACCATTAGAAGGGAGTAGGAATCACATTAGCAGCCTTAGCAATGGGAGGAAGCAGGCTCCAGAAAAAGCTGCATCTCCTTGGTGCTCCCCAAGAGACGGCATGGAGGAAAGAAGGCTCAGGGGCTTTTCCTGCAGTGACCAGAGAGGGGGAGATGGGCAAACTGACTCAACACAGCCCATGTTATTGGTATGGAAACTCAGCCTGAGGTGCATACTCCTACAGCCCCAACCAGGTTGCAGGCTCCTGTGATTTGGAACATTCTCTCCTTTCCAGAATAAATCCTAGGACCAACCCAAACTCCTAAATCCTACCCTAGGCTCAACGAAAACTTGGGGCAGGGGAGTGGGGAGGAAGGGAGAGAGGTTATGTAGATGAGGAATTGTAATTTACCACTAGTTTTACCTAATCCAGACTGTCTGTGCCAGAAGGCACTTTACCCCTCTCAAACTTCCCCCTAAGGCCAATACCTGGTACATTTCCTAGAAAACAGCTCAGGCCAAAGGCCAGATCCATACTGAAAAAATTCTAACCTGGGAAATGGTCCCAAAGAAACTTAACTGGGCATAAACCAGTCTGCACAGGAAGCCAGAGGACACCAAGCCAAGCCCCACCCCAGGTAGAGAAGACTGGGGGAGAGAGAGGGGACCAACACCCTCCAGGTCCAATGAATGACTCAAGGAACCCTGGTTAAGACAGAGAAGCATATGCCAAGCCCATTCCAAACCTCCTTCAGCATAATCACAGCAAAGATCTAGGAGATGTCAAGAACACCAGACTGAAAGTGAAGAGACAAATTCAGGTTTGATGTTGTTATGAAATGTGGGACTTGGGCAGGTCATACTCCTTCTCTGGGCCTCAGTTGCCTCATTTGTAAAACAAAGTGCTAAATTACATAGTCTCTAAGGTCCTGCACAGCTTTAACATTGTAAAATTTTATGGCAATAAAAAGTCCTATTTGTAGTTTTAAGAACTTATCTTCTATCCTCTTTTCTATCTCAAAGCCTCTGACAGCATTTGTTCAGATCTCTTGGTTCCCATCATTCCCTACCTAATACTGAACTCATTTATGCACATGTAATATCCTACAAAACAGAAGCTTGAGGGCAGGGAGTGTTTCATTCTCATCTTTTACGCTCAGCACCTCCCAGGGTCAGGCGCACAGCAGGCAACGAAAGGTTGAGTGAATTTGGAGAACAACAGGGTCCCCATTTTACAGATGCAGAAACTTCCTGAGGCTCAGGAAGGCTGGGTCAACCACCTACTGTCAGAAATGGGACTCCAACTCTAAGCTATCTGATTCAAAAACTGGTGATGAATGAAGACCAATGGGCTGCATCCCTCAAGTCTGCATTCTTGGGAGTACCTCCAACAGCTCTACCTGCAAAGACTCCTGATCAAGGCCTCTAATGCCTTTAGCCATCCTGCTGAGGAACATCCATGGCCCACCTGCCCACTTCCACTCCCTACAAAGAATCTAAATGAGTTGGTTTTGGGGGGATTTTTTGGCAGCAGCACCAGGGAGATATAACTGGGACAGAACAGTAAATAATGATGGCATATAACAGGAGATTTTTCCAGAGCCCAAAAAACTGCCTATCAGTATTATGTATCCTCCTGAACGCAAGCAGGAGGCAGAAAGGGTAGGGATATTCTCACTGTCTTCAGCAAGAAATCACAGCGGGTGTTTTTTTCAGTTTGGAAGTTTGGGGGTGCTGGTGGTCAGTGCTGCCCCAAAAACCATACTGATGGCTATGCAAAAGGCTTAGGAAAATTTGCATACCTTCACCCTTGTGGGGCTGAGTGACACAGGGACAGGAATTTCTGTCAGGACTCTGCTCAGGGGGACAGAGAATGAAACTAGCCTGACATACATTTCCCTGTGGACTAGGCCTTGAATTAGCAGGAAGACTGTGTGCTCCAGGGGCACCATCCCCTCTCTGCATGGGGCTGGTGCGTGGCTATGTGGCCCTGAAACCCTCACTTATCGACATCGTTTCATCCTCAGGATGGACATAGCCTTTGGCTGTTTCAAAAGCAATACTGTACCAGGTACTGCTCCCAAATAGCTGTGAGATGTAGGGCAACTCACTTCATCTGAGTCTCAGTTTCCTCATCTGTAAAATGGGAATAACACACAGCTATTAAAGCTTAAAGCTGCACCAAGACTTTGTACGACTCCCTAACCTCACAGGATGGTGGGGAGAAACGCACTTCCTAAACTTAAAAACAAGTTAAAACGGGAGCTCTGAATTGTCAGGCTTGCACGGGTATGCAGACAAGGAGCAGGGCCGAGCTCTCCAGGTCAGAAGCAGGCAGAACCTCGCCCCTCCGCATCTCAGCCTTGCCCCGGACGGCCTTCGGAGACACACCGGTGGTCCCAAAGGCCCAGAGGGTCCCGGGACCCCCGCCCCGCACTGCAGCAAGAGGGTCGGGGTCAAGGGCGGGGGGAGGGGGAGGCGGCAAGGGAAGAGTCTTCCGGCTGTGGTCAGGGGCAGCTCCGCAGGGGGCCTGCCCAGCTCCCGAAAGCATCAAAGCTGCCAGGCGGCGTCCGCGCGGGGCGACGGGGGGCGCTGAGTCCAAGACAAGGAAACTCCGAGTGCTCACGCACGGTCCCCTCCCAAGCCGAGGGGGGAACACCCGCTCGGAACGCCTGCTTCTCTAGTCCTCGGGGGACAATGACGGGGGAAGAGGGAGTCTTGAGACCCATACCGCTCCACGCACGCAACGGCTCCGCACCCCACAAGCCCACTTCACGGGTCCGTGCCACTGAGCCCAGGTAGCTAGCCGCGCAGGCGCAGAGTGAGCAAGCCAGAGGCTCACAATTTAGCACAGCTCATCGCCACCTCACTGCGCCGGCGCGTTATGCTCCTCGAAGGGAGTCTTCAATGGCTCACTATTTGACAGTTGCCACCCCAGCCCCCGGCTGCCCCCTTCCCTGGCTCACCCGGGGAGGGAGAGGTCGGGTGGGGAGGGGCGAGACACAGAGGAGGCCTCCTTTGAGGGCTTGGGGCTGAGTTTTACCTGCGGGATATTCGACGTGGGTGAGGGTCACCGGCCGCCATGAAGCGGGGAGCGAGCACTGTCCGTCCGCTGCCATCTTACCCGGAGACCGGGCTTTGCCGATTAGCCAATCAGGAAAAAGAGGGGAGATGGTCTTGACCTATCCCGCTTGGAAGACTCCTCACACCCAATCGTCGGCCGCTACAGGTAGTGGCGCAGCCCATCAGCGCGCAGGCCATCGGCCTAGCCAGAACAACGAATCAGAGAATGGGGCTGATGGAGCCTTTGAGCTTCCCCCACCGGGGTTCAATCCGTTGCGAGCACAGGTACGGACCTGGCCAATCAGGATAGGCTAGGGTTACAGCCCATAAACTGGAGTAGGGTGACCAATCAGAAGGAGAGATTGGCGTTAAAGGGGCGGACAGCATGAGCCAATCAGTCGTTAGCTTGGGGGGCGTGTTGGACTTTGGTGGGAGCTTTAGTTTGGGGTCCTGGTTCTAACCTTCTTGGTGCTCTAGAGTAGTTGGGCATCGCTCCGGTCCCCTAGGACCGCCAAATCCTCGACGGAGCTCAGGGGGAGGATACACAGCTCCCAAGCCAGCCAACCTGATACCCAAGTAACCAGAAACTGCTATTAATGGAGAGTACCCAAATCAGTCTCTTTGGAAAAATAAAGACAAAAACAAGAAAATAGACTATTATTTTTAAATATTTTTTTATGTCATTAACTACTTCTCAATTACATGTAAAAAAATTTTCAAGATCCATTTTTTTCAACATTTTGATTTCCAAATTCTCTTCCTCCTCTCCCCTCGTTAAGAAGACAAGTGATATAATATCATATATGTGAAGTCATGCAGAATTTTTCCATATTAGCCATGTTGTAAAAGAAAGCACAAAGAAATGAGAAAAATAAAGAAAGCAAAGTATAGTTCAGTCTGCAGTCAGAGTTCAGCAGGTCTTTCTCTGAAGGTGGATAGCACTTTTCATCAACTATATTATTGTTAAAATAGAACTTCATTATCCCTCAGACTAAACTCCTACACCTACATCCATAAATCTGTTTGTGAGAATTGGTCCCTTATAAGGGGAGCTAGCTGGCACAGCGGTTAGAGTACTGGACCTGGTGAGTTATAAATCCAGCTTTAGAAAATAGCTGTGTGATCTGGGAAATCTCATTATCCCACAAGATTGAATCTGCTCCAGGGGATTTAAGGAAGGGGCCTATCCCAATCTTTTCATTTCCCACCAACTGCACTACTTTTGTGTTCGGATTTTTCCATCATGTTCCATCATCCAGGATACATTCCCACACCCTCTTCCTCCGTCACTTCAACTTTTCAGCTTCCTTTTCTATGTGGTAGATTAGATTATTAACTCCTTGAGGGTAGAACTTTCTTTTATCTGTAATGTAGGTGCTTTTATCTGTATTTCTATGGGCTTAGCATAGTACCTGGCATGTAGGATGTATTTAATAAATGTTTATTGCCTATGACTATGACCCTGGGTAAGTCATTTCCAAATGAAATCTTTCTCTACCTTAATTTCTTCATCTGCAAAATGAGGATAATGATAGTTGTGAGAATAAAATGAGATCATATTTGTAAAGTATTTCCTAACCTTAACATACTATATAGATGCTAACTATTATTATTTTAACCTGTAAAATGGAGATAATACTACTTGTCCTATCTACCTTACAGGATTGGAGGTAGGGGAAAGTATTTTATAAACCTTAAAGCACTAGGAAACTGACTTATAATAACCTTTGTTTTCTATAATTTCAAAACATTCCATTTGTCCCTCTTCTGTGGATGTGCACAGATGTGAAAGACTCTGGTCCTGCCCTCCTTTTACCCTTTTTTCACAAAAGCAATAGGAAACATTCCTTCACATCCTGCCCTCAGACACCTTCCTTCATACTCCTTAGACTGGCCCGACTCAGTTTGGACTTTGAAACATACCCCAGAACCATGGGATATTTTGCCTGTCAGATCTATGGATAAGGGAAGAATTTATGACCAAACCAAATTTATGACGACAGACAGAGAGCACCACAGGATGTAAAATGGAAAATTTAGATTATGTTAAATTTAACAGATTTTGCACAAACAAAACCAATGCAGCCAAAATTAGAAGGAAAGCAGAAAACAAGGGGGAAAGTTACAGCACGTGTCTCTGATAAAGGCCTCATTTCTCAACTATATAGAGAACTGAGTCAAATTTATAACAATACAAGTCTTTCCCTATTTGGTCAAAGGATCTGAACAGGCAGTTTTCAGAAGAAGATATCAATAGTCACTTTTAAAAAAGTGCTTTAAATCATTCTTGATTAGAGCAATGCAAATTAAAACAACTCGGAAGTATCACCTCACACCTACATCAGATTTATTAATATGATAGAAAAGGAAAATGGTAAATATTGGAGATGTGGAAAAATTGGAACACTAATGCATTATTAATGGAGTTGTGAACTGATTCATCCATTCTGGAGAACAATTTGGAACTATGTTCAAACACCTATAAAACTGTGCATATCCTTCAACCCAGGAATACTCCTACTCCTAGGTCTGTATCCTAAAAAAAATTTTTAAAAAGAAAGAAAAAGAAAAGTACTTATATATACAAAAATATTTATAGCAGCTCTTTTTTGTAGTGGCAAAGAATTGGAAATTGAAAGGATGCCCATCAATTGAGGAATGGCTGAACAAGTTGTGGTACATGATTGTGATAGAATACTATTGTGCTATAAGAAATGATGAGCAGGATGCTTTCAGAAAAACCAGGAAAGACTTATATGAACTCATGCAAAGTGAAGAGAGCAGAACCAGGAGAACACTAATAGCAATACTGTATGATGATCAACTGTGAATTACTTAGTTATTTTCATCTGTGACAAATGAAAAGTTAGAGAGACGTAATTTCTGGGTAGTTAACCATTTTATTAATTATAGCTAGTGAATAATTAATAAAAGAATGGTTGTCCAGCTGTCTGGATTTCTCTTGTAAAACAAACACCCCCTCATGGAGACTTCTTGATGCTTATATACCCTTGGAAGGGTGGGTGTGGGTTCCCATAATCAACTCTGATTGGTTAGCAATAAGAATTAATATTATAATGAGAGGTGGATCTATTTGAATGAGGAGCTGGGTATATAATTCTGATTATGTCACCCATGAACAAAGATTGGTCTCAAGCCAGACTACTCCTGACTGGGCAGAAAAAGGAATCTACACCCCTCCCACCCCCATCTCCCCCACCATGGGAGCCTGAGTAGAACACAATGGGCTGGAATTCACCTAAATTAGATTCTCTTTGTAAGGTTTTCTAGTTAGATGGGATAAGAATTCCACCTAGATACAATGGTGTGGGGAAAAGGGGGAGAAAGATGGTGGTAAATTTTGGAGCAAGATTAGAAATCTTGAGAGACTGGTCTTTGAATGAGGAAATAGAAAAGGAAAAATTTTAATCTCAATTAATTATTGGTTATTAATATAAGAGAAAAATTATCATTTCTTTCACAGAAATATGTGTGTGTTCATCCTTCATTGTAGAAGAAGACCATGCCATCAAATAATGACATGACTTGAATTTGACTTTGTTTTGAGTGAGGGAGGGCTGTGCAGGTCACCAGCCTCACTTTTCTTCCAGAGCCATCTGAGTCCAGTGACCAGATATTCATTAGGATGACTGGAGATGACCCAGGATGAGGCAATTGGGGTTAAGTGACTTGCCCAAGGTCACACAGCTAATGAGTGTCAAGTGTCTGAGGTGAGATCTGAACTCAGGTCCTCCTGACTCCTGAACTGGTGCTCTATCCACTGTACCACCTAGTGGCCCCTCACAGAAATATGATACAGTTCTGAAGGACTTATTTTGAAAAATGCTATTTACCTCAAGGGAAAGAACTGATGGAGCCTGAATGCAGATCAAAGCATACTATTGTACTTTATTTTTTCTTGTTTGCTTTTTTGTTATGTGTTTTCTTTCACAACATGGCTAATATGGAAAAATATTTTGCATGACTGCATATATATATAAAATCTATACCAAATTGCCTGCCTTCTCAAGGAGGAGGGAGGGGAAGACGGAGGGAAGGAGGGAATTTGGAACTGAAAAATTTTTAAAATGAATGTTAACAATTGTTTTTGCATGCAATTGGGAGAAATAAAATGTAAATTAAAATAAATATCAAAAAAAAAAGCACACCCCAAGGTTCAATTGGTCCCAAGAGTCACACTTGCAAGAGGAGAGAGCAAAGGGAGTAGGGATCCAGGATAGAGAGGCTTTCTGAGGGCTATGGGAAAGGATCTTATTTCACACCAGGGAAGAGATGGAGGGTTTCTACTAATTCCCCCATTATCAAATATGCTGTGTTCACTACACTTATTAAGAAAAGAAAAATCAATTCTATTTTTAAGGAGTTTTTGGTTTTGTATTTAATAAGAAGTTTTGAAATTTAAATAAAAAGAACAAAATGAAGATGAACTCTATGTAATAATGATAATGATCAGAAAAATTAACTGGAAAGGAGTTGAAAAAAGACATTTTTTTTTTTTTTGCCAATGTTGGAGACTATGGCTGTTCAATCCTGCACATACCATCTTCAGACTGAGTTGATGTGTTGGCTTGTTTTACTTAACTTTTTTCTTTCTTTTTATCCTTTGTTGCAAGGGATGACTCAAAGGATAGGGGAAGGAGGTGCTCAAAATCAAGGGGACATAAAAATACAGGAAAGGCACCATGGCATTGGGAGTTGAATTGACCTCAGAGTCACGAAAAGCTGAATTCAGGTCCCACTTCTGACATAACTTGGTTTCGTTACGTTCAGCAAATCATTTAACCTCTCAGTGCTGTGGAAAACTCTAAATTGTAGAGAAGGTATTGGTAGAGGAAATTTCTTTACCTGGGAGTTCCCCATGCCAAGAAAAATCACAGACCCTTTCAGTTTTTTAAAAATAAAAAGTTTCATGCTTGGCCCACTCTTAATCTGAACATTCAATTAACCACTATCCTCCCCCACCAAATTCCTCAAGCATTCTAGTTGAGGTTTTATTAAAAATTCAGTCCATAAACACATATTAAGCATCTACTATATGTCAGTCACTGGAAATACCAAGAAAGTTAGATAGTCTTCGCTTTCAAGGAACTTACAGTTTAAGGGGAAAAACATATGGACAACTTTAATCAGCAGAAGGAAAATACTAGGATTGAGGGATTGGGAAAGGCTCCCTATAGAAGGTGGGATTTTATCAGTAAAGAGAGATGAGGAGAGAGAGCATTCCAAGCACATGGGCCAACCACAGAGAATGCTCAGAGTGGGGAGATTGCGAGTATGATTTGAGGAACAGCACTGGATCACGGAGGGGAAGGTGGAGGAAGTATGAGGTAAGAGCAGAGGGGTGCAGTGGAAGTCCCCCAATCTGGGACTGGGGAGATCTGAGAGCCCAGGTCTGCTTCTTGCTTCCCCTCAAGGGACCACCATTTCCTCATCTTTAAAATGCAGGGGTTGAATGAGGTGGTCCCTAAAGTCTCTTCTAGCTCTCACATTATAAACATTTTATATTCTCTAGTGGTTTCCAACTTCAATGTTCCCTGACTTAGGGGAAAGAACTTTAGGAAGAAATTAAAAATGTAATCTCTGCCTTTCATTGCTTATGATTTAATTGAAAGAAAAAAAGCAGGACAAGTGTTATACACTCCTTTAACCCCAAAATGCGAGCAAGATGAACATTAACTGGAATAGTTAATCCTTTCTTCTTTTGGAGGTGATGCCCCAGAATCACACAGACAGCAAGTAAGTGTCTGTGGTCATATTTGAGCTCAGATCCTCCTGACTCTCTCTATCCCCTGAGACACCTAGCTGCCCCTGGAATAGTTAAGTCTTATGCCCTGGGTCTTAGCCATCAGAGTCTAATTTGCTCCCAAGTCCCTAAGAAATCTGAAGCCAAGTTTTCTCTGAGGGCCTCAGATAGGTAGAGAGACTTGACCTCCCCATAGGAACACTGCTTTGGAATTACCTATCAGATTCTCAACTGCCCCACAACTTCAGTTCCACAAAGAATAAATTACTAGGATCTATTGATTCCACAATAATGCTTACAAAGAGGGTCCTTTTCCATCATCAAAATGCTGGTGATGACAAAATAAAATCTAGGAATCCTAGAATATCAGTGCTGGAATGGGAATCAAAAATCATTAACATTCTAGCTTCCTCAGGGGGAATAGTACCAGCAAGTCATTTAACCTAGCCAAGCTTGTTTTCCTCCTCTTTAAAGGGGATAGCACTTGTAATTGAGTAGCTAGGTGGCACAGTAGATAGAGTGCCAGGCCTGGAGTCAGGGAGACTCATCTTCCTGAGTTGAAATCTGACTCAAGACACTTACTAGTTGTGTGACCCTGGGCAAATCACTTGACCCTGTTTGCCTCAGTTTCCTCATCTGTAAAATGAGCTGGAGAAAGAAATGGCAAACCACTCCAGTCTCTCTGCCAAGAAAATCCCAAATAGTGTTACAGTTAGACACAAGTGAACAATAAACTTTAAAGCACTATTTAAATATCTTTACATAAATATCCATTCCTTATGTTCCTGCTTAGTCATCTACACATATATCTAAGTCCTCTATACCCCCTAAGTCTCCAGTTCTATTTCTTACTCTGGTATGAAACCCTCCACAACCCTTCCAAAGATCAGCAAGTTTTCATTCCTTCTTTTGATTTCCTCTCCAACATAGGATTGGTACAAATACTATGGCGATTAATTATATTTCCATTATCCTGTTTCACCAACCAGACTGAAGCTCCTTTAGCTCAGGGGATTGTGTCACTCCAATTTGTTTCCAAAGCCAAAGGCCTTACACCTAATAGGTGTGTGTGTGTGTGAGGACTGGCTAAACTAGTTGTGGGACATGAATGTCATAGGATATTACTGTGTCCTAAGAAACCATGAATGTGAATGCAGAGAAACAAGGAAAGGCTCTGAATGCAAAGTGAAGAAGAACCAGGAAAACAATCCACACAATGACTACGATGATAGGAAAAAAACAGAAAAGCAACTAAAACTGAATGCTGCAAAATTATATTGTCCAAGCTTGACCTCAAAGAAGAGATCTGGCGGAGCCAATATTGCCAAGTAGAAAGACACACATACGCTAGTGTCAAACCCACAGCCCATAAAATATCTGTAAAAAAGAACTCCCAACAAATTCTGGAGCAGCAGAAGCCACAGAACAATGGAGCAGACGAGATTTCTGTTCCAGAGAGCCCTGAAAACCTCTCGCAAAACATCCCTCCCGCCCCGGACCAGAGCCCAGCCCTGCCTTGGGCGTGCGACACCGAGAGGAGCAGATCCCAGCAGGCTTCAGGGACAGAATCTCCAGCGGCCGCGTGGGTCCCTCCACCCACAGGCCCCAAAGGTTGATGAGAGGATCTTCTCAGCTTGCCGAGAGGGGAGTGGGGCGCCCCCATAACTCAGGCCCCCTCGGGAGGCAGCAGCAGAGGCGGGAGCAGAGCGGGGCTCCCCAAGCAGGCAGGAGCCCCAATCCATTGTTGAAGGTCTCTGCATAAACCCCCTGAGGGAACTGAGCCCTGTGAGGTGGCCCTGCCCCCACCTGAGCACCTAAACTTAATCTCACACTGAATAGCAGCCCTGCCCCCGCCAAAAGCCCTGAGGCTGGGAAGTAGCATTTGAATCTCAGACCCCAAGCGCTGGCTGGGTGGATCTGGAGGCAAAGTGGGTGTGAAGAGAATACACAGAAGTCAAGCCACTGGCTGGGAAAATGCCCAGAAAAGGGGAAAAAAAATAAGACTATAGAAGGTTACTTTCTTGGTGAACAGGTATTTCCTCCCTTCCTTTCTGATGAAGAAGAACAATGCTTACCATCAGGGGAAAGGCTCACAGAAGTCAAGGCTTCTGTATCCCAGCCCACCCAATGGGCTCAGGCCATGGAAGAGCTCAAAAAGGATTTTGAAAATCAAGTTAGAGAGGTGGAGGAAAAACTGGGAAGAGAAATGAGAGAGATGCAAGTAAAGCATGAAAAGCAGATCAGCACCCTAGTAAAGGAGACCCAAAAAAATGCTGAAGAAAATAACACCTTGAAAAATAGGCTAACTCAGCTGACAAAAGAGGTTCAAAAAGCCAATGAGGAGAAGAATGCTTTCAAAAGCAGAATTAGCCAAATGGAAAAGGAGGTTCAAAAGCTCACTGAAGAAAATAGTTCTTTCAAAATTAGAATGGAACAGATGGAGGCTAATGACTTTATGAGAAACCAAGAAATCACAAAACAAAACCAAAAGAATGAAAAAATGGAAGATAATGTGAGATATCTCATTGGAAAAACAACTGACCTGGAAAACAGATCCAGGAGAGACAATTTAAAAATTATGGGACTACCTGAAAGCCATGATCAAAAAAAGAGCCTAGACATCATCTTTCATGAAATTATCAAGGAAAACTGCCCTGAGATTTTAGAACCAGAGGGCAAAATAAGTATTCAAGGAATCCACAGATCACCACCTGAAAGAGATCCAAAAAGAGAAACTCCTAAGAACATTGTGGCCAAATTCCAGAGTTCTCAGGTCAAGGAGAAAATATTGCAAGCAGCTAGAAAGAAACAATTCAAGTACTGTGGAAATACAATCAGGATAACACAAGATCTAGCAGCTTCTACATTAAGGGATCAAAGGGCATGGAATAGGATATTCCAGAAGTCAAAGGAACTAGGACTAAAACCAAGAATCACCTACCCAGCAAAACTGAGTATAATACTTCAGGGGAAAAATTGGTCTTTCAATGAAATAGAGGACTTTCAAGCATTCTTGATGAAAAGATAAGAGCTGAAAAGAAAATCTGACTTTCAAACACAAGAATGAAGAGAAGCTGAAAAGGTGAACAGCAAAGAGAAGTTATAAGGGACTTACTAAAGTTGAACTGTTTACATTCCTACATGGAAAGACAATATTTGTAACTCTTGAAACTTTTCAGCGTCTGGGTACTGGGTGGGATTACACACACACACACGTACACGTACGCACACACACATAGAGACAGAGTGCACAGAGTGAATTGAAGAGGATGGGATCATATCTTTAAAAAATGAAATCAAGCAGTGAGAGAGAAATATATTGGGAGGAGAAAGGGAAAAATGGAATGGGGCAAATTATCTCATAAAAGAGGGAAGCAAAAGACTTTTTAGTGGAGGGAAAAAGAGGCGAGGTGAGAGAAAAACATGAAGTTTACTCTCATCACATTCCACTAAAGGAAGGAATAAAATGCACACTCATTTTGGTATGAAAACCTATCTTACAATACAGGAAAGTGGGGGATAAGGGGATAAGCAGGATAGGGGGGATGATGGAAGGGAGGGCATGGGGAGGAGGGAGCAATTTGAGGTCAACACTCATGGGGAGGGACAGGATCAAAATAGAGAATAGAAGTAATGGGGAACAAGATAGGATGGAGTGAAATATAGTTAGTCTTCTACAACACGACTATTATGGAAGTCATTTGCAAAACTACACAGATATGGCCTATATTGAATTGCTTGCCTTCCAAAGGGAAGGGGGTAGGGAGGGAGGGAGGAAGAGAAGTTGGAACTCAAAGTTTTAGGAACAACTGTTGAGTACTGTTCTTGCTACTAGGAAATAAGAAATACAGGTAAAGGGGTATAGAAAGTTATTTGGCCCTATAGGACAAAAGAGAAGATGGAGACAAGGGCAGAGAGGGATGATAGAAGAGAGGGCAGATTGGTGGTAGGGGCAATTAGAATGCTTGGTGTTTGGGTGGGGGGGAGGGGACAAAAGGAGAGAAAATTTGGAACCCAAAATTTTGTGAAAATGAATGTTAAAAGTTAAATAAAAAATAAATTAAAAAAAAAGAGAGAGATCTGAGAAGACATTTCCCTCCTTGGCTTCTTTGCAGAGGTGGAGGGACTGGTTATTGGACCACATATATCTTAGACTTTCTCAGTGTTGGTTTTGCTGAACTTTTCTATCTTTGTTTCATTCATTGTTTAAAAAAAGATAGTTCTCTGGGAGGAACACATTAGGAAAAGTAAATGGTATAAAAACAATAACTACAAATAAAAATCTATTTTTTGTAAACACCTGAAGACTCTTGTCCCTACTAGGGCAAAGGACAACCTTTCAACTTTGGCATTTGCAAGAGTAAGTTAGTGTTGGCTAATTCTAGTGAAAAGTCAAGGCTTCCAAATAAGTGACTACACACCTAAAGGACTCATTATTGTTCCAACTAGGTGACAGAAGCTTTAGGAGTAAAGATATTCACGAGGCACAGAACAAGGGCTCTCATTCATTCCCTTCTGCCATGAGTTCCCCATGCACTCCTGAACCACTGAATGGCTGGGACCCTACGTGATTGAGAGGCTCCATTCCAGTGAAAAACTTATGTGTCTATAATCTTTGAAAAATGAAATACACCACCCACTGCTATCAGCACAGCCCAGAATTCCTGGGCTAAATGATGATAAATTGCTGTAGAAAGGAGTATTCATTACTTTGGTAGCATGCTGGGCTCCTAGGGAGGAGAGTTTTCTCACACTCAAGAGTTGGAGTTTGCTAGTCTAAGTTTTGTTGTTGTTCAGTCATTTGGCGATTTTTGTAAAGACACTAGAGTGCTCTGCCATTTCCTTCTCTCACTCATTTTACAGAAGAGGACACTGAGGCAGTTAGAAGATTTGTTCAGGGTCACACAGCTAGGAAGTATCTGAGGCTGGATTTGACCCTAGGCCCAACACTATTCACTGCACCACCTAGCTGCCCTGGTGTATACTTAGGAGTACAATATGCACTTAGATCATTTCATCACATCTTTACTACATTTCAAGCTGCTTAATAGACCTACTTTTCTTTGGCTAGGGAAAAATCTACTTGTGTAGCCACAGAGGGGAGATAATTCAAGATCCAATTGCAATTGTAATGATAAGAAAAAAACAATAAAACATTTAAAAAAGCAGCCTAGTAGGGTCAAAAGAGCACAGGACTGGGAGCTAAGGAATCAATTCTAGTTCTAGTTATGCAATTCATCAACTGTATTATTTTAAGTAAAAAACTGTCCCTCTCTAGGCCTCATTCTCCCCATTTGCACAATGAAGGGGTTGGACTAGAGCAGGGGTTCTTGAATTTTTTTTGTCATGGATCCCTTTGGCTTTCTGGTGAAGGTTTTGTGTCCCTCTCAGAATACTGTTTTTGATTAAATTGAAGTTAATGACATTTTGGTTAAGTTAGTGAAAATAAAGGTGTAATTTTTTTCCCCATCAAAGTTCACTGATCCCCTGAAATGCTAGAATTCTAGATCTTTCCACATTCTATGATTTTAAGGCAAAGGATAATAAAAACACTTATTAAATCCCTTATGGCAGGGGCAAAGTGCCCTCATGATGTAAATGACAAAACATTGGTCATTAATTCCAAATCTGACCCAGATCAGATTTTTGAGGACTGCATACCAGATACCACTCAATTCAATCTGAAGTACCCAATGCACCTCTTGCCATCTGCCAGTGGAATAAGGAGTACAATTTCTGAATAACTTAGTAACTCATTTCCTTTCAGAAACTACTCCAATCCAGAAGATGGTCCCCTCTTAGGTCTTACCAAAAAAGAATTACACACAAGTTCACATAGCACCAGGGTGGGAGTGAAAGAAAATTCTTCCAATTTTTTATTTGACTCCAGTCAATGAACTCCATCTACCATACAACAGGTAAAGTCTGCAAATCATTATCAGAGGCAGTTCACGGACATGTAAACAAACAAAATCAAGAGAAACAAGACCTTTATGAGATCCAAAGGGAACGCAAAGGGGGATGAAATCAAGCATAAGATTACATTCATAGATTGTGTGAGTGACAACAAAGAGCGTGCCTGAGGAATGGAGATTAAGGGAAGACCACCTCCACCTAGGAAGTATACTGCCCTCCCAGAGGTTAATGTCCATAGAAGTAAGTTTATGATCAAAAGAGCTATGCTGGAATGGTCAGGGCTCATTATCTTCTAGAAGTCTGGGCAAGGAGGGTGGCTCAGAGAAGGAACAGGCAAACAATAAAATCTATCAGGAAGGCAAATATTCACATTTTTTAAAAAAATTAAATACTTATAGAATTTATAGAAGGGCCTTCCATAAAATGCTTTGTAGTGAAGATCATTTGACCATTCCTCCCATAGGATGACTCCTTTGGAAGCTGAAACAAAAACATCTGGAAGACGTTCCCGGGCTGGATAAACTTCCTTCCTTAAGTCCTCAGAGATAAGTATGTTGGGCAACTCCCAGGGGTAGCCATTGAAAGTTATCAGATACAGAAGTTTTTCTGTTTCATTGTACTGACATAAAAGTTTCCGCACAGCTTGGGCTCTCCTTGATGGGTTCCAATCTTGAAAGACCTCATTTTTGTTAATTCCTGGGAGGATGAGGGTTTAAGTTCATGTTTGGTAGTGTATGAGTTTTTGGGTTTAAGAGGTACTTCAAAGGGCAGTACATTCCCGAGTTCCAAACTGCCTATAGCTGAGTTGGTGTCCCCCTCAAACATTCTATGGGGTCACCTTGGCTTCCTTGGACTTCTGGTATTTGCTGAGGTCTCTCCTTGAAATATTCAAGGATCTGCCAGACTCAAAGGACTGTCTTCCTCCTCATGGCACATGCTGCAAGGGTAGACTGGCTTTCTAAAAGGGTGAGAACCAGGGAGTGTATAGTTTCTTCAGGAATCCAATGTCTTGGCACTTGAGGGTTTTATTAATTGACGTTCTAGTTTAGGACGGAGCGAGTTGTCTCCAAGTACATCAATGTTCTGTTGATGTGTAGGAAAACTTCCCTGTCTGCTTGTCAATCCAAGGCCCAAGGGCTGTTTCAAGTTTCTCAAGTAATTCCTATTTAGCCCTTTTTTGTTATTGCTTGCTAATTGTGTTCTTTTGCTGATGGAATTCCATGAGGATAATCTCATCTTTTCCTGGCCAAAGGTTCTTGACTTTCGATATCTCCTGACACTCATGGGCTGATTCTCTGAGGGCTTGGTAGCTGTGATCAAGGTTTACCCCTATTAGAGTACTTCCATGGGCTGAGGCAATACCTATGGCAATTGCTGACAATTTTGAGTACAGATCTATGTTCTAATTGGTTGACATTCTCCCCCCTTACCCCCCAGCAAAGTTTACAAGTCGAACATAAGGGGCATAAATTCAGTGCTTTGATGGCTCATTGAAAGCTGTCAAGCTCATTCTGAAGACCCCTGCCTTTGCCTAAATGGTGAAGTTCAACTCCATGCTTTGTGCCTACAGGATATAATCATGGTGGTAGTAGAAACTCAAGTTTGGGGGAATTCAGTTAAGCCTTAGTCCAAATGCACCTGGACTTCACTTTTTCAATGCAGGCTTATTCCCCGACTACCAATTTTGGGAGGAATGGACTGCAGAATGAAATTATAAGACCAACTCCTCCTTTATTTGTTTCCCTTTGTGGGACTGCCTAGATTGCTTGCTGCCATAAAAACTTTGATTGTTTGCATCTAGGTATTTGCCCAGGCTGGCAGTCTATCCCTTCCCAGTTGATGTACCTCATATCCATGTTCAGATAGATACTGGGCTACTGGACTATCTTGAAATTTTTTAATATCTCCCTCATGATAATAACAAATTAACAGAGTCAATAAACAACAGTCTAGGTTATCTCCTAAATTAACTCAATCACATTGATAACCCTACAACATAAACAATTTAAATCTTTGGTGATAAAGATCAATTTCCTTGCCCTTGCATATCTGGTCTGAATATTCAGCCCTACCTCAAGAAGATCAAGTAGTGACTCCATACTAATAATCATGATGTTAATTTCCATACTTTTTGCTAAATTAACAGTATGGTCTATTTAAATCTTTCTTTTCCTCTGCAAATACATGCATTTCATAAAATCTCATTCCAATCTTTGTATTCTCCCTAAAATTCAACTTGGGACAAAGACAGTTCTTGAAATTCCAAACATCCCAAAATCAATTTTTTTAAGCTATCTCAATTTAAGGGACAATCCAACTTTTCTCCCCGCTCCTAAGGCAATTTTTAAAAAGTCCTCCTCAAGCCCAATGCTATAACTGCTGTGAGTGAAGTGAGTCTGCAGGATTACAATAGAAAGTCTTGAAAAGCGTTTAGAGAAATGCTAACGTAACTTATCTATAGCGGCCAACTGTGTTGGCTAGAAAACCAAATATAGCTCTAAACTTAGACTACACTGATATTTGCTCTCTGGTTGAATAAAAAGTTCTGGGAAATACATTTGTTTAAAAGCTTCCCAAGAAAACAAGGGTAGAGGGAAACTTGTCATTTACCTGTCATCTTTTCTTCCATACATCTACCCTGTTCCATATGAGGCCATGAGCCCCAACCGCAATGTCTGACCAATCATAGTGAAGGTGCTAACTAGACATAGAGCTGAAAGATTAGACACACATACAGAGAGAACAAGGACCAAAGCACAAAGGCCCTAGTTTTGGTAGTCATGAGTTCACCAAGAGGGAATCAACTGTCAGATACTGGGGAGGAGCTAAAAATGCAGCCCCCTTCTGCTTTGTGGGGATTGGCCTCTACAGCATTTCAAGACACCGAAGGAATTTTGCCCAGTCTTTCCGGGAAACTTCCAGAAGTCTTTGGTGGTGAAGATGGAGTAAATCATTTGATGGTGAAATGAGGCTCTTGAAATGATGTTTGAATTCTTCAGAGAAGTATGATCGGCAGGTGGAAGAGGAGCAGCTTATTTTTTGTACTGATTAAACTCTACCCACTGGCCAACATTACAGATTTCATCCCAAATACAAGGCCCCATTGCCCATGCTGGCAGCCATACACCTGGCCTTGGCACCGACAAAGCCAGTGGACTAGCTTTGGTGGTTAGGAGAAGCTGGAACACTAAGGTCAAGGGGAAGACTACAAGTGGGCTTGTGCAATTTGCGTAAGAACAAATCTCTACAGACCCTGGTGCAAGTCCATCATCTCAGGAATATTCTAAGTGACACACCCAAAAAAACATGCAAAGGATCTTTCCAGGTGGAGGATAGGAAACAATGGTCCTTCAACTCAACACCCACATAATATAATAGAGAAAAAAGATTGTCATCAGGGCTGCTTCCTTCTTGTTGGAAGGAAGGGATGGGGTGGGGTACTGATACATATTTGGCAAACTCTAACCTTTTTCACTCTGGTCAGCAGCCCAGAGATTTGTGGTATAATAAAGATAGTTGTATCTAGAATCAGAAAATCTAAGTTGAAGTCTCAGCTCTGCCACCAACTAGCTAGACATCTCTGAAAGTCACCTCACTTCTTGGGCCTCAGTTTCCTTAGCTACGAAATGAAAGAGACGAGACAGGCTCAATAATGGTTTCTTTCCAGCTCTACCTTTCTCTGACCCTTATCTCCCTCTCCTCTCCCAGGTTCCTGCTCTGTAGTTTGTCACCCCCTTGTCCACCTCTCTTCCCACTGAAGCTACTCTCTGTGGGTGAGACAGAAGAGAAGCCCAAAACCCAGGGAAAGAAAAAACAACCTGTCCAATTTCTGACACAGCTGTGTCCCTCTCCCATGTTCTGGGCTGCATGCCTCACTCCTCCCTTCCCATATACATGACTAGGAAGTATCCTTCATTCCCAGGAACATCCACTCCCTCAACCAAAACTGCCCTGAGAGATTTAGTGCCTCACCCAGGGTCACATCCACATAGCAGGAGGTGTTGGAGGCAGCAGCCTTGACTCCTGACTCTAAGACTGGCTCTCTCCACTCTACTACACTGTCTCTCATTCTTATTTTACCATAGCTAATTGTCACTCTTCTTATTTCCGTCTAGGCCAGTACCAGATTTCCAAGAACCTGAGAGACCTGCAGCTCCCTCATCACAGACCAGAAACGTGTTTGCTCCTTCCTCCATAGCCTGCAGCACCTTAGTAATGGGAGCAGCAGCAGCAATCCCAGTCTGGGCCTGCCCCAGATTTCCCAGAAGCCTCTGTACTGAGCTCCCAGACTTATTCACTCTCCCCCCTACAAACTCTCTCTCTCTCTCATATTTCTTTCACACAGCAGCAGAAGACACCCTTTATTCCCATGGTCCCACATCCCTAAAGAAATCAGGTTCTGGACTCAGCAAGCCTGCCTCTTGGTCTCAGTGTCCCACATCAAACGATGTCTCTGAAGCAACCTAACGGGTTGCTAAATGTTAGCATTCCACCTCCACCACCCTTGTCCCCTCCTCCCTGGGGTCTTTTCCTTTCTTCTCCTTATTACACCTGACTCTCCTTCCCGCTCTCAATCTACTTCAGCCTTCCTCCCTCCATCACTTTCACACACACCATTACACTCAACAACACATGCCAGAGCACTGGACACTCTCTGATTTGGTCGATGGCAGAACCAGCCTGAAGGGGGTGGGACAGACAGCCTTCATCATTCTCAGCCTCCCAAGAAGCTCAATTATCCCTCACCTTCCTGCCTCACCTCACAAGGCACATCATCACATCTGCATGTTTAAGCCTACCCAGTGAGGGACAGACAGAAACCTGTGCTGACCTTTACTGCCAGCCTTACAAACAAGGCATTGCCAGCTGGTTCCTGAGGAGAAAGTGGCTGAGACAAGATGTGCTAACTTCCTGGATGTGGCCAGGGAACTGCCACTGTATGACACAGGGACAAACAGGAGGGGAGAAAACAGGCATCACAAATTGGTCCTTCTGAGCTCGAATTGAGGGGCCTAGAATTCCAATGCAAGGGAAAAGAGGAGCAATCAACTGGTCCAAGACACTGGCTTGACAGATCCCTCTACAGAGGGCAAGCAGAAAAACCAAGTGAAGCCAGGGACTGGGCTGAGCCGAAGCTACTCATGTCACTCAGGAGAGAGCAAGCACCCATCGCCACAGGGGAGAACAGAGGAGAGGAGTCAGCTCTCCTCAGAGTGGCGTGGTGGGTTAATGAAGCTCCCCCAAGGGTCCGTTTTCATGGGGCAACATCCCGTTCATCTCACAGACAGGCTCTGTTCCCAGGTAACCCAAGAGGATCTCACTGCGTCGGCGAGACAGCTGAAGGATATCCTCTGATAGAGACTGTACAGTGGTGTAGCGCACGTTGTCCAGGTCAAACATGTCCTTCAGGTAGTACACAATCTGATGCTGGGGATGGAGGAAAAGGGGCTGTGTTAGAATTCTTCTGGTTTCCCCACAGTCTGACTCCCACCAACAGACCCACTCCTCCAACAATAATAGCATATTCATATAGCCCTTTAAATGATTGCAAACTACTTCTCCTGTAACAACCCAGTAAAGCAGGGACAAGTATCATCACTCCCATGATAATACTGAACTCTGGGAGATTCAGGGACTTGCAGAGATAGTTCTGTATCTGAGAAGCGCTTTGGAGTGGGGTTCTCCTGCAGCCTAGGCTGCCTGGCAGCGCGTCGGCTCATTCCTGCCTCTGGACTACTGCAAACACTTCATTCTAGCTGAATAGTGGGTTTACATCCCACTTTTGCTGCCTCTCCCCAATCTGATACAGGGCCATCACTTCATTTCTTGGGGTTTTAGTTCCTTCAACTACAAAATGTGAGAACCGGACAGAGTATTTCTAGAGTGCCTCTAGTTTGAAAAGGCCTGATTGCTCCTTGCTTTTACTGTCTTATCCACTTCTATTCATCCTTCAAGACCCAGCTCAAGTCTCAGCTCCTATGTTAAACCTTCTCTGCCTTCCAGTGATCTCCAGGGATCTCTCCCTCTTCTGACCTCTTGGGGTGTTTGTCCCACCCAATTTAGCCCTTGATTATATTTTGTCATGTATGGTTTGCCCATGTTTTCTGTTAACTAGGAAGTAAGCTCCTAAAAGGCAGAGACCATATCAAAGTTTCTTTGAATCCCTTAAATTGTTTAGCACAAGGCTACACATCTGAGAAGGTTTTCAACAAATATGGATTATTCCTCTTTTCCTTAGCTAGATTAGGAGGGTAAGGAAGAAAGACCCTATCTCCACCACAGTAATACAGCATTTGGAGCTACAGGGTGCCTCCCTATCAGCATAATTAACCTTGAGAGCAGCAGAGCAATCAATGTACATTTCTTTGGAAAGAGGAGCAAAAGATCAGCACAGCTCCTCAACCCCTTCTTAGAAGCTTCCTGAGGCAGCTGCATCCCACTATCAGCCCTGCCTGCCTGGGGCAACTTGCTTATGAAATATGACCAAGGAAGAAAGAAAATTTCTTCACAGGGAACCCTAGACATACGGGAGCATGCGGTGGCAAGTGGAGCCAAGAGCCCTACCATCTACTGATAACAAGACCAAAGCTCCCTCGGAAACATATAAACTCATCTTACCTTGAAAAAAGTGCAGACTTCAGCCAGCTGTGGCTTGGGCCCTAGGAAGCCAAAGGCAAGAACGGGGCTAACATGCTCCGATACGGAGTAGAAATGAGAGATGAAGCCATCGGGCACCTGTAGTCAGAGAACGGAGGGGATATCAGATAGGCCTCTCAGAGAGCCAGGCAGAAGAGGCCATTCATTGCAGCCAGCTACCTCCTAGTTCAAAACTGAGCTACTAGTCCATCTAAGAACCAGCTGCGTAAGTCAGAAAGGCAAAGGCTACCACAAACCAAAGCAGTAATAAGTGGTCACCTTCCAGGAACAAGAGAAAACAGTCTAGTGGCATTGCTTTCCCTGGGAAAGAAAGTTAATGACCCATGAATTATCAAGTATGTCATGTATCTTCCCCCAACTCCCTTTGTATTTAGTGCCTCCCCCCCCCCCGCAAAGAATGTATCCTCCTAGGGAATAGGGATTGCTTTGTTTTGTCTGCATCTCCAGCACTCAGCACAAAAGGAATCACTGCTACACCCAGATGGAGGGCTTTCACTCACACCTGGGCCAGGAATGCCCCAAATTCTAACCATCCTTGAAGGCCCAGTTCAAGTCCTGAAGCCTCCCTGACCACACCTACCCTCAATAATCTCCCTCTTCTCTCTGATCCTATAGCCTTTACTATCTACACTACACAGATGAGTGTATACTGCCCTCTACTGCTCCTGAATTATTATCTCTTCTAACAGACATCTTGAAGGCAAAGAGTAAGTCTTCTACTTCTCTATTAGAAGCACTCACTGACATCTCGGGCACAGAGTTATTACTCAATGCAAGCTTATGGTTTAATCTGAGTCTCTTGCAAGAAAGGGAGTTTGGGGCCAACGTGCTTGCTGGACCTTACTCACCATCAGAAGCCTCCTCTTGGCTTTCAGAACTGACCAGCAGGCAGTGGCCAGAGCCTGGACAAGATAAAAATGGCCACACTCAGGGTAGTGTCAGCCCATCCCCACCATACCTCTACCAAGAAATAAACACCCTCTGCAGGGACTGTGGACCTAGATGTTGGAAAGGTCCCCAACCTCCTTTTACAGATGGGGACCTTCAATACTAGGCCCAATGTCACCCAAGGTATCGGAGGAGCTCTGACTACAGGACCAGCACCCTTTCCGTTATATCACACTTCCACCTTGGTAAAGCTGAATGCTCAGGACTGACCCCAAGATGCTGAGCGGTTTTATGAGTTTCCCTGCCTCTCTCCATCTCCTCTCTCCACCTAGCCTGCCAGCCCTTTACACTCTCCCCACTCTTCAGTTGTTCCTTCTAGACAGCATTACTCCAGGGCTCCTAGGATCCAAGCAGCAGGTCAAGTCTGATGTGAGGAACCTAGTGGACACTAGAGGAAAGGGGAGGGAGGGGAACACAGGTAAGAGTTGTAGGGAAACCTACCGTTTCCTTGAAGCTGTCAGAGAGCCAGCGATTTCTCAGGACAGCAAGTACAGAAGAAGGGGGGTTCTCCAGGTCCTCAAAGGCGTCCATGAGTATGAAATCCAGCACAATGTCAAAGAAACTCATGCATACCACCTGGCAGGAAGAAGTCAGGCAATGAGGGAGCAGGGACTAAGGACCCTGTTGGTACTTTCTCCCCTGGAGAAAGTGACATTTCAGTTCATGAGAGGTAACAGAGATAATATTCCAATTTTAAGGAATCTCAGAGTTCATTGAGTCCAAATCCCCTCATTTTACAGATAGGGAAACTGAGGCTCACACAGACTAATTAATGGCAGAATCAGGACCAGAATCCAGTTCTCATAACACCTAGTAGTACAGCATCATACTACTTTTCATGAAGAGATTCCTCCTGCCAGGACTGGTCAGTTTCAGGTCTACTTTTGTTTTAAAAGTTAAGAGGACCCTCTCCAAGGGTCATCTGTAAAGACTGATCTGATTTCTTCTGAGACAGACCTGGAACTGTGAGCATATGGCTCCCTACAAACCACCACAACTCCTACCACCTCTACTGGGAAGAAACCCTGACAAAGCTGTCCAGCCTGCCCTGGGTCCCTGCCAGCTTGAGAAGATGAGAGGATACCTGGAAGCATCTTGGTGAGAAGGGTCAGAACCACCCCACCCCTACTTCTCAGGGCTATAGAGAGGCAGCCCAATTTTAATCCTATGAGTCTATGATTAACTGAGCCCAGCCCGAAGGGCTCACCAACAAGCCATCAGCTTCATGTTTGGGACCCTGAATGGTGAAGGAGCCCCAGGCATGCTGTGTCCCAATTCCTGGAAGCCCTGAATGGCAGGAGCCATGGGAACCCAGTCTCAGGGGATCCTCAGCTTCCATTCCTGTAGCCAGGGACCTCAGACTGGACCTTGTGGGACAGAGAAAGGACCCCTTCTCCTCCCCTGCTGCCCTATCAATTCCACTCATTTTGGAGGCTTCTTAGTCCCCTGGCAGCAGTGGGGCCAATGGGAAGTTCCTGGAAATTGAAAGGAATCCAGTATTATCTAAACAGTCTCCCACCCCTGACTAAGGGGAATGGACAAGGACTGACTAAGGAAATGGGACAAGACTCCAGGAAGGTAGGTACTAACAATCAGCTAGGACTCTTGTCACAAAGCCATGCAAGTGCCCCAGCATCTGCAGTCAACTTACCCCTCGGCCCTCCAGTTCCAGCTGTGTGGTAGGCCAGGTCTCTGGTCTCAGGGCATAACTCAGCATCTCCTCATAGCTCTCCAAGAAGCCCTTTGGGTTCTAAAAAGGGAAAAGGAGCATGGGTTCATCTTGCTAGCAGGGAAGACTTGGAGATCCTCCACTAGAGGTTAAGAGTGAGCAGCAAAGACCAAAACCCTGGGTGGCATTCCCTAGGAGCAAGCACAAGCAACCTCCCAGGGAAGAAAAGTGAGAATGGAAGGAGAAGCAAGAGCCACGAGGACATTGGTTAAGATTGTTAGTGGCCCAGTACAGAGTACAATTCGGGCTTTGTGACTCCCAGGAAGAGGCTGAAGAGGCAAGATCCTCAAGAGACCTAAAATTCTGGAGGGCAGCCAAGATATGCAAAGCCCACACAAGGCACAAGGTACCCAGCCCACTCAGCATATCAACATTCTACCTTTTCAGCTTTGGTCATCAGGCCCATCACCATTTGTTTCCCAACCTCCCCAAAGAACAGCTGGTTACTTTCATCTTGCAGTAGTCCCTGAAGACAGAAAAGTAGAGGGATTCAATGGAGTGACATTATCTGGGAACTCCTAAGGCATTCTCTACTTCCAGCCTATGCCATCTCTAACTTGGCTGCCTGGTCCCCAAACAAGTATAACCACCCCCCCAACACCCCTCCATGTCTGCTCTCCCCCAAGATAACATAAGCTTTTTAAGAGGAGAGAATGTCTTGTTTTGTTGGTATTCCCAGAATTCAAAATACCAGCCCTGGTACATAAATAGGTTCGTCATTAAGCACTCCCTATTTACACATCTATTTGAACAATATAGCAGGTGCTAGGTCCCTAGGTCCATATACTCCAATGGACAGGCTAGGAGAATGCTCCCAGGAGAAGGAAAAACATGGAACCAAAGGAAGTACTGTGCGCAGTAAAGTTATTTGGATTGTGAATGGTAATAACCCCATGCAAAGTGATAGGGGAACATGAGACACAAGGAAAAAGCACCTCATTCTGTCTTCCCACCCCAATGCCATTTCCTAGTTCCCTAGGCTGTTACCCACCTGGAAGGCCTGCCGGACACAGTGCAGTTTGGCTAAGAAGTCCTGATCACTGTAGCAGCCCAGAAGTTCTGTCCTAGAGAGAAAAACAAAGAGAGGATGACAACATCAGTCTCCAAGCCAGAGAAGGCAACTGGCCTGGGACTATTAGGAGTTAGGAGCCCTGGGCATTCTCATCCTGCATTCTGCTCTGGCACTATGACCTTGGATAGGCAGCTTCTCCTCTGAAGCACAGCTTCCTTCAACTGAGGAGGGGAAGAGCTTGAAAACTGAGCTTTCTTTCAGGGCAATAATACAATTGTGAAGCAGCCAGGGCAGGGCATCTCCTTGGCCTTTTCTAGTCTGCAGATGGACTGAATGGATGTATGAATGATTTGAGATTGGGCCAAATGAAGACTGTCCCTACAGATCACACCCCTAAAGTGAGATCTCTTTGAAAGGAAAAAAATATATATGTGTATGTGTGTGCGCATGTATGTATGTAAATGGATACATATGTATATATGTGTATAAATAGACAGAGATAGGGACTGGACCTGTGATTTCATTGGTATAATGGAAATCTGGGAAAGGAGGCTCCCTCTTCCAGTACAGATCAGAGCCTTCTCTGCAATCTATAGATGTAGACAGGTACCTAGAGGTTCAATGACTTGTCAGGCTCACGTAGGATGTGTAAGAGGTAAGACTGGAACCTAGGTCTTCTTCTACTCTATATCCACTATGCCAAGCTTCCTGAAAAATAATTCCTAAAAACGACTATTTTATAATGCATTTTTACTGTGAGCCCCCACTGAGTTCTCTAACACCTCATCATGTGAATGCTGAAGTCCACTGGCATGGCCACAGAGTTACAAGCTCTAATTGACCCTCCACTAGGCAGTCAGGAAGCCACTGGGCCCAGGAACACAGGATTTTAGAGCTGGAAGGGATCCCAATGGAATCTGGACCAATTTGTATCTGAAAGGAATTCCCACTCTGCTAACATCCCAGACAAGCAGCCATCCACTTGTTGCTTAAAGAATCTTAACAGGAGAGAGCCCACCACCTCCTGAGATGGCACTTCTGCACAATTGTAAGCAAGTTTTCCTGCTATCAAGCCTAAATATCCTTCTTTTTCCAAATTCTCCCTGTTGCTCCTGAACCTACCCTTCAAGGGCCAAAAGAACATGTCTAAACCCTCTTCAACATGACAGTCCTTCAAATACTTGAAAATGACTCTATTTTGCTTCTAAAAATTCAAACACTTCCAAACTCATCTGACAGTATTACTTTCTAGTCCATATCTCTCCACCTTGTCTAGGTGTCTAAGAACAGCATGACCAAGTGCTTTGCTAGATAAGGCAAACTATACCTACAACATTCTTTTGTTCTTCTGGTTTAGTGGTCCAGCAAAGGCTACAAGTGAAAGCCACAAGATTCAATGGGAATGGTCTGATGCTGCTGAAGCTAGGCTGGCTCTTATAATCACCCTTTCCCTTTCTAGATGATCACCAACCGTATCACTGATTGTCTCTTCTCTGTTTTGAAAAATCAGGGAGTACTTAACGACAGCCCTTCTCCAGGTCTGCAGAACCACATCCATTTCCCATGATCTCTCAAATATCACTGACATTGGCTCACCAATCACACTACATCCATTTAGTTCTTTCAGTGCATTTCAAGTGGGTCAAGCACCTTGAATTCATCAAAGGCAACTGTTAGGTGCTCCACAGCCCCATTGAGAGTCTGCCTGTCACCCAAGAACCAACCTACCAAAGTTCTAGGAGATGCACTCCCTGGTTGGCTATGAATTTTTTAGCCATGTTATTCTACTAAATCTACTAAATGTGACCGGCATGGGTTGAAAGATCATTCATATCCATGCTGATGAAATCCTTGATTTGTGGTGAATATTTTAAAACATTTTTTAATTCAAATTTGTTTTATTCAATAATAGTACTAGAAAAATGATAAATATAAAACATATAGTAGAATGTCAAAAGACCTTAATGAGATGATAGAAAAGGAAGTCAGCAGAACCTGAACTATACACAGAACTGATAATCAATAGAATGAAAAAAGAAAAGATAGAAAGGAAGGAAAATAGGGCCAAAGGTATAGGCCTGGAAGGGAAAATAGAGTAAGAGAGGCTTTTATTTGCTTGTTTACTGTTAATTCAAATGCTTCTGCCTTGTAAAAGGCTAAGCATTTTCGGTATGATCTTACTCCTTTTTTTATATGTTTGTTTAACCGCTTCTGTTGATAGAAAAATTTATAATAAAAGCAATGTTAAGATGTTTTATTCCTTTCACTTCTTCAAGAACAATGGTAAAAAATGAGTTAAACTAGTAGTACAATTATAGGTTGACTTTATTTTATTCAAGTCAGATTTGAAGGAGAAATGTGCCCTGTATGGATACAGTACAGGATGGTACAGTTAGGACCTTAACACAGAATCCTTGAGCCAGTAGCCCTGAAGGATCTAAACCAAGACTGGTCCAACTTTCTGGTGTTACAAAGTCTTTATGTCAATATGGTAATCGGGGCACAATGGTCAAGAGGTAATAAAACTACTCCAAAATAGCAACACCTGTAGTTTACTTTTTGGCATCGCTTTTTGACTGCAGCTGAGGACAAATGCACTACTAGAGAGTAAAGATGAGGTTATTTGTAGAAAGATGAAGAGAAAAAGAAAGGATGTGAATTCTGAAATTATATTCTGGCATAAATTTAGTTAGAAAAACCATTAATTCCTGACACAAAAATCTGGTTCTACTTACAAAACACTGCAAACTTCTGTAGAACACAATGGGTTCATGCAACACTTTACAAGCCTCTGCCTCAACCATCCAGAAAGGCTATCTCTGTCCTGACCACTGCCAGGAATTCACATTAAAAAAGCACTTTACATAGCATATATATATACATAATTCTTTTCCCAAATTAAAACCTGACATATTCAATTAGCTATCTATTAGTTTTTATGGATCCAACTAAACAGATTATTTTCCCCCTTCTCTTTCTTTCTCACCATGTTCTTATTCATCAGTCTCGTTAGCTTCAGACTCCACACCCTGATCCCTTCAGTCACACATTCCAGCAATCCATTATTTCAATAAATCAGGGAGGCAGCATAGTACTCAGGAAAGCCACTTAATTTTTCTCATCCTCAGTTTCCTAGTTTGTAAAATGAGGAAATTTGATTTGATGATATATCTAATGATACTCTGAAACTTATGACCTTGTGAAACTGGAGAGGCAATATGGTGCAACGGATGGAGTACAAAGCTTAAAGTCAAGAACACCTGGGTTTGAATCCTACATGGGTCCTCCTATGAGACCATGGGCAAGTTACTTAGCCTCTAAACTCACGAGGTTGTTGGTTGGTTGTTAGGTTCAAAAGGAATAATACATGTAAAGTGTTCAGTCTTCCAGTGACCCTGATGCTCATGAGACTATTAGGCTCTTGGAGGGCAAAGATGGCTCCAATCTCTCTTTTGCTAATACTTAGTAGGGTGCCATCATTCCTGGAGGTACTGAACACGAATGCCTGAAATAAGTTCCCAAACCTGTCCCTATTACAGTTTCCACTTTCCCCCAGCTGGAAAGTGAGGTGCCAGGCTCTTGATGCCCCTCACCTGAGTGTCCGACAGGGAACCTTCCCCTCTTTCACCAGTTGCAAGGCCTCCTCATATGCTGCAGCTGGCCTGGAGAGCTGGAAAGGGAGATCTCCCACCCGCAGTGCATCAAACAGCTTCAGGAGAAAGAAATATTCAGGATTAATCATCCCTCCAGAAAGATACTATCTGTACCTATTCTCCAGAAAGATACTATCTGTACCTATTATATGACTAGCTCTAGTCTGAGAAAGATAGGAAATACAAAAGGGCCCTGCTCAAATGACTGATCAGACTGGTCTTATGTTTATTATAGGTTGGTTTTCTTTTTTAAACAAAACCAGTTATACTTGTTAACATAACTCTAGATACAAACAATTAGAGATAGGAATCACCTAATCTATCCAGTCTTTATGTCAAATGAATACGTATCACTGCCAAATCCCAAGCTTTTTCCCACAGTAGGAGTATTTTATTTTTTTCCAATTTCATGTGAAGATAGTTTTTAACATTCACTTTCATAAGACTGAGTCAGAATATAAACTGTAATCTTGGTTCCTCCACTGACTCACTGTGTGATCGTGTGTAAATCACTTTACCTATCTGGGTCTCAGTTTCCTCATCTGTAAAATGATGGAGTTAGACGTACCAGAAGATGCCCCAGCCATTGTTCTTAGCCCTATCCTAGCTGAAAAAAATCAATAATGGATGGGAAAAGATACCCCCAGCCCATACCCTAGGTCCTCCTATCTTGGGCAATGTCCTGAAATCACCTCTGCAGCAGAGAAGAAAGAGTCTTCAGAGGAAAGACTGCCCTCATCATCTTCCTGAAGCCTCAGAGAACCTTCGGTCAGAGGCAGCATGAGTGTCCTCTCTAGGGAAAACGGTAAGAGATGAAATCAGCCAAAGTTTCTTAGATTCTGAATCTTTTCTTCATGATCACTTAAAGAACCACTACAATGTACATATTTGATCTTGTTTTAACTTCATACAAGTCTCCCCCCAAGGGATGGTTTTGTTTTTGTCTGTTTTCTCCTTGTCTTTAATGCAATAGGTATGTGATAAGTAAATGCAATAATGCAAATATGATGTATGTAAACATTTATAACCTATATAAACCTTATATGAATGTAGGCTATTATTCATTCCATTAAACCAAACAGACCATTTAATTCAGCACAGGCTCTAGCCACAAATAGTCTGGTTGCCAAAAAATGAAGGAGAAGAATGTGGAAGAAAGGGAGGAAAAAAGAAGGGCAGGAAGGAAGAAAGAAAAAAACAGATAGAAGCTCCAAATGGCCACAATACCGCCACCAACAGACCCGTTTAGCCAACACTGAAGGAGCTCTGTGTGTCTGTATAAGCATGCAGGGAAAAAAGTGGGAACGTAAGCGTCAGAGAAAGCCCGCTCAGCCTAAGACTGTCAGTGGTTTAATGAATAGCATCTGGCTTCTAGTTCTGGTTCTGTTATTATCAACCTGTGGAATTTTGCATAAGTTCCTTCCCTTCTCTGGGACTCAGTTTCCACCCCTGTCAAATGAGCAGCTTAGCTCTCACCTCAGTCTCATCTCATCTCAAGGTCCCTTCCAGTGCTAACAATCTATTCTTCATGCTACTCCCTGAAGGGACAGTTTGGCGATCAGAGAGAAAGAATGATGCATTATCAGAGCGGCAATATGCCCAAGGAGAACAGAGAAAAAGGATCAGGGACACAAGGTCTGTTAACACATCACCAAACTGGGCCCAACTACCCCTTACCCAAAGACCTCTACTCCAACTCACCTAGGTCCAAGAGCATACTATCTGATGGGAACGTGGAACCAAACTCCTCCTGGAGGTGGTATGCCCGGTGGAGCAGGGATTCTAGCTTTTCAGCAAACTCCTTTTTCTGGGACTCTGGCTTTAAACAAAAATAATCCAACGTTAACTTCTTTCCCCCAGGCTTCCAGAAGAAGAAGCCCTTCTTAAGTTTCCTCACTCACCTAAAGCTCCAGAAATACCAAGGGGAAAACTAAAAGAAGCAAAATCCCAAGATGTCCTGGGTTTTCAGCAATGGACTCGAAGGATTATGGAAAGAGTGATTTTCATTATTAGAGCAGGGATAGATTCAGGCAATGGAGCCTATTTGAAATAACTTATCTGCCATAAAGAGACAAGAGTGGGTCAATCATAAAGCTCCTGGTTTCAACCATAGCTTCCCAGATTTAAGTCAAGTAGTTTGACAACCTTTCCGGTTCCAAGTGAAATTCAGAAGCAATGAGAAAGAGTTCACTAAGCCTGGTCCCACTCAAACCCCTAAGAGTTCATGTGGCTGGTTGCAGAGCCTAGGAAACCCTGGCCTGTTTTTTGTATCTGTAAATGATCAGGATGTAGATTAAAGGCCTCTTAACTGATACTGCCTAGGAAAAGAGGAAACAAATGGGAAGGATATCGTGGGTATAAAACCACAAACTGGGAGACAATGAGCATGCCCGTAGCTAGATACAGAAGAACTGCTCTTATAGCTACTTATAGCAAGGTATGTCAAATTGGTTTGCAGAAGACAGCTTTGTAGAAGTTTGCTAGGTTTAGGTGTTTTACATTTTTCATATTTGAAATTTCTAAATTTAGTACCTTCTTTTCTTGTCTCCCAATTACACTCTTACTCTTAATGCAAATATTATAATATTGCATTTACTCCCTAGTATTATGGAGAGTAATGTTGGAAAGTAAATAGCAAAACTTTTCAACTTATGTGAAGTTCTGCAAATTTCTTAGTTAATATAAGGATTCTGGGGCTTTAAAAACTCCTGGCTTAGAACATCAAGCTAATGAGGCCAAGGTCATGGATTCTCTCTCACACACATAAGATATTGTGCTGTTCCACAGTTACAGACTGACTCCAGACCAGCTGCTCACAGACGTGTCCTTGATCACAAGTTGGCCCAATGAAAGAACACAGATGGACAAGTACCAGTACAGCTGCAGTTCAGAAGTGGCAAAAAAGGTACAGACCCAGTGGCAACTGGGTCAGTTGTAATCTTGTCACACAGACATATATGTCTGCCTACTGCTCAACAATTGAGAGAGAGCCCTTCCTGTTTCTGTCATCATCACCACAGGATCTCCCTGCCGGAGGGTAAAAACAGTACCTACCTCCAAGAGCACCTCAGAGATGGTCTCCGGACTCTTGAGATTGTCCCATAGTGTGGGGGTGCTAGTACTGTCTCCCCTCTGTCCAATGCTCAAGGCCTGCTCCCATTTCTGCAATGCTTCCTCAAACAGCTCCATTCCTAGGGGGACAAGTACAGGAAGCAGTTAGTTTACCCTCCACCCACAGACCAAACAGGCTGAGGGAAACACTACCCACTTCAACAACTCCACTGCAGGGGTAAAGTTGAGGCTCTTCCTTCCTCTTCTGGTCTCCCCTGACTCTCAGGGACAATAAATCCAGGTGAATGTTTCCAAAAGACAATGTTGTTGGTAGTCCCTGGCTTTGCATCTAATATGTTCCTGGAAACATTTTTAAGTGGAATCTAATCTTAAAAATCAATTTCTAACTACATATCCATTATTCCCTCCTATCCTAACGTTTGTAGAAAATATAGGATAAAAGTACAGGTACAGAGAAGTGAACTCCAGGTCTGTAATATAAAGTACTGAATGAGCCTAACAACAAAAGGTGAGGAACATCTGTAGCATCACGGGGAAAAAAAGCCCCCTCATTTGGAGAATGACCTCACTTCTCTTTCTCAAAAAGAAATGGGAAGGTCTCCAGTCAAAGAGAAGTATCACCAGGGAGATCACCAAATCCAAGGGAGGGAGAGGAGCTACCACCTACAAGGATGTGATAGTGTCTCAAGACAAGTTGGAGAGGGAAGAGAAGGGGAGAAGACTGAGAAGGAAAGCTTATCCTATACCTTGAATGTAGAGGTTCTCTGCATTTGCGTCACCAGCAGCCCCCGACTCTTCAGTTACTCTAGCATCCCAGGGCCCCGAGGATGCAGCTGTTGGGCTAGAGGAGTTCACTGCCACCATCTAGTCTCCAAGAAGGGAAAAGAAAATCTAAAAGTAGAACACTTAGTCTAAAAGTCTAAAACTCTCTAGGCCTTTTAAAGTAAGGATCTGACCCAGATCCATGACTTCTACAACAGGAATAGATTCACCTTTACTATACCCAACAAATACTTGGACCCAGAGCACAGCAGGGTTGTGTTTTATGATACTCTCAACTGTTAGAAGACAAATGCCTGAACATTTTTAAAAGCTTTCAGACAAGGGGTTAGCACCATCTAATATATACATAGCTAGCACATGGCCCATCTTCAACACAACCCGGTTCAGCAGAACCCAACTTCCTATCACCTAGGCTGGATACTCTACATGGTGCTGGTAAATTCTTCACTCTGGCATTCAAGATCCTCCACAATCTGGCCCAACACTACCTCTCCATTGGCTGTGCTACAGTAACATTGGTCTTTCACTCCTGTCTGTCTTTGCTTATGCTTTTCCCTCGAAGCAGCTTACATTTCCCCTCTTCTCTATCCTTGGAGGTCCAGCTCAAGTCTCAGTTCTACTACCTTTCCTAGCAATCACAACCCACCCTGTTCTCTGCAAGTCCTAAATTTGAACCACGCTGACAGAACCTAGTTTTAACATTTGACTTGTCCCCATCTAGACTGTAACCTCTAAGGAATTTCCTCTGTTCTTCTATTTTCCACAATGGCTAACATGGGGCTGAACATACATGCTTGAGATCAATGCTCTTCAGCCATCACCTATGGTCAGCCTGACTCATTTCAAAGCCAAGGTGGTACCCTTGGACTGCACCACTAAATCACCTAGCTTCCTGATCTCAAATGTACTCCTGAGACAGAACTAGAATATTCAGAAGTCCTCACCGAGGCCAGGCTATGAGAAGAGCCTGAGTGTTTGCTGGGTTCAATCGAGGAAATGCCACTCAGGGTGTCGTTGCTTTTGCTGCTGGGACTCTGGACCCTTCGGCTGGAATAGCCTGTGTAATACAAAAGGGCAGGGAAAGCTGATACTAGAAATGGAAAGTCTCCCTCTTCTTCCTTTCTTTCTCTACCCCACTCCCCACCCTTTCAATCTTTGTATGTCTGCCCAGTTAATCTTCCTTTGTGTACTGGTCTGGCCACATTACTCCTCTACTCAAAAATCTTCAGTGATTCCCTACTGCCTACTAAGTTTAAACTTCTGGGCTTGACAATTGAGCCCCCACAATTTACCTTTGTAATGTTCGATTACTTCTTTCTGTACGTGGAAAGTACTACAGTACTATATACTCTCAGGGGTGGGGAACCTGCTGCCTCAAGGTTACTTATGGCCTTCTAGGTCCTTGGGTTCGGCCTTTTGACTTGGTCCAAGTTTTACAGAACAAATCCTTTTATTAAGGAGATTGGTTCTATGAAGAGTGGATCCAGTCAAAGGCCACACCCAAGGACCTAGAGGGCCACAGGTTCCCCACTCCTGGCAAGTCTACTCAACAGGATTACTCACTGAACTGTATTTTCTCATCTCTGTGCTTTTGCTCATGCTGTTCCCCCTACATCGGGAAGGTCTCTTGTTCAATGTTCTACTCATCAATTAAAGCCCAATTCAAGTGCTACCTTCTCCATGAAATCTCCCCTTTGATAATAATAGGGATGTTTGTATCTAATAGATTGATTGTAAACTCAATGAAAGCAGGAACCTCATTTTCATAACTTATCTCCCCCAACACTTAGCACAATGCTCCTTATACAAATGTTTGGTTAAAATGAAAAGACCCAGAGATAAAGAGAGAGAGAGATAGAAAAGGGAGGCAGTGTGAGGGGTATGGGTGCCAGCACTGAAAAACAGTTGCTCTCCCCACCCAGTACTTTTTTTTTTGATTAGCTATTTCTGTTATCTCCAGGCAGTCCAGATATCCAGAAACCCAGCTATGCTTCAGGCTCCGCCTTACCACAGCTGGACATTTTCAACACAGGCCACAATCTTTCTTGGTGTGCTAGGGAACCTTGGCTTCCAGCACCCAAAACTTACCTTTCTTCACTGATGAAACCCTTCTGGTCATGAAAATGGGAATAGGAACAGTTCCAGGCTTCCCACCTCCTTTCTCAGGGGCAATCTGTTTCTTCCGTCGCCGACGCCGCTTCAGTTGATGCGCAGCCAAAGCCAAGGCCACTGTCCCTAGCGCAGTAGCAAAGAGCACCTTCCGTAGACCCGGAGATAGTCGTAGCTGAGAAAATGCCGACTGCCCCCAGAAGTAGGAAGGAAAGAGTTCAATGAATAACTCCCCCCAGGACTATAGCTTCCCAGGCAGGGATCTGAGCTATCAGGGGAATTACTTCTCCCAACCTCAAACCCACTATTGAGTGGCATCCACTTCTAGGAAGGAACACAACAATCTCCCTAGAAGTAAATACCATTCAATTTTAGAATTATGTTGAAGATTCTTATAAATGCTAATTAATTAGCAAGAAGAGGAATTCAGGAAGTCAAAATGGTACTAAACAGGATCTCATTCATAGAGTTGAGCTGGAATTCTTCCATCTTCATTGATGCCAGAGATGCCAACACTTCACATTTTGATTAGCATTTCACTCTTTTCAAAGTGCTTTTGCAATTCACCTAATCCATACTAGTAAATGGAGTTAGCAGAGCAAATATTATCTCCATTTAATTGATGAGAAAACTGAGGCTTAAAGACTTTTCTAAGTCACACAGGTACTTAGTAGCAGAGCTAAAAAGTATCTAAGCCTCTCAAATTTTAATCCAATGTTTTTTCTATTGCCACAGAAGCTTGACTGGACAGGAGTTATCAAAGGTTAGTAGCTAGGTGGCAAAGTGGACTCAGAGTCAGAAAAACCTGCGTTGGAATCCTGCCTCAGACACTTACTGTGTGACCCTGAGCAAATCCCTTAACCACTCCATGTCTCAGTTTTCCTCATCTGTAAAATAAGGGTATCGGACTTGATGACCTCGAATATCCCTTATTTTCGAGTTCTTTATAATCCTATTTGCTGCCTCCATGCTAAGACAGACTTAGGAGGAAAGCTGGTCCTCTGTGCCTACTGCTCATGGAATATTGGAAGCTAAACATCATAGAAAAAAGAAACATCAGAACCTCTTCTTACCTGTCCAAAGGTTGTGTAGAGAAACACAGGAATCTCTGCCACTGTCATGGCCAAAGCTTGGATCATGGACATGCCTTCAGTTGTTCGGAAAGCCATCCCGGGTTAGAGCTACAGCTGAGAGTGCCCCAGAGTGGGAACTCCAAGTCCCACAATGGGAATGGCTTGGAGGAAAGCTTCAACTTGCTGCCCACAGGGCCACAGTCACATTGTCATTCCTAAAGGGAGACTCCAATGTCAAAGTGCCTTTGCAGAGCTACAAGGACAAGGTAAAAGTCAGTGAAAACTTGGAAAATCCTATCTATTCTAGAGTCAGGATAAGTCACCTCGAGTTCTATTAATAAACAAAGAATTTTCTGTCTTGGGGTCAAACACCAAACAGCCTTGGCATTATCATCACAAGCAGGAGGGCTACATGTACAGTACTCTGTGCTGGGGAGAAAGCTAAGGAAACAAGTCCTCTAGACATATTTCAGGATTTCCAAGAAGTTTGCAGAATCTCCCTAGCCCCAAGTAGGGGAAGCATTCTTTAATGCACCCATCTGAGACAAAAAAATTACTAGGCTGGATGGATCATGGGGCTAAGGCAAAGGAATCATTCTTATATCCCCGAACTGTGCTTCACAGGAAAAAGGGGAAAATGTTTGTCCTAGACAGAGAAGGTTCCTGGGAGGGAGGGAATGATATGAGAGGAAGACCTTAAGCCAGATGTGGAAGGAAGGCCCTGGCCCAAACTAGGGAGAACTGTGATCTGCAAACCTTAAAGACAACTGCATGCTGAGGACTCCTATAAGATGCAGAGCCTCCTAAGATACTGACCTGCAGGCTATACCATAGTGTTTACTTAACATTAGACTTTCAATACACCAGGTCTGAATGCATAGAGATCTTATACTATCCTTTATAAAACTATACAGACACTTTAGATAACAAGGAACAACCTTACTCTTGTAGCAGAGAAGCCATAATAAACACCAGGCCAGGGGTCAATGTGTCGAGGCTGGTGACCAAATGTTACTCATCAAGGACAAATAATGACTTATCCCAGGTGAATGGGAGGTAAATGTTAGTGATTTGACTCTTGGAACTAATGACATGGTCATTTTGTCAGTCCAACTAAAAAATTGCAGGCATTTTATCACGTGACTGTTTTAGGAACCAGTCCAACTCTAACCATGATAATTCCCACTTACACAATACCTTAAGGTCTACAAAAGAATTTTCCTCATAAAGAACAAACTTATTATTCAGATGAGGAAGCCCAAGAGGTTTAGTGACTTGCCCAGAGGCACATAGCTAGGCACTGTCAGGGTCAAGGTCCAAGCTAGGGTCTCTCTTGACTTGAAGTCTACCACTCCATCACAGGGCTGAAACTAGGGGTAGAATCACATAGCATAATGGATCAAATTGGCTTAGCGTCAAGAACCCAGGGATTCTGATACTTACTAGCTGAGTGACCATGGGCAAGTCATTTAACCTGAGTTTCAGTCTCCACATCTGTAAAACGGGGATAAAAATACTTGTAAATACCTACCTTGCTGGCTCACTGTGATTTTCAATTCCAAATGAGAAAACATATAATGAAGGAGGCAGGGTAGTGCAATGGAAAGAGCTCTGGAGTCAAAAGACTTGAGTTCAAATTTTACCTCTGAAGCCTACTACTCATACCTTGGGGGAAAGTTAAAAATCCTTGAATCTCAGTTTCTTTATCTGTAAAATGAAAAGACTGGACTAGAGAGCCTCTGAGGTCTCTTCCAACTCTAGATCTACTCCTACAACATCTTATAAAATGTCAGTTATCATTCTATCCACTACTCAACACTGGCTCTCAAAGTTAAAGGTGCTTGAATGTGTCTGGCACCTGTATAGACAACGTATAGAAAAATACAAAATAGTTCAGAGAAAAGTGAGTATTTTACCTGAATTATCTGGGAAATTGCTAATAAGATAAGCAAGAAGGTGCCGTATCTAGTTCAGTCCCCTCATTTTACATGAGAAAACTGAAACCCAGAAAAGTTATCTGTCAAGGTCAAATGTCTAGAAAGTAACATCCAGGATTTAAACCAGACTACAAATCCAGCGCTCTTCCAATACACCCTACTGCCTAGGTTATAGAAAGAGATAGATAACCTCTACGAGGCTCTTCCTTAGATGACTACATAATTATAAAAACAAGGTACTTAAGACCTGTGTTATCATTCCCAGGACTCCTGAGACAATCTGGACTAAAAGAGCCACTATAAGAGTCCATGGAAACATTTCAGGTCAGGACCAGAAGAAGAGGTCACTGAATTCCCACAAGAGGCTCCATATCCTTTTCCAACAGCCCAGCTTTCCCCTACCACCACTCCCAAACAAAAAACATCACAGCTCTCAACTCTCAAGAGGACCATTGGATCCAGAGTGATCATCCAAGGCCAAAACACGTTTACCATTTGTCAGGTGACAAGAGGGTTAAGCTGTAAACTGTGTAAAAGGGAACACTAGACAAGTAAAGGGACGCAGCTGCCTTTTTCTCCTGAATGTGCACAGGCAGGATTCAGGCATCAGATAGTGAGTATTAGGAGACTGGGAAAAGAGATGGCTACCTTATCACCCACAACAAGGAAATTCAGGAGCTGGACATAACTGATTTGGAGCTAGAAAGTACTTTAGAGTTCAACCACTTCATTACACAGATAAGGAAATTGAGGCTCAAGACTCAAGACTGGGATATGACTTGTCTAGGGTCACACAACTAATAATTGGAGGATTGAGTATATGAAACCAAGTCCTCTGAATCCAAATCCAAAGTCCTTTCCACTACACCATTCATTCACCCTCAGAAAATCCCTTATCCAAGCCAGCGTCTAGAAGCACAAGTACTGCACCCCAAGACTAGCATCTAGAAGGCTATGGATTGCTCTCCAATGACTAAATTCATAGTTAGCACAACCAGCAGTTGGGGAATGGGTGTACCACAGCCCAAATCCTGATTCAGGATGTCTCAGTGGAGAGGTCTGCAATAACTGCCCCTGGCCAGGCACCCTCTGCCTTGAGTACTTACATCCTCTCCACCTGGGTGCCAGTCTTCACCTGCCAATCCCTTCCCAGGTTACTTTTTCACTCATGCCCTGTGCCCCACCCCCATTCTAGGGCACCTAATATACTCCTAGCCCATGCACGATTTCTCAGTGTCACTCCACTCCACTCTCCCTGAGATCCCTACCCCATACCTTCCCCAGCCCCATTACACTTAGCCCCCATCCACCTAAAGCTTCCGTCATCCTCCTCCCAGGAACTTTTCCTCTAACCTCCCCAGTCCCCCTCCACTTAGAGACACCTCCCTCCATCTACCTCTCAGAGTGTCTGGCCCGCCCCTCCTACAAACCTACCCACCTCCTTATACTTCGACCTTGAGCCACGCCCCTCCCAACTGCTTTTCCCCTAGCCACCCCAAAATTTACTTCCCAGCACCCCTTTACTCATCATTTCTACCTCAATCCTCCCTCACCGGAGCCAACCCCCTCCCAAAACCCTTTCCCTAGACCACCTTCAACCCCCCCCACCTGCAAAGAACCTCCTGTCCCAGCCCCCCACCTCCAGGGCACCTCGCCCCCAGACTCCCGCCTAGAGCTACCGTCGGCCGTCCCCCCGCAGAGCAGGGCTGGAAAAGCCAGCATTCCCCCCGCCCATGCAAACCTCCCCACCTTGAGAGGCAGTTCCCCCGACCCCGCGGCCCCCCAGTCCTTCTCCCCACTCCCCGTGAGCCCCATCCCCGGGGCCTAGACCCCCCACCTTGAGCAGGGCAGGGAGGGCGCTCTCCTCCAGCCCCATCTCGGCCCTGGTCTCCGCTCCCAATCCTCCGGACGGGCTCGAGCCCCGTCGTCCCCTCTCCCCGGACCCATGCCCGCGGCGGCCCTGTACTTGCATCCTGCCCGGCCGCTACTGCGGCTCAGAATACGCGGGGCGCACGGGCGCCCCCGAAACGCGCTCCCCCGGCCCTTACCGGGAGCTCCATCGCTTCGGAAGGGCAGCGTCTCCTTCCCGGCGGCGCAGCCGAACCCAGAGGGGCTGCCGGCGGGGCGGGCCCTGAGTCCTTACCGGACGTCCACCGAGACCAATGAGCAGCGACTTCTGCAGCCGCAAGCCAATGAAAAGGAGGAGACTAACCGGCATGTAGGGCCCCGCCTTCTTTCCCCGCCCACGCCCCTCCGTAGTGTGGTTGAGCTGTAAGGGTTCCGCCCCCAAGGTTAAGAGGCGGGAAGCCTCGCTGTTCTCCTTTTCTGTTGGATGTAGTCTCTTGATTGACAACCTGAGCGGGGAAGAGGTGGGGGGCCCTCTCCCAGGGGCAGTGCTGGAGCCCGTGAGAAGCGTGGGGGCCACGTTGGCCTCGAGCCAGGGACCGGGACGCTAGTCCACGTGTCCGGAGCTGGCCTGCTTCGTGGGCACGCACCACAACAGAGAAATGGAGGAGAAAGATCCGGAAGCCTTGGTTCCCACCTGTGCTCCGCTGTAACTGAGCCCGTGACCTTGGGCACTCCGGGCCTCAGTTTACTTGTCTGTTAAATGGGGATAATCCCTCTCCTGTAACTCCCCCCAAGGGCTGCTGAGAGGATCAGATAAGACAACTGCGTGAAAGGATTTTGGAACGTATAAAGCCATGTCAAAAGTGACAATAACAGGCCTGCCACTCCGGTGTCCAAGCCCATGAGGGTGCCAGACCCAGTTTGATGCCAACTTTCCAGTGAGAAAGGACAGAAGCATTGTCCTGATTTCAAAGATGGAGAAACGGAGCCCAGGAGGTTGAGTGTTTTAACATAGCTGGCTAGAGGCTTATCTGGAAATGAAACCAAGGTCCCCCTGACTCCAAGTCTGGGGTCCTGCCCACTACCCCAATGAGGGGTTGTTATGGAAGCTCAGCTCCCCTAGCCCAGGCAAGGCCGGTCATAATAGTAAAAGCTGATATTCATATAGCCACACTTCCTCTGAATAACCCTCCTTTGTAGGCAGTGCAAGATTTATTAAACCCTTCACCAAGGGAAGTCAGGGGAAAATGAATGGATTTATAAAATAGACTTGATTGGCATTGGGATCTGGATCCCTAAAGAGAAAAGATGGTGTCTTTGAAGCAAACCAGTCCCTGAATTTTCCCATAGTTTCAGCAATCCAGATCACTGGCACCTCCACCAGAGGCAACTGGCCCCACTCCAGTCCACCTAGATCACTTAATAAATTTACTGGATGTCCTTTCACAGTTGCACCAAGCCCTCCCAGATCACTCCTTAATCCCACCCAGATCCTTTCACTGTCCTTTTTGTATGGAAGTATCCTGCTCACTCCCATTAAATTGCAGGTTCATTTAGGAACCCTACATGCACATTTCTATTGGCAATAGGAATAAATAAAATTTGCCATTGACTGGAAGATGGTTTGAGTGTGTGAATTTATTCCAGGAGGACATCCCACCCTGTCATTTCAGGGTTCCCAGAAACCTCAAACTGCATCAGACTCAAATAATGACTCTCATCTCACCTTACCCTTATCACCTATCCTTCCCAGAGTCCCCGGTGCAGCCAGTTGTAGAGAAAAAAAGAAGCAGGAAAGCTAGGGAAGAGCAGTGCAATCTCATTCTCCAAAGATATATATCAGTAAATTCATACTCATGGTGATAGAGAAGGTAAGGAACAAAGAGTTAGTAACTTGGAGAACTTCTGTGGCTCTGACCTGCAGACCCATCATCAAATAACAACCCCAAAGGGAAACTCCACAAAAATGGCCAATTGTTCTTCCAGAATGAGGCTGAAAAGTCTGGTTTATCCCAAATTCTTATAGTAGTTATTTTCATATTGAGTCAGAATTGTAAAGGGCTTTTGAAATTATCTAATCCATTTTTGCTAAAGTGGGCAGTTGAGTTGATCAGGAAGCTTGATGAATGATTCTTCCCACCCCAAGCCCCACACCTCCTGCTGTAGAATCACAGAGGCAGTGGGTAGCTGACACAATAAGGTGTGTTCCTACATTAAAGGAACTGCAGGGCTTGGGCTTCATTGCTTCCCCTCAATGAACTGTTTAGAAGTTTTCTCCACTGTAACTGGAGAGCAGCTTACTAGCCAAACATCAGATATTCTCTGGGAATCTTTTTGAAAACTAACTTGCCAAGTTGGAGACACCTGAAGCAGGAAGCAATTTCAAGAAGTGACCTCAGGCAGTCTAAGAACAGCACTGGAGAAAGAACCCAGCTCTTCCAGGCAAGGTGGGATGTCTCCATCTCTCCCATTGCATTTTGTATCAGAATTGTATGGGATAAAAAGACCCTTACTCAAAGTTTTAAATAAATGAAGAGGCTTCTCAATAAGAACAGAAAGAAAAAGATTTATTACCATTCTCGAAAAAGGGATGTTCTTCCATCAGGTAGGGGAATCTGATGGAAGGAGGCAACTTACAGAAAATGAAGCACAATTTTTATACCCTAACGCAGAGAATTCCACCTCCCCACTATCCCACCTCTCCATTGACTGGGAGACGGGCTCACAATCTAAGCTCAAAAAACTAGACAAACCCCGGGAAATCTTCACCTATCCCAACACAATTACTTCATCTTATATCTAACTTAACTGCTGATATGGCTTTAGAAAGGAGGGGAGGGAGAGAAGAGGGAGCTGGTAGTGTTGATGTGGCAACAGTACAACAAACAAAGGGGAAATTTGCCAAGTTTCGGCTATAGCCCACAGCACTTTCACAAAGAAAGCTGGTAGCTGGAGTGGGGGGGGTGGGGGGAACCAACTGGCCATCCACAAGTCCTGGATACCTGAAACTCAGGTATCCAAGGAGAGAGGCCTTATGGAAGAGAAATTTTATTTAGAAAATCCAATATTCTCCATATTTTTGTTATGAAAAGTCTTCACAATCTCCTCATCTCACTCAGAATGATCGTCCAAAGGAGAGACAGCACACCCAGTCGGGAGAGCCGATCACTGGAAGCAGATCTGAGGAGAGTAACCCCTGGCAACAGAAGAGACCCAGCTATGGATTGAATTGGCCCTGGCGTTTGGGAGTTATCCTTCAGAGAGCAGACTCAGGAGGTCCAGATGTACAATGCACCCAACAGATACTGCAGCTGGGAGGGAAGCATGACAGTATCATGGGAAGAGAAGGGATATCGGGGCCATGTATGCACTCTCTTCTTATATTTGCAAGAGATCACAGTCAAAGTATATGCAGATGTTTTATAGTTATTGTCTTCAAGTGTACCATTTTTTCTTTGAGCTAATTGTGTCTACTGGATAACTACAAAAGGTAAATACATGTGTAGAGGAGACTGTAAGCTATAGTTTTAATAGTACAGTACCACAGAATACCTTTGAACTTGAAAGAAGGAGCCAGCCACCTGGTAAGGGATCCAATCTCCAACCCAAGAGTTCTCTGACTTTTACTGTCACTGTTGTAGGTCTTGGAGGGATGTTGTGTTACAGCTGAGAACACTGAGGTACTTGCCCAAAGTTACTTATTCTATGACAGAGCCTGCATTTGAACCCAAGTATTATGATTCTGTGTTCAAGGATCCTAATTCCTGAGGTTCTATTTTTTCCATTATACCATATTCATGTCTCTGTCCTTCAGAAATGTGTCTAAATCTTTTCATGACCCATATTTATTTTTTGCTTCTGTCACATTTTTATGTCTATGAGTTGTAGTGGAGAGAACCAGCCCCAGCGTCAGGACGACCTGAGTTCAATTACCACCTATCATACGTACTGATTGTGTGACCCTGGGCATATCATTTAACGTCTGAGTTCCACAGGCAACTAACCCTCTAGGAGAGGGGTTCTTAACTTGGGGGTCTGTGGATAGACTTCAGGGGGTCCGTAAACTTGGATGGAGAAATGCGTGTGTGTATGTGTATATGTATTGTATGTACCTGTGATGTGGTTTGGGGTTGTAGGGAACACCAAAATGTCAGGATAGAGAATGGCACCCACCTGGAATGAATTCACCCACTCAAAAGCTTCCAGTCAAGGGGCGGTTTGCTGCAATGCCAGCAGAAGTGGGCAGGGTTCCTAGTGAACCCACAACCTAATGGGGGTGAGACTGATGCTTCTATACAAAGAGGAGGGTGAAAGGACCTGGGTGGGATTAAGGGATTAATTCTGGGGTGGGCCAGGTGCAATAACAAAAGGAATATTAAGGAGTCTGGGGTGGGCCATGAGAGACAATGAAAGGACTGCCAAATAAGCTAATTAGGTGATCTAGGTGGGCTGGTGTGAACCAAAAGCCGAGGCTAGTGATCTGGGCTACTGAAATGTATGAGAAAATTCAGGGACTGGGTTGCTTTCAAAGACATGGTCTTTTTCTTTCAGGGATCCAGGTGCTATCACCCTATTGTATGTATGCATACATACTTACAATTGTGTCCAACTCTTTGTAACCCCATTTAGGTTTTCTTGGCAAAGACACTGCAGTGCTTTTTCCTTTCCTTCTCCAGCTCGTTTTACAAATAAAGAAACTGAAGCCAACAGGGTGAAGTGCCTTGCCCAAGGTCACACAGCTAATAAGTGTCTGAGGCCAGATTTGAGCTCAGGAAGATGAGTCTTCTTGACTCCAGGCCCAGCACTCTATCCACCATGCCACCTAGCTGCCCCAGTCTCACACACACACACACACACACACACACACACACACACACACACACACACACACACACACACACACACACAACATATACATGTGTGTATCTTTATTTTCACTAACCTCTAACTGAAATTTATTATTTCCTTCAATTATTTAAGAACATAATTCTGACAGGGGGTCTATAGGCTTTTTCAGACTACCAGAGAGGTCCATGATGCAAAAAGGGCTAAAGACCCCTACTGGAAGCCTTCAAGTTACAGGGCACGTGGAGATCTCCATTAGGAGAATTTCTCCCACAGAGAGTTCCCTAGGTTAATGGTGTCAAACTCAAATAGAAGTGGACGCCACTAATCCACATATAAGGAATTCCTATGGTTCACATATTGATAGTTTTAAAATATAATATTATCTGTTTTGTCATATTTTTACTTATTTTGTTAAATATTTCCATTTCTATTTTAATCTGGTTTAGGTTACACTCAGAAATGCTGCAGCCAAAGGCTCACATTTGACATCTCTGAAATCAGTCTGATTAGAAAAAAAAAAGTTCCCTAATTCACTGTTCATTGTGAGGACTTCCCTTTATCTGTTCCTAGTTTCCGCTTTTTCTCCAGCTTCACACAGGATGGGGTCAGAATCAGAGAATCCTTTTTTGTCCTAGTATTTCCAGGTTTGACAAAATTCACTCACTAATCACCACTAAATTGCATCCACTCTTTGCTTTTCCAGGTTGAAAAATCTTTTTGTTTATCCTTATAAGGCCATTCCTTTTGTGCCCATTCTTATGTCTGCATTCCTCCTTACTTTCTTTTGTGTGTATGTTTTTTGGAGGGGGAAGGCAAGGCAGTTGGGGTTAGGTGACTTGCCCAAGGTCACACAGCTAGCAAGTGTCAAGTATCTAAGGTCAGATCCTCCCATCTCCAGGGCCCTTGCTCTATTCATTGTGCCACCTAACTGCCCCATTCCTCCTTACTTTCACTGGGAGCTCCTCCATCATATCCTTCTCAAGGGACAGTAGCCTTGCCTTATCCATAAGTCTACAGGTGCAGGCATACTATCATTTTACACAAGAGGAGAAGCATTTCTGTTGTGTTTCCTGGTGGTACCCAAAATTATGTTGGCCCTTTCATCGGCAGCTTCAGCTTTACCTGCATCCTTTACCAGGTTCTCCATGATCACTCTGAACCCTATATTAAAAGGTCTACAAAATATATCCATTAAACAACGGGTTACTAAATTGATCATAAGCTCTGATCCAAAACTCCCTGTGCTACCACAATCTCCTAACGGTGTTATTAAACAAAAAAACAAAAACAAAAACAAAAAAAAAGGAGAGGCCTACCTGTATTTATGAGCTATATATTCATGTCTGCAAAATTCATAGAATTAAATGATTTAAAGCTGGAAGAGACTTTAAAAGTTATCTAGTCCAACTGACTTGTTTTATAAATGAAGAAACAAGACTAGAGATAGTAAGTGACTGCCCCAAAAACACAGGTCCTCCGGTAGCAAATCTTATGGTCTTTCCGTGAAGCCACATTGTCTCCTTTTACCACATATTTTGATTATTAAAATTATCAGCGAAAAATTTTATGGAATAATTTGTTTATGTCAATAGGTGGAGGAAAAGTGTTATATCAACCCATAATTTAATTAGTATACAGAACTTGAAGTGTGAAAACTCCCAAGGCCAGGTGTGGGGAACCTGAGGTCCCAAGGCCTCTGGGTCCTCAAGTTTGGGCCTTCCACCGAATCCAAACTTCACAAAACAAAGGATTCAGTCAAAGGACCACACCTGAGGAACTAGAAGGCCACTTGTGGCTTTGAGGCCTAAGGCTCCCAAATCCTGCCCAACTAGTATCCTTGAGGACTTCTAATTTTAGAGTTTCCTGAAATACTGAGAGGTTGCGACCTGTTTATGGTCAGGTCATTGGTAGAACTTCGACCTGGGTCTTTTTGGTTAAAAAGACTAGCCCTCTATTCACTACATTATATTGCTTCTCTTTTATTATTAGAATCTGTGAAAGTATAAGCCATTAAATCTTAATGATTCAAAAAAATACCCGTATCACTGAGAAACCAGGCAAATTTACCAGGGAAACAACATATGATATGGAAGGTATTGAAAATATGGTTTAATGACTAATATATTTTGCATGATTTCACATGTATAATTGATATATTTCTCAATGGGTGGGGGAAAGGGCTGGAGGAAGGGAGAGAATTTGGAATTCAAAATTTTTTAAAAAGGAATTGTTAAAAATAAATAAATAATATTTTTTAAAAAACGTAGTTTTAAAATCATCATTTAAATTTCAATTGATTATATGTACATTTATTTAAAAGATTGGTTTTATGTTAGAAATAGTAAAAGGAAATAGGAGAAGTTAAGCAGAACTACATTTGCTTTATAAGAGAATTCAATAGGCATGTATAAAGCATTTGGGGAGGTTCCTGATCACTTGAATGAATCCCCTAATTAACCTGATGTAAGTATAGGTCCTTGACCTTTATCTGGAGGTATCTGGAAGTCTCTTCATAGAGGTATTATTCTATGTTGTACTAGGCTTCTTGCACAAATGGACCATAGAACAGGGTATGACTGACATAGAAAGTGTGGCTAATGCTGGCACAGTGGATAGATTGCCGGGCCTGGAGTCAGGAAGACTCAACTTTCTGAGTGAAAATCTGGCGTCAGAGGCTCACTAGTTGTATGGCCCTGGGCAAGTCACTTAACCCTGTTTGCCTCAGTGCCTCATCTATAAAATGAGCTGGAGAAGAAATGACAAACCACTCCAGTGTCTTTGCCAAGACAACTTCAAAAGGGATCACAAAGGGTTGGACCTGACAGAACAACAAATGTGAAATTACTTGGTAAGCACATGTACTTAACCTGCCTTTGAAAGTCTCTCCCTATGAATGTTCTGAAATACCCGATGACACAATTAACTTACTGAATGGTATTCAGGACTAAGTCAAAAAATAGAGTGCTAAGTTTTATAAGAAATTGACACAAATACATAAAACTAAAAGCCAATTCTGAACAGATAAGTGGTCGAAGAATACAAAGTATCTAGATAAAGAAATGCATCAGCAACTATATAAAGAACTCTTCCAAAGATGATGTAATAAGAGAGATGAAATTTTTAAAACTCTGAAGTTTTACATCATACCACCAAGTTTTTAATGACAGAAACAGAAACAATGATGGAGGGATTGTGGAAAGTTAGGCACCTTAGTAGACAATTGGAGCTGTGAAATGGTTCAACTATTCTATAAAACAACTTGGAATTATGCAAGAACGTCAATAAACTATTCATATACATCCATTGACCCAGTAATCTCACTGCTAGGAGATCAATGTCAAGAAATAAAGATTCTATATGTAACAAATATTCATCGCAATACTCCCTATGCTAGCATAAACATCCTGACTGGAGAACTGCCTAACAAACTGTGGAGTAAGAATATGTGACAGTGGCATGGCTAGGCATACACACTTAGTGTAGCAATAGCTACACATACCTGACTGTCTGCTTTCTGAAATCTAGGAAAAAGCAGGCAACACATAATGAAATGGCTGTCATTGTTTGTTCTTGGTTCTGGACGAAGACCATGACATTAGGGAGGTGATGCCCTGATATACAAGCAAATTATATTTAAATAAGGGAGGGCTATGCAAAGCCACCAGCCTCACTTTCTCTTCTGGGTGCAGTGGCAAGACATAAGTCAGGATGATTGGAGATGGCACTTTACATAGTGCCTGGCACATAGTAGGCACTTAAATGCTTCTTCCATTCTACTACTTACCTTGTATTTATTAGGTAGGTGTGTATAGAATGTTAAGTTCCTTAAGGGCAGGGATTGTCCTTTTTATATATATGTTTGTGTCTTCAATGCCTAGCACTTAGTAGGCACTTAAATGTTTATTGATCGATTAACTGACTCCAAAATTGCTTGTTGATTATTTGATCTAATAGCTTATGTGGAGGAGGTACTTTTGGCCTTCGTGTTGGCCTAATGAGCACTACCTCGAACCTGAGGAATTTCATCGTGTAGTAATCTCTTCCTTTCTTGCCTAGTAAGATGAAAAGAATAAATATTGTTTGAACTGCATTGGAATGAATGACATGAAGCAGCAGTTGAGTTAGCATTGGAATTAAATTGAAATGAGGGGGTGGAGTGGGAAGGTGGCATAGTGGATGGAGCGCCAGTCCAGGAATCAGGAGGAGCTAAGTTACATAATTACATATATTAAGCAGCAAGGAAACGTAGTATATAATTTGGCCACTAGATGGTGGAACCCTCAAGCTACCAGCCAATGGCTCCTTCAGAGGTTACTCAGTAGACACAGGTTGTTTGTGTTTTTGCTTTTTTTTTTTTTCAACTATTTGGCATCCCCATAGTTCATTAGAGAGCCCTCAGTCTACTTAGGCTCCTACCCTTCCTACTGCCTGAGTTCCCAGGGCTTAGTGCATGAATTAAAAATTTAGCTTAGAGGAAAATAAATGGAACATCTGCCTCTCCTTAGTTGCTGTCTCTGGGTGCCAAGAAGCTCTGCCATTGCTTCTCCATGCTTGCGGTATCTGGAGATAAAATTTTCCCTGGGGTGTTATGTGGATACACAGGTTTCACTCACTCCTCAGGGAACCAGGGTCACCTTTTAAGTAAATGTGTGCTCAGCTCAATGCTCTTCTGTTTCTCTCCTCTCCTTTATGATTTCTTTCAGTTTTATTGTTATTTTTTAAGTATAGCATATATTAAGGAACTAAGAGGGAAAAGGGAGCAGGGAACTTAAATCACATAATCTGATGGTAGTAATAGAAGACATATAAACAAATGAGAAGGGAGGGGTATGGGAAGCTAGAAACACTTCAACATCACATCTGAAGTCAAAGGACAGAAAAATACACACACTGAGAGAAAGCTGGTTGAAGAATTTTTTAACAAAGAAAGAGGAGGGAATAAGGAAAGAGCAGACCAAATAAAACGGAGGAGAGATTTTGGAAGAGATTAGTCATAAGCAAAACAAATTCTGAGAAAGACAGGGCAAGAACATGTGATTGGGGTCTGGATGAGGAAAAAAGACTAGGTAAGGGCAGTGAGATGATACAGTGGGTAGAGAGCACTGAACCTGGAGTCAAGAACTTCTGAGTTAAAATCTGGCCTCAGACACTTTACTAACTGTGTGACCCTGGGTACTGCTCTGCTAATTGGCAACACTTATACTCTATCATCTGCATCCTGAACCATTGGACTTCAATGACAGGAGGAGAGAGTAAGGCTAATGACTTTGCACAGCTGTCTCCCTTAAATCCAATTCACTCACAAGTCAATCCACATCACCCTTGTGATGTCATTGGTCCTCCTTGAGAACAAAGGATGAAAAACAATGAAAAATAATGGCATATCTTTTAACCCTGTTTTCTTCAGTTTCTTCCTCTGTAACATAAACTGGAGAAGGAAATGGCAAATCACTCCAGTATCTCTGTCAAGAAAACCCCAAATAGGGTCAGGAAGAGTCAGACGTGACTGAAATGACTGAACAGCCACAGGGGAGCAAAATCACATTGCTTCAGGAATAGTGTTGGTGCTAAGTACAGTCCTCTTTCCCTGCTCTATGCTTCTTTGAAAAAGAGGAAGTGAGGCGTAAAGAAAGGAAAAAGTAGAGCTAGATTCAAATTAATAAGAATAATGAATCCCCTGAAGTGATTGCATTATTTGAATTCACATTGCATATTCTCATTGGGCTGAGACCAATTACCAATATTTTATATAATTATAATTTCAAATAGTATAGATTTGAATACATGTGATCACTGTAGGGGATTCATTATTCTCACTAATCAGGACCTAGCTGTATAATAGAATAGGATGGAGGGAAATAAATAATTATTGATCATAACTATGAAAGTAACTAGGATTAACTCATTCCTCTTCCATAAAATGGGAGAGAAATAAAAGAATGGATTAAAAAGAAGAATCCACCAATATGTGATTGATAAGACACACACTTGAAACATAAAGATTCATACGCTAAGCGGCTGAAGCAAAATCTATTATGCTTTAGCTGAAATACAAAACGCTGGGACAGCAACCATAATATCAGACAAGGTAAGATTTGATTAAAAGAGATAAACAAGGGAGTTTTGCTATGCTGAAAGCTACCAAAGGCAATGAATTAATATCAATGCTTAGTTTATATTCATAAAATGGTACAACATCTAACTACTTAAAGGAAAAACTAATGAAGTTATAGGGATAAATAGATAATAAATCATAATAAAGAGAAACCCTCAATGGCCTTTGTTAAAGCCTAAACACATCTAACCAAAAAGTAAATTAGAAATTAAGAACCTGAATAAAATTTTTAAATACGTTATTTTTTAAATTTAGCATTTTATATTTCCCCAGTTACATGTAAAAACAATTTTAACATTCATTTTTAAAACATCAAGTTCCAAATTCTCTCCCTTCCTCCCTCCTCACCCCCCTCATTGAGAAGGCAAGCAATTTGATATAGGTTATACATGTGGAGTCATGCAAAACACTTCCTTAAGTCGTGTTGTGAAAGACTAGCTGTATTTCTCTCTTTTCTGTTCCCCCACCATCATTTATTCTATTCCCGCTCTCCTTTCACCCTGTCCCTCCTCAAAAGTGTTTTGCTTCTGACTACCCCTTCCCCAATCTGCTCTCCTTTCTCTTACCCCTCTCTTCTCTTACCCCCTTTCCCTCTACTTTCCTGTAGAGTAAGATAGATTTCTATACCTAAATGAGTGTATGTTATTCCCTCTCTGAGCCAATTCTTCTGAGAGAAAGGTTCACTCACTACCCTTCACCTCCCTTCTCTTCCCCTCCACTGTAAAAGCCTTTTATGGCCTCTTTGATGTGAGATAATTTACCCCATTCTACCTCTCTTTCTCCCAGTACATTCCTCTCATGCCCCTTAATTTTATTTTATTTTTAGATATCATCCCTTCATCTGAATAGAATTTTTTAAAAAGAGGTGAAGGTACTGAGTGAAGGGGAAGGGAGAAGTGGCAATTATGATCTCAGACAAAGCAAAAATAGACCAAATTAAAAGAGAATATTGGGAAAACTACATTTTGATAAAACATGCCATAGACAATGAAATAATATCAATTTCTATAGCCAAGTTTCTCTGAATACTTCTCAAATATACAAGGAACTGAGTCAAAATTACAAAAAAAAAAAAAATAGCCATTCCCTAACTGATCAATGGCCAAAGGATATGAATAGTCAGTTTTCAGATGAAGAAATCAAAGCTATCTATAGTCATATAAAAAAATGCTCTAAATCACTATTGGTTAGAGAAATGCAAATTAAAACAAGTCTGAAGTACCTAACAGAATACCTCACACCTATCAGAAATGACAAATCCTTGAGGATATAGCTACAATATTAAACTGTTGGTGGAGGTGTGAACTGTTTCACCCATTCTGGTTTTTTTTTTCAAAGAAAAAAGCTTTATTGGCAGGTCCAAAAGGGGTGGGGGAATAAAAATCACAACAGAGCTCATGGAATATAAAGATTCATCATTCCACAGCACCTGAAGAATTCCTCTGCAGGAATTCTTTTTTTTTTTTTAATTTAATTTAATTTTTTTTAATGTTTAACAATCACTGCCATACAATTGAGATTTTATCCCCCCCACACCTACCCCCCACTACCCCCCTCCCTCCCCACGACTGCATATAATTCTGTATAGGTTCTACATATACTTTCCTATTGAGTATATTTTCACTATAGTCATGCTATGTAGTCAGACTAAAATAAATGAAAGAAATCATATAACAAATCAAAACATGATACACAAAAACATACACATACCCAAACATGATCTGCTACATTTTGCGAATGACTTCCATATTTCTTTCTCTGAGTGTGGAAGGCATTTTGCCTTGAGAACCACCATTGGGATTTTTTTTTTTTAAGAAGTTCTTGCGTTATTGCGAAATTCCAAGTCTACCAGAAAAAACTCTCGCACACTGTGGTCGTTGCTGTGCACAAAGTTCTCCTGGTTCTGCTCCTTTCACTCAGCATCAGGTCATATAAGTCCTTCCAGGCCTCTCTGAAGTCTTCTTGTTCATCATTTCTTATGGCACAATAGTACTCCATTACATTCATATACCATAATTTATTCAGCCATTCCCCAATTGATGGACATCCCCTTGACTTCCAGTTTTTGGCAACTACAAAGAGTGCTGCTATAAATATTTTTGTACATGTGGGACCCTTTCCCATTTTTATGATCTCTTGGGGATACAGTCCTAGTAGCGATATTGCTGGGTCAAAGGGTATGTACATTTTTGTAGCCCTTTGGGCATAGTTCCAAATTGCTCTCCAGAATGGTTGGATGAGCTCGCAGCTCCACCAACAATGAATTAGTGTTCCAACTCTCCCACATCCTCTCCAGCATTTGTCATTTTCTTGTTCTGTCATGTTTGCCAATCTTATAGGTGTGATATGGTACCTCAGAGTTGTTTTGATTTGCATCTCTCTAATCAATAGTGATTTAGAGCATTTTTTATATGATTATAGATATCTTTAATTTCTTCTTCCAAAAATTGCCTGTTCATATCCTTTGACCATTTATCAATTGGGGAATGTTTCACCCATTCTGGAGAACAATTTGGAACTATGCCCAAAGTGCTATAAAATCATGTATACTTTTTGACTCAGCAATAGCACTACTAGGTCTGTATCCCAAAGAGATCAAAGAAAAAGGAAAAGCATTTGTATATATAAAATTATTTATAGCAGCTCTTTTTGTAGTGGCAAAAACTTGGAAATGGATGGAATGCTCACTAATAGGGGAATGTCTGAATAAACTGTAGTACATGACAGCGATAGAATGCTATTGTGCTATAAGAGATGAGCAGAGAAACCAAGGAAGACTCACATGAGGGAACTGATGCAAAGTGAAGTGAGAACAACTAGATCATTGTCCATGGTAACAACAATGTTGTAATGATGATTAACTGTGAAAATTTTGGCTATTTTTATCAATACAATGGTCAAAGACCATTCCAAGGCATTCATAATGAAGAAATGTTATACACATCTGGAGAGAGAAGAGATGAACTCTGAAGGAAAATTGAAGTATAATTTTCTTTTTTTTATGTAACTAATATGGAAATATGTTTTGCATGATTTCACATGTGTAATTGATATAGTTTTGCTCACTTTCTCAATGGGTGGGGGAGGAGTAGGAGGAAAGAAGAAAATTTGGAACTTAAAATTTAAAAAGAAAAGTTTTAAAAATAAATTATAAATTTTTAAAACTAAATATACTAACCTCTAGCAGTTACTGAATGGGAAGAGAAAGGAACATATACATGTCTCAGATGTTTATGGTACCTTTCCAATAAATGACCATTTCCTAGGACACAAAAACCTCAAAAACAAATTTCTGGGGAAATGGAGTGTCTTGTCCAAGGAACAGTAAGGAGGTCAATGTCACTGGACCATAGAGTAAGTGGAGAGATGTAAGGTAAAGGAAGACTGGAAAGGTAGGAATGGGCCAAGTTATAGAGGACTTTAAATGTAAACAGAAGATTTTATAATTGATCTTAGAGGTAATTGGAAACCATTGGAGTTTACTGCATAGCGGGGGTGACGTGATCAGACCTGTATTTTTGGAAGATCACTTCAATATCTGAATAGAGAATGGAATGGAGTAGGGAAAGACATGTAGCACGGTTACCAACCAATAGACCATTGCAATAGTTCAGTCATGAAGTGATGAAGGCCTACACCAGTATGATGGCAATTTTAGAGGAAGGAACATATATTGGAGATGTTATAAAGGTAAAATTGACAGACCTTGGTAACAGATTAGATTTAGGGATGAGGTGAGAGAGTGAGGAGTCAAGGACGACACCTGTGTTACGTGCCTAGGTGATTGAAAACATGATGGTTGCACCTAGGTTACATAACTGGGTGATTGGAAAGATGGTGGTACCCTCAACAACAATAGGGAAATTAGAAAATGGAAAGGGTATAAGAAGGTGGTGGAGATAATAAGAACAGATTCTGATAAATTTGAATTTAAGATGTCTATAATCTATATACCTAACAGGGAATTAGAGATGTAACACAATAGATAATTTCTTCAAAAAATGACAATAAAGAGACAGCCAAAAATTTTTTTAGAGATATAGTCAAACCAGTCTTCAGGTAAAAATGTATATCTCTAAACATTCTTTATCAACAAAAGAAAAAGATAACAGGTCAATGAATTGGGAATACAATTAACAGAACTAGATAATCAATATATGAAAAAAAATTCCTAATTAATACCAAAATATAAATTCTTAAAATTAAAGAGAAAAAATTGAAAACTATACAAACATTGAACTAATAAATAAAAGTAGAAGCTCATTAAAAATAAATAAATTTATTTTTTTGAAAGAATGAGAAAAAACCGCAATTTACCAGTATGAAAGCATTTTACATATGTTATCTCATTTAATCCCTCACAAAAACCCTGGGAGGTGGTTGCTATTATCGCCATTTTGTAGATGAGGTTACTGAGACAAAGAGAGGTTAAATGACTTGCTCACAGTCACACAGATAGTAGATGAACTGAGGTCTTCTTGACTTCTAGTCCAGCTTCTAGTCAGACTTAAATCTTGGAACAGTTTTAATCTTTCAAGGTTTAAAACCGCACTAGAACTTTTAGGATACCCTGTATACGAGAGAGAGAGAGAGAGAGAGAGAGAGAGAGAGAGAGAGAGAGAGAGAGAGAGAGAGAGAGAGAGAGACAGAGGCAGAGGCAGAGGCAGACAGACAGACAGACAGACAGATAGACAGAGACAGAGAGACAGAGACAGAGACAGACAGAGAGACAGAGAGAGAGAGAGAGAGGGAAAGAGAGATAAATGGGTTATGCAGAGTGTAGTAGTTTTTTGAGTATAGCTCCAAATGGCTTCCCAGAACGTCTGTACTGATAATTTACATCTCTTCCAAGAGTACATCAATGTATCTGTTTTCCCAGAAGCCCATCCACTTTTCTTTTTTTTTTTTAACCAATTTTGCCAATCTAATGGAGGAGAGGTGGAACCTCAGAGTTGTTTTAATTGGTATTTTTCTATTTGTGATTTAGAGCATTTATTTTCATATGGCTATTAATAATTTGGATTTCTTCCTTAGGAAACTGCCTGTTCATACACTTTGACCATGTATCAATTGGGAAATTGCTCTTATTCTTATTAATTTTCATCAATTTCTTCTATATCTAGAAATGAGATTCTTAACAGAGAAACTTGCTGTATGAGTTCCTTATATGCCTTGGAAATACCTTTATCAGAGAAAGTTGCGGCAAAGTTGTTTTTTTTCCCCTCAATTATCTGCTTCCCTTCTAGTTTTAGCTATTTTGGTTTTGTTTGTGCAAAATTTTATCTTCTGTGATTCACTCTATCTCTTGTTTGGTCATGAACTCTTCCCCATGTGTAATCTGAAAGGTAATTTTTTCTTGCTTCTCTGAATTCTTTATGATATATATCCATTTGGAGCTAAATCATATATACATTTGGATCTTGTCTCGGTATATACTTTAGTGTCCAATATTACTCTATATTTATATTTCCTAAATCCTGCATTTTTGGTATCAAATCCAGAGAGGTCATAATGCATAATCTTTATGATATGTTGCTATAATCTCCAAACACTTTTTATTTAAGTTTTTTGTGTCAATGCTCACTAGGTAATATGGTCCAGTTTTCTTTCTCTCTTTTGACTCTCTTTGATTCAAGTATTAAGACTGAATTTGTATCATGAAGTAACTTTGATAGGACCTTTTCTTCTACTTTTAAACAGCTTATGTAATATTGGAATTAATTGTTCTTTCAATGTTTTACATATTTCACTAGTAAGTCCATCTGGAATGGGGGGAGGATTCTTTGGAAGCTCTTTTATGGTTTGTTCAATTTCTTTTCCTGAGATTGGATTATTATCTATTTTTTGGTTCTGTTAATCTGGGCATTTATATTTTTTTGTAAATATTCATCCATTTTATTTAGGTTGTTGATTTTATTAGCACATAATTGGGCAAAATCATTTCTAAAAATTCACAATAAATGAAGAAATAAAGGAATACTTTCCCAAACTTTACAATGCTATGTAAATGCTAGCTATTATTATCACTTAGTATGCAATATATTTGGTATATGGTATATAACATATGTACAATAACACAACATACACACATTATATACATATATATAATATATGCATTATGTTCCATTATGGTTATATGTAAGCAATGTGTGCACATGCACACATGTGTGTATCATGTTGTATATACCATGTGTTGTATACAACATATAATGTATACCACAATGTATTCTGTGTATCATATATACCATATACCAAATATATATCTTACACTAATGGTTCCCTAATAAATAGCACATAGATTTATGTCTATATGTGAATATGTATGTGCATATAATATACATGGGGCAGCTAGGTGGTGCAGTGGATAGAGCACCAATGCAAGAGTCAGGAGGACCTGAGTTCAGATCTCACCTCAGACACTTGACACTCACTAGCTGTGTGACCTTGGGCAAGTCACTTAACCCCAACTGCCTCGTCCTGGGTCATCTCCAGTCATCCTGAAGAATATCTGGTCATTGGATTCAGATGGCTCTGGAGGAGAAGTGAGGCTGGTGACCTGCACAGCCCTCCCTCACTCAAAGCAAAGTCAAGTGCAAGTCATGTTGCCATTTCCCTGATGGCGTGGTCTTCTTCGGCAACGAAGGATGAACACACACACATGTATATACGTAGTGTATATGTGTATATATTCCCATATACATTCACACACCAGCTCTTGTCCAGTTTTCATAGCTATCAAAGCTCCAAACAGAACCAAGATGTTTGGGACACTCTTTGTGTGTATAGGTATACGTGTGTATGTGAATGTATATGCCCAAACATTCTCAAATGGATGTAATAATATATTTGTGTGCTCCATGCATGTACATGTTTACTCGTGTTTATGTACCCACATGTAGATCAATGCTATGTCACCATATGTAAGTATATTGTAAGCACATGTGCATATATACATACATTATACACACCATGTTACACATACCACATGGCATATGGCATAGTCTATCATGCACGCGCTATATGGTTGCTTCCCTAAAAGATGGCATTTTATACACACATGTATGTCACATCTGGGTGTGTAATGCTGACATATATGTCCATAGTTATAGATACCTATGTGTATGTAAACACGCCCACGGACTTGATTTTCAGAACTGTGCATATGTATGTACGTACTATGTATCTATGTAGGTGTATTTGCCTATGTCTACAAAATGCTAGAGGACATAAATCCCCCATGTACAAAAATACTGATGGCAGCTTTTTTGGGTGGCGGCAAAGGGCTGGGGACTAAGGGGCAGGCCGTCCTTTGGGAGCAGGCTGACTCCAGGACGGCAGAAGCACGTAGGAGGACACGCGCTATCAGAAATGATGCCGTCACTGGAGGGCGGCCGTCAGCGGTCTCAGCTGCAGTTGCATCAGCCCACCACAGAGGTCGCTGTGACTGCCGCCGCCGCCGCCAACACCGCCCCCTGCTCAGCCGCGGCCCGCGCAAGCGCGCTGCCCTCCTCTCCTCTCCGCGCCCCGCCCCTCCGCTCCCGGACGTGTTCCCGCGTCCTCCTTCTTCTTCCGCTTGCCTCCACAGGTCCGGAGATCCCACCGGGACTGAGCGCCTGAGGTGCCTGCCCAGAGCGGAGATATGAGCAGCTGCAGGCGGGACGTCAATGAGGAGTTCAACGAGCAGCTGAGGCTTCAGCAGCTCCAGGAAGAGGCCAGGCTGGCGGCCAGCGGCTCGCCCGAGGGGCCCGAGGGAGATGACCCTTACACTTTCGTGGACCCGGCGGATGGCACCGCCTACGAGTGGGACCGGGACAAGAAGGCTTGGTTCCCTAAGATTACGGAAGATTTCCTTGCCAATTATCAGGCTAATTATGGGTTCCCCGCTGATAGCTCCTCTTCTTCCGGTGGGCAAAAAGAGAAACGGGCTGATGTGGATATAAAAGCATCCCCCAAACCTGCAGATCAAAAAGCCACACCGAACGCTGACAAGAAGCAGAAAGGTGAGAAGAGAAAGCCTGAACCAGGATGGTTTCACGTGGAGGAAGACAAAAATACCAACGTGTATGTGACTGGCTTACCTCCAGACATTACAAAGGATGAGTTTGTGCAGCTCATGTCCAAGTGTGGCATCATCATGAGAGACCCACAGACAGAAGAATATAAAATCAAGCTTTATAAAGATAAACAAGGAAACCTTAAAGGAGATGGACTTTGCTGTTATTTGAAGAGGGAATCTGTGGACCTAGCGCTAAGACTTCTGGATGATGATGAAATCAGAGGCTACAAATTGCACGTGGAAATGGCAAAGTTTCAGCTAAAGGGAGAATACGATGCCAGCAAAAAGAAGAAGAAATGCAAAGACTACAGGAAAAAGATGTCTCAGCAACAAAAGCAGCTGGACTGGCGGCCTGAGAAGAAAGCCAACACTACTCGACTGCGCCATGAGCGGGTGGTCATCATCAAGAATATGTTCCATCCCAAGGATTTCGAGGCTGATCCTCTGGTACTGAATGAGATCCGGGAAGACCTCCGGACAGAGTGTGAAAAGTTTGGGCAAGTCAAGAAGGTCCTTCTCTTTGACCGACACCCTGACGGGGTGGCCTCAGTGTCCTATAAAGAACCAGAAGAAGCTGACCTGTGTATCCAAGCCCTCCACGGCAGGTGGTTTGGCGGTCGTCAGTTAAACGTGGAAGTATGGGACGGTGTGACTGATTTTCAGGTGGAGGAGACATCACGAGAGAGGGAAGAAAGACTGAAAGGTTGGGAGTCGTTTTTAGAGCATCATAACAAACAGAAAGAAACGGATTACTCCGATCCAAATTCTGCTTCCGGAAGTGTGGGCCTGGTAAAAGGGAAACCATCAGTAGCAGATATGACCTCACCTGGAGCAAAGGAGGAAGCTGGTAATGGGGAATACAGTAGAGGAGGGATCCAGTCTAAAGACAGCACTTTGGGCCACGGTCGTAATCAAGACCAGGCATGCCATTAACCCCTTAAGCATGCTTTGTAGGGCCTTGTTTGGATTTCTTTCTTTGTGCTTCTGGGTGATTACTGGTAGTGTTTCCATGAATACATGCATATTAATCAGATGTCATCCACTTAGTGCTTTGAAGTTTTCATTAACAGCAGTATTTAATGAGGAACTAAAAATATTTGTTAATGGGCTGACTTAGTGAAACATCCCAAGTCCCTGGTGCGAGTGAACTGAATTTGTTTATGTCAGATCCTTGCTTGTAAAGTCTCTAAAAGGTATCTCATGTGTGAAATATGTTGTAGTCTAACTTCGAAATTTGTGATCATAAAACTAAAAATAATTTGGTAATATTTAAATTGATTTAAGGCTTAAGTTGAATTTTAAATACAACTTAAATGTTTTTCTATTTTTAAACAAATGATGAAAGTGATGGTTTCAGAGCAACCTAGGAAGACTGGTATAAAATGATGCAGAGTGAAGTGAGTAGAACCAGTAGAACAATTTATACAGGAAGAACAGTATTGGAAAGGCAAACATCTGAAAGACTTAAGAACTCTGATCATCATGATAACCAACCATGATTCCAGAGAACCCATTATGAAACATGCTACCATCTCTTGAACTGAGAGGTGATGGACTCAGGGTGCAGAATGAGATATATTTTTTGGACATGACCAATGCAGGAATTTGTTTTGCTTGACTATGCATATTTGTTACAAGGGTTTTGCTTTGTTTTGTTTTCAGTGGGAGAGGGGAGGTGGGAGGGAGATAATAGATTTTTGTTCATTGAAAAAACATTTAATTAAAAAAAGAAAAGTAGCTGGATCAGACAAATTATACACAAAGAAATCTGTGCTGGATTTAATCTATTTTTCAAAATATTGAGGGATTGATTTTCAGCATATTTCAAAGAAGTATATGAAATGATTGGAAGAAACCATGGGTGGTATTTCTTCAACATTTCAATACTTTGCTAGACTTTGAGCTCATCAGTGTGGGTATTCCCTTCACTGTTGAAGATTGCAGCCTAATTTAAATCTCTTTCAAATCCTCCCATAAATCTCCCTCAAGGGATAGTGCTGGGGGGCTTCCTCTAGATCTCTTGACATTGGTTATCCTTCAATTCCCATTTGTGATTGGCCCTCTCTTTCTGGTAATACACCTGTCTGATAACAGTCTTCATGATACTTCTCCTGCAGAATTCTTCATTGATAATGTGTTACGAGTATTATCACCCAAAAATGGTGACTGAGAGGACATTAGCAACAACTGATCTATATAGTTATGTGTTTATCTCTGTAAAATTTTTGAGATTAACTTATGTACATACCTAGAGTGTCCTTGATGAAAATATAAGAAGGGAATACATGGGCTCTTGTAGACAATTTTCTACAACAGACCACATCTTTACAGTCACAGAATTGATTGAGAGGTATGGGGAATACATGATCCTACTGTGTTTATTGTTATTACCAAAAAAAAAAAAAGTTTGAGTCAGTAAAGTACAATAAAAAACTCTTCTAAAACTCATACAAGATTCTGTGATAAATGTAACCACAGGGATAATGTTGTTCAACAGTTCTTTTCCCAATTGAATGCAAACTCCTTGAGGACAAGGATTATTTTGAATAAATGCTTGTAGATTGATTTTCTTGATTATCATTATCAAGTAAGGCATAAATATATGTAATGGGGGATGGGATAATGAACCAGCTCTTCTGAGCAGATGCAGAATGTTCAGCTGATATAATCCCCATGTGTACTTAGGAGCATATGTGGACATTCTATAATTGGTTCTAGTCTGCTAACCATGTGGTGAAGAGGAGCTTCTTTGATTGGCCATGTCTCAAGAACTTGGAGACAGGAGGAGGAGGGAATTCAAAACGCACTCACTAGTAAACCAGAACTTGGCCCTTCTCTTGGTGTGATTTCTTCCTGCCTTGCAGCTTTCTGGTGAGAATAGAGGAGCAAGGAAGGGGCTTTCAGATCTATTCCTTCTGAGGCCAGCCCACCCTTAGTCTGAATATGGGCCTTGATTTTTGTTTCTTTATTTGTTCATTCCTTTTGGGTAACACTTGGACTCTGTGGCTTTGTGTTTTGGAAGGACAGCTGAGGCAGCTAATAATAGTAAAACTCCCACCTTTTTTGGAACACGTAGAGAGGAGAGGATTTTGTCTCTTCTCTCCACCTCCAGGGGCAATGATGTTTTGTAGCAGAAGCATATAACATCTGGACATGTGGTTGCCTAGGCATTTTTCTTCCTTTACTTTTCCTTGTTTGAACACAGGTTCACAATTTTGAGAAGTAGACATGTCCAGACTTGGGAGTTACCTCATGAGTTTAAGAATTCCCAAAATCCTGAGTGCAACAAGAAATCCAGTTGTGCAACAAGAAAAGATTTTCCTAATACTACTATTTTTTTTTTTTTGAGGAAAAGAGTACCATTACTAATATTAACATGCACCCGAAGAACTAAAGAGAGTCTGGTCTTGGGTGGGCAGGTGAAACAGACTTTACCAATCATCCATAATTTCTGTGAGTTGCCCAGATAGTGCATGTCAGAGGAATGTTCAGGAGTCTCTAAAAGTCTTTAATTTCCAGGGGAAGTCTATGAGTGAGATAAGCTATTGAATGTTGTGTTTTCTGTATTTTCAATCACACACAGACACCTTTGGGTCCTTTGCATCTTGTGACATTTCAGTGGTGAAGAAAGTAAAGGCTTTCTTAAACCCAATTTAAAAAAGAAGGAAGAAAGAGAGAGCGAAAAATTAGGAGAGTGAGTCACCAGGTCTGGGAGTAGAGTCCATGCTTGAGTTCGTAGCCCGTCAATCAAGCTTTGAGACCCTGAGCAGTAGTAGTTAAATATTTTCAAGACCCAACAGTTACTGAGAAGATTATTCATCTTAACAGTGATGCTGCCCTTGGATTTATACTTGGTGGGACCAATGTCCTGGTGAACTTGCATAAAGTCTGAGCCCATACTTCCTAGGGACTGAGGTGATACAGGGGCAAGTATGCCCCCAAAGTATTGGGGGGAATGTTTGTACTTCTGTGCTTCTTATATCAGTGGAGCAAAAGTCCCTTTGTAAAAAATAGATATTAACTGGTTAAATGGATCAAGGAAACTAGTCACTGGTGACTAACAGAAGGGGAAACAGTGGAATGGGAACCCAACCTGGCATCATAAAAGACATTTCAACCTCTCAAGGGTATTCCTTGAGGAGATGTAATCAGCCTTGCCCTGGAAGAGTAAGGCCAAAATATTTGATGTATTTATACTCCCCAAAGGTATTCTCCACTGTCATGAAGGAAGCCCTATGCAGAGTCCACATGGGGGACAGATTCCCTATAGATGTGGAGGGCCTTCAGATGCTCCTGTTTGCGGATGACATTAAAATGATGATTTCAAGCTCCCAAATATTACAGAGCTCTCTGATATCAATCAGCCTAATAATTCATGGAAGGGAAAAACTAAAGAATGAATGAAAAAACCTTTACTAAGCACTTAGTATGTGCAAAGTGTATATAATTACCATAGATGGATTATATAGATAGCTATAATATATATATGATAATAACCTACATTCATATATCACTTTGAATTTTAAGGGAGCATTTTCCTCATCACTAGTCTGAGGTAGATACAAGTACTGATACAATTGATGCTTAGTAAACTCTAGGGGCTCCCCATTAACTCTTAAGATCAAGAACAAATCTTTCTAGAATTAAATGCCCTTCATAACCTGCATTTCTGCACTTATTATGTATCCCTCCCCTTTGCAGACTCTATAGTCCTGCCACACTGAAGATCAACCTTCACACATGTCCTTCACACATGTATTCCATCTCCCAGTTTGGTACTTTGCATAGGTCTCCTCATATGCTTAGAATGTGCTCCCTTCCTCAGTGCCACTTCTTAGAATTTTGACTTTCAGAGCTTAGCTCAAATGTTTCCCTCTATGTTAGATCTTTTCTTGATTCTTCCAGCTGTACCTCCTTCATCCCACCCCCGAAATTACTATGTATGTAAAATCCCCATATGTACATATATATATATATATACATATATATATATATACATATACATTTACTTAGAAATATTATTTAATTTGATCTTCACAACAACTCTTCAGGGTAGATGCAATTATTATCCCCATTTTACAAGTGAAGAAACGGAAGGGAACAGAGGTTAAGTGACTTGTCCAGGGTCACACAGCTAGGAACTGTCTGAGGCAGGATTTCAGATTTGAACTCAGGCCTTCATGACTCTAGGCCCAGAGCTCTGTCCACTGCATCACAAGCTGCCTCAGAATGTAAGCTTTTCAAGGACTATTTAGTTTTTGTCCTTATATTCCAAGCACCTATCACACAGCCTAGAACATAGTATGCATTTAATCAGTGCTCATTCACGGATCAATACTATAGATAAATATCTGTATTGGTCCTAACCCACAACAAAGATTATATGTAGACTTTTTATTGTTGTTCAGTCGTTTTTCAGTCATGTCTGCCTCTGTGACCCCATTTGGAGTTTTTGTGGCAAAGATACAGGAGTGGTTTGCCATTTCCTTCTCCAGCTCATTTTATAGATGAGAAAACTGAGGAAAACAAGGTTAAGTGACTTACCCAGGATTACACATCTAGTAACTGTCTGAGGCCAGGTTTGAACTCAGGAAGATGAATCTTCCTGATTCTAAGTCTAGTGCTGTATCCACTGTGCCACTTAGCTACCTTAAACTTTTTCCCAGATCTGGGTTGTATAAAATCAGAGTTTAGCCTATACTTAGTGTTATATGTGTGTTTATATGGGGGAAGGGGTGTTTGCCCTTTTGAAGGGATAATCATTTTAGGGATACTGCATATATTCAATTGTGAATCACAGAGCACCATAATTTCAAAAGAATCAAGGACAATGGAAAGATGAATGGCAGGAGTAACTAGGCCATAACATATTACTAACAATGACTTTCCCTTGAGAAGTGGCATAAAAGACATGATCAAGGACCTGTGTGATCGAAAAAGAAGGTGGGGTACTGAGAGTAAGAGAATACCATCAGCTGTACCAGCATCCACAGAATTTTAAAAGGACCTGAAGAAGGCTTCCAGCACTCTGTAAGATTCCTCTGGGGGATTCACCGAGAGAAAAGAATTGAATAAGATGAAAATGCATGGATGGCAAGCAGCTTTTTAAAAAAGTGAAAACTATTTAAAAACCATATGAAAAGTTGCTTCATATCACTAACCATTAAAAATGTAAATCTAAACAAATCTGAGTTCTCACCTCTGAGCCTTTGCAGCAAATGGACAATAATCAGTGTTAGAGGGTTTGTGGAAAGATAGGCGTAGACATATATACTGTTAGTGATTACTGTGAAGTTGGTCCAAACGTTCTGAAAAAAAAATTTGGAATTGTGATTTTAAAAAAAGTTGATAAGATGTTAATACCCTTTGATCCAGAGATCAAATTGCTAATCACATACCCTCAAGGAGATCAAAGATAGAAAGAAAGGTCCAAAATACAGCAAATACTTGAGCAATGCTTTTTTATAGTGGCAAAGAACTGGAAACAAAGTAGTTGTCCATCAACTGGGGCCAAATTGGGGTCCATGAATTGTGGTATGTGAATGTAATAGAATATGAATGAGCTCTAACAAATAATTATGGTAAATACAGAGAAGCATGGGAAGACAAAAAGTTGATTTGAATGAAGAAGAACGAGGAAAGCAGCTTATGAGATGGCTACAACAACATAAATGGAAAGAAGGAAAAAATCTTAAACTGAACACCAAGTAAGTACAATTTCCAAATCAATTTGGTTCTGAAGCAGAAAAAAAAAATCACTTCTTTCCATTCTTTGCAGAGATTATTATATTTACAAATTATACTGTGAGGAACATTGGTTAAGCTGTCTGATTCAAGTCGATTCGTTGTTTAGTTTTGTGGAACTATTTTTCTTTTTTATTCTTTGCTACAAGGCATAGTTTACTGATTGGAGGAGTGGAAGAGGGGCCCATTTGGAAAAGGTGATGTCAAAAACAAAAATAGAAATAAAATAATTTTTGAATAAGAGAACATGGATCATTTCTCTCTGGTTGGATAAAAAATATGAGGTTCTTTGTCAAGCTATATAAATGTCAGTTATTGTTTATTATTAGTTTTCTGCACCAGCAGAAAGAGGGCCACACCAGTGAAATCGTGGATTTGTGGAAGCTTCAAAGTCCAATTACGATCAAAAGTTAGATGTAGATATTAGAGCTATCGTGGACATCTCTCTGTCAATCACGCCACCTTTCTTTCCTTGAGCTTTGTTAAAGGATCAGATGAACCGCACTGAGATGGCGTCCTTTCCTAGAGAGCCTAATGCCTAATGACTCCAATTAGTCAGTCTCTATTCCTACGAGATAACGGGGAAAGAAGAGCACCCCGCCCTTCTTTCCCGAATCTGGGGCTCTCCGCCACGAGATGCCCCTTCGTCCGGCCTCATTACTCTCCCTTCCCCAGTACCCAGCCCCTTCTCGCTCGGCTTCGGCCCCGAGATAAGCCGAGGGGGTGGGCGCAGTCTCATAGCCCTCTCCCTCTCCACCGGGGAATGGCTCCGATCCAGAGGAAGACAGCTCCGCACCCCCATTCTACTAACCTGAGCCATCTGGCGCCAGAGACAGAGACGCGGGAGGGGAGAAGGTTACGGGAGAGAAAATATCCTAGGATCTGAGGGGAAGGGAAGAGGCCGAGAAAGAAGAGGGGGCACCTGTACCCTCGCTTTGTCTAGGGCTGCAGGTAATTTCCACTTTAAGAAGCGGCTCAGCTGGAGGCCAGAGGGCAGCAGCGAGCACCCGCACGGGGCTGGAGACGCGGGGCGCAGTGGGTTCTGCGCGCGGCGGCGGCGCCTCCTCTCCCCGGAGCTGACGGGCAGCAGGTGGGCGGAGTGGAGGCCGGGGCGGTGGCGGGGCGGACGCCGCCGGCTCCGATGCTGCGAGGCTGCTGGTCCGGGTCGGTGCTCGCGGGACGACCAGGAGGCTCCGCCAGCCGGGAGTCTACGCCATGGACTTCAACATGAAGAAGCTGGCGTCGGACGCGGGCATCTTCTTCACCAGGGCGGTGCAGGTAAGCTGAGCTGGGCTGGGCTGCGCTTGGATGGGCCGGGCGGGTGGGGCGGCTCGGAGGCCCGGCTTCCCTCCCGCCGCTGCCAGCTTGCTCCCTGCTCCCTAGCTGCCCACCCCTGCTGTGTCCCCCGCGCGTGGGGACCTTGCCTCTTCTGCGAAGTCGACATCGGGAGTCTGGGCTGCGCCAAGAAGGGACTGGGGGAGCGAGCCCGGGAGCGGCTGCGGAGCTCCCGGGACTGCTTTGCAGTCTCTCGGGCGCCCGCCCTGTTCCCAGCTGGTGTTCTCCGTGACTCGGCCCCTGCATCTCCCAGGGTTCTCCCCGGGAGACCCGGATGTCTGGGATGCGGTGGGGTCTAACAACATCGCCCGGAGGAGGAGAGAGGCAGAGCCAGGCACCAGAGGCTGCTGGCTCGGGACTCTGGATCTACGATGCCGGGGGCTGTGACAGACTGTGTAGGAAGCTTTCGGTCCTTCCAGGGAAGGCCCCTTCTGTGGATCCCACCTTTTCTCTATCTAGCTGTAGAGAGATGAACTAACCTGTTCTTAGTCTGTGGAGCCCCCGCTTTTGCTCCAGGCCCTCAGAAGCAGTTTGGGGAGGTGATGGGGATGGAAGATAAACTTGAACTCATATCTATTCTATCGATCATTCTAGCTACCTCCCCCTTTCCCCCCACTTCCCTGTCACTAACCAACTACGATAGCATGGTGGGGGGCGGGGAGGGAGCTAGGGATGAACCTCACCTGCTTCCCTCCCCTTCTTCCACTCAGCCCCAGATTTCTCTTAACCACCCAACCTGGGGCAGAGGCTGCCCGAGCCATACCCTTAGCATAGCCCTATGTATCCTTGTAGTAACTCAAAGGAAAGGGTGGCTGGCCTCCACATGTGCTCAACTGTGTTCCCATAATGTATGGCAGCAAAGTCTGAGCATGTAGTGTCCAAGCCACGACAGAGCTTACTAGTTTGCATCTGGCAGCTTTCCCTGCCCTGCTCTTTGTGGGAAGGGTGAGGGACGGCTAGAGAAGGAATAATGACCACATCCCGACCAGGACACGTGGCTCATGGGTCACACCCCCTATTCTGAGGCTGGTTGGGCAAACCCAGAATAAACAAACACTGTAAGTAGCTGGCTTCCCTCTTCTCCCAGATATGGATTACAGCTGAGGAGGTGAGAGGTCAAGGCAAGAGAGTTCTTGAGTACTTAGACTGTTCTATTCCCCTTTGTTTGCTCAGCCTGGAAATTCCATCCCTAGGTAAATTTTGGGAAGTGGAATTTGATTCTTTCTGTCTCAGCCTGGTATAGTAAAAAGAGCACTGATCTTAGAGTCAGGAGATCTGGGATCTAGTCCTAACTTTGCCACTTATTTGACATTTGAACTCTTGTTGTATAACTTCCTTCTCTGAACCTCAGTTTTCTCATTTGTAAAATGAGAGTACTGAACTGGTTCCATCTAGCTTCAAGATTCCTCCATAACTTGGCGTGATTTCAGCAGGAAACAACTATCTGTATTACTCAATTAGGGTAGAATTCCCTTAGGGAGAAGCAGTTTGGCATAGTGGGTAGAATGCTAAACTTGGAATCAAGTAGATTTGGGTTCAAATCTTGCCTCATTCATTTATTTGTCGTTTGACTCTGGGCTAGACATTTAGCCCCTTTTAGTGTCAATTTCTTCCAATGTAAAATGTGTGTGTGTGTGTGAGAGACAGAGAGACAGAGAGAGAGAGAGAGAGAGAGAGGAAGAGGGAGAGAGAAAGAGAGAGAATAATAGCACCTGCCTCTCAAAGAATAGTTGTGAGCTTCAAATGAGATAATGTACCAGATCAATTGAGTTACAAATGTCACATCTCCCCCAGGAAAATAGGAAGAGACTGTGTGAGGTGGAGGATTGAAGAAGGGTCTTGGACTTGCTTGTAGTCAGTGAGTCAGAAAAACAGAGGTGACCTAGCTCCCAACCCAAGGCCCCAGTCGTTGAAATCTGTGTCCTTGAATGTCTCTTGTCCATGTTTACTTTGAGTTCCAGGAGACTTGTTTTCTCCTACTCTGAAGGGCAGAGGGATATGGGAAGTTGGTTTTTCTCTGGACTTTTCCACACAGCTTTCTCCCTTCCCCCCACTTATGTTCATGACTCTGGGATGGGGAGTTGAGGGCCCTCCCCCTGGTAGGGAATGGTTGGGTTGTCAGGGCAACCATACTATCAGCCTTTATATCTAGCCTGGACTGGATTGGCAGGTTCCTTCTCACCCTTTCCACCCACCCCACCCCCCCAACTCTCCTTCATCCCTCATCCCTACCTACCTCTGGCTGAGTGCTAGGGAGAAAACTGGCCCTACCCCACTTCCCACTTCCCAGGATTTTATGTTTGTATCTCTCTGTGAGTGAAGGGAAGACCCCACATGTGGAGCCTGGGTGGCAGTTACTGGCAAATGAAATCTCTGAGGAGTAGGAGGGACCCTGTCCCACGCAGCAGGGATCTAGAGGAGAGATTTATAAATAGTGGGATTTTTTTTTTTTTTTTTTGCATACCAAGCCCTGCTGTTTTCTGGCTCCAGAGCAACCCCCAGTGCTCAGGATTCTAGAGCCAGGCTCCTTTTAAAATAAATGAGGGCCAGCTGACCAAATCTGAAGAGAAATATAAAGGGGAAAAGGGAAAGAGCAGGACTAAAGAGCAAGAAGGAGGGAGGCCCAGATGTGCTCAGAGGTGATGGGAAGACTTCCAGACTTCAAACCTACAAGTTGTACTGTATAAAGAGTACTGGATTTGGAGTCTGAACACATGGGATTAAATCTCTTAGCCTTAGGCCTGAGCACAAATCACTCCTCTTTGAAAATGGAGGCCTCCATTTTCTTGCCTATAGAATAAGGAGCTCTGTAAGGTCCTTTCTAACTATAAATCCTAGCATCCAAGTCTTCAGTTTCTGCAGCCTGAGCTAAGGACAAAGAGATGAACTCCCTGAAGGAAAGAGTTATTATCTTTTCCCCCCAGTCCCAGATCCTTAGACTATGGTCCTTTCTAGAGAGAGGACTAGAGCCTCTGCAACCATTAATCTTATCACTGCAGAAGGGATAGGGCAGCTAGCTCCTGACCAAACATCTGAGGCTCCTGGAAGATCCCAAAGTATACAAGAAGAGGAAAGGAATCTAAAATATGAGCATGGTAGTCAGGGTCATCTGTTCTGTGCCCAAAGGTAGCAGGGGACAGTTTTCTTTTTCTCCAGCCGTGGGGGTTTATTCTGATCTCCCAAAATGGCAGGCAGGATATAGGGATAAGAAAAGTAGCCAGACTCTGGACCATGATGGATGGACGTAAGGGGTCCTGGGGTGCCTGGGAGCTTCTCTGTCTGATATCACCTCCTTGGCAGGAATAAGAGATTTCCAGGGCTAGCAAACCCTGTTTCAGTTTCTCTGATTGTCTCTGGATCTAGTTGCCATAGTGATGGCAACTTTAAAAATGACTGTGCAAGTGAGAAATATAGTGAGCCCAGATGTGAGTTGGGTTTTGGACATTCGGGCTTGATAAAGCAGCATTATCCTCACATGGACTTGTCCAGCACGCAGCTGGAAGTGGTAGGCTGCAGCTCATAGATTGTGGGGTTGGAAAGGCCCTTGAGCTCATCTAGACCAGTCTCCTCATATTCCAGATTGCAAAAACTGAGGCCCCAAGAGGGGAAGTGATCTTGCCAAGATCTCACTGATCGTAAATGACAGAACTGGGATGCAGTCCAAGTCTGAACTGAATTCAGTGTTTTTTCTACAATAGCCTTGCTTAGGAGACAGATTGGTCTGGTTGGAAATCAACAAATCCATAAGCATTTATTAAGCCCCTGCTGGGCACTAAGTGTGCAAGTGCAAAAGTGAGCTAGTTCCCCTGCCTTGTCATAGCTGACATTCGAGTAGGGGAAGGATGAGGTCTGTGTCTGTGATTTTATTGCTATAGGGAACTCCTGGTTGAAGAAACTACCATTAACTGTGCGATTGGCATCTTCTCTGTAACTCACAGTCTTGTTGCAAGTCAAGTGACTTTCCCAGGGTTGTGCAGCTGGTATGTGTCAGGGACAGGATTCAAATCCAGGTCTACCTGGCTTCAAGGCCAGTTCTTTATCCCCTATCCCAAGCTGCTGCTTAGACAAATAAATATATGGTAATTTAGGGGTGGGATCTAAGAACTAGGGAAATTGAAGGAGGCATCACTTGAGCTGAGCCTTGAAGAGAGCTTGAGTTTTCAAGAGACTGAGCATTCTGGGTAGGGATGCCAGCCTGTGCCAGAGTAGAGGGATAAGAGATAAGATGTATATAAGGCAAAGAAAGTAGGAGATGGCTGGACATTACCCAAACACATGTGGATAGTTGAAGTGAATTAGAATAAGGGAGACTGTAGAGATTGGAAACAAAGACACCTTCAGGCTCTCCCCACCTCTGGTTATAGTGGGTTGGGTGGGGAGGTTGTCATGACAGTACGGTATCTTAGTATGTGCTTGGTCGAGTGGGGGAAAAATAGGGAGGTTGTTCTGGATTGGAGACAAGGAGAGTAGACAGTTTTAAAGGAGGGGCCGTTTTAAGGTAAGAGAGATTTGAGATGTTTATAGATTGCAGAGCAGGGTGAACACAGGGCCAGTTGAGTCTGTGGTAGTCCAGGAGGTGGAATGAAAAAGAAGGAAAAATGTGTGTGATTGGGGGGAGAGGAGATTGAGCTGGCAGAGGAAAAGGGAACCCGCAGGTTGGAGTCCTTACACATGGTTGCTCATGCTGCATTAGCCCAGCTCTCATCCTCCCCTCATCCCCAAGATAGAGCCTGGGCTTCTGGGAGGCAGCAGTAGCTACATGCTCACTAGGAAGAAACCCAAGCCCTAGTGCATTATTGATGGGCTGGAAGTCAACACTCCTTGTTTTCTCCCCCCCTCCCCCTCCCCAGGCCAGAGAGGCCACTCCTTCATAATTTATCATTATTCCTCTGGGAGAAACCAGGGCAGGGCCTTCTCCAGGGGCCTGAGTAAGGACATCATGGCCCATACTGGGCAACACTAGTCTGGGAAGCCTGCTGTCCTCCCCTCTCAGTTTCTTTACCTTAGATGGGGCAGAATGGTAGGACAGGACGGAGGGGCAGTGGGACTAAGGGTTCCAGCTCTAGCTCTGGAGCTTTTGGGATAAGAAGAGACAGTAGTTCAGAATTTCAGAGGGGGAAAGGAGCAGAAGGCAAAAGGATCCAGATAAGCTTGTATTTCAACCATTTCTGATGTAAATTTTGCCTCTCACCCAAGTTTGGGGTACTCAACATGCCCATCTAGGGTTTGCTGCTGTTCTCTGGTTCTCAGTCTGTCCTGTGAAGGCTGCTGTATTTGTGTCTTCTGCATGGCTAGAAATGTTTGAGCAGAAGTAGGGATCCCTATAGAGGATATTCCAGCACAGGGTAGGTAAGCTCTCTGAAGGTCCTAAAGGTAGGTCCTTTCTACTTGGGAGAGACTTACATCCTCCTACTTTCAGAATAACAAGGTTTAGGGAAGTCTTGAATGACTTCTCTTGTTCCTCTCCCCTTCCACTGAGGCACAGACCTGGAGACTTCCTGTAGAGCAATGGAAGAGGCATATAACCAAGGAAAATTAGGAGAAAGTGACTCAGAACTCTAACAAAGATCAGGAATGCAAAGGCCCAAATTAACTAAGACTTGGAAAAATGCTGTAGACAATTTAAAAAATCAAGGAGAACAGCTTGGGGTAGGTGATGTGATGCTAATAGATGATAGAGAACCAAGCATTCAAATCCTAATTTGCTTCCGTCTTCTCTTTCTAGAATGACCTTCTATGGATTGCCTTACTTGTATGAAGCACTGTGCTAGGTACTAGGGATACAAAGAAAAAAGTGGGGGAAAAAAAAAGTCCCTTCCCTCAAGAAATTTACATTCTCCTGAGGGAATACACCATGTTAACTCTAAACAAATAAGTATGTGCATGATAACCCAAACTGGAGGGACAGGGCATTTATTAACTAAGAGGATCAGGAGAGGTTTCAGGTTGGGAATGACTGAGCTGAGCTTTCCAGAAAGTTAAGGACTCTAAGATACGGAAGGCAAGAGGGAGCACATTTCAAGTATTAGGGAAAAGTTTGGAGAACAGTGAGTTGACTGGTTTGGCTGAAGTATGGAATGTACAACATGACTAATGTGAAAATATGTTTAATGTGAATATATATGTAGAACCTATATCAGATTGCACGTCGTCTTGGAGGGGGGCAGAGGAGGGGAGAGGAGGAAGTGGGAGAAAATTTGGAACTCAAAAGTTTGTGGAACTGAATGTTTTAAACTAAAAAATAAATAAATAAATTAAAAAGAAGAAATATAGAATGCATAAAGAGAAGTAATGTGTAAAACTCTGGAAGGGTAGGCTGATGCCAAATTGTGAAGGACTTTGAATATCAAGGTGAAGAATGTATTTTGTCCTAGTGGCAATAGGGAGACACTGAAATTTTTTAAGTCAGGGACATCTGGTTTAGGAAGAAATTTTGGCAGCTTTGTGGAAAATAGAATGGAGAGGGGAAGGAATGGAAGCTGGAAGACCAACTAGGAGGTGATTGTAATAGTCCAGGCAAGAGATGACGAGGGTCATGGATGGTGGACATGTGGGTAAGAGAGAAAAGGGGACAAGTGTGAAAGATATCATAGAGGGAGAATCAATAAGACTGGGAGTGAGGGAGTGGGAACAATCAAGGATGATTCCAAGAAGGTTGGTGATGCCTTTAGCAGAAGAAAGGAAGTTTGAAGGAGGGTTGGATTTTTTGGAGGAAATGTTTTATTATGTTTGACATGCCTGGACATTCAGTTAGGGAGGACCAATAGGCAGCTGGTGATGCAGAACCAGTTTTCTGGAGAGGTGATAGGGCTTCACACTAAAAAGGATGGAACAAATGTTTGTTGGGGGAATTGAAGCTGAAGTTGGGGGAGGAGATTGTGAAAGAATATTCAGCTTTAAATGAGTTTCAAGTCTCCAGACTTGATAGTTAATATGTATGATATAATCAGTTATTTCCTAAGGGACTAAGAAAATTTGCAGTTATACTCAAGGACCAACTGATGAGGTCATTGAGAGAGAGTATAGAGAGGAGCATCTGGGACCAACCTATAGTACACCCATAGTTAGGAAGTATGATATGGATGATAGCTCCGCAAAGGAGACTGGGGAGTGGTTAGAGAGAAGTAGGGAGAACCAAGAGAGAAAACTGTATCATGAAAACCCAAAAAGGCAAGAGTACCCAGAATAAAAAGAAGATGGTTGATTGTCAAAGGCTGCAGAGATCACAGGAAAGATGAAAACCTAGAAGAGTACGTCATATTTGGCAACTGAGAGATTTTTGGTAACTTTGGAGAGACCAGTTTCAGTTGAATGGGGTCAGAGAAAGGGTTGAAAAGTGAATGAAGGGAAATGAAGTGGAGACAGACAGTAGCTAGGTTGTTTGTTTGTTTTTTTCTAGGAGTTTATAAAAGGAGGGAGAGATATAAGAAGATACCTTGAGGGGATGGTAGGGTTAAATGAAGTTGGGAGTTTTTTTGTGGGGGAGTAAAATACTATATAAAGGAAACTTGGACATGTTTCTAGGCATCAGTGAAGGAAGCAGTAGATAAAGATTAAAAGAGGAGGGATTGTGAAGACAACAGAGGACATAGGAGGGGTAGAATGAAGGGTTCTCATTGAAGGGTTGGCCTTGTTGAGGAGAAGGATCATCTCTTTATTAGAGACTGGAATAAAAGAGACAATAGGGGTCTAATATCAGGGGATCTTGAGATGTAGAAAGAGAAGAGTGACCTTCAAGTACATGATCTCTATTTTATCAGTAATGTCTGCGACAAGGTCCTCTACTGAGACAGTGGGTGAGAGGCTTGAGGAAAGAAGTTTTGCAACAACCACTTTAGAGACAACACAGAGAAAGGCGAACTCATTGATAGTACACATCACTGTCATCACCACACCATCATTATTATCATCATCATCAGGTAGCATTTATATAGTATTTTAAGGTTTGCAAAGCACCTTACAAATATCTCTTTTTGTCCTCAAAACAACCCTGGCAGATAGGTGCTGTTATTATCATCCCCATTTTATAGATTTAACTCATGGTTAAGTGCTTTGTCCAGGGTCACATACCTAGTAAGGATTTGAACTCAGAACTTCCTGACTCTAAGTTGAACACTATTCACTGAGCTATCTCACTGCCACCTTTGGGTGGGTTAGTAATTGGTTAAACCTAGAGAACACAAAGCTCAGTCTTCACCTCGGTCCTTTTCAGGAGTTTTATTAATGACTTGGAGGAAAGTGTATTTGGCTGGAATCAAGCAAAGAGGGATAGTTAATGTTTATGTGACAGAATCAGGATTTAAAGGCATCTCAACAAGATGGAAGACTAGGCTAACAATGAACAGAAGACCTATACCTAACTTCAAAAAACCTAGCTCCACAAGCACAAGATGGGGAAGTGAGGGTGCTTTGCTCAGCAATTCATGTGAAAAAAGACTGAGGTCACACTCAGTGAGTCAGCACTGTGATAGATGTGGCTGCCAAGAAAGCAAATTGGATCTTGGGCTTTAGGTCTAGAAGTACAGTATCCAGAATAAGAGAGGCCCTGGTTCCCTTGGTCTCTTCCCAGGGCAGACCACAATTGCGATCATTGTGTGGAGTTCTGGGCAGGGTTTGGGGGGCGCTGGCAAACTGGAGTAGCTCCGGAGAAGGGGACTAGGTAGGTGAGAGGACTTGAAGTCTTTTTAAAGAGTAGTTAAAGGAGCCAAGGACTTTTACCCTTCAGAAAGACTACTTTGGATTGGGAAGTGGAGACAACGATGACTCTCTTTGAAGATTTGAACGTCTGGTATGCAAAAGAGAAACTCTTGGAGAGAACTAGAGATTCAGGTTTGGAAGTTACAGAAAGCTGAATTTAAATGATGGAAGCCATCTGAAAATGATTGTATTACCTTGTGAGATGCCTAGAAATGATGTTCAATCTTGTCAGTTATTGCTGTAAACACTGTTTCCATATTTCATCCAAGAGAAAGTACAGGGGTTACTTAAGGACCTGAACCTACTCAGATCTGCACAGGAATTTTGACCTGTTCCATTTCTGAACTGGGCCAGTTTGTTCCTCCTTAGGCTACCTACTCCTGAGTGCTAATCATATTAATACTGAACTTAGTGAAGAACCCAGTCCATTTAGGCCACTGCGACTTGGAACTCGAGCTCAAGAGATCCACTAGCCAGCCTTCCTAGTAACTGGAATTACAGGCATGCACCACCACATGTGGTGAACAGTCAGTTTTTTAAAGTGCCTTTAGTGTACAAAGCATTGTTCTAGGAGTAGAAGAAGAGAAAAAGTTCAGGTAAGACTTGTACCTTGCCCTCCTGGAGCTTATGACCTAGTTGGAGGAAAAGATGCCAACCCTGATAGCTATAATATACAATAATCTACTGCCTTGAAGATTAGGAAACAAAATGTTGTTTGGAGTACAAGGGGGAAAGTTTTTATCTGTGAATAAGGGAAGACTTCTTTGAGGAAACAACATGTAAGTTGGACTTTCAAGAGTGGGTAAGAAGTGAATAGGGAAAGATGGAAAAGGAAGACATTTTGAGCATAGGAAACAACGTAGTAAAAAACCCAGAGGTGGGAGAATGGTTCAGGGGGAAGAGAGTAGACCAAGTAGGCTGAAGAGTGGAGGTTGAGGAGAGTATCATAAGACTGGAACAGTAGGCTAGTCCTACTTATGGAGAGCCTTGAAGGCCATGCACAGGAGTTAGAATTTTACTTAGGCTTCTGAAAACTCTTGATCAGAGCAACATGACCGGATTATTTTGGCAACAATATGAAGGAGGCATTGGAGGGGAAGAGAGCTGACCAGGATATTGCTGTAGTCCAGGCATGTGTGAGAGTGGCAAAAATAGGGAAAAGGAAGCAAACTTTAAGGGTGTGTTGTAAAGGAGACAATGAGAGGACGTAGTATGAACAAAGATCTCAGGTGAGATCTCAGGAAAGTGTCAAAGATAGCTCTGAGATTTTGAACATGTGAGATCAGAAGAATGGTGGTATCACAGCCAGAAATAGGGAAATCAGAAAGAGGGGTTAGTTTCTTTGGAAAGGTACTAAGATGGGACATCCAATTCAGGTGCATTTCCTGAAGGGACATCTGTCCGTTTGCCAAGAATGTTACAGAATGGATTCCTGCATCGAGTAAAATGTTGGACTCTCTCTTCAAGATCTCCTCAGGACCTATAATTCTAAGATTCATGAGGTCATAGGATTTAGAACCAGAAGAGACTTTAGAGGTCCTTGTCCAACCCTACCACTTCATAGAGGAGGAAACTGAGGCTCAGTGAAGTGACCTGCCTGAGGTCACCTAAGTAGTGAGCTGCAGGTGTGGAGTGTGAATCAAGTTTATCTGATTCTCAATCCAATGTTCTTTTAACTACAGTTTTGTAATCAGTGGACATTATTTGGGGGGATAGGGGTTCTGGATTTTTGTGGTGGCAGCCAATAGTGCTGAAAGCAATAGCAGAAGTAACTGAGGTGATATGTTTAAGAATTTGTTCAGTGTTTTTTGATGTGTATCTATATACTCTCAAGTAATATTCCCTAATCCTGTTCATCCTAGGACATACATATCTGTGAGCTGCCTCTGACAGACTGGAAGTAACTAATACATTCTATGGTACTATTCCCCTCCCCTATTTCTGCAGAACTGCAGTTGGCCCAGCCCTATGACTTACCTACATTGTACATTAATTAAAAAAAACCCCAACTTTCCCAATTATATGTAAAAACAAATTTTTAGGAGCATCTAGGTGGCACGGTGAATAGAGCACCAGCCCTGGCGTCAGGAGGACCTGAATTCAGATAGGACCTCAGACACTTGACATAGCTGTGTGACGTTGGCCAAGTCACTTAATCCCAATTGCCTTGCCTTTCCCCCTCAAAAAAAAAAAACAAAACACTTTTGAGGAGGGACAGGGTCAAACAAGAGAATAGAATAGCTAGGAGCTGGATAGGATGGAGGGAAATATAGTTAGTCTTTCACAACATGACCGTTATAGAAGTGTTTTGCATGGCTACACACATGTAACCTATATCAAACTGCTTGCCTTCTCAATGGGGATGGGTGTGGAGGGAAGAAGAGAGAGAAGTTAGAATTCAAAGTTTTAAAAACAAATGTTAAAAATTGTTTTTACATGCAATTGGGAAATGAGACATACAGGCAATGGGGTACAGAGATGGGGATAAAAGAAGGGAGGGATGTGATAGAAGGGAGGGCAGATTGGGGAAGGAGTAATCAGAATACATGCTGTCTTGGGGTGGGGGAAAGGGGAGAGATGGAGAGAAAATTTGGAACTCAAAATCTTGTTAAAGTGAATGTTGAAAACTAAAAATAAATAAAAATTTTAATCCCCACAAATTTTTATATTCTTTTAAAAAGTTTTTTGAGTTCCAAAATTCTCTTCCTCCGTTTTTTCCTCCCTCCTTGAGAAGACAAGCAATTTGATATAGGTTTTGCACATGCAGTACATCATAATCTTTGTAAAAATCTTTTAAAATGCTTTATAAATATGAATACTTTATAAATACTCTTCATCTGTCAGACTGTCATTTCTCATGGTACAATGGAAAGATCACTAGAGTCAGGGGACCTGAGTTCAGATCTCACTTCTGACCCTGAATTAACTGTGAGACTTATGCAAGTCATTTAATGTCCCTTGACCTCATTGTTCTTATCTGTGAAATGGGGGAGTTGAATGACATGGCCTCTGCAGTCCCTTCCAGCTCTAAATCTATGATCCCACCTCTGAAAGGACCCAACCTTCTCTTTTCATAAATAAGGAAACTGAGGCTCAGCAAGGTTGTTACTTGATCAAGTGGCACAGGTGGAGTTTGAATCTGGGCTTCTGAGTCCAAACCAACACTTCCTTCCATCTCAACAGCAGCCTCTGTTTTCATGAGCCTAGCAGCCTAGCAGTCAGGCCTGTTCCTTTCCCTGATGACTTAACTGAAACTCCAAGGCAAAAAGTGACTTTCTAGTAACAACACATTAGTGCTAAACCCCTTAACTAGACCCAGTCCTCCTCTATACTGTAAGGTATTCCTGAATAAGTAAATACGAATTTACTCCTGAATACTGTAAGGCCAGCTCCCAAATCCCATAGGAACTGGAGGACATTTCAGTGCGAGAAAGGCCTGGGACAATGACCCCATTTCCCCAAACTGATGATCCATTATCTCTGACAACATTCTTTCTACTACATACACACCGAGACTACCTCTCCCAGAGGCTGAAGGGTCCAGGAATGGTCAGTGTGGATCACAGTGTTGTCAAACTCATCAGACACTTGACTTAGAAAAACGTATTTATTTATTTATTCTGAATATTTTTATTTATTATATAATATATCATAATTATGTAACATTACATGTCATAATTTTTGTTATATATTATATATGTTTAAATTATCATAATATATATTATATAGTTATAGATTTATTATATAAATAACATTCTAAATATTATTTAGAATATTTATTCTATTGTATCATATTTTTTACTTATTTTATTAAACATTTCCTAGTTACATTTCATTCTGGTTCTGATTCACAGCTGAGGAGTTTAGTTGGCCATGAGTTCGACACCTCTGTTTCTGAACCTGGACCTTTTATTCTCTTTCTTCTTTCCACACTCACTTGCAGTTCACCGAAGAGAAGTTTGGGCAGGCAGAGAAGACAGAACTAGATGCTCATTTTGAAAACCTCCTGGCCCGGGCAGACAGCACCAAGAACTGGACAGAAAAAATTCTTCGCCAGACAGAGGTGCTGCTGCAGCCAAATCCCAGTAAGCAGCAGGGAATCAGGGGGTGTATTGGAGGGGGACGGGCAGGGGGTGTTTGTAGGTGTATAAGGGCCCACCTGAGGTCAGACAGGTGGAATCCAGCCAGATTTGGAGGAGGGTTCTGGAGGGCTACATTCACACAACTAGAATACAGAGTCCCCTGGAGTCAGACTCTTTAAAGACTCCATCACGTAAGGTGGAATATTTTAAGATTTGAAAGGAAGATATATTGTCACGGTGTAGCTGCAAAACCAGTAGAATATAAGCTTCTTGAGGGCAGGAATGGTTTTTCATTTTGTCTTTATATCCCCAGGACCCAGATGGCAGTTCCTTGCAAATAGTAGGTGCTTAACAAATGCTCATTGGATTGGGGGTTTGGGTGGGGAGAGAAGAAAGAAGAGAAACCAAGGAGAATAGTCCTTTCAAGGGGCCATGGCTTTGACATCTGCCCAAAGGAGAGAGCACAAAAGACTTGTTCGGGGGCATAAAGACTCTGGGATGGGAGAATTTGGCTGGAGCAGGGGTGGAAGGTAGTACCCTATGGAACAGAGGAGGGAGAAATACTCATTAGAGGATACAGAGCTTAGAACAGAGTGTGAGACTCAGAAGGGAGTTTTAGGGACAGTCTCATTCATTTTACTGAGCAGAAGCTGAAAGGAGTCACAGGATCATAAGTTTGGAAAAGTGAAAGTATTTGCTCAAAGTCACATAGGCAGTAAGTAAAGAGCAGAACCAGAATTTGAACTGAGGTCCTGTGACTTTTCACTACATGCTGCTTTAATTGCCAGTGAATGGCCCAGGATCAGTGCCTAGTCATAGATCTAATAAAATGGGGTGGTTGGACAAGTATGGGACCTCTTTCTTCTAGCTTTGAGTACTATCATCTAAGATCCTACCTAAGGAGAGAATGAAAAATTGAATTCATCCTTTTTTTTTTTTAATTGCCATGTGGTTAAATTGAGTGTTAAATGAGAGTCTTTTGTTCGGTGTAGAGGAAAGTTATAAATACGTATAGAATGTAAATATAACCTGTGGAGTCTCTATCCTTGGTGATAAGTTAGTAGTGAGCTTCTGGCTGCTGGGGGGAGGTGGTGAGGGTGGGGAGAAGAGAGGTTTGGAGGATTGGAGGTTAAGGAGTGGTTTAGATGACCCCTGGGTCAAACCTGTTGGGACTGTAACGGTCAGGGGGGTCTCTGTGGGTCTTGTTCCAGGTGCCCGGGTGGAAGAGTTCCTCTATGAGAAGCTGGACAGGAAGGTTCCCTCTCGAGTCACCAATGGGGAGCTGCTGGCCCAGTACATGTCAGAAGCTGCCAATGAGCTGGGGCCAGAGACGCCCTATGGTGAGGCTGAGCCTCTGCCCAGGCCTGACTTTTTCCTCCCTCCTTCCTTCCTTGCTCTTTGTAGCTCTGTCCCCTTTTCTCCCTCCCTCCCAAAACCACAGAATGTTCTGGCTAGAAAAGGCCTAAGAATAAAAAACAGTAGAATATAGAATTTTAGACCTGGAAAGGTATTAGAGACTCTCTAGTTCATATAATACCTTAAAGAAACCGAAGCCCTCAGAGAAGCAACTTGCCTTATGTCACAATAGCTAATAAGAAGCAGAGAAGAATTTGAAGCCAGTTCTCCTCCCCTCCCCCACAGGGCAGGAGGCAATGCCTTGAAGTCTGCCCAGCTTCTCCCATTCCCTGGCTCCCACCGTTCCAATGCCAACACCTAGTGGCCCCGGTGGGCTTAGTCCTGTCCCACACCCTTAAGAGACAACTCCTCCTAAAGCCTGGAGCACAGGGACAAGTCTCCAGCTTGGTCTGTGTTTTTCTGGGTGTCTTTATACATTTCTCTTTGTATTTGTATGGTTTTCTGAGTGTCTGAATCTCTGCATATCTATTTTGGTGTTCATATGATAGTTTGTATATTTGTAAGTCTGTTCTTAAGTTCCTCTGACTTCAGGTAGATGTAAGTATATGTGGGTGCCTCTCCTTTGGTGTTTGTGTACTTCTAGGAGGGTGGGTTGGTACCCTCAAATGTATGTTTTCTTCCATATGTTCTTTTATGTGTGTTTGAGGGGTATAGCTGTATCTCAAGTTTTTGGCTAAGTGATACCTATTGTGTGGTGGGGATGGGGGGAGGAGGGATTCCCCCTATTTCTTTAAAGTTGCATTCTACCTGCCCCATCCTGGGCCCTGATATATAAGTTTTCCATATCTCTGATACCCCTCTGACTCCCCTCCCTCAGGGAAGACCCTGATCAAGGTTGGGGAGACTGAGAAACGCCTTGGGGCAGCAGAGCGAGACTTCATCCACTCTGCTTCCATCAACTTTTTGACTCCTCTACGCAACTTCTTGGAAGGGGATTGGAGGACAATTTCGGTGAGGAAAAGGAGATCTGCCCCTCATCCTTGCCTCCCCTCCCCCTTCCATGACTAGAGGGCTTTTTTCTCCCCTCACCCCCTTTGCAGGTGTTTGTGTCCTGGGAAGCTGCTTCCTTCAGGTTATACCTGGTGAGCATGGGAACCCACCTCTTGGTCCTTCCCTTAGGTTTATGTCCCATCTAGATAGGATGGAATATTTAAGGCTGTCTCTTCAAAAATTCAGTTCAGTAAACATTTATTTTGTTCCTACTGCGTACAGGACACTATGACAGGCACCAGGGATACAAAGTTAAAAGGTGACGCTGACCTTCCCTACCTTCAAGTTGCTTATAATCTTAAATCTGCTCTTGCCCTGGAAGTCCAGGATCGACAGAGCTGGAAGGGACCCTAAAGATCATGTAATCCAATACCTTCATTTTATAAGTGAAGAAACAGAGGTGCAAAGACTGTCCAGAAAGGTCACTTACCTAAGGTCACTCACCTAAGGTCACCTTGCAAGTCCCAGAGCTGAGACTTGAACCCAAATCTTTCAATTCCAAGCCCAATTTTGCTGTTACTTTTGTTTTTTTCCACTCTAGCATACTAGGTTCTCACATGACTTGGCTACCATCTCCAAATACAGCAGGGGTCAGCTAGGGAAGAAGGTGGAGGCCATGTGTTTGTCAGTTTCTGTTGTCAGAATCAGGCCCTGGAGCCTGGCTCTTCTGAGCAGAGGCTGGCCCTGCCTATGTGTCTCACTGTTCCTCTCCTGCCTCCAGAAAGAGAGACGGATTCTTCAGAACCGGCGCCTGGATCTTGATGCCTGCAAAGCCAGACTGAAAAAGGCCAAAGCAGCTGAGGCCAAAGCTGCGGTAAGTTCTCCCCTCAACACTCCCCATGATGCTCAGGGCCTGGCCCTGCCCTCCCTGGAGACTTGTTGGGGAAAAGATGACAGGAGGGTAAGGTGGTGGGGAATTGGGAGGGAGGGTATAGAATGAGGAGTGCACAGTCTTTTCCTCTAGACTGGTCACCATTTTGACCCTATTCGAAGGTTGCCTGGTTTTTGGCATGAATTCTCTTTACTTGCCTGAGTAGCCTTGGAATGGCCTCTCCTGTCTAGGGGGTTCTGAGATGTACTGATTAACTTTGTGGCCACTTTCTCCTGCTGGGACAAGGAGACACTTCATCAACTCCCCTCCATCCCCCCAACTCCCCCCCTCCCCCATCGTAAGTTCCCACTAAGCATGTCCAGGGATGTAATATCTACAACCCTTACTGACCCTATTTTTTAGCCTGTGACTTCTGGGAAGGGACCAAATGGGTCTTCTATCCCTATCCTGATGTTTGGGTTCCTAGGGTTTCCTAGGTTTTCCTTTCCTGTTGATTTGGAACTGAACTACAGAGGATAGGGTGTGTCTCTTTTTCCCCGTCTCCTCCATCTCTAGTGATGAGAATCTTTTCCATGGCCAAGATAATTGCTATGGGATGGAGCTAGCTAATACATTGTGGCCAGCAAACCTGTTTGCTAATGTATCAGTGCACATCAGAGCCTTCTCAAGCCTGAGGTGGGACTGTCTCTTGCATGATCCCTATTTCTCTCCTCACCCCCAGTGTAGCCTGTTTTCTGTCTCCCTCCTATCTGAACTTGAGGAATTGGGGCAAGGAGGAGACTGGGACTCCCTCTCCCAACTTCCTTAAAATTCCTATTCCCAGGAGGAACTTATTCCCTTCTCCCCCCCATTCCATTTGGAGGGAAAATGGGAAGACTTTTTAAAGCTGGTTCCACCAGACTATGGGATCTGTCACTGAAGAAGAGGGCACTGCAAATCCTCCATTTAGCAGGGTCCCCCTGCTTCCCAGGCCTCTCACCAAACTGTTGGGAAGCAGGCAGAGTGGAATGCTTTACCACTCATCCTGTTCCAGGGCCAAGGATGTTAACCTGTTCTCAGAGGGATGGGCAGAAATCTCAGAATGAGCAGTAGGAATTCTGGGGAGTGATACCTTCCTGTGTGGTGTGACCAGAAGGGTGATGTCTATCAGCTATCTAACTTCCATTCCCACCCCTAGAAAGATCAAGTTACCCAGCCCTTATCCTGCGCAAATACCCACATACTCCGGGAGATGGCCCATTTTCCTAGGGCCCCTGGAGCAGGGGGAGACGACTGTTTTTAGTTAGGGTAAGAAGGTTGGGTGTTAGGGAAGGTGTGTCTGCGTTTCTCCTTTAGTACTTTTCCATCTGCCTTCTGTCCTGAATTTGGCTCATGTCTAACCCCCTGCTTTTTAGTGCTTGCCCTGTACTTGACTCTTTCTTTCCCCAGCCTATCCTTCCCCTCCTGGCTAGCTGGACTCAAAGTGCCCTGGGGAACACCCCAGACCTGAGACCTAAAAAGACCAGGCCATTAGCCTTTCCTCCATTCCCTTCTCATTCTCTGGCTCATACCCGAGGGAGGTTTAAACCACAACCAGGAGGAGGAAGTCCAGGGATTTGGGGCTCCTGAGGGATCAGCTGGAGTTAACCCTATCAGGCCTGGGTTAGAGGGAGAAGGACCTAATCTGGTCTGTGCTTCCCAGTCATGTTGGGTCAATCTCCCTCGAGCCAGCTGGACCCACGGGGAGCCATATCCAAAAGCACAGGTCATCCCCAAAACCCCTCTGCCCCTCCCTGGAGGATATCCCTCTTCTGTAGCCCAAGGCTCCCCACGCACAGATCTCTTCCGAAGGGCCACCTCTGTGGATATGTCTGCGTCTGTTCACCCGGGAGATGTGTCACTGGGGCCTGTTCCTAGCTGCCTGCGCTCTTGACTCACTAACTCTTTTTGTTCTTTTTTGGTCTGCTTTGGTAACTGGGCTCAGTGTGAGGGAGATGTGAGTATATCTGTGTCCCAGTGCTGTGCTGCTTTGCCGTTTTACTTTTTATCGTTGGTGTTGTTTCTTCTTTTCACCTCTCCCTAAGGGGGCCCTTGCCCAAACCTACCTGGAAGGGTGGTGACTGAAAGGTGGGCACATTGGAAATGGCTAATGGCGCTCTCTGCCTCTGTCCCATAGAGGCCATTAGAATGTGGCCCCTGATGTTTGGGATGAAATGGGCTCTTCTGGATAGTTGGGAGCTCATCCGGTCTTGGCTGCTTGGTGGCCCAGTCCTCCCTTTCTTGGAAGCCCCAGGCTGTCTTGCATCCTGATTGCATCCTGACCTGGGGCTCCAAGTTGGGAGAGGCAGGTGCTGTCCTTAAAAATCGCTCTCTCATGCTCTGGTCTGACTGGGTACATGGGTACATTCCTGTCCATACTCCATTCACCCAGACCCATTAGAGTAGAACCATCTACATGAAAGGGAAGGGGAAGGGAAGGGGTCTGTTTCATATGGTCCATGGCTTTGGGATTAGGATGCTGCATTGGTCGGATATAGTGCATCCATTGTGGCTTAAGTGAACTGAGGGCCTGGGAGGGATGGAGGACAGAGAGTACAAGGTACTGAGGTCTGCTGGTGGAGTCTAGAAGGCAGAGCCCATGCCCGGCTCCCACTCTCAGACCTCTCTCTCTTGCAGAGAATTGTGGAATGGAGGTGGGGGGGGGGGTCTGACCAGTGACCCAGAAATCTTCAGTACTTAGTTATGGGGACCACTTTTCCTCCTCTTCCACCCAAGCCTAGTACTTAGTGCAGTGCTAGCACATAGTAGACATCAAATAAATTCTTAGCAGCTGATCATTTGATGCCAAAGGCCTTTCCAGTGCAGACACTGACAAGGTCTTAGAGTTCCAGTTTATCACCTTTGGCCCTGCAGGGAGCTGCTGGCCTAGGCTGGAAGGGGCTGCTGAGCCAGGGGCCCACTCCTAGGGGGTTGGATAGGGGCAGTAGCTTCAGTGGGTCAGCTGAAGTTTTGAAGTGGGGGAGGGGAGGGTTCAAGCTGTCCACCAACAGTGTTCCTCTGTGGCACCTCCCTTCCCCAGCCCTTTCTTTGGGCTCTGGGTACAACAGGCATTGCCCGTGAGGGTCTAGATAGGGCATTTCCCCTGGCTCTAGCTTCCTGGCCCTAGTGATCTCTGGCATGACTCGTCCATGAATTCTGTTCCCCTCCCCAACCCCAGGCCGTGCCTGATTTTCAGGAGACTAGACCTCGTAATTACATTCTCTCTGCCAGCGCATCCGCGGTAAGCTCCTTGTCCTATTTCCCCATCCCTCAGCTTTTCCTCCTCCTTCACTGTGCTGCCTCCCACCTCTGAGTAGGAAATGGGGATCCCAGTTGCCAGCTTTCTTTCCCCTGACCCCAGCCCCCTTCACCCCCTTAGAGGTCCCAGAAGATGGGTGAAGGGAATCCCACATCTAGATTGTCAGAGGGTGGCAGAAGGGACTGGATGTATCTTCCTTGGGTCTGGGTTTCCCTTCCCGAAGACCCTTCCCTCAAGCTCCAATGCTTTTTGCCCAGAGAGAGTGCATAAATGCCAACCCCTCTTTCACTCCTTGTCTATCTGCCCCATGCCCACAGCTGCTATCCTATACCCCATTAAGAAAGAGGGAGTGTGGCATAGTGGATAGAGTCAGGAAGATATGGGTTCCAGTCCTATCAATGATTCTTAGCTGGTTGGCCATGGGCAAGTCACTTAATACCCCCTCCAACTCCATGCCAGTTTCCTCATTTGTAAAAATGAGATGTCATGTCATGGCTACCTCACAGTTTTTGTGAGGCTCAGATGAGATGCTGATTGAAAAGCATTCTGCACACATCAGAGTACCACAGAAATGTCAGCTTTTATTATCAACGCCCTGTCCTTGCGGAGCTGCTGAAGAGCCCCAGGAAGAGGGGGGAAGCCAGGAGTCATGCCCCTCTCCAGGAAGTCAGTCCTATGACTGGCTACACTGGGTAGCTTCGCAGGGGCTTTTGCCCACTCTGAAGACCAGAGGGATCGGTGCTTCAAGTGCTTAGGTCAAACATCCCACCCCAACACTGACACAAAAGTACAAGCTTCCCTCACCAAGCAGACCCAAACAACTCCACTTGCAGGACACTCCCAGTTCTTGCACTTACCTGCCTTGTTATCAAGGATGTTTGTGGGGAGGGGGGAGGAGTGAGGACAATAAGGGACTGAAGTCCTGGGCCTTGTTCTGGGCCTGTTCTCTGTGTGGAGGAGGGAAGAAAGAAGAGGAGGAACAAATGGAAGGACTCGTCCAAGGTCCTTTCCATCTCTATCCATCTACATTCACTCTATATATGGATCTATTTATTTCACCTATGTGTGATCCTATGATTCTCTATATCCCCCCCTGGTCCTGAGATTCTTTGGAAGGGAAAAGGGGGTTACTTGAAGGGAAAGGGCCCTATTGTTCACATCTTCCTAGTCTGTTGCCAAGAACTTCCTGTTTGGGCCCCCTACTACCTTATTTGAGCCAGGAAGGAATCCCTGTTCTCTGGATGGAGAACCTGAGACACAGAGACATGATGTGAGTGGCTCAGAGTCAAGTAGTGAGTTGGGGGCATAGCCAGGCCTGGAACCCCAGTGTCCTGCTTCTCAGGCTAACAGCAGTTATTCCTCTGTACCCCAGAAAAAGCAGGGACCCTTAGCAGAGAAGGGCCGCCACCTCAGGAGTACAGTAGGCCAGCCATACTCTATCCAATTAGAGCAACTTCCAGGTCTACGTTCATTACACTGGAAGAGATTTAGGTTAGGTCTAAGGGAGAACTTTGCCAGTGATAAAGGGTGACAACATCAAGAGAATGCTGAGGGAGGGCTGGTACTTCTTTCCTCCCATGCTCATTCCTCCCTTCCTTGCTTTTCCTGAAGGCCATGCATGTAGCATGTTGGACTGACTTGTCCCCTCATGCCCAGCTGCAGCCCCTAAGATGTAGGAAGGGTGGGAGGGTTTCCAGAAGCCTGGGGCTGCAGTTGAGCATTGGGCCTTTTGGGGGTATTGGGTACCAGACCAGTCTCTCAACCATATTGATGTCTCCTGTTGTGATGTCCCTACAGCTGTGGAGTGATGAGGTAGATAAGGTAAGTGCTCCTTTGGCTTGGGGAGAGGTGGGGGATTTGCACAGTGCCTCCAGGGGCCAGGCCAAGGGGCAGACCCAGGTTCTAGTCTTGGCTCTAGTACTTAACTATGAGACCTCAAGTCTTTCACTTTCACTTTTTTGGGCCTCAGTTTCAATTGTGAAATGAAAGGATCGTGGACTAGGTGATCTCTCTTCTTCTGTTATGTTCTATGGTCCTTCCAGCTCCAACAGTCCATGTTCTGACATTCTGTGGTCTGGCTGTCCTTTCCATGATTCTAGAGCATGATTAGATTTTGGACCTAAAGGCAAGGGGGCATGTTGAGGGACCCCAGGAGACTGAGATTGATCTCTGATCTGTTTAGAGATTCACATCCTTGTATGATGGGGTAGCTGACTGTTTGTTTTCTCAGTGAGTGGAGCTGGAGGGGGAGAGAGGATTTAGAATTGAAATTAAAAAAAAAAATGAAGGGAAGAGGCATCAGGATAGAAAGGCTGAGTTGGGAGGAGGGGGGGATGTCTTTGTCCCCAGCAGGTGGGAGAGGAGAGCAAAGTTCCTGGGAAGGGAGACTCTCAGGTAGAGATTCCTCAGCACCTAGTATAGTGCCCAGCACATTTATTCAGACCCTGAATAAATGATTGCAGGATGACAGATTGAAAGGAGATAGAAGAAAGGGAAGAGAAAAAAGAAGGGGAAACTCATGTCCTCTGACACTTTCCCTCCTCCATCCCCACCTCAATCTCTTCCAGGCAGAGCAGGAACTTCGTGTGGCCCAGACAGAGTTCGATCGGCAGGCGGAGGTGACTCGTCTCTTGTTAGAAGGAATAAGTAGTACCCATGTGAGTGTCCCAGATTTCCCTCAGGATTCTGACACCTTTGTGTTACTTTCTAACCACCTGCGCCCCAGTCCCCAAAACTCAAACAAAAATTCCAAGTCAGGTAGAAGTGTTAGGAACTCAAAAAGTAAATACCCATGGGAGAGAACACACATTAAGGGAATCTAGGAGAGGGCAATACTTAATGAGAATGAAGGAATCTCTTAATTGTTGGGTTCCAGGCATTAGTGAAAGGTAGGTTTTATTTCAGACTGCAGTTATGTGGAAGACCATTATTGTGGCTGGCGTTAAAGAGGGAGCCTCAGAGGATGAAGTGTCCTTTTCCCCAGAAAAGGAAAACATTTAAGTGCCTACTATTTGCCAGGCTTTTTACAAACATTATCTCATTTGATCATCACAACATCCCAGTGAAGTAGGTACATTATTATGCCCATTTTATCCCCTGAAGCAGGCAGAGGTTAAGTGACCTTCCTGACTTCTAGGCGCAGTGCTCTATCCACTGAACTACCCAAGTGCCTTAGGAAAGGCACTGAAACAGGAGAAACTACCCCCAGAATAGTTCTCCATGATGTCTGACCTAAAATGTAACGTCATCCTTAAAGAGACTTCCTGGCAGTAGTATAGATTAAATTATATCTCCTCCTTCCTCATCCCCAAAGACTCTTTTCCAACTCCCCTCTGGGGATGTGAAAAGTGGCAGGGGAGGAGGAGGAGGAGGGCAAGGGAAATGAGGGCACCTTGGTCTTACCCCCTAGGTGAATCACCTTCGCTGCCTCCAGGAGTTTGTGGAGTCTCAGGCCACATATTATGCCCAGTGCTATCGACACATGCTGGACTTACAGAAACAGCTGGGCAGGTATGCAGCTGGGAGTAGCTGGGGTAGGGTGGGATGGGATGGAGAGTGAGGAAGGGAGGGAAGGAAGGAGGAAGGGAAGGAAGGAAGGAAGGAGGGAGGGAGGGCCCATTCATTCACAGGCCAGGAAGAAGCCTGACCTAGTACCAGGGCCACTTGACCTGGAGTGATTGCTTATTCTGACCCACCCCAAAGTAGGGGAGATTGGATCTTTGGGGTGGTCTCAGGTTGGAGTTAGGATGCTTGGGTGCCTTCTCTGATGCTGCTGTCTGCCCACAAAAGGAGCTAAAACCTCCCTCCCCTCACTCAGGAGCCTCAAGGAGTCAGGTCTGGAAAGTTCTTTGGAGGGGAGGGCAAAAGGGAGGTAGGGGGCAAAAAACCCAGTGTTTTTCATGTGTTTCTCTTGCCTTTTTCTCATGCGGTCAGCAATCAAGGAGTGATGTAAGTATGAGTGGTGGAAATCTGCCCTCATGTTTGGTTAGAAACAGTTCACAGGGACATCAGTCCCCTATCCCATTGCTCAGTAACCTGGCACTACACACTGAGCCTGAAAGATGGCTGCTTGAAGGTTCACTAAGCTCTGATGGGGAAAGGGTTTTACCCAGGTTCCCAGAGCCCACATGTATATCAGAGGATTAGAACTCAGGTGTTTGGGGTTCTGAGGCCAGCTCTCTAGCCACTCTAACATATAGATATAAATATCTCTCAAAGGAATAGTCAAAGAGCATTGATTGCATGCCAAGCCCTATGTATGCTCGGCTATGCAATAGAGAGTAATCCCAGTTCTTGCTCTCAAGAAGCTCACTGCCTGGTTTGTGTGAATCCTACCTCCTTCATTAAACAGAAAATATGGAGTTGTACATTAAGATGCTCTTGGTAAGAGAACGGAGGAAGGGCTCTTCCAGTGGACTTCTAAAGGTAGGCTCTGGAAGCCTTGAGTTTTTCTATCTGTTTCCATTCAAATTCAAAAAAGAACCCTTCCCTCCTTCCCCTTCAGATTTCCTGGCACTTTCGTGGGCAACACTGAGCCTGCCTCCTCACCTTTGAGTGGTGCCTCCCTGGCAACAGCTGCTGCCACCATCCCGGTGGTGCCCACTGTGGCAGGCATACCCGCCACAGAAGCTGCCCTCAGCTTGGATGATGTGGCTCCACCTGCTAGTGGTACCCGAAAGGCTCGGGTGTTGTATGACTATGAGGCAGCTGACAGCAGTGAACTGGCCCTACTGGCTGATGAGGTGAGCATTCAGGAGGTAGCCTTCTTAGCAAGTGGAGGGAGGGGGATCATTGGTGGGAAGGGACTGGAATAATTAATGATCTTTTGATGGAGGGGAGCAGGCAGAGCCTAGTTCCTTTCTGTGCCTGTGGTCACTCTAGGGGTCAGAGTTGAGGTTCATTGGCAGGTAGGTGCCTTTCTCTAGATCAAGGCTGAGGGAAGGAAAGGAGTTATCACTTAGGTCCTCTTGGGTACAGGATTACTGGGGCTCTAATCCTACCCTCTGCCTCTCTTCAGCTCATTACAGTCTACAGCCTCCCTGGGATGGATCCTGACTGGCTCATAGGGGAGAGAGGCAACAGAAAGGGGAAAGTGCCCGTCACCTACTTAGAACTGCTCAGTTAAGCAGGGCCCTGGGCCCACCCTCTGAGGGCTGCCACGGCTCCCCACACCTTCTCCCATCACTTCCCACTTTCACCCTCAGGTGGGAGAGAGAAGGTGGGGGGAAGGAAAAGGGTGCTGTCCCTTAACTCCTCTCGCTTCATCCTATTTGTTCATTTATTACCTTGCCGAGATCCTAGCTCAGGGTGGAAGCTGTATGTCTTCCCTGTCACATACATTCCATCATGGAACGAAGGGGTCTCAGAGTAGCCCCCAGTCCCAGATCTTGCTTCTCCCATTACACCCTAGGGACAAAACACTGAAGGCCTCTCTACTGCTTTTTTTGACCCTCTTGCTCTTGCCTTTAAGCTTACTGAAGGAAGTAGATAGCCAGGGTTTGAGGGAGGAATCTAGGCCTCAGCTGGGAAAGAGACTGGGCCCTGAGGGAAAAACAGGTCCTGAAAGCAAACTTCCCTGCTACCTTAAGATAACTTGTTTTGGAGGCAGGCAGTCCTCACTGGTGCTTTTGGCTATGGGGCCAAAAGCCCTTTCAGATATTGTAATTACCACCTCTTCTGAACTCCAGGCTTTGGCTAAATCCCTCAGTTGCCAAAGAGAAAAAGGGGCAGTTAGGTACTGCCTGTGTTGGCCCTTGAGGGCCAAGTGGGGAGGGCATGTAATGAAAGTGATCTGGGTTTCTCTATAACAAGGAAGTTAGTGGATGTTCCTCTCATTCACCTACCTAATCCATCCCCCCAGCCCAATCCACTGGGTGATCCCAGGGACAAGGACTGTGGAAGCCTCTTTGTGGTCTCCTTTACCAGTGTCATTTCAGTCCATATACCCTAGGTGCAGTGTCCTTCCTCTTGCCCTTCAGGTAGGTAGTCAGGCAAGGTCCCTGTTGGCCCATTCCTGTGCTCTGTCTCTACCCTCTCTCACACTCACTTTTTAACTGGCATTTTTACTCCTGTGTCAATGCCTGGCTGCTCGGCCCCTTGTGAATGATAATAAACCATCTGTAGTGCACAAGCTTCTGTAGTCAGACTCCTTTCTTTCCATTACCAGCCTCTGGCGTGGGCTAGAGCTGTTCTCTTCTGGTCTAGGCCACAGCCTCTTCAATGTTCGGCCTATAGGTAGGGTAGGCTGTATTTACCAGCCCCAGCGCATGACTGGGAAAAAAAACAACTTAAAGTATATACATCTGAGAGGGTTATTTGCAATGTTCTGATCTGCTACAGTCGTTACACAACACTGGGAGTGAAAACAATCACTGAGCCTAAGAGCATGGTGGAGACAGGTGCTGCAGTGGGGCAAAAGGGAAGGCTGGTCTTGGATGTAGGCATTCCCTCCTTAGCAAGTTAGACGTTCACTTCCACAAGAACCCATTTCCCTCCCATGTTGTTCTGAGACATAGGTCATTATCACCCAAGCTGCCAAAAAACATCATCCTCACTGGGGTCCCATTATAGTGCAACCTTCAGAGAAGTGGAGGGGCACGTGGATGCTGCATGTAGGGAGGAGAGAGGTTTCAGAAGCTAAATCCAACAATAACCCTTTGAGTGGTCTTCAAGAGACAGAAACAGAATGGCCCAAATCACCCAAAGAGATGCATTTATATATATCAGTCTGAGGCTTGTAAAAGTGGTATCTCATCTAATTCTTACATATACTACCTGTGAGAGTAATAGAGGTATTATCCCCATTTTACAAATAACAAACTAGTCATACAACTAGTTAAATATTGTAAGTGGAATTTCTAGTGCTTTTCTGTGTCATGCTGGCTCACTGCTAAAAGTTCCAATGACATCCACCACACCTGTGTCTATAAACAGTGTTTTAATATTTGTATAAATAGAGCAGTTACAAAAAATGCAATAACACAGCATGTAAAGAGACATCTCAAACCCGTACATACGGCCTCTTGTCTTGGACTGTACATGGCACACACACCTCTCACCCAGCTGGCAGTGGGGGCTGGCCTCACTCAGAACAGGATGCGCTGAGGGAAAATGGGCCCAGCTGCTATGAGCAGCAACAAGGAATGCTCACAGGAAAGGAATATGCTTTGATGGGGTGGTTTTTTTTATACAAGTAGCTAAGAAAACTGATCCTCTGATTCCACTGTCCTCCCCCAACCCGATGGTGAAATACAAAAATAAGGATGGGTTCCCTAGAGAACCCGCTTGGACCATTTGTTTCCTGTAAGAGGCGCTTTAGTGGGGGTAGGGTGGGGTTGTCAGGTTAACAGCCCTTAGGCTGGCTGGAAGGAGGAGTGGCCTGTGGAGAAGTCAACTGCCCTATCTCTGCACATGCTGGACAAAGGCCTGGACTAATTGAATCAGAGGTTCCTGGTTCTCAGGGCCTGCTTTGGAAGCTGTGGCTGGCTTCCCTTGAGGTGAAGGAAGGACTCCAGCAGCTGGGGAAGTGGGGGCTCCACGGCGGAAGTAACGGGAAAGGCTGGAGAGCAATGTACTCTGGAATGTAAAGGGAAAAGAGTTAAGGACAGGTCAAATTTGTGATGGTTTCTCTCTAGGATTGAAGGTATCCAATTGCTTAAGAGTCTGTAGTTCTACAAGGTAGATAACAGACAAGGGGTTGGAATCCCTCCCTAAAGGATCACTTCCCTCTTACCCTGCCCAAGGCCCACCATACCAATTCTGAGCTGAGCTCCTGCTTCATTCGCTGTTTGTCCCTGGGGTGCACAGCTGGGTCCCTCAGGTAGCGTACAGCCTGGGAGATAAGCAGGTAGAAACAATTTTCCATTGTAAACATCAGGAGGGACCTGTGAAGGACAACAGATTAGTTGGCAAAGCAAGAAAATAGGGAATAAAGGTGAAGAGCCAAAGATTAAGAACTGCTGAAAATTTCCCACCCATCACCAACAGGATCCTGGGCTCAGATTAAAAAAAAGAAAGAGATCAGGTGATGCTATGAAGAAAATGTCTTACTTCAGTGTTCTGATCCCCTCCACCTGAGTGCTCAGCCCCACAGCCTGGGACAGGGGTTCCTTTTTCTTGTCCAACTGTAGGGAGTGGGGGAAATGTCAGGCCCAGATGTAAAATGCAGAAGGTGAGGAAAGTATGGTAAGAGATATTCTAGGCACTGGACTTACCTCTCCCAACATGTTGAGGGCCACATTCACTGTGGCCAACAGAGTCCCAAAAGAGGGGGCTACATCAGAGTCAAAGGTTGGAGTCGTGAAGCTCAGGGCAAAAAGGATGTTGTATTCAGCAAGGTCTAGGGACTATGGAGAGGGGAAATACAAGAGAAGATCACTAATCCATTCCTAACCCTTCTGCTTCCACTCCCTAGTTACTAAAAACATCATCCGCTCTCCTCCTCCACCCTAAGTCTTTTCTCCCCTGTCAAAACACAAGGACTAGATACCTGGTCCAAAAGGATCTGGCAGACATCAGGCGTGAAGTGGCGCAGGGCGGCCAGTGTCTTGCTGAGAATTTTCAGGAGGCTATACTGGACCATGCGCAGGGCCTTTTGTTCTGCAGCCTCACCATTGGGGTTAGGCTGCTTTGAGGATGAGGGCTGGGGAGGGCGTTGGACTCGAGGAGTCACAGCTGAGGGCATGGCATCACTTCCGTTTTTGTTCTATGGTGGGAGAAAGGTACCAGGGATGACTCCCTCTAGGAACTCTCTCCAGCTCATCCAGGGTGGGAGTAATTCAGGGTAACAACGTTGGAATAGGAGTCAAAGAATAATAAATGCCACCCTGGAGTTCCCCTCACCTGTAAATAGTGCTGCAGCATCTTGCGGCTGTGCAGGAGGGAGGTGCAAGCCTGACACAGGTAACACAGATTTACCTAGAACATACAGGGCAGGGAATGGGGGAAATGGGACATTTTTTCATCAAGAGTTTGATTCAGGTCGTTCCAGTCATGCTTGTTGTCTCTCAAATACTCGATCTTGACAGGATTTCTAAATGTCCTTTTATAAGAGAAAAATTAACTTAAGGCAGGGGTGGGGAACCTGCAGCCTTGAGGCCACATGTGGCCTTCTAGGTCCTTGGGTGTTGGCCTTTTGACTGAGTCCAAGTTTAAAGAACAAATGCTTTTATTAAGGGGATTTCTTCTGTGAAGTTTGGATTCAAAGGGCCACACTTGAGGACATGTAGCCTTGAAGCAGCAGATTCCCCACCCCTGCTAGGAATAAGACTCACAAAGCCCAACCCTTTGGGGCCTTTGGGCTTCACCTTGATATGATCATCCCACAGGATGTCTATCCACAGTGCAAGTCCAGGCCAAGAGCCCCAAGGAATAAACACTATCCTTAAGCTGTTCAAAGCTCTGGATTTAGGAACACAGGCCTCATGGTATACTCAACTAACCTAAGCCAGCCCAAGATAGAAGTCAAACTGTTCCCTACCTGTATGTCTCTCATGAGCTGTGGCAGATGAAACTGCCACTCTTTTCTGAAGTTGGAGAGCTGCAGGATAAAGCCTACAGTGTGATCAGCTTCCTCCAGGCAGGCCAAACTCTGCACTGTCCTTACTGCATTGAGGCACTGGAGAGAAGAAGGGCTGGGATGAGAAAGCTCCCAAGATAACTTGGTTGGGGTTGGGGGAGCCTTAGTAATAACTCATTATTTTTAAGTGTACTAAAGAGATAACAGTAAAGAAAGGGTTGCTAAGATGGGGTAAATTCCTCTCCTGAGGAGATGAACTTAGCCCCATTTTTAAAAGCATGAAATGAACAAATCTCTGTTATATCTGGGGCACGGATTGGCTAGACAGTGTTTCTAACTTCAATAAATCCTCTAAGAGGCAACCCTGCCTCTCCTCACCCATGCATCACACTGGACTCCAGCCCACAGCCATTCTTCCACCTGACCACATACATGGATGCCCAACCCTAATGTCACAACTCCAATAAGAGCATGGAAATTTCACCTGCAGAATTCGCTCTTGATGTACACCCACAAAATCCAGAGCTTCAGTCAGGAAATTATAACGCAAGGTTTTCAGCAGACGTTCCATCAAGGACATGGACAGGCGGTAGACCCCAGGCCAAGAGGGGGCATCAAGAGACTTTCGAGAAGCACCAGGAGTCTGGGTGGTATAAATAGGAAGAATGGGACAGTGGCCTGGCAGCTCTGTTCTCATCAGGACAGAATGTCCAGTGAGCTAGGCTGATAAACAGAGAAGCCTGTATGTGCCTCAGAAGCTGTGACAGGCTAATTTAAATTGAGAGAAACCTTCACAGAATCAACATAATAATTACCCCCATGAGCCTAACATGAAAGAAGAGAAACAACATCATATAAAAGAAAGCACTAGACAAAGTCAGACGATGTGAGATCTATTAACCTGCTGGACACCTTTACATCTGTAAACTGAGAAGGCTCAGAATAGACGGGCTCCAGGCTCCCTCTCAGCTCTAATATCTACTATTCTATTGCAAAGAGGTGGCAGGAAGGCCCTGGAAAAAGGATTTACTGGGTGGGGCTCCACAGCTAGCTATATAACCAACGTGTCTAAGGAACTAGCATTTGAGCTCATTCCTGCCCCAGTCCTCACCAACATCTTCCAGTCTTCCACCACTGCAGTAGACTGGAACAGGTGTAGCAGGATACATTAGACTTCATAGGGAAAAGGAAGTGGACCAAGCGCTGAAGTGATGTCAGAATACAAAGGACCTACTCTTTGTCTTGCCAGTGACTTATGGCTAGCTACTCACCCTCTCTGTCCTTATTTGCCCAGCTAAGAGGTGGGAAGAATTATTCTCAGTGGTTTTTCCCATTTTCCACAGCTGATGAGTATAACAAAGGTAATGCCTTTTAACCGTTCTGGTTTTCTTGCTGAAAAACCAGAAATTATATGAGGAACTATTACAGTTCCCACATTAGCTGTACTCTCACAAGTATGATTCAGAAGGCACCAAGAATTACTGCAGGAAAGTGGAAGAGTAATAATTTCAATAGTAAGAAACAGACTCATCCATGAACAGAACATTCATCTGAACTTGTACCTCTACTGGAAGCCCAGCTGTACTCACCTGTACTGTTCCATTGGTGCTAAGTTGGTACACACTTAGGAGGGGCAAACAGATGCTCTGGGTGATGCCAGCTCCAGCCACAGCTGCTGCACCCTGGGACACAGATGATAGATGCCCTAAAGTAGCCCTCAAGATACTGCAAACTCAACTCATCACTACTCCTCCACCATGGGTGAGAAATCCCCAAATACTGGGATGGATCAACCAGTTCTCTTGCCCTGATTTTATGGGGAAGGAATGATGGATTATGAGAGGGAATGAAGAAAGAGGATGAGTACACCCCCAATAATGACTGCAGGATGCTGTTGGATTTCTGACATAATCAGTACCTCCTCCCAAGCCCTACAAGGAAACATCTAGAGACAATTGAACTTATATGAGAACAGGAAAGCTGGTTTGGGGATATCATAACTTTCTAGAGCTATGTTCCCGATGGCTCAAGGATGCTGGCTTCCTAACCTATTTCTTACCTGCTGGGTTCGAGCCAACGTGAACAGAAGATGCAGCGAAGCCTCAGTAAAGTGCAGGTTTTGCTTCATTCTCAGGCTCACCTCCAGGGTGGTGAACAGAGTGGGCAGAATAGGGATCCTACGGGTAACCTGCAGCCAAGAGTCTCCATCCTCATCCACTCCACACAGTTCTTTGGCCAAGTGTAGGCCTAGGACACACACCTGCTGGAACCAAGAAGAAAGTGAGGAGACATATGGTAGAAGGCTCTTAAGATTGCCTGTGGGAGAGGCTGAACAAATTACCCATACCCCATCTCGCTGGTCCTTATGCCGAAGCCGTGAAAAGTCATCTGTCTCCATGCAGTCCTTGTCCTCTGATACACTGCCAGAGGCGAGGCTGTGCCGGGTCTGGTCAAAGAGGGCAATCACTTCTTCCTGAAGGGTCTCACAGACATTCAGCACCAGCTGAGAGTACTGTGTGATCTCACTCACTGCAGGGTAGACAAAAGATGCACTGACAATCCCTTAACAGCATCTACTACTAGGCCTGTGGGGAGGAGGGGTGGGTCTCCCTTCCCAGACTGAGGGTCAGAAATGGTACCTCTTGGTCCAGAATGGGATACAAATTTCAACTAAGTGAAGAATGAAGAAGAGGTGGAAAGGGAGAAATCAAAACATACTGTGAACTTCTGAGAGGCAAGGCGTGTGTCACACTGAGGAGGGAGTAATGGAAATGCTACATATCAGTCTCAGATCCATGTCTAGAATAGCAGCCTCCCAATCCCAAATCTCCCATCAGTGAGAAGTCCCATAGAAAACTAGTGCAAACCAACACTGATTCCTGAGCTAGAAGAAAGATATCTTGCTGTGGTTGTGATGTCCCACACCTCACCTTTCAACTCTTTCATCTGGAGGACAGTGAGGAGGGCTGAGAACACTTTGGCCTTAGCCTTCTCCATTAGCTGTTGGTCTGCCTGTAGGATTCCCTCCAGAATCTCCATCAAGGAGCTAAGGATTTCATCCACAGAACCCAAATCTCTGAGAAAGAGACAAGAGTGAAATAGAAAGCCTCAAATGTTATCAACAACTTGCCTTTGGCATATGGATACCCACTAATTTGTACTAATCTGATCCAGTTTTCTGGATTAATCATAATGCAAAAAATATACAAAAACCTAATGTGATAAATTTAATCAAAAGTTATTACTCTTCTTAGAACAAAGGACAAGTTAAGAGGGTCATGGAAGAAACTGATCAATGAAGCTACAGGAGCCAGCAGCCTTCACCACTCTTCCAACACAGACTTTACCTTGTCCACTGCCGAAGTAAGATAAGCAGCAAAGTACACAGCATGGATCCCAGTCGAAGGCAGTTCACTGACATTGGGACCAGCAGCTGAAGAAAAATAGTTAAGTTAAAGCCTAAAATTGTGCTAGTCAGGAAACCTAACTTCCACCCACAGAGATGTACCCCCACCATTTCCAATGACCTCTTCAGCTAGGCTATCTGAGAACCAGTTCGGAAATAGTAAAGGAGAAGGAAGGATGGCAAATCCACAGGCCTTGTTTCTGTACAGCCAATTCTGAAATCAAATCAATCCCCTTACTCTAAAACTATTTGTTTATCTAGCAGTCTAGGGGACCCTGAAATAAAGTATCTGACTTTAGCAAAACATCTCACACAATGAATTTAAATGCTCTGGAATATACTCACTAATGCTTTGGTCCCAGCAAGAACATCAAGAAACAGGTGACGTCGAACAACAGAATCATTCAAATGCATTATATCTGCCTGAAAAAGAAGAGAGAGAAGGTCTTTAAGTGGGAACATTTCTTCAATATGCAAAGTCAAGGTCCCAATCTCTACTCTGAGAACAACTTCAACCAGTAATTTGTGAGACAAATAAACCATGACACTCCTTTAGAACTCAGGAAGATGACCATAATGAGACCTGGGAAGTGCTCAGGGGGTCCTTCTGAAAAAGGAGAAGAACATCTCATTTTCCTGGTTAAAATCCAACCATCTGGGCATGTAGTCCAGCTTCTTAAAAGAGGGAAAAAGAAGATGTTGAGATCTCCAGAAGCATGATTCAAGAAGATTCTGCAAAGTCACACAGCTTACTATGGGAGTAACTATTTACTTAAAGTAAAGCATTGTCAGCATCAAACCTCCTTATATCTGGAGATTCAGAGCATCACAATCACATGTACAGCATCTAGAACCTAGCAGGCACTAAACAAATACTTGTCCTTTATGTGTTTACAGCAAAAATTCCTCAGACATACCCAAAACTCCAAGGAATCAAATTCTGGCACTCAGAGACAGGTTTCACAGAAGACATGCACATAGTCCACTTTAACCAAGGATGCACCTACTCTGTGTTAGTTAACTTAGGTCATTAGTTTGAATTCTAAGACAACAACTCAACTACAAGCTCTCTGCTATAAGCTCAAGCTCAAAGTACAACAGTATCAAATCCACAAAGGAAAATTCAAAATGATCCCTCTGGAATCTGTTACTAAATCTCCTTCCAAAGTGCACACTGAGGAGAGACATCCAGAAAAAGCCTTGGCCTTAAAAACTCCCTTTTCCATCTATAAAAACTATAATAACTGCTTGTTTCCCTGAAAGGGTCAGAAGATATAATTTATGTAACCAATGAAAGTGAACCAAATCCCCTACCCACCCCCCAGGGTGTTGAGAGACTGCTCTTATTATGTTATAACCCAGCTGGCCAGCCAACAAGTATTTGGTGAGCGCCCACAGGGAACATAACAATAGAAGACAATTGTATATATTCATGAGGTGTGGGCCTTGTGGGGAACTGAGGAGAATCAGAACTAACAACAGCCACACAAGGAGACACAAGAGGTTTTTCCTGCTGGGAATAACACCTGTATGTTTTTTCTAAAGAAGTTTTGAGCAGATGTTCTATCCTCTTCTTTAGTACTTGTTGCTGGTTCCAGCACCACAAGTCCCTGGTGACCACTCCTCGGTCTCTCAGTAGGGAGCCAACTGACAACTTAGCTCTCATAGATTTGCCCAAGGGGTGGTGACTTCCAGGAATCTCAATCCATTGTAGCTATGACACGGAAACAAGAGCAACAAAGACGCTTAGGAAAACATGCTTACATGGCTGGTGGCAATAATGAGAAGCATTCGCCAGGCAGAGATCAACATTTGGTACTCCACCAAAGAAGTGCAGCCACTGCCTTCTGTCTCTGCCATGTGATCTGCCAAAGATTTGATATAACCTGACCAATAGGCAAAACGTTTCTCACTGGAGAATTTCTTGAGTGTATCTTTTAGGGACTGGTCCAGGGAACCCCTGAGGAATTAGGGAAAGAAAGGTAAAGCTTTAAGCAAGACTGGAAAGTGATCACATCAAGCACTTAGGGTGCAAAAAAAAAAAAAAAGCACAACCTCACAAAGTAGAGAACTCAAGCCTTGCAGAAAAGGCACACAGTTCCAGGGATACCTCGCAAAACATTTTTCTCCCCGGGCCATTCATTAAATCTAACGCCTGCTTCCACAAAAGTGGTCTGTTTCAGAATGTCTCCTCCATAGGCACAGAAAGTTGCTTTACAATCTACCTTTCTGACATTTACAAAAGGTATCAATGAAGGATATGTAGGAGTCTAAGTACACATGCTGAGGGTACTACTGTCTTTCTGGAAAGTTAACAATTCCAAACCATCCCTTCATTTGCTTACTATAGTGAGCACTATATCTCCTTCATGGAAAGGACAATTTAAAAAATTTTCTCCATACAAGCCTTTAAATAAAATCTTAAGGGGGAAAAAGACTCACTTAACTACATAGTATATCTCCAAACAAATGATCTTCATAATTAAGGCACAGGTCTCCAGGACACTGGGCTAAGGAGGGAAAAAAGCAAAGAATGTACCAATTACACAAAGAAAATTGCATCTTAGTATTCTACATCTAGTCTTTAGACATAAAATAGAAAGCAAACACAGACAAAACTCATCTGGTTTCTAACGGGACAGAGATTCTCAAACTAAAATTAGCAAATGACTTGCAAGAGGCAAAGACCTCAGGGTAGGAATGTCTCCAAAGCAGCTAACATGAACTGGATAGAGTCATCCCTAACATATGTGGAGAATCAAGAATTCAAAGCCTTTTCCCAGGACAAGGCTTCAAAAAAAAAAAAAAAAAAGGTAAAAGTAGTATTTAAAAGAGGAGAAATGCCTAGGAATTCACAAATCTGATTCAAGCCCTTTGAGGAAATAGGGGAAGCATCTGTTCCTATTCTACTATCTCAAAACCCAGGTTTTCTCCCCCAAATTTTTGTCACCTTCATTTATCACCTCACCCAACTTACCTCAGATGTTTCTGAGGGAGGAGAAAGAGTCCCAAATAACGGGCTGGTCAAGTTCTCCCAAAACTTTGGTCTAAAAAAGGACACATCATGATTGTGTTGGTTTTTCAACACAAATTTCTTAACTAACCCTGATTCCACTGTCCTCAATGGCTTCTCCTTTATTCCACTACCCCAAACTGTGACATCTGACTCACAAGTCAGTAAGTAGCTTCTACACAACTTTTAAAGGATCCTGTGTCTAGGAAGATGTGTTTTCTTAAGGATGCACTGATTACACTTTATACGAGTGGATCCATAAAATTCCAAACCATTGCATCTCTCTCATCCTTTTTTTGTTGTTCAGTCATTTCAGTCGGGCCTGATTCTTCATGAACCCGTTTGGAGTTTTCTTGGCACAAATACTGGAGTGGTTGGCCATTTCCTTCTCCAGCTCATTTTACAGATGAGAAAACTTGAGGAAAACAGGGGTAAGTGACTTGCTCAGGGTCACAAAGCTAGTAAGAGTCTGAGGTAAGATTTGAACACAGAAAAAATTTTCCTGACTCCAGGTCAGGCCCAGTGCCACCTAGTACTAGTTTTTAACAACTCCTAAAAGAAGAAAATGGAGTGAAGAATAGGAGAGTCCCAACATAGGTCCTCAATTGGTGGTCAGTGCTACAACTCCCCAGGCAAACAGGGCCGTTTCAATCCATCTGACATTGCTATGGGACTTAACATACTCCCCTGGAGCAAAACCAACCAACTCAAAGTTTACACTTGGTTGTTTGTCAAGTACAATAAATACCGATGGAATTAAGTCAAAGGTGAGAGGATAAAGCAAATTGAGTTACAGGCAGGGATGACTCCTGCTGGTGGGCAGTGAAGAAAATACTCACTTGGTCCTGAGAACCAGCATGGCACTGTCTCGGCGGTCCTGCCACAGGGCATGTAGAAAAGCTATTGCAGCACGATGCAGCAGGGGTGGACACCAATATCTATCTTGTTGTTTTGAATCAATCAACTCTAGTACTACTTGGAGACAGCTCCATTCTCCAAGACTGAATTCCTGGAAAAGAAAAAGAAGTTCAGACTGTGCCTGCCCCCACAGATAGTCTTTGGGGAATTAAGCGAAGGGCTAGTTTTCTGCAGAAAAGCCCTTCTGGTTCCAGCAGCCAACACAGATTCACTCAAGGAGAAGACCTCACCTTGGAGCCATCATTTCCATCCTTCACTTCAAGGTTCAGAAAGAGCTCAATGAGGCCAGGTTGGGTCTCCACGGCAACAGTAAGAAACTCTAGGATCATGACCTTGATGCGCATATCCTCAATCTTGCTCTGCAGCCTGGTCAGAAAAGCATCCCGAATAGCAGCTGCATCACTGCCAAGGCAGGCATACACGGACATCGGGGCAACCTATGGGAACACCAATGACTATGGCTCTGCCAATGTGGCAAAGGTTCTCCTAAAGAGGCCCAAAGCAGGCCATCTGTTTGAAGGAGCAAAAAGGGGAAAAGGATACATTCAAGAAAACCATAAAAGAAAACTACAGTACAAAGAAAGGTGTATTCAGAGAAATCCAATTTAAAAACTTCACCATCTCCATTAATACCTATTTTCTTTCCCTCAGGTAAAGTTTCAAAAGGTACCAAGGTGAAAGAAAATCAGTTTCCAAGACTCCAGGTTGTAAAGAGGGGGTCATACCGTTGCCAAGCGTTTCAGTAGCTGGATGGCAAGTCGTGGCAAGGCAGGGTCATGTTTGTGATAGATGTATTTGGCCAAAACAGCAATAAGATTGTTCCCATGGGCACCTAGAAGAACACAAGGAGAAAGGGAAATGTCAAAGTTACCTGATTCACGGTCTTACAGAGAGAAGGCTGTTAAAAAATGGTCAAAATATGCTGTGCCACAGTGATCCAAGGAAGAATATTATCCTATCTTTTGCAAATTTTAAGTGGATGAAGATATGGGATCAAGATATAGAATAATCCCATATTACATAAGAAAACTATAGGTTGAATGACGTCTTCTAGTTAATGGGTCAGAGAACAGCATTCCACTGAATCAAAAGATAATAATAAGAATCATAAGCCTCCAAAGAGAAGCCAGCCTTCCATAGACCGAAAGGATTTAGAGCTGGAAAGCTCTAAGAGTTCCAAAGAAATTATCTAGCTTAGCCTCCTTCTTGTATAGATAAGGAAACTGAATTCAAGACCTGTGCAAGATCATAAGAATAAATTAGTCACAAGACCAGCATTAGAACTGAACAATCAGTTCAGTGCCCGACAGACACCACAAGTGGTGGGTGAAGAACTGGATATCTCAGCATGGAACAAATTAAGAAACGTTTGCTTCTCAATCCCTGTCTAAAATCCTACACTGTGTAGAAACATGCTGCTGGCCATAAGGGAAGTACTTACCATGTTGAGTGAGCGCCTGCTCCAGGGGAGATACCACATTGGAAGGAGGTTTCAGTCTAATGACATTGTTGGTCACTGAGAAAGCCAGTTTCACTGTCTTGATAAGTAGTTGGCCTTGCCCCTGGCCCTCTGCCCCATCGCTGGAAGATCAAATGGAAACCAAAGTTGACTCAGCATATGGCAATTCTCATTGTATGTGATCTTTCAAATTAAAAGTCTGACAATAATCTAAGGCTGCTATAATTTTTGGCAGACACCTCAGCCCAAACTCAAGAATGAAGCAGTTAACTCCCTTAGCTCAAATAATATAATGAATGTAAAGTATTTTGCCAACTTAAAAATGTTAAATAAATATGAATTATTATTATCAGCCATGTGCCAGTCTAGAGGCAACTATAATCATACAACAGCACACGACCTGCTGCCACACACACAATCAAATACCACCACATAGAGAATTACATTGTATGCACAAGCAGTTCTGATTAAGAATAGTATGACTACAGCTTGAAGCAAAATTCCACTGCAGTTCATAAAAACTTAATATATGCTGCCATGAAGCTATGTAATAGGAAGGCAGAAGGGGAAAGCTGCACAAGTTTAGTGGATATCATACTGTGTGCCTTCTCAATGGGTGAGGTAGGATTTGAAGACACAGGAAGAGAATTTGGAACTTAAAATGAATATTCAAAGATTGACATAAAAAAAGAAATGAAGGAAGAAAGAAAAAAGGGGAGAAATCTTCTAATACACAATATGCTAGGGAAATTTAAATTAGGGTAGCTGAGAGATATGGGATCAGTAATGACAGTGCAACCGTCAAAGAGAAAACCTTTTTTCTCTTGGCTAACAGATACACTACATATCTGTCTATATGGGTATAATACAGAAAGATAGGGAAAGGGATGCAATTTGTTTGCACAGAGGCTAACATCTCCATTTCACCCCAAGGAAAACCATTAGTGCTTAAACTCCATTTGATAAGGACCTGAAAACTCCTCCTGTCCTGCTGGTAGGAACTAGGACTTACCATCTGGGCTGAGATGCCATCACCATGTCGATGGTGTCTACACCAATGCCCATGATATTGATGACTGCTTGGCCAGCTTCAGTGTTGGCCAGGCTGCAGATGCACAGAGACTGTAGACTAGGGGAATGGCTAGAAAACAAAAGAAGAGTTCTCTTATGTCCCTAAAAAGTTAGCAAGTAAATATTTGGATGGTAAGGGCAAGATTAGGAAAATTTAACCTTCCACACTCAAGATACAGATGAATGAGACAGAAAGATGAGGCCTTTTCTACAGGATCAAACACTCTTAACAATCAATCTGGCCTGGTCTTCGCATTTTTGTCCTTTTATCTCTCCAAATGCAGACAGCATACAAGGCACACCAAATTAATCATAAATTTGCAGAGAAATTTACTACTGAAAGCTTCTCCACTCTAGTGACAGGGAACCCAGGCAACACACACAATGTACTGCTCCTCCAGGAAAGAAGGTATGCTAGCTTTACCCATTAGGTTTTTACTTTTCTTCTTGCTAAAGTGGCTGCTAGCACAAGGAATAGAATCTACTCTTTCAAACCCCATCAGCTCTTCCCCATCTCACCTGCTGTGAACATCAGACTCGTGGCACAGATTCAGAATTGCATGGATCAGCTCAAGGATCAGACAGCCTGGATTCAGTAAGAAAAGGAAAAAAACTAAGTCTTCCTGATTTCAGGATGACAGGGAGCATACTCCAGAGAACTATGCAATGCAATCTTACATTGTGGGACTGAACATAACCCCAGAGAAGGAAAACTGTCAGATAAACAGCAATCACACCTACGCTGAGCCCTCAAAATCCCACGTTCCTTTTTAGGGATATCCTTACCAATCTGTTCTCTCACTCCATGGGAATTGTAACGCCACTTATGATAGCTGGGAAGCATCTCCTTCAGTACGAACATGATGCAAGGGGCCAGCCCTTGGCTCTGGGTGCTACCAAGCTGCCCCTATAGGAAACCATATCATGAGATCTACTGTATGAAGCCTTTCAATTACTAAAGAATAAATTGCCAAAGTCAAATTCCAAATGGAATCAAGACAATGCTTTTGCATCCATACAAAAGCAGGAAGCCAGAGGATAACAATAAGAGGAATCATACTTGTTGAGCTCTTATGTCAAATGAACAGTCCACATGAGGCCCTCCCTTAACAATTTGGGAAAACAACTCGGGAGGCATGAGTACTTAATCAATGAATATCAAAGAAGCAAACAGTATTAGGCAGGAAGCGGACAACAAATTAGGGAAGAAAAGAAGTTATTTTCAGCATTAAGGATATATACAATTTCTCCCATGAACATTTTGTGGAGTCACATTTACACAAGAGATCTTATGGTTTAAACTCCTTGTACTACCAATACCAAACATAATTTAAGGACAACAGCATTTTGTAGGATAAATGCTTCAGAACTGATGAGAACTTACCTTGACAAGAGTGGTGATTAAGCGCAGAAAGGCAATGGTAACTCCATATTCACCTTGTGGCTGCTCACTATTCATTAAGAGGTTTCCATAGCCCCCTGCATTCATTCCCTCAGCACTGGTAAAGGAGAGAGAGGCAGCATGAAACCTAAAAGACAATTCTAGCATTTCCAAGGTAGCAACAAACTCTTCACAGTGCACTCCAATTACCTCACAGGGTTCCTAAGTGTAAGACAGCTGTGTGAGAAACTGACAAAATGGCCGATTTTATGCTCAGTGGACGTATATGTTTCATTCAATACACGTGCATACCTAAAAACATGCAGTGTAAACTTTTTTTTTTTCTTAAGGAAGAATGATCAGATAGGGGTGGATCCTACTGTTTTATAAGTTGAGGGTTACTGAGCTCACCGACATTCCTGAGCATCAGGAATAATGATTTGGCCAGTTTGCATTTTGAGAAAGAACAGTGGGTCAAATGCCTGGACCCAGGATCTATGGGTTCTCTAGGCTACCAACACTCACATATACCCACTGTTAGTGCTGCCAAGTGACAAACATGTCCTTCTCTGAGTCTGATGGCCCACAGTAATGCTTTCCAGGAGGAGGAGATGAGCCACAATTGGACAGTCTCCCCTTCCCACCCCACCACCAAGCCCTTCTTTTCTTGTCACCTCTTGTTTTCAAATGGGGAGCTGAATAGACAAGTGGAAGCAGGTAGGTAAAAGATAAAGTAGAATTATTCATTTATTTTAATTAATGAGGATGTTCTAGGTCTCTAACAAATTTTCCTCCAGTTAAAAGCTGGCTCACCTAATCATCTGACTCATATTGGAGACTGGATGGGCTACAAATGGCAGAAACCCTGTGTGGCGAAGATCAGTCCAGACCTATGAAAGGAAAAGAGAAGTTAAATATTTACTTTTTGCACTATCAAAACATGTTCCATATTCTTTTGATGCTGGAAAAATGGAATCTCACCTTAGCTGGATTCCGGGCAGCTAATACAGTCAAACAATTGACACAGGAAGCAATTACATCCACAGGAGGAGAGATCACAGTTGTTAACCTAGGTGAGGAAAGAAAATCAGGCTCTGATATTTCCTGTAAGTGCTGCACTCAATAAAAGGAGTAATATAATTTGTTCCATGACAAATATTATTCCAACTCTCTCCTTCCAAGTTCCTCTTCTCAGTCAGTCTAGATAAACAGGAAAACCCTCTACTGGAAGAAAAGTTACTATACAAAAGCCACCCACTGAGTAAACTGGCTCTGGACCAATGGATGTATTGTCCTAGTTCCTAGAAACTAATGTCTGAGAATAATTACTAAGAGCAAGGAAATTCCACTGCAAGTGTTTTCACATAACTGGGGGAATATCCATCAGCAACTTACCTCTGCAGCAACATATAGATGCGTGATGTGATTGGCAGGAGACAGTCAGCTATGGACAAATCAGTGCTGATGACTTTATGAACCAGGTCAATGATAGGTTTGACCCGCTGGCAGTGCTGAATCACATCTGAGGGGAAAGGTAGTTTGCAGACTTGAAACTAACTCCTTTTGGATCACTGACCAAGCCTATGTAAAGCAAATCAGCAACACAGTCCCTTGATGGCCCTACATTATACCTTCCTGTTTAATAACTTCCCTCTCCCATTAGCACTGACTCCCAAGTTGTTCTTACCTGCTGTTGATACAACATGAAGAAGCATTTCAATCTCACAAGTGAATAGAGTCCAACTGCTGTAGGAGTATTCCCAGCGTACTAGGTAAGCTCGGTCATCCAGCATTACCTGACCCACTGTGCCCTGAGGTATACGAAGATTGGTCTGACCCCCTACAGAAATAAGAAAAACCAAGCTCACTCCTGGGATCTCAAAAGCAAGAAAATTCTTCATGATCACCATTATTCTAATCATAACTGTATTCCAATTACCTTTTTTTTTTTTACTCCTTAGCATTCTTATCACTTCATTTTAATACTAATAAAAGATCATATTTATAGAATAGTTTTATAGATTACAAAGTGCTTACCTCATAATAACATCATTAGGAAGCTACATGCAAATATACTCTCCCCATTTTACAGCCATACAACCTTACAACAGGCTTTCCTAGATGTCAAGTCATAAAGCTAGGACTTGAACCCTAGGTCTTATGACTTCAAGTCCACTGCTTTGCCCCCTATCCTAAACTACTTCCCTAAAAAATGCTCTTTCAATCTGAGAGAATTACTCTTTCCAACAGCCTCCAACAGAGTACAGGGGTCTCCAAAAAAGTCTCTTTAAAATGTACTTCTCCAAGCAATTTGGAACTATGCCCAAAGGGCTATAAAAATGTGCATACCCTTTCACCCAGCAATATCACTTCTAGGGCTGTATCCCAAAGAGATCTTGAAAATGGGGAAAGGACCCACATGTACAAAAATATTTATAGCAGATCTTTTTGTGGTGGCCAAGAACTGGAAATTTAGAGGATGCCCATCAACTGGCGAATGGCTGAACAAGTTGTGGTATATTAATGTGATGGAATACTACTGTGCTATAAGAAATGACGAACACTCAGACTTCAGAAATACCTAGAAAGACTTATATGAACTGATGCTGAGTGAAATGAGCAGAACTTGGAAAACACTGTAGATAGTAACAGCCAGTGTTTCTAATAGACTTAGCTCTTCACAGCAATACAAGGACCTAAAACGTTTCCAAAGGACTCAATGCAAAATGCCATCCACATCCAGAGAAAGAACTATAGAGTCAGAATACAGAATGAAGCAGACTATTTTCTCTTGTGTTATGGCTTTTTTCTCATGGTTTCTCCCATTCGTTTTAATTCTTCTATGCAACATGACTAATGTGGAAAAATGTGTTTAATAAGAATGTATGTGTAGAACCAATATAAAATTGCAAGCTGTCCTGGGGAGGAAGGGGAAGAAAATTTAAAACATATGGAAGTGACTATTGAAAACTGAAAACAAATTAATAGCAAAAATTAAAAAAAATGTACTTCTCCATTAAATATAAATTACAAAGAAGATGTCTCAGAGGCCACTATAAAATTCAATTAAGAACTAATAACCTTTCCATACATTACCATCTTGTTAAGTTAAATAAGTTAGCTGTTTTTTTCTTACCAAGAGGGTAAAGGAGTTTTGGTGTCTGCCTCCGCCAGAGGGTCCCATCTTCGTGTGAGATCACATCATGGGGTCTATGTTTATAAAGCTCATTGTAGAAAGACATTTTATCCAGGAAACTATATACCTGTAGATAGAGACAAAAACAATGGTTATCTGCGATCACCTCAGGGTCACGCAGAGAAGACAGTCTAATTCCTCTTTTGATTTTCTAATCAGACTAGTTAACACCATGTCTTCCCAAAATATCCCATACCTACTTTGCTACCTTCTGAATAATTATAGCATTTATCACTTGTACCACTCTTTTGGTAGTTATATATCCTTTATATATTGCCAACTAGATGACAAGTTTATTAAGAGCAAAATCTGTTTTCAACTTCTTTGTATCCTGCCACTGTGCCTGGATATAGCAGGTACTTAATACGTGTATTCAATATTTAGAAAAGATTACAGAATACAAACTAGGTACAAGGTCTTGTACAAGGTGCTAAAGGAGATAAAAGATGAATTAAGTACGAACTTAAAGATTCATTGATTGTGTGCAATAACTGGAGATCAGTAGAAGCACTAAAGACAAGGAAGAGTCAGAAATAAGAAGAGTATTTTGTCTTATAGACCATGCTCTAGTAACCCAGGATCACAATTTAACTCTCCCCTCTTAATTTTCACTCATACCCTCTGATCCAAAGAGTTTTGTGGTTGAGGAGTAAAAATACTCCTTGCTCCCCACTGCAACTTACAAATTTCCCCTTTATCACCACCACTCAGAAATCTCTTCCCCTTTGAGGGTTGTGCTATCCAAAACTATCTCCCAATCTGGATGTTGGTGACAGTTATCTATTGAACCCAACAATATTCAACTGTCTTCTTCAATCAAGTCACTGCCTGGCTCACAGAATTTTTCTCCACCTGACCCACAAGTTTCATTTCTATGTTTATGAAGTCTAAAATTCCTTTACCTGAACATCCTCCCTCTACCTTATAATGCCTAATTCTGTTTTGTCCTTACTGTGACCACTAATCCCTTCACTCCTCACTTCTCTCCCAGGGCATCACCCTTGCACTATCCTCCCTTCAGTATCTCAACCCCTTAGTGAATCATTAAAACTCTACACTATTATTTCACGCACAAAGAAGAGCTCTAATCTGTTGACATTAATTCTCGTGGTAGTCATTTTGCCTTGGGGGGGGGGCGGCGCTTTTGATGAATGTGAATATTTAGCTTGGAAAGGATCAGTCCAGCAGTCTGCACCACACATTGCCTTTGTAACTCCCACATTTTCTCTGTCTCTTCTCCTTACAATTACATAATCTATTAGATGCCAGTGTTTGCTGCGAGGGTGCATCTATGAAGTTTTACTGTGTTGAGGTAAACAGAAGACAGTGTTGATGATGAGGAGGTCATGCGATGCACAAGTCTTCAGCAGTAAATGACCATTGCTGTTGCTGTTTCCAACTTCATTCCTCCCTAGGACACCCTGCCAAGTCTGGTAGTCTGTCTGAGCCTACTCTAGCATTAAAGTCACCCAGAATTATAAGCTTGTCCTCTTTTGGCACATTGACGATAATAGTCTCCAGGTCTTCACAAAATTTTTAAGATTTCATCAAGGTTTGTCATGGTGGGAGCATAGGCACTGATGATGATGGCATGGCATTTTCCTGCGAGTGGCAATCACATTGTCATGAGCCTCCTTCATCAATATTGTACATCAATTTCATGATGGCGTGTTTGCCCAGGTTCTGGATAATGGACAAAGCTCTCGTGTCTTCCCAGTCACCAATGGAGTGAAACAGGGGTGTGTGCTTGCTCCCATGCTTTTTAGATGTTTTCAGCCATGTTGGCAAACGTTTTCAATGAGGATGAACATGGCATCAAGGTCAACTACCGTACTGATAGTAAATTCTTCAATTTGAAAAGGTTACAAGCCAAGATCAAAGTGGAGGCAATGTTGGTGCATGACTTTCTGTTTGCAGATGACTGTACGCTCAATGCAGCCTCTGAAGCTGAGATGCAACAAAATATGGATCAATTCTCTTCTGCCTGGGCTAATTTTGGCCTAATAATTAACACCAAGAAAACATAGGTGCTCCATCAGCCACCATCACACCATCCAAACGTGGAACCATCAGTTACAACAAATGGAGAAGTTTTGAATGCTGTGGATAAGTTCACTTACCTTGGTAGCGTACTTTCCAGGGATGTAGACATTGACAATGAGGTTGATGCATGTATTGCCTGATCTACTTCAGTGTTTGAGAGGCTCAAAAGAAAGGTTTGGGAGAGAAGAGATATTAGACTGACTACCAAATTGAAGGTCTACAGAGCCGTTGTGCTGACCTCATTGTTATATGCTTGTGAAACATGGACAGTCTACAAGTGCCATGCCAGAAAATTGAACTGCTTCCATTTGAACTGTCTTAGGAAGATTTGAGAATCATCTGGCAGCATAAGGTACCAGAAACTGAAGTCCTTGCTTGAGCTGAACTGCCAAGTATTCAAACTGTGCTTCCAAAAGCGCAACTCCGATGGGCTGGCCACCTTGTTCGAATGTAAAATGTACACTTGCCAAAAAGACTATTTTATGGAGAACTTGCATGAGGCAGGAAATCACATGGTGGCCAGAAGAAACGATACAAGGACACTCTTAAGGTCTCTCTCAAGAACTCTGGATTTGACTGTACAACATGGGAGACACTGGCACAGGACCGCTCAGCATGGTGTGCCCACATAAGAAAAGGTACTATGCTCTTTGAGCAAAGCAGAATTGAGACAGTACAAAGTAAATGCAGGATGTGGGATATCCACCCCAAATATTCATACAGACTATCTGTGCCCAACCTGTGGTAGAGCATTCCGAGCTCGTATTGGTCTGATTATCCACAGTCAGACACGCTGAAATTTCACTTTACCATGGTGATGTCATTTTGGTCCTCTTCTAAGACGAAGGACAACAACCAACCAACACTATCATTTATGTTCAAATTTCTTGCTTTGTCCTACCAACTTTGGATTACCAAGGTCATCTATCTCTTTAATTCCTATTCAGATGCTGAAAAGAATTAGAAAAAAATCACTGAACCATAGTGACTGCATCTGCTGCAGATCTATTCTACCTAACCTCAGCTGAGCATTGCAAGCAAGGTAATCTTTTATATCTCCCTAATAAATTCATTATCCCATTCTCCACACTGGCTTATTGAAAGCGTTTTAATCTCTCCTCATATCTCCCTCTACATTTTCAGTTGAGATTCTCATCTCATACTTCATCAAAAAAACTGAGGCCATTCACCAAGAACTCTCTATTCTCTCTTCCTCTTGCCTCATCATTCAGACACCTTCCCCATTATCTCCTCCTTCACCCCTACCTTGAATCAAGAAGCAGTGCTTCTCCTTGTCAACGCAAACCCCTCTACAAGAACCATTAATCCCATTCTATCCCATCTTCTCTTGCTCCCACAATCATCTCTCACCAACATTCCATCTTTCCATATATAATGGTTCCTTCTCTATTGTCTACAAACACATTCATGTCTTCCTCACCTTAAAAAACCCTCACTTGATCCAACCTTCTCCTTTAGCTATTATTCTCTATCTCTCCTCCTTTCTTCAACTAAAATCTTTGAGAAAGTCACATACACTAGGAGCCTCCACTTTCTTGACTCACACTCAACTTTTAAACTATGCAATCTGGCTTCAGACTTCATCACTCAACTTATACTGCTCTTTCCAAAGTCACCAAGCATCTTGAATCTCAAATCTTCATCTTCATTCACTTCTCTGTACCCTGTGACACTGTCAATCACCCCCTCCTCCTGGATACTCTCCTTTCTCTAGGTTTTTGTGACAATTCTCTTTCATAGTAGCTGACTGCTTCTTATTTTCCTTTGCTGGACCTTTATCTACATTGTGACCAGTAACCATGCGCACCTTCAAAAGATCTGTCCTTGGCTCCTTTTTCTTTTTTCTCTATACTATTTCGCTTGGTGATTTCATGAGTTCCCATGGGTTCAACTATCATCACTATTCAGATGATTTCTGGATCTATATATTGGTCTCCATTCTCTCTCCTGAGCTACAGCTCTATAACAACTGCTTCTTGGACATATCAAACTGGATGTCCTGCAGCCACCTCAAACTCAACATGTCCAAAACAGAATGCATTACCTTTCCCTCAAAACCTTTTCTTCTTCCCTACAATATTACTCTTAAGGGTACCACCATTTTCCCAGTCAACTAGGCTAACCTTGGTATTATCCTTGACTCCTCACAAGCTCTTATCCCACATATCCAATCTGTTGTCAAATTTCATCATTTTTACCTTTGCAACAAGTCTTGCAAATGACTCTTTCTCTCCACTCGCAAAGTTGTTACTCTAAAAGAAGCACTGATCTAGGTTTTTGTAACAATCCTCTTTCATACGTCTCCTCCTATCTAGCTGACTGCTTCTTATTTTCCTCTGCCCTGGACTACTGAAAAGGCCTTCTAAGTGATCTCCTTGTTTCAAGTCTGTCCTCACTCCAATCCTTCATACGTTTAGCTGCCAAAGTGACCTTCCTACATCATAGAGCTCTCACACACACACATGCGCAACGGCCCCCCTAAATCCTGTTTGGCATTTGAAGTGTGTCCCAGCCTGTCCCCTTCATCCCTTTCCAGGCTCTCCAGGCTTCCTCTCATATACACTAAGATGCAGATATACCAGAGGCCTTGCTGCCCTTCACTGCTTCTTCTTGACTCCATGCATTTATATTGACTGTTCCCGACATTTGGAATACTTTTCCTCCCTACCTACTCAAGACTCAGTTCAAATTCCTTCTTCTACAGGAAGTCTTACCTCACTCTGACCTCTACCCCTAGTCCCTTTCCTCTAAGAGTCCCTTCTATGTAGGTTTATCTTATATGTATAGTTATTTAAATGTTGCCTTCTCCATTAAAATATGAGCACCTTGAGAATAGTGACAAGGGCCCTGCCTTTCTTTGTACCCTAACATTTAGCACCGTGCTTAGAATACAGTAAGCTCTTAATAAATGTTTGTTCAATGGCTAACAGGAAAACGTTCTGCATGATTTCATACATATAAATGATACCATACTGCTTGCCTTCTCAATATGTGGGGGAGGGAAAGAAGAGAATATGGAACTCAAAATTTTAAAAACTGAAGGCATAAATAAGCAAACACACAGATAATTGAATAGATAAAAAGGCCAAAAAAATGTTGCCTGACATCCTCACATTCAAGCAGCTGCCAAGTCCCGTTATACTACCTTTTACATTTACTTCCTTTTATTCACTCATACTGTCACCAGTCTTGTTCAGGACCTCATCCCCTCTAGAGTGCCTGGACTATTCTAAACAGTTTTCTAATCGACCTCCAGCCTTTATTTTACTTTAATTGATCTTCAGCCTTCACTTCAATATATCCACCACATAAGTTACCAAATAACTTTCCTAAAGTATAGGTCACTCTCTTGCTCAAAAAATCTTCAGAGGTTCCCTTTAAGATAAAAACAATCTCTTTATGCTGCCACATAACATTTGAACCTCTTTTTTCAACTTTATTCCAGATTACTCCCCTTTCTATACTCCATGTTCCAGCCAAACTGGATTACTACCTGTTCCCTGAACACAACATGCTGTCTCATCTCCATGCACTAGCACAGGCTGTCCCAACTTCGAGAAGATTGTGGTGTCCTTATCTCCACATTTCAGAAGCCTTCCCTTCTTTCAAAACTTAGCTCAGGTACCACTTTCCCCATGCAGCCTTCCCTGATCCTTGTCCCTAGATGAACATGTGCACATCCTCTCCCTCTTCAAGTTTTTCTAAAGCATTTTATCTGGTGCTCTCCTTTACTCCCATCACTCCCTATCTCATACTATACCTGTTCCCCCAACACATCATTCCCTAACTTGTTATTAATCTGTGCACATTACACAACAAAACACTATCTCCTACTCCTCAACCCCAAATAGGATACTTGAGGGAAGATGCTGTCATATTTTATTTTTTTATGTCCAATAATTAGCATAATGCTTTGCATAGAGAAAGCACTCAATAAATGTTCGCTGAACAGGGCAAAGGACTAGTGTATGCAAATTCTGAAGGTCAGTCACTTCCTTAGTTTTCTCAATGGGACAATAGAAAGGACTTGAATTTCGGATAAAGACTTTGTTGAGGGGATATTTATACAGAGCCTCATAAGAATAACTCTTACTTTTCATAAGCACTTGACTGTACTACATACCTTTTTGGCTGTGGATTTCCCTGACACAAGGGCTCTGAGCAACTGCAAAAGAGGAGAGAGGAGATGGGGGAACATCCCACACACACTGTCCAGAATGATCCCTAGCCCAGAAGTTGGTTCCTAGGAGAGGAAGGAAATAAAATAATTAATTTCTCACTTTCAACAAATCAAAGCACAATTTTTCCCCATATTAAGGCAGGTAATTACTGTTATTAAAGGGACAATATATTTTCTCTAGTTTCTACAGCATCTGAAACATAAAATCTTTATCAATGGAAGAAATTATTTTCTCCCCAACATTACCTTCTGAAATAACTACAGCAAAATATTTACCACAAGAGTTACTATATGACTAGATTTATTATATAAGGAGCAATAAGCAACTGCCCCCCCCCAGAGTTACATAATATATATTATGTAACAAAAAAACCGCCACCTCTATGGCAAAAAAGATGTAATGACCATCCTTTACACATATATCTTTTTCTTAAAAATATAACCATTGATAGTTACATCTTATCTACCAAAAGTAAACTGCACATCTCCACTAAGCAGAATCTCAGCCTAAATATTATCACTTAATACCAGTTTTTCCTAGAATATTTTGATTCTGTGAAAAAGCACAGTCCATGGGGCGGGAGGGGGAGTTGAAATATGTAGACTCAATTAAATTTTGCAGATCAACTAGATCATAAGACATAAGGAAGTATATTAGCCTTAGATATAGCTTTGGGATTAGAAGCTTCTATTAATACTGAGGACAGTGTTGGTAGGTAACCATTCTCTCAGAAGTCAAGCATGAACCCCAACAGCTGTAATACTTTGATAAGAATTCAGATGCACTACTACTGGTCTTTCTGAATTCCATCAAGAGGGCTTAACAAAAGGTAGATGGCGAACTTGGTATCAAGACAAGCTCCCAACAGGGAAAGGGATTAGTGATTCAATATGAGAAACCCCTTTCCAACTAAAGAATTCTGCAGTAGAAATGGAAAAATTACCTGAGACCCCTAGACTTACCGTTCCCCAGAAGAGTTCTGGAAGAGAAGGGTCTGCTAGGACTTCACATGCTGTGTCAATGACATCCTTTAAAGGGAAAGAGAGAAAACAGATTGACTTGGCTTGGTAGTATCTTGCCAGTCTTTTTCTCATCTTGTTAAAACCAGCAACATCAAACCTTCTGTCATTTAAACATGCCAATTTCTCTGTATAATCTGTAATATGAGAAAGACATAAAATTTATTCTATTCTTTTGTTTTTTTGGAAACTCAAGAGCTTTCAAGTTGTCTCATTTTCATGCTTTTACTATGTTTGAAAACAGATTCCTACCCTTATGGGTCATGAAGATACAAGTAACGCCCAAATTCTAGAAAAATAGTTTTCATGTCGAACTTCAAACTGGTTTGACAAACAAAAAGTATAATTTCCAAAATAGTATAATACTGAGAATTCAATATCAAGTATACACAAGCTACTATTCTTGAAAGGCCATTTCATTGGTGAGAAACTTTAATAGTTTTTGTTCAAAGGATACAGAAAATTCCAACACTTACTTGCTGATTGCCTAATGTGTGTAACTCCAGTGAGGTGAGAACAAAAGAAAGTAGTCCATAGACGCACATACAAGCAGTACTGGTAGTACACTGAAAACCAAAGTAATCAATGAAGAACAAGATCAGCCCTTCCCTAGCCCCACCCCAAAATCCAGACCAACCCTACTTCAGTTTATTGGGATACTTAATGCAGAAAAGAATATGAAGTCTGATTAACTCTTTTAACTGAAGGTAAAAATGTCCAAGAATCAGAAAGGGTCAAGGGAAATAATATAATTTTAAAAAACCATGAAAATATGACCTTGAAATTATAAGAATTCATGGAAGGAAGAAGATTAACATATTACTACTGCTGCTAATAGCTGCTTACATTTAAGAAAATGTTTACAAGCACATTACATACATTTTGCTTTCTCTACTAATGCAAGATTTTTCTTTTGAATTTTTATTTTCAGTTCCAAATTCTTTCCCTTCCTCCACCCCCCACCCACTGGGAAAACAGTAAATATACCCATTTTACATACGAAGTCATGAAAAAGGTATTTCCACATAGCCATAAAATGCTTAAACTCATGTTTAAGAGACCAGGAAACTAATTTCACAAAGGTTAAATGACCTACCATCACAGAATTAGTCAATGTTGGCAACTGAGCCCCAAGTCTTGAAGTGGGGCCTCTCTTGACTAGTACAGATCTCTATTCTACAGGTAACTTAGTAGGTAAGTCTTAGAGAGTTGCCTGAGGATCTGATAGTTTAGTTAAGTGACATGCCCACTGTGGCACAATCAAATCGAACGTTCTACTATACTGTAACGCTGCCTTGTTAACAGAAAGCATAGATAGGTCCCCATTCACATATCCCTGAGAAAAAACTATTAGTGCTTCTAAGAAATTAACCTAATACTACTGGTGTCACTATAATGGAACTATAGGCCTCATTTACATATCTCTAAGAAAAAACTATTAATGCTTCTAAGAAATTAACCTAATACTACTGGTGTCACTATAATGGAACTATTTAGCTGAATCTCTACCTTACTAGGCAAAGTGCAAATGATGCCACTGATGTCAAGTCTTAGAATAGGTTTTAAGAAACTTTCTATATAGCCTCATTATATCTGAAATTGAATTCAAGTAGAAAATATTTTACCACCATTCTGACCAGGACTAAAGATCAGGTTAATCTTTAAGGAACTGTTCTGTTCTCTGCCCATTCCTCACTCCCAAATGCCCAGGGAAGACTCACATTATTTCCCCCACTGGCTAGTGACCGGAGAAGACGTGTCAGGTACTGGAAAACATTGAGCTGGATGGCTGTGCTGCCCATCCTCCTGATGACACTACTTGTTTCTTCTGGGTTTAAGGTGTGACGGAGCAAAGCCCAGGCTAAAAGCACAGGGGCATGATGAGGGATATCCCCTAAGGTCAACATCAGGTGGTCCATATTCTGTTAAAGGAAAAAGAAAATAGCTAGGAAAAAGAAAATAGCTAGTATAAATGAAATAGAAATGATAAGACCTTAGTTGGCACTGATACTAGTCACAGCTTTGGGATATTAGTGGAATCCCAAACACAAAGCAAGGGGGACACTTATTGATTTCCCCTAAATGTTGCTTGCTACCATCACAAGAGTATCTTAGTAATCATCACTGCCCCAGTAAGGCTCATTTAGATCACAAATTGTGTTAATAGAAGAATCAAGATGGAATGAGATAAAGGCATCTGGAAAATCCTACCCTCACCATAGATTTTTCCATTTTCAGGAAAGATCACAAACAAAGCGCTCAAAATTTGATCAATTATCCTTCAAGATATGGATCACCCTCATCTTGCAATTCATAATCTTTGTATAAGAAAATGTGGATGGGAGAGAAGGGTAAAGAAAATCAATCCTTCTTGGAAACTGAATGATCAAAGAGGCAATGTGGTATAGTAGATAAAGAGCTAGCCTTGGAGTCAGGTATACCTGGGTTCAAGTCCAGCTTCTGATACATACTGGGCGTGTGACCCTGGGCAAGTCATTTAACTTCTCAGTGCCCCAGGCTTTTCTAAGACTACAAGGTGCAGAACAGTTGCTGATCTACATTGGTAGGAAATCCTGAGGATAAATCCTATATTGGAAAATAAATTATGTTTTGTTTTAGCTATATTATAATGTGCATATATTCAGGGGAATCAATTTAATTAACTAACCTATCAAAGATGGTCACATCCAGAGTGCTAGCAATACTCTCAAAGAGATCTTCAATTACAACCAAATCCAAAATTTACCTGACATATGAGCCCATCCTGGGCAAATTGATGGAGCTCTGTCCTATCATCCAAAGCACATTTATGTAATGAATCAATATCCATTCCCTCCACCAGGATAAGGGCACTGAAATAGCTAGAAAAAAAGAGAGTCAAGGAGTCATATGTGAGACTCTATACCAGCCTAGAGAATAAGGTAGGATGAAATAAACTGTATAGTATACTCTCATTTTCACCTAAAAAGAGATGAAATAAAACATGAGAAATTAAAGACTCTCTGGATAGTACAAAGCGAAGAGGAATAAAAGGAGACCTAGAGAACACCAAGAATGAAATATACTTTCTGCTTCTTAACAGAAATGATGGACTAGAAGTGTGAAATGAGGTAAGAATTTTCAAACATAGCTAACACTCTGATTTACTTTGCTATACTTAATTGTTACAAGTCAGCTAGGCAGGGAGGTAGAACAGTTAAAAAAGTGCTAGACTTGGAGTCTGAAATAATTAAATTCACATACTGCCTCAGATAGTTAATAACTGTGTGACCCTGAGGAGGTCACTTAACCTCTCTAAGCCTCAATTTTCTCATCTGTAAAATAGGGATAATAACAGCACCTACCCACCAAGGTTATTGTGAGGATCAAATGAGATAACATACTTTGCAAACCTCAAAGCTCTACAAAAATGCTATTATTGTTGTTATGTCTACAAAGCAAAATTATATTGGAGGAAAACATGAAGTGGTGGATGGTGATATTCACTGCGTAACAGCGTATATTTAAGGAAGTAATAGTGGTATTTTTTAAAAAAACACAGTAAAACTTTTTTTTAAAAGAGAAGCTAGAGACAAATGTATTAAATAAGGAACATTAAAAGATTTTTGGGTACTTTAAAATTTGCCCTTTGCCACTAATGTTACTTGTGTTAGCACTCTGCCAACCTGACAAGAGTCCTCCCTCCTACAATGTCCCAGAATTCCTGAGAGTTGGAAACAAGTTCACTGGCCATCTAGTCCAAGTTGTATCCAAAAGGGAGTACAGACTGAACATGTGGTCACTAAGCCTCAGCCAGAAGGCCTCCAAAAAGGGGAAACCCATTCCACTCTGGACAGCTCAAACTGCTGGAAAGTCTGTGCAACATCTAGGCAGGTCACCTTGCCTTCTAAAGTCAAAGAGAAGTTTAAACTTTCTTCCTTCCCAACCTTTTCCTAGTATGCCTTTCTTCCATTTGAACAGAGCTTTCAGATTCCTCCAAGTCTTCTCTTCTCCAAGGTAAACATCCCTAGTTTCTTCAACCAACCTTCATATGGCATGGACTCAAGGTCTTTCACCATCAATACATCTGTGGCAAAATGGTCAAGTATTTCTTTTCTACATGTCCTTCTTAAAGTGAGAGGCACAGAAATGCATACAGAACTATAGATATATTCTGATAATGGGAGAGCACAAAGAGACTATCAGCTTACTCCTGGAAATTACATCTGTTAAAGTAGTCCAAGAGTGTGTTGGCTTTCTTAGTTACCACATCATCTTGCTTACTCCCTTTTCCTTGACAATGGCACATGGGCTTGTTGGAGTTAACGAGGGAACAATATCTAACAGCTTAAATGGACAAAACAGGGAGGTGGAGAAAGTAGAGTCTGAAGTTCACTAAACCCTTTCTATTAAAAAAAAAAAAAACAACCCTGCAAAACTCCACCACCAGTCCCATTCTCATACTTAAGGCACTTGGGCTTTTTTTAATACCCAAGTGTAAGACTGTACATATTATCCTACTACATTTCATATAAGATCCAGCCCAATGCTCTAGCTTGGGAAAATCTTTTTGGATTCTGATTTATCAATCTAATGTCTTAATTATCCCTCTCAGCTAAATGTCACCTGCAAATTTATGAGCATGTCGTCTATGTATGCTTTTTTCCAAGTCACTGACAAAAACATTAACTAGCACAAGACTAACAACAGATCCTGAAGATCACCTGCCACCTGACTTGGAACCACTGAGGACCCCTCTAGGAGAGACTACTCACCCAGTTCTAGATCCAGCTAATTATATCATCATCTGGGTCATACCAATCCATATCCTCTAGAGAAAAAGTATGAGCTACTTAACCCAACAAAATCCTTCCTAAAATGGTCATCTATAACATTCCCTTCATCTATCACTTTAGTAACTGTCAAAATAGGAAATGCTAGGTTAGTCTGAGATGACTCATTCTTGATGAAGTCATGCAGTTCTCTGAATGGCTTTCTAGATATTATCCTTTCTACACATTCACCAAACATTTCTTTAATGAGTCATTCTAGACTTTTCCTAGGAATCTAAGTCAAATGCAATGATTTATAATTTGCAGATTCTCTTTTCTTTGAAAATTTGAACTTGATCCTTCTTCAAACTTGCTGTATCTGTCTCATTCCACTATCTTTCAAATATTATTGAAGGTTCAGCAATCATATCTGAGAGTTCATTCTGTCCCTGAAAATCTGGGTTCATCTAGGCCAGGTGACTTGAATTTACGAAGGGTAACCAAATGCCCTTTACTATGTCCTTATTTATCCTATGTATCAGTTCAGTATGGTATAATGAAAACTGTGTTGGATTTAAGTCTAAGGCCCTGGGTTCAAATCCCATTTCTGTTATTTACTAGCTTGTGTGACCTTAACCAATTTACTTAACCTCTCTTGGCTTTAGCTTCTCCTCTGTAAAATTAGGGGAATGATTAGACAGTCAGCTTATAAAATTCCTTCCAGCTCTACAACTATAATCCTAAGAACTCTCTCCTAGGCCCATTTGTTCTGTAATCTCACAAATAACAAAGCCAAATGAGTCCTCTTACCACCAGACATACCATTTCTAACACTAATGATCTGATAACCAAACAAAGTATCAACTTTTATATTTTAACAATAGGGCTGCAGTAAAATGTATTCCATGTGGAACCTATGATAGCTAGATTGAATAGAGCACCACAATCACGGGTTCAAATTCTGTATAACCCAGTAATAAGCATGCCTCAAATTCAAATTGCATCCTTAATCCAGAACTGTCATCTCATCTCATAGGTATGAGATAAGGTTAGGAGGAACAGATGAAGGAGAAAAAAATATTTCAGTATAAATCAATCCTTACTCCTAAGGAAAGAACTCTAAAGTACATGCCCTAAAAACTAAATGAGTGATGCCATTTTTTATATGAAGGATGGTACATTATTATTGCCATTCAAAGTCCCAGACCACACATCTCCTGGTTCTACCTTCAACTCATTGCACAGTCTTATACATGACAATTCACTCATCTGTTCCTCTAACAACCAAATGAGGAGGTTTCTCTCCTAAGGAAACAAGAGTAACTAAATATGTCTGTTAAGTGTTCTAAACTTGTAGATAAAGAATCAATACCTTGTATACTGAAATGATCAATGTCATTCCAATCCAGACACTTACCCAATTCGATCCACAAAAGGATCCATGGTCTCATCCACCAAATGTCTGTTGGTCTGCCTACAACCAAAACCTTGTGCTTTGAACATCTTAGTTAATAGCAGGAGGTCACTAGGAGCCATCTCGAAATAGGCATAATAAAGGAAAATTATTTCCAGCAGCATTGATTGCTCCCGCAGGCACTGAACAAACCATCGGGACACTTGGCGTTCGGTCTATATAACCAAATGAAAAAGAAGATCAAAAGGAGAGAGAGAGATTTAGAAAAGAAACAGAGAAGGAATGGGACTTCCATTCAACATTTAGTAACTTCCTATTATGTGCAAGGCACTGAGGATATAAAAACAAAAATGAAATGGGGCCTGCCCTCAAGGGACTTACATTTAAGGACACAATATTTAAATAAATAAATAAATTCAAGTGGTATACAAAGTTTGTATTGCAGGTCTGCAATTAAACCAAGTTACTGTCTTAAAGATATTTACAATCCATTGCTACAACTGGTCCTCTAGTATAGTATCCTTTAAAACTCCCTGCAGTCAGAAAGAACAAGCTTTACAGAGTAGTGAGATCATTGATAAAGACAATGAGGAAGTTGAACACTTAGGCTCACAGTTCTATTACTTACTTTTTAAGTAAAAGGGTTATTATGCAAAATTAAGTATTTCCTTGTTAATAACAACAAAACATGTCTCATGCCTGCTTTGAATTGCATAATACCAATAATTTTTTAGAAAAAAGTAGCTATATACATTTTCTAAACAAATCATTTAATTTAGAATACAATTTAGTGCCCTGTGCAAAAGGACACAACTGTTAAAAACTAGAAAAGACCTAATACTAGCATACCATGAGATTTCCATGTGTTTCCCATGTTGGTGCCTCTGTTTTGTAGAGCTCCTCAAACTGTTGCCGATATTTTGTGACCAGCTCCTTTTCCAACTTATCAACACATTCAGAGTACTCAACCTAAAAAAATTACAACACAATTATATGTAGCTACAGTAAGAAATATTCAGATGTCTATGACCACAGATGATGTATAGCATATTAGCTACAACAGTCTGAACAATGCCATATAGAGTCAAGAAACCAGGAAATATTTACCCTGTAGGGATGTCTCTCATCCTGGAAATAAGTGAGCAAATGTAAGACACAACGTAGAATACAGGTCCTTTCTTCATAGTAATAATCTGCAATCTGGAAAAGACCAAAGACATCTATATCAATACAGAGGATTATGCCCTAAACTTAGTAGGCACTCAGTAAATATTTGTTGTTCACTGCATACAATGCCATATTTTTCTCAGTGTATGGGTTAGCTATGTTCAACTGCTTTATTCTCTCTTCTTACTCTATCATAAGGGATAGGAGAGGGAGGACAGTAGAAATATGATGAAAAGTATAGAACATATAAAACCAAAAGTTATCAATATTTTTAAAATGTTTATTGCTGATAACAGTTGTGGTTGCAAAGTCAGAAATTACTGTAATTATGAAAGTACAGGTACAGAAGCCCAAGAACCAATGGGGGAAAGAAAGTTATGAGTCCAAAATAAATTAAAACCTTCATGAGTCAATAAGTGAGAAAATGATTAATAACACACACATTATCTGCAAACAAAGTCTTTGGCATCAGTTCTCAAATACAGAAAATCTAAGCAAACCTGAAAGGCATACAGGACAGAAAAGCAGCAGAGCCTATGATGGCCATCACAAGAATAAGATGGATATTTATTTCATCTAACTGGAAGCAAATTCCTAGGTGTAACTTTCTCATTAGCTACACCTTAGGGTGTAAGAACCTGCTTCAGAGTTACATAGTCAAATGTCAATCCATTTATTTATTATTTGTTTTATTTATTTATCTTAAGTTTTCAGCATTCACCCCCACTGAGAAGGCAAGCAATTCAATATAGGCTATAATATGTGTAGTTTTTTTTTTTCTCTCTCTCTTTTTTTTTTTATTTAGCTTTTAACATTCATTTTCACAAAATTTTGGGTTCCAAATTTTCTCCCCTTTTCTCCCCTCCCCCCCCAAATGCCAAGCATTCTAATTGCCCCTATGACCAATCTGCTCTCTCTTCTATCATCCCTCTCTGCCCTTGTCTCTGTCTTCTCTTTTGTCCTGTAGGGCCAGATAGCTTTCTATACCCCTTTACCTGTATTCCTTATTTCCTAGTGGTAAGAACATTACAGTTGATCCTAACACTTTGAGTTCCAACTTCTTTAGCTCCCTCCCTCTCCACCCCTTCCCTTTGGAAGGCAAGCAATTCAATATAGGCCAAATCTGTGTAGTTTTGCAAATGACTTCCATAATAGTTGTGTTGTATAGGACTAACTATATTTCCCTCCATCCTATCCTGTCCCCCATTACTTCTATTCTCTTTTGATCCTATCCCTCCCCATGAGTGTTGACCTCAAATTGCGCTCTCCTCCCCACGCCCTCCCTTCTATCATCCCCCCCCACTCTGCTTATCCCCTTATCCTCCACTTTCCTGTATTGTAAGATAGGTTTTCATACCAAAATGAGTAGGCATTTTATTCTTTCCTTTAGTGGAATGTGATGAGAGTAGACTTCATGTTTTACTCTCACCTCCCCTCTTTATCCCTCCACTAATGAGTCTTTTGCTTGCCTCTTTTATGAGAGAAATATGTGTAGTTTTGCAAGTAACTTTCATAACAGTTATGCTGTGTAAGACTAACTATATTTCTCTCCATCCTATCCTGCCCCCCATTTCTTCTATTCTCTCTTTTGACCTTGTCCCTCCACAAGAGTGTTTACTTCTAATTGCTTAAATGTCAATTTAAGGGGAAAGTTTTTTGAAAGCAAAGGTGTTGCTGGGGCGCTGAATGAGAAGGGGGAGAGGGAGAAGACAGGAGAGAATAAAAAAATGAAAATTATTCTGATGGGCTTAGGACTGGAGAGGAAAAAAACAAACCAACTAAGGAATCATAATTTAGAGTTGAAAGGAACTTTAAAGATCAATCAATCCAACTCCCTCAAATCCATAAGCATGCTCTTACCTCCACTGGAAGGACTCCTCTTCCAAAAACACCCACTTTTAAAAGTTCTCTTATTTCACAGATGAGTTAGCAGATTCCTTCACAAAGAGCTCATACCTTCACTAATGGTAAACTAGGGTCCAGGAAATGGTAGGAATCCAAAATGTTGAGGACAATCAAACTAAAAACTCTGACAGCCAATTTTATTAAAAAGAATGAAAACAGTTACCACTGACCTTCAGGATCAGAGCCTGGCTCTGTCTCTCATCTTGCAGTACTGTCTATAAAAGAAATGAACATGAAATCTTATAGGTAGCCCTCACGTAGTACCAAAAGCAATGCCAGACAATGAGGATAACTTTAATTTATTTCTTAAAAATAACTTTTGTAATCATCAACTTGGCAATCCTAGAGAACATCTTTTTATCCTTAAGTATATAAGGGTATACTCCACTTGCCTCATCAACCCATGGGCTTCTTTCTATACCTTAAAGTCCAAGAAATGGATCTCAGCTTGAGATATTGTAGCATTTCTGAAAGCTTAAACTATTTCCTTAAAATGATTTAAATTAGATTCCTTCCATGACATGCAACTAGTAGTGTCTGACACATTCCATACAACTGCTGCCAATTTCCTAAACTATCTAGTTATGTAGTTATGGTTACCACCACCATTGTTGTGGTACTATACCTGATGAGACTGCAACATCTCTACAATTGAGTAGATAGTTTTCAAGGGTTGGGGCAGCTAAAAATTCATCATCTTGTAGGCAACTGGCAATGAGTCTCTCTGACCTTAGCTAGGGCAGTCCTTGGACAACAGACATACAATCCATTACTTGGCCACATTCAAATCTTTTGCAGGACCTACCACAACTTGTACTTCACTAACACAGTCTCTAATTACCCAGGGTCACATCCATTCTACAATAAGGCATCAGAGAAGAACTTTAGTGAAGACTGTCAGAAACAAGAGATAACGAAAGATTAGAAATGGACATAACTACAAACCTTTAGTGAGTCCCGGGTTCCCCTATAATCCTCTTGAAGGTAACACTGAAGTAACTGCACACTCTGCTCTTCATCAAGGCCCTGAAACAAAGAGAATATATGACAGCATATTGAGAACAGCATTTCACCAAAGAAACCACAAAAAGAATAATAACAATAACATTTAAATAACACTTATTACACCCCAGGCACTGCGCTAAGCATTTTAAAATTATTTTCTCATTTAGGCAGCTAGGTAGCACAGTGGGCAAGAGCACTAGACATGGAGTCAGGAAAACCTGAGTTCAATCAGTCTCAGACACTTACTAGCTCTGTGGCCCTGGGCGACTCACTTAATCTTTATTTGTCTCCTGTTTCCTATCTGTAAAATGGAAATAATAGTGGCCCCTACCTCCCACAATTGTTGTGAGAATCAAAGGAGATAATAATTGTAAAGGACTCAGCACAGTGCCTGGAACATAGGAAGTGCTATATAAACATTAGCTATTATTACTGTAGTTAGATCCTCACAATAACCTTGGGAGGTAGGTACCATTGGTATCTTCATTCTACAGATGAAGATAACTGAGACAAATGGAGGGTGACTTGCCTAAGGTCACACAGCTAGTAAGTATCTGAGGCTGGATTTGAAATCAAGTCTTTCTGATTCCAAGTCCAACACTGTTACCTAGAAAAATCAGGGATGGTGGCACATGCCTGTAATTCCTGCTACTGGAGAAACTGAAGCAAGTAAAGGCCTTGAGCTCTGGATTTCTGAACTGCAGTAGGACTAAAACCAATGGGATGTCCACAATAAGTCTGCACCCACATGGTAACCCCTTGGGAGCAAGGCTTCAGCAGCAGTCTGCCTATGGATAGGAAAATGAGTCCAAGCTGGAAAAAGAGCAGGACAAAGCTTCCAAGCCAATTAGTAATGGGTCTATGAATGGCCACTGTACTTCCAGTCTGGGCAAGACAGGGTAACCCAATCTCCTTCCTTCCAACCACCCCCAAAATGAATACAAAACAGGCCAGGGTTTGTTCTTTGGAATGAACAAAAGCTATTAACAACCAATGAGCAAACTTCCATGAGATTTTTTTTTTTTAGAAGACCATAGATCATGGGACACAGATACTGTTCTCTTTCAAGAATTTAAGGAGACAAGGTTCTACTATTCAACTGTTCTTTTGTCTTCTTTCTTCAAGCAAAATATTCTCTTTGTAGCATTATATGAATGTCAAAAACAATTTTGTTCCTCTACCCAGAAAATTTAAATTGTAGCAAGCAAGTCAATTGTTAAAAAGTACAATTATTAAAAGATGTAATATTCTTCATTTCTGAAATTCATATTAAATTGATACTAACTATAAACTAATCAACCTAAAGATCAAATAATATATATGCTCAGACAGTGTCCTTGAAACACAATAAATAGAAGAAGTAGGCTATAGTTGGAATTTTAAGCTCAAAAGTCTCAAAGTTGGTTGTTTTCTGACACACAGATATTCATGCAAAATCTACAAGAATATTTTGAAACTAAGGTTGAACTTTTCTCACCAAAAATTTGCTGATTCTCAGCCCAAGCTCCTTCAGCGGTGGAGCCACATCTTTATTAGCTTTGACTTTTTCTGCTGAACTTGCACTATGAAAAAAACAAAACACTTTTACTCATTTTCTACTACTCTTATCGACAAAAACACAGCTGGATATAAAATACAACCTACTGAGAGAAACAAGTTTCTAAATTAGCACCATCTCTCACATACAAAGGAGTCAAGCACACTAGAAATACTATTAAATAAAACAAAACAATCCACCTAAATAATACCTATCACAGAAATAATGCTGGTGCTTCTATCTCACCTGATAGAAATCAAAACTCATTTGTATAATTAGATTTTTCTTTAAGTAAAAATTATTTAATTTCAAAGCATCGTCAAATCAGTCATCCTGTGTGTCAAATGAATAAAATATTAAGTGCTTTCTATGTGCAAAGCACCGTACTAAGTGCTAGGCTCACAAACAAAAAAGTAATATATTATGCAACGTATAGTCTTAGACAAATGAGAGATTTGCCTGAGAGGTAATGTGATTTACCGAGAATTACAAAGCTAGCATGTATCAGGAAGCAAGATCATAAATTTTGAGTTTGAACCACTTCTTCCTGATCTCCAGGACAACTCTCCATTTCTACCTCTATCCCATGTTACTTTAGCACAATGCCTGGTACAAAGGAAGCACGTAATGAATCCTTACTGACTAAGTGCTTGTCATAAAATACTATGTATAATTAAGATATTTTAAGAATATACCACACCTGGGAGGTTTGTAGTAAGAAAGTCCCTCTAGTAGCCGCTGCCAGTGTTTATTCAACTCTGACTCGATCTGATTCTGAAAAAGTGCAAAGCAATAATACATCCACAACATCATATTTATTTTTAATGTATCACCTGTCACCAAAGGACCAGAATGAAATACTTTTTAACTGAGTATGGACAAAGATTATTTCTTACAGACCACAGCCATTATGATTTAAAGGAGCTACTCAGTCAGCCAGAGTGTACAAAGGCCACAATGACAAAGAGAAAAGAAAACGTATGCTGGGGTTAGAAAAAGACTTGATTTCCCCTAAGAATATTCTTTAGGATACAAAGAAAGCAAATTTCTCAACTTTCCCCAGCAAACCGTCCCCCCTGCACTAAAAGTCAAATAATACTGTTATCCTTTCTATAGAGAATCATTTGAGCTAAGAAAGTGTGGAAGCCAGAGTGTTAACAGGTCTATATGAATGAAGTAGAGAATGAGTGATACCGGTGAATATTTTAAGAAACTTACTAGTTTCTTACTAGTTCTTTACTAATTAACTTACTAGTTCTCTCAGAGCTGATCTTCCAAGCAGAATGGTCCACAGTTCTCTACTGCTCCTGGATAAAGAGATAAAATCAACAGGTAATTTTTGCTATTTTCAACTACAGAAGGCAAAGCAGGTCACCTGAACAAAAAGTTCAAAATGTACTGAAACCAGTTTTTAATTGTGACATTCAGAATACAAATAAAACAAAATATACAAGTTTTGATGCTCTGAGTAATACTCAGCTCTTGCTAGAATAAGACTAAGTTTTTGGATGCCTTTTTTGTTTAAATTGAGACTGCTCCATACTAGGATGCGGCCCTGGCTTATACCTCTATCTGGTTCCTTCCAGGAACATTCAACAACCAATGAAAAATAAGACTGGAAAAGGAAACAATGTGTGTAGGGTTCTATTCAATTCTGGAAAGCAATATTAATCAAACTGTAAATCCATTATAAAAAATTTAAATTTAAAAAAACCATTATAACCGCAGAGTCAATTGTAATAGGGGAATCATGTTGGTTTTATCTTTTTTTGGTTCAGACGTGTAATTTCAATTCTTTGGGGAATTCCCAGTATAGAAAATTCTACCAAGATAGCTCAGCATCTGTCCATAACTTATAACTGAGAAATTGGCATTGAGAGCTCAATCTATGTTAGTACAGCTAATATGTGTCAAGAAATGGACTAGAACCTGTGTGTTCCTTACTCTAAGGCTAATTATCTATCCATATTTCATGCTTCCTGTCACTGGTTCTATATCTCTTGGAAATACCTCCTTTGGTCATTCAGGAAACATGATTTTTCTTTTAAACTTCTTAGAATTAGGGAACGAGACTAGACCCTGTCATGCAGGTCAGCACCTTTGCTACAAATTTTAGTCTCTCAAGAATGTTGCCTATAAATCTGAGAGGTTAAGTGTCTTGTTCAGGTTCACAAAGCCAGCATGTATCAGAGGTGGGATTTTAACCCAGGCCTTTCTAGCTCCTAAGGCCAGCTCTCTACTATACCACTTTGCCACCCAATCTAGAATTAAATTTTAAAATGTGTCCTACAATACTGGCCTCTCTGGAAGCCATACGAAGAGGGGAAAAAAAGAGGTTGGGAACAATATTTTTATAAAAGCTTCCTGGATCAATGCATGGGTTGAATAATGTGTCTTACTGTCATCTAAAGATTATCCATCCTAGCTAAATTTAAAGGGGCTCACCACCAGGAGGCTGGCCATCAAAGTGATACGATTCTCTGACAACAGCAACTCACTTAAACTTCTACTAAGGTGTGGAGAGCTTGTGATTTATATTGGTAAAGGAAGTACCCACATGGGTCACTGAAATATAATATAAATGATAGAAATTTATCTTTCCAGTCTAAAAACCAATTTTCAGAATTCTCAAATTAAGGAAATCTGAAATATATCTAAAAAGTCTGTATTTGGTTCCTAAGGGCTGATACTTAGAAAGACAAAGAATCAGATATTACTATCTCTTCCCCTCACTGAGCTTTCTGTACAAGAAGCACTCCCAAATTCATTGCTCAAAAATAATTAGAAGAATATTAACAATAGCTGACATCTATACAGTGAGTTTAAGGCTGCAATACATTTTATATACATTAAATTATTTGTACCTCAGAACTTTGTGAAGCAGGTATCACAAGAATTATTATCTCCCATTTTAGAAATGAGAAACCTATGACTCAGAGAGATCAAATGACTTTAACCATGGTCATACAACTATTAAGTGTTTGAGACAGGATTCAATCCCATGTCTTCCTGACCCCAACTCTAGCATCCACTCCACAACTCCACACTGTCTATCCTATTAGTAAAATATAGGTGTACCTTACATAAGTGTTTTACAAAAGAAACCCCAAATCTCCTAGCTTCTAAGCCCAAAATAAAACACTCTACGTGACATATCACACATAAAGTCATAGAAACATGGACCCAAAGCTGGAAGAGACTCAGAGGCCATCTAGTCTATATCCTTATTTTACAGATGGGGAAAATGAGACCCAGAAAGGTTAAGTGACTTGCTTAGGCTAGACACAGTCAGCCATTTAAACACAGGACTTTGGATGCTAAAGTTATGGGATACAAAAATTATCTTCCCTAGAGACATTCATCCGGCTGAATACTTTAGGTAAGTCTGCTTGAGAGCTGAGTTTCTTCAGTTCTATAAACTAAGATGCAAAACTGGGATACAGATATACAACTCTGATGATGTAATTTTTTTTTTTTTAACAGACATCCCACAGGGACAATAAATAAAAGACGTCTACTGATTCTCATGAGTCCAACGACAGAGGCATAAACTGAGATTCAAGCTTAGCAACAAAAACCTTTTAAACAGCAGTTCTATTTTTGTTTACAGTATATATACACACAGCTTGGCTTTTTGCAAATGCATTAGCTAAAGAATAAAAGGGATATAAGAAAAACACCAACAATTAACTGATTTCTACTCAATCTCTGGGTTGCTTTCCCAAGAGAAAATTTCTGAACAGGATAAATTTAGAGCTGGAAGGGACTTCAGAAGTCATCTAGTTTAATGGTATCTTCTTGATTTATATATACATCTCTCAAGGAACTCAAAGTAACTGACATCTCAATTCTTTTCACCTATAAGACCTTGTTATGAAAATCTCTAATGGTGAACTAATTGCCTTTTTATTATACTTGGGAGAAACTTTAGAATTAGTACAATAATTTATCTAAAGGACTCAGTGACTCAAAAGCTACCAGAAATACAACCTAGGGTTTTCAACTTTTAGTCTAAAAACCTAGACATTTTAAGAAGGAGTTGCAGTATTTTTCCTGAAAGGGGGCTTATCTTGAACAAGGAGAATGGAGAGCTGACTCTAATACAGACCACAAGCTACTCTATGACTAGAAATACATTCTATTGAGTCAGTGGTATTTACTTCTAGGTTTCTTATATGAGTCTGATAGGTAGCTCATTAGGCAACTAGGTGGTGGAGTAGATAGAGCTCTGTACCTGGAGTCAGGAATACCTGAGCTCAACAATCCAGTCTCAGACACTTATTAGCTGTGTGACCTTGGGCATGTCATTTAACCCTATTTGCCTGTTTCCTCATCTGTAAAATGAGCTGGAGAAGGAAATGGCAAGCCACTCCAGTATCTTTGCCAAGAAAACCCTACATGGTGTCCTAAAGAGTTGGATACAACTCAAACGACTAAACAAGGTAGTTCAGTGGTAACTCTCTTACCTATTTTTAATAAAATAGCATGCCTTGATCTACAAGGAAACTTTGAGGTGTCTGAAGCACAACTTTAACACCAAGGCTCTGCAATAGTTATGAAACATCAACAAAGAGGATGAAGGAATCTTGATCTTGACTACTGTAACATCACACAAAAAAACTAAAGAGGGTAAGACAACTGCCACAAAGTCTCTGACATAAATCCTGCACAGAGGGCTGTGCAAGAGAAGGTTCCATGGCTAAACTTCCCCTTTTATGCACTTCCACATTCTGATTTGTATTACAATTATCTGAGTATAAGTCAGCTTCCTTGATTATTTCGTCCTCAGATTTTTCATAGAACTCAATATGGACCTCTCCTTTGCACTTATTAAATACACTATGTATTATCTACTACTAAACTAAACTTTCTAGAGGCAGGAACTATGCCATTCTTTTCATCTTTTTTACCTCTAGAGCTTGGCATAGCACCTTGAACATAGAAAGTACTGACACCCCCAAGAGGATATGAATCAAGAGCTGTAGAAGGAAAAATCTATATCAGGGATGCAACAAAACGGCCAAAAGATCCATGATCTCGTAAGAATGAGAACTTCCACCTTCAGTAAAGATTCCTGGGTATGGTGATCTACTCAGGAAGACCTTAAACTCTTTCTTAGCTGTATGTCCTTGGGCAGATCATTTCACCTAATCTATAAAATGAACGGACTGGACCTTCGACAGGCCCCTTCAAGCTCTTGATCTATGATCTCAAACCCCTCCTCTCTTTCCAGCACAACATGATGAATGGGTTTTCTGAGTTGCAATAGCTGAAAAAAAAAATTCATCCCCTGGTAGCCAAACCTTTCTGAACTTAGTGAGGGCGGTACTCTGATAGCAGTCTTACCGCAGTCCAGCAGGGTTCACAGATCGTGACCTAAACGCTACCTCCTTCTACAGACGAGGAAACTGAGTCTCAGGATGGCTACATGACTTAAGGTCACACAGTAAGCCTTCTCTGGCCGGACAGGCGCTTCTTTGTACAATGTCAGTTCCAGTCTGGCGGCCCCTTTCAGTTCTACAGGAATTAAAACCACCAAGAGAAACATTCCAGCGCCTTCTATGGAGGAATCAGCCACACTCATGGGGTCAAAGATCCATCTACCTGTCTTTGAGCCGAGTTCCTGAATAAATGTCCCTCTCTTAAAACCCTTCCCCAGGGCTGAAGAGCCTCCCCCGGCCAAGGGAGCCTTGCACGGAACACGTGGGTTCAATCTTTCTGCACTTAACGCCAGTTAAGATGAATCTCCTCTCCCCGGCCTTGCACAAAACAGCGTCTCAGACAAGTCTGCAGAACTAATGAATGAATCTGCCGACGCCTGCCGCTCCTGCTCGGCCGCGGAGAGGGCGGCTCCCCACTACAGGCCTGCCCCAGCGCGCCGAGCGGGGGAGGCAGGGGCGGGGGCGGTTCCAGGAGCAGGCCACGCCCCCCGCGGGAGGGGCAGCCCCAGCCTGCGGGAGTCCGGGGACTGCAGCACCAGCGCGGGGAAAGGGGAGGAGGGATCTGGCGTGCGCGCTCACACACCAAGGGAGGAGGGGCTGCTCGCGCCTCGGCCGCCCCACTCCCCCGCCTCCTAGTGCCCCTCCGCGCGCTGGGGGCCTCGTGCCTGGGACGGGGGCCGGTTGGAAAGTAACCGACTCGTCGCCCGCCAACCTGGCCCCACCGTCGCTGCCCTCGGCGCCGGTTCCTCCACTCCCTCTATATTCGGCCTCTCTCCGCCTCCCGCCCTCCATTCACCCCTGCTCCCTCTCCCCACACTCCCCCTCCAGCCAGCATCAAGAATTCCCGGCCCGTACCTCACACAGAGCCCGCCGGCGGCAGCCGCCATCTTCGCGTCCCCCCCACGTGACCGCGCGGTAGCCCGCGCGCTGGGCCGCCTGCCTCACGTGATCGCGTAGGGGCGTGACCGAAGAGTCAAATGGAAGGAGTCGAACGGTTGGACCAGCCTCCGCTGTTTAGGCTGGCCAGGCGTCTGTCACGTGACCTTCCGGGCTTAAGATGGCGGCTCCCAGGGAGGTGAAAGCCCTCGTTTGAGGGCAGAAGACCGAGTGGGTGAGGGCCAGGTAGTGCTGGAGCTGGATCTCTGACAAGGAGGTGGGAAAAGGGAAGGTGTGCCGGCTTCGCGGCTGCTGCCGGCGAGGTGGCACCCTACATCATCTCCCCGAGTCCTGAAAGGGGATGGAGAGGGGACAGTGAGTCTCCAGCCTACTGTGGACACTGGGGTCCCTGACACGTGCCCTCCCTCGGGGCTGTCTGACGCAGCGCGCTCTCCCCAAGCAGCTGCCAGCCCGTCGCCCTTTTTTTCTTTGTGGCAAACCCTCAGGCTTCTTCTGACCTTTTCATCCATGATCCAGAGCCCCCCCCACTGTGGAAGGGAAACGTGGCAGCGCCCATCCAAGCTGAGGGTGGTCGAATGGCTGCAGCCATGACGAGCAGAGCCGCGCTGGGGGAAGCCGCCATTGTGTTCGCGGTGGTGCTGAGCATCCATGCCTCGGTGTGGGACCGCTACTCCTGGTGTGCCGTGGCCCTGGCTGTGCAGGCCTTCTACGTCCAGTACAAGTGGGACCGGCTGCTCCAGCAGGGGGCTGCGGTCTTCCAGTTCCGGACCACAGCTAACAGCGGCCTGCTTCCGGCCTCCATGGTCATCCCTCTGCTGGGGGTGGTGATGAAGAGGCGCTGCGAGGGTGTGGGAAACGTCTACTTCGAGCGCTTCGGCGTTGTGGTGGCAGCCACCGGAATGGCACTGGCGCTTTTCCTGTCCGTGTTGGCACTGGGCATCACCAGGCCAGTGCCCACCAACACCTGTGTCATCTCTGGTCTGGCTGGGAGTGTCATCATCTACATCATGAAACACTCGTTGAGTGTGGCAGAGGTGATTGAGGTCCTCGAGGTCCTGCTGATCTTTGTCTACCTCAACATGATCCTACTGTATCTGCTACCCCGGTGCTTCACCCCAGGGGAGGCATTGCTTATCCTAGGGGGCATCAGCTTTGTCCTCAACCAGCTCATTAAGCGATCCCTAAATGTTATCCAAGGCCGAGGAGACCCTGTAGACTTCTTTCTCCTGGTGGTAGTAGTAGGGATGGTTATCATGGGTATCTTCTTCAGCACATTCTTTGTCTTCATGGACTCTGGAACCTGGACATCTTCTCTTTTCTTTCATCTAATGACAGGTGTGCTGGGCCTTGGTGTCGTCATGCCCTGGTTGTACCACCTAATCCGGGAGAACCCCTTGCTCTGGCTTTTCCAATTCCTATTCCAGTCAGAAACTCGTATCTACCTCCTGATCTACTGGTCTCTGCTGGCTGCTTCAGCCTGCTTAGTTGTGATGTACCAAAATGCTAAGAGATTATCTTCTGAGTCAAAGAAACATCAGGCCCCCACAATTACCCGGAAGTATTTCCACATCATCGTAGTGGCTACTTATATACCAGGACTTATATATGACCGACTCTTACTGTATGTTGCAGCTGTGGTCTGCCTAGCTGTCTTTATCTTCCTTGAGTATATTCGCTTCTTCCGAATTAAGCCCCTGGGCCAGACTCTGAGAAACCTGCTCTCCCTCTTCCTTGATGAAAGAGACAGTGGCCCCCTCATCCTGACTCACATTTACCTGCTGCTGGGCATGTCTCTCCCTGTTTGGCTATTCCCAAGACCTTGTGCCCCAAAGGGTAGCGTGGAAGGAGTTGGGGCTCTGGTCCCTTATGCAGGAGTGCTGGCTGTGGGAGTAGGTGACACCATTGCTGCCATTTTTGGCAGTACAGTGGGGGAGATCCATTGGCCAGGAACTCTGAAGACTTTTGAAGGGACAATGACTTCCATATTTGCTCAAATCATTTCTGTGGCTTTGATCTTAATCTTTGATAGTAGGGTAGACCTTAACTCCAGCTATGCTTGGATTTTGGGGTCTCTCAGCATAGTCTCCCTCCTGGAAGCCTACACTACTCAAATAGATAATCTTATCTTACCTCTCTACCTCCAGATTCTGCTGATGGCTTAGCCTTCATGCAAGGATCACAGGAGGAAGTAAGTTAAAGAGAGACATATGGCCCATAGTCAGCATTTAGCCATTTGGGTATGATAGGTCAGGTAGTGAAAAGCTGATTCACTTTTGCAGTAAATTGAGATTTAAAATAAAATCAAAGCTGCCCTTGCATTTTAGCTCTGTTGATTTGAAAATAAGGTAACATTTCAGATGAAGGAATTGGAAGGACATACCAGTGAGGGTTTCCAGTGGAAGTGCATTTTTTTAACACTTAATTTTTATTTCATTTTTCTCAGTTATGTGGAAGCACATTCTTCACGGTGATAGAGCCCATTTAGACAGCGGAAGATGTGTTTTGAGAAATCAAAATCCAGCCTTGAAAAATAGCTTCTCATGGTGAATAATTAATTTATATCTAATAATTTAGAGAATTGTGAAAACTGGATTTTGTTTACTAGGCTTGATTTTGTAGAAGAGAGTGAAAGGAGAAGCTTTTTGTAACATTTATGAGAATGTTTTAACTGGGTAAAGGGGGAGAAGAGTGCAAAAGAGTGAATGAGGAAATAGTGGAGCTAATGCCATTTATTTTTTCTAAGTGGGCCATAGTGTGCCATGTCAGAACTGGATTAGTATAGGTGGTTACTTGGAAATTAGGAGCCCCTAGGGGTGGAAGTGGGTAACAGAGGAACTAAGAGAAGATACTAGAATAGATATTGAGGGTCAATTGTGGAGAATGTGAGAAATCGGGGAGTACTCTATATCAGAGATCCAAATCACAGGGCTGCATGCAACCCAAAATACTCCTGAGTACCGCCTGAACCAGATGAAAATATAATTGGGAAATATTTAACAAAATAAATAAAAATGCAATAAAACATAGATGATGTTAAAGCATGATTTTCTAAGTCAATATGCAACCCACAGGGATCCTTATGTACAGTTTAGTGGTCCTTGTTTCTATTTGATTTTTGACACCAGTGTTCTAGAGCTGTGCTTCCTGACCTAAATGATCATTGTGAATCATAAACATTGGGAACCCTGAACAGTAAAATAAATAACATCCATACAGAGCCTACTGCAACCTCTTTAGCAACTCAAAGGATAGGGGACCATGAGGGAGGGAGGAAAAAAAGTCAGGGAAAAGGAAACAGCTTTTTCAAGATTATAGAATTTAAGAAACATGATCTTTTTATAGTAAACATTTTGCTGACAAGAAAAACTTCGCCACAAATCATTACTTAATAAATACTGGTTAAAAATGGGAATCTAACCATCACTTATAATTTTTCTTTACTTACCACTCCGGCATCCCTTGTAGAGCTTCTCTCCCTTCATACCTGACTACCAGAGATGTCAATAGGAGGGGATAGGGCAAGCTGAGAGTATATATGAGACTTAGAGACTTATAGCTTTCCTCCTGTTCCAGCTCCAGCAAAATACAGTATCTTTGAATTTATCTTAATTCAAACAGGAAGGATCCTAGCACAGAAGGGACCAAGTTTCTCAGGACAAGAACTATGGGGTGGTAGAGGGTCCTCCCCTAAGAATTCATACTAGGACCAAGAGAGCTACTTCAAAGCCTACTTTTCCCTGCCTTTAAAGAGGACCAGTTTCTTTTCTGGCTATGTTGTGAATCCTGGTCTGAATAAAGATCTTTTCTGCAAGCTGCATAGAAAGATAACTGTATTTTGTTTTGCCTAAAAGGAGAAGCTGTTAGAGCAGAAGAAAAGCAAGACAGAAAGAAGTCTTCAACTATATGTAGCCAAGAAGCTAAGCTAAAGACCCACTTCTTAATGTTTGTTCTATTTTGTATTGTCAGTTTGGCTAGTGGCTTACAGTGTGTGACTAGAAATCATCTAAGTGCTCAATACCCAATTATAAATTCCTAATCATAAACGTGGACATTCCCTTGTAGCTCAAGAATGTTCTCATTTTATAGATGATAATACTGAAGTCCAGAGAGGGGATGACTTTTCTAACATTGCAATGAATTAGTGACCAAGCAGGACTAGAATCCCAGTCTGCTGTCTCAATTGAGAGTTCTTTCTACTTCATCAAGCTTAATGATACAATTCCCTTAAAACACTTATTCCAGCACAAGCTAGGTAGAACTTGTGTGACAGGTTTTTGTTCTCTTATAATCAAAGCTGCTTGGTTTGATAAAAGTACATCAGAAAGTACCTACTGTGCATTTATCAGTTTTTTATTCAATGACCATCACTCTGGAAGACCTTCATGTATATTTTCTTCCCTTTGCCCACTGTGCTGCTTCTGCCTCCCCCCCCCACCTCCACACACCAGGCTGCTTTCTTACTCTTTACAAGGTGAATCTGAGGGTTATTCAAGAGTTGACACTAAGAAGAGAGGCAAAGGTACTAGGTATTCAGTTGTCCAGGACAAGAACAAGAGACATGTTCCTCAGAGGACAGGAAATATCAGGCCTTCATTAGAAAGTCCAAGTGATGGTATAACAGACTTCACTCCTATTTCTGGGGAAGCATAGGAAGCTGCTTGGGTACATCTAAAAGGTAGGCCCAAAGCTTCATCCGGAAGGTCCATCTTGGTAATTAGGTGTACAGTAGTGGGAAAGGCAACTCTGGTGTTGGCTGAAGCCTGAAGGGAGAGAAGGGAAGAGAGAAGTGAGCAATCTGCTGAAATTTTCAGCAGTTTTGTAGCCTTGAGAGTCTCTGAAATGTTTGGGGAAAGCAAGAGTTGTATGTGGCTAGCCCCTGGGAAAAGAGCCTGCCTGCCCAACACTCCTGGGGCACGTTGGCTTACCAGTTATCCTGGCTCCAATGAGTGCCCTTGGATTCCATGATGTGGAAGGTGTATACATGGCGAGAACATGCAGAGCAGTTCAGCTCACTCTTATGAACGACCTCTCCATGTATCAGGATGAGACCTCCTGGCAAGAGAGATGAAAGGGTCACATTTCTCTACCTGAATGTGTCCCATTCCAGTATTTATGTCTCCCTATCTGGATGTACCCCCAGTCCATCACCTGAGCACCTCTCAAAGGTAAAAACAACAAATGACAGGGACAGCTTAAGTCTCAACAGTTCTGGCAGCCACACCCCTTGGGCAGGAAAGGTAAAAGAGGACAACCATAGTTTCCCCAAAACTCCCCACAGAGACATAACCTTGGGGTGGTTGGACCCACTTACTTAACATAATCATTCAAAACCTAGGTTCCTGCCTGACATGTAATAACCTTTACCTTTCTGGATGGGTGTAGGGATGAACCGATTATCCTCATAAACCGGTTCAGTGCCTATGAACTTGGTGCCACCCCCAGAGTTAGCCTGCACCCGTACCATCCTCCGGGAAATGCCACCTGCATTGTTCACAAGGAAGAACAGACAGATGAGGAGCCTCAGATGCCTCTATGAATGTATTTCCCTCTGACCAGACCCAGAAAGACGGAAAGGATGATGTTCCAAAAGGGCTTTCCTTACCAGTGTGGGAGCCAGGGATGAACCAGAGGCAGCCATTCTCCAAGGTAGCATCCTCCAAGGCAATCCAAACACCCAGTACTCGCCCCAGTGGCTTAGTGTGCAGAAAGGTGGCATCCTGGTGTGGGGTGACTACAAGCCACCAACCTATGGGTTAGGCCACCTATCCCCTGGTCCCCTCCCTCACCCATTTTTGATCCCAAAGCTGAATTATCCCTTTCCATTTAGCCAATATCCATTTCCTATCCCCTTTACCAACCTAAAGCTTTCCCCATCAGGAATAACCTTCCCCATTCCATGGTTATCTTTGCCTGGTTCATAAATAGTTCCATATTCCCCTATCCACAAAGAACCAGGGAACTCATTTCCTCACCCCTCAGAATCTTATCCCCAAACATGTATGCACTGTTTGCACCATGCTAGGACCTGTGCATAACTCACCTTCCCCACCAAAGTGTGGTTGCTGAAAGAGAGAGGAGGACTGATGAAAAAGGGGAATGGAGGGAAATTGAAGGTAAGGGGGAGGAGAGATTGAGGAGTAAGAAAATCTTGAATTTTCCAAGGTCATTTCATTCTTTAATGTTCTACAATCACTACCATAAAACTTAGAATTTTACTCCCCCAACATCTACTCCCCACCACCCTCCTCCCTCCCCAAGACGGCATACAATTCTATGTAGGATCTACACATACTTTCCTATTGAATACGTTTTCACTATAGTCATGCTGTGTAGACGAACAAAAATAAATGGAAGAAATCATATAACAAATCAAAACATAACACACACACTCACACACACACACACACACACACACACACACACACACGATCTGCTACATTCTGCAAATGAATTCCATAGTTCTTTCTCTGAGTGTGGAAGGCATTTTGCCTTAGAAAACCATTGGGAATTTTTTTTTTTAAGTTCTTGTGTTATTACAAAGTTCCAGGTCTACCAGAAAAAAACTCTTGCACACTGTGGTCATTGCTGTGCACAAAGTTCTCCTGGTTCTACTCCTTTCACTCAGCATCAGGTCATATAAGTCCTTCCAGGCCTCTCTGAAGTCTTCTTGTTCATAATTTCTTATGGCACAATAGTATTCCATTACATTCATATACCATAATTTATTCAGCCATTCCCCAATTGATGGGCATCCCCTTGATTTCCAGTTTTTGGCAACTACAAAGAGTGCTGCTATAAATATTTTTGTACATGTGGGACCCTTTCCCATTTTTATGATCTCTTGGGAATACAGTCCTACTAGCGATATTGCTGGGTTCAAAGGGTATGCACATTTTTGTAGCCCTTTGGGCATAGTTCCAAACTGCTCTTCAGAATGGCTGGATGAGCAGGTCATTTCATTCTTGGTAAAAATATTTTTCTTAATTTAAAATTTTAGAAAAAAATTTCTCCCAGGATGTTGAGAATATCATCTTCCTTATAAAATCTGAAATTAGACTAAGTGGTGTTATTGGTTACAATCCTGTGTGTATGTGTGCTGCTTCAACAAAGCTTTGGTAGCTATATTATCCTGTAATCCTCACAATCTTTTGCATGTTGCAGTTTGACAAACTGAATCCCAGGGAGACTTTCCCAAGGTCCAAAAGTGAACTAGTACCCAAATAGGCAGCTTACCTTGAAGATGTACATGCTTTGAACTACCACGGGTGCCTCAAGCCCCAGACTCTTGGCCAACTCCTAAGAAACAGTAGAGTTCACTGACGTAGACCCAAGATGGCATTACCACAGAATGTCACTAACCCCATATCTGGGAGACCTTCATAGAGTTGTCCCTGCGTTGTTGCTTACCCACCCTCCTAGCCTGGGTTTAAAACTGCTCCCTTTCCCATTGGCAAAGAGAGAAAGGAAGAGAAGGGGGATCCTAGGGTCCATTGTTTCTTTCTTAACAGCATGGAAATAATACACTTTTTAAAGTATGAAGATGCTGGGGCATAGGCAATCCTCTCCACTTTTCTGCTCCTATAATCAGGCCCAGGCTATCTGGACTTTGGGATAGGCCTGAAAAGGCCAGGAAGGATAACTGGGGTCTGTTCTCTGGTCAGACTATTGGGGAGGGGCTCCAAGACACCCTGGGGAGAATTCTGACGGAGCTTATCCTCATTTACCTGCACCTGAGGTGAGTGGGTAACACTCTTAAAGATGGGGTCAAGGGCATGCAGAGCTGTAGGAAGAGGAGAAGGGAGAGTGACTTAGTAGTGACAGAATCTGAGCCACTCTCCTAATCCATCACTTCCCCCTCTCCAAGGAAAGCTGGAGGCAGAAAATAGCCAAGCTGAGATATGGAACCCCAGAGGTGTGGAATGGGAAGGACAAAGCCAGGACTACCCAGGGGTTTGCGAAGGAAGGAGAGCAGGAGTCTCCAGACACCTCTCCCTGATCCATAGTGCACACTCACTCCTAGCACTACTGAGAAAGGGCTGCAATTTCTTCAGTGTTGAAATTATCACAGGGACAGATGAAAATGGACACAGGCTGCTATTGATACTTATTATTCAAGAAGTAACTAGAAAACTATAGAAAGGGGGAGGCAGAGAGAGGGTGAAACCCCCAGGGAAAGACCAAGCTCCCCTGCTATGAAGGGGCAGATCAGGGCTAGGGAAGAACAATGTATGAGTACCCATAAAGCCATCAGGGCCCCCTGCCCTCCCTCTCTGACCATCCAAGACCATCCTTACCATGGCCAATTTTATTGATAGACTTCTCTGGTGGGAATAGAAAATTGCCTAGGAAATAAAAGAGATGATAAGAGCTAGGGAAAATTGAAAGTCCATTTCTCAGTTGATAGAGAAGATATAAGAACTCAATTGTCTTGCTTCCCCCCCCACCCCCAGCCCTTTAAGCATCACCTAGACCTTGCCCCTACCAACTTCTTACCTTCTTTGTCAAATACTCCTTTCTCAAAGAAGAACCTGATCTTGTCTCCACTGGTCAAAAAATAGTTGGTATTGCCCTGTGCAAGGTGTGGGGAAGTGAGGGAAACAAATCATTAGTGTGTTGGTAATGCTCCAAAAGTGAGGGCACCTTAGAGATTTCCTTACTTTTAAGAGTCTGGGACTTGTCCAAAGACATACATCAAGTTAGAGCACAGCCAGGATTGAAATATAATTCTTCGGTTCTGCTAGTGGGGTCAGAGATCATGGGGGCTTAAAGTCAGCTCTGCCCCAAAGTCAGTGGCACTTTGATCCTTCACTCTGAAGGGATAGCATAGAGCTAGACACTTACCATGCTAGGGACATCAGTTGAAGTCTGATCTAGATCCTGATCCCAGCTCTTTCCAGAAGATTGCATGCTTTAGTCACTGAATCTCTGGACTAGATTGTAAGGTAGGAGGAGACCAAATATAGTATCTTCTCCACAAGTAGATCAAGCCCAGGCATCATGATTCTGAGTGAGGACCCAAAGCTTACAGGAATTCTGAAAGCCAGAATCTTAAGAAGGGGTCACTGAGCAGTGGGAGGATTCTTCTGTTCTTTCTGATAAATAGACTAGGAACAGCAGTTGATTACTGACTAAAGTGTTGGGAGGGGCAAGGGTGAGTAACTCTGGAAACAGGAGTGACTAACAGTGTTGGAAGATTTCTTTTTTGTCCCTAAAACTGAAAGTATTTTCAATCATCTTTGTCCCAGGAAAAAGGGACTTAGCAGGATGTGGAGGGAGTGAGGGCAAGAACTAAGCCCCCAGGCACTCATGAGCTCCTGACTCTGAAAATCTTTATCTGTAGCTCCTAGACCACATTTCTTTATCATCACTTAGAGGATTTAGAGCTGAAAGGGATAAGCATTAATCTGCTAGACTAGGGATTTTAACCTGGGATAAATTACAAAGAAGTCTGTGAACTTGGATGGGAAAAAAATTACATCTTATTTCAATACCATCAGTTTCCTTTGCAATCCTATCTTTTGTATTTTATGCATTTAATGACATTATTCTGGGGAGGGGTCATAGGTTTGATCAGACTGCTGGAGAGGTCCAGGACACAAAGATTAGGAACTCCTGATCTAGAACCTCTCTGCATTTCACAGATTATCCATAGGCAGGTGAAGGGACTTGCTAAGGGTCATACAGATAGTAAATAGGGGAGCCAGGATTTAAAATCTGGTGATCCTACTCTGATTCCAGGTCTTATGTATTTTCCACTACAAGATGTTTCCTCTCTCATTTAACCTACTTAAACTAGAGGCCACTAGGTGGCTGAGTGGATAGCACACTGGATCTGGAGTCAGGAAAATGAGTTCAAGTTCTGCCTCAGATAGTTAAAGGGTTACAGATGCCCTTTTCTTCCCTGTCTTCTCCCCTCCCCCCATCCCTGTGTCCCCTACCCTGGGCAAGTCACTTAACCTCTGTCTCAATTTCTTCATCTGTAGGATAAGGAGTACCTGTCTCCCAAGGTTGTTAGGAAGATCAAATGAGATGATAGCTATTGTATCATTTATTAAACTCCTGCTTTGTACAAGGCACTAGAGATAGGACAAAAAACAAACAAGACAGTCCCTGTTCTCAAAAGTATATCCCTATATGTATATGTATGTACATGTATATGTGTGTATATATGTATATGATAAATAAAAACTTATTGAATTATCCAGTAACAAAGGTAATTTGAGGATAGAAAGAAAACTGGAAGAATCCAGAAGGCCTTTCTGGAGGAAGTGGCACTTGAGCTGATCCTGGAAAAAAGTTAAGGGGAAGAGGTGAGGAGGGAAAAATTCTAAGTGTGGGAGATAGGAGCAATGAACAACCCTGGAGTGCAGAAGTCAGATGGGGAGTTTGGCAAGGCATGACTGGCAATGGGATCAGAGGGCAAGGTGCTCTGGGGTAGAGGACAGTGGAGCTGATTGGATAAAGGGAGAAGGGGAAAGGAACGAGCATTTATTCAGCATCTACTGTGCACCCGGCACCATACAAAGTGCTTTACATATATTATCTCCTTTGGTCTTCATAACAACCCAGCAAGGTAGTTACTATCCCTGTTTTATAGTTGGGAAAACGGAGACATAAAGAAGTTAAGTGATTTGCTCAGGATCACAAAGCTAGTAATTGTCTAAAGCTGCATTTGAACTCAGGTCTTCCTGACTCCAAGGGGTAGCTAGGTGGCACTGTATAGATGGATTAATGAGCCTGAAGTCAAGAAGTTCAAATCTGACCTCAGACACTTACTAAGCTGTGTGAGCTTGGGCAAGTCATTTAGCCCTGTTTGCCTCAGTTTCCTCCTCTGTAAAATAAGCTGGAGAAGGAAATGGCAAAGCACTCTGGTATCTTTACCTCGAAAATCCCCAATGGGGTCATGAAGAATCAGACATAACTGAAAAGACTAAACAAAAATACTTTATTCATTGTGCCATTTAGCTGCCTCTAAAGGGACCTCGTGATGAAGGGATGAAAATGAGGCCAGAGTGAGGGTCATGGACGGGGGAAGCTCAAAAGATTAGAGGAATTGAGGTCCATCTGAGGATGAAAAACAGACTTAGGAAGAGCACGGCAGAAATAAATATGGACAGATAAGAGGTTGTGATATGAGAGTAGATCAAGTGATTCAATTCAATAAGACAAAAATGAGACAGTTTTTGCCCTCACAGAGATAACAGCCTCCTAATGACACATATATGTGTTTGTAGATAGTAAATTCATAGAAGGGGTGTTCACCATTAGGAGAATCAGGAAAGGCCTCGTGTAGGAGAACACACAAGAGCTATTTGTTAAAGGAAATTAGAGATTGCAAGAGGAAGATGTGAGAAGGGAGGGTATTCCACAAGTGGGGTGCAGCTTGTGCAAAGCCATGGAGGTAGGAGATGTGAGATGATATATGGGGAAACTGCAATTAGCCCAGTTTGTTTGGAACACAGAGTGCTTTGCAGGAAATAATATAAAACAAATCTAAAAAGGTAGGCCAGAGCAAGATCATGGAGGACCTGACATGCCAGGCCATACAGGAGTTTGTAGTTTATCCTAAAAGCAATAGGAAACCACTGAAGATTCCTGAGCAGAAGAAAGGCACGACCACACCTGTGCTTTAGGAAGATAATTTAGGAAAATGAATTAGAGAAGAAAGGAGCAGGGAAACCAAACCAGCGCAATATGCCAGGTGGGAGGATAAGGAGGTGGGCTGTAGTTCTTAGACAGGGAAGAGTAATTGGAGATTAAAAGTACGGCCATTCCTGTGTATGGATGAAGTGAGTGAAGATGTAGGTCATGAGAGTTTAGGAAGCTGATGAACTGGGAAACTAGGGAGGTTAAGGGAACATCCATGTGTAAATTAAAGCCTTCATGTATGAGAACATAGTTTGGGAGTAGACAGCGTCAAAATACCATTAGGAGAATTCGGAGACACCCTAATGCACAGTAAGCAAGCTGTACCCTGAACTTGATATAACAACAATCCCTGTAGTTGGAACTGCCAAGTGAACTAAACCAAGCGCCCCACTGCTGTTCCCAGCCATGCTAACCCTGGTTCTGTGCCCTGGTGAGGAACGACAAGGCTCAACAACCCTAATGACTTGAAGACTGTACTCAAAACCCAAGAATGCCTATGTAGTGGGCCAGTCATTTGTGGTTTTCACACTTAAAAACACTACCTTTGCCAAAGCAGGTGAGCCCTGGTTCTTAGGAAGGACTTAGCTTGCATGCTATTTCCCTCATTTTTAAATTGAACTTCTGTTTTATTCCTGATTCTCCTTTCTCTAGCCTTCTCTGTTCAGTTCTGGCCATTCACAGGTTAGAGGCCAGTTCAGTTCAGTTGACATTAATTCATGTAAAGAGTGGGATTGGACACAGAACCAGGCCATCAGACTCTCTTCTTCCAGTGGGAATGGACTAGGTGCTACTGGAGATTTATTTCTTTGGAATCCAACTCCCCCCTCATCTGGCAAGTCCTGTGTCCTTCTTGCTCCAAAAACCAAGCTCCTGCCTTGGTCAAGCTCACCATTCTTTGTGAGAAAAACTCCAGGGCCTTTGATGACCCAATTCATCTTGGATTATTCCGGTAAGGATTTCCTTTCTTAAACTGCACACACTATGTGTTTTGTTAAAACTGTTTGTGTCTGTTTGTATTTGTCTTGTTTTTGTCTGTGTTTATGTCTTTGTAAAATGTAAAATATCTGTGTCATATCTGTGTTTGCAGATTCTGTTACCTTGAAAGATTTAAAATGCAGTCGGCCAGAAAACTAATAAGGGCTATAGCCAAGGAGTTTAGAACACTGGGAGAGACTGATAAACTTTCCTACTTGAATTGTCCCAGTAAGCAAGGCTAATTCCTACTTTAAGCTTTCTGAGGGAAATTAGCTAATAAGAAATAGGGTCAGATAATCATACTTGCAGAACTGCTGAAAACATCTTGGTAGATTTTGGAAGTCTGGAGATTAATCATTTTAAGATTACGAGGAAGAACTCCTGGATAATTTCAGGAACTCACTCTCTTCTGAAAGTTTTGGGGTACCACTCTGTAGAATTTGTTTTAAGGAAAAATAAGGACTAAATTTTATAAAAGTTAAAAGTAGATAGAGTCTAAATGCAGACCAAAGCATACTATTTGCTCACTCTCTCTTTGGTTTGTTTGTTTCTTCTTTCTTATGGTTTGTCCCATTGGTTCTAATTCTTCTTTACAAAATGACTAATGTGAAAATGTGTTTAATATGAATGTATACGTAGAGCCTGTATCAAATTGCATGCCGTCTTGGAGTAGGGACGGGGAAAAAATTTGAAACTTGAAATCTTGTGAAAATGAATAGTGAAAACTAAAAATTAATTAATTTTAAAAAATAGACGCACTTCCCCTGAAGATGAATAGTTTCATTGTTCTAGGGCAATGAAAGAAGGCAGCTAGTTTGGAACTAATCCTAGAGTGAAGAAAGGAAAAAAATAAGTAAACACTTTGCACTTTATAGCAACCTCTTGTTAATTCTTCTTTGACCATGCTTGTGATTTTTCTCCCTCTTATTCTGTTAACCCCTCTCATCTCAGATCAGATTTCCAAATAAAGGTGCTGAAAAAAAATGCTGAAAAATGTAGGGAAACTTGCATCAGGTTCTGGTTACAGAAATGTATCAACTGTATAATTTTAAGCAAGTTATACTGTCTCTGTTTGCCCTAGTTTCCTGATCTGTAAAGAGAAAAATAATAATGGTACCCACCTCCCAGGGTTGTTGTGAGACCAAAATAATATAATGATTGTAAAGTGCTTAACATAATGAATGGCATATACTAAGCACTACATTATTATTTATTGAATTGAATGTAATTGTCCCACACCTGATGACTCTAAAGTGGTTTTAAAATGCTAATGGCACTAAGATCAATGATTTTTATATGTGATAATTTGGAAATGCAATTGATGTCATCTGAAGTTTTGTTTCAGGTTTTATAAGATATATAATATTGTTTATGTTGTATCCCTAAATTCTCTTATATTGTAAAATTTTAGAGACCATTGTAACAGAAATGCTGTTAGACAAAACAATTTTTTAAATCTGGATACTGTTACACATAAATTGGGTTTTTAAAAGTATGTGATAAAAAATGGATATTTTAAAACTGTTAAATATTCAGTGAGGTATATTTTGTTATAAGGCAGATAACAATAATTTTACTATAATAGCAAATTTTCATTTGGAAATTGTCGGTTATTATGAAAGTGTATAGGGTGATTTAAAGATGTAGTTTCAACATATTTATGATGAAGAAACTGTTAGAGATTTGCTATATGTCTGAAGCCCCAGAATATGGATAATTTAAATTTATAAGTAGAGGATAAATGAAATCTTAACTGTTGGTGAAACATCAGAAAAGGTGTTTAAGTCCTAAGTTATGATTAGTGAAATTTTGCAATTTAAGGTAAAAATCCCTGGGACTGTAATTTACTATTGTTTTGAGCTTGGATAGTTGTCTGAATTGTCATGAAGCCAACAGCAGAAAATGTCATGCGTTGCAGTCAGGGAACTGCTAAAGGTGGTTGTCTGTGCCTGGGAAAGGTTTTGGGGAAGACTTTGGCATGGCCTAAGGTAGGATCCTCATGACTCTATTTCCCCATTGTGCTATTTCCTTGCTGAAAAGGAAGTTTCCTACCTGGTTAATCCTGAACTTGGCTTTTGATACCCTGTGACTCCATGACTGGCTGTCAGCTATGACTCATGCCTAGAACCAAAGAGAACTATGCCCCTGTTATGGTGTATGGCATTGTTATAACTATGTCCCTCTTTTTCCTTTCCTATACATATAGAAAATATCTGCTATCAAGAAGTTTTGTAAATACAATACTAAATCTATTAAATAACAGATTAATACTGGAACATTTCTGAGTTACTATAATAGGATCAAAGTATGAACATCTTACAACTGTAACCAGTATTTATGGTCAAATTATAATATGGGGATAACATCCTCTTAAGGGGGAAATGATTAGACAAAGTACTGCAACAAAGATGTAATGTAAAAAGTTTTCTAAATAAATGGGAATAGTAAATTTTGAGAAAAACAATAAGATTAGACTCTAATCTTTTTCTCTAAGAACCATATACAAACGTGTCCATGTCTCCCTTATTCTTAAAAAACTGTTACTTTAATTCCCACTAGTATTATTCCATACAAGTCCTGCCTTTCATGGCTAAACTCCTGGAGAAGGCCATTTACAATAGGTGGCTCTATTTCCTTTCTTAACTCTCTGCAGTCTGGCTTCCAGCTTTGCTGTTCAACTGAAGCTACTGTCTCCAAAATCACCAATGACCTTTAAACTGTCAAATCTAATGGCCCTTCTCTCAGTCCTCATCCTTCTTGACCTCTCTACAGCCTTTGACACTTCTCTTTTTCTCTCTAGGTTTTTATGACCCAGCTCTCTCCTGGTTCTCCTCCTACCTATATGATTAATCTCTCTCAGTTTCCTTTGCTGGATCCATGCCATGCCCATTAACCAGGGGCCCCCCACCCCAGGCTCTGTCCTAGGCTCTCTTCTCTCTCTACCTCTAGAACATTTTACTAGCTAAAATCCTATCTTCTGCAAGAAGCCTGTCCCAGTCCCCCTTAATGCTAATGCCTTTCCTCTATTATCTCCAATATAACTTATCTTACTTGTACATTGTCCTTTGTATATAACATATCCTATTACACAGAGCTCCTTGAGAGAATAGACTGGTTTGTTTGTTTCTTTGTATTTTTGCCTAACACACTGCCTGGCATATAGCAGGTGCTCCATAAATGCTTTTGATTGAGTGGGATAAGTGCTGTTAGGTGTAAAGAGAAGTATAAAATGGGATTTGAGTCATACAAAAACCCATTGAAGAACTTTTGTTTTGGACTGGATTGCATCCTGGAAGGGAAATCCCAGTAAGGCAGCCCCCTTCACTGATGGAGAACAATTCCCGTTCAGCCACTTAAAGGCTTAGAGTTTACTGGGGCACCTACAGGTTAATAAGTCACTGGCCCAGGACCACACAGCCTGTATATATTTGTCAGAGGCAGAACTAGAAGCAGGTCTTTTTTGACTCCAAGGCCAACTGATTCTCTATCTACTACAAAATGACAGTATCTAAAAATTCTATGGTTTTAATATAAAATGCTCTCATTTGGCAATGGGAGATGCTGAGATCTATGTACATTAAAAACCAGGAGAGGGCAGTGTGGTGCAGTGGTGAGAGTCAGGAAGCCAGGATTCTAGTGCTCACCTACCTGGGCTCGGAGTTGTTCCTCTTCTTGAGTAGAGAATTCAATTCGACTGTGAGATGGGACTTCCATTTCTGCTATGATCTTCTGGATTTGCTCCCTCATGATGTCACACTCCTTGGGGGAAAATATCCCTTCCAGGACCAGAAATCCATCCTCCTGGAACTATGCGAGAGGTGGAGCCTCTTCAGAACAGAGTCTTTCTTCACTCTTCCCCCCCCACTCGACACCTGAGATTCATTACATTATTATATTTATATTTATCAGATTTCATTACATTCATACAAAGACGCAATAACTCATATTTCTATCACACTACAGCTTTCTAATGACAACTCTGTGGGGCATTCTCTATGAGCATTCTCATCCCCCTTTACCAGTAAGAAAACTCAGGCACATAGAGGTCAAATGACCAATTGTCAGACATACTCTGACTTCTGACCTCTGACTCATGCTTCTGACTCCAAACTCAAGAGCCAAGTGTTCTTTCCCCTATGCTATATACCATATACTGTTATTATATCTAGGCACAGAGCACTGGTCCTGGAGTCAAGAAGACCTGATGTTCAAATCTGATTTCAAGACACTTAATAGTTGTGTGGTTGTGGGTGAATCACTTCACCACTGTCTGCCTCAGTTTCCTCACCTGCAAAATGAGGATGATAATAGCACTTACTTCACAGGGTGGTTGTGAGGATCAAATGAGATCCTATTTATAAAGTGTCTAGTGCATAGTAGGTGCTTTAAAAATGCTTATTTTCTTCCCTAACTAGACTTAGGCTCCTTAAGGGAAGAGATCATATGATATTCATTTTTATATTCCTAGTGCCCGGCAAAATTTAGGCACATATCAATAACAGTAATAACTTACATTTGCATAGCATTTTAGGGCTTAACAAATGTATTATCTCATAGATCCGCAAAACAACTATGTGAGGAAGGTACAAAAAGTATTATTGGCTGCATCTTACAGATGAAGACACTGAGGCTTAAAGAGGGTAAATAACTTGTCCGCCGTCACACAGCTAGTAAACTTAGGCAGGATTTGATTTCAGGTCTCATCTCACTTGCATTCCAAGACTTCCTCCTCTACCACTCTGCCTCCAAGAGGGGTGCTTAATGAATGCTTATCGGTGGTGGTGCTATGCCGCCGCTGCTGCTGCTGCTGCTGCTGCTGCTGCTGCTGACTGGGTATTTGTTCAGTGGTCTGCCATTTCCTTCTCCAGCCCATTTTGCAGATGTAACAGAGGCAAACAGGATTAAGTGATTTACCCAGAGTCACTCTGCTAGTAAGTGCCTGAGACCAGATTTGTACTCAGCAAGATGAGACTTCCTGACTCCAGGCACTGCATTCTATCCACTGCCATCTAGCCCAATGATTGAATGGTGGCGCACCGAATTTGGAATCAAGAGAGCTAAATTCAAATTTCAGCCCTGTCGTTGAATAGCCGTGTGACCTTGGCTGAATGGCTTAGGCTCTGTGAACATTTTTCCTCATTTGTAAAATGAGAGGGTTAGTCTATGTGATCTTTAAGGCCCGTCTCCAAGGCTTTTGCCCAGGAGCACCCCATCCCATCTCTGGCTCCACTCACCCTTCTTAGACAGGGGCCCAGAACTCCTCCGAGTCCTCTCTCTCCCTAATGGCAACAGCTTAATGCTTTGCATAAGTTTAATTTTTTGCTTTTTATTTTCTTTATCCTGGCCCTTCCAATCAAAGCGGGGGGAGTCCTGGGCCGCAGTCCCACCTTCTCCCTCTTCCGCACCCGCATCCCAATCTTCCGGAACCCTGTCCAAGGTCCCTGGCAAACTCGGAGCTGTGTAGGGGCGCGGGGGTCTTAGGGCTCAAGCTGAGTTCCAGTGGCGGTGGGAGGGCGGGGAAGCGAAAGGCTGAGTATTAGCTCTGAAGTTCCTAGGGAAATTTACCCTAATCAAGGGGACCACTCCCCCCTACCCACCCCACGCCTTGTGGATTCCCATCTCCCCTTAACAGCGACCACTCCAATGTTGCCCCCACCTTCCGTAGCTGCGTTGAGCTCAGGCCCTCCATGAGGCTCAAACGGACGCGCTGGTGGGGCTTCTTTTACCCTGGTTTGGTTTCGTTTTGTTTTCTGGGAACAGATCAGTTAGCTGAGTTCTGGGTAGTAGCTTCCAGTCTGGGTTGGAGTTGGAGTAGCGGTGGGGAGGAGGTGGGTGGAACAGCGGTTCGCTTCACCTTGTCCTGCCCTGTCAGTCCCCTTTGGTGCTGTGCCTCTGAAACTTCTCTCAGGCTTCCGTAGTGCTAAATCCGGATCCCCACCCCGGATGACTCTACCCCACCCCCCAGACCCTAACCCGACTTTCCTCTGCAGTGTGCTGCGATTTGGAGAAGAGGGGGTGGCCCCTGGTCAACCAGAGTCCTTGCCCCCACAGCTAATTCCAGTGGCCCTAGGAAAGGACAGGAATTAGCTGCCGCCCTTTAAACCGCTCAAGGTTTATGTATTCATACATCTGTCCAAATCAAACATTTACTAATGTCTTGCTTTGTACTAAACCCAAACTAGGCGCTTGAGATAGAGGAGATAGGAGGCAGAAGACAAGGCTGTACAAAACCAGGTCCCGGTATCAGAAATTTGATCTCTACTGGGAAACAAGTGGGAGTAAGAAGAGAGAGCTTTGAGTTGAAGTTCTGAACTTGTAAAGCCCAAGTGTGATCATGGTACTCCCATGCTGAAGAGCCTCCTGGGACTTTAAGCTCAAATGGAAACTCCCAAATTTGATATGTCAATTCTTTCACAATCTGACTACAATGTACCTTTCCAAGACTCTTTCATACTGCCTTCTCCCCCTCCCCCAAATACTTTATATCCTTATTTGCTTTCCCCAGTCTCCTTTTGATTTCTGGACTCTACCTCTGCATACACTGTCTTCCATGACTAGAAGGTCCTTGGTCTTCAGCCTTACTTATCTAGATTCTTTTGGAGCTCAGGTCATAGGAAAGCCTTTCTTGAGCTTCTCCCCTCCCCCCTCCCCCACATTGTTAGTGCTCTCTCTCTTCTAAAATGATCTGGTATGCAAGAGCCTTAACCTTTTTAAGGTCATGGACCCAGGGATGGGCTGCAGCCAACTCTCATCAGGTCAGTAGAGACAATTGTTAAGTTTTCAGTCCAAGCATTTATACCCAGGAATTGTCAAACATTACAAATCAGGGCTTGATTTATGTTTTGGTGATTGTCTAGACTTAAGAAACTGAGGGAGAAAATGTAAACTGTGTAGATTAAACTTAAAAGTGTATCATGCATGTGTTTTTCCCCAGAGAGCCAGTGGTTAAAATATTAGCTAGCATAACACTATATGAACAGTCTGGACACCTTTGGTAGTCTGGTGAAACCTATGGACGCTTTCAAAGAAAATTTTTAAAAACCAACCAACAATCATTTATTAAGCACCTACTATGTTCTAGTCAGGGATTGTGCTGGGGGGGGAGGAGAAATAAGTATTTATATAATGATGGGGTGCTTGGGTGCCTGTACTTGGACCCCAGTTCTAAAATCACATTTCTTTCTAAAATCACATTTCTCCCTAACTTCAAAACACTGTCTCAGGGCAATTTCTCCCCAGCCCAAGGATAGCCTGCCCTAGATCTCTTTCTGATACTGATATAACTGTACCTATAGAATTTATTAGTTTGAACCTGTTGTATACTGGCTGAATTGGTTGTATACTGGGTCATAATGACATTCACTACTCACTGACCAATCATATGTATCCCAGACTTAGACATGTATACTCCCTTACATTTATCTTGTGTAATAAGACATTGATGAGAGTAGCCTGGGTACTATTTGGTCCAGACCTTTAGGTGACTTAATGATGTTTCAAGCCTAAAACCACACCTCCATGTATTCCCCACCTTGGACTATTTCCCGATGAACTCTGGGTAAAATACCTGCCTGTAGTAGATGCTAAATGTACCTGTTCCTTTAAGCACTAACCACTCCTTAATCTAACTAACTCCTTAACCTAATTTAATCTAACTCCAAGGGGCAATTAGATGGTGAAGTGGATATGCTGGGCCTGGAGTCAAGAAGACCTGAGTTCAAATGTGACCTCTGACACTTACCAGGTATGTGACCCTGGGCAAGTCACTTAATCCTGTTTGCCTCAGTTTCCTTCTCTGTAAAATGAACTAGAGAAGGACATGGCAAACCACTCCAGTATCTTTGCCAAAAATGGGGTCACAAAGATTTGAAAACTGAACAACTAACAACTTCCTGACTTCAGGCCTAGTGTTCTATCCACTAGACTACCAGCTATCCAAGCATACAAATACAGTAAAAAGCATGAAAAAATCCATAGTGCAAGGAGCTTACTTTCTGACAGGTATGGCAAGTATATCTATAATACTTGTCATATTATAGACATTGTATTATATTGCATAACTATATACTATACTGTACATGGTATTATATAAATATACAACACATAAATATACAATATACTGCACATTGTATTATATAAATCTGCAATATATTATACATTGTATTCTATTATATAAATAGATTGCATATTGTAATATATACATACTATATCATATATTGTATTATATAAGTATATATCATTTTATTTATTATCATATTATATGAAAATGCTTGTTGAATTGGATAAAGGAAGTTTAAGCATCAGAATTGCTGAATTCTTTACCCTCCTTTGTGTTAGGGAGGCTTCTCCAAAGTGGGGCAGGCTCCTTAGGGACTGCTATCCTGAAAGGAAGAGAGGCTACAGAAGGTCTTTAATTGAGCCCTCCAAAGCATGTTGTGTATAAACATGAGGACCATCCCATTCCTCCTCCCCTTCAAAGACTTTAGAAATAGAGAATTTAGACCAAGGGTGGGGAACCTGTGACCTCTAGGAATGACTTTGAGTGGGATAGGTTTAGTGAAGACTTCTCAGATTGTAATTCTTCTCCCAGGGGTGAGGTAAGACTGAGAGGCTCAAGGTTACTGTATTTTTAGAACAGAATAATTCCATATAAGGATATAAAACTGTGTAGTACATTAGGGTCTCAATGACTGGATAAAGTTTACCTAATTCTTCAATGTCTTCATTTCAAAAGGGATGGGTTAGATTTCGTGTCTAGAATGTAAGATCATATTCTCAGCTAATGAAAATAATGGTCAGGGGTGGGGAGGGACTTGCGTTAGGGTCTATATAAATCACTGCCTTTTCTTTGTCTTTGTCTTTCCTACTCCAGGTAAACTGGTGTAGGATTGTGGTGTAGAATCTAGTAAATAAACTTCCTGTCATCACTTTGAGAGGCCTCTGAGTAATTGATTTAAGTAGGGATCTGAACCATCCCACACAGTTTGGGGGCTCGTCCGGGATCTGTGATTTTTCAGAAAGACGGCTGGCAACTCAGTTCAAAGACTAGGCGCCCGTGGAGAGATTCCCCCATGCTCTTTGAAATGGGGTCACCGGGCCTCCCTCTCTGCAAAGTAACAACCCAAAGCAGAGGAACTCAGTGAGGACAGAAAGAATAGAGATAAGGACTCCAAAGACTCTGAAGCTGTGAAGTGTATGAAAATGCCAACCAGTTGGTGTTGAAGGTTGCAGTCAGGCAACTTGTACGTGTATGACCCGGTGGTAAGCACGGGAGGGAGCCTGGGGGGGTCAATTTGTTGAGTCTTAGATAGACTCGGGGAGAAGGTGACGACTCCCAACCAAATTAGTGGACTGCAGGACCCCAGGGTGAAGGGCCCCCCCAAAAAACGTTTGCCAGGTGACTGATGGTGGGTGGGTGACCCCCACTGAGAGCTAGCAAGGGAGCTAGCAAAATTTGTTGAGTCATAGACTCGGAGGTGTTGATGACAACTCTCGTCCAAAAGAATGGGGAAGGGGCAGTCCAAACCCCACCGAGCTTCGGAATGGAGTCAGGAAATACCAGTAAATAGTCCTTTGGGAAATCAATTACAAAACTGGCACGAATTACCAAATTATAGAGGAAAGGACAAGAAGAAGATGATTAAGTATTATTGTTTCATATGGGGTGAAAAGATATCGGAGGAGGAGGCACAATCTGGCCCAAATATGGTTCCTCCGAGGATTGGGTTTGCCAAAAATTTAAACCTATATGTACTATTCTATTCTGTTACATGTTTTGTCTGTATATGTTGTGTTGGTATTTCTGTGTGAATGAAAGTCTGTATGTCTCTGTTTTTTTATCTGATAAGGTTATAAATTTAGCCAGCCAGCCAGCAGGAGCAGAAAGGCTGAGCTGAACTGTCCTTGAAATTCTTGTTACTCCTCTCTTTAACCCCTCCAGATTAGTTTCAGAGGGGTGGAGAGACAAGGAGGGAGAGAAAGGGAGAGAAAAATTATTTTACTGTTCAGTTTATATGGTTGGTAACAGAAAGTAAAAGAATGTAGAAGTGTCAGGTTAGGAGTAGAAAGAAATAAGTTATGTGCAGTTTCAAAGGGGCTTGAGGGAAAGGCAAGAGAATTTAAGCAGATAGAGATGATGAGAGGAGCAGCGGTACTGTGTAATCAGAAGGCTTGGAAGAAGTACAAAAGGGAGGGAGAGAATTTATCTTTTTCCCTCAGACCAAGGAAGCATGCTAGCAACCATTTAACCATTTCCTGCCTCACCCAAAAGAAGAAATTTTAGTGTGATGGGAAATAACAGAAAGTTAATTGAATTCATTCTGGTCATATTTGGAATTGTGAATAGGTAAAATGTGTCATTCTTAATTTAATGTTTCAGATAGGTTAGAATTTATTAAAGTTTGGTGGAAGTAAGCAGAAGATTAGAAAGTAAAAAAATCTCAAGAAAGCAACTGAGAGCTGAGAGTTTTGAATTTAGGTTTAATTAGATCAATATATTTGATGCCAGACAATGTATTTAAACTAAAAAAAAAAATAAGTTTAGGTTTTTCTTTTTCTTTGAAGAGTGGGAGGGCCAGAAGGGGGTGGCCTTGGGAATCCTGGCACAAATAAGAGGAGGGCAGAGACACCCAGTGGCATTTCTGCCAAAAATGTTAGATCCAGAAATAAAAGGATAGGTATTTGTTAGATGCAACGTTAATCTAATGTAATTGTTACACGATTTTAAATTTATAATTTATTACATATAGATTGGGGTTTTAAAAGGATGTGATAGAAATTTGATAATTTGAAACTTATATTTGGTTATAAAAAAAGAGCTGAATAGGTTAACGGCTTTTTTTAAGTTTTAAGTAAACTTAAATTAAGTTTAAATTTTTAGGTAATCCATCTAAATATTGTATTAGGAATTGCATTGTTAAGTTAATTAATGAATTGGTTAAAAAGAGCTGTTATGAATTTTTTTTGTAAGAGTTTCCTTGTTGTAGCATTCTTATTGAGAAAATGAGAATGCTTTAAAAATGTACATGTATATATATGGGTGTGATTTTCAAGCCCGTTCCATCTGAGGATGTATTATGTTAAAAGTTTATTTCTGCTGTTGAAAATGAAATTTTAGCTAAAATTGTTTTTGCCATGAATCAAGCATTTACTCTAAAGTTATGTTTGTAAAAGAAAGTTTATGGGCAAATGTGAAAAGGCTTTGGGTTTAGGTCTTTTCTTGCTATTTCTGTCAATTAGTTTCAAGGGGATTGTGATAAATTATAAACTGTTCGTAAGAGAGGAAATATTTGTTGTATTAAGAAATACTTTGTAAAATCTTTTGTATGGGTTTTTGGAAGGCCTATCTATCCAATTTGTATTTGTAAGTTACAAAAGTGGGAAGAATTTAGTTTCTCTAATAGGATATGAAAAGGCAATTGATGTCATCTGAAATTTATTGTTCGGGTTCATAGCTAAAACAATTTGTTATCACTTACGAAAATTATGTTTGCCATTTGTAATTCTAATGCTAAAACCTAAAGCTGGTACACTGTGTGTATATGTGGGAAAAGAAGCAGTCCTCAGGCTAGTAACAAGTACAGCCCCAGCAGCTGAGGAGATTGTATATAGAACTTGCTTGGTGAGAATTTGAAAATGTATAAGAAATGATCTTCAGTGATTGGCTTTTTAGGGCAAATTTAAGATCTAAGATGTAAATAATAACCTGGGAACATTCTTTCTAAATCTAATGGGAATAAATAGATGTTGTATCATTGTTCCATAGAACAAGATTGGGATTTAAAGTTAACTGTAATTGTATTTTATTTACAGAAGGATTCAGGGAAAGGAATCCCTTACAAAAAAAAAAGGGGGGGGTGGCCCCAGGTGGTCTGGGAGCTCCAGGAATGGTCTTGATGGGAGTGGCCAGTAAACTGGAGATTTGGACTGATAGAATTAAGAGGGGGAAGTAGAATAGACTTGGGCATAGTGATAGAGTGGACCTTAGGAGAGCCAGTTCACGTGGAAAAAAAAAACCAAAAAAAACCAAGGAGTTTTCAAAGTGAGGTTTTCCAGGGCCTTTAGACAAATGGGACTAAAACTCTTTCGGGGTAATGGATAAAGGTCCCAACTTGGAATGAGATCTTTACATGTTACAAAATGATATAAAAGCAATTAGTATTAAAACAATTGACTGAATTAATTACTGAGACTAAATCAGAGACATCTTCAGTTTGGGGAAAAGAATTTCAGTCTAATTTTCTTAAGAGGTAGGTAGCCTCTGGTAATATCTGGCATTGAAAGTTAAATGATTGTTTGGATTTGAATTCATTACATGAACATAAAAATCCAAGTTAGTGTTTGAACTTATCACATGTGTAGCTCATTCTTTTAGATTGAGCAGGGTTAGAAGGAGATAAAATAGTTTGGGAAACAGATATAAATCTACTAGAGCAATGACTTATGATTGTTATTCAATCAGGAACTAGAACATGTATAGAAAGACATGTAGGCTACTTAAGACCTGCTTCAAAAGATGTTCCTTGGCCAATGTGAAATTAGTCATGTCTGAAACTGATTATTGGAGCTTGATATTTTAAGATTTTTGTGGTACTATTAACTGACTGTTCTTCTGAGTCTAACTCCAGGTGTGGATAGCAAGAGAGGTGGTCTGAGCCACTGATCCATGATGCCAGTAAGCCTGTGAGATGCTGGTATGAACTGCAAAAAGGCGATCTCATGGGAAGGTCGGGAGAGCGGCTGTTCAGCCTGGGCTGAGGTAGGATTCTCCTGACTCAATTTCCCCACTGACACCTGGTAGACTTTAAGCCTGGCTGAATGCCAGTTGACAATCTACTCCTGCCTGGAACTGACATGAAGTAAGGGAGATGTTGTTTCCCTGCAATGTCCCTACTCTTAATGGCAAATTCCTAAAATCAAAAGTTTTTTAAGTAATAATACCAGATCTGTTGAATAATAGATTGTTGGTAGGGAACATCTGAGGTTAAGTCTAAAATTAAGCTAATAGGTTTAGGACTTTAGACCAACAACAATAAGCTAGGGTCCTTTAATTCTTAGTAACAGTGTGAAGACAATCAGGTCAAGGGCTTGTGAGGCTAGCATGCATAGTTATTATTTTATCTTAGTTGGTTAATGTTAAATGAAAAATGGTTTGTGGACTATATTGTAAATGCTTTAAAAGAAGCATCACATAATCAGAAGTTGGAATTGTTTTATGATGTGATATGCACTGTGTTAAAAATGATTATTTATTGTGTTTATGTAAGTACTAGAGCCTGGTATTGACTCCTTAGTGAAATCTCATCTTCCTAATGAGAGAATGAGTAATGAATTACTGTGAAATGTAGAAGCTGCATTTTAATGTGAATTTTTTCTTTTTTAAAAAAAATGACAATTTGTCAAAGTTTCAATTTTGATCTTTGTAAGAGTGATAGGAATGGTAATCTAAGATGGTATTAAGTTCAGTTTTGTAGGAGAGTGGACATCTGGATTTCTACAAGAAGATAAAGAGAAGAAGATGCTGAGATGCTGTGCTGAAGACTGTTTGAAGGAGCATCCAGATCAGAAAACTGCATAAGATGATACTTCTCCCCAGACTGCTGTATGAGATGGAACCTCTAAATGGACAATTCATTAATTTACCTTTCCCTTTGAATCTCTGTATGAAGGGAAGGATTCATAAGGGAAAGAATGTGAAGGGGTCATGACTATGACTATTTGTGGAGTTGCATATATATGAATAGTACTAAGAATAACACAGAATATAAAGAATGGGTATGGAAGTGGGAGAATGGGACACATAGGATGCTGTTTGATACTTTCTGGAGTGTAATCAATAGAACTGGGGAGAATTATCAACATTATATATGGAAGAGGAAGCAACAACTATGGAGGTGTAAATTAGAGATCATGAAAGGAGGACCATTAGGCTGGGAAGATGTGAAGTACTTTCTGGCTGTGGATTATAGGGTAAGACTGTTGCTTAGAGGAAAATCCTGGTTTGAGAGGACATTATTGGATATGTGGACAGACAGCTTATACTCACCTTCCGTTAAACTGGAGGGGTGTTTGTTATATTGGATTGGTGAGACCTAAATTCTTTTTCTTGCCTGAATCAGGGAAACGGCATCTGGGGGTTCCTCTATATGATGATCTAGCCAAAAGGAAGAGGAACATTGACACTCCTGGTGAACTGGTGTAGGATTGTCCTGATTCTTGAGAATCTAGTAAATAAACTTTCTGTCATCACTTTGAGAGGCCTCTGAGTAATTGATTTAAGTAGGGATCTGAGCCATCCCACACAACCTCAAGGTCACAAGTTCCCCATCCCTGATCTAGAGGAAGGAATCATTAAAATTTCTGCTGAGTGGAATGGTCCCACTATTGATATCTCCTCTAACAGAGAGTAAACTTCTTGAGGTTAACTGAGCTATCAAGGCTTTTCCTTTGTATCTTCCAGTCCTTACATGTAGTAGGTACTTAATCAATAGTTGTTGAACTGAACTGAATTCTTATACCCTAGGCAGTTTCTGGTTGTTCTTTTCCCAGGCCCATGACAAATGCTAGGAAGTTTTGGCCCTTCCACTCTGAAATAGTCTCTAGGAAACCAAAATCAAGCCAGTCCAAGGCCTTGTAGATGGGGGCAGTTATCATGGAGCCTAGCAAAGCCTTACACAGAGATTAGAATAGTTCCCAGCTATTTTCTGTCCTAGACTGGTTGGTTTGCATATTAATGACACAGTTTCCCAACTGCTAGCCAGAGCCAATAAATCAGCTGAAACCTATTAAAACCCACCACAGAGCCTTTCTCTGAAATGACAGCTTTGTTCCTGTTAAAGCTTGAAGGGACAGAGTGTCTCAGGCTGTGAGAATGAAGATGAGATCTGACTCTTGAGATTGCTGGCCAGCAGTCAAGTCTTGCCCTCTGAGACTGCTTCCATGGTGGACAGAGGTTTCTAGGAGAAGGGAATGGACTGTAAATACCCCTGCATCGGAGGCTGGACCTTCAATTAAGAACAAGCTGGCGAGGAGGATGTGAGTGGAAGTTGTAAAAGGAGCTCTGAACTTCTTTCACCCTAAGAAAGGTCTTGGTCCTAATGAAAGAAAAGAAATCCTAGAATTCCTGTATATTAAAGCTTAGAAAATAGAAGGCAATACATTTATAATAATAGCTGAAATTAAAAAAAAAACTTAAATGGAATTGAGCATATCACAATGCTGAGTCAGCATGTTCATAACCAGTAGGAGGCACCAAGGTTTTGGGGACACCTTGTATAGTATAAATGTATGTATACATATGTGGGGCAGTAAGGTGGGACTGAGGGTCAGAGAGATCTATGTTCAATCCTGCCTCAGACACTTAGCAACTGTGACTGTGGGCAAGTCATTTAACCTCTGTCTGACTCAGTCTCCTTATACATAAAACACACATGATAATATAGCACCTATCTTACAGCTCTGGTGAGGATCAAATAAGATATTTGTAAAGTGCTTTTATATGTATATGCTAGTTATTACAAAATCAATATCACTAAGTTTTATTCATCTTTTTTTGCTCTCCTGCTGACCAGATTAATATTAATTAATATTAATTACTATTTAGGGTGGCAATGTAGTCGAGTGGAACGAACACTGTACTTGCACTTGGGAAAGACCTGGGATTGAATATTGCTTGTGATCTGGGGCATAATGTGACCATCTCACAATCTCGGTAGTTTGTTTCCAGATGGATAAAATAAGAATAATCATACTTGTGGTTCCTGTTTCACAGGATCATCATATGCAATCAAATCAGATAATCTATGTAAAATGCTGCATACAATTTAAATTGTATAATAAATTTAAACAAATCCATGAAATATTATTTTAAAAATTCCATCTCCCACTTCACCTTTGCACAGGCTGCTCTTTCCTATGCCTGGAAATGATTTCCCTTCTAGAATTCCTAGCCTCCTGCAAAGTTCAGCTCAGTTACCACTTCCCCAAGTGAGGCCTTTTCCAAATTCTCCAGGGCCTGGTGCCAACACCATTCCAGATCAGGACCAAAAAACTTGTGTCTACTTTGCATATGTTTTGTATCTATTGATACGTTATTTCCCCCTTTAGCATATATGCCTCTTGAGAGCAAGAGCTGATTCATTTTTGTGTCTGTATCCCTAGAGCAGTACTAGGTCTATAATAGGCACTTAACAAATGCATCTTGATTGTTAAAAGTAAAATAAAGAATTATAGGTCTAGAGCTAGAAAGGGCCTTGAAGATGGATGGGTGGTTTAATCTTATTTCTCCATTTTACAATTGGGGAAGCAGAAGTCTAGAGAGGTTAAGGAACTTGTTCAAGGTCACACTCCGGTAGGTCCAAGTCAAGCTAATCTAACTGTCCTACAATGAGATGACACACCTCGAGCTAGAAGTGACTTCAGAGGCAATCTGGTCCACACAGGTAATAAAGAACAGTCAGAATTTGAACTCAGGTCCTCTGATTCTAGGCATTGTTCTTTCTATTGAACCGAGCTACATTTTAACAGTTACAAAGTATTTTTCTCTAAAACAGGTCTTGGGTGAGAGGAATCTGTGATTTTATCAGGCTGAGGAAACACCTTCCACCAATACATATTAGCATCTTGTCCTAGCGAGTTGCCTGAGGTCAGGAGAGGTCAAGCCCATTTGTCCAGGGGCATATAAGTGTAAGGGGTAGCCCCTGAATCCAAGTCTTGCCGACTCCAAGGTCAGCACTCTAACCTGATTTTACAGATGGGAACATTAAAGCTCAGATTAAGTGATTTGCCTGTGATTATTTTTGCTTTGAAAAATCTATGACAAAACAGACAGTTTCAGAGGAAACTGGGAAAATTTGCACGAACTATTGTTGCAGAATGAAGTGAGTTGTATAGAAAAATGACCCTGAAAGACTTCAGCATTCTGATCAATAATGTAATGACCAATCATGATTGGGGGGACCAGTGATGAAAGCATGTTACCCCACCTCCTGGCAGAGATGGGTTCAAGATGCACAATGTTTTTAGACATGGCCAATGAGGGAATTTGTTTTACTTGACTATGTATGTGGAAATGGGAGGGAGAAAAACAAATGCTTGTTAATCGAAAAAATAACAAAATTAAATTTGAAAAAATAAAGTGCCTGCTTATAGTCCTTTCTGAAACAGAGCTGTTCCAACTAGTACTTAGATATAAAGCAGCTCCCCATAGCAAGAAGGTGGCACAGACACCCATTTATCCCTCCCACCATTGCTCATTCAGCCCCCAGGCAGTTGAAAGAGGGTGTGGATCATTTCCAGTTTGTTTTTGCATCCGAAAGCAAACAAGACCAAGTTCAGTCCTGGTTGCAACACAAAAGACCAGTGGCATACCAGGGCACCGGAAGTGAGAGGGAACTCCAAATACCAGAGCTATTAGAGTCTATGGGAGGCTTCAATTCACTGAGTAGGGTTTGGGGTAGAAATGGGGAAGGGTGCTATTTCAATCAGCAGGACTTCACAGGCCTATGAACTTTCAAAACTTCCCAAACACATCAATCCAAGAATAGCTTGAGGTCAACAGCAGACTCTCCCAGTTAGCAGTAAGCAGGGCCACAGAGGTCTCTGAAAGCTTGGTCATTCCCCAAAGATTAAGTGAAAACAGTTTCTATGGGGTCAGAGCATCACAGCTTACAGGCAGGAAACAACAGAAGTTTCCAGTCTGTCCTATAGAAGGTGTCCAAAGAACTCCCTCCCCTCTTCCTTAGTTTGGAACCTCAGGCAGAATAAACACTTAGTTCAAGACCACTGTTTCCTGTTGACCTAAGCAAGCATCCTTTTCTTCAAGGCCCCTCCAAATATGCCATCCTATGCTCTATTGGGGATTCACAGAATCAGAATGTTAGAGCTGGGTATGATCTTAGGGTCATCTAGTTCAACTTTAATTTTATAGGAATAGAAAACCAGGGTCCAGAGAGGATAAAGAACATACTTGCCCACATGATACAGAAAGTAATGGGGTCAAGATAATAACCCCACACTATTTTTCTTGAAGCCCAAACACAGATGACAGATCTTATCATGCCAGTGCCTCAGAGTAGCTAAGGAAGCCATTGGGTGCTCTTAGTGGATAGTGAACTCCAGAGTCTAGCCTCCATTATATCTACGTCTCCAGAACTGGGAAAAGTACTCTCCCTGGCATCAGTGGTCATTTAATCAAATCCCCCTTTGGGTAAGTTTTTTCACTTTCCTGAGCCTCAATTTCCTCATCTGTGAAAGGGGAGAAAGGTTCTGACTCCATGGCTCTGAGTTGAAGGGCATACATGAGTTGAAGGACATACATGTTCCTCATAAGTGGGAACTGGAGAGAGCCTTCAGCCTTATACAATTATCCCAACTCCCAAACCCACTAAGTTTCTTATCCTTTTGGCTAGCCCTAATTATATTATGAAGTGTTAATCATTAAACTGAATCTTCAGCCTCTCTCCCTGTCAACTGGCTCGATCCTTACTGCTTAGACAAACCTATCTTTTAAAAACTCCCATGACCATCTGCTCACTTTATTCACCCAGGGGTGAGGAACCTGCGGCCCCAAAGCCACATAGGGCCTTCTAGGTCCTTGGGTGTGGCCTTTTGACTGAATCCAAATTTTACAGAACAAATTGTTTTATTAAGGGGATTTGTTCTGTGAAGTCTGGATTCAATTCAGTCAAAGGACCATACTTGAGGACCTAAAGGGCCACATGATAGAGTTCTGTGAAGCTTGGATTCAGTTAAAGGGCTGCACTTGAAGACCTAAAAGGCCACATATGGCCGAGAGGCTGTAGGTTCCCGGCCCCTGCAATACCTTTCCTCTTTTTCTAGCCAAAATTCCAGAAAAAACTTCCTATACTCATTGCCTCTACTTCTCCCCACCTCCCTTGGAGGCTGGAAGCTTCTGGCTTCTGATTTCTTCACTCTAATTATTTTTTGCCTTTCTTTGTATTCCCTACATCCGCACAGTGCCTAGCACACAGTAAGCTCTTAAATGCTTATTGATGGATTTGACTCTCAAATATCAATATTTATGGGTTCAATTCTCATGTCTACTCTGATGACTCACATCTATCTATCTATCTATCTTCAGCTCTAGTCCCTCTCCTGAGTACCAATCTCACATCATCAAATTTGTTTGCATGGTGGAAATTAAACAGAGTAAGCATTTACATAGCACCTACTATATGCCAGGCAATGGGCTAAGGCCTTTTATTAAGGGGATTTGTTCTGTGAAGTCTGGATTCAGTCAAAGGGTCATACTTAAGGACCCAGAGGGCCACTCACTCCTAGCTAAGCATTTTACAAATATTAGCCCTTTCAACCTCATCATAATCCAGTTAAGGTGGGTGTTTTTATGATCCCCATTTTGTACACGAAGAAACTGAGGTAGACAGAAGTTATCTGCCCAGGGTCACACAGCTAGTGCCTGAGGTTGGAATGGAACTGGGTCTTCCAGACTTCAGGACCAGCACTTGATGTCTCTGCACAGTCAAGTGGGAATCTCAAAATCAACACACCAAAAACTATCTTTCTCACCCCAGATCCAAAATTCTTTCCTAATCTCTCTATTTCTCTTGAGTTTGCCACCATGCTTCTTGCTTAAGCAATTTAAATAACATAAAATTTAAAAGCTTTTTTTTGCATGAACAAAATCAAAGCAGCCAAGATAAGAAAAGAGGCCCTCAAAGGCCTTCAGAGTCAGCATCATTTAGATTCCTCCTGCTTCCTTACCCCACATATCTAATCAATCACCAAACCTTGTGGATTCAACCTTTTGTATCTTTGCTCTTCTCTTCTCTCCCATGGCAACTACCCTACTTTGGGGCCTTCATTATCTGTTGCAAGGACCAGTGCAGTAGCCTCCTGTTTGGTCTCCCTGCCCCATCTCTAACCCCTTCTCAAACAATCTACCACATAGCTGCCAAAGTGATATCCTTAAAGCACAGAGTTAACCATGACATTCTCTACTTCAAAAGGTTCCAGTGGTTTTTTTTTTAGCTTTGGGATTAAATATAACTAATAGCAATTCCTTGCTAAAAACCCTTCATAACCCACCTCCAACTTACCTTTCTAATATTACCATAAATGACTCTCTTCCGGAACCCTCTGGTCCAGCTAGATTGGCTGTTCCTATATCTATAACATTAGATGGAAAGGGCAGGCCTCCTTGCCCTTGGATAGCCTGCCCCCCTTCCCCTACCACCAATGACTAGAATGTATTCCTCCCACCTCTTAGAATCCTTAGTTTCCTTCAAAGATCAGCTCAAACAACACCTTTTACATACAAAGCCTTTCTTGTTCCCTTAAACAGCTAGTGTCTTCCCACCACACAAATTACCTTGTATATATTTGTATGACCCTACCCCCCATAAGATGGAAATAAATTCTTTGAAGGCAGAGACTGTTTTTTGTTTTTATATGTCCAACACCTAGAATAGTGCCCAGCACACAGTAAATGCTTAATAAATCCTTGTCTGCTGGCTAATTTTAAAAAAAATAGAAAATGAGATTACTGGAAAAGATAAGACCAAATGCAACTAGACACAGAAGCCTGGTGTTTGAAAACCCCCAAAATGCCAATGATTGGGGGAAAAACTCCCTTACTCAACAAGAACAGCTGGAAAAACTGGAAAGCAATTTGGCTGAAATTACGTTTAGACCAGGGCCTCAAAGCACATCCCACAACGATCTTCAAATAGATTCATGATATATATATATAAAAGGTCCTATCACAGGAGAATGGAAGGAAGTACTTTTCAGATCTATAATTAGGAGAATTCTTTACTAAGCATGGGATAGAGGAAATCATAAAGGTAGACAATTTAAATTACATAAAATTTAAAAGCTTTTACATGAACAAAATCAATGCAGTTAAGATAAGGAGCTCTCAATTGTTTAAAAAAAAATCTTGGTATTAAAGATCTCTTATAAAAGTCTAAGATCTAAAATATGCAGCAAATTGGTCCAGATTATAAGACCAAAAGCCATTTCCTATTAGGTAAGGGAGTAAAGGATGTGAAGAGTTTTCAATAGTAGAAAGTTACTAACAACCATATTAAAAAAGGCTCCAAATCACTCATAACAAAAGAAATGAAAATTAAAACAACTTTGAGGTTTCAACTCACATACATCAAACTAACAAACATGACAAAAGGCAGAAATAATAGAGATCTGGAAGGCTGGTTCATGGAGGCATGAATTGATTCAGTCCTTCTGGAAGATCATTTGGAATTATGCCATCAAAGCAATACATTATTCGTATCACAGGACCCAGAGATCCCTCTTTAGGGCATATTAACCCCAAGGAGGTCAACAGTATATGGTAAAAGGGAGTTGACAGGGTATATGGGAGTTGTAGGGAGATGGCCTTTTTCCATTTAAAAATAATGATAGCAAATAAAAGTCCCACATACCATGATAAAATATTCTTTTTTTGTGGTTACAAAGCTAGAAACAAAGTAGGTGCTTGCTCACTGACTAATGAATGGCTAAAAAATTTGTGGGATATGCACATGAAGATATATTTGTCAGTTTTGTTTTTCTTTGTTGTGAGAGTTCATGTAAGGAAATGACCCTGATGTAAAAATAACCTAAAACAAATGGCATTAATTTTAAAAATGGTTTAAAAATGAACCGTAAAAATAAAAATAAAGATAAAAGGATGGGAAACAGACTGAAATCCCACGCCTGAAGGCAACACTCAGACCATGCAGAGATCATCACCTCATTCCCATCAGAACCACAGTCATGCATCTCACCACTCCCTCTTCCCCAGCTTTTTCAGGTCTAGACTGGGGCACAAAGGGTCAGCATCAGCAAGAAAGCATCTATGACTTCTCTTGTAGAAGGGCAGATTCATGGCCAAGGCCAGAGGATGCTCCCCACCCTCACCCAATGATGTGGAAACAGCAAGGGGAATTTTGATGTCATAGCTTTATTGGATATGTGAACTGAGTCAGCGAGTCCAGACCCAACTGTAACGGATTGCTTCATGTTTGTCAGTCTCTAGTGTGCATTATCTCGTAAGATTACAACCAATACAGAAAAAAATCATTAAGACAAGAGACGCTAAAACGTGCCCTAGTGTCCTATGTGATCTAAGGCAGGGTCAGGTGGCACCTCGGCTTCACTCCACCCCAGACTGGTTTGGCAACATGCCCAAGGAAACAAATTGGCATTAAAATAAAAGCCCCTTCTTTCTCCTCTTTTACAGAAATGAGACACCTGGGGAGAGACCTTGGAAAGCTATACTTTCAAAGCCTCTCCCCACTCCCAAGCTACATCCCCATTAAAGGAGCATAATGGTGATTATCGTAGACCATGGTAAAGGAAGAGGAGCCTTCCCACATGGCCCCTTGTATTTGGGGCTGAAGCTAATGGCAGCTATCACAAGAAAGTCACACCATGAAGCTGAGGGAGGGTTCAGGAGTGGAAGCAAAATAAGGCCAGTGATGTTAGGCAAGCCCAGAGTTCTGTCTTCCAGGCATGATGCAGGTAAACTGCCTCCAGGTAGAGTTTACCTACTGCTCATGATACTGCTCCTTAAAACTGTATGGAGTGAAGAGGGATTGGGGAAAGAGGAAAAGGAGAGGACAGAGCACCAGGTTCATTCAGGAATTTGCTAACATGATTGCTCTATCTCCATGTTGCTCCCAAGTCTGATTTCTGCTGTTCAGCAAAATTCCCTTTGGGTGAGAACAGCAGAAATAGACCAACAGCTGCTGCCAGAATACCAGAAAAGGGAAAAAAAAAAGTTCACCCCAAGATCAGAGAGGAAAAAACAGACCTTTTGGTCTAAGTTCACGTAAAATGCTGGCAACACCTCCCAAACCTCAAGGGAAAAGGAAACACAATTCATTGTTGTCCTGTTGCTTTGCACAAGGGAAACCACCGCCCTATCCTGAGACGTTCCTATCTACTGGCCCTTAGTGTCTTTTTTTAAAAGTTTTATTTATTTTTAATACCCAAACCAAAATTTAAAAAACATTTTGCTTTTAAAAAAGAATCCTTAAAAAAAAAAGAAAAAAGGATCTAAAACCTCCACAAAAACTCAGACATGTCTCAGTGGACAAGTTTCAGACTTTTCTTCTTATCCCACTCAACTTGTTGCAGGCACCACAGCAATGTTTTGGAAAACCAGCTCAGTCCTCATGACCCCCTCTTTTTACCCCTGACCCCTGGGTCAGACCTTTAGCAGCATGGAGGACTGAGCAGGGAAACTGTCCAAGAGCAGGGTCACAGCTGGATCTTTTGGCTAGAAAATGGGGTTGGGGGAAAAAATGCACTTCTAATATCATTAAAAAACAAAATTAAAAAAACACTACCCCAAACACCCTATTATCTGCGCTGAGCTTTCAAGGGAATGTATAAGTTATTTGGGAAGAAAGGAGGCAGGCCAGAGGAGGAGGGAAAAAATAAATACCAATAACCAACAATAGTCATCAACTCCCCTAATGTGAGCAGAGGCCCCCTGGCCCTAACTCAGCTGCTTGGAGAGAGACATCACCAGAAGAGGCTATCCTGATCCACTGACCCTGACTGTCCAAATACTGCATGGTCTTCTGGTCTGCCCCAGGCAGAGCAGGACCAGCCTCTTTTCACTGCCTGTGCCCAATCTGATGGCAGTTTCTACCGGCTCCTGTTTCCTCTTCAGTTCTGTGATCCTGGAGCCTTGCTTCCCTCAATTGGTGCAAGAGGATCAGCCTGCTCTCCACTTTGCTGGGCCTGCTTGGCTTATCTCTGGCCTCAACACTCAAGGATTTCTTGGCTAGTTGGACGTGAGAGGATGGCGGTAGGGGGGGAAGTGAGTCTGGAAGCGGGCCTGGAATGGAATGGGCTCAGCATTGCCTACGCCAGCAGCATTGGGAATCATCCCCTGGACTCTCCAGAGGGGGTTCAGGCCTGCTCCTTGTCTGCCCTCCACAGCCGCTCCTTCACTTCCAGGGGCAAGGTGTTAAAGAGATCCTCCTCTACCACCAATCCGCTGCGCTTCAGCAGGGGACACTCCCCCAGCTCCACAGGCAAGCATTCCAATCGGTTGCCCCGAAGCTCAATCTGGGTCAAGTTGGTCAGCTCACCCACCCGGGATGGCAGTGACTGTAATACATTATTACCCAGATGCAAGGTCCGGAGCTTACGACACTGGAAGAGTTCAGGTGGAAGGCCCTCAATCTGGAAAAGAAGGCAGGGAAAAGAAAATTTCAGTTCCAGGATTCCATAAACCTTCAGAAACTCTGGACTTTCCAGATTCCCCAGTCCAGCACAGGGACTACTGCCCACCCTGCATCCCTCATCTGCCCAGGATCTTTGGGGCATTTTCCTCTTCAATTTCTTCCAGACCATACTCTGTACCATTTTCCCCCAGCAAGCACTGTGAAGGACAACAATGGTTATCATGTTTGATTATTATGACAAATATTGTATTCGCTAATTGTCTTGAACATCTATTGATCAATTCTATACTGAGTCTTCTGACTTTATTTTTCTAGGATGACTGAAACTCTTCTGGGTTGAAATATTTACCAAGATAGGTAAAAATGCATTCCTGCCCTCCAATAAAAGTGACCCATGCTGCTGCCTCTATCAGGTTTGATACCCAATTCACCCCTTATACTTTGGAATACAAAGCAGGATGGGAGACTGCCAGCTCCTTTCTCCCAGAGAGAAGAGTAACCTTTCCTTCTGTTCCTGAGCAGGCTACTCTGGAATGCACAGGGTAGTCCTGTCACCCCACAATGTTCTTGAGGGAACAAGGGAAAATAAGGGAAGGGCTTAGTTTCCCTCTCTCCCCAAGATAAGACTGCCTAGGCTAAGGAGAATATGAGGACAGCAGCTAGTTCAGTCTAAGGGCAAAGGTTCACTGGGGCAATCCTTCTAGGGGGGGCCCTCTGCCCCTCAACTTAGCAGGCCTCTTAGGGATGATGCTCCCTTGCTCTGTTCAGAGAACAAGGAGTCCCAGCAATTCTCCATGAAGGTCAGCAAGAGCTCCAGCTTCCTTTAATAGCCACATCCGGCATCTATTGCCAGGGATTTCTCTAAACCCTTCTTATGCCTATTTATATTTCTAGTCTGTCCTTTTTTGGCGGGGGAGAGTAGTAATGAATTCTGGATTCAATACCTTGTGGTGTCAAGTACAGCTTTTTTCTGTTTCTAAAACTACCTCTTTTCAACTTCAAAGGAAGAGGAAAGGAGCCTCAGTTCTAACCTTCTAAGATAAAGACCATTAGCCTGGGAATCAGAAGGCTTGAGTTTCAATTTTGGCTCTGTCCCCAACAAACCAGATGACCTTGGGTAAATTACTTTCCCTCCACAGGCCTCAATTTCCTCATCTGCAAAATAAGGGGACTGGACAAGATGATCTCTAAGCTCCCTCTCAGTACTCAAAAGCCATGCTTCCTTTATTCCATGCCCCCACCCCTTCCTCCCCATCCCCTTTAAAGACTGATCACGTTTACTCAGCCTTTGTCTCTCCAGACTGAAAAGGCTTTTTGAAAAATGAAAACACCTGCCCTGGTTTCATATTCAGTTCCTTCTTCCAGTGCCTAGAGACACTGGAGCCCCTAACCCAGAGTAGTTGGTGTAGCTTCATCCCAAGCAGACACTGACACTGTTTAAAAGGAATATCATGACAAAGTTTTGAATTACAACAGCCTGTTAAGAGTACAAAGGTGGCTTCTCCAGTATAGGCTCATGCTTTCCCAAGATAAAAAATCTCAAAATTTCAAGGTCAGGAAAATTATCTCCCTGGAGGGAGGCAGACACACACACAGAAGGACAGCCTTACCAGTACAAAACTTGATACTAACTATTAAATCCCCAGAGGTCTAGGTCTGGAATACACCAAAGCTACTGATCTCACTTCCAAAGGACACAGTGTTGTGGTTAGTTCAGATCAAGTTTCCACCCTTTTTCTAGAAAAATCCCATAGCCAAAGGGCTTCCTCTGATGACAAGAGGCCACCCATCTGGACCTACTTCTCCAAGTAGGTAAAGGGCAATATTTCCCATGACATCAAAGCAGGTGGGTGGTTGAATATTTACCATAGCTGGAATTGACCTTAGGTTCCTTCTCAGAACCCTCCTGCCATCCCAGGGAGCTTTTTCAATAACTGTATAGTCCCCCTCTGCCTCTTATCTTCTCCCACCAGAGAAGCTCCTTCCTTCATCTGGGTCTTTAATGGAAAAACAGATCCAGATTTTTTGGAGGGGGAGAGGAAGGGAGGAAAGAAAAGGAGAAAGGGGGAGAGAAGGGAAAGGGAAGAGAGAGAGACAGAGACAGACAGACCCTCACCCTGACTGAATAGGCATCTGAAAAGAAACAAAGTCCTGTGTTCAGCTTGGCCCAATTATGGGTCTGGGAGGAGAAACCTAGAGCAGAAATAAGGACCAAGGTGGTTTGAGGAAAAGCTACTGAAGTGCGAAAGTAGGCATACTGCGTTTGCCAGCCCATTTAGTCACACACAGATGTTTCCACAGAATCCAGAGCCAGACTCCTGAAGCGTCTGAAGGGTTTTCCTCTAACTGAGAGGATCCAAAGTGGGCAACTAAGCTCTCCTATCTTCACATCCTCTTGTGTGTGGTCTGCCCCCAGGAGACTATAAGCTCCTGGAGGGCAAGAACCGTCTATTTTTGAATTTGTATCCCTAGCATTTAGCACAGTGGCTGGTACATAGTAAGCACTTAATGTATATTGACTAATATCCTTTTATTCACCTCTGACTTCCTTTCACTTTCCTCACAGCTGGTATTCCTAATGTGTGGTGCAGGAGAAAGCACTCTGGATTTGGAGTCAGAGGACCCGGATTCAAATTCCAGTTCTGACATTTATGACACTATCTGGGCCTCAGTTTCCTAATCTCTAAAGGGTTGGAACTGGTAGATGGTCTTTGAAGTCCCTTCCATCTTATAAACTATGAACTTCAAGACTCCAATCAACCAACAGGCATTTGTTTAAGCATCTACTATATGTAGGATTGGGCATACAGATACAGATACAAACAATGGAAAGATTTCTACTCTCAAGAAGCTGATGTTCTATTAGGAGAGACAAGACATGGTTGTGTACACACAGAACATACACAGAATAAAAGGTGGTTAGGAAGGGTAGTCACTGGCAGTTGGGGGGATTTAGGAAAGGCTTTGTGTAGAAGGTAGAAAGACAGGGAGTGTGGTGCAGGAATAGACAGTCGGTGCGAAAACAAGGACTGTTGCTTTTCATCTCTGTCTCTTCAGTGTTTAGCAAAGTGCCTTAAGAAATGTTTCTTGGATTGACCTGGTTTAACCCACTCTCATTCTCACACGGGGGATACGTGGTCCCAAAAGGCCATTGCTAGTGCAGGCATGAGGTGATGAGGGATATGTGGTCTCAGCAGCTCAGGAAGGATCTACCCCTAAGAGGCATCAGTTTTATCTAGATGCAACAGAGAACTCTAAAGGGGAAGGAGCACAGAGTTGTGTGTAACACTCGCACACAGGTGAGTATCTCAGCATAGTCTGCTGATCTGCTTCAAGTTAGAATTCTGCACACTAAAAAACTGGGAAAAAGCAGGAGATAGGTTAACAAAAAATAGCCCATTTTCATGTAAACGTGTACTCAGAAAAGGCAGGGCAGAAACATAGGAAATGATTACACAGACTGCTAAGTAGGGCTTTCGAATTTCCAAGAAGGTCTCTGGCAACACAGGCCAAATTCGACATCCTTCTCTTCCTCCCTTACTCATCTGGAGGAGCCCTTTTTTCCTCAGAATGACCCTAAGACTGCCAAAAGCCAAACAAAAGGATAAGCTGGAGAACAAATTTCACAGGAAGAGAGCTGGCAGGCAGCACAGCATCTCTGGGATAGATAAGAGAGTTCTTGAGAGCCTGACACCAAAGACACCAGCCTCTCCACTACACAGCCTTTCTCACAGGCTTAAGGCTGTACCTGCCCACTGCTCTTATACAGTGGAGGTGAGAACAGGGAAACAAGTGGTCTGGAAACTGGACTGAATTCCCTTGGGACCAAACCAGGGTAGTGGATGACAAAACTAGATTTAAAGTTAAAAGTGCCATGAGAAGCCATCTAGTAAAACCCCCCTCATTTTATAGATGAGGAAAACAGGATTCAAAGAAAGTGACTTACCCAAAATCATACAGATGCTAAGGATAGAATTTGAATTCAGATTGTTTGATTTCAGGTCCAGCCCCTTTTCCATGGCATCATGCTGAGTCTTAGATCTGGCTCTGCTACCACTTCACTGTATGACTTCAAAAAGTCCCTTTATCTTGTTTCTCAGTGCTCACATCTATTAGGAGATGTTAGCGGAATTGGACTGGGTAACCCACCCCCCCAAATCCCTTCCAGCTCTAACTTTACAGCTCTGTTCTACCCACCCTCCTTATTAACTTAACTCATGCTACTTCCAACCTAAGATACTAAAGAATTCTCCTGAGAAAGGGTTAAAGAATGTGATATTGAAGGGAAGATAATATTATTGTCCCAAATATCTGCACAATTATTTCCAAGGGGGGCACTGAGCCCCTGCTCTCTATTTTCAAAGGAAGCAAGTTTAGGATATAGCAGGAAAGAGGGAGCCAGTGAGATGCTTGTACACTTCACTGCTATTGAAGTCTCTGCTTAAATGACCTGTGACTTTTCTTGGTCTTAAAGGACTTGTAGGGATGAAAAATTCACCCTGTACATGTCCAACCTGTGATGGGCTCCACCAAAGTTAGCTAGCTTGGTCCTAGGACAACAAACACACACACAGCTTGTCACTGAACCCATATTCTAAGTCTTTCCAGCTTGGTATGACAGCCACTTGTTTGGCCTTCAAGAATCCAAGGTTACGTTCATTTTTATGATGAAACATCACTGAAGGACTTAAATGGAAGATCTTGTTGTTGTGTTTGTCCTTCCTTCTCAAAGAGGACCATGACATCAAGATGATGACATGACTTGCAATTGACTTTGGTTTGAGTGAGGGAGGGCTGTGCAAGGTCACCAACCTCACTTTCTCCTCCTGAGCCATCTGGGTCCAGTGGCCTGATATTTATCAGGACGACTGGAGATAGTCCAGGATGCAATGTGAAACCCTGGCCCTTTCAGACTAAGGTCGCATCACATTCTCACTTTGAGTGAGATACACCCATTCAATGAATAGGCTTCTTTAACTGGTTGTTCAAGGGATAGTCTCTTTAATTTAAAAAAAAAAAAAAAAGATCAAACCCAGAGAAGACCCTCAGGTTCCTGGGTAAAAGAGAAACAGTTGTTATTTAGTATTTAAATCTACTCTGTGCTAGGTGGGTGGGGAGTTGTTGTCCAGACTATGAGCTCCAGAGTGAATTGGGTTTGAGGCCTGATCTTTCAGCAAGAGATGTAGCCAGTGAGGAAAAAAGGCAGCTTTTGAGTAAATGGAAGAAGGTTAAGATAGAAGCGGGAAACTTCTGGTAAGTGATTAAATTTAGGGAAAGAAAAGGTTGGTGATCTCTAGCTTAAGAAATCTTAGAGAATGCACTTGGTTCTTGGTCTGTTCAGGTATGCTCCTCTGGGCTAGAGCTACAGTACATAATCTCTTTAAGTTCCATGTTGTTCTAACTATATAAGAACTAAATATTGGATGCCAACAAGTTACCTGGCATAAAACATATGCCATTCCTCTACTTGTTCTTCTTTCAGCACCAGAAAGATCAAAAGTGGGCTACAAACCTTTTATAATCCACACATTTAACCCAACCAAAATGCTTTACAAATACTCCCCGAGAAAGCAAACTTCAATATATGATTCTCCTATAGGGTAGGAGGTACATGGAACAACTGTGATATTATTTAAGAAACTCAAACCACAAAAACCACAAGAAGATCTTTCTGTAGGTCCCACCCCTTCTTAGCCTAGTCACACCCAGAAGTGTGAGGGTATAACAGAAATTACAAATATTTCCTACTTCAGGAGGTGTCCTAGGCACAGTTCCCAAATTATCACAAACCCTCTAGGGGTAAGACCACCAAAGCAAAGAGGCTGACCCTGAATAATCCTTATGAGAAGTCTCATAATATGCTATAAGCTGCATACTTTTATTCCAAGAAAAGGTAAATGAAAGAAAGAAAAATCCAAGTCCTCTAAGTTAAGTATCTGGATACCTTTCTCACAACACCAATTCTCACAGTATTATACACTGCTATGGTAAGAGTAGAAAGGGTCTTTAAAATCCATTTTAATATCTCTAACTGAAAACACTGGCTGATTAGAGTCTGAAGGCTGGTTTCATGTCAGCAGTTAATATCCTTCCTCAATGAGTCCTTTTCCCTACTAACAGATATACAGATGAGGATGGTTCTTAGCCTTATTCTGTGTCATGGACCCTTGAGCAATCTGATGAAGCCTATGGATCTTTTCTCAGAAGAATCCTTTTAAATAAAGGAAATGCTCAATTTCGGTTAGAGGTAACTGAAAATAAAGATGTAATTTTTTCCCCATCCAAATTCATGGACTTGTTGAAATTTACCCCTTAAGGGTCCATGGATTCCAGATGAAGAACCTCTATGATAGATGAGCTAGACTTGAAGAAGTAGTGTATTTGCCCAGATTCCCAGTCCAGCCAACAACTTACTGTTAAGGCAACAAAGTTACCTCACTTCTTAATTCTCTAAATTTCATTCATGCTTTTCTGAAAAATGTAATTCCTAGGAAAGGCAAAGAAACAATCACAGAAATGTCATTTTCTTTGTATGAATTAAGCTCCCTATTCCTTTCAGCTAATCTAAATCCTTCTGCTCTCTCCTCCAAGATTCTTCTAAGAAAACAAAAGTTCACTTTCAAAATTCTGATTAACCTACCTCCTTGATCTTATATAAACTGCACAGGCTCCTCTGCACTGGGTCCAACTCTGTACTAGAGTGATTTTTGAATGTCTTACTAAAGCTTTCCTTCAGTCCTATCCACTTTCTATGTCAGTCAGTAATCTCCTTGAGGGGAGTAACTAGGTCTTCTACTATTCTTGTATCTCTCTCCAATATTCACTGAGATCAAATTATTTTATGTATTCAAGTTTTCACAAGCTCCTGTATAAAAATATACTTCTTGACCAGCAAAGTATAATAGAAAACACAGGAGGTGGAGTCAGGAGACTTATTATTTGAATTCAGGTTCTGATACCTACTTGCTTATACGACCTTTGGGCATGTCACTTTACCTGACGACCTCTTATTTTTCATCTATAAAAATGAGAATAATAGTATTTAACACTACTATCTATTTCTTGGGGCCATGGTGAGGAAAATACTTTGTAAAATTTAAGGCACTATAGAACAAGAGTTGTCATCACTTGCTTCATCATCTCAAGCGTCCCCCACCCCTTAATTCTACCATGAACTTACCCGATTGGCTGTCACAGCCAAATTCTGAAGGTTCTGTAGCAGTCCAATGTCAGCAGGAATAAAGGTCAAATTGTTGTGACTGAGATCCAGGTAGCGCAGCTTGCGGCAGTAGAAGAGCTGGGTAGGGATCTTCTCTATCTTGTTGCGGTTCAGGTAGAGACGCTCCAGGTTGGTAAGGTTCCCGATCTGGATGGGGATGTAGGCAATCTGGTTGTACCACAGCTTAAGGCAGGTGAGGCGATGCAGGTGCTGGAAACTGATGATCTCTTCTATGGTCTTGAGGTTGTTATCCTTCAGATCGATCTCCTGTAGGTTGTGGAGACTGAAAATGGAGTGTGGGATGCGTTCTAGGTCACAGCGAATCAGTTCCAGCTCAGTCAGGTTCACCATCTTCTTCAGGCTGTTGAGGACAATCAGCTTGGTCCCTTCATTGTTGATGGAAAGCTTCTGGAGATGGACACCCACATCTGTGACCACCTGTGGAAGCTTGGTCAGGTTGCTCTTAAGCCGCAGGACCTTGAGCCGCTTCAACTCCCGCAGACCATCTATCACAATATAACGGTTGTTCTCCGCACTCAGGTTACCAGTAAGGTGGAGTTCCTCTAGAGTCTTCAAGCTATAGATCCACAAAGGGATCTCTTTGATATCAGTGAATTTGATGTGCAAGGCCTTGAGGTTCTCCCTTAGGAAGGCCAGGGCAGGGGCCTCAATCTTGGCTGCTGTATGGTAGAGCCAAAGCTCCTTGAGGCTGGTGAGCTGTGCAATGCTGGGAGGGATGGTCACATCAGGGATGAGCTCCAACTTGAGCACCTCCAGCTCAATGAGGTCGAACACCGTGTCTGGAATTCCACTTAGCATGAACAGGTGCAGCTCCAGCTTATCCTGGGAGTTCTTGGTGATGCGCTGCCGCAGCTTCTCCAAAGTCCACTCATTGTTGAGGTTCAGCTGCCTTAACTTATTTTCACTCACCTCTGAGAGGAAGACAGCAAAGCGCTTGGAATAAAGGGGGTCATACTGGTCAATAAGGTGCAACATGAAGGCAAAGTCATTTTTCACATCAGGGATGTCACTGTAACTACTCTCTTCTCGGATGGACTCAAATGAGTACTTCTTAAGGGAGCGTCGGAGCATCCACCATAGTGTATACATGCATATCAGGCCATAGAAGATCACCAGACTAATATAGAAAGAAGCCAGGATCTTGAAGAGAGTGGCTAGAGGGTGAGCACAGCGGTAGGTGCGGTAGCCTGTTAGGCTCTGAATGTCTACAGTACAGTCAACATCAAATTTTATATTGTTGACATAGTATACTGTGTAGCTAATAATTAGGATAAACTTGATCACCTTGATGATTGTCTGCCGCATGTAGAGGCGGTAGACAATGTCTCCTTCCTCCACATGAGTCCGAAACTTCTTCACTTTCTCAAAGAGAGCTTTGGCCTGCTCCCCTTCCTTCTTGTCTAGTACTCCCGTCTCTGATCGGTCCACAATGCCTTGCTCAATTCTTGACTTGCTCCGCTGCAACATGGGCACAGTAGCCTCCACATCTTCACTCACAGTTGATGACTTTTTGTCCATGGAGCCATTCATCTTGCTAAAGGCTGGCTTAGGGTCACTCTCCTCCACCACTGTCTCTGAGAGTGCCCGGGTAGTCCAAGGTGAGTCAAAACATTTAAGGAGGATAGAGACAAAGTGCTCCAGTTTCGAGCTGGTCCGGGGAAACTTGAACCAGAAGTTACTGCAGGCCAAGAAGATAAGTGTATGGAGCAGCACCAAATAGGGGAAATACTTGGCAAACCAGTGGAGCCGGTTCTCATAGCATACCGCATCCACATAGTTGTACTGATGACGATCGAGGTCATACTTGATTCCTTTGGGCCCTGGGTCTGGAGACGTAAGGATTGTAGAGTTGTAATAGGTGGGATCTGGGGCAGGAGTAGACCAACCTTGAAAGGAATCATTGCAGGAGTCTTTAGTAACCCATTTACAAGGGAGACAGATCATCTTGTCCTGGGTGACCTGAAGGGTTCCCCCAAATACTGCTATCATCAGCATGACAATGGATATGTAATCTGTGAAGACATCCCACCATGGCTTCAGGATTCGGTAAGCTGGCTGAGTATCAGCAAAGTACCGGAGCTCAGTGACAGGAATCATGGTTTAAACCTGAAAGGAACCCACAGGCAGGTATTATTGGCAGAGGGCAGCCTGGTTTTCCCCAGAAGAGTTATTAGCAAGTCATCTGGGACTAAGTCAGAGTGAGATAAAAGACCAATTGTTTTAAATTCTACTTGAAGTCTAAATGAAAATCACATCCACATCATTTAAATAACATCTCTTAAATAATCTTCTAGAGACACCAACAGGTAAAGGAAAAGACAAAAGGCTTTCACCCCATTTTTAGAGGCAAAACAAGAATGAGAAGTTAGATAATTTGTCTGTGAACACTTGGTAAAAATCAAAGGCAGAGACAAAAATTAGACCTGGTTTCCCAATTTTTAATGGGAGATTCTATCCATGAGGGCTCTCAATCATCACGACACAACTAATAAATAAACTTCCTTCATTTCTATTTCTTCCTCATATTAAGAATCATTTTTCCGTGTCAACCAAAAGGATCCAGATGTCACTTTTAACAAAAGATTCTGTCTAATCTGAATCTTGCTTTCTATTAACTCAAAGAAAGAGAAAATTAATTAAATATTCAAATGATTAGGAGTAACACCAGAAGAACATCTAGTCTACATCCTTGTCTCCAAGTACTCTTCTCCTACATAACCCAATAAAAAAATATTTAATATACATGTTTAAAATTAATTATTTAGTATTTAATATTAATTTCAACAGCTCTGTCTCAAGACAATCAACACTTTCAGGTGAAAGGAAAATGTCTAGGAAATTTGAATTTGGTCACTCTATTATTAACAAAAATAACAACAAAATAATCTTTTCTATTCAAACATCACCTTTCTTCAAGTAGTCCTAAGTATTTCATATCTTCAACACACCTAGGATATGCTAACATGACTGTAAAAGATAAATGTGAAAAAAGAGGGGAAGTCAGGTTACTCGAAAGGAAATGAGGCACTTGATCCCCATGGGGGAAGGTCATGATGGATCCAGAAAAAACAGATGCCAGGAGCCTTGATTCCCTAGGCTACCAGAGCCAAGATCACAGGTTTCCAGGAGCCAGGTCATAGCAAGGATAGCATATACCACCCCCCAGACTTGGGGGTTTCTAGAGCAAATATCCATATTTCTAGAGAAAATACCCATATTTACCCTCTCCTTGGAGGGCTTAATTAAGTCATAAGCAGAGTGACTGAAGGCTAAGCCATTCCAGGAAAAGGACTAGAGGAGAGAGTCACCCAGGAATGGCTTTGTGAATCCACAGGGTGGTAGCAAGATCTCTATAACAGGGATGGGCTTCCTTGAGCCACCTACACCGTAAAGAAACCAGCCATGTTATAACTTGCTGAATCACACAGCTCCACCTTCCACTAAAAAGCAAAGATACCACTTGCTCCTAGTCTTGACTGGTAACTCCCACAGCCTGCATCTAAAGCAGTATCTATAATTTAAACATGTCCAGGAAGAGCCACTCATGAAGTCCATAGTACAGAGAATACAGATAATGGGAGTTGCTAGCATGATCTAAGTCACTTGAAGAATCCGTAAACCAGAGACTCGAGTCATATGAGCCAGCTGCCCTGATGCTCAAGGTCTCCTCCCTGACTCTCTCAGACTGGGCGCCAACACTGAAGGTGGGGTGGGTGTCCCTGGGAAGGATGTGGTTACAATTGCTCAGCCTTTAAAGAAGGTTGGGGGATGGGAAAAGAAGTTATGAAATAGAGAACGAGGAGCTGGGCCTAAGGCAAATTAAAGTCTCTGATGAATAAACTGGTTCCCTTCTTCAACTCTCAGGTACATTATCCCTATTTAATGGAGGAATGAAGATCATGAAAGTTCTTTTGTTTAGCAGTGATGTATCCAGAAAAGGGCAACGAGACCAATGGATTTGGTGGACTCCGTCAAGAAAACTAATCTAATGGAGTCAAAGTCTCTCCATGGATAATTTGGGAGCAGCTCTCTGCTCAGTTCATCAGGAGAGACAGACCTGGTCTGATTATTGCATCAAGTCATCCTGGGTAGTTTCCTTAAAGGAGGATGGAAAAGTTGACTGCAGGACAAGCTAGGAAGCTTGATTATAGCACAAATTTGGGGGAAGACAGCTCAACCCTCTTGGCCACAATTGTTACTATATCAGTAAGAGAAGCGACTTTGGATTGGCTCATCTAAATTATCAACATGAACTGAGTAAACTGGGAAAGGAGAAACAGTGCTCTTAGTAAAGTCAAGAGGGCAAAATCCAACAGGCTTTCTTCTGATGTCCCTCCCTCGGCTATAACATGGAAGGAGAGAGATTAAGGTTCAAAGGATAGCTGTCCATCTCCTTCAAATGCCTGCCCCTTTGGAATGTGTCAGGTACATATCACACAGTCAGAGGGTTACTGGAGTCCTCCTTACACAACATGACATCTTTGAGCAGCTGTTCTCACAATTTAAAAAATACAATTTTATAATAGCAATAATAATAATGATGATGGAGTTAGAAAGGGCATGAGACTATTAATTATTATTGTATGTAATTGATAATTATTATCACAATAGCTATAAAAGCCCTACACTAATGCCTCATCATGGCCTGGAATTAACCTAGGGCACTCAAAAGAACATAAGCTCTAGCAGGATCTGCCCAACTGAAAAGGCTTTGAATTTGGTCTTGAGGCAGGGAAGACCAGCCTGGCTAAGTACAGAGAAGCCACACGGTGACAATATCTTTAGCCCTGACTACTCAGAGGCCCTCAGTCCTGGGAAGTGCCTTTCTATTTCCTCAGTGACAATGTAGAATAGTGAAAAAGGAGGCAAAGTACAGGATAAAGAATCACATGATTTTTAGATCAGTGATAAACATGAACTCAACTGGTGGTACTCTAAATATGAGATCCTTATTCAAAAATCACAGGGAAAATATTACTAGGGGAACCAAACTGTATAAACATTAATATTCTTTTTATAAAAGAAACCAGAAGATAGAAGCTGTAGCTAAATGAAGAATGACTCACAGGTTCTCTGATGACTAATTAACAAACATTTTAGGTGCCAGATGCCAAGGGGAACCAGGGGCATAAACACAAAAGTAAGACAGCCCTTGCCCTCAAAGAACCTAATAGTCTATTACAGGGATACAACATGTTCACAGATGAATAAATATAACATGTACAAAGTGAACACACAATGAATGACTCAGGGGAAGAGGTATGCACTAACCACTGAAGAAATGGGGGAAGGCCTCTTGAAGGAGGTGGCACCTCAGATAAGCTTGGTTCCAGAAGTGTAGGGGTGAAGAGGGAGGTCAGTGCAAATATGGCAGGTGGTGGAGAGAGGCCAGCCTGTACAAAGAATGGCGTGGAGGCAGGAGATACAATGCTATGTAGGAGAAACAGCAAACAGGCTAGTTTGGCTGGACCACAGACCGCCAGTAATGTGTAATCAGCCTGAGAAGATAGACTGAAGCCAGATTGGGAAGGGCTTTAAACGCCAAACAACAGAGGCATTTGTGTTCTATCCCAAAGGGAACCTCTGATGCTTCTTAAGTAGAGGAGTGACATGGCCAGTCAGACCTGCACTTAAGGAGTATCACTTTAGATCTGTGGAAGAAGTCTTGGAGAGCCACAAGAGCCATTTGAAGGCTCTTCCCAAGATTCTAGGAAAAGCAGCAATGAGGACCCAGAGTAGCTGGGTATAGTGATAATGAAGCCAAAAAAGAAAAGTGCATCAGTGAAACAACGATGAAATACACAGAAGAAAGTTCAGAGTCACAGAGAAGCTGGACAAAGTTGGAATCACTGTGTTTAAATCTATTATGTACCTTATACATCAAAAAACTCAAGCTGTACATAATAGAAACTTATAACTTTGTAAATAATTATCTTTTTCTGTTCTTTTATGTATATGAAAATGATAACTTTTGTTGATGTCTGGCAAGTATGTCATAAAAACAGACATTTTTTAAAAGCGAGGCAGTAAGTTGGAAATCTGGACAGCTTTTTCTAGGAGTTTGTCTCTGAATGAAAGGAGAAGTAGAGGATGAAAGTTGGAGGGGATGGGAAGGTCAAACAAAGGTAGTGTTCTATTTTGTTTTTTTAAATGATGGGTGAAATGTGGACATGACTGAAGGCTGTAGGGAAAGTAGCCAGTCTATCAGAAAAGAATAAAAGGACTGGCATGTGGTAAGAAAACTCACAAGAGGATTCAGTCAGTATGGCTATGTGACTTCTAGCAGTATTTAGCAGGATGGAAGCAGAAGCAGAGAAGGAAGATGATGCAAATAATTCAGGCTCTAGAAAGGAATGAGGCACATGCCTTAGGAGTAAGGGATTCGAGGGTCCAAGACAGTGTTAAAGTTGAACTGAAGCAAAGCCAGGATAGGAATGATGACATGGGAAAGCAGTCTGAGTTGGAGGTAGGATAAGGAGAGAGAATGGATTTAGGAGGGATAAAGCACAGGGAGGGCTGGAAGGACAGGTAGCTGTGGTCAGGTACAGGAATTTAAGAGTTACAGATAGAAGAGTTAAAACAGATACAGGGGATGATGATGAGATCAAGGGTATGACAGCCCTATGAGTCTAAGGTAGAATGAAGGTGAAGATCATGGGAGCTAATGAGACTGATGAACTAGAGACTAATATGAATAATGAACACATAATCAGAAAACACTAAAAGAACTTTATAATTCAAATTAATGTAATAATTAATCTTCGTTCAAAAGGAATAATGGTAAAACCAACTTCCTTTCTCTTGACAGAGAAATGATGGGGTACAGTTATAAAATGGTACATTACTATTAGACATGGTTTAGGTTGTTGTTTTGCTGAACTGTTTTTCTTTTATGTAAGGGAAGGTTCTATATGGAAGAATTATTGGAAAATGACAACAAAAAGCATTAATTTATTCAATGCAATTTTAAAAAATGTATTAAAACCCTATGATGCAGCTCAATTATACCTCAGGGAAAAAAATCATAGCCTTACAATCATACATTAGCAAAATACAAAAGAGAGGTTAATGAACTGAAAAGGCATTTTTAAAAATTAGAGAATTACTTAAGCCCAAAAAAAAAGAGTTACTTTTAAAAAGTAGAGGAGGAACAGCTAAATAGGGAACAAAAAAATCCCTAGAAATAATAAAACTAAAAGCTGATTTTAAAAAAGACTAATAAAATTGACCAATCCTTAGCTAATCTGAATAGAAAGAAGCTAACGAAAATCAATAAGTTAGCAAATGGCCAAGGTGAAGTCACAGCAAAACCAGAAGAAACAAAAAGCATAATGAGAACATATTATTGAGTTAGATGCTAAAAACAGAACACAAAAAATATAGAAATACCTCCAAAAAATATGTCTAAGCCACCAAAGTACCAGACAGAGATCATTTAAAAAGCCAGTCTTGGAAAAGGAAATGGATCTGGCTGTAAAGGGTCTGAACTTGATGGATTCACAGAGAATGGAGAATTCCATCAGACTTTTAACTATGTGGTTAGTACTCATACTTCACAAATTATTTTCAAAAATTAAGAAAGAAGGAAAGAAAGAACTCTACTAGATCCTTTTATGACCTAAGTATATTCTTGCTACTTAAGAACTAGGGAACAATAACACATGGAAAGAAAACTATAAGCCAATATCATTACTGAACATTGACTCAAAAATCTCAAACAAAATCCTATCAAACAGATTGCAGCAATTTATCTATGAAATCATTCATTATGGTCAAGTGACATTTATACCAGGGATACAAGGATAGTTCAACATTAGGAAAATAATTTACATAATTAGTCATGTTAAAAACCCAAACATCCAAAACTACATGATCATCTCAACAGATGCAGAAAAAGTCTCTAACAAAGTACAACACTCTTTCTGTGCTAAAATTCCTACAAAGTACATAGGCATAGAGAGATTTTTTTTTTTTACTATCATAAAAAAGCATCTACCTTAAACCAAAAGCAAGAATCATATGCAATGGGGACACACAAGAACCTTTTCCAAGAAATACAGGAATAAAGCAGATTCCCACTCTCTTCACTATTATTTGATATAGTCTGGAAATATGAGCAATAGCAGTAAGACGAAAGGAATTAAAGGAATAAAGACAGGTTAATAGGAAATAAAACTATTCCTGTTTTGCTGATGTTGTGATGATTTACTTCAAAAGCCGCAGGAAATCAGCAAAGATACTAATTAAGGCAAAGAACAGCTTCAGCAAAGTTGGAGGTTACTTAATAAATTTTCAAAAATCAACAGCGCTTTTATATAACAAAACACAAGAAGCAATAATAGAAAGGGAAATCTCGCTCCAAATAACTACCAAATCCATAAATTATCTGGAGAACAATCTCCCAAACCACATCAAAAAACCTGCATATATTCAACTCAATTACAAAGCACTCCTTAAAGAATGAAAGAAAAACCTACAAAACTGGAGGAATATTCAGTGCTCATGGCTAGCCTGTGCTAATATAATAAAAGTGACAAAACTACCAAAATTAATTTACACTTTTAATCCCAGACCAAGCAAATTTTACCAAGAGGATACTTCTCAGAATTGATAAAATAATAAAAAAATTTCATTTGGAAAAACAAAAGATCTAAAACATTAAGGAAAATAACAAAAAAGAAGTAACAATGAAGAGAAAATAACACTTTCAGTCCTCAAACTATATCATAAAATAGCAGTCATCAAAACATATGGTTAAAAACTTGAGAAATAAAACAATGGGACAATGGAGATTCAGAAATAATAGCATTCAATAACCCAGCATTTGATAAAGTAGAAAAAATAAGTTACCTAGGGAAAAACTGCCTATTTGATAAAAATTGCTGGGAAAACTGGAAAGCAGTTTGGCAGAAATTAGGCTTAGACCAACACCTTATGCCATACTCTACAAAACATCTTAAATGTATATGTGATCTTAATATGAAAGACCATAATATAAAAAGAAATTAGAAAAGAAACAGATCATGTATCTCTCACAAGAGACAGAAGAAATTACAAAAGACAAAATAATTACATGTATAACTGTATAAATAATAAATACTTGTACAAAATAATTTACAAAAATAAAAGAGTGATTACTTGAAACTGAAAAACTTTTATATAGACATCATTAATGCATCTAGTTTAAGAAAGGATCTAGCTAAATGGGAAAAAAAAATTTGTATTAAACTTTTCTGACAAGCGTTTGGTATCTATGACATATAAAGAATTTATAAATAGATATAAGGCTAATCTAATAGCTATTCCCCAACAGACAAATGGTCAAAGGATATGCACAAACAGATCTCAGAAAAGGAATGGTAAAGCATTCAAAGCCACATTTAAAAAAATCCTGGGGGGTGGAGCCAAGATGGCGGAGTAGAAACACACAAATACGCTAGCTCCCGAACCCAGAGCCCATGAAATGTCTGTAGTAAAGAGCTGCCAATAAATTCGGGAGCAGGAGAAGCCACATAACAGCGGAACGGACAAGATTTCTGTTCCAGAGAGCCTGAAAACCTCTCACAAAAGGTTCTTCGCGCTGCAGACTGGGAGCCGAGCACAGCCCTGCTGCGGCCGCCCGGTGCTGAGAGGAGCAGATCTGAGTGGGGAGCAGATCCAAGCAGGCTTCAGGGACAGAATCTCCAGCAGCCGCGCAGGTCCCTCCACCCACAGGTGACAAGGGTCGGTGAGAGGGTCTCTTTGGTGGGTGGAGAGGGGAGTGGGGCGCCCCCATAACTCAGGCCCCCTCGGGAGGCAGCAGCGGAGGCGGCAGCAGACAGGGGCTCCCAAAGCAGGCAGGAGCCTGGATCCATTGTTGAAGGTCTCTGCATAAACCCCCTGAGGGAACTGAGCCCATGAGGCGGCCCTGCCCCCAATCCGGGCAGCTGAACTTAATCTCACACTGAATAGCAGCCCTGCCCCCGCCCAAAGCCTGAGGCTGGGAAGCAGCATTTGAGTCTCACACCCCAAGTCGCTGGCTGGGAGGATCCGGTGGCAAGGTGGGTGTGAGGAGAATATTCAGAGCTCAAGTCACTGGCTGGGAAAATGCCCAGAAAAGGGGAAAAAACCAAGACTATAGAGGGTTACTTTCTTGGTGAGCAGGTTTCTCCTCCCCTCCTTTCTGATGAGGAAGAACAATGCTTACCATCAGGGAAAGACACAGAAGTCAGGACTTCTGTATCCCAGCCCACTCAATGGGATCAGACCTGGGAAAAGCTCAAAAAGAGCTCAGAAAAATTTGAAAATTATGTTAGAGAGGTGGAGGAAAAACTGGGAAGAGCAATAAAAGACTTGCAAGCAAAGTATGAACAGCAGATCAGCACCCTGCTAAAGGAGACCCAAAAAAATGCTGAAGAAAATAACACCCTGAAAAATAGGCTAACTCAATTGGCAAAGGAGGTTCAAGAAGCCAATGAGGAGAAGAATGCTTTCAAAAGCAGAATTAGCCAAATGGAAAAGGAGATTCAAAAGCTCACAGAAGAAAATAGTTCTTTCAAAATTAGAATGGAACAGATGGAGGCTAATGACTTATGAGAAACCAAGAAATCACAAAACAAAACCAAAAAAATGAAAAAATGGAAGATAATGTGAAATATCTCACTGGAAAAACAACTGACCTGGAAAATAGATCCAGGAGAGACAATTTAAAAATTATGGGACTACCTGAAAGCCATGATCAAAAAAAGAGCCTAGACATCATCTTTCATGAAATTTTCAAGGAAAACTGCCCTGAGATTCTAGAACCAGAGGGCAAAATAAATATTGAAAGAATCCACTGATCACCACCTGAAAAAGATCCAAAAAGAGAAACTCCTAGGAATATTGTGGCCAAATTCCAGAATTCCCAGGTCAAGGAAAAAATATTGCAAGCAGCTAGAAAGAAATAATTCAAGTATTGTGGAAATACAATCAGGATAACACAAGATCTAGCAGCTTCTACATTAAGGGATCGAAGGGCATGGAATAGGATATTCCAGAAGTCAAAGGAACTAGGACTAAAACCAAGAATTACCTGCCCAGCAAAACTGAGTATAATACTTCAGGGGAAAAATGGTCTTTCAATGAAATAGAGGACTTTCAAGCATTCTTGATGAAAAGACCAGAGCTGAAAAGAAAATTTGACTTTCAAACACAAAAATGAAGAGAAGCATGAAAAGGTAAACAGCAAAGAGAAGTCATAAGGGACTTATAAAAGTTGAACTGTTTACATCCCTACATGGAAAGACAATATTAGTAACTCTTGAAACTATTCAGTATCTGGGTACTGGGTGGGATTACACACACACACACGCACACGCACACACACATAGAGACAGAGTGCGCAGAGTGAATTGAATAGGATGGGATCATATCTTAAAAAAAAATGAAATCAAGCAGTGAGAGAGAAATATACTGGGAGGAGAAAGGGAGAAATGGAATGGGGCAAATTATCTCTCATATAAGAGGCAAGCAAAAGACTTTTTTAGTTTGGGGAAAAAGAGGGGAGGTGAGAGAAAAACATGAAGTTTACTCTCATCACATTCCACTAAAGGAAGGAATAAAATGCACACTCATTTTGGTATGAAAACCTATCTTACAATACAGGAAAGTGGGGGATAAGGGGATAAACAGGGTGGGGGGGACGATGGAAGGGAGGGCATGGGGAGGAGGGTGCAATTTGAGGTCGACACTCATGGGGAGGGACAGGATCAAAAGAGAGAATAGAAGTAATTGGAGGCAGGATAGGATGGAGGGAAATATAGTTAGTCTTCTACAACACGACTATTATGGAAGTCATTTGCCAAACTACACAGATTTGGCCTATATTGAATTGCTTGCCTTCTAAAGGGAGGGGGTAGGGAGGGAGGGAGGGAGGAAAAGAAGTTGGAACTCAAAGTTTTAGGAATAACTGTTGAGTACTGCTCTTGCCGCTAGGAAATAAGAAATACAGGTAAAGGGGTATAGAAAGTTATTTGGCCCAACAGGACAGAGGAGAGGATGGAGACAAGGGCAGAGAGGAATGATGGAGGAGAGAGCGGAGTGGTGATGGAGGCAATTGGAATGCTTGGTGTTTTGGGGTGGGGGGAGGGGACAAGGGGGGAGAAAATTTGGCGCCCAAAAATTCTGTGAAAATGAATGTTAAAAGTTAAATAAATAAATTAATTAATATAATAAAAAAAATCCTTCAAATCATTAATTATTAGAGAAATGCAATCAAAACAACTCTCAGGTTTCACCTCATATCCTGCAAATTGGCAAAAAAAAAACAACCCAAAAATGGCAACAGTAAATACTGGAAGAGTTATGGAAAGACAGACATTCAAATACATTGTTGGTGAAATTGTGAAAGGGTACAACCATTAGGGAAAGCAAATTGGAAATGTGCAAATAAAGTGACTAAAATGTATTTACATTTGAACCAGACACTACACTACTGAGCTTATACCCCAAGGAAAGCACTGATAAGAAAAAAAGCCCCTATAAACTCCAAAATATTTTTAGCAGCACTTTTTATGACAGCTAAGAATTGGAAACAAAATAGATGCTCATCAACTGGGGAATGGCTAAACAAATTATGGTACATGAATGTAATGGAAAGATTTATATGAACTAATATAGAGTGAAGTAAGCAGTCAAGAAAACCATATACACAGTAACTACAACCATGCCAATGAAAAGAACATAGCAAAAAATAAATAAAAAGTAAATGTAACAAAATAATAAAGATGAAGTAGAACTTGAATGCAGAGATAGATACTTCCCTCCTGTCCCTTTCATGTACACAGAGGTTCTATACTGCACGTTTTCAGATCTCAATTTATCCATCAGTTGTGCTTACTGTATGTCAGATGGGATGGTTCTCAGTAAGGGGCTGGGGAAGGAATACAAGGGATACTCTTGTGATGACGTAGGAAATTACTGCTCTTGTTTTTCAGTAATTCAGTTGCATCTAACTCTTCATAACCCCGTGGGACCATCGCATGTCAATGCTGTCCATGGAGGTTTCCTTGGCAAAGATACTGAAGTGGTTTGCTGTTTCCTTTTCCAGTGGATTAAGGCAAACAGATGTTAAAGGGTTTGTCCAGGGTCACACAGTTGGTAAGTGTCTGAGGCCAAATCTGAACTCGAGTCTTCCTGACTCCAGGCCCAGCGCTCTTCACTGAGCCAGCTAGATGACAGAAAATATCAATAAAAATTATTTTAAAAAATATTTATTAAACATCTATTATGTTCAAGGTACTGGGATAGATACTAAGGATCTGGAGATAAAAACTGAAAATGGTCCCACAGTTAAGGAGATGTTATTCTACTAACAAATGAAGAGATCAGGAAAAACCAAGTGTAAAAAGTGGCCCCAGAGCTGTCTTCAAAAAACATAAGGACTCCAGGTGATAGAAGTGGAATACAAGTACTCCAGGTCTGAGGTGTGGGTGGCCTGTACAGAGGCATTAGACACAGTATCAGGAATGCCAAAGAGCAAGAAGACTGTTTGACTTGAACACAGAGTTTGTGAAGAAGAACATGGCAAAAAAGCCTGGAAAGATAGGCTGGAGTTAGCTGTGAAGGGTTTTAGATTCTAAACAGAGGAGACTGCATTTTATCCTATAGGCAAAAAGGAGTCACAGATGGTACTTGAGTAAAGGAAAAATATGATTGCGCCCAGGCTTTAGGAATATCCATTTGAAAGCTGTATGGAAAATGAACTGAAGGAAGGAGAGCAATGATTTGATATTTCAGTAGTCCAAGTGATTAAGTTCTGAACTAGGACTGTGGCTATGTGTGTAAAGAAAGGGGAATGGATATGAAAAGTTTTGTTACCATAAAAATCAACAATTTTGGCAAAGAAGAAATAAAAACAAAATAGTTTCAATCTAATTTATTTAAGACAAGTTACTGAGGTAGAAAAATGAGGAACGAATAAAGGAACAGAATGAAGCAAACTCAAACTATCCCCATGTTCAACTGATTCAATCAACCTGGCACCAAAAGAGACTAGAAAGTTTCTAGAAGAGATTAATAATCACTCAAGGATTTAGCTTAATTATTCAAACAGAAAACCAAAAGAATAAGGAATGCCTGTTGCTACTATACTATGAAGCTCAATGGCCAGCCTGTAGAGCTTGCCCACCGGTACATATATGGAGGACACAGTAAAGGTGTACAACGAACAGAGCTCAGCTTTGAAGAGGAAAATAATGCTCAGGCTGGAGATAGTTTTGGAAATTGCATGGTGCCTCAAATAACTCAGGCTTCTTCCTGAAATAAAATCCATCTTTTAAACACTAATATTTTTTACTTATGTATTAATTAATAGACCAATGCACATTTATCAAACTCTACTATGTGCCAGGCACTGTGATGGCTATAAATGATAAAACATAACAGTCAGGAATCAAAATTACAGGTCATGGAAAGGACAACAACATATGGTGACTATGAGCAGGTTGTAGCATAGTACCAGTGAAGAATTATGCAGAAGAAACTGCATTTAAAGGATATTATTATTCCCCAATAGTTAAGTGGCCAAACAAATCTCAAAAGAATTACAAACTATTAACAACCATATAAAAGAATGTGACAAATCACTAATAAGAGAAATGAAGATCAAAAGTGAGGCTTCATTTCACCCAGAAAATCTACAGATACCAAAATATATGCACAATTAATGTTGGAAGGACTGTGGAAAGATGGGCTCATTAACTTATTATTAATAGAGCTGCAAGCTGGTAACTGCTCTGGAAAGTAAATGGAATTGTGCAAAAAGAAAGTGACTAAAATATCCATAGTCTTTGAGCAGAGATTGCACTGCTAAGGCATATATCCCCTGACCCCAGGAGGTCGTTGACAAAAAGAAAGGGGGACAGAATCACCATGTACACCACAACAGAAAAGGCTTTTGTAGTAGCAAAAGAATTGGAAACAAAGTTGGCGCCCATTGATCAGGAAATGGCTAAACTAGTCCATGAATGTGATGGAATATTACTGTAAGAAACAATGAAAATGATAAATACATAGAAGAAAAGCAGAGGAAACTTCTAGGAACCACTACAGAGGGAAAGAAGCAGAACCAGGACTGCAATGTACAAAATGTCGACAACATAAATAGAAACAAGAACAAAGCAACAGAAACTGAAAAAGGCAAAATTTAAAAGAACCAAGCTGGGCCCATAGGAGCAACTATTTTCTCCCACCTCCTCAACCCTCTCAATGCTCCTCACCCCCCTCCAGTTTCTGATAGAAATAGGAGATCATGAATATGGAATACTACATATTAGACTTTATGACTAGTTCTTTTTACCTTTTTTCTTCTTATTATAAAGGATGGCTATCTGGAAGGGGCAGAGGGAAGGAAAAAAAATGTAGGTGCTGCAAAAACAAAAGATATCAATAAAAAAGTCTATTTTAAAAATCAAGGCTATTATTTAGAGAAATGCAACCTGGAAAAGAAATTAGAACATTCATGGATTAAGAGTGAGGGTGAATGAGTGTTCCACTGGTATTCCAACAAATTCAAGAAATCTAGGGGAAGTCCAGCAAAATGAGGCAGGTGGACATACTACAGAGAATCATGGAAAGTCATGGATAAGAATCATATAGGATTAAAAGGTGAGGATGGGTTTCGATCCATACCACTGAAGGAGTGCCCACATTAGGAAATCACAGCCCAACTGAAATACATTGTATTTACTGAGCACTTTAACTGAGCTTTGTAAACTTTCTTCATAACACCAGAGCAAATAGTAAAAGGAGGATTTTTTTCCAATTTTCCAAATGAAGAAACAGGCTCACAGAGCCTCACGAGAAGTGACTTCCTCATGATTTCACATCTACTGTGTGTAATAGCCCAGTCATCTTGACCTCCAAGGAGTTATGCAAAAGACAGGATAATTTATATGAGTAAGATACTTTGATTTTTTTAGCCTAAGGGCAAAGAATTAAGGACCATGGTGCTACAGGGTTATAAATCTCTCCTATATGGCAAAGAGCCCATAAGATTTTGATTGACTTGAGACCCAGTTACACTCCCTCTCTTGAAGGATCATCTGGTAGATGGCTAAAACCTAACTTTTTTCATGTCCTGGGGACCCCCTAACCCCCTACTCCTGTTTCTCTCTTAGGCAGTCTATTGGGTTGACCCAGAAAGGGACCTTGTGTATACTTTCATTCCTGACCTATAGGCTTATCCAGGAAACACAGTATAAACATGCACCTACACAAATATTAGGCTGTGACCAGAACTGTTGGTGTTGCTGTTGATTAATTCATTCTTCTAGGAAACTTTGAGAGGATGTGGAAAAATAGGTTACATTAGATCCCACGGCTTGTTTTTTAGTCTATGTACAAGACAGTCATTCAAGTCAAGGGTCTTTAATCCCAACAGTTTCTGGTAAAGACTGGAAAATAATTTTTAGTTTAACAATAGAAACCCTGCCACCATTCTAGGACCCAAGAAGAACTTCAAGTCACTTTACTTCTAAGCTTCAGTTTCCTCATCTGAAAAATGAATGGTTTGTCTCTAAGGCCCTTGTTCACATTTTTGCCATCTTTGCCAATTTTCTGGTATGAGGTAAAACCTCAGAGTTTTGATTTGCATTTCTCGTTAGTAATTCAGAATGTTCTTTCATATACTCTTGGTGTCAGAAATCTCTTTACCAAATCCAAGAAAGCTCCTTAATGCTGCTCCTTAATGTCACCCTAGCCTGTCTTCACTTTAGTATCAAGTATTGAGAATTATTCTTTCATCTTGGAAAGATCCTAGTTTAAGGGAAAAGATGGTTTTCCCAATCCCACTTTCTAGAGGAAGAACTAGAGGCATTGTGCAGCTAAATGCTTTGCTGGTGTTCCTGCACTCAGATTCTAGTAGTAGAGTAAGTTCCTTCTGTTAGCCCTCCCATATCTGAGTAAAAAACTGTAGCATTCCATGTTTGGCCCCCAAAAAGAGATATAAGAAATGAGACAGCAACGGTATAGCACTTTGCAAACTGCAAAGAGTGCTACAAATGCTAGCTACCTCCCTTCTTTGCAGGGTGAGGAGAAAACTATGGGCATGGAATACTGCATATGGTATCAGACTTGGCTGCTTTGTTAGGTTAGTTTTGCAGAACTTTTTTCTTCTTTGTTATAAGGACATAAGGGATAGCCCGCAGGGAAGAGAGAAGAGAGGAGTACATTGGGAAATGAAGGTGAAGTAAAAAAAAAAAAGATATAAATAAACATTTCAAAACATAAACAAAAAACCAATAACATGATTCTTTAGTGGCAAGGGCTTAAGAAATATTAGTCCTGAAACCAAGGGGCAGGGCCCTTAGCTCCTGTGAATAAGCCCACTGGCCTGTCAACCAGGGTAAAACAGGAATCAAACACATTAGAAATACTCAATTACAAGCCACAAGCCATAGAGCCAGAAGGGAGTCCTAGAGATAATGTAGCAATTTGACCTCTAAATTTTAAAGAAAAATAAACCAGACCCAAGAGAAGTGAAGTCACTTGTCCAAGATCACACAGGTAATAAGGACAGAACCAGAATTCAAACTGGTCGTGTGCTTCCTAATCCAGTGTTCATTCTACTGTACCCTATAAACTTCAATCTGAAATTCCAAAGATAAGACAAAACTGGAGACAGCCATGGTGTGGTATATTTAGAGTCTATTTTTCACTAGCTACTTCATTAGGTTACTATGGAGTTGAACTGAAATAACACACTTTGTAAATAAAACATTAGAGAAATCTTGGAAGGGTTGTGGAAAGATAAGCATACAAGTACATTGTTAGTGCACTGAACCCAACTGATCCATGCTATTATGATGATGCTGGGTGGAGGACAGACTGTAGCTGACTGTTGCCACGTTCTAGCAACAGTTTAGTCCTCCTAGACTCAGAGACACTGAGTCTAGTATTTGTCCTCCTGGCAGAGAGGAGGATACTTCAGAGAGGAGAATCTTGCAAGGTAGTTAACTTGATCAACTGTACAAAGTCCAGACACCTCCTTCGTCCCAAAATCCCCATCAGGCCAGGCCAGCCAAGAAATTTATTCCCTGTATCTTGGCCAGCTCTTTCATACTTACACAAAAGGTAGGCTCATTAGGAAATATCTAGGCCAAGAAGTGAGAAAAATAAAAAGAATCATAAAAGGGCAGGAAGAACACAAAAGTTATCCAAAGTTCTTCAAGAAGGCAGAACTGTATCGAACCCTACATTTTCTCCACATATACAACCATGTCAGCTCAGCCAGGAAACAATATCAAAATTAGACACTCTTTGCAGAAAGCCTTAGACAGCAGTCAATCACTAAAAGATCCTAAGGTACCCTGGCTACTCCATGTTACAGTCCTTCAATTTCAGGGATAAGGTCAACATTCCACATCCCTTATTCTTCTCCACCCACTCAATGGTCTGACCTCAGAGCAGAACAAGTGAGAGAGAGAGAGAGAGAGAGAGAGAGAGAGAGAGAGAGAGAGAGAGAGAGAGAGAGAGAGAGAGTGTGTATGCGTGGGAGGAGGGAAGGGGCAAGCTCCTATTCAGACAAGTCTACTCCATTACAGTACCTTCTTGGACCAGTTGCTTAGTCAAAGTTTCCACCTCTGAGAGGCAGGGATGTCACTAATGATGAGAAGGATTGATGAGAAAAAGAAACCCTGCTAAATCCTAAGAGCACTGAACACAAAGAAGGCTAATTTTGACTTTTACTGCCTTTCCCCAGCTCCTATTTCTTTTTTTTTTGCACTTTAATAGTACTTTATTTTTTCCAATCACATGCAAAGATTGTTTTCAACGTTCATTTTTGTAAGATTTTGAGTTCCAAGTTTTTCTTTCTCCCTCCCTTCCCTCCCCTCTTCCCAAGACAGCAAGCAATCTGATACAGGTTATATATGTGCAACCATGTAAACATATTTCCACATTAGTCATGTCATGGAAGAAGAATCAGAACAAAAGGAAAAACCACAAGAAAGAAAAAACAGAAACAAAACAAAGAGAAAATAGTCTGCTTTGATCTGCATTCTGACTCCATAGTTCTTTCTCTGGATGTGGATAGCATTCTCTGTCACAAGTCTTTACGAATTATCTTGGATCATTGTATTACTGAGAAGAGCTAAGCCTATCACAGTTGATCCTCCCACAACGTTGCTACTGCTGTATACAATGTTCTCTCCTGGTTCTGCTCATTTCACTCAGCATAAGTTCATGTAAGCCTTTCCAGGTTTTTCTGAAATCTGCCCCCTCATCATTTCTTACTGAACAACAATATTTTGTTACACTCATCTACCACAACTTGTGCAGCCATTCCCCAACTAATTGGCAGCCCCTTGATTTCCAAATCTTTGCCACCACAAAAAGAGTTGCTGTAAATATTTTTGTACATGTGGGTCTTTTTCCCTTTTTTATGATCTCTTTGGGATACAGACTTAGTAGTGGTATTGCTGGATCAAAGGGTATGCACAATTTAATTACTTTTTGGGTATAGTTCCAAATTGTTCTCCAGAATGATTGGATTAGTTCACAACTCCACCAACAATGAACCAGTGTTCCAATTGTCCCACATCTTCTCCAACATTTATCATTTTCTTTTTCTGTCAATATTGGTCAATCAGATAGTGAGGTGGTACCTTAGAGTTGTTTTAATTAGTATTTTTTTAAAGAATAGTGAATTATGATCAACTCCTCTTTCTGAAGCTCCCCAGAGTCAATCTCTACAACTCACCAAGCTATTCACCAGCTGCCTACTCATCAGACCCTGAAACCTGCTGTCAAGTCAAGAACTAGGTGCTACTCCTTGGTGACCAAGTTCTTTCCTCATCTATCACTAATTTCCTAATCCTCACAGCCCACCAGCCAGCATTCTCTCTACTAGAAGGCTTTCCCTCCTATCACTATCACTTTTAGCCTCATCCTTTTCAGAAGAGTCCCTGTTCTCTCTCTTCTCTAGCTTGGCCTCTCAAATGTCTTAAATCCAGAAGCTCTTTAAAAAAAAAGTTCTGATGCCTGTGGCTGTTTGTATTATAGTCATTTCCCAATCTACTCCTCTGACCATTAAACTCTCTTTCTCTCTGTGATTTTATTGGGAACTTCAGGTAAGGCATTCCCTCTACCAATGCAGATGTGCAATCACTCTACAACACAAATCTTAGTTTCCTGGGTCACTTGAGGTTAAATGACTTGCCCAGGGTCAACCAGCCAGTCTATCAGAGGCAGGACTAGAACCCAGGTCCTTGAGGAAAGGAGGCCAACACTCTGTCCACTAAATCACTCTACCTTTACAGAATCCTCCCTTTTAAGAAGGACAATCAGTTAAGCAGAACAGAACCACAAAGTGTGATAGCATGGACACAACTCTGCACCTGCTGACCTTCACCCAACTTTATATACTTTATACTTTTCTTACATTTTTTGAGTGATTGCTCATCTTTTCTAGGGATCACGATTATTCATTACAATAAATCTGAGTTTGGATGCCTCAAGTGTTACTTTCATTTACATCACTGGAGTCATCACAAATACTGTTCTGCTCTTCCTTTCTCCATTCATATAAGTTTTCCTGTGTTCCCCTGAATCACTCATCTTTGTCATTTCTTACCATACAATAGCATTCCATTACACTAATAAACTACATTTGTTCAGCACTCAACCCGTCACCCACTTTGCTTCCAATTCTCTGCCACTGACAAAGTGCAATTAATATTTCGGTATTCAGGGAATCTATCTGTCTCTGGACCTTCTCAGTCTAAAGATCAAGATGGCTTTTTCATCTTTGTCAGTTTGACAGGTGTGGAATGAAACTTCATGGTTGTTTTAACTTACATTATACCTCTTTAGTGATTTGCCCTATCTTTGTCCATATAGTTACCGCTGGTTTGTCTTTTCTTAAACTGTTCAGATCCTTTGATCATTTATTTTACTGGAGAAATCTCTTACCTCTTAAAAGTTAGTTTCTCTTATTCTCCCCTCTTTCTTATGTCTTTGTTTAAAAGATAGCTTTCAGGGAGGAGAAAAAAGGAAGGGGTGCCTTAGAAAACATAAATGATATAAAAAGAAGGTATCAGAAATGGTCAAAGGATATGAACAGGCAATTTTCAGAGGAAGAGGTTAAGGCTATCTATAATCATATGAAAAAATGCTCTAAATCACTATTGGTTAGAGAGATGCAAATCAAAACAACTCTGAGGTACCACATCACACCTATAAGATTGGCAAACATGACAGAACAAGAAAATGATAAATGCTGGAGAGGATGTGGGAGAGTTGGAACACTAATTCATTGTTGGTGGAGCTGCGAGCGCATCCAACCATTCTGGAGAGCAATTTGGAACTATGCCCAAAGGGCTACAAAAATGTGCATACCCTTTGACCCAGCAATATCCCTACTAGGACTATATCCCCAAGAGATCATAAAAATGGGAAAGGGTCCCACATGTACAAAAATATTTATAGCAGCACTCTATGTAGTTGCCAAAAACTGGAAGTCAAGGGGATGTCCATCAATTGGGGAATGGCTGAATAAATTATGGTATATGAATGTAATGGAGTACTATTGTGCCATAAGAAATGATGAACAAGAAGACTTCAGAGAGGCCTGGAAGGACTTATATGACCTGATGCTGAGTGAAAGGAGCAGAACCAGGAGAACTTTATGCACAGCAACAACCACAGTGTGTGAGAGTTTTTTCTGGTAGACTTAGATTTTTGTAATAACACAAGAACTTCTTACCAAAAAAAAAAAAAATCCCAATGGAGGATCTCAAGGCAAAATGCCTGCCACACTCAGAGAGAGAAATATGGAAGTCACTCACATATTGTAGCAGATCATGTTTGTGTATGTGTATGTGTTTGTGTATCATGTTCTGATTTGTTATACGATTTCTTTCATTTATCTTAGTCTGACTACATAGCATGACTATAGTGAAAATATACTCAATAGGAAAGTATATGTAGAATCTATACAGAATTGTATGCAGTCGTGGGGAGGGAGGGGGGTAGTGGCGGGTAGGTGGGGGGGATAAAATCACAATTGTATGGCAGTGATTGCTAAACATTACAAAATAAAAAAAAAATATGGAAAAAAAAAAAAAAAGAAGGTATCAGTAATTACTTAATTAAAAAAAGACTTAGTTCCCTTCTGGGGAAAACTTACTCCATGCTCCAAAAAACGATTTGGAAAGGATCTATAAGGGGAAAAAAGATGAAAACCTGAAGGATACATATTTTTAAAAAGAGAGAAAAAGAAATTCAGTTCACTGATCCTCAGGCTTGGCTCTTCTATTATTTCTAATTCCCTCAGAACTACATCTATCACTTTGAGATTGTAAAGCTCCTATGAGTTAGGGAAGGCAACTCAACAATGGACCCCACATTGTGTTATGGACATTTCATTTGCCTCCTGTAGTGCCCAGCACAGCATCTGATACACCTGTAGGTGATAGCAAATATAATCCATTTGAAGAGGAGAAGAGAGACAAGGGGAAGGGAAGAGGAAGAGAGGAAGGTGAAAACAAGGAAAGGTCTCTGAGGAAGTATCAAGTCTGAAAAGGAAGAATAAGAGTAGACAATCTTTTTAAAAAGTGATGCTACTTGATTTTTAAGTTCGTTAAAAAAAAAAAGTGCTATTGACTCCAATTCTCCCAGTATGCCAGAGTGTTCTTAATGAAATCAAGACTCTCACTGGGTAGGTAGGAAGCAGGAGGCAGCAGCAATCAATAAAAGGTGGAGAAAGAGCCAGAAGGTCATGAGGTAGAGCACAAGAATCTCTAAGTAGTGTTTTGAAATGGCAGGTGGGATTACTTAGCTACAAAGAACTTCTTGGATATATAAAAGTGGTAGGAACCAACCAGCTGCTGAGGTAAGGTCACTCATTTTCCCTAGAGGACTGTAAATTGGCCCCCGTCAAATCTGTGTTGTTTGGCTATAGTAGTTGTCAGTTTCCAGGCCATTTTAGCAGGGCCTAAGTCTCTAGAGATCACTTGATGCATCTATTCCCACAAGAATTATGCAAAAAAATCCTCCAAATGGAGGTGCTGCTTTTGAGGAGGCACCAACTAGCTAGCCCCATCCCAGCTGGCTGACTCACCCCTGTTCTTGCTAAAGAGGTCTATGAATTTTCTTTTTAAAAATACCAATCCTTGGAGCCTCTAACCACCTGGAGACCCTTTGTGTTCACTAGCAGTCCCCAGGTCACCCTCTGAGAAATGACTTTGATGACTTCTTCTCACACTTAGAATTCCATAAGAATAGGAGCAAGAAAGGAAGAGAAATTTAAAGTTTAATCTCTCTACTCATGCACTAGGGAAGCATCAGATTCCAACATATGTCATACATCTACTGAATGAATCCTAATGTACTCAGAATCTTTACCTGGGGCTAATTCAATAATGTAGAAAATAGGGTGGGGATTGTGAAGACAGAGACACAGACTCTGAGATTGCTGCTAGGAAGATGTCACATATATTATACTAATTCTGGGCACCTTGGGTAGCATGGACCACCAGGCCTAGCAGCATAATGGGTAGTCACATTGGCATGGTGGTAAAGGAAGGAAAACTCCAAGAGTGAGGACAGGACCCCTAAGTATACATCATGTACTATCTCACAGGACTATGGAGAATCACACATGGAAGAACACCTGGAGAGAAGTCTCCTCTCCATTTCAGCTCTCTGAGGTAACACCCTGGTCATCCTGTGATAGTTACTGCTTTTGTATACATTCAAATGTCAACAGTATTAATCCAATGTTATTTGTTTCCATCACTCCTTACCGCAACCCATCTCTCTAGGATTTATATCCAGGAGGGGCAGCAAGACTTAATTGTGGATTAAATGAATAGGAATTTGCTTCTAATAAAGAAACCGCCCAAATGTGCCCCAACCAACAGGTTCCTAACTCACCTGAACAGAACTTTTGATTGGGCTTTGCTACCTGAAGGCCTAGGTAAACAGCACACTTCTGTTTAAGCAGAAAGAAAGAGTGTGACTGAAAAAGATCCCCAGAAAAATGCTGTCCACATCCAGAGAAAGAACTTTGGAGTCTGAATGCAGATGGAAGCATACTATCTGTTCTCCTTTTCTTTCATTGTTTTGTTTTGTTTCTTCTTTCTTGTGGTTCTTCCCATTGGTTCCAATTCTTCTTTACAACATGACTGATGTGAAAATGTTAAATCTGAATGTACACGTAGAGACTACATTAGATTGCATGCCACCATGGGGAAGGGGAGAAAATTTAAAATTCAAAATCTAATGAAAGTGAATGTTGAAGACCAAAAATAAATAAATGTTTAAAATAAATTAAATTAAATTAAAAAAAAGAAAGATTCTCAAGCTGGACGAGGAGGAGAAGCTCCCATCCCTCAATCCTCTCTAACTCAGAGCTAGAAGAAAAGGAAGGCTGGAACAATTCATTTCCAGGTATATTTCTGTAACACTTTCCCAGGAAAGAATCATTTCTAAGAAGTCATTTTTTAGTATAAGTTGGATAAGGGTTATTAGGTCACCTGATCCTTAACCCAGGATGAAGTCAGTCGGTGGACAGGGAATAGTGGACACAGAAATACACAATGCCCTCCCCATCTCCCCCACACATGCCTACAAACTGGAAAGACACAAAGGCAGACACTGATGGGGGCACTGCTTTCGTTTCCTTCTAGTTGGAGGGAGCTAAAAGAGACAGGAAGGGTTGTGTCCCCCATGCAGAGTCCACCAGACATCACTAAGAGCAACTTCCAAGCAAATGGTACACGTAGATAGCCCCAGGTTACCCGCACCCAATTGTGGGGTGAGTCAACCAGCTGGGATAGGGCTAGTGCTTCCTGATTAGATCCTTTCCCCACTTCCCTTGCACCCCCAGGAACAGCCACATCCTCTGCTCACTATAGAAGTGAGATCTTATACATTGAGCTGATTACAGTCCTATGCCAAATTTTAGCTCAAGTGATTCTTAGAACTGCATTCAAGTCTTGAAACAGGTTTTCCTTTTTAGCAAACTTATTGAAAGAAGCACTGGTATTTACATGGTGGGAACGTTGAGTAAGAGGCACCAATCTCTTCCTCTTATCAACTCCCCACCTCCCTTTCTTTGCCAAAGCTACCTTGTATTCCAAACACAAACACACTATCCCCCTTTGCTCTCTCCAAGCGGCCAGACTTTGGCTTCAGGACAAGGGCAGCAACCAGGCTCAAAGCCCCTCTGACAAGTAGCTACAGAAGATCAGCAAGAGAGAGTTCTTAAATCTACCTGAGTACTTTAAGATCCTGCAACTATATGTCCTAGAAGGCTCCCTCTCCTAGGCCTACCAGAGACAAGAAATGGTCCCATTTCCCAGAATCAAAAGAAATTTAGGTCTCATTGAGAGTCCATTAAAGGTAGTACCTGCAGAGCTGTTTAACTGATCCTCTGGGAATGTACACACTGAGTCATCAAAGAGCCTGTCCTGACAAGCAAGGAGAAAGAGCCGCTTACCTCAGAGTCAACTAAGGCTTCCTAGATGGATAATGAAATGCCCAAATGACTTCCCCAGTAATGGTGTATGTAGCCTCTTCTCCCTCCATGATCTTGGAGAACAGGACAAAACTACTCTTCCACAAATTCAGAACAATCTCAAGCTGGATATAAGGACAGAGATTGTAAAGGCAGGTCCAATGCCTTTTGGCTCCTGACACCTACAATCTCTCCTTGCTCTAGACCCAGCTTTCAATGACAAGACAGACCACTCTTCCTTCACCTGATACCAGAAACAACTTCCTGATGCCAACAGTAAGTAAAGGCAGCTTCCTAGGGATTCTATTACAGAGATACTTGGTAGAATGATGCAAGAGGAGAGAGATCAAAGCCAGTCTTTCACACCAACAGATGATCAAGCCATTCATCATCCCTCATCACTCCTTAAAGGCTTGGCAATTAGGACTCTGGGGGCATCCAGGTGGCATGGGAAAGCGATGGAATTTTACAACCACTTTTTACTCCATTTGAATGCCACTCTGGGTGTGAAGCTAAACTGTATCAACACATTTAATCTTGAGGTTTCAAGCACTCCAGAGACCTTTAAACACAAAACATACTCACTCAAATAAAACAGTAAAGAACATTAGCAAAGAAATCCAAAAAGAGTAAAAAACTTGTCTAATTAAAGAAAGGCCTCAACCCTTCTAGAAACCTCTCCCACCCCCTCCTCCAAGGAAGAGCCCAGCCCCTTGATGACATCACTAAGAAACAAGCAACATCACCCCACCCAACCCCACAAGGACAACTCAGCAACTTCAGCTATGTGATGGAGCTGAACTAGCCCTGAATTTGGAGTCAAGAGCTCCAAGTGCCCATCCCCACCTGCTACTTGTGACCTGAGTGACCTAGGGCAAACCACTTCATCTCCTTGGGCTTCAGTTCCCTCATCTGTTAAATAAAGGGTTGGACTAGATCTGATTCTCTTAATAATCTTAAGAATTATCACTCAGTCTAGACATTCTGCTGTGCTTCTAGAAAGAAAAACTGGGTTCAGATGTCAAGAGTAAAGGTGAATTCCACTAGAGAAGGAATTAGAGACAGAGACTAGAACTGGATCTCCTGAAGGATCTCTGACAATATGTGTCCCATGTTAGAAGATAAGAATAGGCATCAAAGAAAAGGAAGAGTGAACACCAAAGGAGGGCTAAAGTAAACTTTTGAAAACATCCTTAGGCAAGAAGAGAAATCCTAAGAATAACATACAAGCAAAGGATTTTGTGGCTCTCCCCAGATCCTTCCAAACTACCATACACTCCTCCCTCCATAAATAACAAGTTTCTCCACAGTGCTCCCAACCAAGACATTATATTGACATAGTTTATAAATATCAGCAAGGCTTTGAAACCTCCCTAGGATTTCCCATAACCACCCAAGAAAGGACTCCCAAACCAGTCACACTCTCCCATCTTTAAAAAGGTAAATACTTCTTTGCCCAAAATGCTACAAAAATGTGCATGACCCAGCAATACCACTTCTAGGACTGTATCCCCAAGAGATCATAAAAATGGGAAAGGGTCCTACATGTACAAAAATATTTATAGCAGCTCTCTTTGTGGTGGCCAAGAACTGGAAATCAAGGGGATGCCCATCAACTGCAAAATGGCTGAATAAATTGTGGTATATGAATGTAATGGAATACTATTGTGCTATAAGAAATGATGAACAGGAAGACTTCAGAGAGGCCTGGAAACACTTATATGAACTGATGCTGAGTGAAACGAGCAGAACCAGGAGAACCACGTACATAGCAACAACCACAGTGTGCAAGGATTTTTTCTTGTAGACTTAGAACTTCATTGCAATGCAAGGACTTAAAAAATTCCCAGTAGTTTCTTAAGACAAAATGCCTTCCACATCCAGAAAAAGAACTATGGAATTCAATCGTGGAATGTACCAGATCATTTTCTTCTGTACAACATTTTGGTTTGTTTTATGATTTCTCCCATTCATTTTAATTCTTTTATGCAACATGGCTAAGGTGAAAATGTATTTATTAGGAATGTATAAATAGAACCTATTTAAAATTGTATGCTGTCTCAGGGAGGGAGGGGGGAAGGAGGGGGAAGAAATGTGGAAGTGATTGTAGAACACTGAAAACAAATAAAATAATAATAAAAAATAAAAAAAAAGTGGAAGAATTTCAAAGTACTCTCTGAATAAAAAATTTTGAAGGGGAAAAAAAAGGTAAATACTTGAAATTTAAAATTTAAAAAAAAAATCTCTGTTAGCACAAGAAGTGATCATAACCAAAATGTGCTCCAAGATCAAATTTGTCTCTCTGGGATGAGAATGTTGCTATCAGGGACTGTTTGGTTCTCAGAGGAAATCACACTACCAAGCTAGACACCGCATTTCTCTTTCTCTGGCCACCAGCATTTGCTTCTCAGGGAAAGCAATATGGACTGGAACCCATACTGTCTCAGCCAGGATGTCCCTGGACGTTAGAAGGAATTCTTACCCAAGAAAAGCAAGATGCTCTGCTTCCTGCCTTGCCTCCCTGCTGAGAGGAATGGCAGAGATTACAGCCCCTGACCTCTGCTTCCCTGGGGGTAGAGAGTGCCTAGAAAACAAGCAGGAAACTCCTGCTGGGCAAGACTAAGATTGGGTGATCTTGTTCCTAACAAGCAAGAAAGCCTGAGAAGTCACACTAGACTTAGACACAGTTTCCTTTTTGTTGCTCCAAATCCTGATAACAAATAACAAAATCCAGATTCAAGGATGGGAAAGAGAGACAGGATTTCAGCCACAGCCACTTAAGAGTCATCAAGATGAACTCTCAAAGACCCATTCTACATGACTGGGTCTATGTAAAAGATCTCTCAATATACTTAATTTTCACATTTAAGTAGTATACTAATAACCAGATAAAATAAAATCAAAGAAAAAGAATTACTCTACTTCTAATTTCCACCAGAATTCCAGAGTAATACAGTGATAGACACCAGAGGAACATAGAGATTGTTGTCCTTTGCCCTCAACCACACTCAAGCCTTGCATAAGACATTTCAGTTCCTTTCCATTCGTGCTTAGAGCCCCAATAAAATTTAACTGGCTTTCCTGCCCCTGAGGCTTAAAAGTCAAGGGGGAACATAAGAAAGGAAGCCAGGGCACTTACCTTGCAGCTGGTTTTGCTATCTACACTTCAGTCCTCTGTGCTGGAGTTGGACAGCATCTGTATGGACTGGATTCTGATTTGGTTCTGAAGCGCCACATTCCCCAAGAGCCATGGAAGCAGCCCCCCTGTAAGGAAATAAGAACCCAGCATCAATAAACGAGGTACCAGGAACCAGCAGCCCAAACCAGGGATAAGAACTCAGAGGACCAGGACTCTACTGCCCAGAGCTGCTCTCAACTATATCTTAAAGTGGGTTAACCTGTACCTCAATGCCCCTTTTAGCTATAAAATGGGCATAATCTTTGCTTTATGGATGTCACAAAGGAATAAGGTCCTGGCTAGTTACTCTAAAAGAAAAAAAATTCCAGGAATTATTATTGCCAAAATTTCCTAAGGAAGATGGTATTCCATAGCAAAGGAAGACAAACCTCAAATAGTGGGAATGCTGCCAGGTTGGGATTAGAAGTTAGGGAGCAGATGGTTTAGGGAAAGATTCCTTCTGGGATTTAAAGCAGAATCAAGGCCCTAAAGTATATCATCTTCCAGTTGTTAGACTCTGTCCCCTCTCAAATTATCTTAAATTTCTATACCTCCAGTACATGTAGGCTCCTTAGAAGGTAGACCTGTTTCATTTGTGTTTTTGTATCTATCCCCAGTGCCTTGCACACAGTAGGTACTCAAATAAACATTTCTTGATCCGTACTCTACTCTGTGGAAGTATTTAATGAATGTTTGGTAAATGATTCACAGAATCTCAGAGTCTGAAGTGACTTCAGAGGTCATTTAATCCAAACTGCATTTAGGTAGGGATCCCTTTCCTCTTTCCCCTCCACTAGCAAATGATCCCTGATGTGCTCTTCCAGTACCCACAAGAAAACATCTAGGGACTGGGGAAAAACTGACTGCTTAAGGCAACTCCTTCTACTTTTAGACAACTCTGATTTGTAGGAAGTTTTTCATTTCATCAAAGTAAGATCTTTCCTCTCCACAACTTCTATCCATTACCACTAGTAGTTTTACCGTCTGGAAACAAAAAGAACAAATTTAATCTTCTTTCACCTACTTCAAGAGAGCCTCTAAACAATACTTGGACCATCTGTGCTTTCCTCTGACCAGTCTTAAGCTAGAATGTTTTAAGATGTCTCAGTAATTAAGCAAGATAGAGTTATTTCAACTCTGTGAACCCAACCTTATGAGGTATGGGGAGTTATTTCCCATTCAGGGGGATGTCCGGGGAAAAGGGAAGTAACTTTTTAAGACTTTTCCCCATAAAGTAAGGTTGAAACAACCTCACTTTGCTTAATTGTTGGGTTATCCTAATATGGTCTGTCTTGAGACTGTCCAGTGAAATGCAGTGAGCACACACACATAGAACATCACTTCAACCTCATTTCCTCTGGGATAAACCATCTGTCCTTCCACACCCAAAAACCTTTGCTTATGGGAAGAATTTGACCTTCATGCCTATGATGCTAATATGACCCTGCCATCTGCATTGCCAGGCTCTGCAGAACTGCCCCCTCATGACAACTTCTGAAAAACCAGCTTTCTATATGCAGGACACATCACATCCCTCTGTTTTCTAATCAGAATACTTTACTGACCAGCTGGCTTTTCAGAGAGGAGGTAATATGGTATAGTGGAAAGAGAACTGGACAAAATCAGATGACCTAGGTTTAAATCCTCACTCTGCAACTTACTAATTATTCAACCTTCAATAAATTGCTTCCTCACTTTAGCCTTCAGGTTGCTCACCTGCAAAATAAGTGAATTGAACTAAATAAGATTTAAAATTGACCGTTTCAGCACTAAGTCCTATCATCCTGTGAGGCCGGGATGTTATTTATTGGGAAGCAGCATAGATGCTTCAGACAGATACAATAAATGCTAAATTTAACAGGAAAGAAGAAGAAAGCACAAGGAGATTTTTTAAACCATGTGCCAATTTCAATTTAACCTATGTTTCCTTTCCCATTTGTTCTCCTGTCAACCCCTAATGCAAAGACTTCCATGAGAGCAGGGAATAGAAGAAGAAAGGACTTTCCCAAATAGAAATACACTAAACACCTCTCCCTTAGACCAGAAGTCAAGGTCTTCCTCTGTCCCTCTCAAACAGGATGGCATCAGTTGAACACCAGATGATTACCAAAAAATTCTGCAACTGATATTAAGTATCCAATGACTTAACAGGTAGCCTCTTGCCAAAAGGAACAAGATCCTTATCCAAACCTTGTCTTCCAGGCCCAAGGGAAAGGGAAAAAAAGGCAATGGTTGAGGAGTTTAAAAAAACAGCAAGCACCAACAAACTCTCAACCCCCAGCAAAGAAGACCTGAGGGAGCATGATCATGGTCTTCAAGTATCTAAAGGGCTTTCATGTGAAAGAGACTGATAAGTATGTATGCATGCTTGACTTCACCGAGCAAAACTAGGTACAATGGGAAATTACAGGGAGTTCCATAATCTGAATCTGAAGAAAACTTCCTAACAATAAGAGCTGTCTAAAAGTTGAACAGGAGGAGAGTGAGTTCTGCATCACTGGGAGGTCTTCCATAGGCTTGCTTGCTAGCCATGTGGTGGACTGAACTTCATGCTTCAGCTAGGTTTGCGATTAGAGGACACTGAGCCTCCGATTAGAGATTACAACCTGTAAATTACTACCACTAGGGCCCCTGCAACCGAGCCTCTTCCTTAAAAGTCTAGGCTCCCTCCCAATCTCGTGCCCTTCCAAGGGAAGAAACCAGGCCCCTGATACTAAAGGCTCTGCACACTGGGCTGGGCCCGAGGGGAGAAATCCTTGTTTTGTCCTACCCACCATACCTGGGTAGATGCTGTCATCTACTCCCCAGAGGGCACTGACCGAGTACCACCCCCCTCTGGAGGACTCAGTTTCCCTCTCTGTAAACGAAGGGATGGTGGATGATCTCCTAGATCCTTTCCAGCTTGGAAACCTTGCAATGCTGATTCTCTACGGAACAACCGCTGAATGTGGCGGAGCCCCAGCCTAGGTCGGAAATGGGGTGGGAAGAAAAATTTAACAGCCCCTCTCTCCCTTCACCCTGTGAAGGGGGGCTCTCCAAAGCTGAGCAATATCCTCCCCATAGAGTCAAGGGACCTCTGAAACTGAGTGACACCCCCAAAGCCAAATGATCCCCGAACTGGGATACCCACCCAAAGTGAATGCCCCCCTAAACTAGGTGACGCCCCCAAAGCCAAAGGACTCAACAATGCTAGGTGACAGCTCCGAAGCAAAAAGGAGGCTCTATGCTGGGGAGGGCTGGGTGACACCCCCAAAGGAGAGGCGGGGGAGAGCCCGAGGAAGGGAATGCGCCTGGCACCTCCCTTTCTCCCCTAGGCGCCTAGGACAGGGTTCCGTCACCTCCTAACGTGGGAGCTCTTCCCCGGCCCAGGTTAGGGGGCTGGCCCAGTCTGCCCCCCGGCCCCGGCCCCGGCCCCCGGCCCCAGCACTTACGCAGCAGAGCCCGGCAGCCTCCCGGCGCCCTTCCGCGATTCGATCCCGCCGGCTCCTTCGGCCGGCGGCTCCTTTTGTTTGTCCCCTCACTGCACCACTCGGGCTCCTCCGCCCCGGACGTGACGTCACCCACGGCGCACGCCTCGGGAGGGGCCGCGAGGGATGAAGAAGGGAGGAGGGAACAGCCCCTCCCACCGCCTTATGAGAAAGTGGAGTGGGGGAGGGGAGGGAGAAGAGGCGTAGCCATGTTGGTGAAGGAATCTCAGGCCACACACGGTCTCCCCGAAAGCGCCATCTTACTTAAGGGCGGATGTTTGAAAAAAAAGAGCTAGCGGAGCGCTATTAAAGGGACAGTAACTCCAGGTTAGCCCGAGTCTAGCTCGGGGAGGAAAGCGAGGTCTTGCGATCCAAACTTTCTCCTCCCCTGCAGCCGCGCGCGGGCGCCAGGTGAGTAGCTCTTCCGGACTGGTGGAAACAATGGGCGGAATGCATGCCAACAAGGTTTGCTTACCTGCAACGCCTAGAGGTGCCCAGCGGTCCTGTGCCTGTCACCGGGCGGTGCACACGCACAGCCGGCTACCAGCTGGGGCCGGAGGAATCGCGGGGCACCGACGGCCCCCGCGCCACCCGAGCTGGGCTGTCTGCTCTCGGGGTCCGTGCGGTGGATTGGACACCGTCGTCCTGGAAACCAAGAAACGTGGCTTCTAGCCCGCCGGTTCTGCCTCGGCTTGTGCGACCTTGGGCCCGGCCCCTTGCCTTTTCTAGGTCATTGCCCAATGTCGGTCACCCGTCGTCACCTTTATCATCATAATAGCTCCTATTTGTCCTATGCTTTTCAAACCTTAAAGCGCTTCCCCTCCCCCCTGCCATTCATTAATTAATTCATTCAAAAAACCTTGATTAAGTGCTGGGCACTGTGATCCTGAGGGGGCTGACCGGCTTCTGTCCTCCAGAGGCGTTTGACATTCTTTGGAAGAAAGCTTTAAGTACGAATATAAATTGTATCTGAGGCAGGATTTGTATTTAGGTCTTTATGAGTCAACGTCTAGTGATCCGAATGCTGCTGCACCGCCTGGCTGCCCCTGTGATGTGTAAATACAGCTCCGAAGATAGCGCACCAGGGCTGGAGTCAGGAAGATCTGAGTTCAGATTTGATCTCAGACACTACTAGATGTGTGACCCTGGACAAGTCACTTAACCCTGTTTGCCTCAGTTTCCGCGTCTGTTCAAATGAACTGGAAAGGGAAGTGCAAACCACTCCAGTATCTTTGCCAAGAAAACCCCAAGAGTGTGATACGATTGAATAACAAAAGGGGTTAGGTGGGGTTGGGAGAATCATTAGGAATCTGGAGGAATCAGGATAGATTTTCTGTAGGATCCACCATTCTGCCAGTTATCCAGATTCAAAACCTAATTCGTCTTTAATTCACTCCCCATAGCCAGTCACTTGCAAGGTCCTGTTGATTCTCCCTAGACAACATCTCATGTTCATCCCTTTCTCTCTTAACTCATGGGGTCACAATCCTACTTCAGTCCTACATCAACCCTGCCTGGACTGTTGCAATGCAACATTGCAATACCTCATGTCTCTCCCTTTTCTGATTAGTGCTCCCCAGCACTGCCAAAGTGATGTTCCTAAAGCACAGGCTTGACCACAATCCTTTAGAACTCAAGTTTCATCTCCTATCCAAGGCCATTCCCTTTGAATAGGTCATAAATGAATTTTCAAAGATTAAAATTTATATTCCCTTTGGGTAAAGCAGCAGCAGGTAAGGATGTGATACCCTATGTAGGGAGAGAAAGAAAGAAAGCAAGCTGTGTTGCCCACCTGGAAGTTTGGTTCCTAGTGGTCAGGTTGTTTTTATTAATCCTTAATCATTAGATGGGCTTTGCCTCTGTCACACTGAGACCTGCTAAAGACCTTAGTTTGAAAACATCAAGGTCCTCTTCTGCATCTGGGGCCATCCCCAGTTATCCTGATCTATATCCTACCACTGGACTCAGATGTCTCCAGAGAAGAAAGGGAGGTTGATGACTTTGCACAGCCCTCCCTCACTTACATCCAATTCAATTACATGTCATGGCATCACCTCCCTGATGTCTTGGTCCTCTTCAAGAAGGCAGGACAAACAGCAGTAAATGAATTATCATCTGCATTTTATATCTGGGGAAGCTGAGGCTTAGAGTGATTTGAGTGGACATCCTCAGGATTGCAAAGCTAGAATTCAGGTATCCTAATCCCAAATCTCACACTATATTGGGACTAGCTGAAGCATGGCCACACAGTTAATGAATATCTGAGGCAGGATTGGAACCCAGGTGTCTCCAGCTCCAAGTCCTTTATTCTTTCCAGCTATTACTCAGGGTTTTCCCTTAGAGAACTTTCGGTTAAATACATTTATTTTTGTAACGGTTTTTGGAACAGTTAATATCTAACCTTCAATTAGATACTAAATATCTTTGTAATAGCATAGGGTTTCTGGCTGCAACTGAAGAGATCATTAGCTGATATATTTCCTTCTGAAGAGGTGAGGGATCCAGAATTTCTTACCCTACATGGATTTTTTTTTCTTCATAAAAAAATTCCCTCCTTTAAGAGGCTTCCAGTTCAGTTGATAAGACAACCACATGAAAAGTTCAATACTAGTCTAAGAGTTAAATAACAACACAGGACAAAAATACAGATATCCTCATGATTCTCTCCTTTAAGCCTGGAATTTTCTGTCAGTCTGCTTAGGCTCAGGGCTAAAAAGATTGTTGTCCTTGATAACTAGCAACGTTCCTTTTTATGTTTAACCTAGAGTACTTCCATAAACATCTATGGACATACAGATTTATGAAAGATATGTGAAGATCCTCTTAGGGCCCACTACTAGTAGGAGCTTCCAATCTCTGTGGCACACTGCTGGTTCACTTCATTAAATTTAGCAAACATTTATTAAGTACCTAGTATGGACTAGACACTCAGGATATCCAAAAAAAACCAGTCTTTGCCCTAATGGAGTGTACATTCTACTGGAAATAATCCAATAGCTTGACATTTACAAAACACTTTCAGGTTTATAAAACACTTTATGTTTTTCAAGCTTCACAACAACCACATGTAATGTAGGTATTACAGCTGTTTTATCCTAGTTTTACAGATGAGGAAACTGAAGCTTTTTAGTTTTCTTGCTAATATGGAAATGTTTTGCATGAGTTCACCTGTATAATGGTTGTCCTATTGCTTGCCTTCTCAGTGGGTAAGGGAGGTGCTAGAGAGAGGGAGAGAATTTGGAATTCAAAATAAAAGTAAATCCCAAATAAGGACATAATGTAAGAAAAAGAAAACTTGGAAAACTTGACTTCAAATCCTGCTAAAGCACTTACTAGCTGTGTAACCTTGGGCAAGTCACTTAACCTCTGTCTGCCTCAATTTCCTCATTTGTAAAATCAGGGCTAATAATGGCACCTACTTCCAAGGGTTATTGTGAGGATGCGGTGAGGTAATATTTGTCGAGCCCTTTGCAAACCCTAAAATGATACATAAATGCTAGCTATTTTTGTTTTTGTTGTTGCTGACATCATCATCATTATCATTCTTACCATGGTCCAAGATCTCTTAAGTGGTAAAAGCAGAATTATTCCCCATGTCCATTCTAGATTCAAGTTCAGGTTTCATCCCACTATACCAAGATGCTATTTGAATTTTTCTTTGGTGATTATCTTTTTGGGGTTGACAGATAACTGGCCTAGCATAGACAGTTCTATGCAGAGGCTTTTCCTGTGCTAATCCTGTGCCCAGAGCTTTGTTCATACAGACTCCTAAACAAAGTAACTAGTCCAGTAGAGATCAGGTGGAAAGAGGCTGAAAGAAAGAAAAATAAACACAGGCGTCCTTCGGGTGGGACCTACAGTAATGACACAGCAAGGTTTGGGACTCTCCGAATAATTCCTTTGTTACTAAAGATTCTACATTCCTGGTATGTGCAGTTGAATTAGTGAGATATCTAGCTTCTAGGGAATTTTAAATTTCATCAATATTTGTCTAGGGATATGAGAATGAGTGAGGTAGTTTTTTCAAAACATTTGAAGGTCTGTCATTTGCAGGGGGTAATTAGATTTGAATGTCTCTTGGCATTTTCTCCAGCTGTCTCCCATGCCTGGAACACTCTCCTCTGTTCTGACTACTGACCCCTCTAGCTTCCATTAAGTCCCAGCTAAAATCTTACCTTCTACAAGAAGCCTTCCCTAAACTCTCTTTTAATGATTTCCTATTTGTCCTGTATGTAGCTTACTTTTCATATAATTTGTTTACATTTTGTCTCCCCCATTAGATTGTAAGCTTTTGGAGGGCAAGGACTGTCTTTTGCTTAGTACAGTACCTGGCACATAGTAGGAGCTTAATAAATGTTTACTGATTGGTTGATTGGTTGTCTTGAGTCCAGATGATAAAACTAAAAGCAATAGATGGAAGTTGAAAATGACTTATTTCTGCTTCACCTAAGAAAAGATCTCGACCATCAAAGCTGTGAGATTCTAAAGGACTGCCTGGTATGGTAAAATAGTGAGTTCCCTGTCACTCGAGGTAATCAAGCAGAGGCTACATGACCACTTGCTGGATGGATTCATGATTTAGTAGGATTTGAACTAGATGACTTCTATCCTAATTCTTTAAGTCTGGGATTCTCTAACAATGATTATAGTACACATAGTGGAGTATGGTTATGGCTGAAATTCTAACCCTTTAACCACCTCTCTTATTCCTTACTTACATATGAATAAATCCTTTGAAATGTAGAATCAGGTCCTTTCAGAGTTGGAGTGAAATACCGAGGGCATCATGTCCAGCCCCTACCTGAGCTGTAAGGGCAACTTGGTTTTAGTCAGCACAGCCTTTCTGCCTCCATTCCTATAAAATGAGGGGGTGGGTACCCTAGGAAGTCTATCTCTTAAGTCCCTGTCCAGTTTTCATATCTTATCTGTCAATACTTTGATATCCTTACCATGCCTGATGGGAATATTTATAAATGGCTTATCTCCCATTATCCTTCCAGGAAGGTGGAGTGTTTGATGCCATCTCTTCTGCAGTCTTACTCTTGCCCTTGGTGACCCAATTCCTCCCCAGAATACCTGGGTGTTTACATTTCACCTCTGGGCTTCTGGAGTTACTAATTTGACTGCTCTTCCTGAAAGCAAAAGGAGTTGTTTACAGGTGACTGGTTGTTCAGCTAACTTGTTATCTGGCTTCTATGTGCTCTTGTTCTGTACTTAATCTCTTAATCAGCAAATATTGCTCTTGCTGAGGAGCTAATATATTTAAAGTTAAATGTTAAATATGCTTAGTGCTGCAAGGGATATAGAGCTATGTAACACCTAAGATGGGGAACTGATCCCTAAACGCTGGACACCTGACCCTTTGCCAGAGGAGGGCAACCAGGATGGTGAGGGGATTCAAAATGATGCAGTCAGCCGATCTGTTGAAGGAACTGGGGATGTTTTAGCCTAGGGAAGAGATTTTTTAAAAATATTTTTTCCAGTTGCATGTAAAATTAATTTTTAACATTCTTTTTTTTAACTTTGAGTTCCAAATTCTGTCTCCTTTCCACTTCTCCCTCCTCCCTAAGATAGCAAACAGTTTGATCTAGGTTATACATGTGCAGCCATGCAAAACATATTTCCATATTAGTCATGTTGTAAAAGAAAACACAGACCCCCCCCAAAAAAAGCATGAAAAAAATAAATTAAAAAATAGCGTGCTTAGATCTGCATTCAGATTCCATCAGTTAGCATTTTTTATCCTAAATCTTTCTGAACTGTCTTGGATCTTTGTATTGCTGAAAATAGCTTAAGTCATGCACAGTTGATCATCATGCAATAATGCTGTTACTGTATACAGTGTTCTCCTGGTTCTGCTCACATCAATTTGTGTCTTTCCAGATTTTTCTGAAAACATTCCACTCATCATATCTTATAGCATAATAATATTCCATCACAATCACATACCACAACTTGTTCAACTATTCCTCAATTGATGGGGATCCCCTCATTTCAATTCTTTGCTGCACAAAAAGAGCTGCTATAAATATTTTTGCACATGTAGGTCCTTTTCCCTTTTTTATGATCTCTTTGGAATATAGATCTAGTAATGATATTTCTGGGTCCAAGGATATGCACAGTTTTATGGCATGGGTCCAAATTGTTCTCCAGTATGGTTAGATCAGTTCACACCTCCACTAACAGTGTCCCAATTTTCCCACATCCCCTCCAACATTTGTAATTTTCCTTTTTTGTCATATTCACCAATCCAATACAGGTGTGAAGTGGTACCTGAAAGTTGTTTTAATTTGCATTTCTCTAATCAATAATGATTTAAAGTATTTTTTTTCAAATAACTATAGATAGCTTTGATTTCTTCATCTGAAAATTGCCTGTTCACATCCTTTGGCTATTTATCAGTTGGTCAATTTATCAATGACTTGTAGTCTTATAAATTTGACTCTGTTCTTTATATATTTGAGAAATGAGGCTTTTATCAGAGAAACTTCTTGTAAGAATTCCCTCACCCCCAGTTTTCTGCTTTCCTTCTAATCTTGGCTGCATTGAGTTTGTTTATGCAGAACCATTTTAATTTAATATAATCAAAATTAATTCCTTTATATCCTGTAATGCTCCCAATCTCTTGTTTAGCCATAATTTCTTCCTTTATTCCTTATATATCTGACAGCTAAACTATTTCATTCTCCTCTAATTTACTTATGCTACCATTCTTTATGTCTAAATCATGTACCCATTTTGACCTTATTTTGGTATATGAAGTTGGTCTATACCTAGTTTCTGCCAAATTGCTTTTCAGTTTTCCTAGCAATTTTTGTCAGATAGTTAGTCTTGTCCCCAAAACTGGGATCTTTGTGTTTATCAAAGACCAGATTATTATGGTCATTACCTGTTGTGTATGATGTAGCTAATCTATCCCACTGATCCACCGCTCTATTTCTTATCCAGTACCAGATTGTTTTGTTAATTACTGCTGTATTATATAGATCTGGTATGGCTAGGTCACTTCACTTTTTTTATCATTAATTCCATTGATATGCTTGACTTTTTATCTTAATAGATGAATTTTGTTATTTTTTTCTAACTCTATAAAACAATTTTTGATTGATTGATATGGCATTGAATAAATAAATTAATTTAAGTAGAATTGTCACTTTTATTATATTGGCTCAACCTACCCATGAGCAATTAATATTTTTCTAATTCAGATCTGACTTTATTAGTATGGAAAGTGTTTTATAATTGTGTTCCTTGGTTTGTCTTGGAAAGTAGATTCCCAAATATTTTGTATTATTTAGATAAAGTTATTTTAAATGGAATTTCTCTATCTCTTACTGCTGGACTTTGTTGGTATTATATAGAAATGCTAACATTTATGTGGTTTTGTTTTAGCAACATTTTTATATTAGCAAAGTTGCTAATTATTTCAACTAGTTTTTTAGTCGATTCTCTAATATTCTCCAAGTATACCATCATATCATCTGCAAAGTGATAATTTTGTTTCCTTATTGCCTATTCTAATTCCTTCAATTTCTCTTTCTTTTCTTATTGCTATAGCTAATATTTGTAGTAAAGTATTGAATAATAGCAGTGATAATGGACATCCTTGTGTCCCCTGATCTTATTAAGAAGTCTTCTAGTTTATCCCCATTGTAAATAATGCTTGCTGATGGTTTTAGATAAATATTATTTATCATTTTAAGAAAAACTGCATTTATTCCTATGCTTTTTAGTTTTTTTAAAGGAATGAGTGTTGGACTTTGTCAAAAGCTTTTTCTGCATCTATTGAATAATCATGTGGTTTTTGTGGATTTCATTACTGATATGGTCAGTTATGAGGATAGTTTTCCTAATATTGAACCAGCCCTGCATTGCTAGTATAAATCCCACCTGGTCATAGTGTATAATTTTTGTGATGTACTGTTGTAATCTCCTTACTAGTATTTTGTTTAAAATTTTTGCAGCAATATTCATTAGAAAAATTGGTCTGTAGTTTTCTTTTTCTGTTTTGGTTCTTTCTGGTTTAGGTATCAGCACCATATTTGTGTCATAAAAGGAATTTGGTAGGATTGGGAGGAAATTTTTATAGGGGAAAAATGTTCCTAGGAGATACTTTATGTTAACCGTCCATTGAGTGGTAGCATGTTTTAAACAATTTGACTCATGTAATTTCCTTAAGGGCAAAACCTGTTTTGTTTTGTTTTTGTCTTTGTATTTTGGATGCCTAGCACTTTTTTTTTTTTAAAAAAACCAGATCTGTGATTTTGATTTAAGAAGCTTCAGGAAGAAAGACTTCCTCTGTCTAGGTAGATCTGAACCTTCTCTGTATTTTATAGTCTTATTAGAGAGTTACCTAGATCCAAGGTGTCAAATTGAAATAGAAACTGGGGGCTACTAAATGGTACATTATGGTTCCTGGGGGCTGGGAGGAGAGACATATTGACTTAGAAAACCTTAGGAAACATTAACATTATGTTTTATTGCATTTTCATTTATTTTGTTAGATATTTCCCAAATACATTTTAATCTGGATAATCAGGAGTGTTTATACAGACAGCTTGTGGTGGGGTTGACTTGTTAACACCACTGACTTAGAGCATTGAAAGGTTGAGGGACTTGCTGGGGTCATAGACTGTTCAAGGCAAGATAGAACTTGGGCCCAGGTCTATCTCATGCCAAATACCAGCTCTCCTTCCACTATTGTGTTTTCAGTCATTTTTCAGTCATGTCTGACTCTTCTTTGGGGTTTTCTTGGCAGATACTAAAATGGTTCGAATGGTTTGTCATTTCCTTTTTCACCTCATTTTACAGATGGGGAAATTGAAGCAAACAGGGTTAAGTGACTTGCCCGGGGTCACACAGCTAGTAAATGTCTAAGGTCACATTTGAACTCAGGAGGATGAGTCTTCCTGACTGCAGGTCTGGCACTCTATCCACTGCGCTGCCTTAGTGGCCCTTCCACTATACCACATTGCTTTTTGTCTTAGGCATAGTAAGACCTTAACGAATGTTGGTTGAATTGTCTCTACCTTGTCTCTATATCTCCCATCTGTCTATTCTTTTCCCAATCCACAACCAATACCCTAATTCCTGAGGTTCTGGTCTTGGAGTCTTGAAGGTCAAACCTTGCCTCTGGCACTTACTAGCTGTCTGAATTCTATGTATACCTTTGAGGATTCTGTAAATAACTTATCAAAACCTTCATCTCTTACCTGTGCAGCAACAGCTTTGTAACTCATTGGTCCCTTTCCAGTGCAACTTGCATAGGCAATTAGGATTCATCTTCCCAACATACAACTCTACTCATAAAACCCCACTGTCTGTAGGATAAAGTGTTCAGATCCCTTAACATGACATTCAAGGCCCTCTACAATCTGATTCCAATCTACCTTTTCAAGTCAGATCACCTGTTACTTAAACAGACCTTACTCACCATCATTTGTTCACATGTGGAACCTTCCTACCTCATGCCTATAGTTCATTCATGTTGTTTCCTCATGCTAGAAAACCTTGTCCCTCCCTCAAATCATTGGTGAAATTATGTTCATTTCCTTCAATGTGGCTTCTCTGATACACTTCTCTCTAGCTTCCCACCAACAGTCTCCCTAAATCCCAAAAACATTTTGTTCTTCTGCACTTAAATTTTGCCTTGTGTTTTAGTCATTTTTGTCCATGTCTTTTCACTCCCTAGATTGTAAGCTCTTTAATGATGGAGACTTTATTTTATTCATATTAGTATATTGTTCATTGCCTAGCATGATGGTCCATGACATATAACATGGGGTACTTGATGTTTGTTGAATGAATGAATGAACAAACGAATGAATGAATTCAGGGATTGTTGGGTAGTTATAGTTTTGTGTAAGGGATTTTTGTTATTGTAACATGGGCATGCATTAAGGAAGCTCTATAAACTGAACAGTCAGCTGGACCCTGGAGGAAGCTAGAGGAAGGAAGTGAGTGAGCTCAGAGGAAAGACATGTCAGGAAAAACGTTTTTTTCCTGTAATAGCCAATGCCAGCTGTGGCCTCCCCAGTTCACTCCTGATCCCTAAGCTTTGGGCACCTGACCTTTTGCTGGAGGAGGGCAACCAGTATGGTGAGAGGATTCAAACCATGTAATATGGAGATCAGTTGATCTGTTGAATGAATTGGGGATGTTGAGAATATTCAGGGATGATCTCTGCCTTCAAATATAGAATATAGCTTCCGATGGATGTACATTCCTTGGAAACAGGGACTGTTTTGTCTTTGTCTCCCCAATATCTAGCACAGTGTCTGATACGGTAAATAGTTTGTTGAATAAATATTGAAAAGTCATTAGGAAGAAGAATTTTAAAAAATTTTTTGGATTGACCCCCTGAGGGCAGAACTGGGAGAAATCAATGGATATTATAGATTTTGTTTAAATATAAGGACAGACTTTCTAATAGACATCCAGTGATAAAACAGGTTGCCTTTGAGGTAGTGAGCTTCCCATTACTTACTAATTTCCAAGCAGATGTTGAATGACCACCTATTAGGAATACTGTGGAAAGAGTACCTGAATTAGGTAGGAAACTGGACAACATGACCTTTAAGGCTCCTAAAGCCCAAGCTAGAAGCTTGAAGATTCCTTGATTCTGTTCTCTAATAGCAACTCAGAATAGACAGGATCTTAAAATGGTAGAGGTGGGAGATTTTTAGGGCATCTTGTCTAACTCCCTCATTTTTGAGATAGGAATGCTGAGGCCCAAAGTGGTTGAGTAATTTGACTAAGATCACACAGTAATATATAGCAGAAGTGGGACTCAAACTCTTTCCACAACACCAGTGTATTTCTTACTTTGTATTTTGCCAGCCAGCCTAGCTACTAAATATGACCTTCTCTGATTGGGGCTTGTCCTGGGGGAAAAGGATGGGAAGTTAGTGGTGGTTGATAATATCATGGGATCTTAGATCTAGAGCTGAAGGAGACTTCAGATACCATCTAGACCAACCTATTCATTTTAACAGATGGGAAAACTGAGGCAAATAGAGGTTGACTATTGACGGTCAAACAGCTAGTAAGTACCAGAGGCAGGATAGGAACCTAGGTCTTTTTCATTCCATGGCTGGCACTTAGCAAAAGAGAGGTAAGTTTATTTTTTAAAATAATTTTGAATGAAAATTATTTTTATATAAATAATATTAAAAATAAATTTGAATTCAGATCCTCTGACTTTAGAAATTCTATGTTCATATTTTACTGATTTACTTTTAGAAAATAATTTATTATAAATTTGTTACTGAATTTTCATGCAACCAATTAAACTTTCTTTACAGCTGTTTTCTTTAAAAATAAATTTAAAAAAAAACAGTTTTACTTCATAAACTAAGTCCAGTGTTTTGGTTTCTAAACCTCTTCCTTTGCTTCAGAATTGATGCTTTTCTGATAATGAAAGCAAATATGACTCTCCATGGGGAAGCATTATAAAATCTAAAGCTACAGTTTAATTTCACATAATCTGGAAATTGAGAATTGAAAGGGACCTCAGTGTCTATCTAGTGCAATCCATAGAGAAAAGCAATCCTTTCAATCCCACATTTAACAAGTGGTCATCCAGCCTCTCTTTGAATATCTAAAAGGATGGGAAACCTGTCCCTCTCCAGGCAACCCCAACCACTTTTGAACAGCTCTCATTGTTAGGAAGTTCCTCTTGGTATCAAGCCTCAGTTTCCCCCTTTGCACCATCCACCCCCTTGCTCCTGGTTCTTCTCTTTGGGCCCACCAGAACAAATCTAATCCCTTCTCCCCATGACAGTCCTTGAAGAAAGCTGTCATGTCTTCTTTTCTGCAGGCTAGTCATCCCCAAATCCTTGAACTGATCATTCTATGTCATGGACTCAAGGCCTTTCACCATCCTGGTTTATCCTTCTCAGTATAGTTTCTAGTTTATCGACATCCTTCTTACACCCCTGTACCCATAACAGGACACAACACTCCAGATGAGGGTTGAAGAGGGCAGAGTATACTAGGGTTCGGACCTCTCTGTTCTTGGCAACTACCCGTCTTAATGCAGCCCAAGATCCATTCAAATTTTTGGCTTCAAACTTTGACTTCTATTGTGCTTCTTCTTGGTGGTGGTGGTCAGTCATTTTTTCAGTTGTGTCTGATTCTTTGTGATCCCATTTGAGGTTTTCTTGGCAAAGATAGTAGAGTGGTTTTCTGTTTTCTTCTCCAGCTCATTTTACAGATGAGGAAACTAAGGCAAGCAAAGTTAAGTGACTTGCTCAGGGTCACACAGTTAGTAAATGTCTGAGGCCAGATTGGAACTCAGGAAGGTGAGTCTTCTGACTCTTGGCCTGGCTCTCTATCACTGCACCACCTAACTGCCCTTCTGTTGAGCTTGCATCCCAATAAAACCCTTTCTTAGCACAACCAGTATCTACCCATGCCTCCCCCATCTCATGTACATGAAGCTGATATTTTTGTACCCAGCCCAAGCTTTACATTCAGCCCTCTTGAATTTCATCTTATAAGGTTTGGGCCAGTACTCTATTGTAGCCTCTCAGGCTCCTGTTTGATCCTGATTCTGTCATCCACTGTGTTAGTCATCCTTCCCAGCTTTGTTTCATCAGTAGAACTGATGACTATATGCCATCCTGTCCTTTTATCCAAATCACTGACAAAAATGTTAAATCTCATGGGGCCAGGCACAGATCTCTGGGTCCTCCACTAGAGACCTCCTGGGTAGAGACAACTAGGTGGTGTAGTGCATAGAGCTCTGGGCCTGAAGTCAGGAAGACCTGAGTTCCCACATGATTTCAAACATCCTCTACCTGTGCGTTCCTGGCAATTCACTTACTGTCTGTGTCTCTTAGTTTCCCCAAATATAAAAAGGGGATCATAACAGTACCTACCTCTCAGGGTTGTGGCAAGGATCAAATAAGATAAAATTTGTAAAGTGCCTGACACAGTACCTGGCAGAGAATAGGAGCTATATCAAGTCTAGTGATGATGATATTGACATGAACTTGTTAGTACTGTCGTCCTGAATCCTGATTGTATTATCACCTAATCCACATCCCTGTCTTCATAAGAATCATGTGAGATACTTTATCAGAAACATATGTTAAAATCTAGGTAAATTATATCCAAAGCACTCCCTTCATCAACTAGTTTAGTAGTCCTATGAAGAAAGGAAATGAAGTACAGTTATCTCTTCCCACACTGTGACTTTCCCCATTGTGGTTTTAATATATTGCCGGTTGGCATAAGAAATTAAATGGGAATTTGGGGGGAGTTTTTCAGAAGTTGCAGATGACACAGGAAAAGTTTAGAAACTTAAAAATGCATAAATATATGTGTAGTATTATATAATATTAACTCACATTTCACAGTATGGTACTGTAAACACCCCATAAAACAAAAGAAAAAATTCAGACTTCTCTGGTATGAAGGGAGGACCAAAAAAATTTACACCGATTTTTCAGATCCTGGGGCACTGTGCCCCTGAACTTCACGATGTGGAAGGGATAACTATATTCTGGCATAACCTGTTCTTGATGAAGCCATACTTCCTCTCTGTAATCACTGCTTCCCTTTTTTAGGGATTCACTTCAGCTTGCTCTTTAATGACATGTTCTAGAATTTTCCTAGTAGTCCAAGTCAAACTGACTGGTTTATAGTTAGTTTAAAGGCTCTTCTCTCCCCCCCCCCTTTTTTTTTTTAAAGCAGGACACTTGCCCTTCTTCATTCTTGTGCACTTTTCCTGTTTTCCTTGATATTTCACATCTTGATAACAGTGGCTTAGCAATCTCTGTTCTTTCAGCACCAGAGGATATGGTTCATCTCGGTCAGGTGACTTGAATTCATTATGGACTGAAGCTGTGCTGTTTCTGTCTCTCTTGACTTAACTTGAATGTCAACTCCCTGTTAGTCATTTTTGCCTTGTCACTTCTAATATAAAGGTCATTCTCCTTTGCCATCTGCCCCAAGCAAAGGTCCTATCCATTCTCTGATTCTCAGGTTCCTCTCTCCCCCCGTTTTTTTGTGTCAACTGTGGCTTCTGCAAAAGGAAGAAAAAACCTCTTTTGGTTGCCCTTACCTTCTCTTGACAGCTTAAGCTCATTCTGAGCTTTAACTTTCCTCAGAATTTTACAGGATAACACCAATCAGTAGTCAACTTCTGTTACATAACCTATCCTTTGTGTGTATATTTACATACATACATATGTATGTGTGTGTTTTATATATATGTGTGTGTGTGTGCATGTTGTGTGATTGGTATGTATCACACACTTATATCATCTATCGAGGCTCTGACCTCAGTCTTCCAATTTACATTAACATGTTGGGTCCTTCAGAGAGCACCTGCGTACATCTACCCCCACTGTTTTACAGTTCCAGAGATAACTCAGGGGTTTGTGAGGTTCTTCTAATGCTACTGTTCATGAGTCACCATGCTGTGTGTCTCACCATCACCACCGCTATTAATCAACCTGTTGCTGCCTCTTCAATATCATCTAAACAGTGACTGGTATTTTGACCAGATCATAGCTTGTCAACATCATTGATAGCCAATTAACATCGATTTGCTTTTACACAGGGATATTTACTGAAAAACTACAGTAAGCACCAAAGTTTGGAAATAGACCTTGAACAGAAGTCCGCCCTCCCCTCTCTACCTTAGTCACTGGGGAGAATGAGCTCAAATTGAAAGAAGCTGCAATATCACTTTCCACCCACCAAGTTCACTTCTGGGCTCATTATAGCCAATGGAAAAGTTGTTCTCTTGATTGCTGAGCCTAATGTCTTGGTGACCAGAGCAATTTGCTATGGGGCTGGGTCAAACAGGTCACTCCCCAGGGCTGATTTCTCACTGAGGTTGACTGCAGTAAGCTTCTAAGATAATAAACCTAGTCTGTTCCACCTCCTGTACATATTCTGGGAAAAAATGAAACACAACAAAGATAGAAAAACAGCAGCGCCATGGAAGGCCCAAGGTCCTTCTACCCAAAGGCCTACAAAAGTTCATCTTCTTCCTCATTCAAAAACCAGAAAACAAAGAGAGAAGTCAAATTCTCTGCTAAAGTTCTTTGTAGGCACCCTCATTTCTGGCTCAGAAGCCAAATAAAAGACTTTTCATCATACTCAGTAAGCCAAAAGAACCCGTGTTAGAATACCTACATGCGCTCTAAAGGAGAGGGTAGGACCTTTCCATTTTATGTTCTCTGAAGCAGCTTCACTGATCCTGCATTTGGCTAGTTAACAGACAGAATGCACACGCTGTATACATTTTTAAAGAACTGGGCTCCTCTTGGTCAATCCCTCATTAAATGTGCATTTCTTTTAAAAATCTAAATTAGCTAATGAATTTCCTGTGCATACACATACATAGTCTCTTCAGATAAATCTCATTTTTCTTCCTCAATGGAATCATTTTCTTTTGTACCTTCAGAATTTCATTTTTGAGGACCTCTTATTCCTCCTAGACGGATATTGCTTGAAGCATTTTAATCTGCAATGCTACCTATCTTTGCTACGAATCCTCTGAAACTTGCTTTCCACAAATCTTGAGTGCATATCATACTATGCCAATTTCCTTTCCTTTGTCATGTACTTTAAGATGGAATGATCATTTCTTCTGGCAACTTTTTCCTTCCTGTTAGTATCAGATCTAGAATAACATGTCAAGAAATTATCTGTTGCTCTGTTTGTGAGTGAGGAAAGAGAGAGAGAGATACAAAAGATATCTGGATTTAATTACTACTATTTTGCTAACAATAATAGTACATATTTATAATAAAATATTTTCCTAGGGGAAACCAGTGCTGAAATTCATAAATTTCATAAAAAATAAATTCAGTTTTAAATGCTGTAGAGGAGTTTCCTGCACTGTCTGGTTGGGAGATAAGGCCACTTGGCCTCTAAAGTCAGAGCCTGGCTCTGATAATCTATATTGTCAGGCCTCTTTCAGTATTCCATATTATAATTTTGTTCTAGCTCTGACATTCTACATCCTAAGGTCTCTCATACTGCTAATGCTCTGTGTTCTGTTGTCACTTTCCTTTAATTTAATTCAATGGGCATTCATTAGATGCTTACTGTATACAAGACCCTATTCCAGGTGATTGGAGATAATTTGATGGATCTATGAGCTCCTCAGTGTGAATATTCCTTTCACTGATGCTGATTGCAGCCCATCTATACTTCATCATCCTATGCAATTTTTGTCCATATCTATAAATCCTGGAGGGTAAGGGTGGGGGTGCCTGGAGGTAAGTCCATCTATCCAACATGCTTTCCTCTATATCTCTTGACATGACATATGGATCAGTGGATTTTGTGTGGTCCATTTGTTAGCCTTTACTGTCACTCCATGACCAATCTACCTCCTTTTCTTGTCATAACTCTTCTTCTCTCATTATTTTTCTCTTGCATAATTCTTCATTGGCAGTAAGCTTCATGCCACCACATATCCTTCCACTGTCCTTTGAGTCACCTGAAATTTTGATTCTTTGGAGACATAGTTTATGACTCATATCCAGACAGCACTACCTGAAGCATACTAACATTCAGAAGAAAGGCACCAGCAAGAAAGGAATCACAGGCAAGCAGGACAGCTTTGAAAGTTACATGCCAAATTTACTTAAAAAGAAAAGCAGTTACATGCTAGGTGTGTGGTTTCATGTATAATCCTTTTCTGTTTTACTGTTTATATGAATAGACTCACTTTATTGGATGATACTTAAGTTCAAAATTTTAAAAAATTGCAGGAAAATAAAAAGTGGGCTGGGGGGTCCTTGTTTTAGGGAGATATTTGGGATCATGAAGAGCCCTGAACCTTTTCTCAAATACAATCTAAATATTTGATATGAATAATCAGAGGGCCATTGACCTTGTTTACCTCTTCCAAAGAATTTTATGTGATTTCAAAATATGTTCAGGAGACACCTTGCTTTAAAGGCAGGATTTTCCTGTAGTAGATTTCATGCTTTATCATGAACAAACAATGAACATTGTGGGATCTTATATTTTCTGCATAGTTCTATCATTTGTGTGACTGCAAAAATGTTTTCTACAAAATATTGTTTGTAAAAAAAAAATTGCTTGCAAATGTCTGCCCATTCCCCTCTCCAACAATGAACTTAGTACATATATAGATTTTTCTTTTATAGGTTTTATAGGTCTGGAAAATTAGGCATATATTTTTTATCACATTTTCTTTTTAAAATTATTTCTTTGTTTTTAATTTTTAACAATTGCTCCTACAAGATTTTGAGTTCCAAATTTTCTCCCTCAACCTCTGGTCTCTCCTCCACAAGATGGCATGCAATCTGATATAGGTTATATGTATACATCTTATTGTACATATGTCCACATTAGTCATGTTGTAAAGAAGAATTAGAACCAAAAAGAAGGAACAAAAAAGAGAGAGAAAAAATTGTATGCTTGAATCTACATTCAAATTCCGTCTCTCCTTTCTCTGGATGTGGATAGCATTTTCCATCGTGAGTCTTTTGGAATTATCTTGGATCATTTTATTACTAAGAGGCGTTAAGTCTATCAAAGCTGATCATTGTACAATGTTGTTGTTAGTATATCACCTTTTTCAGTAATGAGGTCTATAGGTTTGGTTTGGTTTTTAAGGGTTTCATGTCTTCCCCCTTTTCAGATGTCTTGGGCATCACTCTCTTTGTGCACTATCAGAATTGGCTCCTTCAGTGCCTGTATCCTTCGTGTATGCTTGTTTTTCCCACCTTTTTCTGTAATGCCATTTTGTACTCTGTTATTAAGTACCTTGGAAATTGTGGTGTTAAGGGTCCAAAGAGGGGGATTTGACTGCTATTTGTGGACAAAAGAGTTTGTTAACAAAGAAATTGATACATCTGTTCGGTTTTTTTTGGTTCTCTTGCTGTCCTCACTAAATTCTCTAGGGATGTTTTGGCTTAATTGGGCCCCTTGCCAAAACTTTCAATAAATCTGTTTTTCCTTCACTGCTTTTCCATTTTATGAGACAACAGAGATACTGTTGTTCATATTTTCTTCTAAAGATTTACATCTTCCTCTTAAGATTTTACAAATAAGCGCATGTTTTAAACCAGTGTTGCTCTTCCCTTAGCAAGAAGATGTAATGTTGGCTAACTGAGGAGATTTCTAGACCCTTTTGTTCTCCTTGTTCAGTCAACCAGCATTTATTAAGTGTTTATTGTGTGCCAGGGGCTCAAATAGTGATACCAAAAAATGAAATAATCCTTACTATGAAGTCAGTAAATCAATAAGCATTTACTTTTTTAATTAAGATTTTTTTTGTTTTAATTAGCCAAAATCTGCCTTCTTACTCTCCCAGCCTACACCTCTGCTCCCTGCCCTCTCATTGAGAATACAAGAAAAACAAAGCCCATTATACATTATCGTTGTTACCGGTGTTCAATCATTCAGTTGTGTCTGTTTGTTACTCTGTGTACCATAGGGTAACTCCAGGCCCTTCCCTCTTCCGTTATCTCTTGAAGTCTGTCCAAATTCATGTTTGTTGTTTCCATGATACTATCTAGGCATCTAGTCCTCTGCAGTTCCCTTTTCCTTCTGCCCTCAGTCTTCCTCCCAGAATCAGGATCTTTTCCAATGAGTTCCATCTTCTCATTATGTGGTCAAAGTATTCAAGCATCATTTTCGGTATTTGACCTTCCATTGAATAGCCTGAATGATTTCTTTAAATATTAACTGATTGAACCTCCTTGCTGTCTAAGGGACTCTCAAAAGTCTTCTCCAGCACCACAGTTCTAAAATGTTGATTCTTCAGTTCTCCACTTTCCTTATAATCCATTTCTCATAGTCATGCATTGCTACTGGAAAAACCATGTCTACATGAACCATTGTCAGCAAGGTGATATCTGCTTTTTAGTATGCTGTCCAGATTTGTTATAGCTTTCCTTCCAAGGAGAAAGCGTCTTTTAATATCATAGCTGCAATCACCATCTGCAGTGATCTTTGAGCCCAAGAATATAAAACCTGATACTACTTGTATTTCTTCTCTTTCAGTTTGCCGGGAAGTGACCTTAGGTTTTTTTTGTTTTTTTATGTTAAGCTTCAAGCCAGCTTTTACACTGTCTTTTTTCACCCTTATCAAGAGCTTCTTAATTCCTCTTCACTTTCTTTCATCAGAGTGATATCAGTTATACACATTTATAGTCAATCAAAACAAATTCTTCATTGGCTATATCCAAAAAGAATTTGTCTTATTCTGTATTGAGCCCTTCACCTCTCCATCAGGAGGTAGGTAGCATGTTTTATTATTAGGTCTCTGGAATTGTGTTTGGTCATTATGTCGATAAGAGTTCAGTATAATAGTATTCCGTCACATTCATGTAGTATAACTTGTTCATCCATTCCCCAGTTTATTCCCCCTCAGATTTTTATTCTCTGTCATCTTAAAAAGAGCTGTAACTATATTTGTACATCCTTAGAGTTTGTTTTGGTTAGGACTAATCTTTCCCCTAATCTACCCTCATTCTGATTCCCTCTTCCCATTTTCCTTTTTCTCTCCTTTTTCCCTGTTGAGTGAAATGTATATCTTTATCCATCTGTGGGTTCATACGAATTCTTCCTTTTTTAATCATTTCAGATAGGAATATGTTTCAGTTGTCAGCCACTCCTTCCGTCTTGCTTGTGTAAAAATCTACCCTTGTACCTTATGTGAGATAATTTTCTCCAACCTTCTTTTCCCTTCCCCTTGCCCCATGCCCAATGTATTTTTCTACCCCTGTCTTTACATTCTTTTCTTAAGAGTGTCTTAACAAAATCATTTGCAGGCCTTCTCTAATTGGACATCCTTTATGAATCCTGATGATTATAAGGATCAGAGGGGACACGTATCATCTGCTCTTATTTGAATGTAATCAGTTACTCCTCATTTGGTCCTCTATCATTATCCATTCATGTTTACCTTCTAACATTTCTTTTCATTCCCATGTTTGAACTTCAAAGTTTTTCTGCAGCTCTGGTCTTTTCATTGAGAATACTTAGAAGTTCTTTATTTCATTAAAGATTCATTTTTTTCCCTTTAGCATTATTCTCAGTTTTTCTGAGAAAGTTATATTTGACTGTAAACCCATCTCCTTTGCATTCTAGAATATTGTATTACAAGTTCTCTACTCCTTTATAGTGATTGCTGCTAATCATGTGTCATTTTGATTGGTTCTTTGGTACTAAATTTTTTCTGATGGTTACAGCGTTTTTTTTTCTTTTACCTAGAATCTCTGGATTTGGGCTGACATACTGGGAATTTTCATTTTGGGGTCTTTTTCAGGAGGTAACTGGTAAATTTTTTTTTCTATTTCTACTTTTCTGTCTGATTCTAAAAGATCTGGGCCGTTTTATTTTAAGAATTCTTGAAATAGGATGTCTAGACTCTATTTTAGATATGGTATCCAGATAGTTCAATGATTCTTTAACTTTTTTCTCCTTGATCAGTTTTCTAGGGCAGTTGCTTTTTGCTATGAGAGACCTTATATTTTCTTTTGTTTTTTTCCAATCTTTTGACATTGCTTAAATATTTTTTGTTGTTGCATAGAGTCATTGGCTTCTATATTGTTCAGTAAATGTTCAGGGAGTTTGTTGCTTGGGCAAGGTTTTATATCTCTTCTGCCAAACTGTTCTTTAATGTATCATCATTGTGAGTGGCTATGTTTGTATAAATGGAAGCACACTTGCCAGCAATAGTGAGGAGAAGGGAGATATATTTCCCTCCATCATATAGTTACTCCTAGTGCCCTGAGAGAGTTTAAATGTAGCCACATCATGATGGTCCTTCTCTAGGAAGGCCTGCCAGCATAAGGGGAGGTGGGGACGGGCTATATACTGTGATGCATCAGGGTGTTACCACTCTGATTGGAAGGGGCAATCTCCAGTCATCCTGATCTATATCTTGCCACTGGGCTCAGATGGCTCCAGAGAAGAAAGTGAGGCTGGTGACTTTGCACAGCCCTCCTTCATATAAATCCAATTCACTCACAAGTCACAGCATCACCTTCCTAATGTCATGTTCCTCTTCAAGAATGAAGGACAGACAGCAACAATTTTCTCCAATTGTTTCTTCCATAACCGTCATGTCTTTTCTAATTTTTTTTTCCTTAAGTATTCTCATTCTATTAACAAAAGCATTTTCAACTCTTTTTTTTTTTTAAATTCTTTCTTTATCTCCTCAGAACTTCTAACTGATTTTTTTTCTTAAGCTGTATTTTTCTCTAAGGCTTTTACTTGTAGATGTTTTAGAGTCATTCACCTTTTCTGTGTTTGTGTATTAAGCTTCCCTCACACCAGAGAAGCTCTTTGTAGTGGGATTCTTTTTTGTTTGCTCATTCTTCCAGCCTATTTCTTGACTTCATACTTGACATTAGGTCTGGTCTCTGCCATCCCTCTGGTAGAAATGTCTGGGCTGGGCCTGTTGCTGCTTCCTTGGGGTGTTGAGGGTTCTTCCAGGATCTCAGGGACAGGCTGGGGACATTCAGTGCTCCCAAAGTGATCTGATCCAAAGGAAAATCTGATTTGCCACTCCTTTTCCTCTCATACACATACCTTCCCCCACTCCACGTCTGAGCTCTGCAAATTCCTCACCTAGGTTTGGGTCTAAGCAAGAATAAACTGCTGCTAGACTCAGCCTCTGTCAGCCAGCTAGAAAACCCTGTTGGTTCAGAGTGGAAAAATTGCAGACTTCTCCTGGTCTGGAATTCTGACCTTGGTGATTCCTTTGCAGGCTGGGCTAGATGCTAGAAGAAAGAAAGACCTTGGGCTGAGTCATACCACTGCTACAGACTCCTAAACTTCTCTTATCTATACGCAACCCACAACCTCCCTACCAGGGAAGGACTGTCCTCTAAGAAGTGCCCCTTTTCAGTACACTCTGGGTCCATGACTCAGAGCTAGGTCATGTACCAATTCGTGCCAATGTCAATGGCAGTGTCGTGGTCAATGTGCCAATTCATACCTGTCCCTATCAGTGTGCCCTGGGGCTATTTCCCTGGGGATATACCATCTGGTCTTATGCTCCCTGCATATCCTTCTGCACACATTTCCCTGGGTGACAGAGTATCCTTCATGTGGCTGGACTTAGTTTCCTGTGTCTTTGGACTTCCCTGCCTCTCTATCCTGAGCTGGACTGGACAAATGACTCACTCTGACTTTTTCCTGGATTTTCCCTTCTGGATTCAGTCTGGTGCATTTTCTAGATGTGTCTGGAGGATTTTTTGGAGGGCAGCTTACTACTCTACTTCCTACCATACCCCCATCTTCAACAGCATTAATTAAGCAATCACCATGTGCCCAGAACTTGCTACAAGCTGGAGATAATACAAAGAAAGGAAAAACCATTTGTCCTCAAGGACCTCACATTCTAATGAGGCACATAACATGCAAATAACTAGGTGCCTATAAGATATATGCAGAATAGTGGAAAGAATTTTTACAACTTGTGTCTCTGACAAAGGCCTCATTTCTAAAATATATAGAGAACTGAGTCAAATTTATAAGAATACAAGTCATTCCTCAATTGATATATGGTCAAAGGATATGAACAGGCAGTTTTCAGAGAAAGAAACTAAAGCTATCTATGGTCATATGAAAAAATGCTCTAAATCACTATTGATTAGAGAAATGCAAATCAAAACAACTCTTAAGTACTACATCACACCTATCAGATTGGCTAACATGACAAAATAGGAAAATGATAAGTGCTGGGGAAGGTGTGGGAAAATTGGAACACATTGTTGGTGGAGTTATGAACTGATCTCACCCTTCTGGAGAGCAATTTGAAACTAAGTCCAAAGGGTTATAAAAATGTGCATATCCTTTGACCCAGCAATACTACTTCTAGGTCTGTATCCCAAAGAGATCGTACAAATGGAAAAAGGACTTACATGTGCAAAAATATTTATCGCAGTTCTTTTTGTGGTGGCAAAGAATTGGAAATTGAGAGGATGCCCATCAATTGAAGAATGACGGCACAAGTTATTAGTATATGAGTGTAATGGAGTACTATTGTTCCATAAGAAATGATGAGCCAGGAAGACTTCAGAAAAATCTGGAAAGACTTGAATGAACTGATTCTGACTGAAGTGAAGAGACCCAGGAGAACATTGTACACAGTAACCACCACATTGTGAGATGATTAACTTTGATAGATATCTCTTCTTAACAATGTAAGGATCTAAGACAACTCCGAAAGACTCATGATGGAAAATGCTGTCCACATCCAGAAAAAGAGCTATGGAGTCTGGATGCAGATCGAAGCAGACTGTTTGTTCTCTCTTGTTTTGTTGTTGTTTTTCTTTCTTTCTCCAGGTTTCTCCCATTGGTTCTAATTCTTCTTTACAACATGACTAATGAGAAAATAGGTTTAATATGACTATATATAGAGCCTATATCAAATTATATGTCATCTTTGAGTGGGAGAAGGGGAGAAATGGGGAGAAAATTTGGAACTCCAAATCTTATGGAAGTAAGTGTTGAAAACTAAAAATAAATAAATAAATTTAATTTTAAAAAAAGGTACATGTAGAGTAGGTGGAAGGTAATCTCTGAGAGGAAGACTCTAGCAGTTGAGAGGATTGGGAAAAGCCTCCTGTGGGTGGGAACTTGAGTTGAATCTTAGAGGAAAACAGATTCAGAAGTGAGGAAGAACATTCCAGCCATGGACAGCCAGTGTACAGAAACCAAGATAGGAAATAGAATGTTGTGCATGAGGAACAGCAACTGGGCCAATATGGCCAAACAGAAGACTTTATTTGATGCTGGAGAGTGTCATGAGGGCTCACTGAATAGTGGGATAATATGATCCAATGTTACAGTTTAGAAGAATCACCTTCTAAAGAAAAGAGGATGAATTGGAGAGGGAAGAGATATGAGGGAAAGAGACTAAATTGGAAGCTGCTTTAACAGTCCAGGAAAGAGGTGATGAGGGCCTGAATTAGGGGAATGACTATGTGACTGGAAAGAAGGGACACAGAGGAGTGATTCTGTGAAGGTGGGAACTCACAAGATTTTAATATCTGGAGTGAGTTTGAGTAATAAATCCAGAATAACATGGAGGTTATGAGCCTATGTGATAGGAACAATGGTGGTGCCCTTGATAATTACAGAGAATTGGGAAACAGGGGATAGTTTTAGGATAAAAGATAATGAATTTTGTTTTGGACATGTTGAGTTTGGGACATCTAGTTTTTTAAAAGGTCCAAAAAGAAATTGATGACTAGAGTTCAGGAGATAGAATAAGGCTGGATATGTAAATCTGGGAATCATTAGCAGGGTTGATAATTGAATCCTAAGAACTGATGAAATCACTAAGTGAGATAGTATAGTTGGGAATTCGTAATCTTTTTTGTGTCATGGGCCCAGTTGTCAACCTGATGAAACACTATGGACACCTTCTCAGAATAATGTTCTAAAATATATAAAATGAAATATATAGAATTATAAAGGAAGTGAATTATATTAAAATACAGTTATGAAAATAAAAAAAAGTTAATGATCCTCCCCAGCTAAGAACTCGTGGCATGGAGGGGAAAGAGATGAGGGCCTAGGACAGAGCTTTAGGAGACACCCATGTTGAGTGGGTAGGACCTGGATGAAGATCCAGCAAAAGAGACTGAGAAGTAACTATCAGATAGATAGGAGGAGAACTAGAAGGAATCAATGGTAATGAAAACTTAGAGGGGAGAGAATATTTAGGAAAAAAAAGTAAACAACAGTTTCAAATGCTGCAGAGAAATCAAGGATGAGAGCTGTGAAAAGGTCATTAGATTTGTCAATTAAGAGATGATGGCAGAGGGGGAAGGATGGGGGGGCAGGAATCTAGGCAGCACAGAAACAGAAGTTGTCAATAAAGATCCATTTTTTATCAAAAGGGACATTGGTTATTTCAGGTGAATGGTGAGCTCAGAGGTCACATTACAGGGTTCAGAAGAGAGTGAGAGGAAGTGGAAGCACCTAGTCTAAGAATTTCTTCCAAGAGTACAGTCAAGAAAGATAAGAGAGATAGAGGATAATAGCCAATGGAGATGATCAGATCAGGAAGGGGTATCTTTTTTTGTTTGTTTGTTTACTTTAAATTTATTTATTTAACTTTTAACATTCATTTTCACAAAATTTTGGGTTCCAAGTTTTCTCCCCATTCGTCCTCTCCCCCCACCCCAAAACACTGAGCATTCTAATTGCCCCTATCACCAATCTGCCCTCTCTTCTATCATCCCTCCCTTCCCTTGTCCCCATCTTCTCTTTTGTCCTGTAGGGCCAGATAACTTTCTATACCCCTTTACCTGTATTTCTTATTTCCTAGTAGCAAGAACAGAACTCGACATTTGTTCCTAAAACTTTGAGTTCCAACTTCTGTTCATCCCTCCCTCCCCACCCATTCCCTTTGGAAGGCAAGCAATTCAATATAGGCCATATCTGTGTGGTTTTGCAAATGACTTCCATAATAGTTGTGTTGTGTAAGATTAACTATATTTCCCTCCATCCTATCCTGCCCCGCATTGCTTCTATTTTGATCCTGTCCCTCCCCAAGAGTGTTGACTTCAAATTGCTCCCTCCTCCCACTGCCCTCCCTTCCATCATCCCCCCTACCCTGCTTATCCCCTTCACTCCCACTTTCCTGTATTGTAAGATAGGTTTTCATACCAAAATGAGTGTGCATTTTATTCCTTCCTTTAGTCGAATGGGATGAGAGTAAATTTCATGTTTTTCTCTCACCTCCCCTCTTTTTCCCTGCACTGAAAAGTCTTTTGCTTGCCTCTTTTATGAGAGATAATTTGCCCCATTTCATTTCTCCCTTTCTCCTCCTGATATATTTCTCTCTCACCGCTTAATTTCATTTTTTTAAGATATGATCCCATCCTATTCAATTCACTCTGTGCTGTGTGTGTGTGTGTGTGTTTGTGTGTGTGTGTGTAATCCCAACTACTCAGAGACTGAAAAGTTTCAAGAGTTACAAATATTGTCTTTCCATGTAGGAATGTAAACAGTTCAACTTTAGTAAGTCCCTCATGACTTCTCTTTGCTGTTTGCCTTGTCATGCTTCTCTTCATTCTTGTGTTTGAAAGTCAAATTTTCCTTTTAGCTCTGGTCTTTTCATCAAGAATGCTTGAAAGTCCTCTATTTCATTGAAAGACCATTTTTTCCCCTGAAGTATTATACTCAGTTTTGCTGGGTAGGTGATTCTTGGTTTTAGTCCTAGTTCCTTTGACTTCTGGAATATCCTATTCCATGCCCTTCGATCCCTTAATGTAGAAGATGCTAGATCTTGTGTTATCCTGATTGTATTTCCACAGTACTTGAATTGTTTCTTTCTAGCTGCTTGCAATATTTTCTCCTTGACCAGGGAACTCTAGGATTTGGCCACAATGTTCCTAGGAATTTCTCTTTTTGGATCTCTTTTAGGAGGTGATCAGTGGATTCCTTGAATACTTATTTTGCCCTCTGGTTCTAGAATATCAGGGCAGTTTTCCTTGAAAATTTCATGAGAGATGATGTCTAGGCTCTTTTTTTGATCATGGCTTTCAGGCAGTCCCATAATTTTTAAATTGTCTCTCCTGGATCTATTTTCCAGGTCAATTGTTTTTCCAATGAGATATTTCACATTATCTTCCATTTTTTCATTCTTTTGGTTTTGTTTTGTGATTTCTTAGTTTCTCATAAAGTCATTAGCCTCCATCTGTTCCATTCTAATTTTGAAAGAACTGTTTTCTTCAGTGAGCTTTTGAACCTCCTTTTCCATTTGGCTAATTCTGCTTTTGAAAGCATTCTTCTCCTCATTGGCTTTTTGAACCTCTTTTGCCAATTGAGTTAGCCTATTTTTCAAGGTGTTATTTTCTTCAGCATTTTTTTGGGTCTCCTTTAGCAGGGTGTTGACCTGCTTTTCATGCTTTTCTTGCATCTCTCTCATTTCTTTTCCCAGTTTTTCCTCCACCTCTCTAACTTGATTTTCAAAATCCTTTTTGAGCTCTTCCATGGCCTAAGCCCATGGAATATTTATTTTGGATGTGTGGGATACAGAAACCTTGACTTTTGTGTCTTTTCCTGATGGTAAGCATTGTTCTTCCTCATCTGAAAGGAAGGGAGGAGATATCTGTTCACCAAGAAAGTAACCTTCTATGATCTTATTTTTTTTCCCTTTTCTGGGCATTTTCCCAGCCAGTGACTTGACTTCTGAGTATTCTCTTCACACCCACTTCACCTCCAGATCTGCCCATCAAGCGCTTGGGGTCTGAGATTCAAATGCTTCTCCCCAGCCTCAGGGCTTTCGGTGGGGGCAGGGCTGCTATTCAGTGTGAGATTAAGTTCAGGTGCTCAGGTTGGGGCAAGGCCGCCACACGGGGCTCAGTTCCCTCAGGGGGTTTGTGAGGAGACCTTCAACAATGGATCTGAGCTCCTGCCTGCTTTGGGAGCCCCTGTCTGCTGCCACCTCTGCTGCTGCCTTTCGAGGGGCCCTGAGCCATGGGGACACCCCACTCCCCTCTCGGGGAGCCAAAAAGACTCTCTCACTGACCTTTAGTGCCTGTGGGTGGAGGGACCTGTGCAGCCACTGGAGATTCCATCCCCGAAGTCTGCTTGGATCTGCTCCTCTTGGTGCCGAGTGTCCAAGGCAGGGCTGGGCTCTGCTCTGGGTCCGGTGTGCAATGGATCTTTGGCGTCAATTTTTCAGGTCTCTCTGGAACAGAAATCTCCACTCTGCTGTTCTGTGGCTTCCGCTGCTCCAGAATTTATTGGGAGTTCTTCTTTACAGGTATTTTATGGGCTGTGGGTTTGGAGCTAGCACATGTGCATCTTTCTACTCCGCCATCTTGGCTTCTCCTAGGAGGGGATATCTTTTAAGGACTGTGGAGACATCCTTTGTAGGCAAGGAAGGAGCTAACCTTCTATCTGAGGACATAACATGGACAAAACAAATGAATGAATGAATGAAAAAGCATTTATTAAGTGCTTTCTCTCTGAAAAGCACTCTGTTAAGGGCTGGCAATACAAACAGAAAACTGCAAAACATTTTCTGCTATCAAGAAGCTCACATTTCAATAGGGGGAGAAGGAAAAATAAGAAATCCCAGCTGAAAGTCAAATGGGGTTCCTTAGGGTGCAGCAGCAAAGCAGATAGTCACACATCTTCCTTAATATCATTCCCATTGATAACATTAAATAGTTGATGTTAAACCATTTGAAAATATTGAGAATTTTGATGGCAAGAACTTTCTTTTCTGGTACTTTGATACCTGTGGCTATTGCAAGGGCAGAGGCAATGGACAGAACCTGTCACTTTTACCAGGATCTCTTTCTTACTTACCTTACTGCCTTAGCAAGGTTGGCTTCCCTGTTCCAACACTGGCAGTTGGTCAGTAGTTGGTGGTAGCCCCTTTTCCATAAGTTTGTGCCCTTGGATGAAGGCTGTGGGGGCCAGGTTGGAAGGAGAGTGGGAGAGGAGGGAGCAAGGTTACTACTAAAGCAAGAGGTCTTGGTCTTACCTGGTTGTCTGCAGCACTTGACTGGTAGTTGATGTTGGTAGTTGTAGCTTAGGTAGGCCCCTTCTGTACAAAGAATGTTCCCCTCAGTGATGGCAGTGGGAACTGGGCTGGACACAGGACAGGCTGGGCTGGAGAGCCATTCAATTTCTTGGGCTTTTGTTCTTTGTCTTTTTCCATCAAGGTTTAACGTGGCATTGTCAGTGACTTGACCCAGTTACATATATCAGAAATATGCAGAATAAATACAGGATAGTTTGGGGGTGGCACTAGTATTTTGGGAGGATCAGAAAGGGCTTTGTATAGAAGGTAAGACTTAAGCAGGCTCTTGAAGAATTCTGTAAGTATAGTAGGGAGTTTTTCACTTCCTAAAGAGTAGCACATTTCAGACATACGGATGTCCAAATGTGGGAGACGGAGTGATGTGTGAAGAACAAAGAAAAGACCAGTTTGGCTAGACCATAAAGTGTAGGAAGAGAAGTAATATATAATAAGCCTAGAAAGATATGTTGAGGTCACATTTGTGAAGGACTTGAAAAGGCAAATAGAGGAGTCTTTATTCTGTGCTCAGGATACTAAGGAGACACTAGGGGTTTTGAGCAAGAGGAATGACAAGGTCAGAGCTAGACTTAAGAAAAATCACTTTGATAGCTGAATCAGGTCAGTGGGCATTTATTTACCACCCACCATCTTTCAGATACTATGGACACAAAGAAAGGTAAAGACAATCCCTGCTTTCTGGGCTGAGGAAGGATTGAAGAGAGGAGAGATTTGGGGGAGGGGGAGGCCAATTAGGACGCCATTTTAGGACATGACAAGGTAGGCAAGAGGTAGTGAGGTTCTGAACCGAGATATTGGCTGGGTGAATAAAGAGAAGTGGTTATGATGAGATGTGTAGGTAGAAACAAGGTTTGACAGCTCATTGGCTATAAGGAGTGAGGAGTTCAAAAATAACAATGAATCTGATGAATCTGATATATGAATCTGATACAATGGAAAAATTGTGCTTTTACAAAAATAAGAAAGTTTGAAAGAGCGATGGGTTTTAGGGGAAAGATAATGAATTTGCTTTTGGACATGCCAAGTTGGAGATGTCTCTGAGATATCCAATTTGAAACATAGGCAGTTGGTGATGTGAGACTAAAATACCCAGGTACAAGTAACTAGGATTAGATATATAGATTGGTGAGTCATCTGCATAAAGATAATCATTCAGTTCTTTGGAGTTGATGAGAGAGAAAGACCGAGAAGGAGAGAAGGCCAATGACATAGTCTTGGGGAACATTCTCAATTAAGTGATAAGATATGGATGGCTGGGGGACTTAAGAAAGAGTGGTCAGAGAAGGTTTATTTTTCTTGCCTTCTCTATCAGTAGGGGACATAAGAGAGAGGTAGGAGAATTTAGAACTAAAAGCAAAATAAAATTGAGGAGAAAAGAATTTGAAGGGTGTTACTTTTTCCTAGAGTTTCTCTATCTCCTTATCCTTTGCAACAAATGCTTGCACTTAAGTGGTAACTTTCTTCCAGGTGGTCTTTTTGCATGTCTCATAAAGCATACACAAATACAGATGGTCAGTGAAATGATATTTCCTGACTTGTTTCCTTTTGACACCTGATGAAGGAGCCATCCTTCCATTTAGTGCCGATTCCTTTTGTCTTGTGGGTTCATTGATATTAAGACCAATATTGACTTAATTCAGTAATTATACTTGTAGGAGTAGTAGAAAAGTGGCCAGGGTTTCAGGAAGACCTGGGATCATCCTACTCTGATACAAAGGGGGTGGTCTGACAATCACTTAACCTCTTAGTGCTGTAAGCAAGTGTCAGAGCAGATACGGTTGTGTAAAAGAAATCATAAGAATGTGACACATGCATACACACACACACACACACACACACACACACACACACACAGAGTCATGATCCTCCTATCTCTTTTATCATAGTTTTTTGGGTATACATTCCCTACCCTTACCTCCTCACCTCTTAGATTATAAACCCCTTAAGAGCAGGCTCTTTATATTCCTATTACCCAGTCTAATGCCTGGCACTTAAAAAATGTTTCTCTAATTGAATGAAATAATATGTTAGATTAAGATTCAGCAGTCCTATAGTTTCATGGAACAGGCCAAAAGAACAAAGTCAGAAAAGGCAGGTATAAATTCCTATGGTCTGGGATGCTATCTGTAATTACTGAAAAGGATTCTGGGGAGACTAGATCTGGAGAGGCCTAGACAAAGTAGGCTTCAGGGAGCTGATGAGTTCACAACCAGGTGGCACAGTGAATAGAGCCTGGGCCTGGAGTCAGGAAGACTGGAGTTCAAATTTGGTGTGAGACACTTACTAGCTGTGTGACCCTGGGCAAGTCATTTAACCCTGTTTGCTTTAGTTTCCTCATCCGCAGAATGAGCTGGAGAGGGAAATGGCAAACTATTCTAGTATCTCTGCCAAGAAAACTCCAAATGGGGTTAGGAAGAGCCAGACACAACTGAAATGACTGAACAACAATAGCCTGAAGGAGGAGAGGCATAGGAATTGCCAGAGAAAGGGAAAGGAAGAGGCTAGAGTAGTCCCTCTGATAGATTATAGAAGGAGGCCACTGGACAGGAGTGAGAAGAGCATGACACTTAGGTGTCATTGGCTAGAGTAGCTGTGTGAGAACGGAAGAAGACGTTCTGATGACTGTATTACATAATAGAGGCAGGACAGAGTTCAGCATTGTCCAAATATCTTGGATATTCCTTACCCTTACCTCTTGTCTCTACCCCAAGTCTCTCTATTTTTAATATCCACCCCCTTCCCTGTCTTATCAATTAAAATTCTCATTGCATCCCTATCCCCTCTTCTCTTTTCAGTCATTTGTTAAGGCTGAAAACTATTCCTGGTGTCTAATTTCAAGCCATTTCTTCAAACTCTGGAGGTAGTGGGTGGAGAAATCCGGTTTTACCACTGGACCTCAAGATCTCTGCTTACCCTTCTGACTTGTGTAATTCTTTCAGTCTACTGTCAGGAATTCAGGTTAGCAGTTTCTTTTCCCTGGCTGGAGCCACTCAGGAGAGGACAGCACTTCTGGAACACAGTCAAACTCAGAGTAAGTGGATCTGTCATCTGGCTTCTCTAGCCTCACCCCCAGCTGCCTGCCCCCAACACCCTGCTGAATTTATAAGAACTACCGTTTAGTGTAGGATTTGGAGCTGGACCAGACCATTGAGATCCTTGAATATAAACCTCTTGTTTTAGCTTACGTTAGCTTTTTAAAATGTCTTTTGTTTTTAGATCACATTTCCCCCTAAATATATCCCTCCTCATCTCACTGCCCAGGGAATCTTCTCTTAAAAAAAAAAAAATGCCGCGAAACCAATGCACATCTCCTTGTCATCTGGTCACATGTGCAATAGTCCGGGCTCAGTTTCATTTCATTCTTTCTGTTTACATTGTAGCAGTCACATTATGCAGATTGTTTCCTCACCTCCCGGAGCCATTTCATAGATGAGGAAACTGAGACCTAGAGAGGTAATGTGACTTTTCTGAGGTTGTAAATGGTAATAGATTTCAAACTCAAACCCTCAATTCCATGGCATTTTCCAATGCACTTTATCTCTTTTTTAGATTCCCCTAGGGAAATAATTTAACCACTACATGCCTCACTCAGTTTCCTCATCTGTAAAATGGGGATAATAATAGCACCTACCTTCCAAAATTGTTGTGAGAATCAAGTGAAATAGTAATTGTAAAGGTCTTTGCTGGCCTTAAAGCACTATGTAAGTGCTAGCTATTAAAGTCCTATTCTGTTTCTGGTTTTGGTTTTAATCCCCTAAGGTGTCAGCTGAAGTTAAACTTCAACACTGTAGAACTGGAGTTGGGGCAAGACTGTGGAGGCCAAATCTGAGCTTAAGAATTAATGAGGTGATTTGTTATATGATTTCTTTCATTTATCTTAGTCTGACTACATAGCATGACTATAGTGAAAATATACTCAATAGGAAAGTATATGTAGAATCTATACAGAATTGTATGCAGTCGTGGGGAGGGAGGGGGGGAGTGGGGGGTAGGTGGGGGGGATAAAATCACAATTGTATGGCAGTGATTGTTAAACATTACAAAATAAAAAAAAAAAAAGAATTAATGAGGTGATATGGATGCTGAGGAGATCTGGATCTCAAGTTCTTAGGAGCTCTCTGATAAAGAAATTCTCTCCACCAATGCAGGTCAGCAGTTTTGAATGTTAGGGAATTTCCTGTAGTACCAAGGGCTAAAGCCCAGGACCACAAGGTCAGTGTCAGATGGAGCCACCAAAAAAGGCTAAGAGTGACCAATAGAAGCATAACATCCAGAAGGAGGGAAGTTCTGATCTTAGCATCCTCAGCTCTGGTCAGACCATAGCCAGAGACTGTGTTCTTTTCAAGGGGACAGATTTTCTTTTTTCTTTTCTTTTTTTAATTATTTATTTGTTTGTTTGTTAATTTTTAGTTTACAACATTCGTTTCCACAAACTTTTGAGTTTAAAATTTTCTCCCCCTCCTATTCATTCCCCCTCCGCAAGATAGTATGGAATCTGATATAGATTCTACATATATGCTCACATTAAACATATTTTCACATTAGTCATGTTGCAAAGAAGAATTATAACTAATGGAATGAACCAAGAGAAAGAAGAAACAAAACAAAACAAAAAAGAGAGAGAGCAAATGGTATGCTTTGATCTGCATTAACACTCCATAATTCTTCCTTTGGATGTGAATGGTATTTTCTATCAGGAGTCTTTTGGAGTTAGGTCCTTGCATTGCTGAAAAGAGCTGTCTATCAAAGTCAGTCATTACATAATATGGCTGTTACCATGTACAGTGTTCTCCTGGTTCTGCTCCCCTCACTCAGCATCAGTTTATATAAGTTTTTCTGAAGTCCACTTCTTATAGCACAATAAAATTCCATTATATTCATATACCACAACTTGTTCAGTCATTCAAGGGGACAGGACAGATTTTCATAGGGACATGGGGCAGAGGAGCCTGATCTGGAGGAGAGCAACCAGGATAGTGAGAGGTATGGAAGCCATATCACAGGAAGGATTAAAGGACATGAAAATGTTTAGCCTGGAGAAGGAAGACTAAGAGGGAAACAATTGCTGTCAACTTTTCATTTATTTAGTGACTTCTCAATGCTTGACTTGCTGGGGATGCAAAGTAAAAGATAAAAGTTCTTGGGCTGAAAGAGTTTACATTGTCTTGGGGTAATGCAAATATACGCAAATGGATTAATGCAAAGTATGTATAAAATAATTTCTTTCTATATAAGATTTTATTGATGTTTTCTGTTTCTTATTACAAAGGGGTAGAGTAGGTGGGTGGGGAAAATATTCTCATATCTTTTCATTCAAGTTCTGTTTCATCTTTTTAATTTTGTTACATTAACTTTTAACTTTTGATTTTTTGGTGTGCAGTTCTTTGCATTTACGTTGTTGTAGTTGTGTATATTGTTTTCTTGGCTCTGCTAACTTTATTTTGCATCAGTTCATATAGATCTTTCCATGCTTCTCTGTATTTATTACACAAATAATTTCTTACAGCTCAGGAATATATAGTTTGAGGTCTGGAAGTGCTATTCCTCCTTTGTCCTTACTTCTTTTCATCATTTCAATTGATATTCTAGATCTTTTGTTTTTCCAAATGAGTTTCATTATTATTTTACAAAATTCTATAAAATATCCCCTTGATAATTTGATTGTTCTAGCATTAAAAGTAAAAAATAACTTTGAAAGTATTATCATCTTTATTATGTTGGCATGACCTAGCCATTAGCACTGAGTATTCCTCCAGCTATATTGATTGTTCTTTAATTCTTTAAGAAACATTTTGTAATTTAATACATGAGTCTTTTGTGTCATTCTCCAGATATTTAATGCATTTTGTAGTTATTTGGAATGGGATTTCCTTTTCCATTATTGCTTCTTGTGTTTTGTTATTTTTATATAGAAATGTTCTTGATTTTTGAGCACTTTGTAACCTGCAATTTTGCTGAAGCTCTTAATTTTCTCAGTTAGCATCTTTGCTGATTCCCTGGGGTTTTCCAAATAGCTATCATATCATCAGCAGGCAGGGATAGTTTCATCTCCCCTTTACCTTTCTTTATTCCTTTATTCCTTTAAAATCTTTCTCATGCTAGCATTTCCAGAACTATATCAAATAATAGTGGAGAAAGCAGGCATCCTGACTTTACTCCCACATTTACCGGAAGAGGTTCTAGTGTATCCCTATGGAATGTGATGCTTTCTTTTGCTTTTAGATAGGTGCTTTTTGTGATATTAAAAAAGGTCCCTCTGTGCCTATATTTTGTAGGTTTTTAGCACAAAAGAGTTCTGTACTTTTTCAAAGGCTTTTTCCATATCTATTGAAATGGTCATGTGGTTTTTGATGTTTTTAATATGATTAATGTGTTGTTTTCCTAATGTTGAACCATCCCTGCATTCCTGATATGTCTCACTTTATCACAATGAATGATTTCTTTAATAAATGGCTATAATCTGTTTGATAGAATTTTGTTTAAAATTTTTGAGTCAGTGTTCATTAGTGATATTGGCCCTTAGTTTTCTTTCTGTGTTCTATCTTTCCGTAGTTTAAATATTAGGACTGTATTTGTCTCAGAAAAGGGTTCTGGTAGGATTCTTTCTTTTTCAGTTTTTAAGAATATTTTGTGAATATTCTTATTCTATGTGAATAAGAATATTTTTAAAAGTTTAATAGAATTTTACTGTGAGTCCGTCAGGACCTGGAGTGTTTTTCTTTGATATTTCCTTTACAGATCCTTTTAAATCTATTTCCTTTGGGTCATTTAAGATCTCTACCTGGTCTTCTGATAGTTTGGCTATTTTGTACTTTTGAAGATTTTCCTCTATTTCTTTTTTGTTCTTAGGTTTGTTAGCATATGGTTGTTCATAATGTGTTCTGACTATTCTTTTTTCTTTCTGATTTTGCTGTAGATTTCACCTTGTTCATTTGAAATTTTACTAATTTTGATTTGCTGCTTTCTTCTTAATCAGATTAAGTAAGGGTTTATCAATTTTATTAGTCTTATTTTTTAAAAAATCAGCTTTTAGCTTTATTTATTATTTCTATGGGTTTTTTGTTTTCAATTTTTCCCCCTCTTATTTTTAATATCCCTTTTATGCTTAGTTTAGGTTTGTTTATTTGTGAGTTTTTTCATTTTTAAGTGCATATTCAGTTCTAGTTCTCTCTTTTTCTATTTTGTTGACATATGATTATAAAGACATGATTTTCCCCCAGGACTGCTTAAGCTATATCCCAGAAATTTTGGCATGTTGTTTCATTATCATTTTCTTTTATACAGTCACTAATTGCTTCTATGATTGTTCTTTGACCCACTTATTAATTTAAGATTTCATTGTTAAGACTCCATTTGGGGCTGTATCTTTTATTTGTGGTTTCTGAACCAATGACTATTTTTATTGCATTACAGTCTATAAAGGATGTGTTAACTATTTCTGCCTTTTAAATTTTGTTTGCAATATCCCTGTGCTGCATGGTCATTTTTTGTAAAATATGTTTATTCTTTTGCTGTCCCATTTGGAAGATGATATAAAACTTTTAACTCTAGTTTCTTTAGAAATTAATATTTTCTGTTGACATCCAAAACTGATGGAGGAATGTTGAAGTCTTCTGTTATTAGTGTTATGCTTTGTCTTCTTGAAGCTTGCCACCCTCCCACTCCCCAAATTATGTGTGTGTGTATGTGTATGTATATATGTGTATATTACTCGCTCTAAATTTGAATCTGCATTATTAATGTTTTCTCCATCATTTTCTTAAGTCTAGAGTCAACAATCAACAAAATAATGAATCATGTCCTGATTTGTATCCTTGCACTTTCCAAGGTGTAAAGGCTTACCCTGAAAATTAAATAGTTGGCTTTCCAGTAAGAGCAAACTCCCACACTACCCTGATTATATGGCTCCTAAAAATTGAACCTTAGGCTGCCTATCCAGGGCAGTTACATCTTGCTTTTCCCATCTATAAAATATGTAGAATAATTCCTAAGGCCTTCGTATCAGAGAGAGCACATGAGGAAAGGAAAGGGCTTAGGGCCTTTTGGAAGTCAGGGTCAAGTGAATCCAGCCCCCAACCATGGGTCAATCCATATGCCACATATTCTCAATATAGCATGGGGACCCAGTCCCAAATCCTTCTTAATTTGGAACCTCTAGAGATAGGGTTCTTAACCTTTTTTTGTGCCATGGACCCTTTAGCCATGGACCGGTGGATCTATGAAGTTGTCCTCAGAATATTGTTTTTAAATGCATAAAATAAAATACATAGGATTATAAGGGAAACCTATGTTGAAATACAGTTATCAAAAATTTAAAAAACATTTCCCAGACCCCTGAAACCTCTTTATGGAATGGTTCCATGGATTCTAAGTTAAGAACTCCCAATACAGATGAAGCCCAGTTTTACCCCCCCTTCTCCTCTTCTGCCTTTGGAAGGGGATGTCAGTGGTGTCTCTGGTGTCTGGGAAAGCCATGCTCAAGAGCCCCTCAGTGCTGATGGTGCTGAATCAGCTGGGAAGGAGATCGGAGGTGAAGCTGGCCAGGCCTTTGCACCAGATGGTAAGTGTGTTTGCCCCTCTAGGCTCCTGGTAGTGCAGAACCATTTCTCTTTTCTTCCCCCTCAAATCATAATTCCCTCCTCTAGATACTGCACCAGGATTGGATTAACCCTGCAAGAAAGCTGTAAACCCCTCCTGGCCTCTCATGTCTCCTTGGGACTACAGAGAGTTATTTAATCCAACTCCCAGTGAGTGGGTGCTTTACTCAAGGCTACAGAGATAGTATGGTACAGGGGGAATAGCACTGGAGAAAGATCACCCATAGTGCCAGACTTGAAACTTCTGCCCTGATATTTGACTGTATAACCTTAGATGAGTCACCTAAACTCCAATCTCAGTTTCCTCCTTTCTGAAAGAAAGAAGTTGAACTAGATGGTCTATAAGATTTTTCGCCAGGTTTAAATCTTATGATCCATTCAGTAATTCTGGAAATGAGTTCCTTTGGTTTTTGTGTATTTTGTCTCATTAAATTTCCAATGACAAAAGCCCACCATGAAATTAGAAGTAAATATGTATACATTCATGCACACATATTATCCACACATACATATATAAGTATATATACATGTCTGTGTATGCACACTTGTACATAGAACTGTGGGGCAGCTAGGGGGAATAGTGGATAGAGCACCAGCCCGGGAGTCAGGAAGATCTGAGTTCATATCTGGCTTCAGACACTTACTAGCCGTGTGACCCTGGGTAAGTAGCTTAATCCTGCTTGCCGCAGTTTCCTCATCTGCAAAAGGAGCTGGAGAAGGAAATGGCAAACCACTCTAATATCTTTGCTAAGAAAACCCCAAATGGGGTCATAAAGAATTAGACATAATTAATTGACTATATGTACACACATGCAAGTGTGTGTATTTACATATAGAGGGAAAATACATATTTTTCTTCTCCTGTATCTGTGATTTCATTGGTATAAGGAGATCCTGAAGAGGAAACTCCTATCAATGCAGATAAGCACCTTATCTGTAATTTACAGTTTTATGAAGACATCTGAGAAGGTAGAGGACTTGCCCAGAGTCAGGTAGTCAGGTAGTCAGATTCCAAGAAGCAGGAGAGGAACCCAGGTTTTCCTGATTTGGAGGCTGGCCTTCTGCAACCAAAAAATTGTGCAGGGAGCTAATTTTGGCATGCTTCTAAATTGTCAAAACCCTCTCTCCTCTGTCTTATACATAATTTCCAGCTCCCATTCTAATATGTAGGTCTCTAAATTAGAAGCTGTTTCAGTTTGGTCTGCAAGCTTTACTTTACACACAATTGAACCAAATGGTAAGATGTCATTGTGTGAAGAGGTAGATTCCAGGGCAACAGAATCTTGACAAACAACATTTAAAGGCTGCATTTGGTGGCTTAAATAAAAACTTTTTTAGAAATAGAAGCCCTTCTCATCCATCCCCCCACCAAAAAAACCCCAAAACAACCCACTACAACAACAAAAACCATCCCTGCACCAGTAGTTTAAAGGCACTAACTTTAAAACAGGACATGTCACAGATTGAGCCATCACTAACAAAACATGAATGGAAACCCTTGTTCTTTTCTGTTTAAAGTTTGTCTGAGTACAGTCTCAATTAAAATTCTCAGTCACACTGTTTTCAGAAAGTAATTTACTTGGGACATGTGCCTATTTTGGGGCTCCGCAGACGCGTGATGCGACTCTGGGTTTTGGTTGTTCTTTGGGGTTATTTTTTTTTTCAATATTTATAGTTGTACATCATATAGCTCTTGTATTTGGAAGTTCTGTCCCTTTCAAATAAACATGATGTATATTGTTCTTAAGGGAACATAACTGACCCATAAAAGCTTTTCTGAAAATTTTAATTTTAATTTTAAGTAGCGACACCAAAAGGGAAATCCAGGTACTTGGACTCTATTCCAAGGCTATTTCAGCTAGGGTTCCGTTGCCTCAGCTAACCTGTGTTCATGGCTAACTTAAAAAAAAGTTTTCATTATGAATAATCATCAACAAACACAAATATTCCAATACACAAACCACAAAAAAGATCACTCGGTAGTTTAAGTGTATATTAAAGCTAACACAGTAGTAACAAAATTGGCCTGTTTGTATCTCCTTCTGACCTTTTCTTTTTCTTCTGTGTATGATTTTTATGTTTTCTTAGCTAACTTTTCTAGATAGAAATTTGTCCCTTTTTAAGCACCAAAACTTTTTTTTTGGTAAATTTTAACCACTTTGAATGGAAACTTTTTTACACATTACTTGACTGTAAATAGTCTGTACTGAACCTAAATTATTTTTTTCTTGATAAAGAGGCAATCAGTAATATTTATGAATATCTTCTCCTTAGTTAATAAGCATTTGTTAAGCACCCATTATGGACTGTTGTTGACTCTGTCCTGTCCAACAGGATTTTCTTGGCAAAGATATTGGAGTAGTTCACCATTTCCTTCTCCAGCTTATTTTGCAGATGCAAACAAGGTTAAGTGATTTGCCCAGGGTCACACAGTGACTGAGGCCCGACTTGAACTCAGGAAGGTGAGTGGTCCTGACTTCAAGTCTAGTGCTTTATCCACTGCACCACCTAGTTACCCTGCCGGCTTTTTAAAATTTTTTTATACAACATTGCTTAAGGCTTGGGTGGAAGCTAAGTCATTGGGTGACCTTAGTCAAATCACTTCCTGCACACCTTCCTCCCTGTCTTCTTTGTATAAATGGGAAAGCTAATCAATTTGAAGTTCAAAGCCTGCTATGTGGTAGGTCTTGGGGATATTATGAAACACTGTGACATCAATAGTGAAAAGTAGGGTTGTTTATTCCCATGCTTAAGTGGCCCCTGGTTTGATGCTGCTTTAGTTTTTGTGTCTGCTTTTTTTTTTTTTAACTCTGTTTTTTTCTCTTAACTATATCTGGCATAATTTCTGTCCGTTGTCAATGTATCTGCTTCTAGTAGCTTCTCTCCACCTCTTGAATTTGATTCTGGCTGGGAAACCTGATTTTTAAGTTTGTTGGAATAGTGTGCAAAAATAATTCATCCAATTCTGAGTGAGGGTCGGAGGGGACCCTCGTAGTCAAAGGCATGAGCTTTGGTGTCTAGGCTTAGTAACAACTTTCTTGGCTCCTCTGAGATCATTTCCTTCTTTTCTCATTCTTAAGGCAGATAAATGGCACCCTGCCATCCTGCCCCCATCCTTCCTTCTTGGATTCCTCTATTTCCTTGCGCCTCTTCCCCATCCCCCTCAGCCTTTCTTGGCTTCTTCACTTCCCATCCAATTCCCCCAGTTTATCCCTTTTCTTCTTTTCTCCTTTTCCTATCTTTCCCAGTTGTTTCCCCACCCTATACCCTGAGTCTCCCTAATCCTTACATCTCCCTAAGTTTACACTCCTTTAGTTCCTCTTCCTTTTCTCTCAGGCTCTTCTTGTGGCTTCAGTTCCCCTATTTTCTCTTCCGTGCTGCGTTCTCCCTGTCTCCCCCAAACTGTACTTCTTATCCCTTCACTACCCTCTTTCACTTCTCATTTCCTCAGCTTTCTGTCTTCATCTGTCCTCTGCTCTTTCTGTCTCTCGCCTTCCCATCCCACTTCTCTCACCCCTCCCTACCTTCACTCTTATCCCCATAGCCTACTTTTTGGGGGTATCCCCTTCTTTGTATGCCAGGCTTTTTGGCTCTTCAAAAGCCTCTTGGTGTAGTTCTATGCTGGAGCTATTTAAGGGAATAAATATCAACCCTGCTGACTATTATAAATACTCAAATTAACTGCAAAGATCCTATGAAGTAAGATGCTGTTTGAATCCAGAAAAAGAACTGGCATGTGTATGTATACATATGTGTATATATGTGTATGTACACATATATCCATGTGAATGTGCATATATATGTGTGTGTACGTACACATATATCTGTGTGTATGCACATATATGTGTATGTATGAGTGTGTATACAACCCTCCCCCCATTTGTGCCTAATGGTAGTGAGTGGGATAAGTTTAGTGAAGACTCCTCAGATTGTAATTCTTCTCCTAGGGGTGAGGTAAGACCTAGAGGCTCAAGGTTACAATATTTTTAGAATAGTTCCATATAAGGATATAAAACTGTGTAGTGTATTAGGGTCTCAATGATTGGATAAAACTTACATAATTCCTCGATGTCTTCATTTCAAAAGGGATTGGTTAGATTTTGTGTCTAGAATGTAAGATCATATTCTCAGCTAATGAAAATAATGGTCAGGGGTGGGGAGGGACTTGCGTTAGGGTCTATATAAATCACTGCCTTTTCTTTATCTTTGGCTTTTCTACTCCAGATGAACTGGTGTAGGATTGTCCCGATTCTCGAGAATCTAGAAATAAACTTTCTGTCATCACTTTGAGAGGCCTCTGAGAAATTGATTTAAGTAGGGACCTGAGCCATCCCACACAGTTGCCATCTCAAAGTTTGGGGTGTGGGAAAGGAGGGAAAAAAATGAATGTCACTTGATAACTTTAAAAACTTAAAAAAAAAACCCACCCTGCTGGACCAGAACCACATCTGTGACTGACCACAGACAAAGGGTAACACTGGCCAGGCCATGACCAGCTGAGAAGAGGGTAAGGTAGAATACATGTTCCCCAGGGGTCACTTTAGCCCCAATCCCTGAATCAAATTAGAGAACTAGGGAAGAGTCTTCATTTGATCTGGGGGAAAGGAGGTATGGGGAAAATGTGGCATAATTACTAATCTGCAGAAGGGGACATCTGATGAAGAGCCTGGTTCCTAAGGACCAGCCTAGAAAAAACATCTAAACTAGTCCTGGAATAGACAGAACTGGAACAGGCCAGGCATAGTCTGAGATCAGAGATCAAGCTTGGAGTTAACCTGAGAGTTGTTTTTGTTTTGTTTTTTTTTAACAAGGCACCTTAAAAAAAAACAAAACCAGGCGACCTTTTACTTTTTTAAACGAGACTACTTTTTTTTTTAACCAGGCTACCTTTAAAAAAAATAGACTACCTTTTTTTTTTAACTAGGCCACTTTTCTTTTAAAGGAGGCTACCTTTTTTTTAACTAGGCTACTTTTTTTTATCTTGAGATAAGGGGTGGAGCTAAATATGATTGGGCTGAGTTGGAGCAGAGGGAAGAACACTTTTCCCTGGGGTCTAAGGGAGAAGGAAGCCTCCTTCCCCTACGTGTACCTTCACACTTTGTCTCTCACTCTTTTCCTTTCTCGCTGTTCAGGTCAAAATGTCCAAGCAGGTTCAGGCTCGAAGGCTGGAAGGCATTGACAAGAACCCTTGGTGAGTTAGAGTGTGTGTCTAGTGTTTGGGGGAGAATGAAAAGGGCTGGGGGGGGTACTGAGGGGGGGAAAGGAGAGAGGGAATGAGGGGCAAAGGGGATGGGGACACAGAGGAATTGACCAGAACTTTTGGTGATCCAGGACAAAGGTTTGCATGATCTAGGAAAAATGGATGTTGGGATGGCAGATGTGCAAAGATTTCATGCGGAACCTGCCTTAAAAAGACACTTGTTCTTGTGCCTTTTCCTATTGAAGGGAAAATAGCTAACCCTATTTAGTAGGAGGTGGGGGAGGGGGAATGAGGACTTTAAACCCTGGGATTTCGAAAGCTTTCTGCCTACACAAAAGTGAGATTAGACTTGTTCATTCTACCCTCCCCACCCCTCCCTTCCTGTGGTGAGAAAGATTTTGTAGCCCAAACTCTCATGACCGGGAGAGGAAGGAGTTAATTAGGTCTGTGGATCTTCTAGTCTGGGAAACAGGTTTTCTGAGGACAGGATTGGAAGAATAGGGAATTAAAAATACATACCTGTCCCTGAAGCACAGGAGAAGATGGTGTCATGAGGGAGGGCATTAGTGAATGCTTAGACCTAGAGGACATTCTGATCTGCTTAGGGACTGTGTGTTCCATGCTCTGAACAATGCTTAGGGGATGTCCAGAGATGGGTGAGATCAATCTGTCCTTAGCAAGGCCTCTGTCTGCCTCAGTTCTTCAAAAGTGAAAAGGTGATCTCGATAGTACCCGCCTCCCAGATGGTTGGGAGCATCAAATAGAGTAGTATTTACTTAGCACAGTACTTGGCATTAAATTAATTAATTAATTAATTAAATTCTTGTTCCCTTGCCCCTCTCCTCTCAAAACTTACAACTGGACCATGAATAGACCCATAGAAGATCCCAATAATAGTAATAGCTAATAATAGCCAACATTTCTATAGCCCTTACTATGTGCCAGGCATTGTGCCGAAAGTGTTAGCATTTTAAACTAAGTAAGCAATGACCTTTGTAAGGACAGAATAGAATAGGAACATGAGAAGGTTACATCAGTCAGTAGATGACCATTTCTTAATGTACCTGGAATTTACTACGTTCTAGGTGCTGTGCCACAGTCTGGGAGTACAAAGAAAAGCAAGTATCTACCAAAAACTCTGTGCAAACATCATTATATATATAGATACAAGATAAACTGGAAATAATCTCCAAGGGAAGGCCCTAGCACTAAGGAGGACTAGGAAAGGCTTTTTATAGAAAGTGAGACTTTAGCAAAGACATGAAGGAAGTCAAGAGATGGAAATGAGGAGGGAGAGCATTCCAGGTGTGGGAGACAACCAGTGAAAATGCACAGGATTTAAAAAGGAGGGGTGGAGGGTACTAAGTGGCACAAGGTGGTACAGTGGCCCTGGAATCAAGAGGACCCTAGTTCAAATCCGGCCTCAAACATTTAACTTACTAGCTACATGATCCTGGACAAGTCTCTTCACCTCAATTGCCTCCCAAAAGGAAAATGCATAAGGTTGGGAGCTGGGAGTGTCTTGGGCCAGGTACAGCTAGGAGATTAGTGTCACTGGATCACAGAGTGAGTACATAGAGGGGGATCAAGTATAATAATAATGATAACTAGGTTTGCAAACAGCTTTACACATATTTCATTTTCTTCTCATAACAGTCCTAGGAGATAGGTGTTATTATTTTCATTTTATAGATGAAGAAATTGTGACAAACCAAGGTTAAATGACTTACCCAGGGTCGGATAGCTAATATGCTGCTAATATGGATTTGACTCCAGGCCCAGGACTGTCTAATATGCTACCTATCTGTGATGAGTACAAAGGCAGGAAAGGAACCAGGTGATTGACAGAACTTTCATTAAACTGGCTTTGAAACCAGTAAGGCTTGAGTTTGAGTCCTGCCTTTGAGGCAACCTTGCTGTGTGATACTGGGCAGGTCACCTAAGTCCTTAGTGTGAAGGCTAGTAATGGCCATGGACAGGATGGGAAGCAGTGGGGTCTCCTCTGTTCCATGACTGTTGTACTGTGTGACCAGAAGCTCCACCACTTATTTCCCAAGGACTTTCTGTAGAAACCTTGCTACAGAATCCCAAAGGCCCAAAGGAGGACTTCAGGGAGAGGGGAGGGTAGAGGAGGCAAAAGAAGGAGGGTAGAGGAGGCAGAAGAGGGCTGCCTGAAAGCCTAGACGTGAGTAGCAAAGGAAGGGAGCTTAGGAACTGGCAGTGTGATCCTCAGCAAATCACCTCTCTGCACCTCAGTTTACTTATCTATAAAATGGAAGAGTTGGACTTGTAAGGTCCCTTTCAGTTGATCCTATGACCCAGTTCTGTGTTCTGGCTTCATGCTAGGATGACCCTTTGGGGCACTGGAACAGACCAAACACCAATGTCTCCCACCTTCTGTCCATGTCCTTGGAGAGGGGAGAGATGTGCTGGTCTCTGTTCCCTAATTCTATTTTTCCTGGTTTTCCATTCCCACCCTAGGGTGGAGTTTGTGCAGTTGGCCAATGAGAATGAGGCCGTGAACTTGGGCCAGGGCTTCCCTGATTTTGCACCTCCAGAATTCTCCATTGAAGCTTTCAAACAGGCTATCGGTGGAGACATCATGCTCAATCAATACACTCGTGCCTTTGTGAGTCCCCCTCTCCCTTTCCCTGCTCAGTCTCTTCTTCCATTCCTAAGCCACCCCACCCCCATCTAACCTGAACACTAGTACCAGACTTAACTCACTACCTTTCTGCATTCTTATCTTCCCCATAAGAATGGAGAGATTTGAGCCCCAACCAAAAAGGATGAAAGGGAAAACTGTAGCCCACCTGGAGAGATAGTCTGGTGATCTTTGACCTTGGCAGGTCCTCTCGATTCCCTCCGCAGGGTCACCCTCCTCTGGTAAAGATACTGGCTCAATTCTTTGGGAAACTGCTGGAACAAGACTTGGATCCTCTAAAGAATGTGCTAGTGACAGTGGGTGCCTATGGGGCCCTCTTCTATTCTTTTCAGGCCCTAGTGGATGAAGGAGATGAGGTGAGATGTGGAAATAGTGGGGAGATAGAGGTCTGAGGGTAGGGGGTTCAATATAGAGTGAGTATCTAGTCCTAATGGTGACTTCCCTTACCTTCCTTTTGTCGGTCCCCAGGTCATTCTCATTGAACCTTATTTTGACTGCTATGAGCCCATGACAAAGATGGCTGGTGGCTGTCCTGTGTTTGTGCCATTACGACCGGTGAGAATTTTAAGGGACTCCAGGCAGGGTGGGGTTCAAGGGCCAAATCCTTGGAAGTGAGTGTAGCTGAATCCTGTCCCCTTTAGGGACACATGGGAGGAAGGAAAAGGGTAAAGAGAAGATGGGACCAGGGAGGCATTAGGGCAGGAGGAAGACCAGCCTTGGAAACTGAGGGCAGTTCTGGCTTCCTCTACTAGCCACCAACCCATGATGGCCAGTTGATGTCCAGTGGTGACTGGAAGTTAGACCCAGATGAACTCGCCAGCAAGTTCACTCCCCGGACCAAGGCCATTGTCATCAATTCACCCAACAACCCTTTGGGCAAGGTAAATAAATATTATACTTTTCTTGGAAGGTCCAGGAAGAAATTCATCAGAACTTCCATTGTAGAAAGCCCTTCCACCAATGCATATTAGCATTTCTAAGTCATACTCTTAGGGATTTAACAGTGTCATACTGAGAGGTTTGGCACGTTGTCCATGATCACACAGCCTTTGTGTCAGAGCCAGAACTTGAATCTAAGTTTTAGTAGTGCCAACACTAGCTAGCTCTCTGCCACTTTATTTTGCTGCCTAGTTCCAGTTTATGTTTATATAACACCTTATGGTTTACAAAGCACTTTACATGACATTCTTTACCTTATTTAATGCTCCCAACAACCCTGTGAGGTTATGCAGGTATAAGACCTTATTTGACAGAAGAGGGAAATGGAGGAACAGAAAAATAAAATGACCTTCCAGGGGTTATATAGTCAAGAGAGCTGGACTTGAACCCAGGTCTTTTGACTGAGTTCAGTGTTCTTTCTACTTTATTATAATATACTACTTAGGGCAGGCATAAAGTATCCCTCAGTCATTCTCTCCTCCTTTGACTGGAGCTGGGTTGTCTCCTACCCCTTGGGGTTCTGAGTTTGCATGCTATCAATGGTTCCCTCCTCCCTGGGGGGAGAAGGGTGGGTCCCTGCTGGATGGTATTCCATCTGGGGCCTATTTTTTTCTCTTCTCTTCCCTCTGCTCCTTTTCCTCCAGGTGTTCAGCAGAGCAGAACTGGAATTAATAGCAAATCTGTGCAAAAAACACGATGTCCTGTGTTTCAGCGATGAGGTTTACCAGTGGCTGGTGTACGATGGAGAGAAACACATCAGCATAGGTATGGCAACCTTGAGGGTGGTCTCTCCCTGAACATAAGATGACCTGATGGGACCAAGCACTGGTTAGTACAGTTAATCAGTCATATAAATGATAATTTATTAAGTGCCAGACACTGCCAAGCACTGGAGATAACAAAGAAAAGCAAAGTTAACAAGCCTTCTTTCATGCTTTCTGTTAGCAAAACATTGTGCCAACTCCGGGGGTCAACACAGAGTTTGGCTGAGATATGGTCCCTGCCTTCATGGAACCCATGGACCAAGAATCCCACCTGCAGCATTCCAACCCAGTAGTCACTGAGCCTTAGCTTGAGGACCTTCAGTGAGAGGAAAGCATTATCTCTCAAGGCAGCCCACCTCATTTTGGGGGTGACCTTAACCATGAGGAAGTTTTTCTTTACATCCTTTAAATCTTTTCCAAGACATCATTGCTTCTGATTCTGCCCTCTGAGCCAAGCAGAACATATCTGATCCCTCTTCCTCCTGTAACCCTTCAAATAGTTGAAGACAGCTGTCATGACTTCTCCAGTCTTCACTTCTCCTAGGCTAAACATTTCCAGTTCTTACCTCTCCCTTCCTTCTGCACCTAGTGTACTCCTCTTTCTCATCCCTTAAGTATTTTTTATGTCATTCCCTCAAATTCACCTTATACCTGTACCCTCTCTCTATGTATATTCCTTCTAGCTGTACTATTAGTGATACAATTTTTTTAAAATTATAAGTATCATCTTCCCATATTGGGATGTAAACAGTTCAACTCCACTGAATCCCTTATGTTTTCTTTTCCTTTTTACCTTTTTAGGCTTCTCTTGGGTCTTAGTATTGGATGTCAAATTTTTTGTTCAGTTATAGTCTTCTTATGAAGCCTTGAAATCTTTATATTTCAGTGAATGGCCATTTTTTCCCTTGAAGTATTATGCTTAATTTTGCTAGGTAGGTGATTCTTGGCTGTAGTCCTAGCTCCTTTGCTTTCCAAAATACCATGTTCCATGACCTCCAGTTTAATGTTGCAGCTGCTAAGTCCTGTATAACCCTGATTGTGGCTCCCTAGTATTTGAATTGTTTCTTTCTGGCCATTTGCAGTATTTTTTCCTTGATTTGATAGTTCTGTAATTTAGCTATAATGTTCCTTGGGGTTTTGATTTGGGGATCTCTTTCCTGAGATGATCAGTGGATTCTTTCAATGCCTATTTTGCCCTCTGGTTCCAGGATATCAGGTCAGGTTTTCCTTTTAAAAACAATTAATTTATTTTTAGTTTACAACATTCAGTTCCACAAGCGTTTGAATTTTAAATTTTCTCCCTCCTCCCCCTCTTCTCTCCCCAAGATGGCTTGCAATCTGATATAGACTCTCTCTATATATTCATATTAAACATATTTTCACATTAATCATGTTCTAAAGAAGAATTATAATCAATGGAATAAACCACAGGAAAGAAGAAACAAAATAAAGAAGAGAAAGCAAATTGTATGCTTTGATCTTCATTCAGACTCAGCAGTAATTCTTTCTGTGGATGTAGATAGCATTTTCCATCATGAACCTTTTGGAGTTGTCTTAGGCATTACTGAGAAGAGCCAAGTCTATCAAAGTCAGTCATCATACAATGTGTGTATTACCGTGTACTCCCAGTTCTGTCCCCCCACTCAGCATCAGTTCATATAAGTTTTTCCAGGTTTTTCTGAAGTTCACCTGTTCATCATTTCTTATAGTCCAATAGTATTCCACTACATTCATATACCACAACTTGTGGCAGTTTTTCTTGATAATCTCTTGAAAGATGCTGTCCCTGTCCTCCTTTTGTTTGTGGCTCTCAGGTAGTCCAGTGATTTTGACATTGTCTTTTCTTGGATCTGTTTTCCAGATCAGTTATTTTTCCAATGAGGTATTTTACATTTTCTTCTATTTTTTCATTCTTTTGAGTTTATTTGATTGATTCTTGACATCTCATGGAGTCATTATCTTCCACTTGCCCAATTGTAACTTTTAAGAACTTGTTTTCCTCCATTAGCTTTTGTGCTTCCTTTTCCATTTGGCTGATTCTACTTTTTAAGCAGTTGTTTTCTTTTTCTAGGCTGTTGACTATTTTTTCATAATTCTCTTGTATCACTCTCATTTCTTTTTCCAATTCTTCTTCTGCCTTTCTTACATGATTCTTAAGCTCCTTTTTGAGCTCTTCCATGAGTTCTTCCTGGGCTTGAAATCACTTCCCATTTTTGGGGGGAGCTTTGCACATAGACATTTTCACATTGTTGTCCTCTTCTGAGTTTGTGTCTTAATCTTCCCTCTCACTGTAATAACTTTTCTCTGGTCAGATTCTTTTTTTGTTGTTTTTTGCTTATCTTGTTTGGTCTTTTTCCTTTCTTTTGAATTTTAGCTCTGCTCCCAGGATGGAAGGGGCATTGTCTTAGGCTTCTTGTGCCAGGGACTACAGGTTCTGTCTCTTTACTTGGTATTGCAGTGATGTTGCCCTGAGGCCCACAGGGGACCCTCATATCTCCTGCTGCACTGAGGGGGTTGCAGTAGTGGATGGCTGGTGCTACTGAAGGCCCGTAGGGGTCTGGCAGCTTACCTGGTGCTGAGTTGGGGTCTTAGTGCTGGTATTTCCCATTGATATTTCTGCACTGAAGCACCTGGTGGTCTGGCTGTTGGAGGCTTCCTCTTTGTTTGAGGCTATGCTGAAGTATGTGGGGGTTTTCAGAGGTAGAATCTGCCAGTTCCCTGGCTATGCTGAGGCACATGGGGGGAGGATCTAGTGTTGGCATTTGCTTGCTCTACAGAACTGGGGCTTAGGATTTCCCCCTTGTTTGCTGAGGTGGGGCTTGCTGCTGTCTTATTGGGATGTTTCTTGTCCTGGATAGTCTTCACCTATTATCTGAATGAGACAGACCTTTCTTGCCAATTTTCTAAGTTTCTTGGGCTAAAAAATTGTTTCACCCTGTCTTTTTGTTGGTTCTGTTGTTCTAGGATTTGTTTTGGGGTGCTATTTATGGTTGTTTGGAGGTGAATATGGGAGAGTTACTCCACTGCTTACTCCACCATCTTGGCTCCCAGAAGTCGTTTGATAGCTGTCATTCTTAAGCTTAAATCTGTCTCTCTGAAACTTCTATCTAGGACCAAAGAGAACCCGTATAATCCATTTTCTATGGGACAGTTCTTCATATAATTAAAAACAGCTATCAGGTCCTCCCCTCTGCTTTTCCCCTCCCCCAGGGTGTTTTTCAGGCTAAACACCCTCATTCTCTTTCATCTGTCCTTATGTAACATTGACCTAAAACCTACCAGTCTAGCTACCCTGGCAAAAGGGAAATAAGGTTGGCCTGCAGTGACCTATGCTTAATGAAACCCTGCTGGCTTTTAATGATCACTGCTTGCCTTTCTAAATGCCTCATAGACTCTTTAATAATAAGTTCTAGAATTTTCTCTGGAATATAAATCAGGCTTGCTGGTCTATCATTTACCCACTCCGCCCCCTTCCCTTTGTTGAAAAATGGGACCATGGTTGCCCTTCTGCATTTCTTCGGGTCTTCTCCCTTTCCTGAGATCTTTCAAAGATGGATGATAGCAGCTCAGTTCATCCTGTTGGATAGTTCTTTGAGATCTTGTGCATCCAGGCCTAGCAACATGAGCTTAGTGGTGGCAGATAGATAATCAATAAATCTACAACCATTTATTAAGGGCACTGTACTAGGTGCTGAAGATGTAAAGACACAAATGAGCCAGTCCCTGGCCTCAGGGCGCTTACGTTCTACTTTAAGGAGACAACAGATATACACACATTAAGTATATACAAAATAAATGCAAGGTAATGGGGGCGGCATTAGCAGCTAAGGGAGGGGGCTCAGGAAAGGCTTCATGTAAAGGAAGCTGCTTGAGCTGAATTTTGAAGGAAACAAGGGATTCTAAGAGGATGAAGCATTCCAGTCATGGGAATTTCCTATGAAAAGGCAGAGATGAAAGTCAGTATCATGTGTGAAAGATATAGCAAGGTTGGTATAGCTGGAGGGTAGAATGCACAAAGAGGAGTCAGGTATAACCAGTTTGGAAAGGTGTTTTGGGGACAGGCTGGGAAGGGCCAACAGAGGATCTTACACTTCACCCTAGAGGCAACAGGATCATAGATTTAGAGCTGGAAGAGACCTGTAAGGTCAGCTCCTCTTTTCACGGATGAGAAATTTGAGGCCTAGAGAAGTTAAGTGATTTGCCCAAGGTCACAGAGCCAGGAAGTGGCAGAGCCAACATTTGGCCCTAAGTCCTTCGCCTCCTTACATTAGAATCTCCTGTTTGCCTTGTTGCCCAGACTTAGCGCATTCACACAGACATCTGAAGTTTTGAGCTTCGTTGCTGACTTTCTTCTTGGATATTGCCCTCGGTGGCTTCCCTACCTCTTCCTATGGTATACCTATTGCTCCCTGTGGCACCAGACTTGTCAGATCTATGCGGGACATTTTCTTCCTCTTGCTCTTTTTTTCAGTTTAAAATCCTCTTGATTAGATTCATAAGACTCTCCAAAAGGATGTTTTTAATGCTCCCTCCTAAGGCATATTCCATTCTTGTTCAAGACCCCATCATTCCTATATTTTTAGCAACAGTCCCCAAATCCAAATCCCACCCACAGGCACTCTTTTTTGTTGTTGTTGTTTGTTTTTTTGTTTTTTAATTAAATTACTTTATTTGTTTTCAGTATTCGACAATCACTTCCATATATCTTAGATTTTTTTCCCCTCCCTCCCCCTTGCTCCCCCCTCCACAGTCCCTCCCTTAGACAGCATACTATCTTATATGGGTTCTACACGTACATTCCTGTTAAATACATGTTGCACAGAAGAATTAAAATGAACCAGAGAAACCATAAAACAAAACAAAAAGGCACTATTTTTTAGCCAACTGTTTACTTTCCAGATCTGCCTTTCTTTTCTGAACTCCTTACCATTGATTGATGGTAATGATAAAAGTACCACCTGTGCCCTGAAAGCCTTCAGGGTTTTGGGGGGTCTTTTGCCCAGAACTTCATAATCTTTAGCAATTCTCTGTGAAGTGATAGCCTTTGTCCCTACCTGACTTACGAGAAATGAGAAATGACAGTGACCTTGTCTTTGACAATTCTTGGGAAAACAGCCTACCTCTCTGTTGTAAATGTCAGGTTTTCCTCAGGACCCCTCAGCAGGGAGTTACCAATGAACACTATTTGCCTTTTTTCCTTCTGACTATTACTGGATGTCCTCTTTTTTGATGGGACCAGTAGATTCACATGTTCCTTCATTCCTTGGCACCTAAGACAGTCCAGCTGCAGTTAGTCCAGCTTCCCAACTTTCTATGGGAAGAGCCTCATGCCTGTTATACAGCTCCAAATATTCTTTTCTTGCTTTTTGGTGACATATCCTGTAACCCTCCAGTCACCTGACAGAAGCAAGAATCCCCCTCTGCATTGCTATATCTGTTTTCATCTTTGTTTTCTCCTTGATATATTTATTCTCATTTCATTCATTCATTCTTTCAAGGAGCGCTTCATTCTCCTTAATAATCTGATAAGCAGAAGGGCTTCAACCCCTTTCACTTTCTCATATAGGACAGAGACCAACTTACACTTTGGGTATATTGGTAAATACTCCCAATGTCTGTCTTCTTTTGGATAGCTCTCTCACTGAATACTTACGTCTGAGGCCTCTCTGTGAGATGTTATTCTAATGAAGTCCACTTGCTTGGTTTCACCATGTAACTGATCTCTAGTTATATCCTTTTACTTCTGTAGACTCTCTGTCCCTACTTGGGAGAGGAACGATACATTTGCTTGTCACACAGAAGCCGAGAAAACCCAATTATGCAAAACAGAAGAACACAGGACAAAATAAAATTATCTAATGAGAATTACCTACCTCATTTCACCTGGTTATCTCCAAATGTTTCCATCTACTGTTGCTAACCCTGGCTGCTGGATCCTCTATCTACAGCTGGGTAGCTGGCTTAATTTGTTTAGCAAACCAAACACAAAGACAACCATCTAGTGAGATCCTCCTCATTTGCTAAACCTGCCTCATACTCTTCAGATCCCTTCCTCTACTTCTATGGTTGATAGACTTCCTTTCCCCACTAAGAGGAGAGGGAGGCTTACTTATTTAGTAGACAGGCACAGGAATGTTAGATGAAATCCAGTTGTCCCATATGTTCTTCCCACCTCATTTCACCTTGTTCTTGAGTTCCACCTATTTCATCTGAATGACACTGTTCTCTGTCTCTATTTGAAGGGCTAATTTACTTAGGAGATGAGGCACACATTTTTAAGACACAAAGCAAAATCCAGTTGTCTATTTAGATCTTCACACTTCATTTTGTCTTGCCAACACTGTTTTCTTTTTCCTTATTTATCTGGGTGATAGCCTTTCCATCCTCCTAGCCTTTACTGGGCCCCTGATGCTTCTGTGGGTGTTCTTGGCACATAGGGAATGTGCAGATAGTTGGACCGATCCCATTAGAAGAGAGCCTGTGTAATAAATGACAGGAGGATGTTTTCAGAGAAACCCGGGAAGACTTACATGAACTGATGCAAAGACAAATGACTTTGAAAGAATTAGGGGCTTTGAGCAGCAGCATAAAATAAAATTTTAAAAGAGAAAGGGAGGGGAGAAAAGAGAAAAGAGGTAGAGGGAAGACAGGGAGAAAAGAGAGACAGAGAAGAGAGAGGGGAGAAGGCAGAAAGAGGAGAGAGAGAGTGCCAGATTGTGCTGTGGCTGCCACAAATACTGTGCCTTGGCCTCTTGGCCTGCTGTAGCCCCCCAATCACTTGACCCCGCACCAATACCCCCAACAGCCACTTTCGCTTCTCCTTGGCAGCCAGTCTTCCAGGAATGTGGGAACGCACCCTGACTATTGGCAGTGCAGGAAAATCTTTTAGTGTCACTGGTTGGAAGGTAAGCCTTGGGAAAACATGGGGACCTGAAAGATTGGGGGGAAAGTCTGGTTGAGAGCATGAGTGAAGATGTTAAAAAAAAAAAAGGTAAGGTTTGGAGAGCATGGGGGGTCAAGGGGCAAATCTAATCCTTTTCTTCCTCTGGTCCAGGTGGGCTGGGTTCTCGGCCCGGATCATCTTCTGAAGCATCTTCGGACTGTCCACCAGAATTCCCTGTATCACTGCCCCACACAGGCCCAGGTGAGTGGTTAGAACTGCTTTCTGTCAAGAGGTGTCCTGGAATTTGGGGCAGGGACTCTGGAGATTCTAAAAGACTACTGTCTGTGAACAGACCATGGGATAGACCCCCTCTCCTCTCCATTCTCACCTGCACCAGAAAGCAACGGCAAGTGTTCAGAGGAAGGGGTGACCTCAGGAAATCTGATGGATCAGGAGGCCACTGTAGCTAAAGCTAACTGATTCTAGCAAGCATTTGACAGAGTCTCTTAGTTTAATTTGTGGATAAGATGGAGGGATGTGGGGTTAGGCTAATAATAGCACAGGAAGTGGTTTCGGAATGGTTGAATGTCCAGTCCTAAAGAAAGAAGAACAGTCGCTTGTGGTTCAGTATCAATCTGAGAGGAGCCCTCTAGTGGAGTGTCAGAGGAATGAGTCATTGGCCCTGTGCTGTTAAACATGTGAATCATCACTTGGGATAAAGGCCTGGATGGCAGGCTCATCAAAACACAGGTAACACAAAACTAAGAGGGATAACTATGAGTTTAAATGTCCAAGTCTGGTGTCAGAATAACCTTAACAGAGTAGGATGAAATTAGTAGGTGCAGACTTAAAAATTTACATAGGTTTAAAACCTTAAAATCACAGATATAATTTAGAAAAGCTTGGCTAGATAGCAGTTTGTCTAAAAAAATGAGATGGGGGTTTTTAACGGACCACAAACTCGTTGTTAGTCGACAAGTAGAGCAGCAAATAGAGTGCCAGCCCTGGGGTCAGGAAGACCGTCCTCCTAGGTTCAAATCTAACCTCTGATACTTCACTGTGTGACACTGGGTAAGTCAAGGCACTTAACCTTGTTTACCTCAGGTTCCACATCTGTAAAATGAGCTAGAGAAAGAAATGGCAACCTTTGCCAAGAAAATCCTAAATAGGGTCATGAATCAACAGCAATAGCAAAATCTGTCATGTGTGATTTTAGACTTAAGAGTTGCAGATTATCCAGGATTAGGGAAGTGATAACCTTGCTGTACTCAGCTAAATGATATATGAACATTACATTCAGTTCAGTCACATTTAGGAAAGATGTGGACAAATGAAAGCATCCAAATGTAAGTGACCAGGATGGTGTGAGGGCCCATGCAGAGCTGGCCTGGAGTCCGCTCTAATCTTGAGAGTTGGTTGTTAAATTTTAAGTGTGAGCGTTTCTACCTCAACAGTCAGCAATCATTGCAAATCATTACAAATCACATTTTGTTTTGTTTTGTTTGACTGTCTAGAGTTAAGAAAGTATAAATGATGCAGATTAAACTTACATGTGTACGTGCATGCATTTTTTTCCCCCAGAGGGCCCAGTTATTAAACATTTACCAGTGCACTCGTAGGCTCTTGCCATGTGAGGATCAGCTGCAGGAACTTGAAATGTTTAGCTTGAAGAAGACTTTAGAGAAGACTTGATAGCTGTGTTCAAGTGTGTGAAAGGGTCCCATGGGACAGAGAGGTTGGCCTTGTTCTGCTAGGCCCTAGAAGACTGAACTAAGAGTCACTAGTAGAAATTAAAGGGAGACAGATTTTGGCTTAATAGAGACAGACACACACACATTTTAACAACTGGAGCCATCCTAAAGTGCCTCAGAGGTCATATCCTCCTGCCTTCATTAGAGGCCCTCAAGCAAAAGTTGGATGACCAAGCATTGGGTAATACTGTAGAGGAAATTCTTGGTCAGATAGGAGTTGGACAAGATGATGTTAAAGTTCTCTTTTACTTCTGAGATTCTGTTATTAGATATATTTATTGAACCTTGCCCAGTCTAGGTACTAGACACTGGCTGGTAAAAAGAATCATGGTATTGATCCAGTTGTCAGTCAACCATTATTAAAAACCATACTTTTAAATCCATCCTTCATAGGTCTGTCAGAATAATCTTCCTCAGTTACAGGTCTGATGTGGTCACTTTCTTCCTGCTTTGAAACTTTCAATGACTCCCTAGTACCATTAAGGTAAAATATAAACCTCTCAGCTTGACATCTAAGAGTCTTCAAACTGGGATTCAACCTGGCTGACTGGCCTTATTTCACAGGCATTCTATATTCCAAATGACCTGGATGATTCGTAGTTTTCTGTATTCAATATGTGCCTCTTGCACCTTATGTTTTATCACTTTGTCTCCCCTTTCAGAATTCTTATGTTCCTTCCAGGCTTAACTCAGATTTGAGCTCCAGCATAAAGCCTTTTCCTGACTCTTCTCCTCTACTCCCAAGGGGCAGCTAGGTGGTGCAGTGGATAGAGCACCAGTGCAGGAGTCAGGAGGACCTGAGTTCAAATCTCATTCAGACACTTAACACACAGTAGCTGTGTGACCTTGGGCAAGTCACTTAACCCCAATTGCCTCATCCTGGGCCATCTCTGGTCATCCTGATGAATATCTGGTCACTGGATTCAGATGGCTCTGGAGGAGAAAGGCTGGTGACCTGCACAGCCCTCCCTCACTCAAAACAAAGTCAAGTACAAGTCATGTCATCATTTCTCTGATGGCATGGTCTTCTTTGGCAATGAAGGACAAACACACACACACTCCTCTGCTCCCCAACTAAAAGTATTTTCTCTCTTCTCAAATTTTCCCAGATGCACACTTTTTTATGAACATCTTTTTTTATCCCATACACTCTACCTTATATATGCTTATCTGTCTCATGTCACATCACTTCGGACATAAACTCTTTGAGGGAAGGGGCTGTCACTTTTTAAACTTTGAATACTGAGTGCCTGGTATATAGTAGGTACTTAGTAAGTGTTTGTTGAATGAAAAATTATGCCAGTTAAAGGTTGTACTGTGTCTTAATCCAAAAAGTGTGATCTCTGCTTAGCTCAGTAGAGGCATAACTAGTTTAATCAGGGAGATGAAATATTTAGACCAATAACTATAATATAGTCAGAATATGATTATGTGCCAGAAGGGAGTTCAGACGAAAGAGAGTTTGCCATAAGTCAAAATGGCTGTAAGATCAAAATAATTGAAGTAGCATTTATTGTTTATGTATAGTAAAGTCAATATAAAATGACAATTTTACATAACTAATTTATTGTCATGCCATCCCAATTAAATTACTAAAAATTATCTTCCTGAGTTAAAAAATAATAACAAGGTTCATTTGGAAGAACAAAGTGTCAGAAACTTCAGAGACCATGAGAAGAAAGATATAAAGGAAACAGATTCAGTAGTGCCAGACCTTAAACCATATTAAAGGTGAGAGCATTGTTGAGGCAGTCTTTCAGACAGAATGTGATTGGATTGGAATGTTGCTGTGGCCCAGGAAATAATGAGTTGAAAAGCATGGAAATATCTGGAATGATGAAGGAGGGTGCTGTCCACCTTCAGAAAAACAGATGACAAGCAGAAATAAGCATGGTGCAGACTAACGTGTATGAGTGTATATATATACATGTGTATCCATGTGTGAGATTATAAAGATGCATGTGTATATGTGTGTATCCATGTGTGTATGTATCTGTGCTTAATTACAGTCTTTGGGGTGTGGGGAAAAATATTGAAGTACATGGTAGAGAACAAAAGGAAACCTATAAGGAGGCAAAGAAAAGATGTGCAGCTCTGAATACAATGGAAATTGATTGTTTTAGCTTGAATTGTCTCCTATGTTCTGCTATGTACAAGGCAATGTTAGATTTCTTTTCTTTTCTTATTTTATATTTAAGTTCAAAATTTAAAAATGTATAAAAAAGAAAAAATACAAAATGGTTAGAGAAATGGGATTAGAATGTAAACTACTTGGGAGTATGAATGATTGGAAAGGGGAGATAACAGAGATGGAGAGACCAGTTCAAACACTCCTTTAATAGCCCTGGTGAGAGGTGATGAGAGTCTGAACTAGGTTGGGGATGATAGAGATAAAGAAATGACAAATGTGATAATATTAACTCACGACTGCATAGCACTCTAAGATTTACAAAGTGCTTTACTCACAACATACAAACTTGTGAAGTGAGTAGTACCAGAATTGTGATTATCTCTTTGACAGATAGGGAAATCCAGGATCACAGAGGGTAAGGGACTTACCCTAGGTCACAGCTGAGTGGCATTGCAAATGAGGACTGGGTCTAGTTAGGACGGAAGGGGACATGTCCTAGGTGAATCAAAGGCTATCTTTGGGCTCTTGGGATTCTCGACAGCATCCCAGGTAGCCCCTATCCTGTCTTTCTCCTCCATTCCAGGAAGCTGTAGCTTCCAGTTTTGAGTGGGAACTGCAGTTCTTTGGTCAGCCTGAGAGCTACTTTGTTCAGCTGCATAAGGATATTCAGAAAAAGCGGGACCACATGATAAACAGCTTGCAGAGCATTGGCATGAGGACCATCGTCCCTCAGGGCACCTACTTCCTCATTGCGGACATCTCCACCTTCAGTGAGGCAGGGGAAAGGGGGTCAAGTGAGGTTGGGGAGAAAGGGAGAGGAGTAAGGGAACATCCTGGGAGTTCATCAAGGGCCTTCATGGGGTTCCCCCATTTCATGCAGAGAAAAAGATGCCCCACCTCCCTGGCTCAGAGGGGGAGGCCTATGACTCTCGATTTATCAAGTGGATGATCAAACACAAGGTAAGTACCTGAGGGTTGCAAGCATGACTTTGCTCCCCCTGCAACTGCACCCCCCCTACACTCAGATCAGATAAGACCCTTTCAGTTCTGATCATCTGTGATGCTCTGGATTCCTGACCCAGAAGCAGCAGCTGGTGTCAGAAATGAACTCTGATTCTATCCCCTCTCCTTCCCCCTCCCTCACACCTAGGAATTCTCAGAACTTCTCCCTTTTCCTGGGCCTGGACTTGGTTTTTTCTTGTCTCTAGGGCTTGGTAGCCATTCCAGTCTCAGTGTTCTGCAGCTCGGAACAGAAGAAGCATTTTGACCACTACATCCGGTTCTGCTTTATGAAGGTGAGTGTGTGCATGCTGGGGAATAGTTTGCAACCAAGAGATAGGATAAAGAGTGGTACCTTTACAAGGCCGCTACTGTAGCTTCCCTCTCCTCTTTACTTCAGAGGGAATTTTTTTTCTTCTCACATCCAGGGATATAGGGATCCAAATTCATGCCAGAGACTAGCATTCAATGCCTCAGTGATATGTCTGGGGGATAGAAATGGACAGGTGGGCAGATGCCTGACCCATATCCATAAATCTGGTTTTTTTTTCCTGTCCAGAACCACTACTCCTATGTGGTTATTGCTACCTCACCTTCCCTGGACCCCTTCACAAGAATACCTATCTTCCCCTGGCATGACCATGGGTTCTTGTCCACCATCACTGCCCCTGGCATCAAGGGTACACCCCCAGCACTGGAAAGGGGCAAAGAGGGTTCCAGTGCAACAAGAGGAGGCTTATTGCTGGCTCCTGGGCTAAGCAAGTTGGTTTCAATCTCTGTTTAGAATGACTCCACTTTGGAGGCCATGGATGACAAGCTACAGCAGTGGAAAAAAGAGCTAGAATCCTGATTTCTGCACCGAGATATCTCCAATTTCTCCTCCAGCTCACTTTACTTGATCGGACTCTTCCCCCTCTCTCCATCCATCCTTTGTGGGTCAAGTGTTCCCAGGTTTGGGGGAGGGAGGAGGGAAGCTCATTAACTAGGACCCAAGTCAGAGAGAAAGGGAAGGGATGAAAAAAGAGTATAGCAGCCCCAGGTCTTTCTCCATTCCCCCTCCTAATATACCTTAGTGAAAGTCTGCTCTCCCTTTTATTCTGGGATTTAGGGACCCAGGAGCCCTCACCTATCCAGCACCCACATTCCCATCCCTGTCAGAGGAAGCATTCAGCATGGTTATCGTCAGGGTGTTGTCTCTCTGGCTGGACTCTCCCTAGAACATCCTTCCCTCCTTTATCTCTTCCTCTTCTCTCTGCTGAATCATAAAGTGGGATTTCCCTTCTCCCTCTGAACACCTGCATCAGCTACCCCAACTGTGGGATAGATGCCAGCCAAGCCAGAAGTCACCCAAGGTTTACATGGACACCTGACATCTTGCTTTCATCCCTCTGTGGTCCCATGTTGCTGTAACTTATCTTGGTTTTTCTTCCCCTTTCACTTTCAAGGGGCTGGGTCAACGGTTAGGCTGCCTTGCATAGCCAGCCAATGCTGGGGGGGATCCCTTCAGATTTAAATCAAGAGCATTTACCTCAAGAAAACAGCCATATTTTGCCCTTAATAAAATTTATTGCACCCTATGTAGGCTGCTGTTCTCTGCTCAAAATCCCTTTGCTCCTAAGTGGTCATTTCTCACTTCTGCCCCAGAAAATCCCTCGTCTTCTCCAAAGCTCATCTCAGATATGCCTGTCTACAGGAAGTCTTGGCTGATCCCCTCCAGTGCTAGGGTTTCCCCCACCTTCTGAAATTACAGCACATTTTCTTTGTACATCTTTGCTGCATACGTATACATGTGGTTCTCCCCAACAGAATGTTAGCTCCTGGAGGTCAGGGACTGTCTTGCATTCATCCTTGCATCTCCAAGGCCTAGTGTTTCACTGTCTTGTTGACCGTAGATAGAATTCTTGATCTAGAAAGGACCTTATGGATTATCTAGTATCTCAGATCCCTTCATTTTGTAAATGAGAACTTTCAATCAAGGGCTCCTTCCCCTACACCAAGCTTCCCTCCTCAACCAGAAAACTCCCAAAGCCAAATAGGGTCTACTTGCCAAGTGAATGATAAAGACAACAGATCCTGAGTTCAGAGACCAGAGAGACAATTTCATCTGATGAGATCTGTGAAGGGATCATAGACTTGGAGCTTTCTAGCTCTGAGGACTTATGGGGGGGTACTGTCTCACCCACCAACACCTTCTGTCAACAAACCACCAACAAGCATTTATTAAATGTCTACTTTGTACTAAGCACTGCGCTGAGCACTGGGGGGGGCCAGGCGGGCCAAAGAAAGACAAAAGCAGGGTCTGGGCTCTGAAGAATCTTACATTTTAATAGAGAAGAAATTTAACTAACCAGGTACATTTAAGCTCTATACAGAGCAGGTGGGACGAAATCTCAGAAGGAAAGAGAGAAGGGCTTGAGGAGCAATCAAACTGGGAAAGGCATCCAGCAGGAAATAAGATTTCTGCTGAGTATTGAAAGAAGTCAGCGAAACCAAGAAGTATGGAGTAGGGGGCAGAGCATCTGAGGCAAGGGGGACAAAAGGCACTGAGATGGGAGGTGAAGGGTCATGTGCAAAGAACTATGTAGGCCAATGTAGCTAGTGGAGGGAAGCCTCCATCACTTCCCAACCATGCTGTTAGGCCCCCTCCCCCTTTACAATTCCTCTTTTTTGCATAGTCTCCATTAGAATGTAATCTCCTTGAGGGTAGGGGCTATCTTGTTTGCTCATATTTGTACCCACAGCACATGCCACCTGGCACAATAAGCACTTAATAAATGCTCTGGCAAAGGTGGGATTTGAATCTAGGTCAGCTGACTCCAGAGTTGATGATCCCTCCATGTATGCAGGCTGCTTCCCTATAAAGCAGAGGTTCCCAAACATTTGACTTACTGCCCCCTTTACAAAAAAAAAATTACTCAGCATCCCCCTGGAAATTCACTTTCTTTAACCCTTTATTGTTTTGTTTTCTGAAATTTGCATCATTTAAAAAAAATAGAATTGTTTTATAAACAGTGCATCTTAAATTTAATAATTTACTGTAAATTTGTGGGTTTTTTCCTGCACTGGCATTTTGATGATGCAATATTGCATCATATAACTGTGTAATGTCATAGTGTAAACAAGCCACTATACACACATACTCCTTCAGATGTATGCTGCTCACTTGCCTGCCAGTACTTGCTTGCCACCTGTCCACAGACTTAACCACTGATCCATTATAACTTGCATTTTGTGTGTTTATTTGGAAAATAATGTCACTACCACTTCAACTCTGTTATACAAACATTGAAACATGTACAAACAGTTTTTCAAAATTTTCTTCTTTCCATATGCTTCCACTACCCCACTATTTTTATTTGGAGGTGCCCCCCCAATTGCGCCTGAGGCTACTACCTGGCTCCCTGCCCCCATTGTTCCAGTGCCCCTCAGTGATTGGTATCACCCACTTTGGGAATCTGTGCAAAGTGATGAAAAAATTTTTAAGATCATTTTTTTTTCCTGGAAAGGATTTCTAAACACTAAGAAAGTCTTGCCAGAGATGCTCTGGTTTCACCACAAAGTCTCGTGGAAGGTTAGAATGAAGATGCCCCCAAAGCAGTGAAACATGTCCAAAACAGACTCCCATTACATTTCCCTAAAAATTCATTTCTTCCTCCAGAATCCTTATTTCTGTAGAAGGTACCATTATGGTCAAGAAACCCAGGTGTGTAGCCTTTGTGTCATCCCTGACCCTTTCCTTTACCCCTCCACATATAATCAGTTGTCAAATGTTATCCATTTAACCTTCACATGCCTCTTATATCTGTGCCCTTCTCTCTACTTATATGAGCCCTAATTCAGGCCCTTTGATTTCTGACCTGGACTGAGCACAGTGCCTGGCATATAATAAGTGCCTAATAAATGCTTGTTGATTAATTATTGCAGCAGCCTCCTGATTGGTCTTTCCCTTCTTCATACATGAATCTAGAGTCACAGAATTAACATTCAAGGAATCTTCAATGGCTCCCCATTGCTCTAGAAAACCTAGTATAAAAAACTCATCCTGGTATTTTTATAATTTTTATATAAATTTGATATGTAATATATTTATAAAAATATAAGTTTTATAATTTTCCCCAATTACATGTAAAGACAATTTTAAAAATTTATTTTTTTAAATTTTGTGTTCCAAATTCCTTCCTCTCACCTCTCTGAGATTGCAAAGCAATTTTTTATATAGGTTATACATGTGCAGTCATGAAAAATGTATTTCCATATCATTCATGTTGTGAAAGAAGACACAGACAAAAAAAAAACCCACAGGAAAAACCGTGAAGAGTAATATGCTTTGATCTGTATTCAGACTCCAATCAGTCCTTTCTCTGGATGTGGATAGCATTTTTTAGCATGAGGCTTTTGGAATTGTCTTGGATCACTGTACTGCTGAGAACAGCCAAGTTATTCACAGTTGATCATCATACAGCATTGCTGTTACTGTGTGCAATGTTCTAGTTTTGCTCACTTCACTTCATGCTGCTCTCCATTTCTCATACCACAATAATATTCCATCATAATCATATGCCACAGCTTGTTCAGCCATTCTCCAATTGATGGGCATCCTCTCAATTTCCAATTCTTTGCCACCACAAAAACTGCTGCTGTAAATACATTTGTACATATAGATGATGTCCCTTTTTTTAATGATCTCTTTGGGATGCAGACCTTGTAGTGATATTACTGGGTCAAAGGGTATGCAGTTTGATTGCCCTTTGGGCATAGTTTAGTTCACAATTCTCCCAACTGTGCCTTAATGCCCCCATTTTCCTCCTCCAACATTTACCATTCTCCTTTTCTGCCATGTTAGCCAATCTGGCATTGTCAGGTGGTACCTCAGAGTTGTTTTAATTTCAATTCTCTAATCAGTAATGGTTTGGAACATTTTTTCATGATTGATAGCTTTAATTTCTTCATTTGAAAACTGCTCTTTATATTGTATTCTTATAAATTTGACTCAGCTATATGAGAAATAAATTCTTTATCAGAGACATTTATAAAAATCGTTTCCCAGCTTTCTGCTTTCCTTCTAATTTTTGTTGCATTGATTCTGTTCATACAAAAAGTTTTTAATTTAATATAATCAAAATTATCCATTTTACTTCTTGTAATGCTCTCTATCTCTTATATGGTCATCAATTATTCTTCTCCATAAACCTGACAAGTAAACTTTTTTGCTATCCTAAGTTATGGTATCACCCTTCATGTCTAAATCATTTTGACCTTATCTTGGTATATGGTGTAAGATGTTGGTCTGTACCTAGTTTCTAACATACTGTTTTCCACTTTTTTTTCCCATGAACTTCTTTTTATTTTATTTTTAAAAATTATTTTATTTGTTTTCAGTGTTCTGCAATCACTTCCATATATTATAGATTTTCCCACTCCCTACTCCTCTTTCCCCACTCCCTCCCCAAGATGGTGTGCCATCTTGTTCCTATTAAATACATTTTCATCTTAGTCATGTTGAAAAGAAGAATTAAAATGAATGGGAGAAATCATTAAACAAAACATAATACAAAAATAAATGGTCTGCTTCATTCTGCGATCCAGTTCTATAGCTCTTTCTCTGAATGTGGAAGGTGTTTTACCTCAAAAGTCCATTGGGAATTTCTTAGGTCCTTGCTTTGCTATGAAGGACTAAGTCTACCAGAAAAATTCCTCACACACTATGGTTGTTTTCCACTTTTCTTAGCAATTTTTGTCAAATAATGAGGTCTTGTCCTAAACACTTGGATCTTTGGGTTTATCAAACACTAGATTACTATAGTTTTGTGTACCTAATCTATGCCACCAATTCACCACTCTATTTCTTAACCAGTACCAGATTGCTTTGATGATTACTGCTTTATAATACAATTTGAAATCTTGTATGGGTAGACCACCTTCCTTCACAATTTTTTTCATTAATTCCCTTGAAATTCTTGACTTTTTTTTTCTTCCAGATGAACTCATCCTGGTATTTAAAGCCCTCCAAAATCTAGCTCCAGCTGACCTGCCATATATCTATATATTTTTTTTTATTAATTTATTTAACTTTTAACATTCATTTTCACAAAATTTTGGGTTCCACATTTTCTCCCCTTTTGTCTCCTCCCCCCACCCCAAAACACTGAGCATTCTAATTGCCCCTATCTGCCAATCTGCCCTCCGTCCCTCCCCACCCCTTCCCTTTGGAAGGCAAGCAATTCAATATAGGCCAGATCTGTGTAGTTTTGCAAATGACTTCCACAATAGTAGTGTTGTGTAAGAACTAATTATATTTCCCTCCATCCTATCCTGTCCCCCATTACTTCTGTTCTCTCTTTTGATCCTGTCCCTCCCCATGAGTGTTGACCTCAAATTGCTCCCTCCTCCCCATGCCCTCCCTTCCATCATCCCCCCCACCCTGCTTATCCCCTTATCCCCCACTTTCCTGTATTGTAAGATAGGTTTTCATACCAAAATGACTGTGCATTTTATTCCTTCCTTTAGTGGAATGTGATGAGAGTAAACTTCATGTTTTTCTCTCACCTCCCCTCTTTTTCCCCAAACTAAAAAAGTCTTTTGCTTGCCTCTTTTATGAGCAATAATTTGCCCCATTCCATTTCTCCCTTTCTCCTCCCAATATATTTCTCTCTCACTGCTTGATTTCATTTTTTTTTTAAGATATGATCCCCTCCTCTTGAATTCACTCTGTGCACTCTGTCTCTATGTGTGTGTGTGCATGTGTGTGTGTGTTATCCCACCCTGTACCCAGATGCTGAATAGTTTCAAGAGTTACAAATATTGTCTTTCCATGTAGGAATGTAAACAGTTCAACTTTTGTAAAGTCCCTTATGACTTCTCTTTGCTATTTACTTTTTCATGCTTCTCTTCATTCTTGTGTTTGAAAGTCAAATTTTCTTTTCAGCTCTGGTCTTTTCATCAAGAATCCTTGAAAGTCCTCTATTTCATTGAAAGACCAATTTTTCCCCTGAAGTATTATATTCAGTTTTGCTGGGTAGGTGATTCTTGGTTTTGGTCCTAGTTCCTTTGACTTCTGGAATATCCTATTCCATGCCCTTCGATCCCTTAATGTGGAAGCTGCTAGATCTTGTGTTATCCTGATTGTATTTCCACAATACTTGAATTGTTTCTTTCTAGCTGCTTGCAATATTTTCTCCTTGATCTGGGAACTCTGGAATTTGGCCACAATGTTCCTAGGAGTTTCTCTTTTTGGATCTCTTTCAGGTGGTGATCTGTGGATTCCTTGAATACTTATTTTGCCCTCTGGTTCTAGAATCTCAGGGCAGTTTTCCTTGAAAATTTCATGAAAGATGATGTCTAGGCTCTTTTTTTGATCCTGGCTTTCAGGTAGGCCCATAATTTTTAAATTGTCTCTCCTGGATTTATTCTCCAGGTCAGTTGTTTTTCCAATGAGATATTTCACATTCTCTTCCATTTTTTTATTCTTTTGGTTTTGTTTTGTGATTTCTTAGTTTCTCATAAAGTTATTAGCCTCCATCTGTTCCATTCTAATTTTGAAAGAACTATTTTCTTCAGTGAGCTTTTGAATCTCCTTTTCCATTTGGCTAATTCTGCTTTTGAAAGCATTCTTCTCCTCATTGGCTTCTTGAACCTCCTTTGCCAATTGAGTTAGCCTATTTTTCAGGGTGTTATTTTCTTCAGCATTTTTTTGGGTCTCCTTTAGCAGGGTGCTGATTTGTTGTTCATACTTTGCTTGCAAGTCTTTTATTACTCTTCCCAGTTTTTCCTCCACCTCTCTATCATGATTTTGAAAATTGTTTGGGCTCTTTAAGACCTTTTCCCAGAACTGATCCCATTGAGTGGGCTGGGGTTTAGAAGCACTGACTTCTGTGTCTTCCTCTGATGGTGAGCACCGCTCTTCCTCATCAGAAGGGAGGGGAGGAGAAACCTGCTCACCAAGAAAGTAACCCTCAACAGTCTTGGTTTTTTTCCCTTTTCTGGGCATTTTCCCAGCCAGTGACTTGACCTCTGAATATTCTCCTCACACCCACCTCACCTCTGGATCCTCCCAGCCAGCGGCTTGGGGTCTAAGACTCAAATGCTGCTTCCAGCCTCAGGGCTTTGGGCGGGGGCAGGGCTGCTATTCAGTGTGAGATTAAGTTCAGGTGCTCAGGTGGGGGAAGGGCCACCTCACGGGTTCAGTTCCCTCAGGGGGTTTATGCAGAGACCTTCAACAATGGATTGGGGCTCCTGCCTGCTTGGGGAGCCCCTGTCTGCTCCCGCCTCCGCTGTTGCCTCCCGAGGGGGCCTGAGTTATGGGGGCACCCCACTTCCCTCTCGACCCGCCAAAGAGACCCTCTCACCGACCCCTGTCACCTGTGGGTGGAGGGACCCGCGTGGCCGCTGGAGATCCTGTCCCTGAAGCCCGCTCGGATCTTTTCCTCTTGATGCCGCGGCCGCAGCAGGGCTGTACTCAGCTCCCAGTCCCGGCGCCCAGTCCGCGGCGCGAAGGACCTTTTGTGAGAGGTTTGCAGGTCTCTCCAGAACAGAAATCTCCCTCGCTTCAACGTTCTGTGGCCTCTGGGTGCAGAATTCGCCGTGAGTTACTTCTTTGTAGATGTTCTATGGGTTGTGGGTTCGGAGCTATGTGTATGTGCGTCTTTCTACTCCGCCATCTTGGCTCTGCCCCTCCTGCCTTATATATATTAAACCCCTTTATATAGTATGTATTAAGACCTTATATATAAAACTCCTTCACAAACTCTATGTTCCAGCCAAACCAGGCTACTAACTGTTCCTATGAACTTGAAAAATCATCTCCCCCTTCTCTACCTTTCTATGGTCTGTTTTTGATGCCTGGAATGCATTCCCTTTTCATCTCAGGTGCCATCTCCTGTGGGCAACCTTTATTACTGATAATCATTTAATATCATTTTTAGACCTTAATAAGGGCCCGAGCCTGAACCAATCAACTAGAAGAAAAGCTTGGACCTAATAGCTTCTTTGTTCTCTGAATTAAACTCAGAGAATACTTCTTTTTATGTCAACAAGGCCAGATGGGCTGACTTAAGAGCATTTCCTCTGTTCATAACCATTAAATATGAGACCCTTAGCCCAAGACACTATCTTGAATAATGGGACTTTTTCCATATATTAATATTTTATGGACATACACTATGTTATGGCATGTTAGTGGTAAAGAAAACACAGATATCCTGGGATGTAATTTCAATTGACACTCTGTCAGCTATCTTATCTTATTGTATTTACCACCTATTCAATTAAGAAAATTTCTTTCTCATAGTATGGTTAAACATGTAGAGATCATAAATTTCAGTGACGTAGAGACCCTGAATTGGGAGTGTTCAAAAACATATTTAAGGCTGGTCATTCTTGTATCAGACAGGCGGAACTTATGTTTTGGTTCCTTGTATGTACAAGTTTGCTAGCTGTATGGGAATAAACAATATGAATTTACACATCATCTAGCCTGTTTGCCTCCTTTAACCAAACTTTCAGGTCAACACTGCTCTCCCTAATTCTTGATGTCCTCTTCCCTCTGAAATTACACTGTATATGTATTTATCTGTGTACATGTCTTCCTGCCTCCCCCTTTCTCACTCCCACCCAGCCAAAATAGTTCATTTTTGTCATTTTATCCTAGAGTCTGGGGCAGCTAAGTGGTGCAGTGGATAGAGCACCAGTGCAGCAGTCAGGAGTACCTGAGTTCAAATCTCACCTCAGACCCTTGACACTCACTAGCTGTGTAACCTTGGGCAAGTCACTTAACCCCAATTGCCTCATCCTGGGCCATCTCCAGTCATCCTGATGAATACCTGGTCACTGGATTCAGATGGCTCTGGAGGAGAAGTGAGGCTAGTGACTTGCATAGCCCTCCCTCACTCAAAACAAAGTCAAGTGCAAGTCATGTCATCATTTCTCTGAAGGCATGGTCTTCTTTGGCAACAAAGGGCGAACACACACATCCTAGAGTCTACCATAATCAGTCCCTCACACACAGTAGGTGATGAATCAATGCTTATTGAATTGGTCTGAATGTAAGGAGGAGTGAGACTTAGTACACTCAGGACAAAGCTAAGGTCATCAATCCATAAACAGTAATTGAGGATCAGCCTTAGTGTCAAAGTCAAACCATACCTTGTGATATAGTGGAAAAAATACTTGATTAAGAGCCAGAGTGTTAGAAATAATCAAGAATTCTATCTGTCCAGGAGTGAATTTAAAGAAAAAAAAGATGTTTATTTCACGTCTTTTAAAGAATGACTTGGCTTCCAAGCAGAACTCAGCACTAGCACTTGTTAAGTTAGTTATGTTCATCCAGATTTGAATTTCACACCTTGAACCCCATTGGCCAGCATTCCAGGGTTCACTAAATCCCACCCCTTGATTATATCTTCATTTACTTTATTCTTCATTTAATAAAGGAATACTCTTAGTCCCCTCCCCTTTCACTCTACATCAGATAGCATGATTGAGGAGTTTTCAATTGCCAAGAGAGGTGAAAAAAGTGAATTTGAAGATTCCAGAGCAGAAGGTCAATGATAAAGGTGGGTTTATGGCTCTCATCTTCATCCTTTGTGAATAAGACCTGGCCTGGCAGTTCTTGTTGATATACAGGAAGAGGCCTTTTCAGAACCAAGAGAAGTAGTAGATATGCTAATTTCCAGGCTCCAGCATTCCCCACCCACTGCCTTATACAAGCAGTTTTGTCTCTGACGTTAGCCATCAGTATGAATTATAATTTCTGTCTTTATATAATTTCTGTGGAAACAAAATTCAATCATATCTTACAAAAGGATGCAGGGTAAATAAAACAAATCCACATAAATCAGCAGCATTTCTATGTATAACCAACAAAACCTATCAGGAAGAGTTAGGAAGAGAAATTACATTCAAAATAACTACAGAAGCTCTAAAATATTTGGCAGTGTTATCTACTAAGATTTACCTAGGGACTACGTGAATCCAGCTATAAAACACTTTTAAAGACAGATGTAAGTAACTAGAGAACATCAGTTGCTCATGGGTAGGTCAAGCCAATATAATAAAAATGACAATACTACTCAAATTATTCAGTGCTGTACTAAATTCCCAAAATAATATTTTATAGACCTAGAAAAAAATACTAAAAATTCATATGGGGGAACAAAATCTCCAGTCTCAAGAGTAATAATGGAAAAAAAAAAAAGCAGGAAAGAAGAGAATCTACCATCCCTAGATTTCAAACTGTACTACAAAGTAGTCAGTAAACATGTAAGTGCCCACGATGTGTCAGACACAGTATTAATCATGGAATGCACAGAAACACAAGGGATGTCTAATGGGGGAGACAATGTTGAACAACTATGAACAAAATGATATTAAAGTGATAAATTGTAGATAGGGGAATCAGAAAAGCCTTCATGCAGAAGGGGGAGTTTTAGCTGAGGCACAAAATGACCCAGGGAAGCCAGAAGGCAAAGATGAAGTAGGAGAACATTCCAAGCATAAAGAACAGCGAGAGAACGTGACAGGAGTGTCTTATTTGAAGAACAGCAAATATCTGAGGAACAACAAAGTATGTGGGGAGGGTTTAAGGTGTAAGAAGGCTGGAAAGGGCAGAAGGCAGGTTGTAAGAGCTTTGAATGCCAGCCAAAGTGCAGTTATCCCCTTCCATATCTCGGGGCTTAGGGATAAGGTGCCCTCTCAGTCTGGAAAATCTGGAAAAATTTTTGGCCCTCCCTTTGTATCAGAGAAGTTTGAATTATTATGGTATTAAAAGATAAAATATGTTGATATTATACAATACTATAGATGTGTTTTATGCATTTCTGAGTTTCTAAACTTTTTCTGCTGGCCTTTGCATGTCATCTGCAGCTTTTGCAGAACTCTCCCAAAATACTTCTTTAATTTCTTATGCAGACCCTTGACATATCAAAACCTTGTGGATTGGGAAAGTCATGACAAGGAAGGGATAACTATTTTACATCTGATCCTGATGGTGATAAGAAGTCACTGAAGTTTTTAAAGTAGGGTATTATAGATGGAAGGTGAATCAGTGGGCTGTTGCAAGTATTAAAGAAGTATTAAAATGATTTGTTATTGGTTAAAAAAAAACACAGAGCTTGATCAGTGGGACAGCTTAGATAAACAACATACAGAATTAAACACACTAAGGCAGTATAAGCCCAAAGATCACAGTTACTGGGGGAAGATTCATTCACCTATTTAACAAGAACTAGTGAGCAGGCTGCCAGAAATTAGATTTAGATCATCGTCTTATACCATACATCAAGATAAGTCAAATGGATACATGATCTAATCTAGATATAAAAGGTCATATCATAAGCAAATTAGTGGAAAAAGAAAGAAATTATGTTTAAAATTAGGAGAAGAGTTGGTGACTAAAGAAGTGATAGAGGGGATCACACAAAATAAAATGAACAATTTTGATTATAAAATTTTAAAGTTTTGGCACAAACAAATTTAACGTGGTAAAACTTAAGAGGAAAACAGGCAACTGGGGAAAAATCAATGCAGCAAGTTCTTCTGATAAAGGTTTCACACCCAAAATATTTAAAGAATTGATTCAAATTTATAAGTCTAAGAATCATTTTCCAACAATGGTCAGAGGGTATGAACCAGAAGTTTTCAAAGATAGACAAGTAACAATCTTGAAAAAATGCATTAAACCATGAATAATGAGTGGAAGGCAAAGGATAGCAGCTTTGGGGTTCTACCTCACACCCATCAGACTGACAAGGATGACAAACAAGGAAAACGATAAATGTTGGAGGGTCTGTGCAAAAACAGACACACTCTTAATGCACAGTTGGTAGAGCTATGAATTAATTAGTCCAACCAGTCTTCAAAGTAATTTAGATCTATGACCAAAAAGTTACTAAAATGTGCATAACCTTTGACCCAGATATACCAATACTAGGCTTATACCTCTAAAGAATTTTTTTTTAAGGGATCTATATGTATAAAAATTTTTGTACCAGCCAAAAATTGACAATTAAAGAGATTGTCATCCCACTGGGGAATGGCTAAATAAATTTTAGTAAATGAACATAAAGGAATATTACAGTGCTATAAGAAATGATGAAATTAATAGTTTCAGAGGAAACTGGGAAGGCCTCTATGAACTGAAGAGAGTGGAATGAGCAAAAGTTAAGAGAATAATTTACATAATAACAACCTTGTGGAAGAAAAACAACTTTGAAAGACTGCAAGAACTCCGATTAATGCAGTGATAAACCATGAATCCAGGAGGCCACTTGCCTCCTGACAAAGATGTAATGAACTTAAAATGTACACACATACATTCTGAATGTGGGAATTTGTTTTGTGGGACTATGCAGCTATATACTGCATATACTGTTTTTTGTTTTGTTATTTTGCTCAATGTGGGATGGGTGGCTGGGGTATTAGCAGTGACTGATTAAGAAATATTTTTAAAAGAACTAAGGTGGTGGGTTCAAGTAGCTCAGCCACTTCTTACTTGTGTGACCCTGGGCAAGTTACTTAACCACTGCTTGCCTCAGTTTCCTCATCTATAAAATGGTGATAATAATTGAACTTACCTCCCAGTATGGTTGTGAGGATGAGATAATAATTGTAAACACATAGTAAGTGTTACATAAATGTTAACTACTACCATCATTGTCGTTATTTCTATCTTTGTGATACCAGGTAAGTCACTTAACTATGGCAGGTCCCCGTTTTCTCATATGTAACATAAGGGCATTGGACTAGATGCCCTCCACAATCTCTTCCAGCTCATTCTGTTCTCCTAGTCCAGTTCAGAATTTCTGAAATTAGTAATGACCAATTCCAGCAGCTTCTTACCAGGCTTAAGGGCAACCCAAATAAACCTGTAACCCCAATTTAAATGGTCACTCAGAGAGGGACTATTTTTAAAAATTTGTCTTATATTGTGGACACATGATATAATCTAGATAGAAAAGGTCACATCAGAAACAAATTAGTGGAAAAAGGAAGAAATTACGTTTAAAATTATCATCCATGAATCATCCCTGAATACAAACATTTCCATATACAATGGACAGGAAAGAAGATTGTCTAAGAAACTGGGATCTTCTGTTATGTAAGTTGTTTTTTGTTTTTTTTTTAAGAGGCACTGTACTAAGCTCAACAAGATGGGGGCAAGGGTAAATTGCTATGTCCCCTTCCACACTTTTTGTTTTCTTCAGTGTATTTTAAAAACTGTTTTTAACTGATGTTCTTTCCCCTACTATTGCTAGGCATTTGAAGAAAGCAGGTCTCAAAGCCAGGTTCAAACCTTGCCTCTGACACTGTGTCACTTAGATCACTTAAACCTCTCTCTGCTCCAAGACACAAATAAGACTCTAAGTGGTAGACTTGTGAAGTGGAACAGGTTTCTTCACATGAGCATTTCCTTTAACAACATCACAGGTCCATCCCCTCTTCCTTGCTCTATCACCACCCACCTCCTTCACTTCCAAGTAGACTCTTGTAAAAAATATGTATAATAAAGTAAAATATAACAGGACAGCTCTCTCCAAGGATGGATGGCTTTCTCCTTCTGTTCTCCTAATCCAAAGGTATCAAACACATAACCCACAAGCTCCATAGAGCTAATATTTCTAGAGTACCTACTATGTATCAGTGCCCTAAGCACTTAACAAACACTATCTCATTTGATGCTCATAACAACTCTGGAAAGCATGTGCTATTATATTACAGATGAGGAAACTAAGGTTAAGTGACTTGCTCAGGGTCACACAGCTAGTGTCTGAGGCTAGATAGGAACTCAGATCTTCCCGATCCAGGCCTAGTACTCTATCTACTGGGCCATCTAGCCACTACGTGAGGTCCAAAACACTACCAAGGGCCCCTCTTATGACAACTAGATTAAAATGTAATTTGAAAATATTTAATACAATAAAACAGAGATAACATTAATATGTGGTTTTCTAAGTCAATCTGAAGTCTATTTTTACTGTACATATAGTTTTTTCTCTTGCAGAAATATAATAGTTAATTACAGAAAATAAAGACAATGTTTTCCTACCATCTCTCCTCAGCATGTATCAAATGAGTCTATCTTTGCATTGTATTGTTAGAATGTTTGATTTTTTAAATTGCTGTTATCCCCTTCTTTTACAGAAACATGTTTAATTGCAGCAAATAAAGACAAAAGCCCTTCAATAATATTTCTCCACTGTATGTGTATGTAGGTGTGAACATCAATTTTTTTAAATTAAGCACAAACAAATGTAGTTTCATAAACTAAAATTAGTATTTATTTGATAAATTGTTAGCAATATTTATTTATATTTTAAGACAAAAATATTTTTCAGTTATGGACAAGTGCCTAAATTTAGACAGAAGAGGTAAAAATACTGATGACAAGGCAGTAAAATCTTCACTAGCTGGTTGTAGTATACCTAAATTGACAAGAAACAGAAAATATGTTGAATCATTTTTGCAATATGGATTTACTTCTAGCAGCGATGATGGTGTGTACAAATCTCTTTGCTTAATTTGTAATGAAGTTTTGGCTGCAGAGAGTATGAAACCAGCCAAATTAAAATGGTGTCTTAATACCAAGCATGCAGCATACTACGATAAACAAAAGGAATATTTTGAACTTTTCAAATCTTCAAATAAACAAAAATAATGTTTTGAGAAATGTGTTACTGTCAATGAAAAGTATTTACTTGCATCTTATGAAATTTTGTACTTAATTGCAAAAACTAAGAAGCCCTGCATGATAGGAGAGCTCTGGTTACCTGCTGCTATTCAAAAGTCAGAAATAATTCATAGGGAAAAGTACAGGGATGAAATTCATAAAATTCCTTTATCAAATGGTAACTGTTTCAAAAGAATTTCTGAAATTAGTAATAACCAATTCCAGCAGCTTATTACTGGGTTTAAAAGCAGCCCAAAGTCTGCAATTCAGTTAGATGAAACAACTAGTATTTCTAACATGGCAGTTGTTACTTTGTGTAAGATATGTTTACGAAGGAAGCACACATGAGGAACTAGTGTTTTGTCACCCTTTGAAAGGGCACACAAGAGGGGAAGATAAATATCTTAAAGTCAATGAATTTTTCACAAATGAAGGTTAACAGTAGAAAAATCTGCACTGTACAGACAGTGCTGGAGTAAAGGTGGATTTGTAGCAAAAGTTAAAGCTGGTGGCAATGAACATATCATTTTTACTCACTGCATGATCCATCGGAGGGTATCTACAGCTAAAAAAAAATCACCAGTTAGATGTTGTGCTCCACAATATTTTCAAAACCATTAATTTCACTAAAAACTGTGCCTTTAACTGTCTTTTGTTTTCAAACTTCTGGAAAGACATGGACTCTGATTATGAAAGCTTATTACCATACGTAGAGGTAAGGTGGATCTCAAGAGGGTGAAGTTTACAGATTACTGAAACTGAAAGATGAAGTTGTATTTTTGACTGAGCAGAAATCCTATTTTGTGAATTTTTTTATGACATGTCTTTCAAAACCGTGTTATTTGTCAGATATTTTTTAAAAACTCAATGATTTAAACATGTTGATTATAACATATTTATGTTAAAATATAAAATTGAAAGTTTTACTAAAAAAGTAAACATATGGAAGAATAGGGTAGAAATAGTTCTTTAGAAATGCTTACAGCTACAGGTGATTTTCTAATTGAAAATAACCTTCCCAAGGATTTAATTGTAAGAGTTATAATTGATCATTTGAAGTGCCTGGAGACACAGTTTCAGAAATATTTCCATTCAAATTTTGACTCTGAGAAACTAAGGTGGGTTCCTAAGTCATACTCAATTGAAATTAAAAATGTCAGTCTCTGCCATCAAAACTTCCCGAAGAATTTTCCGTGTTATCAAACAACACAGGTTTAAAACTTGAGTTTCCTAAAATATCATTAAATGAATTTTGGCTTGGGATTAGGGCAGAATTTCCAGCAATTTCTGAAATGGCCCTACACATGGTTCTGTCATTGTACTACCTATTTATGTGAAGTGGCATTCTTAGCACTAATGATTATAAAATCAAAATATTGATCAACTGAAAAATGGTGAAGATGCTCCATGTTTTGCAGTACCAACTATTCTGTCAAGACTTAATTCTATATGTAAAAATAAGCATATCCATCTCTTTAGTATGCAAATATCTTTAATAAATGGTAAAATTATATGTATATCAAAGAATTGTTTTAAAATAAATTTCTTTAATTTATTATCAGTAAATGTTTGTCTGATTTGTAAACCTATTTTATATACCTGGGGTCGTAGGTGAAAAGGCATTGCAAGTGGAAAAAGTTTAAAAAGCCCTACACTATAGGTGTCCCTCAGGGATCTGTCCTGGGCCCTCTTCTCTTCTCCCTCTATATGACTTCATTCAGGGATTTCATCTGTTCCCATGGATTTAATTACCATGTCTATGCTGATGATTCTACCTATCCAGCTCTAATCTCTCTGTTGACTTCTAATTTCCCATTCAATCTCAATCTCTAACTGCCTCCTTGAACTAGATATCCAAGACATCTTAAATTCAGTATGTCCAAAAGAGAACTTACTATCTTTCCCTCTAAACCATTCTTCCCCTCCCTCCCAACCTTCCCTATTATTATAAAGAGCAACATCATCCTCCCAGTCCCTCAGGAGCCCAACCTAGGAGCCATCCTGGGTTCCTCCCCGCCCTATATCCAAGCTGGCACAAAGGTCCATCCACTTCACCTTTGTAACATCTCTTAAACACACCCCCTTCTCTCCTCTGACACTGACACTGAAGGCCCTTGTCACCTCCCACATGGATTACTGCACTAACCTGTTAGTGGGCCTACCTGTCTTAAGGCTCTCTCCAGTTCAATCCATTCTCCCTTTGGTCATGAAAGTGATTTCTTAAAGTGCAAGTTCAATCATGTCACACACACCACCCTCCCCTTGATAAACTTCTACTGTCTCCAAGAGCAAATACAGAATCCTCTTTGGTGTTCAAAACCCTTCAAAACCTAGACTGCTCCTACCTTCTTAGTCTTACATCTTACTCCTTGACATAGTCTTCTGATCTAGTGACACTAGCCTCCTGGGTGTTCCACAAGACACTCCACCTCTTGGCTTAAGGCATTCTCTCTGGCTGTCTCCTAGGCCTGGAATGATTTCCCTCTTCCACTGTGACTACTGACCATGGCTTCTTTGAAGTCTCAACTAACATCTCATCTTCTACTGGAAGCTTAACCCTAACCCCTCTTAAGTGTAGTGCGTTCCCTGTCAATCATCTCCTATTTATCCTGTATATAGTTTCCTTTGTATAAATTTATTTTCATGTTGTCTCCCTCATTAGATTCTAAGTTCCTTGAGGGCAGAAACTTTTTTTTTGCCTCGTTTGCATCTCTAGTACTTAGCACTATGTCTGTCACATAACAGGCACTTAAACGTTTGTTGACTGAGGAAGCAGCACTTTCTTTCCCCCCATCCCCCTCTGTCTTTTGGTTTGACGCCACAGAGGCTATTTATATAATTTATATACGTATTTATATCTACTATGTAAATATACATTTATTTATATTTAAATAAATATAACAGCTATACGTAATAATAAATAACAGCTCTATGTGACCTGACCCTCAAATGCTTCTTTCTCAAAGCTCCGGCGTAATACTGTGCCTACCTCACCTAAAGCTCAGCTCATGTTCCGACCCTCTCATCCTTTCTCAAACTGTCCCTCTGTTTCTTCATATATACGGAACGCTCGAAAATGGAAAGCCCCATAAAAAGTCATATATGTTCTAGATATAGGCTGGGTCAGAAGACTGAAGACAAGAAAATCATCGGTCTGGACACTCTTCCTCAGTTCTGGTCGATGTCAACCCCGTCTTCTATGCCCTGGTTACTGTATCTAAAAAGACTGACAACCAATAAAACCGCCTTCCTTACACTGCGCGGGCTGCAAGGACTCATGGCTTCATCTCCACTCATGCAGAGCGCAAGCTTCTTCAGACTTCAGCAGTCCGTCTGGCACTTGGTGAATGACCCCAAGGTGATGGATAAGCCCCTCCAAACTTACTTGGAAAACATGTCAGATCCGTCAGAACTTGCGACAGTCAGCCTGACCCCTGATCCCCAAGCTGGCGTTCTGCCGGGCTGGAGGACATCATGAACCTCACTGGGGGGCAGCTTGGCAGCAGATCTAGCAGAAGAATACCACGCAGTGCCAGATCCCAGCACTGCTCGAGCCAGTGTAGGCTGTGGGTCGTTAGACCCGGATTCTAGTCAAGGCTCAACCACTAATTTCACCTGGTGCCCCCGGACAGATGGCTTCCCTTCTCTGAGCCTGGGCTGCCTCACCTGGGAAACGGGAGGACAATCCGGGGTCTACTTCCCCTGAACTGGAATGAGGAACAAATGGGAAAAATCATTCCGACCCTGCACACAAATACAAAGGACAGGTATTCCGCAAGGCAGACCGGGGGCGCTTTCGGGCGGGGGCGCGGGCACCGGCAAGGCCTCCCGCGGGGCAGCTCCGAGCAGCTGGAACTCCGCTGGGAAGCCGGCTCCGTGACACGTGCTCCTCGGACGAGGCACCGCCCCCGCCCCGCCCCCCGCCCACCTAGAGCTCGCTGATTGGACGGCTGAACGAAGAGGAGCCGTGGTCTCCAGTGTTCGCTGCTGATTGGCCGGGGGGCGGGGCCACGGAAGTAGTGCGTGGAAGATGGCGGAGCTCGTGGGGAAGCGGCCCCGGGCCCAGGTGGGGCCGGGGCGTCGGATACCACCCTGGGGGTTGCGGGACTGTACGGTCCGGGGACGGACCGCCCTTGGGAGGCGGCTCGCACCATAGGGGGTCTTCTAGTGGGCATGTTCTCTTGGGGGCTGTCGATGACCCCGGGACCCCACGTGTGGCCTTCCCGCGGCGGCGCTGAGCTACCGGGGTGCAGGGGGCGATTCGGAGTCGGGGGTCCGGGGCAGTGCAAGCTCGGTCCTGGCCGGGCATCGGGCTTGGTCCGGCCAGCATCCAGGCTCAGCTTCTGCCCGAGGGAATGGCGTGAAGGCTCAGTCTTTGATCTGCTTCCTTTCTAGGGAGAAGTACGAAAAATCGAGTGGCGGAAACTGAAGAAAGAGAGTAAGGACCCCGAGGGCAGGAATGATTTAGGGTGGTTGGTTTTTAATGTTTTTAATTCTAGGCTTGGTGTCACTCTTATCTCTCGCTTGGCGTCCTGTAGAATGCTAGAACTTAAGGGCTGGAAGAAACCTTAAAGACATCTTAGTCTTAACCCTCATTTTACAGGAGAAAACTGAGGTTCAAGCAGGGGAAATGACCCCACTGAAGTTCCCCAACAAACCACAATGGTCTTGCCATTGTACCAGACCTTTTGGTGGTATTTAACATCTTTATTTTGTTTTAATTTTAGTTATATTACTGTCTTTTGGTTTTGCATCACCATCTGTTCCAAATATTTCCCTCTTCCCTTCCTTTCCTCAGAGCCATCCTTTGTAACAAAGAAAGAAAGCAGTTCAGCAAAACTAGCCAACATGACCAAGTCTGACAATGTATCACACCCATAACCCCCCCCCCCCCCCCCCATCACTGGATATATAAATACAAGTAAATAGGTTAATCCCTGCCCTCAAGAAACTTCAGTCTAATTGGGTGTGACTACATTGTTGGGGAGGAGTGCTTTGGCAGTGTTGATCAGATTACTGATTTCAGTGTTGGGGTAGGAAGATGTGCAGGATATGTTGGGAGATGTCCTGGAATCAGGCCATGATGAACATGCAAGGACTGGGTCTAGGCTGCTTAAGATGAAAGCTCATCAATCAGAAGCCGGGGTTCTCAGGGTCAGAATCTGAAGTGGAGGTTGGAGTATGGCCACAGGAAGATGGCCATCTTTAATGGCTATAGCACAGTGGCCATCTAAAATATCTGTGTAGCAATAGTTCTTAAAACTCAGGAAGAAAAAAATGGAGGGGAGAACGGGAGTGGACTCAAACTAACTTTACCTTAATACCTGATGTCTTCTACAAGATGGATCAAGTAACTGAATATGAAAATTCGTGAGAAAATGAATTAGGTTTTTAGATTTTTATTTTATAATTTCAGAAAACCTAAGTAATAGATAAGTCATCTAAGTTTGCTTAGGGAATTTCATTCAGGCTTCATATGTTAGGTTTAACAAACCATTTTGAGTTCGTTTTAAAAAAATGTGCTAAAGGTTTCATTTTTATGTATCCTTGATTTTTTTACATTTTGCCAGCATTTTATTCTTAAGCCAATTTTAAGTCTTTGATAGGCAATATAGTGAGAAAACTACTGCACTGAGAAGTCTCCAGATTTGAGTTTGAGTCTTTATGCAAACATTTACTAGCAACGTGATAATAAACAAGTCACTGAATCTTTCAGCCTCTCAGTTTTCTTACCTGTAAAACAGAAAATTATACTTAAGCCTTCTATCTCAAAGAAAGCAAACCATAAAGCGCTATCTAAAGGTGAGTTTCCTATTCCACAGAATTTACATCATTTAGAACTTGTTCCATTTTCTCCATCTCCCTCCCACATTTAGATTGAAAGTGCTACCTCTATCCCCACCCTAAACGTATCCGATCATCCCCATCCCCCATTTGAAGATCTTCCTTCCAGGAAAAGAAGAGAAGAAGAAATGGAGAGAGCTAAAGATGATAAAGAAGTTGGAGAAGCAGCGAGCGCAGGAAGAGGCCGAGAAGCAGAAAGAGGAGGCTGAGGAAACACAGAAGCAAACAAATGGTATCTCCCAGAGGCCTTTCTCCAGGAGGGAAAGTGCCCCAGGAAATCAGTGGGAGCCTGTTCCTTAGTTCCCTTGAGTTTTTGCTGTTTTCACTAGGCCTGTGGCAGCTGGAGTCTCCTTTGGGGAATGTGGACAAGGTCATTCAGGGGTCATATCCAGGTGTGATTTGAGGGGCTAAGCATCTTCCCCAAACAGTCACAAACCCACCATGTCCCCTTTTGTACTCACTAGTCACCATGTGTCACGTTCATAGAAGTCTTTCAGGATGGGAATCTGGGCCAATCCCTGCATTTTACAGGAGAGGAAACCAAGGCCAAGAGAGGGAAAAGTGGTTCACCAAAGCAAAGTGGTTTACATAGTAAAGTAGTAGAGCCAGGATTAAGCCTTGGATTTCTAGAGCAACTACATTAAGAAACTGTCCTTTGCTTAAAAAAAAAATAAAATCCTTGTAGGCATTTTCAGTAATTAACACCTTTCCAGTGGCATAGTAAACTGTGAACAGGACCCTCAGAAAGAGATTCAGAGGAGGGTCTGGAATGGTAAGAAAGCAGCGTCAATGCATGCAGTCCTGGAGGCTGCATGAGGGAAAAGGGGTGCTAGGGAAAGAACCTTGAGGTGAGCTGTCAGGAGATCTCCTTTCTAGGCCCATTTCAGGAACGTTCACTGTATAAATCGTGGAAAGTCATCCCTCCTTTGTCTCCTCCAGGGCGATCATACACCCTGAGTGTGGCCCTCCCTGGCTCCATCCTCAACAATGCCCAGTCTCTGGAGCTTCGAACCTATCTGGCTGGCCAAATTGCCCGAGCCTGTGCCATCTTCTGTGTGGATGAAATTGTGGTGTTTGATGAAGAGGGTGAAGACGTCAAGTAAGGAGCTACCCAGACCAGGGAGGGAGAGGGCAGTGTTGAGAGAAGGATGGGGGAATAGGGCTTTTGCCTGCTGAACACATACAGGTGGCCCTATGGAGGTCAGGGACCAGAATCCCAGCACATTATAGTCAAGTGGAAGGGGACCCGAAGCCTGTTCCCTGGGTAAAGAAGGCAAGAGCTGGAGCTATCCCTCCTACTCGTGGGGACAGCTGCTTCAGAAGCATCTGGAGGAGCTGAGTGTCTGAGTCAAATAAACCTTCATCCCTTTCCAGGAGCGTTGAGGGGGAATTTGTTGGCATTGGCAAGAAAGGACAGGCCTCGGTGCAGCTGGCTCGAATTCTCCAGTACTTGGAGTGCCCACAGTAAGATGAAATTTGTTATGGGGAGAAGGGAAAGACGAAGCAGGAGTGGAAGGTGGAAAGCCTCTCCTCAGAGAGTCCCCCCTAACCTCACCCCCCACCCCACCCCTTACCCCCGAGAATGAAAGAGGATAAGGAAGGATTGGACAAGCAGGGTCAGGAGGAAGGAAGGTGCTGAGGGCTGGACTGGAGGTGAAATTCTCCCTGGAAATTCACTGAGGACTGTTTCCTAGGTACTTGAGAAAAGCCTTCTTCCCCAAACACCAAGATCTGCAGTTCGCAGGTAAGAACTTGACTATACTCCCTTATCTTTGGTGTCATTTCTCCTGCTCTTAAATCTTCCTGCACTCCCACCCTCTATCCCTGTAGCTGTGTCTGAAAGATCAGTTATCCCTAAGGCCTAAGCTCCTGTTCCTCCTCTTCTCCACCTCCAGCTCATTGTGTAACCCTGCACAAATCCCCTTCAGCTCTGAACCTTAGTTTCATCATCTTTAATGGGAAGATGATGATACTTGTAGTAGTTTCACAGGCTTGTGAGAAAATTGCTTTGCAAACCTTAAAACTTTGTATAAATGTGAGGTATTGTTATTAGAATCCAGATGATAGGTGTTAAGTGGATTTACTAAGGAAGGCTGGGAATGTTCATTCTACATGTTTGATCCTGGGTTAGTCAGTCATGGAGAGCAGATGTCATCTTCATTCATTTCCCCCATTGTGAGCCTCAGTTTCCTCCTTGGTTAAAATGTGCATGTTTAACTACTTGGTCTTTGGAGTTTTTTCTAGCTGTGGCATTCTCTGACTTTTTCCCCAGTCATATAGTTCAAAAGTGACCAAGCAAGGATTAGAACCCAGATCTCCTGACTCCCAGGCCTAGACCCTTTCCTCCATCCCACAGCGCCCTCCGGAGCCTGTCATCATCTCCTGTGGCCACCTTCAGTTCCCTTCTCCCCTTTCCTCAGGGCTGCTGAATCCCTTGGACATTCCTCACCACGTTCGGCAGGAGGAAGTTTTGGAGTACCGGGAAGGGATTGTGTTAGACAGGCCTACTCGGCCTGGACGAGGTTCCTTCGTCAACTGTGGCATGAAAAAGGTACCCTGCCTGGGGGCTCCCAGGCCTGGAAGACTGTAGCCTTCACTAATTTAGCACAATGCCTTGCATATAGAAGGAGCTTAGTAAATGTTTCTTGACTCTCAGTAGGCATACCTAATTTTCCCAGGTGGGAAGGGGGAGATTCCTTGCTCAGACCCAGACACAGCCTCTTCCTTCCGTAGGAGGTGCAGATAGACAAGAATCTGGAACCTGGTTTGAGAGTCACTGTGCGTTTGGACCAGCAGCAGATCCCAGGTATCTTGTTCTCCCCGACCCCAGCCCCTCTCATGAGGCCTAGGTGATGGATGGACCTAAGGACCTGGGGGAGTCCTTGCTTAGGAGGAAGCTGGCTCCCAGCTGAAAACTCAACCTTCCTCGGTAGATTGTCTCAGTGCAGTTTGTCTGGGTTTTCTTGGCTTCTGTTGTATTTCACCTACATGTCATACATACTAGCTTCTCCCCTATAAGCTCCTTAAGGACATTTTCATTTTTGTGTCAGTACACAAGTCATTGATTGTTGGATTGTGCCCCATGCATACTAACACTGTGCCTTTTCTACATTTTGATATCTTCTTCAGTGGCTAGTACAGACTTCTGTATACAGGAAGCACTTAGCAAATGTTTATTGAATAAATTGACTGGTTGGAATCCCTTCTTAGAGATGGGCTTGCTGAAGGGGCCCAGGTTTACAGGGAGAAAGGTCTCACAGTCATCTTCACAGTCTCCTTGCTTCTTCCCTTCCAGAAAGCAAGAGCCTCAAGGGACGAGTTGTATCAAGCCAGGAGCCCCGAACACATGCTGGTCTCTACTGGGGCTACAGTGTCCGCCTGGCCTCTTGTCTCAGTGAGTACTTGATCTTCCTGCCTGTGGTGGCCATTGGCTGGTGTGCCTGAAAGAGCAGTGGTCTGACAGTCGAGAGGTGTTTTCAGTCTAGTCCAGGCTATCCCCTTATCTTTGTGTTACCTGGGACACATTATGTCTAAGCTTTGGGTCTCTGTTTCCCCATTTGTAAAATTAGGGGAGTGGACTGAAAGATTTTCAAGGCCCTTCTTTGTACAAGAGAGAATACTGGATTGGAGCCAAAAGACCTGACTTTACATGCTGTTTGACCTGGGCAGATCAGCCTCCCTCTATTGACCTTGTTTTCCTCATTTATAAAATGAGAGGGTTTGATCAAGCCAGGGGTTCTTAACCTGAGTGCCACAAGCCCCTTTGGCATACTGCTAATAATGTTTGTTACAAAGGAAACTTACCATATTGAGATAGTTTAGATATTTTTTTAAAAAGGTCACAGACCTTAGGTTAAGAACCCCTGGACCTGCTTGGTTGTTTCATTTATGTCCAACTCTTTGTGACCCCATTTTTGGTTTTCTTGGCAAAGATACTGGACTGATTTGCCATTTCCTTCTCTAGGTCATTTTACAAATGAGGAAACTGAGGCAAACAGGGTTAAGTGACTTGCCCAGGGTCACAAAGCTAGTAAATGTCTGAAGCCAGATTCAAAATTAGATCTTCCTGACTCTGAGCCCAGAGTTATATTGATTTCCCCACCTAGCTTCCCTTCTAGCTCTAATGTCCAGTGGTCATAAGTTGTTTCTTCTTGGCCCAGTTTGGGCACCACCCAGAAAGTAGGTCTCATAATTAGATGTTCTTCTCAGAGTAGAAGGGAGGAGAAGTTGCCTGAGCTGTATGTCAGTCTTAACTAAGCTGAACTCTTCTCTCCAGGTGCAGTGTTTGCTGAGTGTCCCTTTAAGGATGGTTATGACCTGACCATTGGAACCTCAGAGCGAGGGGAGGATCTGGCCTCAGTCCAGCTGCCCAAATTCAAGTGAGCTGCCATCAGAGACTGAAGCACCAAGGGGTGGGTGGGGAATGAGAGATCAGAGGAATTAAAATACTGAGGAGCTAGGAGTTGACTGGTGTTCTGGAGTTCCCTTCTCTCCTATCTATCCACTCCAAATGCAGAAAATGGGAGTTATATCTGTACCCCCCACCCCAAAGCCATGAGCCTGTACCCCAGGAGGATTCAAATTAATTACCACTGGTCACAGCTACCTGCTGCGTGCCCAGCTCTGAGATAAGCCAGAGAACATATAGAATTCCTCTTGCCTTCCTTTTCTAGCAGCACCTTAGGTGGGGGGAATAAGGGGGAGTTATTTGCCCATCTGCAGCTCTTGGCTGTAGACAGAAAGATGAAGTCAGAATATTGGGAGTCAAAATGAGGAAATGACTTAGTCTGACCCCCAACATGTTACAGATTTGGAAATGGGACCAAAGAGGTTATTTAGGTAGAAACTGCCTCTGACAGACTTTATTACCCACCCAGCTGGGGAGATGAAGGGATTTGGGATAGGAAGGCAGGGGAAGGTTCCCCAAAGGCCAGCTGGTCTGATACCCCAAGAGAAATCCTCTGCAGTATCCCTGCCAAGTGTTCCTGTAGTCTGTCTGGACAGTGCCAGGAGTGGAGAACCCACCGTCTACCTCTTTTTGGTTTTATGAGGCAATTGGGGTTAAGTGACTTGCCCAGGATCACACAGCTAGTTAAGTGTCAAATGTCTGAGGTAACATTTGAACTCAGGTCCTCCTGACTCCAGGGCCAGTGTTCTAGCCACTGTGCTACCTAGCTGCCATGTGTGTTTGTTTTTTAAAGGCAAACAATTCTGAGTAATGTAAAAATTCGGATCAATGCAATCACTGTCTACCTCTTTCTGACAGGTTTTTCCTTATAGGCCAAAGTCAGCTTCATGATAGTTTCCACCAGGAGGTGGCCCAAACTGAGCAGTGGGTGTTGTCAGACACACAGTGAGCTTGTCTCCTGGAGGCTCTTTGTCAGTGTAGAGGCTACGCATGAAAGTGGCTTGTGTTCATTTGTGTGGTGTGTTAGAAATTAAGAGAAGGGGTGGTTAGAGGCTTCCTAAAGGAGGCTGGCACATGAGCTGAGCTCTGGAGGCTGAAGGAGATTTGAACAAACACTGGAAATGTGAACTCCCCAGTTTGAGCATCCGCTCTCACTCTCCCCTGCTTTCTGCTCTTCTCTTTTCTCTCCTTTAAGCCATGCCATGGTGGTGTTTGGGGGCCTCCAGGGGTTAGAGGCTGGTGTTGAGGCTGATCCCAACCTCGAGGTCACGGATCCCAGCGTCCTCTTTGACCTCTATCTCAACACCTGTCCAGGACAGGGCAGCCGCACCATTCGGACCGAGGTAAGAACCTTAGTGACCTTTCTTCCTGACACCACTTCCTTTTCCCACTGGCCAGGGCTGAACCCTGGAACTGTCCAGAAAAGCCTTTCCCCTGAAGAATTCTCTTGCCTTCCTTTTCTAGCAGCCCTTGGGTGGGGGGCATCGGGGGAGTTATTTGCCCATCTGCAGCTCTTGGCTGTAGACAGAAAGATGAAGTCAGAATAGAGTCAGAATGAGGAAATGGCTTAGGCTGACCCCGTGTTACAGATTTGGAAATGGGACCACAGAGGTTACTTAGGTAGAAACTGCACACATCCCAGAAAGTGCCCCCTTCCCCGGGTGGTACTACTGCCTGAGCACATGTTGAGGGGTACTGTGGGCGTGGTGAGGGGTGGTTCCCGTACTGGAGGCCGGCCAAGTCAGGCCTTGCGGCTCCCTTCCCTTCCAGGAAGCCATCCTCATCTCCTTGGCCGCCCTGCGGTCTCGTGTCACCGAGGCCGGGGCCCGGCCAGCCTGAAGGCCTCCTTCGGTGCTGCCCTTGGGACTGAGCGCAGCCCACATCCCTGGTGCCGCGGGACGCCCGGGCCTGAGCTGGCAGGTGCCAGAGGGACGACGAGGGACCCCCGGGGGAAGCCAGCCCCGCTTGGGGCTCCGCCGGCGGGGCCGGAGGGCGGGGGCCTGGCCGACTTACCCAATAAAGTCATGGGGCGGCGCCCCCCCAGCTCGCTCTCCCAAGCCCTTTCTCGTCCATTTTGGTGCGGTCCAGCAGGCCAGGCTCTGAGCCGCTGCCGCGGGCTGGGCGGCCTTGGGCGGCCTTGTGCCTCCGGGAGGTGGGCGGGGCAGCACTCAGGCCGCCTTAGGGGAGGGGAGTGCACTTGGCACCCGTCACGTGGCCTGCCCGGAGGCCCAAGTGCCCTGGGGAAGTCACAGCCGCAGAACCGAACCAAACCTGTAGTGATCCAGCAGGTGTGTGACGAAGCGGACGTGGTGCCTCCTGGGCGCCGGAGCGGGGAGCGCAGGCGCGCTTGTCCCGCCCCCGAGAAAGTGGTTGCGTTTCCAGGTGCGGCCGTGAGGGGGCAGCACCAGGCCTCTTACTCACATTCGCACTAGGACGTCTATTCCGACCCGGCGCCCGCAGGGATGACGATGTCATGCCCCGCCGGCTCTCCGCGCAGGCATCCTGGGCACGACGTCCGTGCGCACATCCCTTATCTGTCCCTTGGCCTGTTTCCTATTCCCACCGTAGCAGCCTGCATCCTCCCCCCGAGCCGAAGCCGGCTTTCCTCCGAGGCCCGGGGCGGCCCCTCCCGTCCGCCAGCCGCGGTTCCGGACGGAAGCCGGGCCGCAGCGGGTCAAGCGGAGGGAGAGCACCGAGCCGGGTCACGTATTTCAGGGAAGGGGCAGGATAAGGGGCAGGGCGGGAGCCCCAGGGGAGGGAAGGAGCGAGGAAAGCGAGGGTGGAGGGGAGGGGGAAGGATAGCCCTGGGAAGGGGACTTCAGCGGGCTGCGACGTCCCCAGTGTAGAGACCCCCCGGGGCCAGTTACCCCCCCAGCCACGCCTCCTCATCCCGGGCCACTCTCGTTCCCGTCCGTGAGAGGCCGGCCCACGTGGTAAGGGACCCCACGGCCCAGGGCTCGCCTCGAAGGGCCCCTGCAGCCTTCATCGGTGAGAGCTGGCCTGTAGGAAAACGTTTGTAGCGGCTGTGTGTGGCGGTGAAGAACTGGGAACTGAGGGAGTGCCCCTCCATGGGGGCTGCCGAACGAGCTGCGGTGTGTGAATGCGGTGGAGTAAGAAGGGTGAGCAGGCAGGCTTCGGAAAGCCTGGGAAGACGGGTGAAGGGGTGGAGGCCAGCTGGGCTAGACAGCCCTCCTGAGCCAGGCCGTGATCCGGGACACCTCCAGCACTCGTGATGGAGAGTGGAGACACAGCCAGAGTGAAGACCGTGCGTCTGAGGGCGGGTGGAAGCAGGCCACTCTCTCTTTTGATGTTTTGTTTTTTCTTTCTCGTGGTTTTCTCTTTCGTTCTCCTTTCACAAGATGACTAATGGGGAGACGCGTTTAATAGGATCATATATGAATAGCCTATATCAGATCGCATGCCATCTTGGGGAGGGCAGAGCAGAGGGAAGAGGGAAGCATCCCACAAAGCGGTCCCTTTATCCAGCAAGATGCTGAAACACTGCCCCATAAAATATTCAAATATTTCCCTAGGGGATTTCCTTGGCACTAGAGTATCCAATAAGTCCTGGATAGATAATATAACGAATCCCTGCCAAAACAAAGCGCACCCCAATAAATCTTGGATGAGATCACCGTGGTATTGCCTGGGAATGGCACCGATCCCCTCAGTTCTCTCAACATTCTCCTGAACTCAGTTCAACAGGTTGTGTCGCCAGGAGGCAGCTATAACCATGATCAGTGACTACTGGGATTCTCAGCGCTAGGGTGGCCCTAGTTTATGTGTTGGGGGATACACCCCACTGTGGTTCCCGAGACTTGCACTGGAGAGTTTGCAATTTAAAATCAAACACCATGATAGCATTAACTCTTAAAGATAAAACTTTTATTAAACGACAAGGCAAAAGTAGGAACAATCAGAAAGTGTATTCAGTAGAAGGCAGGAGCATGCATAACCATGACATTTACTCAAGAACGCAAGATTATCAATCTTGCTCAATAAAAGCTACAGCAGAGAGCACATACAAGAGGGGGCATAGAAGTAGGGAGACCCATGTGCTTAGGACAAGTCTGGAAGGCAAGCAATGATGTCCTTGGTCTCTTTAGAGATGGTGCTCTCTGCACCAGCAGGGTAAAATTATTTGCCTGCTACCTGTACCCATTCTGGCCCTCACAGGTCTCTTGCTCATCAGTTGATCAAAACTGCTTCTCTGCTCTGCTCAGCCATAGAAACAGTGACAAGGTGACAAGCTTTTCAAGCATAACAGCCTCACTTGACAGGCACAAAGAAAGTGTCACATTCTTTCAGCCAAAAGCAGTTTCCTACGGCCAGAATACTGCAAAGCGCTAATAGCTCCAATTAGATTTTCCTTATCAAGCTGTGTAGATGGTGAGAGGGTCATACAGCTTCCTCCACTCAGCTCTCCAAATAGCAGGGGTTACTGTTTTACCCAATCATCTCTTAATAAAAAGTCACATCTCACAGCAAAGCTTGCCTTTCTCCTCCTATTCCCTCCCCTCAAAACCAGAGAGGACAGACTAGGAAGGGTGGGGAGCCTGCCGCCTTGAGGCCACAAGTGGCCCTCTAGGTCCTCAAGTGCAGCTGCAAGGCCACAGGTTCCTCACCCCTGGACCAGGACAACTCAGGCAAACCCATAAAAAGTTTTCCATCTCTCAGGCTAAAAGGAGTTAGAGGGCAATCTTGACTTTCTCTAGCCAATCAGCTCTCAGCAAAGCGCTGCTTCTGTGCCAATAAAAAGTGCAGATCCTGCATGTTAACTTTGTTCAGCTCCTGTCAGCTTGGGTTCAGTCAGTCTCCCTTCCTGCCTTAATGTTCATCTGGTCATCTCCTACCCTTTCTTCCCCTTCCTGTGTTCTCATACTTCTAATATCTTAGATCAGGGTCTCCTTGTAAGTGTTACATAACCTATCTTGGAGTTGAGAAACTCAAAAATTCCACATTTCTGTCAGGCATGACCAGCAGTCCTTATATAATCTTCCCATAATCCCCAAATACTTATTTGACCTATAATTTATCAGCTATTCCTTCATAAGCCCGAAAAAGACCTGATGGATCACGATGCCCTGGTGGCCTTAGCTGGGGCTCTGAGCTTAAACAGGACTTCCAGGTGAATTTATCTGAGGGCAAGTTCCCTCTCAGGCCCTCAGATGTCTGTGTCCCCCTCAGCACTTTATCTGGCCATCTGTGGGATATAGCTGCTTAGAGTAGAGACCGAAAATTCAGGACTGGTGGGCTGGGATGGTATTTGTTGATTTATTGATCAGGACAGGCAGTGTTACTTAAGTATTTCACTTAAGAAAACTTTCACAATGTGAATTAGCTCAACAAAATGGCAGCAAAAAACCTTAATGAGATTTGTTGTACCTTAATTACAAATCCAATGCCCAGAGAAAAGAGTGTGGCGTTTTTTGCGATGACACTAGAGTACTGGCTTAGGTTTGGGGCAGGCCTTTAGGAGCAGGTTTTGTAACCCCTAAATCAACTTTTTAAGACAAATTCAGTGGGAGATACCATACTCCAATCCCAAACCTCCCACTCCCCCTCCCATGAAGGAGATACTGTGGGGCTATTCCTGGGTATGGGGTGGATGAAGCCTGCCAATTACTAGCATCCTATTTTAAGTAATCATTTCTGCTAACTAGGTGTTTTTCTATGCTCCTTAACTTCTGAAAAGTCCCAGTTACTCCATCCTTGGCATTCCCTGGTTTTCTTATTTTAAAAGGGACCCTGAAAAACTGGAGATGAAGAGCACGCTGAAAGAGCTCAATACCACAAGTTGAAGGAATCAGGATGCTTAACCTCCAAGAGACATCACCATTATCACTGACGGGCCTTAAGAACCAAGTGAAGACTGTTCCGTGTAGCTTAAGAAAGCACAACTAGAATCAATGGGGGGAAATTAAAGAGGCAGACTTCAGATGAATTTAACTAACATTCAGAGCTATTAAAACCTGAAAGGGTCATATATGATTTTTATATATAAACAAGTAAGATGACTCGTCATACTGTCACAAGCCCTTCCTCACTGGGAGTGTCCAAACAGAAGTCTGAACTGCCCCTTCTGGAGTACTTAATGTTCACCACCCTGGGCCTGATTCTTCACCAGGCCAAACACTATCTTATTCTTATTCTGGAATCCTTCCAACAAATGGCAGCTGGATCTAAGTAAGTATTCAGAGGTCTTTTATGCTTTGTGCAAATTCTGGACAGGGTGAAGTACTTCTATAAAATACTGGGGATGGTATTCTATGCTAATAAACTCAGTCTGATGAAGGTTCCCAAAAATAATTCTGGGAATGGTTTGAGAATTTTGGGAGTGATCTGAAAAAGGGGAATCACTTATCTATTGTAGAATGGCTTTTAATCATATTGTAGTTCTTTAGACTTTTACTAACTCTATAAATGCTCATCAGGTAATCAAAGTGATCTATTTTATAGAATTATCTGCATCACAGACAGCTACAAATTCCTCCCCTCCTAAGAGTTGGGAGGATTACTCTTCTTTCTCCCCTAAACTGTCAACAGCACAACTTTTTTATTTAACCAGTTTATCTACTTGGTATTGTAGCCTATGGTGTAACAGGCAGGGCTATTCCCCCAGTACTTGCAGCTCTTTGTTTATCAAAGACTAAAGTGCAGTATGCTTTTCCTAAGGCTTACTTAGCTACCATATTCCACTGATAAGATTTTCTATATTTTATCCCATGCTAAACAAATTTGTTAATTGCTACTTTAATAATTTGAGATCTGACAATACCAAACCAACTCCGTTCCTACTTTTTTTATTATTTCCTAGGTATTCTTCACCTTTTATTCCTCAAGATGAATGATATGACTTTGCCCAGCCCCTTGGCAACATCCTCCACATAAATTGTTCTTCTAATTACATAAAGTATCCTCTTAGTAATTTGGTGTATCATTGAAGCCAGAGATGAAAGAAATATAATTTTTACCAAAATGCATGCTTGAACATTGTAATTTTTGTATTTCTTTTTAACATCTCACCAACCCCCTCATTTCAGATGGGAAAACAAAGACTAAACAGGCAAAATCACTTTGCAAAAAGACCTACAAGTAGAGGGCAGTGGGGATGGAAACAAAGTGCAGTCTTTATAGGTGTGATGACGGTGCCCAGTGGCACCGGATGTCTCCAACAAGCTGTAGAATCCTTGGGATTTTCTGATCCTCTCCCACCTAAGTGTATGCCCACCCTCCACCCACCCTCCTGTGGTCGGTGGGCCATAGACCACAACCAAAGAGCACCAGCAAACCCTTTCTTTATTACAAAGTTGAAACTCGACTTCAAGGGCTGTGAGGAGTACCCCCTCTAGCCTATTAAAGGTGGGTTCAACAAAATACAAGCCACAAGTACTGACACTTCCCTTCCACATTATTAGGTGCCTGAGAACCTCCTAAAACAGGAAGGGAAGACAGACCTCCCCCAACAAAGTTGGAATGCCCTAGCCTGATCTGTCTCCCAGAAGAAGATCCAAGGACAAGCCTAGGTACTCAGGGGTAGTGGCGTACTTCTCACCCCCAAAGATGCCCAGGAATAAAAAGGGAAGGTTCAGGTATCCACCAGCCCTAGGAATTCTGGCATTTTACAGATGGGGAAATGACTTCCACAAAGTTAGAGATGACAAGCAGCAGAGCTGCCCTGTCTAATACTCTTCACTACACTGAGCTGCCCCTTGTTCTGTCCCTTTGCTGTGCCTCTCCACGCCTTTACTTAGCCCCAGGGGCAATGGCCTTCAGGTTGCTTGTCCGTGTGAGAATGTTGGGCACAAAGAGCAGCCCAGAGGCCCGCTCTATGCTTTCAATGGGAACCAGGAAGCGCTCCAGTGGGATATTCTCATCCACAGGTGCATTGGGCATCACGTACGAACGGAGCTCGATCTGCCCCCCAGGAGCCTCCAGGATCAGCACCTTGAAGAAGTGGGTGGGCACTGCCACATTGTTCTTGCCAATCACCTGGTACTTCACATACATTTTCCCATCAGCTTCCCTCCTGGATGGAACAAAAAAGACAAGGAAAAGCAACGGACCAAGATCAAAAGACATTCGTTAGTGTTACAATGTCCCCAGTAGGCCCAGGTCCCTGCCCTCAAAGCTTACAGTCTAGTTAAGTCAAGAGGCATTAATCAAATCTTTATTGTGTGCTAGACAGTGCCCTCAGGGAGCTCCCAATCTAACAGATAAGACAACAGGCAAACAACTATATACAAACAAGATATGTGTGTACACACACACACACACACACACACACACACACACACACACACGGCAAAATGGAGATAATTTCAGAGAAAAGGCATCACGATTAAGAAGGGCTGAGAAAAGGTTTTGTTTGAAAAACGAAAAAAAAAAGTTTTTGTTTTGTCTGAAGCTTGAAGGAAAATCAGGGAGGCCAGAAGGAGGAGATGAGGAGGGAGAGAGAGTCAGAGAAAGTTAGCAGAATCAGGAAATGGAGAGTCTCGTATGAGGAACAAGGAGCTAAAGTTGAATACAAAATTGAGGTTGGACAAGGGGAGGCAACAAAGGTCCCAGAGCACAGGTGTGAGCTAATGATGGAAGCCAAGGATAGTTACTTTGGCAATGACCCAACAGTGGCTTTAGTTAATGACAACTGTAAGCTAGTAGGACTATATCAAGACAGACATCTTCAAAAGGAACCGGGGATCCCTTTATTGGCTTTTTAAAATTATGTATTTTTTTCAATCCACAAAAATCCACTTTCTTTCCCTTTCATGCCAACCCCCTCGCCCCCACCCTCAATTAAGAATGGAAAACAAAACCTGTTACAAACATGTATGGTCAAGAAAAACGAATTTCTGCATTGGCCATTTTGAAAAAATGTTTCATTCTGGACCAAGTCCTTTCCCTCTGTTAGGAGGTGGGTCCCATGTTTCATCTTTAGTCTACTGGAATTATGGTTGGTCATCACACTAAGCAGAATCCCTAACTATTTCAAAGTTGTTTTTCTTTACTGTAGTGTTGTCATGTTATGAACTATTCCCTTGATTTTGTTCACTCTGTTCTACATCTGTTCATAAAAGTCATCCCAGGCTTCTCCAAAACCATCCCCTTCATCATTTCTCATAGCTCAATAGTCCTCCATCACATTTATATACATAACTTGTTCAACCATTCCCCAGTCTAAGGGCATCTGCTCAGATTCATTCTTTGCCACCTCAAAAAGAGCTTTTTTTTTTTTTACGTCTTACAAGTTTGTTTTGCCTAAGTCTAATCCTTCCTTTAACCTAACCCCCCAATTCCCTGTTTGCTCCTTTCCATTCTATTTCCCTGTAGAGTAAAATTTATTTCTACATCCAACTATGTATATGTACATGTGTGTATTCTTTCATTTTTTTGATCAGTTCAGATGAGAGTTTGGGTTCAAGTGTTTGCTACTCCACCCCACCCTACCTGCTTTGTTTGTATAGATGTCTACTTGCACCCTGATTATTTGACATAATTTTCTCCAATACTTCATCCTCAGTATGTTGCTATTCTCTCCTCTTTCCACTTTTCTCTTAAGATCATCTAGATATGAATCCCTCCCACACCTTGTCTAATTAGACTCCCTCTTTGACCCCTGATGATGACAGGATTCATAGGGGACATACATACCATTTCCCCATATTTGAACGTAAGCAGTTCTTCCTTTTTTAGTGCCCATGACTATTTATTCATGTTTACTCTTAATTCTTGTGCTTGAACTTCAAAGTTTCTATGCAGCTCTGGTCTTTTCATCCAAAATGATTAGAAGGGCACTTTCATTAAAGGTTAATGGCTCTAAGTTTATATCTTTTGCCTTCTGGAATAGCGTATGTGGTACAAACTCTCCACTCCTTTGTAGAGTGGTTGCTAAATCTTGTATGATCTTTACTGTGGCTCCTTAGTATTTGAATTTTTTTTTTGGCTGCTTGTAGTATTTTTTGGAAACCTAGTAGAAGCTCTAGATTTAGCCATGCTGTTGTTCCTGAGTTTTTATTTGGGGGTGTCTTTCAGGAAACGGTCAGTGGATCCTATTTCCACTTTGTACACTGGTTCTAAGAGATCTGGACAGTTTTTTTTAAATTTGTTTTGTTTTCAAGATTTCCTGAAATATGATGTCTAGGTTTTCTTCAGTAGTACCTTTCAAGTGGTCCAGTGATTTTGGGTTTTCCCCACTCCTGGATCTGAATCCCCAAGTCAATTGTTCTCACTATGAGATACTATTTCATTTTTTTTTTTGGCCTTCTGACTTTGTTTTAATATTTTTTTGTTTCATAAGAGTGATTTAGCTTCTATTTGGTTCATTCTACTTTCTAGGAAGTTTGTTGCTTTGGCAAAGTTTTGTACTTCTTAGGCCAAGCTATTCTGTGTCTTCCATTTTTTTGTTCAAATTTATTTCCTCTAGAGTTCTCATTTAATTTATAAAAACATTTTAAACTCTTCTTAAAACTCTTGCTTTATTTGTTCTAGGAATGTTAATTGAACTTGTGCCCAAGTTGTTTTTCTTTAAGGAAACTTAATTCTCTACTCGGTTTGCACCTTGAGCATGCCTGTCACCTTAACAGTTTTATGATGGGATTCTCTTTCTGCTTCCACCTTCTTCTTACCCTACCTTCCTGATTTCAGACTTGATAACAGGGCTGCATGCTACTAATTCCTAGAGGAAAGGTCTGGGCTGACCCTAGTAGTGCTTTCTTCAGGAATTGAGTATAGTGTTATTTCAGGATCCCAGGGGCAGCTCAGGCTGGGAACCCTACAAACTTTCAGTGCTCCCCAAACTGTCTGATCCAGAACAAAGTCTCATTGCTTTCCCTGTCCCCAATTCTCCTCCTCTTCCTCCTCCCCCTTGCTGCACTGAGGTCTGCAAGCTCCTGATCTGGATTTGAGTCTGAGCAAGAGTAGACTGCTGCTATGCTCAGTCACTCTTATCCACCTGGGAAGCTCTTTTGATTTAGAGGGACAGAACTGCGGGTTTCCCTTTGGTCTGGTTTTCCCCCTGAAGTTTTCAGATACTATCAGCAGCTGGAAATGAAACTCTGTTCTACTCCTAGGATCTGAGGTGCATCAGGACCCATGGCTGCTCCCTACCCTGGAACCAGTTCCCAATATCAGTCTGTCCTATGATTCTGTGAACTGGGCAAGCCTCAAAGATTTTAAATGGCTCCTATTTCTACACCTGGCACTCAATGCCCTGGTAAGGGTCTAGGACAGGGGTGGAGAATCTGCAGCCTTGAGGCCACATGTGACCCTTTAGGTCAGTCCCTTTGACTGAATCCAAACTCCACAGAACAAATCCTCTTAACAAAAGGATTTGTTCTGTAAAACTTGGACTCAGTCAAAAAGCTGTACCCGGGACCTAGAAGGCCACATGGACTTCCTCTTGCTCTGGTTCACAGCTCCTTCCTATGCTGGACATTTCCTGTGTCCTCAGACCTCTCAGTCTCTCTTCTTATGCTGACCGGACTGGAAAAATGACTCACCATGACTTTCTTGGATTTAATCACCAGGATTCAGACTGGTACAGGTTTAAGATTCTTGGAGGGAATTTTTTGTGATGATGATAGTGATAGGTTTTTGGGGGTAAAGGGAAGCTCTCTGTACTGCTTCCTGGTACTCTAGCATCATGGTTCCACTATCTTATTTGCCTCTCCAGGTCTCTCCCCATACTGTCTACTCTCAAGTACTACCACCTGGTTGAATTCCCTTATTTTATAGACAAGAAAACTGAAGTAGGGTGATGACAACTGAGTGATCAATAAACAAGGATTTATTAAACACCTACTATATATGCTAGCCACTGGGCCAATCACAAAGAATACAAAAACAGAAAAGAAAATGCTCCCTTGCCCTCAAGGAGCTTACATTGTTTTGGGGGAGATGATATTTACAAAATATATATACAATTAGTACGTGATTCACTTGGTTGTTGAAACTGGCAGAAAATGAGCTATTATGAAAAGAAAAATTACTAAAATCAAAATGTAAAGGACATAAAGAATTGATCCTTTAGAGGTACAAAAAGACATTCGGTGCTTGAAAAACTTAAAATTCATGTGTGAAGCAGGAGTTATTCGATTAACTATGAGGAGAGACACAGGAGGGCCAGACAGGGAACTAAGAGGACGTCTTTGAGGACGGAGGAATGACTGAGGCCATCTGCCACTTCGCATGTAAGTGTTCTTAGAGCTTGCAAAGTTAAAATACACGAAGTGACAAACAACTGTTTGGAGACTATGGGAAGATTAAATATGGCCTGCTAGTGACAAAACTAAGACAAAGGTGAATTTTGTGAGTTTTACCTCATAAGAGAAAGTAAGAGCCACCATATTAAGCAGTAAGAGGCTCTGACCTAGAATGTGGGAAGACCTGGCAGAAACAGTCACTGAGAGGAAGGCTTCAGCTGCTGCACTTGGGAGCCTGATTGGGAGAAATGAAGCACTGCTTTGCAGGCAACACAGGGAGAGAAGGGCATCTCCTGAGAAGTCCCTGGCTCTCTCTTTGGGTTTGAGGCGGAAAAACTCAGGAGGACAGAAGCAAAACTTGACTCAAGCACAGCCCCCCAATTTAGATATTGAGGCTGCTGTGATGAACAAACCATGAAAAGCACCAAAGACTATGAGGAAATATTTTCAATTGGGAGATAACCTGGAAGTAAACCCCAAGGAAGAAAGTTAACAGCACAAAAAGCCAGGTTGAACCTTAAAGAAAAAAATGTTCTAGACACAAGAATTACAAAAATATGTGGAAGAAATGAAACGAGATACAAAATAAAATAGTGCAGAAATAATGGCAGATGACTGATGAGGAATTCTGCCCAAGAAAGAAATGAATGCCCTGAAAATCAGAATGGGTCAAACATAAAACAAGACCTCAGTAAGACAATAAGAAATATGAAAACAAAATCAAAAAGAAAAAAATGTACAATATTTTTTTAGAAGACCTGGAAAAAGGGTCAAAGGAAGATAATTTAAGAATTATCACACTATCCAAAAATCACGATTCCCTCCAAAAGAAAAAAAATTCCCTATTTCAAGGAATTATAAATTAAAACTGCTTAGTTAGAACTTTTAGGACACAAGGAGAAAAATAAAAATAAAGAGAATCTACTCGTTATTTTCTCAGAGAAATAACAAAATGAAAACTCCTAGGAATATCATAGCCAAAACCCAGAGCTTCCATGTCAGAAAAAAATACAATAGCCAAAAGGAGAATATAAAAGTATCAAGAAGACACAGTAAGGCTCACAAAAGGCTTGGGAGCTGTCATGATAAAGAAGAGACGTAGGAATGCCACTCCAAAAGACAAAAGATAGAGGCTGAGTACCAAAAATAAACTGTCAAGGAAAATTAAATATAATTATACAGAGGGGAAATGGACCTTTAATAAAAGAGGATTTTTAAGCATTATGGATGAAATGAGTAGAACTGAGCAAACATTCTGAAACAGAAACAGAGGACCCAAGAGAGATGCAGAAAGGTACAGACATGCACTGAACCTGGAAAAGAGCTCCGTAGGGATGAACTGTCTTCTCAGAACCAACTATATTGAGACAAGTAAAATGACAGAAAGGGCCTTGTGTAGTTTTTCCCCCCATTTTAATGGTCTCAAAAGAAGAAACAATTGAGAGGGACAGGGGACTATTCTAGGAAAGAAAGGAGTGGTGGAAAAATCACTACCACACTTTGGGGAAACATAAGATGAAGAGTATTTAAAAATGAAGGAATGAGGAGAAAGGGTACCCCATATACTTCATTTACATCTAAACTGAACAAAAGATTGGTTACAAAGAGACGCAAAGAATAAGGTATAGAAATACATTAATCTCAAAGGGAAAACAGGAGAGGACAGAAACAAGGGAGAGAAGGATAAGTGAGAGAACAGTCATTAGAAAAATAAAGTCCAATATAAGAGAGAGGAGAGGGGGAGAAAAGACGAAAAAGAAGAGTTAACCTTGGGACCAAGGGTGGGGCAAAGGTAAGAGAAGTACTGGAACAGGCTGTTCCTTTTAGAGACCAGTGCTTTTTTTTCTCTTCCACAACATTTAATGAGACACAAAATAAATGCAATGAAATTGATACAAAGTGAACACAAACTCAAAAATAAAATGGAGGTTAGGAGAGTTCTGCGTGGGTGAGGCTCCAAGTATCCATATCTGAAATGTATACAGTGATATGAGGGATGGAGATCTGCTCTCATTGACCTCTACATGGGGTCTTTCCTAAACCTCCTGCCTCCAACTGCTGTTGCATTCCAACTCTAACTAGCTTTGATTTATTTTATAGTTAGCCTGTACATACTTGCACGTTGTCTCTACAAGTTGCACTCAAGCTCCTTAAAACAAGGGACTGTTTTATGTTATTTTTTGTATCCTTGGTACCTAGCACAGTGCCCACTGCATAACAGATGCTTAACAAAGGGTCAAGTGCTTATTGACCAATTATGTGTGTAGAGCATAGCCAACGCAGGAGTGATGACCTGGGTGGGGAGTGTGAGGTGGGGGGACTGGAAGTCATGGTGAATATGAAGAACAGGGTTGGGGCAGGAAGGCACCAGGAAAGATGGAAGATGAGAGGTCATAATCTTGAGAGAAGAGCTCACGAGCTCATCTTGGGGTGTTCTCTCCTCTAGAATCTTGGGCTCCTTGTCTAGGCTTAGTTCATTCTTTGCCAAACCCGAGCCCTGGGTTCCTTTCTTCCTCCTCTACAGCTGTTCTTAAGTTGTCGAGCATCACTAGAGGAAGTCTTGCAACTCTGCCATCTGGGTCCACTACAAAATCTTTCAGTATTAAAACCAATTTATTAAAAATAAATGGAACTAGCCCTTTGAGTTGCTGTATCACAAAACTTCAAGCCAAGATTTTTAAAAAATGAAGCATTTTCAACCACATTGCTCTGTTATTATTAATAAAATTTAAATAACTATGAAAATATTATTAATAATGAGATGGAAGAGCAAAGAGTTTTAATTAAGTAAAATTTTTTTAAAACAGTGTTTATTCCATCTTTATCTCATTACTTCTCATTTCCTATTTTTTGTGTATGATTTTACAATACAGATAATATTTTACAGTGATACTATTTTATTACTTGAGGTGGGAGATCACAGAACTTTGCAAACCACCGATGAAGGATAGAACAGCTCAGTAGACTTGTGGGACCCAAGCCAGGATGCAGAGAACTGAGTAGACTAGTGCTTCTTAAACTGTGGGTCCTGACCCCATATTTTAAAAAGCACTCAGGGGGTCACCAGGGGAAAGTGTAAGAAGCCCTGATACAGAACACAGGTGTCAGGCAAAGTCTATTTGACTACTTTCCTCTTCTCTGTAAAAATGGAAGTGGAGACAAAAAAAGGAATAATTACAAGAGGACAGAATGAAGAGAAATATACAATTAATCATGAACATGAATGGGACCAACTCAATCATAAAATGAAAGACAGCAGAATGGATTAGAAAACAGAATCCAAGAATAAGTTGTTTACAGAAAACATACTTAAAACATAAAGGTTCACATAAAGTTAAAATGAGGCACTGTAATGAAAATAATTTTGCTTCAGCTGAATAAAAACAAGCAAATCAAAAACCCTAGAAATAACAATCATGTTTTCAGATAATGCTACATGAAATATGAACATAAGAAAAGAGCTATGTTTAAAAGCACTATAACAAATCAATGTCAACATTTTAATGTATACACACCTAATGGTAAAGCATCAAATACTTAAAAGGAAAAATTAACTGAATCAAAGAAAGAAATACATAGTAAGATTATAGTACCAGGGGACTCCAACACACCACCTACAGGCCTAAGCAAATCTAATGAAAATATAGACAGGGAAAAGTAAGGACCTGAATAGAACTTCGGAAAAATTAGAAAGCATAACACTTATCTCTCAGGTTTGTTGCGAAGCTCAAATTAGATAATATCTGTGAAGCACTTAGCACAGTTCATACAGTAGGCACTGTGTAATGCTAGCTTTCATTATTATCATTAATCTCTGCTATTACTGAATGGGAATAGAAAGAAATTTACATAATTTATCTGTGCATGGCACCTTTACAAAAGGTGACCATATATTGGGTCAAATACACCTTATGAAAAAATTTAGAAAAGTAGAAATACTAAACATTTCAATAAGAATGATATTAAAGAATGTCTCTGAAAAAAGAAAAATTAATTGAAGACTAATAGAATTCTAAATAACTGATGGGTCAAAGGACAAATTACAGAAACAATAGAAAATTTCACAGAAAATCGTAACAGACAACATATCAAAACTCATGAAATGCAGCTAAAGCATTCCTTAGGGGAAAATATGTATCTCTAAATATGTTCATCAATGAAAGAGAGAAAGAATAAATGAACTAGGCACAAATCTAAAAAACTTGAGCCAGAACATACCAACCTCTCCAACTAGGCAAAAAAGTAGAAATTTTAAAAATCAAGGAAATAATTAAAAAAGTTAAAAGTTAAAAAATACTGAATTGATAAATACGACTAGCACTTGGTTTTTTATAGCTAATCTAATGTAAAAAACAAAAAGGGAAATCAAAAAATTTTTAATCAAAAATGAAAAAGGAAATTTCACAACTGACTAGGAAATCAAGAAAACTGTCAGAAACTATTTTGCCTAACTGCAAGCTAAGAAAACTGATAACTTAAAAGGGAATGGAAGAATATTTACAAAAAATATTAACTACTCAAATTAACATAAGAAATATGTAAGAATAATATAGGAAAAAATACAAAATATATTAAATCAAATATTAGGAAAAAAAATTGTATAAGCCATAAAAGATCTCTCAAAGAAAAAAAAATTCAGGATCATATGGATTTTTAAGGGAACCCTATTGAAATTTAAGAGCAGTTATGAAAGGACTTTTTTGATATCTTTCTACAATACAGATATGAACTTGATAACCTAAATCAGAGAGAGACAAAGCAGAGGTGGAAAAACCAAGCAAAAAACCACAGACCAATATCCTTAATGAACAGTGACGCAAAAATTTTAAATAAAATATTAGCAAATAGGCTAACACAACATATTACATACTATGACCACAATGTATTTATATACCAGGAACACAGGGTTGGTTCAATATAAGATTATAAATAATAATAATAATATAAATTATTAAAACCACATGATTATATCAATAGATGCTGGAAAGGTTTTTGACAAAATATATTGCCTATTTCCATTAAAAATGCTAGAAAACACAGGAATAAAACAGACCTTTTCTTAATGTGATAAATATCAGGTATCTAAAACCAAGAGCAAACATTCTATGTACTGGAGAAAGGTGAGAGATCTTTCCAGTGTTGCTGTTTGCCCTTCATTCTAGAAGATCATGACATTAAGACGGAGATGTCATGACTAGCAAGGGAATTGGATTTAAGCGAGGGAGGGCTCCAATTGGATGAGCAAGGATGCCCAATACTGCCACTACAATTTGATGTAGCCCCAGAAATGCTAGCTATAGCAAGAAGTCAAGAAAAATCAAGAAAGAAGTCATAGGCAAAGAGGAAAACAAAACCATCACTCAGCAAACCCTACAGTCACATGAAATTAATTAAAACAATAAATTCAGCAAAAATGAAAAATATAAAAATAAATCCATATAAATCAGCATCATTCCTGTATGTTACCAAAAAACCTTCCAAAAACAAAAATCCACAACCCGGTAAGAAGACCTAGAAAGAGAACTGCTTTCAAAAAAACTACAAAAGGTATAAAAATATCTGAAGTTTATCTATCAGGTACTCCCCAAAATTAAAAGAATCCCACTATAAAACATTATTTACAAAAATAAAGACAACTCTAAATAATTTGAGGAATATTCATTGCTCATGGGTAGGGCGGGTCAATATAATCAAATGACAATATTAAGTTAAATTAACTTATTTGGTGCCATGGCAATTGAATTACCAAAGGATTATCTTGCAGAGCTAGAAAAACTTTTTTAAAAATTCAAATAAAAGAACAAACTAAAAATAAATAAAAGAACCTAAAGGCTAATAATGGAAAAAAAAAAAGGGAAAGAGAAGGAGGTGGACCTCAGCATCAAATCTCACAGCAGAAATCATTAAAATCATTTGGTACTGGTTATAAAAAAAAAAAGGTGGGGACAATCAGATTAGATATATAATATACCAAAACAAATAAACAAAAAAGGGAAGTGTTCACTAAACACAGAGATCCCAGTTACCAGAAAAAGATCTCACTATTTGACAAGACTGCTAGGAAAACTAGAAAGCAGTATGGTCAAAATATAGGCCAACATATTATGTTGTACATATGTCAGGATAAAGTCCAAACTGATACATGACTTAAGATATAAAGGGAAGTATCATGAGCAAATTAGAGGAGCAAAGAAGAAATTGCTGCTCAGATCTATAGTTAAGGGAAGGGTTCAGGACAGAGTGGATCATAGAAGATAGAATAGACAATTTTGATCATATAAAATTGAAAATTTTTTGCCCAAAAAAATCTAAATTAACCCAAATTTGAAGGTGGGAAAAAAAATCTTTACAGCAAGTTTCCTCTGATAAAGGTCTCATATTCAAGATACATAAAGAACTGGTTCAGTTCACATATATAAGACTAAGAGCCCTTTCCCCAATAAAGACATGGTCAAATAATATAAACAGACAATTTTCAAAGAAAGACATCCAAAATGTCAATAGCCTCACGAAAAAATGCTCAAAATCACTATTTGAGAAGGGCAAATTAAAGCAACTTTGAGGCTCCCTCTAAACCCATGAGACTGACAAAGATGACAGAAAAGGAAAATGACAACTGTTGCTGGGGCTACAGAATTACAGGCACACTAATATACACCATCGATGAAGCAGGGAACTGGTGTATGCCATCCTGAAATGCAATTTGTGCCTATGCCCAAAAGTTACTGAACTACTACCCCGTAACTAGTTCTATATTCCCTCAGAGATCAAAGAGATAAAGATGCATGTGTTCAAAAATATTTATAGCTAATTTCATCATAGTAACCCAAAGTGGAAAATTAAAGAGCCTGCCCATTTATTGGTGAATGGTTAAACAAACTGTGGATTATGAATGTAACAGAGCATCATCGTATCATAATGATGAAATAGATAGTTTTGGAGGAAATTGGTAAGATCTATAAATTGATGTCAACTGAGGTATATAGAACAAATTTATACAAGAACAACGTTATGATGAAAAACACATTTTGAATGACTTTAGAATTCTGATCAATGCAATGATAAACCCCAGCCCCAGAAACGTGCCACCCACTTTTTGCCATAGAAGTAATGGATTGAAAATGCACAGTGGGATGTTCATTTTTTGGACATGGCCAATGTCGAAATTTATTTGGTGACACTATGCAAATCCTTTAGAAAGGTTTTTTTATTTTTGTTTCAATGCTGGGGAGGGGAAGGGGAGCAGTGAGAGGGAAAGAATGAATGTTTAAAAAAGAGTTAAGGATATCTTTATCGGGAATACTGATTTTGTGTAGATGGGAAGCAAACTGACTGGTGCTCAGGAGCTAAGGTGAATAAGAAGAATGTATTCTCCTCAAAAGTTCCCCCTAACCTCCATAAAGACTCTGAATTCGTAGCAAAATGGTGATCATCTTTGTTAGTGAACATGCCAGGCACTGCACGAAGTGGTTAAATACAAAGTAAATGGATGGGGAGTCAAGAAAGACCTCGCAAAGACGATGGTGCTTAAACTGAGCTTTAAAGGAAACTAGGATTCTGGGGGCAAAAGAGGGGAAGAGTGAATACCAGGCATGTGGAACAAATAAGGCTTGTACAAAAGCCTGGGGAAGGGCAATGGAAAGTCACTCAAGGCCAGTTTGGTTGCACCACAGAGTATGTGAAGGGGAGGAACATGTGATAAGTCTGAAAAGGTACTATGGAGCCAGAACACAAAGAGTTTTGAAGGTCAAACAGAGGAGGCTAAATACAGGCTAACAGCAACCTGGAGCCCCTGGGGCTTTGGGGGAATGGCGTGCCAAGGTCATACCTGGGCTTTAGGGAAATGACTTTGGAAGCTGTGGGGAGGATGGAGTGCAGAGGAGAGAGACTTTACGCAAAGGGATTGATTAGGCGGATACTGAAATAATCCAGGTGAGAGGTGATGACAGCCCAAACTAAAGTGGAAGCCATGTGAGTACAGAGAAGGTTTGATATGAAAATAATAACAGCTGGCATTTTTATAGTACTTCAAAAGTTTGCAAATATTGTACGTCTTATCTCATTTTATCTTTACAACCACCCCAGGAAGCAGGTGTTGTTATTAGCTACATTTTGCTGATAAGGAAACTGAGGTTGAGAGGTTAAATGACTTCCCCAGGGTCATAGAGTTAGTAGATGTGTGAGGCAGGATTTTAACTCAGGTCTTTCAATCCAAATCCAGCACTCTGTACACTGTCACATAGCTGCCTCAAATTTTATGGAGGTAAAATTGAGATTTTATACCAAGGTAACTGGAAGGATGGTGATGCCCTCCACACAGCTAAGGAAGATACAAGAAGTATTTGGCTTCTCAGGGCAGACACTTGGCTTACAACCACAGTCTGAGGGCAGGACATCGATGATGATGTAGCAAAGGAGACTGGGAAGCAGACAGGCAGGTAGAAAAACCAGAAAAGATAGTCACAAAAACCCAAGGGAAATAATCATCAATAGTGATCAACAGTGATCTCGAGGAGAAGCAGGACCAAAGAACAGCTCTTTGTCTTGACCTTTCCTGCCTTATCATGTTTCTCCCCATCACACACTGTGGTCCAACCAAACTGGCCTTCTTGCTGAGAGGGTTTTCATATGAAAAGTGAGGTCTCTAGACAGATTACAAGAAGTTAAAAAGTTAAGAGGAAATGGAAAAACTGTAGACAGCTTTTTCCAGGACTCTGGTTGAGATAAGTAGTCTGACAGCTTGGGGGAGGATGGTAGGGGATAGGGGAGCCACTGGTACATTTGTAGGCAGCAGAGAAGGAGACAAGGAAGAGATTGAAGAAAGCATGAGTGTGGGTAAAAGCTACTGGAGGAGACAGGAAGAAAGTGAATCAAAGGTGAAATATCAGAGTTGGTCTTTCCTATCAGAGGCTTCCATCAAGGAGACTGATGACAAAGGATTTTAATACAGAAAGAAGGGGAGAAGATAGAACTGAGATCAAATAAATAGGAAGAGGAGGGGTATGAAAAGGTTTGGAACTACTGCTGTGGGTAATGCAATTGTCAATTAGGGTATAGTAAAAGGATTGTCCTTAAGTTCTGAGGGCCCCAAAGAAATTCAGTAACAGATTCACAGTGGGCTCAGAATAGCTGGGACTTCCTTAGGTACAGTTCAGCAACAAGTGAGAAAGAATAGAGGTGGATGAGGAAGTTACACCTGGCATGATCAACATATGAGATAAGGCATTCCACAGAATGGTGTCAGGTTCAACTGTTTAACTTCTGTTATTATCGTTTAGTTGTTTCAGACTCTTCATGACTCCATTTGGCGTTTTCTTGGCAAAGACACTGGAGTAGTTCCTTCTCCAGTTCATCTTACAGATGAGAAAACTGAGGCAAACAGGATTAAGTGACTTGTCCAGGGTCACACAGACAGTAAGAGTGAGGTTGGATCTGAACTCACAAAAGAAGAGTCTTCCTGACTCCAGGGTCAAGACTGGGAAAGAAAGAAAGTGGGGGCAAGACAGGGGGTGGGGCTGATGATTTGGCTGAACATTGAGGGACCAGAAGTCACAGTGAAAATGAAAATCAGAGAAAGAGAGACAGAGACAAGAGGTGAGGGGCAATAGAAAATGATTCAATAGTGCAGCTTCTGAATTCTTGATCCTGGATTTGGAACATTTATGAGCAATGGAGAGATTGAGGGTATAACCATCTGTGTATGTGTAGGTGAAGCAGTGAAGATGATATGACTGAAGTTCACACCCACAGCAGAATCTGATAATCCCTACAAGCAGCCCCAATCTGGGCATTCAACAGGACTGACCAGAAAAATATCCCCAGAGAACCTACCTGCAGAGGTAGAGAGGGTGGGGGGCAGTGTTTATAATTCTGTCTCTCCCTGGTGTGGACTAGCTCAGGCCAACACTTGATGGCTGGATGTACTAAGGTGAGGTGAGAATTTGGTGGAAAGAAGTCGGGAGTGGGAGGGGGCAGGGGCCTCGATGCAAAGCAGCAGCCTCTCTCTTCTCCTTGAGACCAAGCCCCCTCCTCCTTTCTCCAGGGAGCTCACCTGGGTAGGAAGAGAGGACCAGTGCAGACATAGACATTGTGATAAGTTTGGGTCAAGCTTCTGCAGTACTTTTCCAAATTGTTCCAGGCGTTCTGGTTTAGATGGGGGACCTAAAAGAGAAAAAACAAAAAGAGGGAGCCCAGTCGGAATGTCCTATAACTAAAGACCTCACTAGGCCTCTCCTGAAGGGTACCTGGCATTTACCTGTGGGAAGGAGACACAAGTCTATGGGGAGAAAATGGTAAGTCAGCACAAAGACTCCGAGCGAAACTGGGAAACACCACTGCAACTGTTTATAGTTTGCAGATACTGTATCCTCCCGTACGCAGCTTTGCACGTTGGCTTGGAACTCCTAGAGAGCAAGGACTAGTCTTGTGCTTTCGAGTGTGGCACAAGGCCTGACGCACACCTAGTACAGGAGGCGCTTAATTACATGCTCCTAGACTGACTCACACCAACAGGTATAACCACAGTGCCGTGAGGCGAGTCTTTCCAACTCTGAGACCTATAATCCTAAAGCAATTCCGGATTCGTCTACACTGGGGTGTACTTGGGCTCCTCCCGTTACACCAAGGGGCAAACCCTAGGAAAAATGGGCCCATTGTAAGGGTCCGAGGTAAAAGCCGGCCTGTACACCGAGATTCAGGAAGCCTGGGTGCTGCAAACTGGTGGTCCTGGGTATGCCCCCTCCCCTCTCCTCCCGGCCTCAGTTTCCCCGGCTGCACAAAAGGCGGGCTGGGCAGGCGCGGGGCCCCGGGCTCCCGTCGCTGACCTGCGGCGCCACGTTGCTCAGGTAGAAGGTGTCGTCCATGGCCTTCTGGCTCCAGCGGTGGTTGGCGGCGGCTGCCAAGTGGCCGCGGTCGAAGCCGCTGCCCCGGTAGTCGGCGTTGGTGGCCCGATGGTACACGTGCACAGAGTCATCCTCCTGGAAGCCGCAGGTCTGGCGGTCGCCGGGGCCCCGCAGCCGCTCGGGCTTCAGCTGCTCGATGACCCACAGGGCGCTCCGGCTGCGCGGGTCGTAGCAGAGCACGTAGGACTCGCGGCTCTTGAGCTGCGCCAGCCCCGGCAGCCCGTACTTGGCCAGCTCCCCCGGGCCCGCCGCGGGGACCACGGGGCCCGCTGCCGCCGCCGCCACCGGCAGCACGGGGAGTCGGCTCCAGAGCCCTCCCACTCCCGGGCTGGCCTTCCTGTTCAACCAGGCCACGGCTCCCGCCCCCAGCCCGGCCCCCAAGGCCAGGGACAGCCCCGGGACCAGCCAGCGGCCAGCCTGCATGTCACCCGCCAGCAGACCTCGAGCCTCCCTCGGCTGAAGAACGCACCGACCTTCGGCGTTCGGACTCGCGCCCGGAACGTCGCTCTTAAAGGGGCCACGGCCCACGGCCCACGGCCCACGGCCCACGGCCCACGGCGCCGCCTCCCGAGGGGCTTAGCTCTCCAAGGAGAAGCCACTCAGCAACCCGGAAGTTCCAGAATCCTCGCGCTTACGGCCGACCCCCCAGTCCGGTGTTGCCCTTTTAAGAATCTGATTTAGGATCTAGTCAATTGCTACCTCTAAGTATTTGACCAATAGCTCTAATTTCCGGCCTTAGGGCATGGTTACCTCCTAGTGCGGGAGAACGCAGGCGAACATTTCAGCGAACCAAAGATCCTCCGGGAGAGGAATTATCCCCAGCTACGTCCTTTTAACTGGAGGTCTATAAATATAGGCGCAAGGCCAGAAGATGTTTAATAAATATCTGCTGGTGGGCAGTAGGCTGTTGTAACTCCACAGAACAAAAGGATACACAAATGTGAGGTTTTATACTGCCTTAGAGCAGGCGCAAAAGGAGCCTATCAGGTGAAGCTGTTCTGCCACTTTATTTGAGAGGTTGAGTAATGGGAATAGGCTATCAAGTGTTGGGGGTAGGGGGAGAGAGTCTTGGGCCGTAACCAAGATCCGCTCAGATCCGGTTCGTAGTTAATCTCATTAGATCATCTTGAGGTGGGAGGTATTAGTTATTTCCATCAGAATATCTAGGTGGGAGCTGAGGTCTCAAAAGGAATCCGAGAATCCGTGTTTATTTAGCTGGTCCTTCAGGTTACATGTCTTTGACCTCTAAGATTACTATTTCTGGGGAGATGCACCACCCCTTCTCCACACTGGCAAGGCAGGTTAGCTCCTCACCTCGGAATGGTCGTGCCTCATGCCACTTCCTTTCAGATGTCCCCAGGTTCTTCTTGAGTCAATCAAATGCACAACACAAGTAACATCTCATTGTATAGACAGAAAAACAGACACTAGGTTGTGAACACCATTTTCTTAAAGGAAAAATTCTTCGTTTTCAATCCCAGTCTTCACAAGTTTCAGCATTTTATCAGTTTACTAAAGCACTTCCCTGATGTCATGGTCCTCTTCGAAAAAAGGACAAACACAACCTAGACTGAGCAGCCTGAATGGGGACCCAAGCAGCTGGGTGATTCAGCTCTCCCTCTCCTCTCCAAAGGAAGGTAAATTTTGATGGCCAGAAGCTGCCCAGTTAACTTGGTTTATTAGCTAGATTTTTCTTTTCTCTTTTCCTTCCTTCCTTCCTTTTTCTGTATCTTAAATCCAGTTCACTCTAAAGCTCACAGATTGGACCACAACAGGTCCCTGCCCAAGCTCCACTTAATGGCTGTATTTTGGGCCCTCCTTGCTTAGAGTGAATGTCAATGATAAATGTTTCTCTTTGGAACAGTAATCCTGAGGGTCTTCCCCTCCCAGCCTGACTTATTTTTCTTATTTCTAATTAAAGGGGCCATCCCTTGATTCACTTCTTAAAAAGGCCTATTCACTGAATGGGTGTTACCTTACTCTAAATGAATATCTTAAAAGGCCTTAGCCAAAAAGGTCCAAGGGTCTCTCACTGCATCCTGGGCCATCTACAGTCATGCTGATATCTGGCAACTGAACCCAGATGGCCTTGGAGGAGAAAGTGTTGTACTCTTTATCACTGCTCTTGTACTAGAACACCTACTGACCCAATAGGTCCAGTGTCTGAATCCTAAATACAGGGAATGTATTTTGAAACTGTTGCCTTCAGACTAAAAAATGTCTGAACTCTTACCGTTGCAAATTCTGCTGGATAATGTCTGACACTCTGAGATAAAAATTAAAGTTATTAACCAAGCCTGGTTTTCAGTCATTTCTCCCAGTAGGGATAACCAACAGTTGTATTAGACCAGATTTGGCACCAGAGAATATACTGGTTTTGAAGGTTTCACTTCCCCTCTTTAGGCCTTGGTTTGGGGAGAGGGTAGACTAGATGATCCCCAAGTTTGTGGCATCTCTAATGCCAGAATCCTGATACTTCTGGTATCACAATAGTTCTCTGACCTCATCATAATATCTTCTATTACAGAACTGTTTTAGTACAACTCAATCATATCCAGTGGGTCCACTGCAAAGGAAAGACACATGATTTATTAAGACAAGTTGTTATGAACAGCACTGATTAAGACACAAAAAATTTAAAAGAAAACACATTCTGAGCAATCCAAAGAAATGCCTTCTGGATACCACACACAAAAAAACTGGAAAAAGTCTGAGGTGTGGGCTGGGGCCTTAGGTCCAGTTCTTGAGGAAGTTCTCCAATGGAAAGGCCTGCCTCTAGCCAGCCAATGCTACAGGTACCAGCCTTTAGGAGACCACTGACTTAGGACCCAGGTCTGTAGACCCGACCACTTTCATGAGTCCACCATTTGAATCTGGGGGCTTAACCAAAGGGAAGGAAAGCCAGATCTGCACCAAACTAGACCAACAGTCTGGACCAGAGGTGAGGAACCTGCAGCCTCGAGGCTACATGCGGCCCTCTAGGTCCTCAAGTGCAGCCCTTTGACTGAATCCAAACTTCAAAGCCCAAATTCCCTTAACAAAAGGATTTGTTCTGTATAACTTGGACTCAGTCAAAAGGGTAGACCTGAGGACCTACAGGGCCACATGTGGCCTCAAGGACACAGGTTCCCCACCTCTGCTGGACACTTCCCAATTTAAACCTCTCATGGCTTGACTCATTGCTAACACAACATCCTCTCTATAACCCCAGCCTTCCTTACATGGTTAAGAAAGTATGAGGACAGTACAGAGAATAGCGGTAGGCTACTGGGGTGATCAGGTCCCATCTTTGTTACAGGATTATATATATATAGCACAGTATAGGCCCGGAAAAGGCAAAAAGGGAATGTATCTGAGCTTATCTGGGCAGTCTTGGCTGGACCCCTGAGCCAGAGCCCTCAGGCCATAAAAATATTGAGGTACAATCCTGGTACTTTAAGGTAAAACAATATTTTTCCAGCCTAGGGTCCTTGGAAGAGGGAAAGAAAAAAAAAAGCCAGAGAAGGGATCACCTACTGTACTAGTCCATGAGAAAAGCAAGTGAACAGTCATAGAGGGTCTGACTTGGAAAACATGACACAGCTTCCTTCCTCCTTCCTTTGAAGTTTTACTCTTTTTTCTGAAGGGGGAATAGAGGCAATCAGAGTTAAGTGACTTGCCCAAGGTCATGTAGCCAGTGTCAAGTGTCTGAGGTTGAATTTAAACTTGGGTATTCCTGACTATTCCTGCTGTATTCACTACATCACCTAGCTGCCCCTTCCTTTGTAGTTTTAGAAAATGGTCATCCAGGAGGAAAATCACTGAAAGAATACAGCAAGTGCTTCCTTGATTTTCTTCTGTCCAGTAAATGGAAGGAAATATCTAATTCTCCCAGGTACTTCAAGTAAGTACATGCCCTATCACTTAAAATTCTCCAGGATAGTAGGCAGAACTAAAGCCTAAAGAATTTAAAGCTGGGGGTGAGGGATGGAGAATATCTGCTACAAGCAATTCTTTGCTCAATCTGCCTCCTTATTGCCCCAGACTACCACAGACTCCACAGTTGCAATCAGAAGTGCGGAATTAAAAGGAATCACCCACAACACTAACTAAGCAAGTACCGGGGGGGAGCAAAAATGAGAGGAAATCATATATATGTATTTTTTTCTCTCCCTCCTTTCAGAACCAAGCCTACAAAAGTGCCAGAGATGTTCAGAAATTGTAATTGGACTGCTACAAAAAGACAAAAAAATGCAGGAAGAGTAGTAATAGGATTCCCAGGTAACTTGACAAGTCATTAGGGCCATACATTCATTTCCACCACCAAACTTGCCCATCTGTAATAAATAATGGAGTTTTAGTAAACTCTCCCAAATACTGACAGGACTAGAAGGACAAGAGCAGGAGACAGAAGCTTATGAAAAAGATCCTGTTAAAAATGAAATGAGGACCCTAGCCTAACAAGTGGGACCAGTAAAAGAAACTGTCTCCTTATCAGGAATATGGCAGAATTCAAGCCTGGGAAACAACTACAGAGGCACATGACAGGGAGAAGGACTGGAGAGTCAGACCCATGACCCTGGGACCTACTGAATGTCATGTGATATGGGAAAGGAAAAAAATAAATAAACCTTAGGATTCTTCCCTATGATACCTTATTCTTTCTAGCTTCTCCTAATACACAAATTCCAAAGAGAAATAACATGCTTTTGAACACATTCACCCACTACTACATCAAGGCTAGAGCCAGGAAACCCTTCTAGGATTGTTCTGCTTTGGCATCTATGCCAATGGAGTGCTGGTTTGTTCCTAAGCAAATGGACTTCCCTGTACTAGCACATTTGGGCTCCTCAGTCCTCATTCTTTGGAGATAAAGCCCTACTATAAATTAAAATAAGCGCCTGCGTGGCAACTGACTCCAGTGGGAATATCCTGCTGATCCCAGTCTCCTCATTATTTGGGGAATAATCCCAAATTGTCCCCAAATCACTATAAGCTAATAATTCTAAGCCATTTTCCTATTAAGAACTCTCATTTCCAGTTAAAATCTTGGATCTGAACTGAAGAAACAAAATGCATTGCTTTCCATAGGTGCTGGGTCCCTACCTCCGATCTCTGAGCCCTTTCCAGGCAAGTGGTAAGGTTCTAGGGTTCTAAAGACAAAGAGACTTAAGGGAGGAGAGGCAACAAAGGTTTTCTGGGTGGTGTTAGGCCCCAAACATCCATAGGGCAAAACTTTGTGACTCGTGATCTCCATTGAGCAGTGAAGGAACCAAACTCAGAGAACGCTGGGCCTGCCAAAACATGGCGGACAGAGGTTTGAAGGCGAGGAACTCGAGGGCGCAAGAGACATCCAAGGTCCTGACTCTGTGCAGTCATGGAAGCAAAGTCTAAGCTCCCCAGCACTGCCACTGTCCTCAGCTCCCTGGAAATAGGGTCTTAGTGTCATCAGGTGATTCACTACCGGGGGATTCTATTCAACTAATTCCTGTGATAAAATTGGTGAAGAAAATAGCCCTGAAATAAGGCAAAACAGAAGAGTGAAAGAGAGAGGGGAGAAAGAAACACAGAGTGAAAAGAAGCTCCTCATTATCAGCCTCTTGGTTCTTGCTAGTGTTGCTTTCTCAGGGAAGGAGCTTTCAAAGCCTCTGTCAGGAGGAAGAATGAAGGGAAGGGTCTCTGGACAATTCTTTACTTCCCCACCCCCACGACATATGGTGAGGCAGATCCAGAAGCAGGAAAAGCAATAGCTGTGATCCCCAGAACAGGACTTAGGGAAAGAGAGGGAGGCAGAAACATGAAGGGACCCTTATCAACTTCCAGGCAGACCTTCCAAAGAAAGTGAGTCTGGTTGGCTCCAATCCTGAAATGGCCTGGAGGAAACTGATCAAAGGGTGTAGAGTGTGTGGTAGAAATTGAGAAGGGAATGGGAGACATTAGACAGATAATGAAAAGTCAAACTAAGAAAATAAAATACAATTATAAAAGAATGGAGCTGCTTCGGAGGTGCTGATTAGGTCATGTGGAGAAGTGGCACTGGGAGCAGGGTATTCAATTAGCTTGAACTCTACTGCCCCAACAGCTCCAAGCAAAGCGGAGGCATCTGGGAGTCTCCAAAGGCTAATTCAGATTCAGCCTTGACCACTGGGCCTTTCCTTAGGTAGATGGGAGTCCTAAGCCTCCCTGCTACCAGCCTACTTCGAGTCTTGGAGCTCCTTGGCTTTCTGTAGGATGTGACGAACATCTGTGATGGGGTAATCCTGGAGAGGGACGAAAATGACAGAGGTTTGTAATATGGATGTACCCTTACCATCAGCAAAGAATTCAGGGGCTGGAGGAAGCTGCTGCTAAGCCAAGGAATGTTAATAAAGTCCTTTTTCCTGTGCAGTCCATAACTCACAAGAGTTCCAGCTTCCTTAGGTAACTCATCTAACTGAACATCCACCCTAGATGGACTTTGTTTGCACTTCTATTCCACAGATGGTAAAGCTGGTTTCCTCTGACATTAACTTTATGTTCCCTCGGTAATGTAATGTAAATGAACCTGATAGTAGTCTTTTTTCCATCACTCAATCTGTCCCCACACTCTATCTCTGATTTCCACACTGTCTTTCTGTGGCTTCAAGTGAGTTCTGTATGTTTAGTATATACATACACATGTACGTACACCATGTATAGAACACCAAACGTTGTACTATAGGATAAAAATAGGCCCCTCCTTTAAAAAGGATGGGGAAAGAGTGGCCAACGTGTCCACTCAAGATCAAAAAAAGTTTTAAAAAGTTATGGGGAGAAGAAAGGAATACATGACCACACTCAAAAAATTTAGAAACAGAATGTAACCCAAGTAACTGACCAACAACCCTTGTCTATAGCTACTTTGGGACGTTTTGCAATCTATCCTTGGTCATCCATGTTTTAGCATATAGTATGAATCAGACAAGGTGATAAAAGAACTGCAGTTGGTGGCAGAAAGTCTGAATACTGCTTCAGACATTTATCAACTGGGAAGATCAGGCAGGAGAAAGATACCACCACCAAGTGAGGGTGTGCCCTACCCTCCCTGACCATCTTTAAGCTAGTCACAGAACTCATATGGGACAGAAGAAGGGCCAAAATAGGGAAAACCTACTTCCACCTTCAGGAACACCCTGCCCCACTTCCCTTTTCAGGCTACTCACCTCTTCAATGAGAAAATATTTGTAAAGCACAGCCCCTGGCCTATAATAGGCACTTAAATGCTTGTTCCCTTTCTCTTTTGATGAGACTGAGGACCAGGCCTTATCATCTGTCCTTCCCCCATACCTGGACAATGCCATGGACCTGCTCACGTAACCTAAGGACCTCTGGGTCTTGTCACTGAACTCTTAGGATGTTCAGGTCTTTCGAGCTACCTGGTAGCTGGACTTTCTTTTTTGTGCTATTTCCCTGAAGTAAGAGTATGGAGCTCCTGGAGAGCAGAGATTCCTTTGCCTTTTCTATTTGTATCCCCAGGGTTTGGCACAGCCAAGTGATTAATGCTTTTGTATTCATTCAACCCTGAGCAAGTCCCTTAACCTCAGCCTCAGTTTCCTCCTCTGTAAATTGGGGATAATAATAGCAACCACCTCTTAGAACTGTTGTAAAGATCAAATGAAGTAACATACCTATAGCACTTTGCAACTTTCAAGTGCTTTATGAATGTTAGACATTATTGCCCCCTGTCTTCACTACACTGTCATTTATTTTTAATCTCAGCCTGTCTACTGGCTCATGTCCTACTGCCTATAAACATGCCCATGTCTCCCTGATACTGAAAAAATCCTCACTTGATCCTTTCCATCCCTGCTAACAATCGCCTTCTATTTCTTCTGCCGTTTGTTCACTTACAATGGGTGCCTCACTTCCTCTCCTCTCTTTCCTCTTAACCCTTTACAATTTAACTTCTGACTTTACTGAAAGTACTCTGTCCAAAGTTACTGATGATCTCTTAATTGCAAAATCTAATGGAGTTTTCTCAATCCTCATTCTCCTTGACCTCTCAGCAGCCTTTGACACTCCTGATCATTCTCTCCTTGCAAAGTTTTCAGGACTATTTCTCCTGGTTCTTGATCTTTTTGTGTCCCTTTTGCTGATGTCTGATCTAGCTCATGCCCTCTCACTATAGGTGCCCCACTGGGTTCTGTCCTGGGCCCTTTTCTCCCTCTGTTACTTCACTTGGGGATCTCATCAGCTCCCACGGATTTAATGACAGTCTCTATGCTGATGATTCTCAAATCTACCTATCCTGCTCTAATTGCTCTGCTGACCTCTAATCCTGCATGTACAAAGGCCTTTCAGACACCTTAGATCCTATGTCCAATAAACGTCTTAAGTTCATTATGTCCAAAACAACTCATTATTTTTCCCCCTACACCTTTCCCCCCTTCTACAGAACTTCTCTATTTCTGTAGGGGGCAAAACCATCCCCGCAGTAGTACCTGGGATGTCATCCTGCACTGCTCATCATCTCTCTTCATTTACATCCAAGCCGTTGCCAGGGTCTGTTGATTTCACTGTTGAAGTACGTCTCTTGTATCCAGTCCCTGCTCTCCTCTGACACTGCCACCACTCTAGTGCAGCCCTGGACTGCTGCCATGGCCTGCTGCTGGGGAGCCTGCCTGCCTCAAGTCTATCCTTGCTCCTATCCATCCTGTATTCAGCCATTAAAGTGGTTTTCCTAAAGTAAGGTCCAATTATGTCACCCCACTGCTCAGAATTCCTGTGGCTTCCTATACAAAACAGTGTTTGGCATTCAAAGTCCTCCATAACCCAGCCCCCTCCTACCTTTCCTGTCCCCCCAACATGTGCTCTTTGACTCAGACACAATGACCTCCTGGCTGTATCATAAACAAGATTCTCCACCTCTTGGCTCTGGGCACCTTCTCTGGCTGTCCCCCATGCCTGGAAAATTCTGCCTCCTTGGCTCTGACCAATGACCTCTGTGGCTTCCTTTGCATCCCAGCTAAAATCCCATCGTCTAAAGAAAGCCTTCCCCAACTCCTCTTAATTTCAGTGTCTCCCCTCTGTCCATTATCTATTTGTCCTGTAAATACTTTGCTTATATACATACATATTTGTCTGCATGTCGCTTCCCCATTAGATTATAAGCTCCTTGAGGGCAGGGACTGTTTTCTGCCCTTTTCTGTATCCCCAGCACTTTAGCACAGTATCTGGTATATTTGCTGTTCAGTTGCTTCAGTCTTGTCCCCACTCTTTGGACCCCCATTTGGGGTTTTCTTGGATTTCAAGTATCTTTACACTAGAGTGGTTTGCCATTTTCTTCTCCAGCTCATTTTACAGATGAGGAAACTGAGGCATCAAATTTTACATATACATATACATATTTTTATCACACAATTTTATATTATATATTATAAACTTATATAACTATATATCACATGAATAATTTTATACATGTGTGCATGTTATTGTTGCTACAGTTGTGTCTGACTCTTTATGACCCTATTTGAGGTTTTCTTGGTAAAGATACTGGAATGGTTTGCCATTTCCTTCTCCAGATCATTTTTCAGATGAGGAAACTGAGGCAAATAGGGCTGAGTGACTTGACCAGGGTCACATAGATAGTAAGTGTCGGAGGCCAGATTTGAACTCAGGAAGATGAGTTTTCCTGACTTTGGGCCCAGTGCTCTATCCACTGTGCTACTGAGCTGCCCTATACATGGCACATAGTAGGCACTTAATAAATGTTTACTGATTGGTTGTGTTCGTCCTTTGTTGCCAAACAAGACCATGCCATCAGAGAAATAATGACATGACTTGCACTTGACTTTGTTGTGAGTGAGGGAGGGCTGTGCAGGTCACCCGGCTTACTTCTCCTCCAGACCCATCTGAATCCAGTGACCAGATATTCATCAGGATGACTGGAGACAGCCCAGGATGAGGCAATTGGGGTTAAGTGACTTGCCCAAGGTCACACAGCTAGTGAGTGTCGTGTCTGAGGTGAAATTTTAACTCAGGTCCTCCTGACTCCTGCACTGGTGCTCTATCCACTGTACCACCTACTGATTGATTATCACTAGGATTAAGAGGTTCAAAAACAGTGGTCTAGAACTTAAGGGGATCAGAGTGGTGATAAATCCAAGGAAGAAATATATGTAGTGGCAACAGAAGGAGGGCAGATAGTCCTGTTTCCAGGAGCAAACTTGGCATCACGGCAGCAGATCTGAATCCTTAAGAACCAGAGCACTGCAAGTGGTAAAAGAAGCCCAAAGGGGAAACAATGTGCTCAGGGGCACACACCCAAATTAGGGCCCTCTACACCCCTACTAGTTAGCTGTGTAACCTTAGGTAAATCATGTACCATCATGTTGACTTTCCTTTTACACCTTTTGCCTTCATGCAGCAACCTTTCCTCCTCTCAAATCTATTCAATCAAAATTTTCTAACACAACCCATATTAAATGGGTTAATTAAAAGTCCAGAGATCTGGACTTGAGAGTATAGAAGACCTACCCAAGTTCAATTCCTGCCTCAGATGTGTTGTGCTTGTGTAAGCCTGGCCAACTAATGTCACCTTATTCAACCTCAGGCTCCTCATCTGTAAAATGGGGATAATAATAGCACCTACCTCCCAACATTGTTGTGAGGAAATGAGATAATATGGGTAAAGTGCTTTGGAAACCTTAAAATGCTACATAAATACTAGGTATTACAGAAGCTGTCACATATCTATCTCCAGGCCATTCTCCACATCTCTTACTAGAAATTCTGACCTTTTCTTTCTGACCATAACTTCCTATCATTCTACCTCTCCCTACGCCTTTCCCCTCTTGGTCCTTATTTCTAGATGACTCCCACCATCTACCTCCTATGTATGAGATACTAAATGCAACTGGAGGAAGTCTCACAACTGTTCTGATCACCATACATTAAAAATTCATACATAAAAACTTCAACTGGGCCCTTACTGCAGCAAGGCAGTCATTTTATTCCCCCAGCTGACTCTTCTTCTCACTCCCTACAGAAGCTATGTCAAGCCCCTTTCCTTATCATGTCCATAAGTCTTTCCTCCCTAGCAGGTGAGGACCTTGTCTCTTATTTTACTGAGAAAACTGAGACCATTCATATGAGCTCCTCTTCTCTCATTCTCTTCATCTCACAACCTCCTGACATCCTCTTCCATCCTCTCCTTCTTGTTAACTCTCTGTATATGCCCTTGATCCTATCCCCTCCCATCTTCTCTGGCAGGTTACAATCTCAGTCATTCCCTCTCTCTCTCTCTCTCTCTCTCTCTCTCTCAAATCTTTAACCTTTCAGTCTTCATGTTCCTGGGCCTCTCTGCTCTATGTGACACTGTTGCCCACCCCCACCCCCGCCTTCCTGCTGATCGATACCCCCTCCTCTGGGGTTTTTTTGATATTCCTTCCTACCTGTCTAGTGTCGCCTCAGTTTTATTTTGCTAGCTCATCATCCATACTCAGTCCCTTAACTGTGGATATTCCCTAAGGTTCTGTCTTGGACTTCTCCTTCTAAATGCTTTCTTGGTAACTTTCTCAGCTCACATGGCTTTAACTCTTTTCTCACTCACACACACCATCCTGGCTTAGGCCTGCACCATTTCTTGTGAGACTATTGAAATGCCCTCACTAGCCCACTCTGGTCTAACCTATACTATGGACACCAAAGTAATTTTCCTTATACACAGACATGATTGTGTGACCCCTCTACTCAGTCAGTTCCAGTGGTTTCCTATTGCATCTGGGATAAAATATACTATTCTGTTTGGTCTTTCACTCTCTATACATCATGATCTACCTGTTTCACATTCCCAGACATTACTCTCCCTTATGCATTTTGAAATTCAGACTCTCTCTTCATGTCCCATGACACTCCTTCTCAGTGCCTCTGCACTACTCACCTCGCACTTTGGAAATGCGTTTTCTCCTTCTTACCTCCACCTCACAGAATCTCCTTCTGTAAGCTCAAGTGAGATCTTCTGCATGCTAATCTGCACCTCCCAAATTACCATGTACTTAAGAATTTAGTAAATATTTGCTTTATTGTTATACTGTGTGTATTTATTTATGTCCCTGTTTTCTCCCCCATGGGAATGTAAGATCTTTGTGAGAAGGGACTGTCCTATTCTTTGTACTCTGTACCCTGGTGCCTAGCACAGAGTAGATAATAAATACTTACTGATTAACTATCTCTTCCCCCCTGCCACCCTCAACCGTGGTACCTCTCAAAACAACTGTTACCATTAATCTTCAAAGAACAAAGGCTCTCTGAGCCCCCCATCTCCCTGTCAGTAGTCTCCCTGAGAGGATTCCTCTGAAAGGATAGTTCAACATAGCTGTTGGCTCTACCGTTCTTCTCAGCCTGGATTCTCCCAGGCCCTTACCTGAAGCAGCCTCATGTTTAAGGTGAAGTCCCCTCCCAATAACTGCTCCCGGATCAATCTAAAGAAAGCAAATTCCAACACAACCTTCAAATTTCAACAAAGATATCCATAGACTATAGACATCTATCACTAACAGGTCAAGATATGGTCCAGATGTTCCTGAGAAAGGATCCTGCTTGACCAATAATGTCTTTCCTCCAACCACCAATGAGGAGTTTTGTGGAATGCTCTCCAAAACAATCCCAACATCAAATCATCAGAGTGATTTCTCTACTTAAAAACCCCATTCTGGCCAAATAATAGAGTTCTTTATTCCTTCTTCTGGCATTCCTCCCAATCCCATCCCATGGCCTCCTCCACACTGCCCAGTTGAGGGAGAGCATTTCTGATTCACAGGAAACTCACATCAACATGGCGCAGCAGACAAGGAGGAGGAAGTCAAATCGGTTGTCATCAGCGAAGAGGGTATCCCAGATGCGGATGACATCAGGAAGCAGGAACTCCTGGGACAGTAGCAGCGTCAGCCATCGGAAAGCAAAGAATTGTGGCTTGATGTTTTGCTCTTGCTATGGGTTAAGTGAAGGCAATTTGGGGTTAGGATAGCCATCTCTGGGCAATTGTTCTTCCAACATCCTTTCCCTCAAGAATCTGTTTTAACCATATCTCAACTGAGCATCCATTTGCAAGTCATATTTTAAGTTATCAGTTCTCTGAACACACCTCCTACCAGGACTGCTGAAGGACAGGAAGTCATCCAGTCAACAAATATTTATTAAATACTTAGTATGTGGGCACAATGTGTACTGTAGGCACAATGCTAAGCAGTGGCAACACGAAGAAAGGCAAAAAGAAGGTCCTTACCCGCAAGGAGCTCATACTGTACTGGGAAAGATAGCAGGCAAAAAATTATGTACATACAAGATATTTACAGGATAAATGGAAAGCGATACCAGAGGGAAAGAGGGGATAATGGGGAAGGAGAAAGAGGAGGAAGAAGAAAAGGAAGAAGAGGGACAAAAGGACAGAAAAGTCTCCTGTAGGTGGGATTTGAGAGATGAGGCAAAAGAGCATTCCAGGCATAGCGGAAAGCCAGTGAAAAAGCCAAGAGTTGGGAGATTAAGTAGTATGTGTAAAAAAATAGCAAGAAAGTCAATGGCTCTAGATTATACAATATTTGGAGGTAAATAAAGTGTAAGAAGACTGGTAAGAAGAAAAGTAAGGTGGAAAAAGAAAGGTGGGAAATAGTAAGGTTTGCCAGAGAATTTTATATTTGTTCCTGGAGGCAATCAGGAACCACTATTGTTTATTGAGTAGCGAATAAAATGGTGAGATGCACTTTAAGAGACTCACTTTGGCAGTAAAGAGGATGAACTGGATGGAGTTAGAAAAGACTTGATGTAGGAAAACCAACCAGAAGCCCTAAAATTCCAAGTTCTCCCTCAATCATCAGCTATATGTAGACCAACACTGATAATTACAGGAACAGGATTAAATGGTCCCTGACGGCTTTCCTCACCAGCTTCAAGTAGAGCTCCACATCCTTCTCCTTCAGGGTAGAGTACACCTTTTCCATCTTGTATGTGATGCCACACTGGGAGTCATCCAGGCTCTTGATGAAGTTGTCTCGGATCTCAGACATCAGGTTGGTGAAGCAGAAAAATGTGTCTGCCTCAGCATGTTCTGGAAGAGACCCGAGGGGCTGGGGCTGGGGGCTTCAACCGGCACAGAGAAAGAGCAAGGAAGCAGTTATACGTCTTCCCCACCACAGTCCTCCGTTCAGGCTGGGGCACCCACCTACAATCCTTTCCTCTTCCTCGGCTCTGCCGAGACAAATCTTAGCCATCCTTTGGGGCCTCACTTAAATCCTTTGTCTGTGAAATCTTTCTTGACCAACCCATCCCACAAGGATCCTACACTCCTCTACATGCTTAGCCATGTCCTAAATCGTGCAAAGGAAATGACTGTGTACTGCCTAACATCTTTAATTGTGTGCAGGTGGTTCCCCTTGCTGTGTTTTTAAGACTACTATTTTCATTTAAGTCCTTCACACAGGTGAAAAACACAGGTTTTCTCTCCTTTAAACAAAGCTCCTTGAAGGCAGAGACCATCTCTCTTTGCATCCCTTACTTTACCAATTATAGTGTCCCAAGCACAATAACAATAATGATACCTTACATTAGTGTAGCACTTTGAGATTTTCAAGACAATTTCACAAACATGAAGTTCTTTGTACTACTCTTAGGGACTAAGTGGTACTACATCTATTCGTTGAGTCATCTACAGCATGGGCCATGCTTTATTTATATTTGCATTGCCCAGAACACACTTCTCATAAATGTTTGCTGAATGAATACATTTTATCTTCCTTGATCTTCACAATAATTCAATAGAGTTAGCACTGATTAAGCATCTGCTATCAACAGCCTGGGAGGCAAACAGGGCAGGAATTACTAAGAGTGCAAGAAAAAGAGCACTGGACCAGGGCTCTTGTCCCAGTTGGACACCAATAATGAGCCACAGGACTGGAGAAAGGTCATTTCATCTTTTTGATCTTTAGGTCCTGATCAGCATCATAATGAGGGAGATGAACCCAGTGGTCTGAGATCCCTTCCAATCATAACCTTCTGATTCCTATTTGACAGAAGAAGAAACTGGGAAAGACAGTGGTTACAGTTACTGGCAAGGCCAGGATTAGAATCCAAGGCCTCCCAAATCCTAGGTCCAATGCTCTTTCTACTATACAGTAATGCCTTCCCATAATGTTTCCTGATTTTTTCACTGGATTTCATTTCCCCATTCCTTTGAGAGGGAGGGGAAATTGGGAAAGTAGGGATCCTAGAGGCAGAAGCAGGAACCTAGGGGTAATGGGTCATTCTTGAGTCTCTCACCTTTCCATTCACTATTGGGATCCGTAGCAAAGGTGTAGTAGAGAGGCCCCACGATTTCATTCATACCCTGGACGTAAGCAATGCCTGGGTTCAGCTTCGCATAGATGAACAGAATTCGCTCCACCACTTCCCAGTGGTATTCACAACCATTGGGCAACATTTGATACTCACTTAGTGAATTTTTAGCTGGGCTCTTAGGAGGTGAGCTCATCTGTACAGAAAGGAACTACATGTTAAAGAAAACCCTCTGGAACCATAAGGCCTATTCTCCAACTAAGGAGTGTGTGCTAGAGGTATGTGTAGTTTAGAGCAGAGTGTCAAACAGGCAGCCTGTGAGCCACATGAGGATGGAGGCAACACTGCCCAGTATAGTCCAAACCAGACTGAGATATAATTAAGAAATATTTGACAAAATAAATAAAAATACAACAAAGCATAGACAACATATTTTAGAACTAAGCCAATATGTCCCTGCAGGAATCCTAATGTATGGATTAATGGGTCTGTATCTATTTGAGTTTGACAACCCTTGAAAGATTCTGCATTGCATCGAGGGAAGCCAAGAAAAGTTCACTGCAAGAGGCTAAGGGAAAAGTAATGTCTTAATCAAATATTTAATTAGTTTTTCTATTAATTCTGTGTCTTGTAAGACTCAAAGGTTATGATGGAATAGAAGGTGAGTTGACACCCAGTGGCAAGAAGGAATACCCCTCCAGACAACTAGAGAGATCTCTGAATGGAAAACCAATGATCCTTTTCCTGCCACCAGAAGACCAGCAGCCAAAGACAAAGGGTATTCAAAAGGTTAAGCTTACAAGGTTATTTCTTAATATACTTCCTTTAGTGAAATACTTTCCTGGATCAAATAATATTTTGCTAGACATCTATGGAACCCTTGTAATGAAGATCATTTGGAACTTTCTAAAACTTGGCATAAGCCCATTGAAAATGTCTGAATGTTTCTTTTTCTTACCAAACACTCTTGTTCATATATAAGAATACCTATAACTACCAATGATTCTCAAGATAAAGATATGTATGTATACACACACACACACACACACACACACACACACACACACACAAAACACCAACTTCTGCTACTCTCCTAGACATAAGGTTACCAGAAAAGTGTGGCCTATGATTTGATTAAAAAAAAAAAATTTCACTGCAGAAATTCAACACTAACTTGGTGCTTATAAAGAGAATGTTTTCAAGCAGAAAAGGACATACGTCAAAAATGACATGCATAGATTTGGAAAAGAAGGAAGGAGCACAATTTTAACTGTGTTAAAAAAATACAAGACTAACAAACTCTATATTTTACCTATTTCACAAAGCTTGCCTCATACTACAAAAAAATTTGAATAACTGGGACATCATACAGAACAGCCAGTACTAAATTGTTACTTAATCCCCTGTAATACTCACTTATCTTGCAAAAGAAGCAGTTTCTTAAAAATATACTGTAAACTTTCTTTGTGAATAGCCCTCATTAATGGTTATGATGGCTTTGAACCACTTAAGAACGATCACTAATATCAAGAATGGACTACCCCAAACAACCTGGAATGGCTATTGCCCTGTGGGCAGCAACAGGAAGGAGGATGTCTGAGAAAGGAACTGCTTTATGAAGGTTTCCATCCCTCCCACTCTGGCTCTCACATTGGTGACTCCGCTCCGGTTTTTTGCCACTGTCTGTGATTTCAATGTAGTCTGCTCCACCCGCTTGCGGAGGGTTTCAAATTCATTCTGAGGGTCTAGGATGAGGAGGCATGGGTAATCTGTAGGCCTCTGAAAAAAGGATATGTCTGGGCACAGCCTCCTAAAGCAGGAAAGAAGACAGGAACACCAATAAATCTATGTTGAATGAATGAAGCTGAGACAGTGAAAAGGATCTGATTCCAACTCAGGGATGCCAAGTCCTAGCACCACAGGCAATCAGCCTCCAGATTCCTCTTCTCCAGTTCTATCACCAATATGGTCTGGTTTTCAGCTTCCTGTATACAACTCCATAAACTGCTTTTCAGGCCTCCTTACCACAGGCCTGCTGGGGAAGAAACAGCAATGTGCCAAGCAACCACAAAGAACTCCAAAGTGGTCTGAGTGCCTTATCTGGGTCTCTTCCCACTTCCTCCACCTGGCCGACTCCACACTCACCGGACATCTTTGTCTATCTGCAGTAACACCTCATTGTCCTTGAAGTAGGTGTTCCACCGACTATCAGGGTTTGGATTGAGTGGCTAGGTAGAGAGAAGAAGTAGGATCAGTAGCCTCATCTCAAACAAGAACAGTCCAGAGTCAAGGACATTTGTCAAGCTTGGTTCTTAGGACTGTAAAGAGATCCTGCCTCCTACATAAGGCAGGGAAAAACAATTATAGTTAGACTTGTCATCTATAGCCCCAAATGTGGTCAGCCTTGGAAATTTCAATGTTTTTAGCTATGCAGATGGAACAAGAAGGTATCATGACCACTGCCAAAAGGATAGATTAGTCCAAACTTCTTAGTCTAGCATTTAAGGCCCTCCGCAATTTGGCCAAAGGCTATTTTTCTACCCACTCTGCCTACTGCTACTCTCCTATATGAACCCTCAGCCACAGTCAGATTTTTTTCATTGTCTTCCAAACATATTATGGGCCTTCTCACCTGGGATGCTCTCTTCTCTCTGATCAACTCCTTCAAGGGCCAGGTCAAAGAGAACCTTTCTTGTAAACCTTTTTATCCCATGGTAAGCCCTTACTCCTTTGAACTTCCATGGTATAGTTAAGCTTTTATTTGGGACTAGCAAAGCAAGGAAAGAGTGGTCTTGTTTGCTTCAGCTAAACTGTAAACTGTGGCTTATATTTCTTTTGCACCCCTTACTGCAACTAGCAATCTCTGGCATGGAGAGAGGTTCAAGGCATGTGTATGTGCTTGATGCCTCGCCTAGCTTGAAAGAGCAGGTTATTCCATTTCAGCTCTTGCCCTTCTCTAAATCTGAGGAAAGGGCAAGAGAGAAGCAGCTCCTGATTTATCAAGGTCCTGGGAGGACAGTGGGACAATAGCTGCCCTTGGAAGTCATTCAGTTAAAAGCTATGTTTGACAATCATCAGTAGGAACAGGGAGGCTAGTAGAGGAATGGAATGAAGCAAAACCACCCCCAGAGGCAGGAAGGTGGGGGAGAGTGATAAAGAAAGACATAAGAGATTTCTGAAACCAGGGAGAAATCCCTCTGGGCTGCAAGCACCTGCTACTCCTAACAAGCACCTCTTCAATTTCTTTAATTAAATCAGCAGTTGGCCCTTGGCACTCACATGGTCTTCAAAAGTGACATCCTCTCTAGATACACCCAGGTTAGCTTTGGCTATGCCAGGCTGAATGATCATTTCTCTCAGGAACTGGGAATACAGCTCCCTGTCAAGAGGAGAAGGAGATAGGTCAGCAGCATAGAGTAAAAGGCTGGCTCCTTCTTTACACACACACACAGGCACACACACGTGCACACACACGTGCACACACACACGCACATGCGCACACACTCACACACCTTGACCAGAGCTCTTGATCAATTCAGCATAAAGATAATGTGTCTGGCTTTCTTCAGCTGAGACCAACTCATTTCTCCTGGGGAAAAAACTGTGATTGCATTAAGGAAAAATCACTCCCCTTGGAAGCTCACCTCTGCTTGGCCAGGATGGAGGTCCATGAGGCCCTCTCCAAGGGGAGGTAGTTCAAAAGAATCTGCACAAAGGGAAAAGATTGAGGTTCTGGCATTCTGCACTGACAGGAGCCCTGGGGAAGAAACGCTGGGAGATTTCTGATAGGAACAAGCTCAGAGATTGTATCCTTAGGAATGTGGGGATGAGATTACCCTTTACTCTTTACTCAGTGGTTTCACTCCTCCTGCCATACCCCAAAGTCATCCCTTGTCCCTGCTTTTCTTCTAATATGTCTTCTAAACTATAACATCAGCCCTTGTTTAGAAGATCCTCTGTTGGGCTACAGGAAAGCTGGAAGACAGAAAATCTGGCTTTTCCTTCTGGCTTGGGCCAGAGCCACTGAGCAAATCCATGATTTCTTAAACCCCATGCATATCACCTCCCCACATCCCATAGATGAAGGCTTTTAAGGCTCAAGGACATTTGAAGGTCCTCTGATTGAAGAAGAGAGTTAAATTAGGGTTGGGGTTATTACCTGATTTCCTGAAAGGGATTACCTGTTCTAGGAAGTATCAAGGAAATGTTTACTCTGTGACTGTTTATGAATGAGTTTGGTATGAGAGGGCAGAGAACAAGCCCCAAAAAGGCTCCTGGAGAGAGCATCAAAGAGGAACAGAAAACCAATAACCACCAGCAAAAGCCTTCCAACCAGTAGTAGAGAGCAAGAGGAGGGCTACCCCATGCAGAAGCTCATGTACTCACAGGGGGAGCTAAAGCCAAGCCCCCAGGAACACCCACCTTCCAGCAAAGGCAGCGCAGTCCACCCTCACAAGGGATCCCTGTAGAATACATCAGGCAAAGGTCACTCACTTGGGACAGTGTCTGCACATAAGGGACTACGTTTAAACTCATGATGGTGGTAGGGATGGCATAAGATACAATGCCAAAGATTTAACTTATCCCTTAGGGATCACTAAGACAGGATCCTGAATACATACCAGAAGCAGCTAGGAGTTTCTGCTTCCAGGAAGGCATTTCTCTGTACCCTAACAAAGCCAGGCAATGACCTCATTTACTCTAGTGGTAAAGAAAGATTTGATCAAGCACAATGCTTGAGGAAAAAAAGACATTCTTGCTCTGCATTACAAACAGATCAATGAACATTCTGAATCTTCAATTTTCTCCTCTGAGGAGAGGTTCCAGAATTCCAATGGGACGTATCTATCTGTGGACCCCGAGGGGAGGATCTTCTCTCAACAAGATGTTTTATACATTTCAAATGACTATATATCTAATAGATAAGTCAACATATCCTCTGACTTAGCATAAAACTCATCTAAAACGTCAGAGTCTGTAGCGCAATCAAGGTACTCTCTCTAAAATCCCTGGAGATTCAATGTCCATCCACATGCTTTAGCTTAACATTTGTACACAGGAGGACAAACCTCTCTTGATTCTGAAGGATTTCCATTTTACAAATGCATCAGTATATAAAGAAACTCAAATTGTAAATTCCTCAACATCTCAATTTAATTTGAGGCAAGAAAAGAGCCTTTATTTGGCATATCTTACTTAAAATGGTAAGAGACAGGCAGCATAGCTTAGAGCAGAGGTATCAAACATATGCAGCCTGCAATACTCCTGAGTGTGGCATTAAGCCAGATTAAAATGTAATTGAGAAATATTTGACAAAATAAATAAAAATATCAAAAAACAGATAGCACTAATACGTATCTATAGGGATTCTTATGTAGGTCCAGTGGCCCCATTTCTATTTCAGTGTGACATCACTGGCTTAAATGATAGAGCACTGGACTTGGAGAGAGCCTGGACACAAATCCCACCTTAGGTAGGTGCTAGTTTCATTGGCAAATCACTTTAACTCTCTGGGATTTGTTGATCTCATCCGGTAAACAGGGGTAGTAATAAGAGCACCAAACTCAAAGGGCTGTTGTGTGGATCAAATGAGATGACATTTTTCAATCACTGCAAAAACTGTAAAGTACTATACAAATGAGCTATTGTACTATTTTGTGAAGGAAAGAAACAAGTATTTATGAAGCACCTACTGTGCGCCAGACACAGTGTTCAGTGCCTTATACATGTTATCTCATCTGATCATCACAACAACCTGGGGAGGTGTCTGCTATTATGTTCCCCATTTTACAGATGAAAAAACTGAGGGAGGCAGAGGTTAAGTGACTTGTCCAAGGTCACACATCCATTTAGTGTCTGAGGATATCTAAGGATAGATTTTAACTAACTACAGGCTCTACTTCTTCACCACCCAGCTGCCCAAATTATTTTAAAAAGAAGCAGTTTCTGCAGGATGAGACATGATAAAGAACCATTTAAGTCACCAATGATATTTTTTAAAAGCCAGGTAAAGAACAGATATCTCTTCTCTGAGTGTGCACAGCGCCAGTTAAAACCAAGTTAAACATTGATACAATCAGTGTTTCTTGGCTGGAATTTCACCACTAACCAAAGTTCAATATGGTCTTGTTCAGTTTTGGAGTCAATCTTATGATTCTAAGAAATGAGGAAAAAACAGAAGTAATTCCAGGACAAACCAGATGAAGGCATTTAAGAAGTCCACTACATAGCTCCTAGAACTAGGGTAGGCTTCTTTAAACCTAAAAAGTTCCCCAGAACAGCATGACTCCTACATGGAAGAGCTCCTGGCTGAAAATGCTGTGATAGCTTCAGCAACTCTAAAGAGGAAAAGATCTTGGAGGGGACCTTTAATTCTCCTGACAATGGTAACCACTGTCATCATACTAGGTGTGGATCAAAAGCCCAAGTCCATCATAGTCACAGGCAATTCAGTTGCAAGGATACTGGCAAATACTTCTAGGGACTATTTCTAGAACTATCTTAGATCAGGCCAGGTTTGGAAATGAGGCCCCTGTTCCTGCCTCTCTATTCTTAGTCCTATTCCCAAGAACATAAAATTGCCTTACCACTGAAACTGAGTTCTCGAAGCTTCCCCAGGGCAATTTTGGGCTCCCTCAGGACATCCTGGAAATCTGCAATTCTAAAAGAAAAGAACATCACCATCAAAAGACCCATAGATACCGTAACTCTTTAGGGTAGGGACTTGTCTCCAAGACTTCTCTCATTCTCTGGACATTTGTACTCACTTTTTTTCAGAGTAACATATTCTGTCAACTGCTGCAGAGTTGCTTTCTCAAGAAAACTTTTGGCAGCTACTTATTAGACATACTAACAACTTAAAAAACCCTTACTCAACATCAAATTAGTCCAAAATAAAAGAAACTCAGAGTGAAGGACCTCCCAGATCATCTAGTCCAACCCTCTCATTATACACAGAAACTGACATCCAAAAAGGAGAAATGTTTTTGCTCAAAATCACATACTAAACTAGTCAATTTGAAGACAGTCTAGAACATGGGCACCCTGATTTCCAGGCCCATGCTTCCCCTAAAATACATCCACTTGTACCATAACCTTTGTGAGTTATGCCAACTATTTCACTCAAATTTATTTTTGCAATCTAAGCTGGGCCATAGGACAAGACAGGAAAAGCCAATAATAAACCTGAGGCTTTTATCACTTCTGAAGGTGAGGCAGGGAACTATGACATATGGTTTCTCCTTTCTTACAAGACCGAGAACCATGACTGGCATCTCTCAAGTTCCGAGATGATAGTAAAAATCACCTCTGACTTGACAAGGCCTTCCCTGGAATACGGGGTTCTCCCCCAAAGCTGCTACACTAATGGAAGGCGGCCTCCTGCCAACAAAGGAATCTGGAAAGACTCTGGTCTCCCTTCTGCCCCTCACTCTCCCATGACTAAAGAGACTGCTGATCAGAAAGCAGGGAATGCCCAAGGCCTGGGACTTGGAGAACTAGGGAAAGAGAACGGGGTGATAGAGGGCAAAGGAAGCCTTATGAAAATGAGGGAAGGTATAGTTAAAAGAAAATGAAGATTCTCTACAAAAGAAATGGGTGGGGATGAGTAAGAGGTGATGGGGATTTGGGAGGACGGGAGAAGAGGAAAGAAAAATGGCAGCAAAAGGAGTTAGGATGGAGGGCACGGAGGAGGAAAAGGGATGGAGAATGCAGAGGCTGGAAGAAAAGGGACGAGAGTGTAGCAGGGGCGGGGGAGGCAAAGAATGGGGGGACAGACGAGGGACAACAGTGAGACCTGGGGGAAGAAGGGGGAGGACGAGGGATGGGGGGAGCGCTGGGCAGGGCAGGGAGAGGACAGAGTCCCAGAGGAGGCAGGGTGGGGCGGGGAGGGCCCGGGGACAAGAGAGAGCAGAGTGCGGGACTTGTCGGGAGCAGACAGGGTCCCTGGGAGAGAGTCCCCTGATCCCGCCCGCACAGCGGGGAGCAGGATGGGGGGGCGTGTTACGGGATGAGGGAGGGGACGGCAGCCGGCCCGGCCCCTGTGCGGTCTCCGGTACGACCCCCCCAGCCCCTCGGGCCCCCACACAGCTCACCGGCTCTGGTGCCGACTCGACATGTTGTTGACTTCCGGATTCGCCCCCCCCCACCCCCCAACCCAGCCCCCTGCGAATGCCACGGAGCGCAGAAAAAAAGCCTCCGGCCGGAAGCGCAACCCCTGCGCCGCCGTTCCGGCCGGCCGCCCCGCCCCCGCAGCCCGCAGCTCCCCGACTCCGGACCCCCAGCAGGCCACAGTCCAGCACGGACTCCGCCCTCCGGGCTCCACCCACTCATCGCCTTTGCCTGGGGCGGAGCTTTCCCTGGGCTCGGTGGCTTTTCCTACCTGGCGGTCATCCTTTGTCCAGCGCCCTGAGGAGCCTGGTCCTGCCCGAGCCGCCGCCTGGCTGCGGCTCCCCTAGCGCCCCCTGGGGAGCGCACAAGGCCCCGAAGCTCCGAAGTGACTAGAGCCTGCGCGGTCCGCTAACGGGTCTGCCTTCAGCAGGCACCTGATCCACGTTTGTGGAAGGAAGGAAGGAAGGAATCGGTGGTTATTGGATCTGGGCCAGAAACTGGGCTCAGAAAAGGACAGTGACCCGCCAAGGACTCACTGCGAATCCCTGGCAAAGCTAGGCTGTGGAGGTCAGGGTCCCACGCAGGAGCGGGGCTCCTTCCTCCACGGGTCAGTCGCAAAGGAAGGTTTCCCACTCACCCCGGCACCATCCTGAGATACTGGGTGCGTGTGCTGAGAGGACAGAAGACACTAAGAAATGCTGGATTGGGGGTCGGAGGACTCCAGTCCTGGTCCTGACCCTGGCCAAGTCACTTAGCCCTCGGCGGAAAGAAGGGGGCTGGACCGGCCAGTCCCTAAAGTGCCTTCCCGCTCTGTCTATGGGTTCGAGTCCTGCCTCTGCTGTTTACAGCCTTTCTTCCAGCTCCAAATCCAGTTCCGTTTTCCATTACACCACACTTCCCAACTCCCTCATTTCTCAGAAAAGGAAACTGAAAGCCAGAGAGGGGAAAGGTCACGGGAGGGAGGCTGCCCTTCACCAGGGAATCGAGACTTTCTGAGCGCGTTTCCTGGGTCCGGCAGCTAGGTGGCACAGTGGCGAGAGCTACTAGACCTAAACTCAAGATAGATCTGAGTTCAAGTCCGGCTTAAGCACTACTTGCGCGAACTCCGGATGGGTCACTTAACCCCTGACTGCCTCCGTTTCTTCATCTGCAAAGTGGGGATAATAAAGCACCTACCTCCCAGAATTGCTGTGAGGCTAGAATGAGGTGCAACATGGTTTTAAGCGCTATAACAACTATAAATGCATACTTTTGTTTTTTCACCGGAGGGTGGAAGAAGGCTGTGTCTGGGCGGAGCCTCTGGGCGGCCTTCTTTCACAATCTTTGTTCTATTAAGAGAAGCCCCAGCCTATGCTCTCCTCCCCACTTCCAGCAATCGTGGTGCAGAGGGAAGGGACCACTTGATTTTAGAGAAAGTCCCGGGCTGGAAAGGCTGGGGAATGGGGTCGAATACGTCCGGCCATTCACTGGAACAAAGAGGCTAGAAAAGGTGGGGCGGGGGGGGGGGGGGGGGGGACTAGAAGAGCGCGGCCGCGGGAAATGTGGCAAAGAGTGGAAAAGCCGGAGAGCCGGTGCAAGAGCGGCCGCCATCGGCAGCAGAACCGTCCCTCGGCGCCCCCCGTTCCCCGCCGGACTTCGGAGCAGGGGAACCCGTTCGTGGTTGCTAAGGGGCGGCCCCGGAAGTGACGGGCTTCGGGTTTGTTGACAGCGGCGGCGGCGGCAGCGGCAGCGGCGGCGGCTGGGCTGGAGACGGAGGGACCGAGAGGCGGACGGAAGAGCTGGGATCAGATCCGGGAGGACGGGCTCGGGGCCCGGAGCCCAGAGCCAGGCGCGGGCGGGCGGGCCGGCTTCCGCCCCTCCCCAGCACCGAGGGGACCGACGCTCCGCCGACAGCCGGGAGGAGGTGAGTGCGGGATCCCCCAGGCTGCCGTGGCTCTCCCGGCTCCGCGATCCACTGGATCCTCCCCTTCCCGCCTCCCAGGATCCTGCGCCGGGACAGCCTCGCTCCCCGCTGCCCAGCGCCGGCCGGATCAGATCCATCCGGTGGGGTCTCCAGTCTGCGACCCACTCGATTTTGTCCTATCCTTCCCCAGCTCCCGATCCTCGTGCTCCCCCGCATCTAGTGGGTTCCTGGCCTCCTGGGGTAAGAGTCACGGCTCCCCCCCCATCCCCGTGCGATCTTAGGGCCGCCATCCTCCCTCCGTTCGTCCCTGCCCAGGTCCGATGCCCCGTCCGTGCTGGCTGCCTCCGCCTTCTGCTCGAGGCTGCTAAGGAAGCCTCTCCGGGGCGACTCCTCCCCACCTCCGCCCGACTTTCTCCCGGGGTCAGCTCCACCCGAGGCAGAAATGCCTCCTCCCCCGGGCACCCCGCCCCCTCAGTTCTTACCCAGAATTTCCCACCGCCTCCCCATTTCCCCCACTTTCCCACCCACCTAGTGGAGTGGGGCTGGAAAGGGCTGCATCCTTTTGTCCTTAAAGCCTAGGACAGGATTTCCGCTTCACTTTGGAATGGACTGTGAAGCCTTCCCTGGCCCTCACCCTCCAATGAGATGACTGGATGGGATGTTGCTAGCGTGCCTGTGCTGTTTTGCAGTGTAAAAGTTCGGACTTGGTCTTTTCTTCCCTGTGGACAGAATTATGGAGGATGGGTTTAAGCTCTTTCTCTCCAGCCGACCCATGTGGTGCTAAGCCTCCAAGCCCCAAAGTTATGGGTGTCCTAATAAAGGCTGCTTCTAAGTAATGTAATATATATGGCAAAGGGAACCCCATCCCTTTGGGTTGTTAGAGCTTGTAGTGGCCAGAGAAATAGACTATTAACTTAAAACGAAACCAGTCTAGCAGTCCAACTCTGGAAAGAAAACTTGCAATAATGATGCAAAAATTCACTGAGGCACTGTGGACGGAGCCTAATCTGGGGATTTTCTGTTTCTTTTTCTTTGAGTTTGTGCCTGCGATTCCTTGGAGTAGGGAAGTGAGGATTGCCTGAGACTTGACACTAATCATACCAGAAACATTTCAATTTAGGTGAAATCTAGTAAAAACAAAACAAAAACCAAATATCAAAAATAGCCTCAGAAAAGAAAAGTCACAAGCACAATCTAAATTCTAAAGCATGTGTGTCAGTGGAGCAATTCTACCCCCCTCTTTGTCTTGGTATTGGGAATAGGGTGGGACTGTGCAGAGGGAAGAAATATGGACTGATGGTAAAAGTTCCACTCTTGTGTCTTTTTTTAGCTGTGGTAGAGCCACCTCCTTTCCTCAGTTCCCCCCCATACACACTCTCCTGTACTGTGCTATTGTGTCGGATTAAGGGCTAGGGCAAGACGAAGATCCTTGATATAGTGGATAGATTATTGAACCTGGAGTCAGAAAGATTTGAGTTTCAGTTTTGCCCCAGATACTTACTAGCTGGACAATTCCAGGAAGGTCACTTAACTCTCTAATCCTCAGTTTCCTCATCTGTAAAATGGGGATAATAATAGCACCTATATTACAGAGTTGTTGGGAGGATCAGTTGAGATAATTTTGTAAAGGGCTTTAGCACACCTTAAAGTGCTATGTGCTAGGCATTATTATACAGCCTGGATGACTATGGCAGGTTCATAGAACCCAGTGGTTGAGTAAATTCTAACATGAATGACTTTTGAGATGAACTGGAAAGAACAGTGGTCTTCCAAATCCAAGGAGCACTGGGTCAGCTTCTTCAGACTACTGACCACAAGGCACCAAGTTTTCCAAGCAGATTTTTGCATCATGGCTTAAATGTGTGTCTGCTCCTCCTTGGGCTCCCAATCCCCCAAATATAATACATGACCGTGTGGAGTTTTCAAAGCATTTTTATATTTCACTAGAATCTCACAATCACCCTTTGAGGTAGTCAAGGCATGGTTTATTATTCTTTATGTATACACAGGGAATCTGAGGTTCAGTGAAAGTGTTTGACTTGTATGCAACTATGCACTCATTTTCATAGTGAGCTAGGACTAGAATCCAGCTGTCTCTCATACACTGTCAGATTTCAGTAGTTATATCAGTGTCTTCTCACCTGTAGCCTTATTTTTAAATAAATAGAATAAAAAGCAGTAAGACTTCTCTACTTACTCCCTGCTTCAATGCCAGAAAGCAGGGAGCACACGAAACCTTTTAAGACCCCTGATTGCTCACCTGGACTGGGTGCTAGCTTTCTATATATGGCTCAACTGCGTCATCCTCGATAATAATGTAGATGGATATTGGCCTAGGACTTTATAGCTTCAAGTCTCCTCTACTCTCAATTGACTAATCAGAATGTGTTTATCAAACAATTTTATTTTATTCAAGGCATTGTACAAGGAGCTAGGGGTGAGATACAGATGAATACCTTCTAGGAACTTATAATCAAATTGAAGAGATAAGATAAATTAAGTAAGAATATATAGGTAGTCTGCGTTAAGTGCCAAAAGAATGAAATAGACTATAAATGGTGTAGGGATTTAAAGGAAGCCAAGAGAAGAAAGAAGAAAATGAGACCCACATAGGAGGTTCTTGTTCTCCCCCATATTTGATGACAAAAGAGTAGCAGAGCCCAGAATGGACAGTAGGCATTCTGAATCCCATTTTGGCATGGTGCACTCTGACCTTTAGTTCCTCAGGGTCGTGCCAACAGCTCCATGCTAATGTTCCCCTCCTTTTCTCCTTGATTTCTGCCCTGGTATCCCAATATTTCTTTCACGTCATTCTCGGTTCTAAATCTTAACTTCCTGGGTTGAGTCATTCTCCACTCCTCATTTCCAGTATGATGCCCAGGCACAGTATTCCATGACTCCTGAGATTCAATAGTAGCTTCCTAGGTGCCAAGACAATTATTGGGATAGCTGGGGCCTTACACTCTGACCTCTTGCTCTTTGATCTAGACAAATTCTCTGGGCTGATTACACCTTCTCTCCCACTATGGTTGGACCAATTTGACTCTGTTATTCTTTTAGTTCTGGAGAGCTTCCAGCCTCTATAAATAGGGCATTTGTTTAGATTTTCCCCTGAGTGTCTTGGTTAATATTTCACAGAGCCAAAGCTGCTCTAAGGCCTTGCCCTTCCTGTCTTCATCAAGAAAAATTCAGCTTGCCTTTGGGGTTTCGTTGAATTGAATCTAGAGACCTAAGTGTACTTCTGCTACCAGCTGTAGGCAAGTTGCCTTCCCTATGTGGACCTCAGTCTCCTTTCCATTCACTCCCTCAACCCTCATCAAATAGCCATTATCTGTAGTCTCTGGGGAACTAGAGAACCACAAGATTATTACTCTTCAGTGATCTATTATGATTAACTATTTTTTTTTTTGACCTGTCATCTGTTGCTGAATTTCTGGATTGGCCATGGTATATGATGGGGTCCTGCCCAGATTCAGACAGAACCCTGGGACAGGAAAAGGGGGTAAAGGGATCTTGTAGACTGTCCCATGTCAGCACAAGTGACACAACTCTTGAAAACATTCTTTTTCCCTGGGGTTCGCTGTCTAAGGACCGTTTAGTGCCACGACTGGAACAACTCTCTTCTCGCAGCCCTCTCTGTTCCCCATCATCCAGATTTGCATGGCCAAAGGAATGGGTCAGCAGACAGTCCAGTCTCCTCTGTATGTCTTGTGCCAGACTCTCCGACCCCAGCAGAATCCTTTGATGATCTGGGAACTAGGCATCTGAGTTGGTTGTTGTGCACAAGCCACTACAGACAGGCAGTTTTCTTGGCTCCTGAAATGCAGAGAGGGGGCAGCACTTGGTTTGGAGTCCCTAATCAGTAAGCCTTTATCTTCCCAGCTGAAAGGATTCATTTTCTCATCAAATTTTTAAAGAGCATTTTGGGATCGCCTTTGCCTCTGTCACTCTTTCTATCATGTTTATCCATGTTCACATCATATCTGTCTTATAGTAGAAGGGAAGGTTCAGTGTCAGTTTGCTCTTTGTCCCTAGCAGCTAGCACACTGCCCTGAATATAGTGGGTACTTATATATCTGGTGAATGCATGAGCCCTGGCTCTGTTTTTAGCACCATGTTAATCACAGTTTTAAAACAGAAGAAAAATGTAAGATGTGGTCCCTTTTCTGTAGATCACAATCCACTGTAGTTAGAGAGACAAGTCATGAAATAGTTATTTGATAATTTGGAGCAGTGTGTGTTTAGTGTCAAATGAGTGATACAGGCTCTAAGTATTTTAGGAATTGTAAAAAGATGCAGATGCATATGGTTTGAGAGCAGAGTCAGAGAAGGCCTAAGGAAAACTATGCAAATTGACCTGAACCTTGAAGGATTGGTATTATATAGATCCAAAAGAGGAATCTGCATGCACCTAGCCATGGCGGCAGGATTGCACATGGTGTTCAATGGATAGTGAGTAGACTGGCATAATTTGAACAAAGAGTCATGTTGGGTAGCAATGAGTATTCTAGAAACCTGAAATGCTAGGCAGAGAAGTTTGGATTTCAGCCATCTTAGCAAAGAGGTGCCTCCCTGCTAGCCTTGGAAGTCCCTTCCCCCTTTGCTCCTCTCAAGCCTGAGGACAATGGCACTCAGGCACCATTGGACATTTTGTGGGAGAATAGTTAATATTGGCAAAGTAAGGCCATACTCAAGCATCCTGTTTACTGTACTGTCCCTTGAGGGTGTCACGTCGCCAGAGGGATAGTTGGCACAAAAGACTTATTGTATGAGGTACATGAGGCTAGTGGGAGCACAGGCCCTGTGCCCAGGGCTACACAAACCCCACTCTGTCTGAAATTGCCAGAAGGTGAAGCAGAAGGGATAGCCAAGGCTTGCTTCCTGACGCAGGAGTCCCCAAGGGATCTGTTCCTTGGAACAGCCCTGGCAGTGGGAGCCTGAGATAGACCGCTTCTTTGCCAAAGCCAGCAGGTGCCAGAGAGAGTACATGGAGTAGGGGTGGAGGAATTGAATCAAGCCAAACAGGCTGGCATACCGTGTCAAAAAGTTTAGTAGGAGAACAGAGACAACAGCTAAACATATCCAAGGATATCCAAGAGCAGAATCTAGGACAGTGAAGCCTCCAGCCCAAGGGACCTAAGGTCTACTGAGTGGGGAAGGCATTATTTCCCAGAAAAGAAATACCCACTCCCATCCAATTTTAAAAATTTTTAAGATTGCTAAATGGTGGAAGGAGACATAGCAGAGACTCTCATATCCAATGTCTCAAACAGTTAAACACCTCATGACCAACATGGAAAGGAATCTCTCCATATTCAGGCTGACCAGTCCTCAAATGAAAGACTTAGAATGCTTGACCAGGATCATAGGAGGTACTATATACCTCCTAGTAATCATCTAAAAAATGTGATAGATGAGCATCTCCTCAAATTCTTATCTGGGATCCTGCATACTTTTAATTTATCCACACGCATCTACACACACACACACACACACACACACACACACACACACACACACACACACACACACACACACACACACACATATATACTCATCCCCCCATACCACAAACATATCCCATTCATGTACAACTTGTCCCAAAAGCCCCTTACCTACTTGTTGACAGGCCAGACAAAGATCATCCTGGTCTTTTCTAATTCTCCTAGCCCACTCAGACTTGTCTCTAGCTTTTGAGTTTGGTGATGACAACTAAGCTTCCAAACCAGAGAGGAAGGGATCCAGAGGGAGCTGGGGAAGAATAGGGTCCTGGGATGAGAATGTACTGCTTATGAGTTCTCTCATACATCTGGCAGTTAGGAACTGGACCATCCAAGAAAGCAACATCTAACCTAGAGGTTAACCCACTCTCATGGACTATGTTTTCCACTATTGGAAACTTAGGGAACAGTCTGACGCCACTTTCGCTGTCATAAAATGACCTCAGTGTGGAAGTGGGTGGGAATTATGGATTAAAGAAAGTCTCTCAACAAATGACATAAGAATGTGGTTGTCAAGACTCAAATGAAGTCTGTATGTTGGTAGCTCACCTTATTCCTGTTGAAAGACTCCATCACAAGCTCAAATTCTTAACTTGACTCCAATTTTAAGACGATGAGGAACTGTTGCTGTTCAATGCTTTAAGATCCTTTGCCTGGGCTCCAGAAAGAAGACTGACCTTTGATCAGTTGTGTTGATGTCCATGTTCGCCAAGAGGATCCCTAAGCCAGTAGAGGAGGCTATTTTGGTTGGAGCAGCCCAGGGTTGTTGCTCATCTCGTTTTCCTTGTTTCCAGGCTGTCTGTACCTCAAATGTCTCTGTGACTACCACCAAGACAGGACTCTCTATCCTCACTGGGGCACCCTTGGCTCAAACTGCACGCTTGTGCCCCAGCCCCAGGATGGCATCGGACAGCCCTGAGTCCCTGATGGCACTCTGCACAGACTTCTGCCTCCGAAATCTAGAGGGGACCTTAGGTTATTTACTGGACAACGAGACCTTGAGGCTGCACCCAGACGTCTTCCTACCCAGTGAGATCTGTGACCGGCTTGTCAATGAGTAGGTCAGGGGTTAGTGGAGGTGGGGGGAAGATATATGTACGTATGGGGGTATGTTTCCAGTAAGTGAATACATATGTGTATAGAAGATTATGGGATGAATGAAAGTATTCAGGATCCCAGATGAAAACTCTCAGGTACTCAGTCTTTCATCAGAAGACTGGCTAACCTAAGTGTGAAGTGGCTTATTTCCAAGTTGATCACAAGGCACCAATGTCCAAATGATGTTGTTTACAATTTTTCGGCCACAACATCTCATGGAGACTATTTACTAAGGTGTAGTGAAGTTACAGGGAAGAATACATTTATATGTTTGCTACATGAAAACCAAGGATTCAATTTTACCACCATGAAATGGCAATGATAATACACCATATTTGTATATTTTAGCGTTTACCAAGTACATTCATATCTATCATTATATTTCATCTTCACAACAATCCAGGGCCACAGACAGGGCAGAAGCTATTTCTCCCATTTGACAGATCAGGACACAGCTTTGTGGAAGAGATGAGACTTGATCTAGGTCTTGAAAGAGGCGGCTAGAGTTTGGATTGACAGAGAAGAGCTAGGAGGGTGTTCCAAGTACAAGATAGTTCCCTTTTTCCATCTCCTAACCCCAGGACTGAGCCATCCCTCTTCCTCAGGTATGTGGAGCTAGTCAATGCTGACTGTAATTTTGAGCCCCATGAGAGTTTCTTCAGCCTCTTCTCAGACCCCCGAAGCACCCGTCTCACTCGTATCCACCTTCGAGAGGACTTGGTACAGGACCAGGACCTGGAAGCCATTCGAAAGCAGGTAGGCTGGTATGAAGCCTATAGAAAAGGGGTGGGTGGATTGAACAGACAGAATCCCCAAATAAACTCATGAAGAGAATTGGGACAGAAGAAGTATTAGGTTGAGTTTATCGCATCTGAGAATTTTGAAGCAAAAATGAGGATGTGGGAGATAAGGGATGATAACTGGAATAATTTTAGAGAAAGGAAATCTTATTTTATACAAGGGGCTATCAAATTTGGAACACATCACCTCTGGTGGCATACGCTGAAAACAGAAATAAGACCATCATAGGCTGTCTAAAGCAGTGGATGATGTCTTCTTAATAGAGTATTTGTTAAGGAAAGCTGGGGGTGTTTGGGGCCTGACCCTTAGCTTATGAAGTTGATGTCAGGGCAAACAACCTCCTGAGACCCTTATTATAAATAGATTCCTCAACTGAGGTGCCATGGTTATATTACTGCTATTAACATCAATCCAACCAGGTTAGATTCAACCCATGCTTTGGGTTAGATGTTTAGATGCTTTGGGGAGTGTGGAGGGTGAGGAGAGGGGATGAGGGAAAGGGGGAATGGGAATAAAGGGCAACATTAGATACTATCCCTGTTCTTGGTCTAGTTGGAGAAATAATATGTATGGGAAGAACAGGGCAGCTAGGTGGTGCGGTGGACAGAGCACCAGTGCAAGAGTCAGGAGGACCTGAGTTCAAATCTCACCTCAGACACTTGATACTCATTAGCTGTGTGACCTTGGGCAAGTCACTTAATCCCAATTGCCTCATTCTGGGTCATCTCCAGTCATCCTGATGAATATCTGGTCACTGGATTCAGATGGCTCTGGAGGAGAAGTGAGGCTGGTGACCTGCACAGCCCTCCCTCACTCAAAACAAAGTCAAGTGCAAGTCATGTCATCATTTCTCTGATGGCATAGTCTTCTTCGGCAACGAAGGACCAACACACGTATGGGAAGATAGTATGGAAATAATACATATGGAAAGATAGTTTTTTCCCTAAGATCTAATATATTTTTATTTATTTTGTTAAATATTTCCTAGTTACATGTAAAAATTGCTTTCATTTTTAAACATCTCTCTTCTAAATTCTCTCCCTCCATTCTTTGGAAGGCAAACAATTTGACATCGATTATACATGTGACATTATGTAATATATATTTCCATATTAACCATGAGCAAGAAAGGTTTCTGGAAGTCCATGTCTGTCCTGTCTTTTCTATCTTGTGTAACTTGATAATAGTAACAGTGCATATTTGTATATACCACTGGGTGTTTTTGAAGGACTCTCACATCTCTTATCTCATTTGAGCCTCACAATATCCTCAATGGCATGGGCAAGTATGCTTCTTTAGTTTTATCAGTGAGGAAACTGTGATGCTTAAGAAGTATGAATTGACTTCCTCAGGGTCCTCCAACAAGTGACAGACCTGAGATCTGAACGCAGGCTTTTGATGCCCATTCCATCCCATTATTTACTGATACCAGATGGAAAGGGGGAGGATGAGAAACAGTTGTAATTCTCACACATCTCCATGGCTTTCTTAGGATCTGGTCGAATTATACTTAACCAACTGTGAGAAGCTGACTGCCAAGAGTCTGCAGACACTGGGTAGTTTTAGCCCCACCCTGGTTTCCTTGAGCCTCTTTGGATGCAGGAACATCTTTTATGAAGAGGAGAACCCTGGGGGCTGTGAGGATGAGTGTGTGGTCAACCCCACCTGCCAGGTATTGGTTAAGGACTTCACCTTCGAGGGCTTCAGCCGCCTGCGGTTCCTCAACCTTGGCCGAATGACTGAGGGGATTCCTGTGGAGTCTCTTCTTCGACCTCTCCGATCTCTGGCTGCTCTGGACCTTTCAGGCATCCAGACCAGTGATGTGGCCTTCCTGACTCAGTGGAAGGATAGTTTGGTGTCCCTGGTTCTCTACAACATGGACTTGTCTGATGAACATATTCGTGTCATTGTTCAGCTTCACAAACTCCGGTGAGCCTTTTTTCTCCTCCCCTGGTTTTCCCTTCACCCCCATTGAACTTTCTGGGGACCCCCAAAAAAGGACCTTCCTCAAGATGGAGATAATTTAGGGACTCTGAGTCTTCTTTGGGACTGGGGGCCATTTCAGAACTAGCTGTAGTTCTCTGGTCTCCAGGCCCCAGGCTGATGTTGAGTCCTCCTTTCTGAGGAACTCTATCCCTCCATCTCAGACACACAACTGAACCTGGTTATTCTGGAACATATTCAAGTCCCAGCAAGCTTGTTCCCAGAATGGTCTGGATCAAGGGAGTATCATGCTCCCAAGCAGACCAGCCCCTGACCTCCTGGACTTCCTGTTGTCCTCTAGGCACTTGGACATCTCTAGAGACCGCCTGTCCAGCTACTACAAGTTCAAGCTGACCAGGAAGGTGCTGAGCCTTTTTGTTCAGAAGCTGGGAAATCTGGTGTCACTGGACATCTCTGGCCACATGATGCTAGAAAACTGCAGTATTTCTAAGATGGATGAGGAAGCTGGGCAAACCAGGTAGGAACTCGATAGGCTGGACTAAGTAAGGTATTCCCAATCCATTTTCCCTGGGGGATGGTCTCCCTTTGGGCTGTACCAAGTCATGGTGTTAACTGAAGAAAATCTTTGCCCAAGTCCAAGGCTCACTCAGGATAGGATGTTAGAGTTCATTTTCCTGACCCCTGATCTCCTGATGTCTCAGTGTCCTGTGATCATCTACTGGAAAACAGCTTTGATTATTCACTTCCCCTGAGCCATAGGAAACCTAATGCTTTGATCTGGATAGAACATCCTCCATGAAATAGTCTGGGTAAATTCCCAGGTCACTGGGTAGTGTTTCTTAGAGGTCAGGACATAGCTCTTCTCTCTACTTCTTAAAAGACTATAGAAAATGTAGCAGATTCCCCAACATTCCCTCCCTTACTTTCCTGCCTCGTACTGACTATCAGTAAGCCCAGCATACTTTAAGGAAACCAGCACTCCCTTGTAGCTCATTTAAAGACCCTAGATACTAAGAAGATGGGTTAGCACTGCCGCATTGTGCAAAATCTATATTCAGCTTCCTAGTCTGAGCTGGGTCTAAAGTGGTCCTTTCTTGCTATGGGGCAAGAATCTGCATGTCCCGTTAGAGGCTGCAGCAACTGACCCCCCTGGTGGCATCTTTCCCCAGCATTGAACCTTGTAAGAGCAGCATCACCCCCTTTCGGGCCCTGAAGCGACCTCTGCAGTTCCTTGGGCTTTTTGAGACTTCCTTGTGCCGTCTGACACACATTCCAGCCTACAAGGTAAGAGTCTAAAAGAAGTCAAGGCAGTTTATGATTTTGGAAGGGATCCCTCTCAACTTTCCCCTAATCTCTGACATTTTACCTCAGGGACAGCAGGTTTGACAGGAGACCCAGAGTTTCCAGAAAAAGTAAGAGTTGCTCTCTTGAAATAGGAAGTTCAGGTATAATGGAACCACCGCATTGAGGCTAGAACAAGTAGGAGAGCCTAAGATCTGGGGATTCAGCTAATTCAGGCCCTTGTGATTCTCTCTCTGCTTTGTTGTCCAGGCAGATCACAGAACTAAATCCCACTTTTCATCTTCCCATACATACCACCAGGTGAGCGGTGACAAAAATGAGGAACAGGTGCTAAATGCCATCGAGGCTTACACAGAGCATCGGCCAGAAATCACCTCTCGAGCCATCAACCTTCTTTTTGACATCGCCCGAATAGAGCGCTGCAATCAGTTACTCCGAGCCCTGCAGGTCAGCCGACCTCTCAGCTCTCAGTCCCTGCCTATCCCCAGCCCTCACCCCAGCTTCCTCTACTGTAGAGCTGCCCTCTCCCAGGCCACATTGTTCTGTCACAACAATCCTAGTGTCCTCCTGCAATTATTTTATTGGAAAGGATCCTTTTTTCTTTACAAAGACTTCTCTGTCTTGTTCCAAGGGAAGTCTGGAATACACTTGGTTTCTTAGATCTGGACTGAAATTGAGAAGGAGGTCCTGGGACTATTTGTCATCTCATGGGGTAGGGGAGGTTCATCAGCATTCAGCCAACATCTGAGCAAAGCTGACCTGGGGATATGGCCATGAGGAGTAATTACCCAAGGCCCCACAATCCTACAGTGATAAAACAGATGGGAGAGGAGAATTAAAACACTGAGTTATGATCAGTCAGTAGGGCCAGCACCCAAGATGTCCACTTCCCAACTCCACCCTCCATCCCAGGCTGCTTGTTTCCCAAAACTGTCTTTTCCCCTGAAGCTTCTTAGTGTTCCTTATATCCCAGTGCCTTACACTAGTTGCCATATCACAGTTGAAGTGAAAGAATAAGGAAGGCTTGCTTACAGGGTGAGTCCCCAGGACAATTTGCTTCTGGCTCCAAAGCACCCACTTATCTCCTACCCCTGGCTCTCTCCTCCTTCTCCCTGAACAGCTGGTCATTTCTGCCCTCAAGTGCCACAAATATGACAAAAATATCCAGGTGACAGGCAGTGCTGCACTTTTCTACCTGACCAACTCAGAGTACCGCCCTGAGCAGAGTGTGAAGCTCCGCAGGCAAGTCATCCAAGTGGTACTCAATGGCATGGAATCCTACCAGGAGGTGACGGTGAGAACTCCTGTCTTTAGCTGTATATCTGCCTGGGGGGAAAGGGGAAAGGCGGTTGACATGAATTGAGTTCTCTCCATGCCATCTTGTGCTGGCCTGCACTAAGGGAACTTTCCGTTTAATGGGGAAGATGAGGCAGAAATACATAATCCTTACATAAGGACATTTAACAAGAAGGTGACTTGTAATGAGCTCAGCACTAGGTGGCTGCTTTCCATCTCTTTGGATAGACTGCCTTTCCTCCCTCACCTCTGCCTTTAAGAATCTTTGGCTTCCTTCAGTTGAGCACCTACCTTGTCCGCAGAATTGTGCTAACAAGGATAAGACAAAATGAAAGACAGTTCCTGCTTTCATATTATCTTCTGATTCAGCCAAGGTGCTACCTCCTCTGCAGCTTTTTATTTGTGAACTTTTATTTACTTAGCTGTTCACGTGTCATATATACTAGTAGAATTTACATTCTCCTTGAAGCCACAGACTACTTTCCATTTCCATCTTTGTATCCTTTCCCTAAGAACCTAAGGAATTGTATTGCCGGTCACATCCCCTCCATTTGCCTTAGCCTCCAGACTCCCATGCATTATTCTTGTTATGACTGATCTGACTTTACCTGTCAATCCTTCCTGCTCTATTTCATTACATCTTCTCTTCTATTCAGGTGAATCTGTTCACTGTCCCTGGCACCTCTCAGTCCCTCTTCTAGTTTTTTTGTGGTTATTCCCTATCTGGATTGCCCTCCAACTACTCTCTACCTGAGTCCTCAACTCCCTCATCTTCCAGGAAGACTTCTCCAACTACCCCAGGCCACAGATCTCTCTCCTTCTTAGAGTCAACACTACATAATATAGCACCTGATTTTTAACATTCTTTTGTGATGTTATATTTCATAGCTAGACTGAGCTCCTTATGGGGCAGGGGCTTCTTGCTTTTCCCCCTAGCATTTAGCTGGGGCTTGAGAAAGACTTGATTAATTTGTGATTGGTCTACGTATGTGTCTGAGATAGGGTGGCAAATAGGGTTAGTCTGGGAAGTCTTCATGGAAGAATTGGAGTTAGGGAAATGGGAGGCATAGGAAAAGAGTCAGGGTAATGAGATATGACTGAGCACCACTCTCCGGTCCACCCTTCCCAGGTTCAGCGGAACTGCTGCCTGACACTCTGCAACTTCAGCATCCCAGAGGAGCTGGAGTTCCAGTACCGGAGGGTCAATGAACTCTTGCTCAGCATCCTCAACCCCACTCGACAGGATGAGTCAATCCAGCGAATCGCTGTGCACCTCTGCAATGCCCTTGTCTGCCAGGTGGACAATGACCACAAGGAGGCTGTGGGCAAGATGGGTTTTGTCATGGTGCGTGAAATGCCTGGGGTTGACAACCCAACCTTCTTGATGTAGATCATTTTCTGCCGATAGGAAAATTCCCTGGACTACATGAATTCTCTCCCCAATATCCAACTTGTATTTCTTCTTACCTCTGGTTGAGGGCAAGGGAAAGTCTTTTGGGAAAATAGCTTAGCTAATGGGAAGGATCTCCTAGTTATGAACATTTGGTAAGTATTGGAATGGCTGATCACAGGTAGTTTGAGGAGTGCCTTCTAAATAGATGTGATACTTCCTGTTTGGGTTGGTTTAAAGGGAAACAAGGATAGACTAAATAGCCATAGAGATCCCTTCCAGCTTTAGAATTTTTAGGAGTCATGATTGGATACCTACGTAATAATTTATTTTCTCTGCCTACAGACCATGCTAAAGTTGATTCAGAAAAAGCTAATGGACAAAACAGTAAGTTTCTACATAATAACTATCAGCTCTTCTTCCCTACAACAAATGGAAATGGTTTGTTCCTTGGGTGGGATCAGTCCCTCCTCAGGACCCCTCATGGGGCAGTGGCCTGATACCTTTTAAATGGCATCTCCCCTATTGGGTATGGGTAGCCTCGCCTTCTCCTATGCCAGTAATCTAGGTATACTTTATCCCTGGGAAATAGCACAGACTTATCCAGTGTTTCCCCCTGCAGTGTGATCAGGTGATGGAGTTCTCCTGGAGTGCTCTGTGGAATATCACGGATGAGACGCCAGACAATTGTGAGATGTTCCTTAACTACAGTGGCATGAAGCTCTTTTTGGAGTGTCTGAAGGTTAGCGCTGCTTGGGCAGGCCTGGATGAGCCAGGCTGGGACCAGCAAACAGCATCACTGAGGCATTATTCACTCTTCAAGACCACATGGGAATTGGGGTCTTGGTGTTGCAGTTCCATCCTTCTATTCCTAGATCCCACTTACCCATTCAGCTAGTTAATTCATAGATGGAATGGGGTGCCTGCATTGAGTCCATCTGACTTAGGGATGATGTCATCATCATTCACCCTATAGGGATTTATCCTAGTAGGCAGGGTTGCTCTCCCTGATATCAAGTTCAAAGGTTAGGTCTATCCCAGTTTCTCTTAGTATTCATGTCCTAGCTCTGCCATTTAGAAAATGTGACTAAATTTTTTTTTAACATTCTGGTTACTTCCCTTTGAATCCTACCATCGTCCATTGAACATTCCATGAAATGAAACAAATAACTGAATACCTAGGCCACATCTTAAAATATATGCCTCATTCTGTATTCCAGTGCCTCAGAAGAATAGCCAGGAGGGTTGCTTTATCATCATTTCTGAAGTGTCAGTTGGTCACTTCACAGTTCAGAAGTCTTTCATTGTTATCCAAATTCTTTTCAGATCCATTTATATTTCTGGTCTCTTGGTGTTATGAATTCTATAGACTTCACTGTAAGGGATAACTTATCTTGTTCTAGTTTCAAAGAAGGCCTTTTCATTTGAATACTTAGAGAATATTCCGTGTTTGCCCCTTCCCATTTTGCTTTTGTCTCTGTAGACCTCAATCATGTTTCCTCTTAGCATTCACCTTTCCAGGCTGAAGAGAATCATTTTTTTTTTTATCTGTCCCTAATGATTACTTGTGTTATACTCTATACTGCTCCAGCCTATGGGGGATACAAGAGAGAGATAGTCTTATAGTCCCTGCCCTCAAAAAGAACTTAGTCTAATTGTGAAAATATGACTCATGCATAAGAAACGTATAAAATGCTACAAAGTTTTGCATAACTGAGTACTGAATTATGCAGTGTTAATTTCCCTACCATAAAGGGGTCACAGAAGGGAGTACCAATGAGAGCTGGCATCCTTGGAGAGGCTCAAAGGAGTGCTTGACTCAGACCTTGAAGACATAATTTGGACAGAAAGAATAGGATGACAAAGAGAACAGAAGTAGAAATGAGCAAGTATATTGTGGGAACAGCCCTATGGAATCTGCTCTGCTCTGAACCAGCATAGGGCTTTTCCCTAATTCCTAATCAGAGACATGGAACCCCCTGTAAACTTTTTCTTAAAGAGTTTTCCATACCTAAAGGGAAGCCTTTGCTTTAATGGCTGCTGTCACACCTCCTTATCCTCCCTGGCCCACACTCCTATATATGCCTCTTCATCATTTCCCATTTTCCTAGGAGTTCCCAGAGAAGCAGGAACTGCACCGGAATATGCTGGGACTCCTGGGAAATGTTGCAGAGGTGAAGGAACTGCGGCCCCAGCTAATGACTTCGCAGTTCATCACTGTCTTCAGGTTGGTGCTTCCAGAATTTGGGCCCCTCATTTCAGGACTAGTGACCATACTGAGTCAGACTAGTTCCTAGTCCAGGATTCCAGTTATGTTAGCCAAAACCTTAACCCCTTCTGAACCTCTGCCTGTCCTCTCCTTGCTAGCAACCTGCTGGAGAGTAAGGCAGATGGAATTGAAGTATCCTACAATGCCTGCGGTGTCCTTTCCCACATTATGTTTGATGGCCCAGAGGCCTGGGGAATCTGTGAACCTCGGCGGGAGGAAGTAGTAGAACGAATGTGGACAGCCATCCAGAGCTGGGATATCAACTCCCGGAGAAACATCAATTACAGGTAATTTGAGGGTAGTTTAGGACTTAAAGAAAGCTGGAGGGAAAAAGGTACATGGTATGACTCTCCTAGTGAAAGGTGTAGATAGAGTTCATTTAGTCCCCTCTACTTATCCTTGACATTAGATCATTGAGTCCCAAGACAGGGAGAGTCACTTAGTTCCCCTCCCCTCTTTCCTGTAGGTCCTCCTTCCTTGACCACAAAAATTGAGTCTCCCCTTCCTAAAGACCCACCAGAATTTTATAAATTCATAGCCACATAGTTTTTACTTGAATCTAATTGCATTTCTTGTTGTATTTCTTTCATATCATATAACCAATTTACCACATTGGGTTAGTTTGAACCCAAGACATTGGATATACATTTTTGGCAGCCCATTTGAATGCTACCTTTCCCTGAGCCATCTCCATGAATAACTGGTTCTCTGTTGCCCAAAAGTCCTTTCCTTCCTTAGCCCAACACTTTGGAACTCTCAAAAATATATAAAAACACAAGGAGACCTACTTTAAAAATAGCAGAGGTCACGGTATTTTCTCTTTTCAGGTCATTTGAGCCAATTCTTCGCCTACTCCCCCAGGGGATATCCCCTGTCAGCCAGCATTGGGCAACCTGGGCTCTGTACAACCTTGTGTCAGTCTATCGTAAGTACCTGCTCATCTGATATTCAGATAGATCCATTTTGTCCAAGAGCTTGGAAGGAGACCCTAAGGAGAGATAATCACAAATTATAGCCATAGTCCTTATCTCATCTAGAGCACCTGGAACTGAGCTAAGGCAGACAAGACATACATCTTAAAAGTAATTTACAAACCAACACGTTTCAGTGATTATAAAGCTGCAAACTGGATGTTCAGGAGACATGAAAATAGGGGACATAACCATTATCACATATTTATTGCAATGAGCACAAGAACTTGAAGTCATTTCCAAAACCCCCTTGGTTCTCCACTAAATTAAAAAGTCATAGTTCTGCCTTGTTGACAGCCCTCAGTTGTTACTGTCAGTATTTGGGGCCAGAACTAAAGAAATCAATGCTTGCCCCAAAACCAATATGAGAGAATTGAGTCTTTCTGCCGACTTTAGCTCCCCAGATAGGACCGTTACCTTGACCTGAGTCATGCTAATAAATCATTCTAGGAAAGATAGGTCCTAGGGGACAGCACAGCCTTAGTACTGCCAGTCTTCTGACTCATTAGGCCCACTTTCTATGCTGGATCTGCTTTTCCATCTTGCCATGTCTCCACTCTTTCTCTTTGGGTCAAAGAAAGCATATAAGAGCAAGGCTAAGCCTCTGGGCCAAGAGCCCTATCCTTCTCTGTTGCCTGCTTCATCTACTCCACAGGATATAATAATCCTGTGGCTAAAAATGAAATCATGTATATAAAATACTTTGTAAACCATAAAACACTAATTAAATATGAGTTATTGTTATTGTAGCTTCCAGATTATAAGCTCTTGGAGGCCAAGGACTGTTCTTTTGTAGACCTATCTGTTACCTATACTGCCTAAATAAAGGGCCCTTTATTCTGTGGGCACTTTATAAATTCTTGTTGAATTACCTGTGACTTGTGGCTTCCCACTCTCCACACAGCGGACAAGTACTGCCCCCTGCTGATCAAAGAAGGCGGCATGCCACTTCTGAGGGACATGATCAAAATGGCTTCTGCCCGACAGGAGACCAGGGAAATGGCCCGGTAGGAAACAAAGATGTTTTAATACTTCACTGCATGCAACTGTGATTTTGCAGAATTGGTATACGGAAGTTTTGGGGGGTTAAGACAATGCAGAAACTCACAACCTTGGGTGGATAAAATTCATATCCTTGAGACCCAGGCAGCAGAGGCTATTGACAGGTGGGCTTAGAACAAGGGTCAGCTAACCTGGATAATGGAAGGATGAGCTGGGTCATGAACAGCCACATCATATTGGATGCCCTCTGGAAGGACAGGTAACCAAAAACCAGAAATTCATGGCTGTGCTTCCAAACTCTATGTGGAGATAAGGGATTGCTTTCATTTTATGAACCAAGTTATCTCGTTTCCCCTAGCGTCTCCATTCTATTTTGTCATCTCTGGGTTGGCACCAGATTAGAATTTTTTATTGTTCTTGGTCAAAGGCTGTTATAAGACTTACAGAGCAAAGAATAGGTACAGTGTGATCTCTAAAAACAAATTATAAGAATTAAGACAGAACAAAGTTGGAGTGAATTTATAAATATGAAACTAACATTTCAGAGTTAATTTCATAAAAGGAATACTCACACCAATACCTCAAATGTTAACCAACAATACCTAAAGTCACTTTAGCTCTGGTTTTTTAAATGGCAGGTACATATAGAGAGACTCTAAAGGTCACCTAATGTCTGTTCCAGATAAGGAACTTGCCTTTTCTGATATTCTCTTTAGTCCAGAATTGGAGTGGACAGAGAGCTAAGTTTGCCTTAGAGCCCAAGACCTGGGTTTAATTCCCACCCCTGACATTCTGGCTGTGTGACCTCTGAGAAAGTCACCTAAACCCTCATTGGCCCCAGGCAGCTAAGATCCCAATTGCAGATAAATGCTGATCTACATTGGTAGAAGTTTCTCACCCAGAGCTTTCTATGTGGATGAAAGAGGGAAAAAAATTGAACTTCGCACTAATTTAGGCATTAGAACCTTGGTAATTGTTCAGAAAAGACATTCTACACAGCCTGTTTCACAGTATACATTCTTTGCTCCTATAAAAGGATGAGTGAGATCCCTATTTAGCTCCTTCTTCTCTGGGGGTAAAGTAGCACTGACTGTTCTAGATGGAAAAGAATGATAGATGTGAGCAAGAATTGGATAGGTAGTCAATGAACCACACTGGCCAGAGGAATTTGGGCATTAAATATCAGTTATCATCCTGATACTGACCAAATGGATAGGCTGAATGGGAGAGCGTGGTGAGAGGAATTGGAAGAAACAGTGAGTGATGCAAGTTTGGTTGCCAAGTAGAGGGAAAGAGGTAGGTGGTGGATGAATGAATAAGAATGACTCAAAGGCGACTGGATCACAAGACTAATGAAATGCTTGTCTGGCTATAACATACATATGGTTATTAAGAACTGCTGTCCATGTCCTAATGCCATCATTCTAATCCTGCTGGCAGACCAGTATATCTAGGCATACATCTTTGGTCTACCTGGGAAATATGAGATCGATAATCCTAACACCTGATGCTCACTCTTGGTACCCTGAAGCCTCCTTTTTCTAGGCCCTGCAACTAAATCATACCTCCCATTCTTCTTATGTCATCCTCAGGAAGGTGATAGAGCACTGCAGTAACTTTAAGGAGGAGAACATGGACACATCCAGATAGAGGCAATGGGCCCTCCCGATTCTGGCCTGCACAGGTCCCAACTTCTCTCTAAATTACTGTATCTAGGGAGGAATTCTCACCAGCCTGGCTGTCGGAAGGCCCCCATCCTGTGCGTGTGGGACCCCAATGAGATGAAGGTGCACTGGGGGAACTTTTGCACAACCAATGCTTTTCCTTAACATTAGTAAGATATATATATATTATATATATATACATATATATATATATATATATATAATTTTTTGTTAGGAAGTGTGAATTGAAGTTTTGTGTGTATGATTTCTGTATAAAAACAAAAGAAACATCCCCCTCCCCAAGTCCTTGCAACATTCTTTGGCCTTTTTAAGTCCACAGAGAGCCTCTAATAGCCATTCCTCACCAACCACCCACTGACTCAAAGCTTGGAAAATTGTGACTTTCAGGTTCTTTCTTTTATTATTTCCACTGTCCCTATTCTGATGTGCAAGGCACCAGCCCATCCCTGGTCTCCTGCACCAGATCCCTGGGATAGCTAGGAGCCTAGGCTAGGTTCTCAGTTAGGCCTGGTGGGGTTTGAGGCTTAGCAGTAAAAGAACATAGAGAATCTTAGAACAAACCCTGAAGAGGTCCTAGAAAGCCTAGGGTCCTTGGCTGTTGACTGTTAGAGAGGCAAGGCCTGTACAGGGCCATTCATGGTGCCAAGGCATAGACAGTGTTGATTAGGAGACTCATAATGGACTGAGGTCTTTAGCCTTTGTAAGCTCAGAATCACCCTTACCCCTTTGGAGAGACTAGTAGTACCCTGTCCACTATTCTCCATGATGATTTTTTTGTATTGATTTTTGCAAGCCACAGATGTATATACCCACTCTGAAGCCATGCTGCTAAGGTGGCATTAAGCTACTTCCTTTCTTCTCCCTCTCCCACTATGGCTCAGGCCTCCCTCCTCTTCAAATAAAAGGGGAGTGAAGGATCTCTTCCTCCCAAAGAAGACACAGTAGGGACACATTCCTCCACCATCCCAGCAGATGCACATGCTTAAGATGCCTGCCTCCAAGTCCCTGGAGCTACTCAAGTGCTTGCCTATCTCAGGCCTTCTTCCCCGGATAGCTGAGCTGGCTGTGCTTCCCTGTTCCCCCTCACCCAACTAACCCTTGGCAGCTGACCACCCTGTCACTGCTTCCCTGCATCTGTTGAGAGCCTGGAGGAATGACTCAGAGCAGCTGGAGGAGACCTGGGGACAGCTGGAAGTGAGAGCTTGCCAATTAAGAGCCCTCAACCCCAGCATACCTTCTCCCCACTCAGATATGCATTAGAAACTCTGCATCAAGAGTTGGGGCAGTTCCCCCCAGGCCAACACTGTGGCAACAGACATTTCTCCAGACCAGCACAACAGACACTTTTCAGTGGTGCAGCCTAACCCGTCCCATTGGGAGCAGGCAGTACCATGGGGCATTGTAATCTCTGACTTTTCCTTTGGAACCTCTGTGCTTTGTTTTGGACAGTGTGAGACTTGTATGTATTTTTAAATATTTTGTTCCAAACCCTCTCAATTTTTATTTTATTTTTTTTTTGGTGTAATTTTGAATTGTTTTAAGTTTGGACAGGTGGGGGGCGGGGAGGGAGGGTAGTCAATGAGATGTGCTTAGAAGCCAAACACTCAGAAAATCTTTTCTCCTCTTCCTCCTTCCCAGTCCCTCCTACTAGCCTTCTCCCTGAGTGTTTATCTCTCTATGAAACAGGATGGTGTAGGTAGGAGAATGGAAATACCTCTATTCTCCTTGTTTTTCTCATGCTCAGCTCACAACAAGGGGTGAGCCTGTGTTGGGTGAACTCTGAATTTTCTAGTCCTGGTAGTGGGCCTGAGTTTGAGCCATTTGCCAGCCATCCATCAGGGACTGGGTATTTCCCCACAGAGCAAACCTCCCCCCTTCACCCCCAACCTAGACTGTCCCTGCTATGAGGACCTTGGCACAGCCTATTGCTTTGAATGAGCATCCAGATCCTGTGTAAGCCTCTGTAACTTGGGATGTCACAGAAATACATTTTTGTGCAAAGTGGAGGGGGTGTCAAGAGTCTTTATTGGGGAAGGATGGGACTCCTGGCTCACAGGGCCGTACAGCTATACACGAAACAGAAGTCACTTGCCTCTGTTATTAATTCATCCACTTTCACTTGACTGATGGTTGCATGGGTGGGGAGGGCTGGGCTCATTCCTCTCAAGGATCAAGCTGTGCCACACTTTACACAAAGATTCGGTCCGTGTAACCACGGTTTATGGCCCCGATCGTTGTAGGGTAACCCCTAGAAGATAAAGTCAAGCTTGTGGGGCCTGAGCAGTTACAGTAAACTCCATTCCTGCTTATTAAACAAGCCAGGAAGACTCGGGTTCGAGTTTCACCTCCGACACCCTGGACAAGTCACTTACCCTTCTCACTGCTCTAGGCATCCCCACCTGAGCTGCGGAGAAGGTGCTGAAGTGCGTCGGTAGGAGTAGTTTCCTGCCCGTGTGGGTGAGATGGCAGCCAAGGCGGAGGGGTTGGCACCTGGGGCCGGGCCTTCTCAGTGCCCCCTCTGGAGTAATTCCAGAGGCTGGCTGCAGCCGGAGGCATGATTACCTTCAATTATTCCCAATGTAGAGGACGTCCCTCCCCCCAAGAGTAAGAAAGGGGTCCAAGTGCCGCGGTGAAAGGAGGGGAGGGCCCCTGCCCCGCCCATCAAACAGGCCGCGTGCCCGGGGTTGGGGTACAAAGGCAAAATGAAACAGCCCCTGCCCGATCCAGGAGACCACATGGCGCTAATGTATACCGAAATGGAGGTGACTGGCGGGGTGCCTGTGAACGCCAGGTGCTGCCAGGAAAAGGGGAGCAAGCCAGGGCAAGACGAGCCACCCCCGAGGAACCCAGGCTCGGGGCCATTTTTCTTTAGGCCCATTAAGTTCCGGGGTGGGGCCTGCGGGAGGCGAGGCCGGAGGGTGTGGCCACGCGCGGGGGCGAGCATTTTTCAAAGAACCCTAGAGCGCGTAGCCAGGCCTCCTCCGCACCTGTCAGCCCCGATAGTCCCGCCTCTGTAGCTCTCAGCCAATCCCCGCTCCGGGCGCTTTATGTAATCCCGCCCTCCTGTCCTGGTCCTCTAATCCCCAGGCGCCGAGGAGCGTTCGACCGCCTCTTCCGGGTTTGCGGTTGGGTCGGGGTGAGGGGCGGGGCCGGGGCCGGGGCCGGGGCAGAGGCGATGGGGCCGCGGGCGCTTCTCAGCCCGGGTGTCCTAGTTCGGACTGGGCACACTGTGCTGACCTGGGGGATCACGCTGGTGCTCTTCCTGCACGAGACCGGTGAGGCTGGGCCCCGCCCGATCGCAGCCAGACCCTGTGGGAACCGCCCCCGACCCCGGGCATCCGCTTCTGGTCCCGGCCACCGCCCGGCACGCGCCGGCCCTTGAATGCGGGAGCCCGGCCGGCCGCGGCGCCTGCCCTCCTGCGGGTCCCCGCGCCCTCCTGGGGGTCCCCGATCCTGTGTCCCTGCCCCGCTTCTCCCCCACCTCGGCCGGCTGCCGGGCAGGTCCTCCCCGTTTGTCTCCCTCGCCCCTATCTCTGTCCTTGGGGGTCTTTTTTTCTGTCCCCCGCCTGCAGAGCTGAAGCAGCAGGAAGCCAGAGGGGAGCTGCTGCAGCCGTTGCTCTTCATCCTGCTGGTGCTCTGTTCTCTGCTGCTCTACCTGGCCGTTTCCCTCATGGACCCTGGCTACGTGGGGCCTGAGCTGGAGTCCGCAGCGACCCCGCTCCAGGTAACCCCGCTGCCCCGGGAGCTGCACCCGGAGATGGGCCCCTTACCCCGCCACACTTTGAGCTCCTGGGTGCGGAGCGGAGCGTTAGGCAGCAACCTCCCTTCCTGTCTATGTTCGTACCCAGAAAGAACCCAAGGAGGAGCAGACCGCTATGATCCCCCCCAAGACGCTCCGGCTCCGGCGCTGTGGCTACTGTTTGCTGCAGGTTGGTGAAGGAGACAGACCCGAAGGGCCCCTCCATGCCTCAATGGGCTCTTTGAACTCCCTCAGCTTGATGGAGTCCGAGGAACAGCCGACAGGCCGTCCAGGTCCCCACTCCCTCCCTACCCCCAGCTTGTCCTGTCTGGGGTGTGATTCATCTTCCCCTGGAAGCTTTCCAAACTCTGCTCCAGTTTCACCTTCTCCAGGAAGTATTCCCAGCCTCTACCTACTTCTGGCCTTCGTGACCAGGCCAGCTACCCTCACAACTAGTTAGCTACAGCCTTGTGGGTGTTTTTGCAAGGGTATCCTCTCTCCCCTTTGGGAACTCTGCCCCTCCCCTTAGCAGCCTTAGCGTCCCTACCCTCAAAATGAGCGCTGGTCCCTGCCCCGGTTCTAACGAGCTGCCCTCATCCCCTTCCCACCCCTGCAGCAGCCCCTTCGTTCCAAACACTGCCGCTCCTGCAAACGCTGTGTCCGACGTTTTGACCACCATTGCCCTTGGATTGAAAACTGTGTGGGGGAGCGCAACCATCCCCTCTTCTTGGCCTACTTGGCAGTTCAGCTGGTGGTGCTTCTGTGGGGCTTGCACCTGGCCTGGTATGTATTCTCTGCCAGGATCCGGTGTGAGGGAGACAGAGAAACTTGAGAAGGGACAGGGTCTGGGACAGCCCTTACAGTGTGAAACCACAGGGCAGTAGGTGCCCACTGCTTTCTAGACTCTAGGGGGGATTCAGATGAAGATGGGTCTGTTTCCTCTTGGAAGGATCAAAGTTCTTTCCCCCTGCTCCTTGCAGGTCTGGCCTCCATTTCCACGAGTCCTGGCAAAGCTGGTTCCAGCACAATGGTCTCCTTTTTGCCACCTTCTTGCTGCTGGGCCTCTTGTCAATTGTGGTGTTGCTGCTTCTGGTCTCTCATCTCTACCTAGTGGCCAGTGATATGACCACATGGGAGTTTATCTCCCCACACCGAATTGCCTACCTCCGCCACCGTCCTGATAGCCCCTTTGACCGTGGCCTTGCCCGAAACCTGGCTCGATTCTTCTGTGGCTATGGGGCTGTGCCCTGGGAGGTACTCTATGCCCAAGAAGAAGAGGGAGAGGCTGTGTAGGGCCTCTAGTGGGAGTGAGCAGTAGGGGCAAACTCTTTGTTGGCCACCATTCAGGCTTATACGAGCCTGTTAAGGTTGCACCTAGACTTCACACCATCTTGTCACTTCTGTCCCCATAAAGTACTGGGGAAGAAGGTCACCTCTTGGCTACCCTTGATGCATTTGTGCCTAACCCTGGATTCTTTCCCATTCTCCATGTCTGTGGCAGGTTGGTGGACCCCCTGGGAAACTACTGAACTGCAGAACAATGCCCCCTTCCCAGAAGACAAGCTTCATTTCAGAGGCTTATTAAGCCTCTGGGGATTTGGATGATAGAACTTCTAAGGGCCACCTGGAAATGATCACAAGGGTAGCATAGGTGAGGCCTTGGCTGGCTCAAGGCCCAAGGAGGGAAGCAAAAGGAACCGAGGGTCAAATATGCACCTAGTCTATTTATGTAAGCAGCCCTGTTTAGTGGAAAGGTCTTTGAATTTTAGTTCCCAGTGAAGCCTCAGAACCTTTATATTTTTCCTTCCTTCCCTTCAGCATCCCCAGCCTTCCCAATTCAGACCAGTTCCCCTAGGATTCTGCAGTTTACAAATTTAATAATCCAAAAAGCAGGTAGACTGTTTAAAAAAAAAACCCCAATGCACCCTGCTTCCCACAGTGACCCTTTTGGGGTGTGTGCTTTGTACAGAAATGTTCAATAAACCCTGGCTGCTGACCAGCCTTGGCTCCAGCTGCTGTCACCAGCTCACTCCCTAACTCCCACATCCTTCTCCCATCCCTAACTCTGGAAGATCCTATAACATCTAGAGAAGCCTCTTCCCCAGCCTTCCCTGCTTGTCTTCAAGGAAGCAGAGGGGAATTATTGGGACCAGAATGGGGTTCATGAATAAGGAAAATCATTCCCTTCCCTGGGGTGGATAATGGCCAGTAACTTCAAGGGGAGGAAGCAGTGCAAAAGTTGTGAGAAATTCTTCCTAAAACTTCAAGGTGAGTAGAAGATGGGATCTGCCCACAGAGGAAAGAAAGGCCTGCTAGGGGCATATAAAGTACATAGAGAAGGCCTACCAGGCTTCCCTCTGCCCCCCAGGCTTGCTTTGTAAACCCAAATGGGTAAAGAAGAAAGAGATGTGTTGTACTACTGAAGGCTGCCCCACCCCACTGCTAGCTTAGACTTCCAGGAACCGGTCTGAGACAAAGTCGAAACCCCGGAAAGCAGCCTGCTGGCGGGAGTTGAGTGGACATCGGGGATCAGGAGGCGTCAGGGCTGGGGGCAGCACTGTAAACTCTTGGTCAAAGTGACGGAGGTCAGCAGGCCCACGTAGCAACGGCACATAGGGAGGCTGGACCCGGCAAGAAAGCAGAGCCTCCCAATCTGTGGACTGAGATAAGGGGGAGAGAGGGAAAGAGAAGAGAGATCAAAGGTATGAGTAGTTCTCAACACCTTCACATCCATCTACTCCCAAATACCGCCTCACCCAATTTCTTCAGATGTCACGTTCCCTTTTTACCTGCCCACCCAACCCCACCCCCTCCTTCTTGACCTATTTTCATGGTTGACCCAGGAATACTTGTTCACAAAGCAAGGCACCAATTCACAACAGTTACGCACACATACTCTGCTTGGAGGTACCACCATCTTACCCTGAAGAAAGGATGGATTTTTATTTCTTCCGCATCCTGCTGACCTGCCCCCAAACGCTTCTCAGGACACTTCTGGAGTAACTAAGAAGACACAGGGAACAATGATCACTTCAGGCAACCCAAAGCAACTTCTTCCTCACAACAGCTGACAGACAGGAGTAAGAGCTTTAAATGTCTGGGGGATGAGGATGGAACAGAGGGCCAGGGAGCTGTGCATCAAGGTTAGGGCACCACAATATCCTGTCTCTGGGCTGGGTTCCCACCTTCTGAATGAGTGCAAGTCCCTCCACTGACAAGAAGTGGGGATAGGGAGCTTCCTCGTTGACAATGCAGTCGAATACCTCTTCTTCTGTGTCCCCAGGGAATGGGCACTGTGAAGACAGGCATTTCAGGTGGAGATGAGTTAGCTCCTATCAGATCCCTCCTACCTGGCTTCAAACCCCAAAGAAGGGTGCTTTGAGCTTGTGCAGCAGAATAGTGGGGAATGGACTCACCTCACCCACCAGCATCTCATAAAGTAGAACACCCAGCCCCCACCAGTCTACTGCTCGTGTGTATGATTCATCCGTCAGCACCTCAGGTGCCAAGAACTCTGGAGTTCCACAGAATGTGCTGGTACGGTCTCCAAAACCCATCCCTGAAAGGTCAACATCAGTACCAGATCAGCTGACCAAAGGAGGTGGGGCTCGGTATTCTCTGCATAAGCACCTAAAACTAATTCCTAATACTTAAGCCAGGAAAAAAAAAGTCATCTTCCCACTGCTTTTCAGACCAAAGCCTCCATCTGCTCCATGCACTTCATACACAGAATTCTTGCCTAAGAACCCTCTGAGGATTCCACATAGCCCCAGTAGATAATGGAGAATAGAAACGTAGCTCCTCCTAGGTGGAACCAAACTGAGTCTTGAGCTCCTCTAAAGAGAAGATTGAACAATGGAATGAATGTTCACTCAGCACTGGCTACATTTGGAAGCTATGTGAGAGCAAGGTGCCAAGAAGGCTATGGGGAGGACCCCTGGGTTCCAAGCACCCATTTGCCAGGCTGCCCTTTGCCCCCAGACTAAGCTCACCTTCCTTACACAGCCCAAAGTCAGCGATCTTGAGAAAACCCTTGGCATCCAGGAGGAGATTATCCAATTTCAAGTCTCTGATGACCAAAGGGAGAAGTGGAAGTAAGGCAGCAGAAGAGACCACTGAGGGGACTAGGTCCTGGGGGCCTCAACTGATCGGCTCCTTGGGAAAAGGTGGGAAGGAAAGGAGCTTCTCTTCCTATCCCCCAACCGGGGCATCTCCCATGAAGGAGTCCAGACTCAAGTAGGAGAGTCCCTTATACCCCTTTCCTTCTTTGGCAGGCTGAGTGAGCTTCATTTACCTGTAAACAATTTTCTTCTCGTGCAGAAACTGCAGGCCTAGGACAACACAGGCCAGGTAAAACCTGGAGAGAGATCATAGGAGTTAGGGAACCTTAGAGAAAGTCTAGGGATAAAAGCTTGTGGCCTGGGATACATAGGGATAACCAGAGAGAGGGCAGGAAGGAAGGTACCATCAACATATGAGTGAAAAATGGAGGAGAGACAGACCCCATCCTCAAGGACCCCTGCTGTCATGGGGAAGATGTAGTATCCACACTGGCCCCAAAGGCTTGTTGAAATCTTACCTTGCTTAACTCAGGCACCATCTTTTCTACAAAGCCTTGCTAGATCTCAGCAGCTGAAAGTGACCCCATCCATTGGAAATTTGACTGGAGCACTTTCTATCTCTCCTTTGCCTCTATCACTCTACCTCATATTACACTTAGTAGTATTAGCATTTACACTGTACTTCTTTCTATATCATGGCATCTCTTTTGAACCCCACAACAACCCTGCGAGGTAGGTGCTATTATCACATTTTACAGATGAGGAATTTGAAGCTGATTTGCCCAGAGTCACATAGCTACTACATCAGAAGCCAGATTTGAATTCAGATCTTCCTGACTCAGAGCCAGCACTCCATCCAGGGCACCACCCAGCTGTCTATTTGTGACTATGTCGAGTAATAGATGAAACTTCTTGAGGATAGTGACTATCATAGGACAGTTTGCATCTTTGAATCCCAAGACCCAGCACAGTATCTTGAACATAAGTATTGGTTGAACTGAATGAAAAGATACAGATGTATGCACCAACACCTGGCCTTTGAAGCCTACCAGGGGTTGTGGGTACCCTACCAGAGGGAAGAGCATACTGCCAACCTGGCAATGAGGCAGAGAAAAGGAAGCTAGGGAGCAGGGGAAAGAGGGATGGGGTTGCAAGGGGAGTGAAGGGGGAAATGCCCACCGAGCTTGGGGTTCAGGAAAGACATCAACATGGATTCGCATCATCAGGTCACCCCCAGGTACAAATTCAGTCACGAAACAAAAATGGGTGGGAGTCTGGAAGCACACCAGCAGAGAGAGCAAGAAGGGGTGACCAGAGCGGCCCACCATCTCCAAGATCCGCTTCTCACAGTACAAGCTGCATAGAGGGAAATGGGGTGTGGGCATCAGAGCCTAGGGTAAGAGGCTAATTCCAAAGGGTATTCTTGATCTGGGGCCAACTGCCATCCCTCTCCCCATCTGCTTGCCTTGGAGACAGCCCTGGTTACTACAGCCACCCCTGAGGATAACAGGTGCTCCCATCCATTCACCTCTCCAGTTCATCCCGGCTCAAGACATCCTGTTTCTTCAGTGCCTTGATTGCATAGAATATCCCCGTCTTCTTATACTGAGCAAGGAGGACCTGGGACATAGAGGAAGGCTGGGACTAAGAGGGAGGTTCCTATACCATCCAGTGAGAATGATCTGCTGACATCCCAATGAGTGCCTGTATCTGCCAAGCTCTATCTTCTCCCCAAGGAGAGGATCATTTTCCATCTCCTACTTTCTAGGCTCTCCCCGCTTGCCACCCCCACTTCCCCATACCCAAGAAGGAAGTACCCTATGACCTGAGACCTCTCTCCCTGAGGTCCTATGGTACCTTCCCAAAATGACCACGGCCCAGCACAGCAACACAACAGAAGTCTTGGAACTTGGGAGGTTTCCTACAAGAAGGAAGAAGTGTGGGTGCTGGAGGAAGGGGAAGGGCAGCTTGCAGAATAAGAGAAAAACTAATACCCACTAGGAATACTGTATTCAGCCTCCTGGGCCCTGGCTCCTCTTACCACCTAAACCTTATACTTCCAACAATTAAGGCCTGGAGTCTGACATGGGGCATCAGGGTCACTGCCTCTACCTCTGCCTCACCTCCCACCCCCATACAACCTTATCACACAGGGATTCCCTAGGTAATCTGAGAAGACTCAAGCTCTGATCCTGAGTAGTGGTGATTACCTGCTAGGTGTAGTGCATTCCCCCTGTCTCAGACTGTTCCTGTATTCCATGTGGGGACGTTTGGTACACTGCAAGAAAATGGGGTTGAAGAAGAAGAGCTCTTAAGATAAAATTGGCCTCCCCTCCCAGAGACTATTCTGGCCCCGTTCATTCCCGGGATGGAAGAGAATAAAAAAATATCTAGATGCCCCTCAACCTCCACCCTGTTGCCCGCTCACCGGTGACTCCACAGAAGCTGAGTCCAGGGGCAGATAGAGACGTGGGGGCTTTGGTGGCAGCTGCTCCCCCACCAGGGCCTTCCGTGGTGGGGCCCCCCCAACCAGAGGCTTCGTCAGAGGGAAGGAACTATGAACAGTGGGGAAGATGCAACAAGGAGATGAGGCCTCCATGAAAGCATGGCGTTTTAGAACTTGAAGGGTCATCTCTCATCCGAACATCTCTTTGTACAGGTAAGGAAACTAAGATGGATATTAAATGCTCAATTTCACACAGGAACTAAGTGGCAGAAATAGAATTCGAATCCAAGTCTTGTAACTACAAATCCAGTACTCTGTCCTCCACACCATGGATCCCTAGCGTAGTAAAGTAGCAAAGTCCATTGTGCATAAAGGCCTAAGGTCTGTCAGTTACCCCCTAGTGACTTTGGGCAACTCATTTAACAACCATAGGCTTCCTCAGTTTCCTCATCTATATAATGATGGGCTTTAGCAGGATCTCTAAGTTCCTTCATCCAATCCTAAACTATTACCCTATGAACATCACCTTGGATAAACAAAGAAAGCCTTTTCCTTCTCCACTTCCACTAAACCTTACCTGGGGGATGAGGAGCCAGGGGAGTCCTGTGGGGAGGTTGGGGAAGGCCGTCCCCCAGGAGGGCTGAGGTTACTCAGGGTGCTGCAAGGAGGCAGCAGGCTCATGACCAGTCTACCCCATGCAGCCATGCTGATATTCATCTGTGAGGCCCGGAGGAAATCTTGACCTGGAAGAAATGCAGCTGGGTCAGCTCAGCCCCCTCCACCCCCACCCCTCGCCTCCACCAGACTCTCACCGCGGTGTTTGGAGAAAATGCATTTCTGTCTCTGAAGCCGGGGCCTCCTTTCAATAACAGGGTCACAGAACATCACCTAAAGGCGGCATGGAGGGATGAGAGCCCATAGGGTTGTATTTTCTCCAGGGAAGCAGCTCTCAATCTAGGGTTATCTCCCCATCCTTTCCCATCTCCTACTTCCTAGCTCTTCATTTTCTTTTTTGATTTTGTAATTCTGCCCAAAGTGAAAATAAGGAAAGAGGAAGAGTATATAGTGGTACAGAGAAAGGGGAATTGTATTACCTCCACAAAGAGCCGACCCTGAGGCTCCAAAGCCAAGGACAGGGTGTGGCGCGCATTGTCCAGGAAATCCTCCAGTCTTAAGAAAGCCACACCGCACAGCTCTCGCCAGTCCCTCCACTGGACCCCAATCTCCAATTCACGAGACTACAATGGGAGTTGGTTTTGGGGAGACAGCTCTCAGTTCCCTAGGGACCCAGCTACCTCCCAGTGGAGCCAGCGTGAGGGGCAAGCTAAACTGCAAGGCAATAGGGACATGGGCGGGGGCCCAGACACCAGGAAAAGAAATCTGCTCTGGGGAAAGGGGAGGAGGCAGAATTCTGACTCGGAAGAGTGTAAGTTCCACTCCACTGAGTACTGACCAGGGCCAGTGTCTAAGCCTTACCCGCTCTAGGGGGATCAGGAAAGTCTGGTCCCAGGCCTGAGCACTCACAGGCCCCCAGCCTGTCTGGCCCACCACACGGTTATCCACCTTCAGCACTGCCAGAACCTCATCTGTAAGGGGCAGACCCAATGAGAACAGCACATGGGGTACCAAGGAGTGCAGGCAAGAGTGCCAGGAATTCAGTGGAAGACATGGCCAGTGAGATGGGGAAGAGTGTGCCAGGGAACTTAGGGGGCAGGAGGGGGCTAAGTGGGGCACAGGAGAGAAAGAAGGTCACAAAGAAGGTAGAAACTCCTCTGCCATGGGCAAGACTAAGTTACAGGTAGGGTGCAGGGGCACAAAGCTCCAGAGGAGGAAATATCAAGGAGAGAAGGATTACATAACCCAGAGTCCCACCTTGGTCCCTTCCAAAACTCACTGGTCAGTTCCTCAACACGATGCTGTTTGCCCCAGCTCCATGGTCGACTTTCTCCTGGGCTACCCACCAATGTAGCCACACGGGATCGGCCAGGAACCACGTCTAACAACTCCTGACATCCTGTGAGCCGAACCTCTAGGGTCCCTGTGGGGTACAGTGTCAGGTTCAGACTTAATCTTCTTTCCCCTTATCTTTGAGCTCAAAAGACTCAGAACTTAGAGTAGGGAAATATTAGCTGAAGAATGAAGAACATTCTTCAGTCAGGACCACTTGGCCCCTGGCTTCCTCTCACCTTTCAGAAAGTCTAATAAGAGAGGGAAAGAGAAAGCAGAGAGCCATATCTGCAGTCATGGGAACCAGAGGAATTGTGGGAGGGGATGCCTACCACTCAGAGACCAATCATTTTGAAGCTGTTCAATCATCTAGGGTGGGACAGGGACCAGATCCTTAGAATCAGGGAAAAGGAGCTGCTAGAGCCCATATGATCTGCACCATTCAAAAGCATCAGAAAATTCTAGAACATCAATGGTCATCTAGTCCAACCCCTACCCAAAGCAGGAATCCCTTCTAAGACATCCCCGATAAGTAGTCATTCAGTCTTGGAGTTCACTCCAAGACCTCCACTAATGGAGAACCCATTATCTCCCAGAGAAGCTCCTTGCGTTGTGACATAGCTCTGAATATTAGAACATTTTTCTTTATGTTAAGCTAAAATCTGTCTTCCTTTAACTTATTCACTGCTTCTAGTTCTGCCCTGTAAGACCAAACAGAAAGAGTTCAATCTCTCTTCCATATAACCACCTTTCAAAAATATTTGAAGGCAGCAATCACGAGTGATTGATTAATCACCTCCACACTCATGGTAACTCTATTTCCTGAATCAAAAATAAAAACTCATGAGCTGACAGAAGCTATTTCTTTTGCTAAGTCTTATTCAAAGTGTATTTCTTTTCTTAAATGTGAGACACTTGGAAAATTCTTTTTCTATGTTAAGTTATTAATAGAAATGAATGAACGAAAAGGCATTTATTAAACTTTTGCCAAGTATTGTTGTAAGTGCTGGGAATTAAAAAAAAAGTAAAGAGAGTCTCTGCCTTCAAGGAGCTTATGTTCTAATAATCCATCCAGTCTTATTGGCTCTGATCTCAGGGGGCACAGGAGGAGACATGGCCCCACCCTGGAGGACCTGACCCTCAGCTGAAGAGAAAAGAATAATGCTACCACGGAGGATCTGGAAAGTGTCAAACAAGTGGCATATTTATGTAAATGCTGTGAATGTTCAGAAGGGAAAGATATCTCTGACCACTCTAACCTTCAAGGAAGGGTAGGCACTTGAGATGGGACTTAGAAGACAGAAGTCACATAAACCTTCCTCCACCCCAACTCCTATTTACATAATGCCTCAAAGTATACAAAACATTTTCTTCTCAACAACCCTGTAAGATAAGGAAAAATATTATTATTCCTATTTTAGGGATGAGGAAACTTGAGAATTTGTTGGTGTCAGGTGTGACATCAGAAGACACCTGAGTTTGAATCTCACCTCCAATACTTATTTATTAGCTGTGGAACCCAAGTCCAGCACTCTGGCCACAATATTAAGAAGAGAAAGAAAGGCATTCCAAGCTGAAAAACTGGGAGAAGATTATATTTTTATCTGTTGTGTCTTATTCTCCAATCTTGGTGTCAGCTCTTCTAGAGTAGGGATCATGCCTTCTTCAAACTACACAGAGATCCATCAGAAAATAATGATTGATTTGATAAAAAGAAAGGTCCCACAGACATCAAATTATCTATACTAAAATAGCCACCCAACATCTGGAGAATGGCTAACCTTGTTTTCTGTACCTAAATGCAATGGAATATTACTGAACTGCAAGAAACAATGAAGTTAAGAATACGGAGCAGCATTGGAAGGTTAATAGAGTAAGCAGAACCAGGTAAACAACTATGACTACATAAAGGGAAAAAAACAACAATAACAAAATAAGTGAGAGAGAATGATTAGAAATTATAATGACTAAGCTTGCCCCAAAGATGGGATCTGAGAAGATGCTACTCTCTGCTTCTTTGTTGGGGAGGGGTCAGGAACATGAGTGTGGAACACCGTATGTATGTCAGACTTGTTCAATCTGTTAATTTTGTGGAACTTTTTTTTCTTTATTACAAGGGATGGCTCTCTGGGAAGGATGGGGGAAAGGGCTGGGAAATGTTAGTGATATAAAAATGAAAGCTATCAATAAAATTTTATTTTAAAACTAAGTCATTTTATGACACATAATAATTGGTTAATAAATGCTTTATTTCCCTAATAAATGCTAACTGATTTATTAAGCAGAAGCAGAGATACCCAGTTCTAGGACAGAAGCAAGGAAGAGAGACAGAGAGAGAGAGACCCCAGGAAGTTCAAGTCCTTGGTGAGAAGATACCCACTTAGTCCAACAGTCACCCCATGGAACACATAAATATCCATAAATATGCTTGGGGAGGAGGATCTAGGGTTGTTCCCCTCTCCCTCTTCTCTCCTAATTCAGAGGCATTTCAACCCTCTCCCTCAGGGCATCTTGAGGCTGGACTCTCAGCAACTCCCCTTCCGTACCCTGAGGTTCTCAAAGCAGACAGTTCTCTATCATTTTCTTGATACTGATACTGGGTCTTTCAACTCAAACACAAGGGGGAGGGGAGTTGAAAAGAAGGACATAGAGAGGTTAAACATGGCAGAAAAAGAGAGAGATGACAGACATGAGGGAGCCAAAGGAAGACAAGAAGAAGGGGACTGAAAAATACAGACTCAAAGAATGTTAGAGCTGGCAAGGACCTTACAAGAGAGGATGTTAGAACAGAATTATAGGATGTCAGAGCTTAGACAGTATCCCATTCAACTCAATGTCATTGCAGGATTCCCCTCCATAAGATGTGGTCATATAACCTCTGCCAAGATATCTCAAGTGACAAGGAAGCAAAGGGAGAGTTATTGCTAGTATCATTATAATAGTGTTGGTATTATAATAAATAATGCTACTCTGCATTTGTGGAATAATTTCACATTTTGCCAAGTATCTTTCTTCACTTTCATTAATACTCTGGCTCTTCACAATACCCCAGGGAGGGAGTCAATGTCCAATTTGGTAATATCATTTAACTTGCAAATAAAGAGAGGTCTAGAGAAATCCAATGAGCTAAAGTTGCCACCTCCTGCCCTCTAGCTCTCCCTGACTTCCACTCCACAGTGGAATAGTGAGTCAGTCTTCCTGACTCAATATAACAATCTCTCTTTCTACTTAAAAGTAAGGTTTGAGAGGTTGGGAGAGAAGAGGAGAGGTTAAGCCTGAAGAACATGGGGAAATCTCACACCCACCAGGAACACCATATTCACCCTCCCCAGCCCTAAATTTTGTACCATAAAGGCCAGGCAGAGGCAATGAGGCAATAACCAAGCTGAGGGTAGGCATCAAGGTCACTGCCTCTAGCCCCTCCTCTAGACCCTCAGTGAAGATTAAAAGGGGTAGGGGATTGTGTTTCTTACCTGTGAGGGCTATGGGTTTGATGAGGGACCCAGTGGGCTGGGGACTCCCTGGCATGCCTTCCCGTAGCTCTCGGGCCACAAGGATTCGGAGTGGATGAGCTGGAGGAAGTTCTGTCATTAGCCGTTCCAGAGCCAGCCGAAGTAAGTCCAGCTTCTGCAAGGACTCTCGAAGCCGAGTCTGGGCCTTCAAGACAGAGAGAGGAAATGGAGACAGGGTAGAGAGGCCAGTAGGGCCCCCCGACCAGATGCCCTGCCCCACTATCTCCCTCTGAGGTTTCTGAGTGGCCCATCCAGAGGACCTTATCAGCCTATTCAGGGACTGGGAAAGGAGGAATAGACCAGGAGGACCTGAGAGGGATAGAGAGAGGAGGGAAAGAGGAAGAAGAAAGGGTGAAGGCGGGGCAGAAAAGATATTATCAGTTGAGTTGGCACCCGAGGTTGCAGGGTAACTTAAGAGGATTTAAATCAGGAAGAAGCCTTAGAAGTTATCAAGCCTATCCCCTTTGTTTTACGGATGAGAAAACTGAGGCCCAAAGAGCCAAAGTAACTTACCCAAGGTCACCCAGGTAGCAGGAACAGAATCAGGACTTGAAACCAGATCGTCTGACATTAAAATGACTCCTCTTTTCACTTACCATCCTGCCTTCTTCAGAGGATGGGATCCCAGAGGACCTGATACCCAGTCAGTGGGAACCGCCCCCCCACTGTCTTCAGCCTTGGGTCTCCAGTCTCACCTCAGACAGGGCCTTACGGTCCTGCAGCCTGCGGCCCCCCAGAAGTTTCACCACATTCTTGGCACCCTCTGCTACAGCTGTCTCAATCCGAAATCGATGACGAAGGTCCCCAGCCCGCAGCTCCCTTTGCTGTTCTGGCCCTGGAACAGTGTGTGCATGGGAGTAGGTGGGGATAGTGTGGGTGGGAGGAGAAGAGACCCATGGGAGAAAGGTCAGGATCAGGCTATCCCTTCCTCCCCACTACAGACCTCAGGCCCTTCCCCAGCCAGGGGCTCAGGGTACTTCACCTGGCACCAGGGCCTCCCCAGAGGCTCCCAGCTTCCCGATCTGCATTCGGAGAAGCTCGATTTTCACCTTGCTGTCTCGAAGCATCTGTTGAGCAACTGAGAGCAGCCTGCGTTCCTGTATATTCAGGGGAAGCAGGGGGGACTAGGCCATTAGAGGTCCCAGCTACCATACCCATGCTACCTACAGGAGACCTCAGACACAGCCTTCTCTATCAAGCCAAACTGTCCGTCCTCTACTCCCAAACTCTACTCAAAAACCCCCTGCAGAAGAGAAAATTCAGATACCCCATTTGTATTAGCGATCAATTCTCACTGGATGGGGTGTTACTAACCAGGAGGATCTGGGAGGGCTTCATGGAGGAGGTGGCATTTTGAGTTATGTCTTTAAAGGATTAGTTAAAAAGGGGGGGGTAATTAGGGTAAGGGAGAATATTAAAGGCATGGAGGAAAACATGCAAAGGCATAGCAGTGGGAGAATCCTGAGACTATTTTTTTTGTCTTTCCATGATAATCTCTTAAACATCTCCAGCAGTCATTAACATTTAAGTACTTTTAATGTACCAGGCACTGGGCTAAGCCCTGGAACAGTCCCTGCCCTCAGGGAGCTGACAGTATAGCAGGGAAGATGACAGTCAAACAGCTACATACAGTCAAGCTATAGAGAGAAAAAACTGGAAATTATCAGCATCACTCTAGAAATAAGGGAGACCATGAAAGGCTTCTGACAGGATGGGGGATCTTAGCAGGAACTTCTCTTGTTCCCTTGCTTTCTCTCCCTCCTCACACTGGGGAGCTGGCCAGGGATGGGGCTGTATCTCCTCTACCACCTCAGGACCTCCCTGAGGGCCAGAGCCACATTTGCCTTGTCAGCCTGAGCCCCCCAGGACTGATGGTTGTGTCCCCACTCGGACCATGTCCTCCTGAGGGCAGGGACCCAGGTCTCCTATTTCCTTTGTCTTATCCACAGCTCTGGTTATGTCATTCCTAGGCTCCAAATTGTTCAGTCTCTCCCTACTGCCAGCCCAGGCAAGGTGCAAGTCAATTAGGTGCCAACTAAACCTGACTATTTATTATCTGGCACCTAAACAGTTCCTGATCTTTCCCATCACTGTGCTTTTGCTCCAAGTGTTCCCCATGTCTGGAATATACTCCCTTTCCCTAATTCCCCTGCTGAATTCATGCCCATTTTTTAGAGACCAAATTCAAACTCCCTCCTCCTCCATGAATCCTGATCCTCTATCAGACCTAACCAAGCACTTCCTTTAGGATCTAATACACTTAGGTACCTTGTGATAATTTGTATTATGAATGACTATGTCATCTTACTTCCCTACTATGAGGTAGTGTCATGAGGACAGCATCTCATCTCAATTCTGTCTCTCCCCCGGTAATGAGCACTGTACACAGCAGGCACTTAATAAATGTTTACTGCTGTTGTCTTTACCCAGAGTGTTGTAGCATTTGGTGTGAGAACACAAGAAGGTATTCCCACGATAAATGCTCAGTTTACCAACCTAGTCCCCACTCTGCAGGTGAGAGAACTGCCCCAGGCCCAGGCCCAGACCCCAGGGATCCTCGTGGCCAACTCTAAACTAGGTTATGAGGGTCTCACCTTTGGGCTGCCATTGGCATAGGTGTTAGTCATGTTCTCCGCTCCCTGTTTCACTTTCAGCTCTATCTGCAGCTGCTTCCGCAAAGCTTCCAGATGTCTGGTCACTGGCTTTTCCTCCCTTGGGTGAGGCTCTGAGGCTGTGGAATTTACAGGAGAAAACAAAACCCTGGCCTTTGCCTTTCTTTCCTGACCCTTTGTTCAAGAGCTCAGGATGAGAAGACAGGAGGAGGAGGCAAGGATTAGGGTGGAGAGTGGGGGGAAGATCTCCTAAGCTCCTTGGTCCTCAGGACACATGCCAGCCTCTCCAGCACATTCTATAAGATAAGAGCCTGTGGCAGCATAGGATAAATATGGTCATGTCAAGGAAATCAGGTGATAGTGAGACGGAAGGGCTGTATGCCCCAGTGTCTCTATACTACTCAAAGTCATCTATAGATGATGCACTAGGACAGAGGGGTTCTTACTCTGGGGTCTGAACTTGTTAAGTTTCTATTTCAATAATTGTATTTCACTATAATTTGTTTTTTTGTAATCCCATTTTTTTGTTTTGTTTTGTCTGCAATTAAGAACATTATTCTGAGATGGGAGAGAGCCATTAGGCTTTCCCAGACTGTCAAAAGGGTCCACAACCCAATAAAGGTGATCTCTTTCCCCAGAGAGACCCCAGGGTCAAGGGTGTATGTCCTCCATCAGACTGAGCTCCTGGAGCAAGGGCGCCTCTCATATCCAGTACTCCCTTAAAGTAGGGACCCAAGATGCTTTCAATTTTAGTTTTGCTGAACATCGGCTCATAGTGTTTAGAGGTAAAAAGGCTGATAGGATCAGAGATTTGAAGCTAGAAGGAACTATCTTTAGAGATCATCTATTTTAACCTCTTCATTTTTCAAAGGAGAAACTGAGTCACAGAAGAGGGAAGAGACTTGTCCAAGAGTCACACAAATAATAATTAGCAAAGCTAGTGTATGAATCAAGGTCCTCTGACTCCACATCCAAAGTTTTTCCCACAAGGCCAAGTTGCTTCCATAATAGATCACTAAGAAGAAATGGAGAATGCTTAGAGTATAAAACAAAGCCTCCAGACCACATCCCAGCACCTCCTCCATACAGTTCCCCAGTGTTTCTATCAGACCCAGCTCTCATGGGTTGAAAGAATGAGGGCCTTGGCCTTTACTCTTTCCTCATATTCCTAATTTCCCTAATAGCCAGTCCAGCACACCCCAGCAGGGTCTCACCAGCAGGGTTCTGGGCCTCATCAGGAAGCAAAATGTGAGCATTGAGCTCTTGCAAGTCCCAATGGAGCTGCTCCAGTCTTCGGTTGGAGGAGCGTAACAGCTGGTCCACATGGTCCAGGTTTCGACGGGCAGTGGTGACCCGGCGGAGGTTTTCAACACCTTCTTTGATCTTTAGCTCTTTCTGAATGGCCTTTCGGATCACCTCCTTCTCACCTTCCAGCCGATGCTGGGAAATGGGGTCTGGCAAGCTCTCACCTGACCCCAGCTGCACTGTGGAACTCCCCTGCAAGAGATAAAAGGAGGCAGAGGCATAAGTTGGCCAGATGTGTGTGTGTGTGTGTGGGGGAGGTCAGAGGCTTCCCCAGACTGCCAAAGGGATCCATGACTCCAAAAAGGGAAAGAATCTTTGTACTAGAGGGACCTGAGAGTCAAGGGTATATATCTTTCATCAGATGAGCTCCTCAGGGGCAAAAAGGTCCTGGGAGGTCCTTGGTGAGCTGACATCAAGCTTTTTCTTTCTGTCCTCTATCCCATCTGAAATCTCTAGTCAGGAAGACATCTGGAAGAGCTGAGTTTGTCCATCCCCCTATTATTTGCTAGTTCTCTTTTGACAAAGGAACACAGCAATTGAACAATGATTAAGTGAACCTCTGCTTTTCTATGACAGTCAACCTGGAATCTCTATGCAAAGCCATACAAATTAAAGCTTGGTCTCATCCTGACCCCCAAGTGATAAGCCCAACTGAAGTCAGCTACATGCAGGTGAACCCAGAGTTAGAAGACAGCCCTGCCTCTGACACTCATTAACTGAGTAATTCTGGACAATCCCTTGTCCTCTCAGCCTCACTGTCCTCATCTGTAAAATGGATTGGGTGGTTGTTAGAAAAGTGCTTTGTAAATCTTAAAGATCTCTAGATGTTGTTATTATCAGCCAGCATCAATATTATTTACAGGCTAATGTCTGTCTTTCTGCTCTGTGATTCTAAATTAGTTCCAGGGCAAGAAGAGAAACCTGAAGCCCCTACTTCCTTAATAGGCCCTTTTCAACTTAAGTGGCAGAAATAAATATAGGAATGGTAGGGCCCTGGTGTTCCGACAGTCAGACAGGAATTCACACCCAGAAGAATGAAATTCCAACAATAGGATTTCTATCTGTCCTCTAGTATCATAATCTCCTTTAAAGGTCATCAGTCCAGTTTTCCCTCACTTCCTCCCCTGCCCCCATTCCAGGTGAATTTTATCCAAGTCACTTAAGAACTTTGGTGGGGAATCCCCAATTCCCAAGATTCCCTAGGAAGGCATTTCCACCATCATTTATCCACTAAGTCCTTCCTAGTAACTACCACTAAATCAATCTAGTTTTTTTCCTTATTCTGTTTGAAGGAATATTAAACCCTCACACACACAACTCAGTACGACCTCTTCTTGCCTGGCTATAAGCTTTCAAATTTTCCAAAGCAGTTTCCCATTCATTATCTCACACAAACTCAAAAAGTCAGGGTAGGGGGATTCTTATTCTCTTTTTTCATATGGGGAAACTGAGACCCCAAGCAATGAAGTACCTTGCCCAGTGTTATACGCTGAGTTAAAGACAAAGGCAAGACTAGAGCCTAGGTGTCTGGACTCCCAGTCAAGGAAGTCTTTCCGCTATTCTATCAATGGCAATTGATACCATTTCCATAGAGGAGTATCTTCAGATGGGGCTTAGATACTGAGAAGAACAAAATTCTCTGGTTAAGAACCCAAGGACTAGATCTCTGCATCTCTAGAGATGAGGAAGAGATTAGTCTCACTAACTTGCTCAAAGGAAAAAACCAAAGACTCTGTTTAGGGGCTGCCAGATTTCAAAGCTAAAATACTTTCCAGTAGCAGAAACTGACCTCATCTTGTTCAGCCACCACCCAAGAGATACCCCACCCAGGAGACCCCTTCAAACTTCTGTGTTACCTTGGGGGTCACACCAGTCTCCATTATCTTGGCCTTGGGGGGGAAAGAGAAGCCCCAACTGGTCTCTAGCTGCCCTCTTGTCTGCCCCTCCCTGTCCGGCTGGGGCTCAAGACAGGGGTGGGGGCCCAAACGGCTCAGGAAATCCTTCACCCTCCACCCGCTCCGGGCCCTAGGCCAAGCTCCTGAGCAAACAAAGATCCCATGGAGTGGGGGGCCTGGCCACTAGGGTCCTGAGTCACTCTCCCTGGTAGGGAGGTTCCCAGCCAGGAAATCGGAAAATGTGTACAAGCTCCCCTTGGAACAAACCAGCCAGTCAAGCAGGGGGGATGAAGAGGCTGAACAGGGCCCAGAGTAAAGACAACCTAGGCAAGTTCATTTCCCACACTAGCAAGGGCTATGACCTTCCCCCCCCCCCCAACTCAGTACTCTCTTTTATATAGAGGAAGGCTCTTCATACCCTCTATTCCCACCATATTCTCTATGTTTCCTTAAACTTGGACATATCTCATAGTCTGCTGGACCTGGAGAGAGAGATCTTGTAGATCCTTTAGTATTCTGAGTAAATTCCACAATTTTAAGAATGGGGAGACTGAGACCGGGAAAGGGTAAGTAAATAAGGTAAAAAATCCAGTCAGAGGCAGGGCATGTCCCAGAGCAGGCAGAATGGTTCAGTAGTGAGGCAGTGGCATGTGAATAGAAAGAGAACTGGATTTAACATCCAAGAACTTCAGCTGGAATCCCAGGATCTGCTCCTTATGGTTGGGGCTTTCCATTAACATTATCTGTGTGATTTACTTGCGGGCAAGCCTCAGATTCTTCCTCTGTAAAGTGAGGGAGGGGAGTCCCGTCCAGTTCCAAATCTAACAATCATCCAGCGACCTCCAAGGGCCCTTCCAGCTTAGAGCTGGAATTCTAGGAGTCTTGGGTTTCCAGACTCCCAATCTTGAGTCTTTCCATTACATCCCACTGGCCCTGAAGAGGGCAGTGGAAGTGAGTGGGAGAGATGGCCAGGGGGCAGAAGTTTTAGGCCAACCTTTGTGAGGGGGTGGAAGGAAAGGGGGTCCCTCATCCCCTCCGAGCCTCCATAGTTGGAAGAGACCCCAAGTCCAGGGTTTCTCTTGATTGCCTTCCTGGAGAGAATGGGAGGAGTTAAAGCGGAGAATCCTAAACTTTTTATCACGGACTCGAGTCCACAGATCCCCTGAAATGTATGCAAGGACGCCTTGTCCGTGGACCCTCCTCTGGAGTGAAGGGATGAAAGTTTGGAGGGTAGGCTGGTGTGTGTGACTGGGAGGCCAGGCCCAGGGGAAGGCCTCCCGCCGTGGCAGGAGGTGGGGGCAGGTGAACCTCCCCCATGCCCGCCCGCGGGAAGGACCTGTTTAGCCGCTGCCCCTACCCTTGAATCACCCCAGGAGCACCCCCCACTTTGTCTGCCTGGTCGCCCCTCTCCCCCACAATACCAAGGCCGGCTCCCTGCCCTTTGCAGAGGCTTAACCGCCCTCCCCGTCTGCCCAACCCCCCCCCCAGGTGTGCCCGCCCCTCCCTCGCAGCTCCTCCGCCGCACTCACCTGCCGCGGGTCCCCCATGCTGCCCACAGCCGCTCGGGCCCCGCAGCTCTGGCTCCTCCGGAAGCCCCGGCCCCTCCAACTGCCCTTTCAAACTTGAAACTTCCCGGGGCAGCAGTGCCCGAGACGCGGGAGCCAGCGCCCCCTCTCGAGGATGGAGACCCTGCAAGTCCCTCCCGGGATCCCGGGAAATCCCGGGCTCCAGTCCCGAGCCCCCAGACCCCGAGTCCCTCCCGGGATCCGGGGGGTCCTGTCTGCCCTTCCTCAGGATCGGGGACCTGGGGCTTCGGGAGCCCAGAGCCCCGCAGCGCGCTCAGCCCCGTCCTGAGGTCAGGTCCGCGCCGGGGTCTGGAGAAAGCCCCCCCAACATCAGGGCAGTCCCCGGCCTCACCCAGCCTTGCCCTGGGCGCCGCAGCCGGGGGCAGGTCCCGGGGCTCCCCCTGAGAAGGAGTGGGGCCTTTGGCATCTTGTGTTCCCTATCTTGGGGAGCAGAGCCGGCCAACAGAAGAGCGGGCACGAGTGGGCCGAGAGTTCGAACTCTAACTCAGCTATCTGTTTGTGCCTCCTTGGGCTGGCATTTCCCTCTGTGCTTCCGTTTCTTCAGCTGTAAAGCCTGCAGGTTAGACAAGCCGGTCTCCAAGGTCCCTGCGGGCTCTAAATCCTGCGTGCATGGTTCTGGGGCTCCTCTGTTTCACAACGCACCCCGCAGGAGGCTGGCCCCTTCGGTGTCTGGAGACGCCCGACAGCCCCTCACGGTGGCGAGGCAGAAGCTCGGGTGGGAGTGGGGACTCTGAGCTGCTTATCTGCGTTTGGCGCCACGCCTAGCGTAAATAGCGCTTCACAACTGTGTATCGATAGTCGTGGACACTGCGGGATCCCAAGTCGAGGGGGGAAAGGAAATAACAACACCAGGGATTCGATTCCGCGCATTTACGTGCCTCCCATGTGCCAGTCATTGTCCTGGGGGCGGTAGACCGGAGGAAGAAACAGAGTCCGCTCTCAAGGAGCTTACATGCTGCGCCGGGGACGGACCGCATGGGAACCTGAACCAGCATGAACCAACCGGAGGAGGAAGAGATCGCCGACCACCAAACTTCCCATAGGAGGCGGTGGTCCCTAAACTGAGCTCTGAATGAAGTTAGGGATTCTGGAAAAGAGTTTAGAGGAGTGTTAGACCGAGAGAGCCCACCTCAGACACGAGAAAGTCTAGTCCCGTTTCTGCCTTACCCTGGCTGTGTGACCCTGAGTAAGGCACCCCTCTCAGCGTCCCAGGCGACTCTAGCATAGGGCATGGGCCTGACTCCACTGGTCAGGGAGCTCTTCCCAGGGAACTCCTTACATTCGTGACATCACAGGCTCATTCTTAAAAAGAAAAAAAAAGCTTGAAATGCTAGGTTGAGCAGTTTCTATCTTATCAGAGAGGACAATAAGGGAGGGGGGACTACCCAGTTAGACCTGTGCTTTAGGAATATTATTTCAACGACTGTGTGGAGGATGTAGTGGAGAGTGGAGAATTCAGAAAGGGAAGTGATTACTATGGCAGTCATCCAGGCAGGAGGTGCTAAAAGTCCGACCTAGGGTGATAGTCTTGGGAGGGAAAAGGGGAGCAGATGGGACATAAGTTGTAGAGACAGAAAAGATAGGATTTAGCAGCTGATTCAGTGGGGAAGGAGACAGGAAGTGGGAAGTCAGGGATGACTTGGATTAGGCAACTGAATGACTAGAAGGATATATAATCTATAAAAACAGGAAAATTGGGGGGAGGGCCAGGTTTAGGGGAAAAGATGGAGTTCTCTTTTGAACATGTTGAGTTTGAGATACTGATAGGAGATCTAGATGGAGACAGCCCTAAGCATCTCAAACTCAGCAAGTCCAAAAAAGAATTTGGCATCTTACCCCCTCCCCACCCCAAATCTCTCTCCTCTTCTGAATTTCCTTACTACTCCCAAGGGCACCACTAGTTTCTCAGTACCCCAGGCTGTTAGCATCATCCTCAATTGTCGATCAATTTGTTGCTCTCCATCACCTTCTATATCCAATCTGTTTCCAAATGTTAGCTCTACCTTTACAACAACTTTCATATGTCACCTCTCCCCTCATACAGTCAATAAATAGTCAATAAGCAATTATTAAGCACTTACTATGTGCCAAGCACTGTGTTAAGCTATGTGGATACCAAAAAAAGTCCCCTCCCCCACCACCAAAAATAGTCTCCGTCCTCAATGAATATACATTTTAATGGAAGAAATGTGTAAAGAAGTAGGAGCATGCAAAATGTTTGTCCTTCATTTCAAAGATGATCAATGATATAGACGAGAGTGAATTGGATTTAAGTGAAGCAAAGTCATCTGTCTCACTTCCTCTTCCAGAGTCATCCAAGTCCAGTGGTAAGACAGAAGTCAGGACGACTGGCCACACCGGGATGAACTTGGTGTCTTCTATATCTGACCAAGCACTAAGTGCTCCACAGCTCGTGCTTCAGCCACCTTCCTGGACATTGGAACAAATGTTCTCATCTGCCCATTCCCCCAGGGGAAGTCTTGGAATGCTTGGGTGGACCACCCCCCCATCTAACTGACAGGTTTGAAGCCAGTTGGTTACCTGAAACCAGGTTAACCCTTCTGCCAAGAAGGTTCCCAGGGTGGGAGCCAATGCACTTGCTATAGCTTCTTGGAGCCACAGGTGAGAGTTGGATGCCAGGTGGACACCAAAGGTGGATGACTAGCCCTGAAAAGAGCCTGACAGCCCTCACACCAGAAGTTCTGGTCCACTTTAAACACCCCATATACCTCAACAAAATACATAAAAAGTAAATGAAAGTAATCTTAAAGAGAAATGAAAGCATTAGCTGCTTTTTCAGGGGAAGGGAGGAGTTACAGACATGAGGAAAGGCCTCCAGGGGAAGGCAGGACTTGATCTGAGTCTTGAAAGAAACCAGGGAACTCAAGAAAAGTGAGGGGGCAGAACATTTCAGGCAGGAGGGACAGTCTTGAAAAGACCAGGAGTAGGGGAGATGGAGCATTATGTCTGAAAAGCTGCAAGGCATCCAGGGTGGCTAGATCACAGACGGTGTGGAGGGGAATACGATATTAAAAGACTGAGAAGGCAGGAAGAGTTTTAAACGCCAAGGGACTTGTATATTTGATCCTAGGGATACCAGTCAATGGGGCACCCCCAGGTGGGGGGAGGTATGACAGTCTGGCTTCGTCCCTGTAGCTGAATGGGGGTTAAATTAGAGAGTATTAAGGAATGAAGACAGGAGATCAGATAGGAAGCTATTGCAGTAGTCCAAATGAGAGGTGATAGGGGCCAGAAATAGACTATATGAGAGGAGAGAAAAGGACATAAATGAGAGATGTGAAGGCAGAAACACAAGAATATGTGGTAACAGGATTATATGTGTGGGGTTAGAGTTGAGGACCTGAGCACAACAGAGACTGCAGACCTGAATGAGTGGGAGGACAGTGACACCCTGGACATTTAACAGGGAAGTTTGGGAAGGGCAAAGATGAGTTCTGTTTTGAACATGCTAAGTATGAGACGCTTACTAGACATACCCTAGCACTTAGCACAGCAATTGGCATAGAGTGCGCACTTGATAATGATAGCTCACCTTTATGTAACTCTTACTATGTGCCAGGCACTATGCCACATGCTTTACAATTATTATCTGATTTGATCCTCACAACAGCTCTGGGAAGTAGGTGCTATAATTATCCCCATAGTACAGAGGAAGAAACTAAGGTTAAGTGACCTACCCAGGGTCACACAGCTAGTAAATGTCTAAAGATGGATTTGAACTCATCTTTCTAACTCCAGGTCTGGTGTTCTATCAATTGTGCCACCTAGTGGCTTGTTGACTAACTGACAGCAAGCAAGTTTGTAATATGGGGCTGGAGTTCAAGAAAGATTAGCACTGGACATACAGATTTGGAAGTCATTTGCATAGAGATAACAGTTGAACTCCTAAGATCAGAGACTTGAGAGAGAAGAGGGCTCAGAGCAGAGCCTTGGGAGACAACCACAGTTAGGTATTTATTGAGCACTTACTACGTGGCCAGGTACTGTGCTAGATGCCAGGGAAACAAATACGTGAGAACAGAACAATTCCTACCCACAAGAAGCTAATGTTCTAAGGAGGAAGGAAACTACATAGATGGGGAGGGTGGGGGAGGAAAGCAATTCAGCAAGCAAGCAGGAGGAAGAGTCCAAAGAGAGCCCTGGTGAAAGTGATACAAAGCTTGGCTGTCTTAAAATGGTGGTCCAAAGGAAGCAATCGCCAACGAGAAGAGGGCCGCAATATGGAATCTACAAAGAGCCCAAGCAAGAATGAGGGTGGGGATGGCGCAGGAGATGCGATGTGATCCAGTAAAGGAGACTTCCTAGGAGAATCAGACTGGGAGAAGAATCAGGAGAAAACAGAAGGTGGGGGTGGGGTGGGGAAGTTTACCTCATCTTTAACCAATCACCAAAGGGTAGGCCCTCCCCAAGAGCCCACTCTCCATCCTCTAGACAAGACCATAGTCCTAGCTTCCAGTCTGACCCACAGAGTCATCTTCTAGGGTATCAACCCCTAGAATTCAAGAAGGAATTCATTCATCCTTTCTACCACTTACACTGACCTCTGGGCAACTGCAACAGGTGGGATGGTAGGTCAGCCTAGCTAAAGCATTAATGTACTCTGAGAAACAAGAGGTCAAATCAACAAGGATTTATTAAGGGTTTATGATGTGACAGGCAATATACTAGGTACTGGGAATAAAAATACAAGGAGTAAGAAAGATGGTCCCTGACTTCAAGGAACTTTCTTCCTCCTCCTTTTTTTTTTTTTTTTGTTCATCCATTTTTTAAAAATTAAGGTGTTGTTTGTTTTTTTTTTAATTTTTGAGAGTTCCAAATTCTATCCATCCCTCCTTCCTTTCCCTCCTCCCTGAGCTGGTAAGTAATCTGACATGTGCGGTCATGTAAAACATTTCCATATTAGTCATTTTGTGGAAGAAAACTAGACTAAAAAAAGGAAAGAAAGAGAAAAATAGTATGCTTCAGTCTGTACTCAGTGGCCATCAGTACTTTCTCTGGAGGTGGATAGCATTTTTCATCATGAATCCTTTGGGATTGTCTTAGATAGCTGTATTGCTAAGTATAGCTGTCATTCACCATTGTTCATTGTACATTATTTCTGTTACTGCCTACAATATTCTCCTCGTTCTGCTCACTTCATTTTGCATCAGTTCATGTGAGTTTTTCCAGGTTTTTCTGAAATCATCCCAATGGAGCTTACATTCTTAATGGAAACCACAAAGCGCTACAGAAATGTGACCACTACCTCTTCCCAAATCCATGTAGAGACAGCCTAACCCTAGAAACCATAGATTTAGTAACACTCTCCATAACACTAACCCTACTTCCAACCTGGCCCCACAGCCATGTGCAGCCTAGCAAAGGCTCACCGTTCACTGTCCACTCCACCTAAAACTCAAATAACAAAGTTCTTATCAAAGTTCTTGGCACTGTCAAATGGTTCAACATAAGAAAAAAATATATGACTTTTGCTGGTGGAATGATACTACAGATGTTTTATCAACTGCCTTGCTGATAACCCTAAGGACCACTGGTCTTTTCCTTCCATCCTGCAGGTAATCCCTCATGAGTGGTTTCTCCCCTGTTAGAATGTGAACTCCTCGTTGAGACCAGTGACTGTCTTACTTCTGTATTCCCAACATTTATAACCATACTTTGCTTATAGTAAATAGCATTTGATAAATGCCTTTTCATCCATTCAAATATTCCTACCAGCAGAAGGAAAAAAAACCACTTATTATGTGTGCCAGGAACCACTCTAAGCACTTTATAAATATCTCATTTGATCTTCACAACAACCCTGGGAGGTAGGTGCTATTATTAATATCTCCATTTTACAGTTGAGAAAACTGAGGCAGGTAGCACTTAAGTGACTTGTGCAGAGTCACACAGCTAATAAATGTCTGAGGCTATATTTGAACTTGTCTTCCTGACTCCAACTGAGGCACTTCATTCACAGTCCTACCTACCAGCCCAACACCCTAGCTGATGGATCAGCATCAGCACAAGGGAGGTTTGAGTTACTGTCATTTTTCTTCCTCCCACTCCCAAGGAATGAAAAGCTAGATCAAAACCATTTACAGACTCTCAGACTTCAGTCCTACATCCAGCTCAATCTTGGTGCCTTTGAGTGGTTGATTGTAGGAATTAAATCTAGATAACCTCAGAGAGGTCAATCTTCCTGGAGCTCTGTGGTCTTCTATTGCATTCTAATTACTTCACATGTGTATCTTGTCTCTCTAACTGGACTATAAGTGCCTTAAGCAAGGTTCTTAACCTTTTTTGCGTGTCAAGGACTCCTTTTCAGAATAATGCTTTTAAATGCATGAAATTTAAAAAAACAGATTTACAAAGAATACCCCAGGTGATCTTGTATCAGCATAGCATCTAAAAAAGCACAAAACACTAGAAGAGAAGGTGATTGAAGAAAGACTGCATTTGACAGACTCAGGTTTCATTTCTGCTGTTATGACTAATGAATATAGCGTAACTTTGGGCAACTCACTTCCTCTCTGTCATCGGACTGAAAGGGACTTTACACATCATCTCTTTTCTCTACTTTCTTCAGTGTTACCAAGAATTCTGTCTTAAACACTTGAGAGCCTGAAAGACTTATTAAAACAGCAACAACACCTTTCTTTTCTTTCGACTCCCCCATCCAATCAAATGTCAAATTCTACAGATTCTACTTTTACCATCTTTCTTCTGGCCATCCTCCCTCCAGTCCGCTGCCACTGCAACCAATCTAGCTTTTAATCACCTTCCACTACAATAACCTTGAAAACTGGTCATCTTGCCTCCAGTTTATGCCCCCTTTGAGTCATCTTTTTAAAGTCTAAGTCAGTAATCATGGGTGGGGAAACCTGCAACCTCAAGGCCCTTTAGATCCTTTGACTGAAGTCAAAGGACCATACTTAAGGACCTAAAAGGGCCACATAAGACCTTGAGTCTGTAGGTTACCCATCCCTGGAAGTAATCTTTATAGTGCACTTTATTTTGTACCTTTTATATATCACATAATATCACATATTACATTATTTATCATATCCCCCATATAGACTAATACTCATAAGGGCAGAGAAACTATAGGCCTTGGGCAAGTCACTTTGTGCCTCAGTTTCCTCATCTGTAAAATGGATAATGATTGCACCTACCTCCCAGGGATTTTGTGAGGGTCAGATACCTGGTACATAGTAAATGCTATATGTAAACTACTATTATTATCTAAGCTGTACATCAACCTCTCACCCCCACCCCCACGCCTAGCATAATTGTCTGCTAATCAGTGTTTGTTTACTTAATGAGTGATGTACTGCTCTAATACTTTCCTCTTCAAAAACCTCCAGTGGCTTTCCACGCTTCCCAAATAAAACATAAGCTTCCCCATCATGATTAAATTATAAATCCAAGGCCTCTTCACAATGCGGTCCCAACACACTTTGGCTTCAAGACCATAAAATTATAGATATGCAGCTGGCAATCCCTTCCAGTCTCTTTACCTAACGGATGACAAAAGGGGCCCAGAGATCAAATCAATCAATCAGTATTTATTAAGTGCCCTCTATGTCCCAGGATGAGAAAAAAATAGTCCTTGCTCTTAAGTTGCTTACATTCTAAAGGGGAAGATGTTTACATATGTACCTGTATATACAGAATAGATGGCTTCACCATTCTTAGAGATAAGATTTGAACTCAAGTCCTTTGACTTCAAGTGGAGTACACATTCTGTTGTAACACCTCTCAGCCTTATTCTATACTGTCATACTAGTCCCCTTTGTATTCTACTTACTGGTCAAATTGGACTATTCTCCTGACCTTTTAAAATTTTTTTAAATTTATTTTTATCTTGAACTTTCAAATCTCTTCCTTTACTCACAGACCCTCACACTTAGAATGTTACCTCCCTTAACAAATTTCTCATAGAACTTTGCCTGAACCTCCTTGCATTTATTTCTTATAGTGAAAGATCCTTGCCATATCCATCTTTGTATCTAGGGCCTATAGCACATATATTTTTAGCTCTGATCTACTTTACATTTTTATTGATTTAAAATAGTAATTTTCATTTCCAAATGTATCCCTACCCTACCCTGAGAGCTATCCCCTATAACAGAAAATGGAGGGGAGAAAATATTTGGCAAAACCAACACAACAGCCTCACAGTATTAACAGTGTTCCATACCCATAGTCCCCCACCTCTGCAAAGACAGAAGGGAAGGGGGACTCCATGGGTTCAGATTCATCACTCTTCCTTATGTTATGGGTCATCCAAATATGCCATTCTCAACCTAACATCTTAAGTTGTCTTCATTCATCTAATAAGCATTTATTAAATACCTACTCCATGCAATGTTCTGTACTTGTTTTTGGAGTTAATACCAAGACAGGCAGTCCCAGGCCTCAAGAAATCTATAAATCACCAGAGGGTGATTAGATCTAAGCACAGATAAACTGCCAATTAAAATATAAACACCCAGTGTCCTTATTTATCTACTTCCTAGGGGAAGTTTTGTGATGAATCTATGAAATTAGATATAAAGCTATGTACTACAAAGGATAATTCTAAGTTCCTTGAGGGCAGGGGCCTTTTAATTAATCTTTTAATGTGCTTTTAGGGACTATTACAGTGCTAGACATTCTCATTAGCCCCACTGCATCCCCAAACAGTGAAGACATTCATGTGGCCATCCGTAAACCATGCTACTCAATTCTGTCACTACAATCTCCATCACCTACCTGAATTAAAGTTACACTATCAACACGGGACACTGTCCAGCCTTTGTTCCACAGTCATTTCTTTCAGACCTAAGCAACATTGTAACCCTTTGGAAAATTGCCAAAATCTAAGGAAATTGCAATGGGAAATTGGGATAATTAGCAGGTTTAAGAAAGCAGTTTAGTAGGGGCCATACTAGTTGCACTCTTTTCTATGGATATTTCATCACCTACATGCTACTCTGGCTTGTCTAGTCACCAGCCCTTTTTAAGGCAACTATTTATGCATTTTGTTAATTCATGCTCTGTCCATGTTATTAGCCTATTAAATTATAGGTACTTCAAAAAGTAAGAATCTTATCTTAAATTACTTAGTACAAAGGACAGCACATGAAAGTCTGTCAGTGATCAAGGATGTCTGCAATTTTTGGTAAGATTTTCAATGCCTTTTCTCCATGAAAATGAACTGGCTTTTATTTGGTATCACTGCCTGAGATTTGAAAGCAAAAGTGAAATTAGAAATAGGCAATACACAGGATACTCTAGGCTCCCTAATCCAGATGACATAATCACATGAGAAATCAGCAAGGCAGCATGGACATAAGGAAAAGAGTTAGTATTAGTATTAGTATTAAAAAGAATTAGTAAGTCCTCTACACTTGAATTATTTCTATTTTTCCCAAACTCTGGAAAACAGTGATTCATGCATGCAGATGAGTATAAATGAATGTCATGCTGACGGTTTCTCTCTGAAGTCATTGATTGGTGAAGTGAACTGGTTAACTAGTACCTGTTGCTGACATTTTAAAACATGCATTTAATTTGCCTTAGCACTCTTGGGGAGCCAAAAGAGGTTATACTTAGGGGATTCTAGCCGCTGCTGGGTGTCTGAGCTGTTAATGCCCCTAATCATCTGTTCAATACAGCCATGACTGGATTATGTTTAGGATAAGAGCAAAGGAGAGTATTTCCCAGCAACACTGTGATCAGTTTATCAGGACCCCAGTACAAACCCTTTTGAGATCTGGAAGATAACTAACCCTTTTTCATCTCTAATTCTGCTCTGTCCCTTTCCTGCTCTGCTCTGTTAAAAGAGCAAAGTTACTGAAATACTAATGCTGTGACCCTGCTGAATCCTCGGACTGATCAGGTCATTGATCTCTAAGAAAGGCTTCTCCTAAAACAAAGTAGCTAGCTGGACTTTGGGAAGTGAGAGAGTTGATCTTCTTACTGATGCTGCTTAGGAAAAAACAGACCTCTCTGATCACTTTCTAAATATTTTAATCACCATCCTAAAGGGGAAAACCAATTTCCCTCCCATTCCAAATAGGTCAAACCATCTTAAAGTTATATAAGATGCAACCTCTACAAGGTTAACCCTTTTCTTTACCATTTTATCTTAGCAGTTCATAGAATCAACTCCTCCAAATCTAGACTTGACATGTGAGTGATGTCATGTATCAGATTTACAAATACCCTACATCTCAAAACGCCTCCCCAATTCCTGTTTTAACCACAATCCTTTCCCTTTAACCCTTCCACAAGTACTCTCGTTAGTTCCAACACTAATAAAAAAAAATTCAAAATTCATTTGGAGCAACAACTATGTCTCTTTTTAGACAAACTCAGATTTATTACACCTGAATTAGCACTGGCTTCTTCAAAGTAATCACCATAGTAGACTTTATACTTTTTATCTTTAATGCTCTCAGACGCACAAGACCTTGAGTCCAATTTCACAAAACAAGGCTTTGTTTAGCCGTTTTTCAGTCATGTCCAATTCATTTTGGGATTTTCTTGGCAGATACTGGAATGGTTTGCCATTTCCTTCTCCAGTTCATTTTACAAATGAGGAAACTGAGATAAACAAGGTTAGATCACTTGCCCAGGATCACACTAGTATCTGAGGCTAGATTTGAACTCAGAAAACAAGTCTTCCTGACTCCTGAGCCAACACATTTATCTACTGTGTCACCTAGCAGTTCAAATAAGGTGATAATAACCCAGACAATCATTTGGGGGATAAAGGTTTCTATGAAATAAACTGACGTTCCACTGTAGCTGTGATGGATCACTCCCTCAAACAATCACACCAAATGCCTCAGGTACCAACTTTAATAGGCTCCCCAATTTGTATAAAATCTGTTTATTAAATTGATCTCAAGCTAAAGACACCAATCTGTGGAAGCTCTCAAAGAACTGATTACCTGTTTTCTCCTAGGTCCTCAGAAAAGCCAAAGTAGCTCTTCTAGTCATCTAATGGTATTTATTCTCTTTAGTTATTCTACAGTAAACAAGTGTTATTTTTATATCATTGTCACCATTTTTCTCTTCCTCTTCACTTCCGTTAAGAATCTTGTCCCTTCAAAAGTGAGAACTTTTGAGAGCTTAGAACATTCCAGTTAAATCTACACATGAACAAATCGTGAGATTTTAAAGCTGGAGGGGTAATTTGGTTCAACCTCCTTAATAAGGACACTGAAGTCCACAGAGGCTAAAATTAAATATGCAGGGCAGGGCAGGACAGGGGTGAGATCTCAACCAAGTTTGGGATGTCTAATCCTATACTTCTGCCACTGCACCATGCTATTACTCTTAAACCAGTCTCCAGACCAATAAGACTTTTTGAAAACATCTATCGCAATCTTCAGTTTTGCTTCTCCCTGAACATTATAAAATGCACAATAGCTGCAGTACAGGACAAGTCATAGAATGCATTGAGGACACAGTTGAGATGAATTATGGTTTTCAATCACATTTCATTATGACACTTGCTGTCCCTAATCTCGACAAGCAATACTGAGAAAAATCAATTCTACACTATTTTCTAGGGGGCGGCATTACACAGTAAACATGCTGTCAAATTATTCTGTTTAGTGTACTGTTATTGTTCATAAAATATTCTTTAGCTATGCAAGTTTGCTCTATACCAGGCTTCTCAAAAGCAGTGGAATGGTAGTTCCCCAGGTCCTTTCAGGGGGTCAATAAGGTGAAAAACATTTTTGTAATACCATACGTTGTAATTTCTAACAGTCATAGTTATAACTCACATAAACAAAAGTTCTTTGGGGGAAGGGCCCTCACAAAATTTAAAGTATAATGCGATCTTCACAAAAAATTTCTCCACAATTTGATGACTACCATGCTAAAATATCTAATTCAACCCACATCCAACACTACATATTAGACAAGTGGTCACTCATCCTGGTTAAAGGTGATTGACCACCTAAATCAAAAGCCAGTTTTACAAATCTGCATCTCTGCCCCTTTCATTTATTGTAACTAGTTCTACAAAATAGAGCCTAACAGAATAATTCTAAATCCTCTTCATGTGTACTAATGTGCCAAAAGAATCAATATCCACCTCTGATTCAGAGGTTGCTTTTCTCATAATTTCAAAACTCAGGAACAACTCATGAATTGTTCACCAACCTAAACTAAGTGGTTTCTGTGAAATGATATGTTTAAGTAACAAACATGGATAGCCCAAGAAGTCAGGGCACTAATTTGACAATTTTAAAGTGGATTATTTATTTACAATTTTATTCCTCTGAAAAACTAAACACTTAGGCAATTAAAGCTATCTTGCAAGGACAGCAATTCCTTAATTTTAACCCATTAAATTCATTTCTAAATTTTGCTGAGGAAACATTAAAGTTCAGACCCAATATATCCCAAACAGTTCTTTGAGAAACCTGAATACAACCTATTATAGTGATGAAATTACTCCAAAATAATTACATACAAAAAAAAAATCAGTTTCAAAACAGGAGTTTCACTCGTAAAATTCATCCAAGGTCATCAAGTATTTTAACCCCTTCCCACTACCACCCTTTATGGCTTTTAATACATTTCTTGCCCAGCAATCATATGAGCATATTTGTTTACAAACCTAAGTAGCAGCACAAATCTTTCTTACTCTTTAAAACAAGCGGCATGAAGTAGAGACCTTAAAAACCACCTAATCAAATGACAATTACTTGCCCAAGGTCATTTACTAACATTAGTCCCCTACCCCAAACCCACAAATTACAGCAGCCACCCAGTAAGAGGACATAAATTAGCAAATCACTATTAAAGTTCACAAACAAAAATCTCTGCTTATAAAACGAGGACCCCAGTCCAAAGAATCTTTATGTTCCTTTATTGGAGCAAGATTCCTGACCGTATACAGTGATGTATTACTAAACACAAAGACCTGTGCAGAAAAATTACATTCTATCCATCTAAACAGGTTGTTACACGTTGCCTCTTGATGGAATAGTTCTCTATAGTTTCATACATCAAAAAGCTTTTGCATTTCAACAGGCCAGCCTTGAACTCACATCTTTAAAAATATATGTGGCAGAAAACTTTAGCTACTAAACTTTACAGCATTAGAAGCCTACACATTAGGTAGCAACTTTCGAAAAATGTTTATACGCACCATGGCATTTAGCAAAGCATAGTCTGTATCTCACCAGGTTGAACAAATAAGTTTCATTTAGATTGTTTTTTGCTTAAGAGGTGGTATTTAGAGAAAACAAAATGAAGTACTCCTAACCTGAGTTCCTTACCCCGAGGCACCCACTTTTAATTGATGGTTTATTCCTCCTCGGACACACTTTATAAAATCAACAAATATATATCAACACCAGTTCTACTTGTAAATTGGACACTATAGCACCAGTTACGTCTGACTGGAGGCACTAACAGCAATGTTTTTGCTGTTCATCAACTCCATGTATTTATTAGAATTATCACTATCTATGAAGCAGCTGGATTTTCTCTTTAAAAGTAAGTGTGCACAACACACTAATAAATGCTGATTGCCAGACCTACTTTATACTTGATAGCATAAATTCATGGATGAATTCCAGCCACATTACATTAAGGTATTTTAACAGCTGTGGACAATGGCACACTGACTCTTTGACTCAATTCTAGATCAGTCCATACAGCCCTGAGGTAATTTTGCAAAGTGCACATCGTAATAGTGATCAAACAAATGTGCCATATTTGGTGACACTGAAAGTTCAACAATAATTACGTCAGACTTGGAAGGGGAGGAGGTCTGCAATAGTCTATTCTGAGAGAAGACCATCAAATCCTTTGTGTACACATTTAGTTTTATTGTAACAAAGCAACTTGTACATTTTAACGTTTAAAACTGAGCATCTTCCTTTCCAGTGAAACAAAAAAGAAAATTTAAAAATAAACAAGAACAAAATTACAATAGAGAATGTCAATTCCAAATAAGATCCTACAGGTTCTGCTGATTCTCCATTGAGTGGCAGGGCTCAAAGTCATCATTAGGAGAGAATTTTATTTTAAAACTGTCATCTTAAACTGCAAGGATGTCTGTTAAACATCACAATTAAACATGCCAAAGGAGAAGAAGCCATGTTGTCAAAATGCCCACTTAACCCACCCAAACATCTCAAACCCACCCTTGCTGACCTGCTATAACCCATGGTTTTTTTTTTGTTTTTTCATTTTTTTAAACAAGAGAAAGTAGACAGGTACATGTTGGTAAATGCTAACTGTCCATATTCACATAGAGACACAGTGTAATCTCTGAGCCCAATATACAGAGAAAGAAGGAAAAAAGCTAGAATTCTATGCACTACTACACAGGGGCCTAGCACCCTTCAGCTTCCAGCAGTGTGAAGGGAGCAGAAGGTTTCTTTTTTCCCACAGAACACAGTGTGTGTTGATTCCATAAACAGTTTGTTTTGAGATAGGAAGGGATAAAAATATGAACTTGGAACAGAAACTGGTGGAGATTCTTTTCCCACTGTATTCTGCTCAAGGTATTTCCCCCACCCACCCCAAAAAAGTTGTGAACCATGGTGTAAAGAGGAGAGAAAGAGACCTCAAGAGAACAAGGCGAATGCGCACAAGAGAAAAAAAATAAAAATAAAAAGGCTGCAACTTGCTCCCAGGGACTGAAGAAAATTAAAAAGGTAAAAGAAGGTTTGGAATCCATCAGTGTTCTATTAGTCATCTTCTCCTTCATCCTCCTGTTGGGAGAAAAAAAAGGGGGGATGTTGGTTAATTCCTGCTGAAAAGCTACCACATTTCCGGCAATCTTTGCCCAATCTGGGTTCTGAGTCTTAAAACAAGGGATGGCGGGTAACAGACAAATGCTCAAGTAGCCTTTCAACAAATAACAATTGAGCTAGCTCTTGATTATCATATCATGCTAAATCTCCTCAGACTTCTAATGACATCATAATTTTAAGCAATTATTTAAATTTAAATTATCACTGCCAACATATACCACAGGAAAACAAGTAAACACAAATTATAGATCAAAATTCAACAAATATGCCAATACATCAACCTCCATGATTGTATCTTATTTTGGTTATACATGGATTTTGCTATATTCAGTCTTCAATTCTGATGAGATTTTCTTTAAGAGGAGGGGCTATACTATCCTCTTAATAATACTGTTCATCTAGTTAAGAGAAAAACTTTGATACATAAAAAAGGTAGAAATGAGTAAACATTAAAAAGAAATAAAGTCAAGGACATATGCTTACTTTTCAAGCATTCACTTGCAAATTAACTGACTACTACATGTTTTAGAAGTGCCAAATATCTTTTTTGTGCAGTACATTCTTACCTCTCCTTCTTCTCCCTCATCATCATCTTCATCTTCATCTTCTTCACCTTCATCACCTTCTTCATCAATGTCCTCCAAACCCTCTTCTTCTTCATCGTCATCATCATCTTCTTCTCCTTCCCCTTCTTCATCATCCATATCAGGGACCTTGGGAATACAGGTATCTTGTTAAGAACTCACTCTAATCAGACATACAAGTACATTGTGAAAGAAAACCACAAACTCTAAAACATACCAAGTAGTACTGTAAGGGATTTGGCCAGATATCATCTTTGATGACCTCTCCTAATTCATCTGCACCTGCATCAGAATGGTCAGTGAACCAAGTGAAAAAACTTTCTGGTTCTTCATGCTGCCTCTTCCGGCTGGCTTTATTCTGTGTCTGACTTGAACGTTTCGTCAAGTCCTAAGAAGAGACAGAGAGATTTAAAAGTTCAGATATAAAAGCACCATTACCCTGCAAATATTCACGACAATCCCTAAATATTAGATAAAATCCCTTATTTAAAAACCACCTAATCTTTCTTAAGACTTTATTATCAGTACTAAGGCAAGTGCGAAGAGTTTAGATTTGTAGGAAGCATTTCTTTTCCTCAAGTTTAAGTTTTATGTGTCCTAAGAAACAAAAACTATCTTAAAAGTAAAAAAATTTCAATTTACTATTTTCTTGATCTGATTTAAGCCTATTTTAAAAAGGAAAAAAGTACCTTATCTTCAGTGTGTCAGATCAGATCTCATCAAGGATATAATAAGACTTATGCCCCACCCCCTCTTACAAATAATGTAATGTCTCTCAAGTTGTTGAATCCAAAAATCCTGTACATACCTTCCCAGATTTCCATTTGATTTCAGTTGATTTTGAAGAGGGATCTCCACTTTCATTAAGATGAAACTCTTTGGAGAGAACTTTATTTTCGAAGTAAGGATTTTCATCAAAATACTATATGAAAAGATAAAAACACTGTTAAATGAACACGGCTATAAGTGTAATTACCCCACATATAAAGAACTCCCGCAATAAAAAGAAAGATTCTGATAAGGGATTACTTACAAAATCTATTCTGTAACCTGATTTAATATCTTCAAACTCTGTCACTTCAACTCTGGTCAAGTAATGCAGTGCCTCTTCATCTTCCTCCCCAAGCAGTGCAGATACTAGATAAGAATAGCAAATAAATAAATAAAAATCACAGGTCAATTTAGCCTCTTGCCTTTTTTTTTTTTTTTTTACAGTCAATATGCTACAACTTTCATATAAAAAAAAGAAGACTTAGTTTGGTACAAGCCATTTCTTAGACTCATAAAAATTCAAAACCCACCAGCAAACAAAGGGAAACTGTCCATATGTACTGCATTTGTCACTAATTAGGGGCATACTCAAAATAAGTGTGCCACTGATTTCTATTTCCAAAAGGCTGAGAAGTTCTACTGTTGTAGGTGATAAATACATATGTTAATTTAACCCTAGGCCTCAGTTTCCTCTTCTCTTACATGGCTGAACTCTTCAAAAATGCAAAAATTCTACTACCTTTAAATTTTTTTTGCCCTTCCCTCCTTTACCTGTCTCAAAGACAGGAAACATACCTTGCGGGTGGTTAACAAATGTTGTTACCCAGAAGTTTGGTATTTTGGCGATCAATTCTGACCTCTTCTGGAAGAAGGGTTGGCGGAGTTTGTTGTATTTCTGTTCTACTTTCAAAATTTCCTCACTGGCTTGCTCATTCAGTCTGAAGCAAAAGAAAAAAATGTTTACTACAGTTTTAAGACTAGGACCTGACAGGTACATATGAAGCTGTAGCTTGGGGTTTTAATACTAACACCTGGCACAAAAGTGTCTATTAGTGGAAAAATTCAAAACTAGTTTGGGAATTGCTAAGTTAATTTCCTTCATCATCACACAATTCATAAAACTAAAGGCCTAACCAATAACTGAACATGAAATTAGAAAAAAAAACAACTAAGCCTCATTATTTACTAAGATCTAGTAAATAAGTAGATGAACAACAAATCGAGATTGTTAAAGAATTCTGTTCTAAATGTATCACATGTATTAAGAGAACTTTCAATTCTGATTTCCTCAAACCAATAGGAATTTAAGGCAAGACCAGTTAGCTGCAAAATTATGGCATACCAGTCATACTGATTTCATAATTCAAATTCATCAGAAGTTCACAAGCTAAGTCAGACAATTAGTAGCCTTCAAAGTCAAATCCAACTCCTACAAGGTCAATCTTTTATCAAATAGTTTGGTGATTACCCAAATGTTTTTGGGAAATACTGAACCTTAGATTTCCAACCAAGGCAGACTAATACCATAAAGTGGCTACTTAAGTTATTCACTAGTCACCATGCATATTCCAAAGTTACTTTTTAATTAATAAGTATTTAAGCACCTAATGCACCAGATGCTTTACTCTAAAGCAACTCAGGCTAAAAAAACAAAACAAAAACCTTTAGTTTACCTGTCTATTTCATTTTGTACTTCATCAATATGTTCAATTGCTTCCTGCTGCTCTTTTTCTGCAAAAAAAGAAGTTAAGATAATATACATTGGGGAGGGGAAAAAAGCTTATTTCCTTTTGGGACATAGTACTTCAATTCTCAAGTTCAAAAATCTGTTAAATTTTATTCTTTCAAGTAACCAACCCACCTAATTATAAAGTTATTCAAAAACTAATTTGAATAATATTTTCAATATATTTGATCGAGCTACTTAATTTTTAAAAACCATGCTGCAAAACAAACTTGTCCTACTGAAGCAAGCGTTAAAAAAACACAGTTCTTCCATGGGATAACTTTAAACGAAACTATGTACGGACACCAGACGAATCCTTATAATGCTTTAAAATATCACAACTTCCAAAATAGAATAGCAGCTGCTCACCAGGAGCCCCCAACGACCAACAAACAATAAACAACGCTAGCACTTTAAAACAGTGGGGATGCTTGAGTTTTCTCAAATGGTATGAACATTTGGCAATCCATAAGAAACTAAGACAGCGGAAACAGTTTTTTAAAGGCAACAATTGCATACTACCTATCATTTTAATCGTTCCTCAAGTTTACCACCTTCTTATATGGTCAAATTCAAATTCCTGCTGGATCAGATTCTAAGCTCTATCCCCACCCCCCCCCAACCCAAATTTCTGGCGGGCTACTTGTCCTAAGCTTTCGGCGTGAATTCGAGGCACAAGTATGTGAAGCACGTGTTAAGCAAGAAAACTTTCTTAAGGGTGATGAAAGGCAGAAGAGGTAGACAATGAGCAACTTAGGTTTATTAACAAGTTCTTAATAAGGAGAAAAACGGACAAGTTAACAATCAAACATGAGGAGAAGGTGGATAAGCGTTTCCGGGAACCATCCGGAGCTCAGGGACAACCCCCCTCCCCCATAATCTGAGAGCCAAGCTGGAGGAAGCCCCCAAACCTCTCTTAAGTCTTGGGTTTTGTGGGGTATTTTATTCCAATACCTTTTAAAAGGGTATAAATAAAGACACCCCCAGCTCCTCAACCATGATCATGCGAGGGAAGCTGCTTGTGGAATCAAGATCCCACGTGGGGGGCTCTTCCCGGCAGCCACGGGTGGCGCCGGCCGGGGCATCCCCCAGCGAGGCCCGAACCCCAACAACACGGCCAGTGCCCACTGCCTAAACCGGCCGCGTGGTTTCCACTCTCCACCAACCTCTCCCCCACCCCACCCCGCCCAGCGCCCTCGGGGGACGCGGCGGTGGGGGAGGGGAAGGGGGAAGGGGGAGGACACCGAGCCCGGCCCGTGCTGCGGCCCAGGGAGAGAACAGCCCGGCCGCCCGGAGCCTGGGGCTGTGTCCGGAGGCAGCCGCACCATGTGGCGGCGGCGGCTGATGGGAGAGAGAAGCATCATGGCGGAACACAATAAAGAGCCGCTTCTCGGGGAGGGGGAGGGGGGGTGAGGAGGGAGGGGGGAAGAGGAGGAGGGAGGAGGGAAGGGGGAGGAGTAGGGGTGGAGGGGGTCTCCCTCCGCCGCCAGAGCAGCGCGATGCAGGCCGCAGCGCCCCCGTCTTGGCGAGCCCCGTCCGCGGCGGCTGTGGAGCCACCTAGGAACACAATGCACGGGGGCCCACCACGCATGTACACACACCACCAAAAAATAAGCGTGTTAGAATGGGAAGAAAAGAGCGCTAACATGGCCTCCCCTCCTCCGCCAGCACCGCGAGGACGGGCCTTTCGGCCCGCGCGCCGGCCCTGGCCTCCCCCCCTTCCCGTTCCCTGCGCGCGCTACCTCGCGCCGTCGGCCTCCGCCGCGCGCCCCCCTCCTCCGCCCGCCCGCTCCCCCCTCCGCCCAGCGCCCCCCGCGCGCCCAGCGCCCGCCGCCGCGCGCCCCAGGCCCCCCGCGCGTCCCGAGGAAGAGGAATGAGGAGAGAGGGAGGGAGGGGGGGTAAAATGGCGGCGGCCCCCGCTTCCCCTCACCTGAGGTCTCATCGGCTCCGTCGTGGTTGGAGTTGAGATCCTTTTTACTGACTTTGGCCGCCGGCGCCGACATGGTGGTGCTCTCTCCGCGCTCACCGGCTCCAGGGAGGAGAGAAGGGAGAGGGGGGGCGGGCGGGCGGCTGCCTTTCACCTCACACACCACACGGGGCGGGCGGCTTCGCTCGGTCCGCGCGCTCGGGGCTCGGGGGGCCTCGGCCGCCTCCTCCTGGGGCTTCGGGCGCTCTCTCCGCGCGGCCTGATGGGGAGGGGAAGGGGGGGGACCCTAAGGCGGGGAAGGGGAGGGGCGGCGGCAGTGTCTTCTTCGGGCTGAGGCTCCTGCTCCTGCTCCGAGAGACGCGTAGACGGCGCTCCTTCACTCGCGCTCTCTCCCTCTCTTCCCAGAGCCGCTGCCTCCACCACCACTATCAGCACCACCACTACCTCCACTACCTCCTCCACCTCCTCCACCTCCCTCCTCCTCCTCCTCCTCCTCCTCCTCCTCCTCCTCCTGGCGGCGAGGGGCGGGCGACAGGGCGCAGGCGCGCCAGGCCCCACGCGCAGGCCCCGCCCCCAGTCCGGGTGGCTCGCGCCGCTGCCCCATTGGCTGTGACACCCAAGAAGAGGGGCGGGGCCCTGCGCGGTGGAGACACAAGACCTCGGGAAGAGGCGGGAGAAGGGAGGGAAAAGAACGCGGCGTACGAGATTAGCCTTTTTTCCCCCCTCCCCTTGCCTTCCCCTTCTTCACCATACCCTGAACGTCAGCGCGCTAGTAGCGCGCGGCGGTGGCGGAGGCTGGAGGGAGGAGGGAGGGGATCGAGGAGGAAAGGAGCGGCGAGGGGGCGTGGCTTCGGTGTCCACCTCGCGCGCTGCGGCGGAGCGTCGGCGAAGCTGCTGGCGCGCTGACTCCGGGAGGGGGGGTCGGTCACGTGGCCGGCTGTTCGGCCTCTTCACTCGGCGCGGCGGCACCCTAGTCCTGGCCGCGTGCTTAGTTTTACGCCGTGGCTCGCGATTATTACTGGAAGCGCGGAAGGGGCGACGCTCTTCGTCTGGAGTCCTTGGCCCGGCGCGAGGACCTGTCTCAGGTCCTTATGAGGCTCCGGATTCGAAAGAACAGGCTGGGCGGGGGTGAGGGGAGAGTTATTGGTGGCGCATTCGGATCTGGCCACATTACTGCCCGCGGTGCATTCGGGCGAGTCAAGGACGGCATCTCCAACGCCAAGCTTTCAGAGTGTGCCTTGCTCTGACCCTTCCTGACCAAGGCCTTTAATCTCTGAATCCTCCTCATCTGAATTGCAAAATGACGATAAAGTTAAAAATAACCCTTGGAAATGACAGCTATTGTTATCTAGTTCACTCTCTGACGGCTAACTTGGGGACAGCCACTTCTCCCCCTCAGCCCATCACGGGAGGGGTTGGCCTGTGGTCCTTCCCGACCTCGGCTTACCAGTTTTGCCATCCGATGGGTCTGTAATTCTAACCCGTGGGAAGAAAGGTTCAAGTCTCATTCGGGTGAAGCTGGACAAGGGGCGCTGTCTTCCTGCCCTCCCAGGACAGCCGTACCCACTCCCTGTATGGTCTGTTCCCTCGTTAGTGGGGTCACCTAGCTAAGGCTGAGTTGAGGGGACAGAACCCCTCTGATCTGTAAGCCGTGCCAGGGTTTGGATTGGTCTGATCTTTCTTCCTGTGAGCCATAAGAAACGGCCAGACTACCGCGAGGCCAGAGCCTAGGTCCCTGTGATTCACATGCAATGTTAAGCGTCCATTTCAGTGGGGCGCGGCTATACCTCGGGGCCCTCGGCTTAGGCCTTGGTCACTTCGGCCCTCGGAGCCTGGGCGGGACTGGGTCCCCGCAGCAAACTTTGCTGCTTCCCGAAGAATTGTCTTCAGTTGCTCTGTTGTCGTAGCTTTTGTGTGTATTCGTAGCAAAGTTTTGAGGGTTTCACTTTTAAATAAGAGAGGGCAGGAGCCACGTCATGGAAGTGAAAGAAATCTGAGAAATAATCTAGCCCAACTTTATTTTACAAAAGGAGAAACTAAGGCTCGGAGAGAAGGAAGTGTCTTGTCCGAAGTTACAAGAGGAGCTGCTGGAAGATCTGCCAACGCCCAGGTCTCCTAATGCTACTTTTGCTATACCATACTTGGTAATTATCTTTAATAGTAATAATAGCAGACTTTAAAGGTTTATACATTATCTCATTTAATTTTCATGACCGTCCTTTGAGGTAATTATAAGGACTCCCATTTTACAAAAGAGGAAACAGATTCAGGTTAGTCCATGTGGTCTCAGAGGTGGGCTCTAAACCCCCGATCTGTTCTAACTCCAGATCCAGAGCCCTTTCCATTGTAGTCCATTCTGCTTCACAGCTGATAACGTTTGACACTGTTTCATAGTTATAAAGCCTTGGGCAAAACCTTTTTCACTCTCTAGACCTGTGTCCTCATTGGCCTCATGATATTTGAGACCTCTTCTTGACCTAATAGCCTTCTGGTCTATGATTTCCTCCTGGATACCACTCATCCAATCAGGGTCACAGAAACATAGATTTAGAACTGGAAAGGGACTTTAGAGTAAGAGTCTCAATAGGTACTTATTGAGTAATATTTCCAATCACCCTTTTTTCCCTTTTGCCTGTATGAGCCCATCTGTACACATTGCCAGTACACTCTTTTCATTTTTTTTCTTACCACTCCACTGATGAACAACTTATCACCAATCATATCAATACTAAATTTCCTCCCCAAAGGACCTTTATTGGAAAGAGACAGTTTTAGCTGGAGTGTTAAGTGAAGGTTTCCCAGAAAAGGGTACACTTGAGTTAAACCTTAAAGGAAGACAGGCAAAGTTAGAGATTGCTTTTGAGGCATGAGGAAGAGCCGTATACAGGCAAATGTAGTCATAGAATGACATGAAAAGGAAGTATGAAATATAGAATCAGCTCTGCTTCCCTGTAACTTGGGCACCAACAATCATCTGCCATGTCAAGGTTTAGGATTCTAGGTTAGAAGCACAAATGGAGAACGGAGCATAAGTGTGCCTGGCTAGTCCCATGAAGTAAATTAACTACAGATATTTGTACCAACATCATGGGAGGGAATAGATCTCTTAGCAGCTTTCGGAAATGGCATTTGGAATGGGGGTTTGGTAACGGCTCTCTTTTGTGAGTAGGGAAAAAGTGGACTATCTGGAGGTCATTCCCTCTTGGAGGAGATTCTAAGAGAGAAATTATGAGTAGCAGTAATAAGCTATAGTGAAAAGTTCACAAGGTCAGAAAAACTTGAGTTTCAATTCACTCCATGTGGCCATGGACAATTTAATTTCTCTCTTGGCCCCAGTTTCCTTATCTGTGAAATGTGGGTAAAAATAGCCTGACTCACAGGATTATGATGAGGATCGAATGAAATAATAAATGTACAGTGCTTTGTAAAATTAAATGCTATCTATTATAAGGAGTAATAGTGTAAATACCAAAATAGTGCTATTATGTGCAGAGCATTACAAGAAAGAAATTGCTGAGAGCCCCAGACATTCTCCTTATTTCAATTCTTTTGGTAAGGAACAAGGACTCAGCACATCTGATAGTGACTATTCATCTGGGGTGAAAACATCTGGTAAAACCAGCAGTCTTCAGGGGAAGAAGCATAAACCATTTGCTGATGGGCATCTGTACTTTCTAGCAATTTCCACAAAATCTCTCTTAATGTGACACAAAAGTGCAAATCTTTCTCCAATTTATCCTAATACTAGGAGCTTTCTCTGCGTTGGTAAAAAGTAGTAGCCTATCTTCTCTCCATTATCAGTGAAACTGAGTGAACAAATAAATCTAATTGATGAGTGTTCCTGATATAATTGTCTATTAATTTGGAAAGAAATCATGTTTCATAACTGAAATTTCAGAGATTTAGATTGATTTAAAAAGGAAGAAAGGAGAGTACCATTATAGAATAACCCATGGTTTTATTCAGTTCATTTAATGGGTACCTACCATGTATTAGATGCTAGGGATACAAGGATAAACACAGTCACAGAACTTCCCTCAAAGAGCTTACCATCTACTAGGGAAGGTTGGGTAAAAGAGAAGGGAAGATATGATTTGTACACAGGTGGATATAATACAAAGTAGATTGTTATATGGAGGAAAGAACAGACAAAAATGCTATAGAGAAATCTGAGGAAGAAGATAACAATTTCAGCAGAGTCATTATGGGAAGGCTTCCTAGAAAATATGACTTTTGAGTTGAATTTTGAAGAAAACATATATTTCAACAGGTAGGTTGAAGCTAGGTTGTAGAGAGCCAAATATAAAGGAAAAAAAAAACACCCTCTGCTCTAGAGGAGTCTAGTAGGAGAGACTATATGCAAATAACTATGTACAAACATATATACAGAATAAATTAGAGGTTCGAGACAGAGGGAAGGTACTAGCATTAAGCGGGATCAAGAAAGGCTTCTTGTGGAAAGTGGCACTTGAAGGAAGCTAGGGAAGCTGGCAGGCAGAGATAAGAAGAGAGAGTTCTAGGTAAGAGGACAACCAAAGAAGACTTTGGATTTGGAAAATGAACAAGAAGGCTGGCATCATTGAATTGTAGAGTATATGGCGGGAAGTAAAATATAAGAAAATTGGCAAGGCAAGAAGAGGCTGGGGCTTGAAGATCTTTAAAAACCTAATCAAGGAGTATGTATTTGATTCTGGAGGCACTAGGGAACCACTTGAGTTTACTGAATAGGGGTGATATGGTCAGACTTTCACTTTAGGAAGATGTATTTGACAGCTGAGTGGAGGATGCTCTAGAATGGGGAGAGATAAGGCAGGCAGGCAGGAAACAAGTATTTATTAAGCATCTATTAAATGCTAAGCATTTTACAAAATTTCTTTTTAAATCCTTGGAAAAATTCTGCGAAGTAGGTGCTATTTTTATCCCTATTTTACAGTTGAAGAAACTAAGGCAGGCAGAGGTTATGTGACTTGCCCAGAGTCACACAGTTAAGTGTCTGAGGTCAGTTTTGAACTTAGGTCTGATTCCAGGCCCAGCACTCTATCTACTACTATACCACCTAGCAGCATAGAGAAGTATGTATCTGATAATATGAGAAGGGGAAACTACCAACAACTAAGGGGATCTGGAAGGGCTTCCTCTGGAGTGTGGCAATAAAATCTGAGTCTTGAAGAAACCTAGCCATTATAAGAGTCAGAGGAGAGAAAGAAATGAAACCTAGGCAAAGATATGGAGACGGGAGATGAATCAATCAATTATTGTTCTTTGTCCTTTCTTCTGGAAGAAGACCAATAACATCGGGAGGGTGATGTCCTGACTTGCAAGTGATTTGGATTTAAGTGAGGCAAATCTGTGGAGAGTCATCAGCCTCACTCTCTTCTCCAGAGTCATCTAAATCCAGTGGCAAGATATAAAGCAAGACTGCTAGAGATGACCCCAGAAGCAGTAGGGGACCTTGGCCTTTAAGCTAAGATCTTTCCTAGGTCTCAGTTTGTCTGAGGCAATACTAATTCAGTGATTTAAGGCTAGGTAAGAAATGAGGCAAAAGACAGCCTAATTTGCCTACTTTAAAAAAAATAAATAAATAAAATAAAACTGGGAGGGCAAGACCCTTGGGGTTTCTGGCTAGAAACAATTGCTATTTACCCAATCCATCAATCAATAAGCATTTATTAAATACCTATATGTTGACCCTGGGTGTACAAATATAAGAGTGAGAATATTTTCTTTCAAAGAGCTTATATTCTAATGAGAGATACAACATTAGATAAAAACGTTAGCCTAGAAAGTCAGGTTATGAGTTGACAGGACAATAGATTGTCATGACCTTTCCAGAAGCAAGGGCAGTATTGCTTTGATTGTTATTCCTAGAATAAGAACAAGAAATGGAAAGAGGTTGGGAATAGAGTAGATGACAAGATACCTATGTTGTATAGGCCCTGATAAATAACTAGATGGGATGTTAAGCATGGTCTGAGGCCTACCAAGATATAATTGTTTAGAAATTATTACAAAATCATTACAATCTTAATGGCTCAGTTCCTGGGCACTTACCCCATCAATCATGATAGTTCTGTACTAGGGCAAAATCCCAAAACTGAGTTGATTAACAGCACTGCCCCCCACCCCATCCCCATCCCCTTCCCACACTATTCACTCTCTCTCCCTTCCCTATGGTAGTCCAACAGTCTTTGGAGGTCTGAGTCCTGAAAGTTCCTCTGTTCTTGGTGGAAAAAATCAGGGCATTGGCAAAGCAGATGAAAAGACTCCCTCCCCCTGTACTGAGGAGGTTCTAAGGGATGGAAAAATGGAATCTAATTCATGCTGAGATGAAACACTGAATTCCATTATATGCCTGTTTGATTTTCATATTTGTTTATATATTTAAATGTTTCCCTTGATTTCTGGAAAGTAGGCCAATTTGACTAGAAGGGGAATAAAATGAATACGCCTAGAAAGGTAAGGAGGAACCAAATTGTAAAGGGCTTTAAATGACAAACTTAGGAGTATATAAAGAGCACTAATGGGGGAAATGTTATTAGTGGATTAGATAGGACTTGGTAACTGATTCAGTTGGGCAGGTTTGGTTCCAGAGAAAAAGATTGAAAGGTTGTGAACCTAGGAGACCAGAAGAATATGAATTCCCTCAATAGAAAGGGGAAAATTTGGGTGGGGGGAGAGAAATAGGGAAGTTTAGAGTAGAAGCAGGTTTAGGAGGAGAAATAAAATGAATTCCATTTGGGACATTTGTGATACCAAGAGGACATCTAGTTGGAGATGTTCAACAGACCCTGGAGTTCAGGGTCTGATCCCCCAGTACCTGATGAATCATCAAGGGAGAAAGAAGAAAAAAGGGACCAGAGAGGGGATCGCTTGTGGGGGACACTCAATGTTAGGAGCAAATCCTGGATTATAATTCAAAGAAAATGGGAAAAAGTAGTCAAAATAGGGAGAGAAGGAACAGGAAGCCATGATCACTAGGGACAAATGAGGTTGAGTGATAATGGACTAAGATGGAGAAAAGGCCCTGTGACTTAGTAGTTAAAAGACCATTGGTGCCTTTGAAGAGAATGGTTTCAGAGTGATGAGCACTGAAGCCTTTTGGCAGAAGACTAAGTAGATGGGAGGATAAGACTGCAAGGTGAGTTTAGGTGACTAGGAATTTGATTATAACAAGAGCTAGCATTTATATGGTGCTTTAAAATTTGCAAAGTGCCTTACAAATATATTTCATTTGATCCTTACAACAATCCTGAGAGGTAGGTGCTGTTATTATCCTGTTTTACAGATGAGGAAAGTGAAGCAAAGATTCAATTATTAGCCCAGGGTCTCACACCTTATATGCGTCTGAGGCTGAATTTTAATTTGGATCTTCTTGGCTCTAGATCCAGTGCTCTATCCACTGTGACCCCTAGCTGCCTCTGTAAAAGGAATGAGAAGATATAGGACAATAACTTGAAGGAATGTAGGATCAATGAAGATCACTTTTGGTTTTTTAATAAAAAGGGGAGATAACTGGACATGTTTATATACAGCAGGGAAAAAGCCTATTGATAAGGCCAGATAGGGGATAATTGAAGAGCAATCTCCCAGGCAGTGAAGTATCAAGGACCAAAGTAGAAGATGAGAAGGGCTGCCTCTCCCTCAGAGACTGGAGGAGAGAATAAGAAGGAATGTCAAGGGGTTCTGAGCTATAGACAGAGGATAAGAAGTAACAATGAATTCCCTTTATTTTCTAAACAAAGTATGAGATGAAATCTGGTGCTTGGAGGAATGGAATAGAGGTGTGAACAAAGAAGAGAAATTTTGAACAGCTGCTTTAAGAAGGGAGATAAACAGTCAATTAGAAAAAAAAAATAGGATCACCATTCAGCAGTGAGGACCCAGGTGAGAACAGATGACTAATTGGTTGTAGACCCACCATGTTTTTCCCAAATGCTGCTCAGTTTATGGGTTGGAATGGAAAAGACTGATGAGGATAGATGATTTAGGGCTGGGATTGACAAGGTAAGGAGGCAACATGTTTGAGAGTAAAGGACAGTATAAAACTGAACTTGTTAACTCTCAGGTCCTGATGCCAGTCAACACCTTTATTATTGGCTATCAGTTATGTCAGGAGGAATTATCAAAGCATAATAGACATAGTGGTCAAAAGGAATTTAGGAATCAGTGGGTATAATTTCCTCATGTTATAGAAGAGTGAACTGAGTCCTGGAAAGAAGTGACTTGCCCCAAGCTATGTATCTCTCTAGGAGCAGAAGACCAGAACTCAATTCTCCTGATTCTCTCTCTAATGCTCCTTCTTTCTTCTTTGGCAGCAATCTGGTGTCATCTCTTCTCTTCTTTCACTTTCTAAGTTTTCCTGTTCTCCATCAAAAAATGAGGAAATGTGGGAGGGGAAGAATTTTTTGCTAAGTGATCTCTGTGGTCCTTGCTAGCCCTAATATTCTTTATTCTTAGGCCACATCCAGTTTTAACATTCTGTGGTCCTTTAAAAAAGAAAAAGGAATCTAGGAGTCAGAGAAGCAAAAAAAGACAGTTCCATTGGAAGAGATGGGGGCAGCTAGGTGGTATAGTAGATAGAGCACCAGCCCTGGAGTTAGGAAGACCTGAGTTCAAATGTGACTTCAGACATTTACTAGCTCTGTGACCCTAGGCAAGTCACTTAACCCTGCTTGTCTCAATTTCTTCATCTGTAAAATGATCTGGAGAGGGAAGTGGCAAACCACTCTATTATCTTTGCCAAAAAAACTCCAAAAGGGATCATGGAGAGTCGGACACAACTGAACAACAATGAACAGAGATAACATTTATCAGGACACAGAAGTGTGGCAAGCCTTCTCCTTTCTACCAGATTGTGACTAGTTCTCTCTTTTGATGGTACTATTTGATGGCAAGCTGATGGGTCAGACAAAAAATATTTCTTCTGGTTTTTTTTTCGACTTCTAAGTGGTTATCCCCTAAACCATACAGTTTTAGAAGAGGCTACAGATGCTACTGAAATTTTTTTCAAGGAATATATATGTATATATATATATATATATATATATGATGGAAAGAAAGCCCTAACAGTTTCAGGAAAACCTGAGAAGACTTATATGAACTGATGCAAAGTGAAGTAATCAGAACCAGGAGGAAAATTTATAACAATAGCAGCAATATAAAGACAGTGGATTCCATGTACACATGGAAGCATTTTCTTTTCCTTTCTTCTTTTCTTTCTTTCTTTTTTTGGACATGGTCAGTGTGGGATTTTGTTTTGTATGACAATACATATTTGTAATGGGTTTTGTTTTTCTTGTCTTTTCAGTGGATGGAAAAAGAAGAGAATTTGGAGCAGAAAAAAAATTTAATTTAAAACATCTTCCTCATTTACCTCTTCCATTCAATTAGTTGTCAGGTTTTATCTACAACATTATCTCTTCCCTCCTCTCCACCCAGATGACCACTAAACCAGGTGGATTTAGCATCTCTCACCTGGACTGTTGCAACAGCTTCCTAATTAGTCTTCCTGTCTCTGTTCTCCCTCTTTTCCAACCCATCCTTCACAATGCTGACAAATTGTTACTTATAAAGCACAAATTTGCCCTGTTCAAACAGTTTTAATAGACTTCTACTGCCTCTAGGAAAAAATTCCAGGTCCTCTGCTTGTCATTTAAAGCCCTTATAATCTAGTTCCAAATTACTTTTCCAAATTCTTTGCAGACTGCCTTTCTTGTTCTTTATGTTTCAGCTGAATTGGCCCAGACACGACTCTCCACCTCTTGCCTTTGCTTGAGCCAGGGGTGGGGAACTTTGGATTCAGTCAAAGGCCTATACTTGAGGGCCTAGAGTGCTGTGTGTGGCCTCAAGGCAGAAAGTTCCCCACCCCTGGCTTAAACTGTTCCCTGTGCCTGGAATCCTCTCTTCTCACTTTTGCCTTACTTCTTAGGATCTCTAGCATCTTTTAAAGTTCTGCTTATATGCTGTCTTCTACTCAAAGGCTCTTTTTGATTCCCAAAATTGTTACAGTCCTCTCCTCCCTAAAATTAGTTTGTATTCACCTTGCATATATTTTGTATTGAGCCCTCTATGTACATGTTTTTCCTTCCCTGTAGAAGTTAAACTAGTCAAGAGCAAGAATTATTTAGCTTTTGCTTTTTTGTATCCTCAGATTCTAGCAAGGTTCCTTGAATGGTGTTGTTATCTAGTTGTTTTCAATTGTGTTCGACTCTTCATGAACCTATTTGGGGTTTTCTGGGCAAGGATGCTGGAGTGGTTTGCAATTTCCTTCTCCAGCTCATTTTTCAGATGAAGAAACTGAGGCAACCAGAGTTAAATGACTTGCCCAGGGTCACACAGCTAGTAAGTCTGAGGTCAGATTTTAACTCAGGAAGTTGAGTCTTCAGACTCTATTGACTGCATCACCTAACTGCCCTCCTTGTACTTAGTAGGTGTTTAATAAATGCTTTGAACAAATTAATGACAAAAGAACAGCGATAGGGAGGGGTGGAAGTCTGTACCTGAATCACTGAATCTATAAAATGAAGAGGTTGGACTAGGTGACTTTTTTAAAGTTATGACATTTATTTTTAATCAAAAACTCCTAAGTTATTTTATCCAAATGAGGGTTATCCTTTAAAGGAACTAGAGAAAATTACTCCCTTGACTTTATAGCCACATCTTACATTTTTCATTGAAACCAGGATTTCAGAGTTTGACTGATGACCAGACTTGGCTGCATATGACTATTTGTATCAAATGACTGGAATGAACTTATCACTTTCATCATATTTTTCCTAGAGTGCTAAAAGTCTCCTATAAAGTCTCACTTTTTGCAAGACATCTGTGTAGATTCAAGTTTCCTGGTGGACAGCTTGATAGGATGTGAAGCAGAGACGAGGGTAGTGGTATCAAATTCAAATAGAAATGGTGGTCATTAATTTCTATAAAAGATTTTCTGACAAACACATATTGACTTAGATTTAAAATGTAATATCATCTGTTTTACTGTATTTTCATTCTGTTAAATATATCCAAATTAAATTTTAATCTGCTTCAGGTAGCCACATGTAGCTCATAGCCTGTTTGATAACTCTGGTCTAGAGCACTGCTAGATATAGTGGGTTGTTGATTTTGACTTAATGAAGGACCGATTATGGTGAATAAAGTCATAGCAGCAGGCTACATGGAATTTTACCATGGTATTCTCCCAATAAGTAGTGTTAGAGGTCTAGATTTCTGCTGGGAAACAGAGGGGGAAATGTAGTAGAAAATGTACTGGTCTGGTAGTCAGGAGACCTTGGGTCTAGCCTTAGCTCTGCCATTAATTTACCATGTGACTTTGAGCAAATCATTTCAACTCTCTGTGCCTAGATGCCTTCTGACATTGTCTCATTCTTTACTGTCTCCCACACTGAGGTGACCCTTTTCCTTGCCAAGGCAAACCCATCTATATTCACAAGCAATCCCATTTTTCTCCAGCTATAATTCCCACCCTCTTACTTATCTTCAGCCTCTCCATATTTACCAGCTGCCTACAAACATACACACAGCTCCTTCATCTTCAAAAAAACCTCATTTGATGCATTCATCCTCACTATGTCTCTTATGTCTCCTGTCTTTTGTGGCTGAACTTCAGAAGGTTGTCTATAATAGATCCTCCACTTCCTTTTCCTTTCACTCTTTAACTCTTTCCAGGCTGGCTTCCAACCTCATGGTTCCACTGAAACTACTCTGCAATGTTACTATTGAGCTCTTCATTGTCAAATCTAATGGCCTTTTCTCAGTCTTCATCCTTCTTGACATCTCTGCAGTCTTTGACACCATCAAACATTCTCTTCTCCTTGATATTCTCTTTTCTTTAGGTTTTTGTGATACTACTGTCTCTTGGTTCTTCTACTTCTCTGACTGCTTCTCAGTCTCCTTTGCTAGATCTTCATCCAGGTCATGCCTACAGGGTTCTATCCTGGGTCTCCTTCTCTTCTTCTTCAATATTATTTCACTTGGTGATCTCAGTGATCTCATTAGCTCCCACTGATTCAATCACTACCTCTATGCTGATGATTCAATCTCTTTGCCGACCTCCACCCTCATATCTCCAACTGCTTATTAGACATCTCAAACTAGATGTCCTGAGACATTTTAAACTTCACATGTCTAAAATAGAATTCATAATTTTCATACAAACCTTTGCCAAACCTCCCCACTTTCTAATTTTCCTATTACCGTTGAGGGTACCACCATCCTCCCAATAACCTCAACTCCTCACTTTCTCTCACTGTCCCCCTTCTCCAGGATCCAATTTGTTGCCAAGACCTGTTGCCTGTTACCTTTGTAACTTCTCTCCTCTGACACTGCTACCATCCTGGTATAGGCCCTCATACCTGGACCATTTCAGTAGCCTGCTGGTGGGTCTCCCTGCCATAACTCTTTCCCCACTCTAGTCCATCCCACTTTCAGCTAAAAAAATGATCTTTCTAAAGTGCAGAACTGACCGTGTCACATCCTTCCCAATCCCACCTCAATAAACTCTAGTGGTTCCCTGTCATTTTCAGAGTCAAACATAAAATCCACTGTTTGATATTCAAAACTCTTTATAATTCCTCAACACACTCACTCTCTCTCTCTCTCTCTCTCTCTCACACACACACACACACACACACACACACACACACACACACACACACACCTTTCCAGACTTTTTAGACCTGACAGCCCCCCAAGAACTCTGTGATCCAACAGCACTGGCCTCCTAAATGTTTCACAAACAAGACCCTCCATCCCCCAACTCTGGATATTTTTACTGGTTGTTCTCCATGCCTGGAATTCTCTTCCTCCTCATTTTTGTCTCTTGGCTTCTCCCTCTGGCTTCTAGTCTCAGCTAAAGACCTACCTACTTGCAAGAAGCCTTTCCTCATCCTCTTTAATGCAGGTGCCTTTCCTCTGTTGAAAATCTCCAATTTATTCTGAACATTGCTTATTCGTATGTTGTCTCCCCCATTATATCTTTTGCTCTTCTCTGTATCCCCTGTGCTGAGCACAGTGCCAAGGACATGGTAACTTAAATGCTAGTTAGCTGTTTTACCCAATTGTAAAATGAAGAGATTAAATGACCTGTAAGGCTTTGGTCAGCTGTGTAATTCTGTGTTTGATTATCTTCTGGGAATTCCCACCTGAGTCTCTGATTTCACAGTATAGTATAGTATAGTATAGTATGATTAATATAGTATAGTATAGTATAGTGTGCTATGGTATGCTATGGTATGGTATAGTATAATATAGTATAGTAGTGGAAAGTATGCTGGGTTTAGAATAAGAGAATGAAGTTCAAATGCACATCACTTAGCTCCTCTGTACCTGAAACATCTGATCTATCAAAAGTAGGCTGTTGAACTAGTCAGGTCTTCTAGAACCTTCTGGTACTAGATCTAGGATCCTAGGCACTACCTTAAGTTAATGGGAACAAGAGGCTAAATTCCAATTCCCAGCCACACCTTCCCTCAGAGACTTTCAGATTTTTTAGTTCCTGGTTTGATGAAAGGGGAGGAGAGTGGTGCTGGTTGCTAAGCAGCAATTGTAAACAATGGCTATTCTGACTAGGCAGAAGAATGGTTTACTCTATGCACCCCTTGCCCTTCGTAGCAAAAGAGACTCCCTCATCTTCTAATGCATATTGTTTTTTGTGTTTTTACAAAACTGCATACTTATCATGCAATGTTGTATATTTCAGTTAGCTATTCTTGGGAATAGGGCCTGGAACTGTGATTTCATGGGTATATACAAGTAAAAAAAATTCCCTCTACCAATGCCTCTTGGCATCTTCTCTGCAGTTTTTAGTCTTAGTTACCTGGAACGCTGATAGCTTAAGTGATTTCTAAGACTTGATTCTTAGGTTTTCCTGGATCTGAAGCCAGATGACACATTTCACTGATACACTCCTCTCCTTTGGAACACAACTTCAGTTGTGTCCAATGCTTCCTGACCCCATTTGGAATTTTCTTGGCAAAGATATTGGAGAGGTTTGCTATTTCCTGGGGAAATTGAGGCAGACAGGGTTAAGTGACCGGCCCAGGATCACACAGCTAGTAACTGTCCAAGGTCCCATTTGAACTCAGGTCTTCTTGATTCTAGGACCAGTGCTCTGTCCACTGGGCCATCTATCTGCCATGTGGGACTTAGTCCTCCTAATAGACTGCAAGCAGAGAACCAGATAAGAAAGATCTGGAAGGAACTTTAGATTTCATTTAGACCATAGGTGTCTATGTCAACAGGCAGCCTGAGGTATCTCCTGACTCTAGTCCAAATCAGATTAAAATGTGATTGGGAAATATTTAACAGTATAAGTAAAAATATACTGAAATATTAATTTGCAGTTTTCTAAGTCATCATTTGGCCCTACAGAGATCAGTTTCTATTTGAGTGTGATACCATTGATCTGGGACACCCTCCCCCATCCCTTTATTTTATAGATGAGGTGACTGAGGCCCAGAGATGTTAGGCAATTTACCCAAGGTCACACAGACAGTAAGTGGGCAAGCTGGGATTTGAACCTGGGTATGCTAACTCCAAATCCAACATCCTTTCTACTCTATCAGGCCACCACTCCCTTATACTTTGTATCACCCACAGCTGCATAGAGCTTTTCAAAGAGTAAGGGGCTTAATGTTTGTTTGAGTGAATGATTAAATGAATGGTATACTGCTCAGTGTAACTTCTATACTCAAGAAACTTCTTGTGATTCCCTATTGCTTCCCAAATAAAATACAAATTCCTGATTCTGGTATTCAAGACCCCTTCCCATTTCTCCCCAACAATCCAGGTCCATCTGGATTATCTCCAATTTGTCCTATCACCTGTTATTTTCCTTTTTGTACTCTTTACTAAAGCCAGACTGGGCAATTTTCTCACTTCTGTTCCCCTCTTGGCTTCTCCTACATCTGTGCCTTTGATGACATTATCCTCTATGCTTGAGGAAAATGTTCTGTATCCTCTCTCCCCCTCCCCCCAAACCTATAGAAAAACTTCTGCCCCACTGACCCCTCCCCCCATATGAAAGTGATCTTTCTTTTCCAAAATTCTTATAGGATTTTGCCATTCTCTCTCCTTGCCATCTATCTCATTCTCTCTTGAGTTTATTGTCTATATCTTTTCTGCTCATTTGATTTTAAGTTCCTTGAAAGCAAGAGCTGCATTCTCATTGTGTTACGCCTATTTTGAGGGAGTTGTGATCTCATCAATGTGAGTAATCCCTCTAGTGGTACAGATTGCAATCCCATCCATGCCTGCCCATTCGGTGAGACTCTTGTCTATTTAAGCCCTTCTAAAAATGTTGGGGGAAGAATGTTGGGGGCACTTAACATGCAGGAGGTCTTCCTCTTTCATCTGGTTCTGCTAATGTGTTGCATTATGCTCAGGTCCTCTATTCACCTCTCTGTTGTCTTTTGAGTGATCTGCAGTTTCATATCTTCAGAAACTTGCAGTGTTCTGTGTTTTGCAGTCATCTAATTTCATTGGGAGAATATTGTTAAAAAGATGGTTTAAGTGGCAGAGTGGATAGAATGCTGGGTCTGGCTTCAGGAAGAACCAATTTCAAATATGACCTCATGTACTTATTAACTGTGTGACCCTGGGCAAGTCACTTAAGTTCTGTTTCCTCAATTGTACAGTGAGAGTAATAACAGAGTCTGTCTCCCATGGTGGTTGTGAAGATCAAATATTTGTTTTAAAAAATATTTAGCCCATAAAAATGTGCATATCCTTTGACCCAATAATATCACTTCTAGGACTATATACCAAAGAGATCATAAAAATGGGAAAGGGTCCCACATGTACAAAATTATTTATAGCAGCTCTCTTTGTGGTGGCCAAAAACTGGAAATCAAGGAGATGCCCATAAATTGGGGAATGGCTGAACAAGTTGTGATATATGAATATAATGGAATACTATTGTGCTATAAGAAATGATGAACAGGAAGACTTCAGAGAAGTCTTATAGAAGGACTTATATGAACAAATGCTGAGTAAAAGGAACAGAACCAGGAGAATTTTGTACTCAGCGACAACCACAATGTGGGACGAATTTTTCTGGTAGACTTAGTCCTTCACAGCAATGCAAGGACCTAAAAAATTCCCATTGGACTCTTGAGGCAAAATGCCTTCCACATCCAGAGAAAGAACTATGGAACTGGATCGCAGGATGAAGCAGATCTTTTTCTCTTGTGTATGTTTTGTTTTGTTTTATGGTTTCTTCCATTCATTTTAATTATTCTATGCAACATGACTAAGGTGAAAATGTATTTAATGGAAATGTGTGTGTAGAACCTATATAGGATTGCATGTCATCTTGGGGAGGGAGTGGTGAGGGAGCGGGGAGGAAGGGGGAAGAAGGGGGAGGGAAAGAAAAAAAATCTAAAGATAAAAGGAAGTGATTGTAGAAAACGGAAAAGAAATAAAAGTTTAAAATTAAAAAAATATATATATATTTACCCAATTCTGGCACATAGCAGGCACTTTACAAATGCTTATCTTCTTCGTTTCCCTTGTTTTGGGAAGAAAACAGGCCCTTAACATTTATTGAATTTGAGTTTTCTCCTTAGTTTTCATGTGTATGTTCAGTAGTTTCAGTCATGTCTGACTCTTCATGACCCCATTTGGGGTTTTCTTGGGAAAGGTACTGGAGTGGTTTGCCATTTCCTTCTCCAGCTCATTTTTCAGATGAGGCAACTGAGGCAAAGAGGATTAAATGACTTGCCCAGGGTCATACAGCTAGTAAGTGTCAGAGGCTGGATTTGAACTCAGGGTGATGAGTCTTCCTAAAACTCTAGGCCAGGTGCTGTATCTATTATGTCACTTATCTATCCTTTTTTTTTTTTGCATAATATGTTATTATAAAATAATGTAACTGTTCAGTTGATAAGCAGAGAACTCAGACATCCAAAATGATCAACAAACTCCCCTTGAAACATTTCATTTAATAGGTTGTCCACTTACTTCAATGATTCTTCCATTGCTCAAAACAAACGTGGAATTATTTTTCAGAAGTCAGTATGAAGCAGCTGCAGACCCCTGGGTTTGGAGTCTTTGGTTGAGTCCTGACTCTGCCGATTGTGTGGTTTCTGATCGGTGACTTTTACCTCTCTGGGCTTGTTTTCTTAGCTCTATAATTTATAAAATTAGGGGCATGGACTAGATGACTTTTGTAGTGTTTTTTTTGTTTGTTTGTTTTTGTTTTTTAACTCAAGAGGAAATCTATGATTCATTGGAAGTGATCCTGAGGAGAGTTCACCAACTTTTTTTACAAAAATTTTTTTTACACTTATTTTACAGGTAAGTAAGAAAACTGCATGAAAAGAAGGAAATGAGTTTGGCATAGTCTGAACTGAACTTAGGTGTTCTTTCCAAGACTATAAGCTTCATGAGAGCAGATTTCTCAGTGAAATCAATTCTTCTGATTCCACAGTCTTGGCTCTAAATGACTTTTGGTTATCTCCAAAACTCCAGTTCATCCTCAAAGCAAAATTTGACATTCTCAAGAACATTCCAATTCAATTCAACAAACAGTCTCTGAATACTTCCAAACTAGAGGAACCTTTTAAGTTGTTAAAGTTCAGTCTGTTTGCTTAAAAAGTGTCCTCTTATGTTATGATCTCCTCTCCTCATCACAAATGGGAGATTCATTCAAGACAGAGATCACTCCAGCCTTCAGCATAGAATTCTTCCTGTTGTCCACATTGCCTAGCACAAGTCTGGGTCTCCAGATAGCCTAATAAATATTTGCTGAAAGGATGGACAACAGCAAAGAGTAGAGTTTGAATGTTAAAATTAAGGTCATCTTCCCAGTTATTTCATTTTTGCTCTAAGAAAAGGCCAAATCCTACCAGTCTATTCACAAAGAGAGGCTGACCTGGCATGAAGAGCAAGACAATGAAACCTGCTAGACTCCCCGTAGACCTCCCAGCCAGTCCCTTAATCATGATAAAGCCATGTTAATGGGTTTGTTAAGGTGCCTTTTGTCTTCTTTGTAAATTCTTTGTGCCTTTCAGGACTTTCAAAGTGAGACTGGGGGAGGGTCAAGGCTCTAGGGGATTGAGTAGGAGGAAGGTGAACTGTGAGTGTTGGAATTTCATTATTTTTACTAGCAGTTTAAAAAAAAATGTTTTATTTTCCCCAGTTACATGTAAAGACAATTTTTAACATTTAAAAAAAATTTTCAGCTCCAAATTTTCTGTCTTCTTCCCTCACCTCCCCCCTTCTGAGACAGTAAGCAATTTGATATAGGTTATACATGTTCAATCACTTGCAGTGATTTTTGATGTTTTTGTCTTAAGCAGACCTTTGGCCTCTTTGTGAGCTGGTAATATGGCACCTGAGGTTGGGACTCCAGGAAGCCTGATTTTTTTTTCTCTACTTCTGACTTATGACCTTTTAGAAGGCAATTTTATTTCAAACAAATTGGATTTATGAATTCAAAGGAGTATTACCTTTCAAAATGGTCATCTCTGGTGGCTGTACACCCTTTCCAGTGATGCAGTTGTTTCTGCAAACATACTTAGGGTGAGCTTTATACATGGCTTAAGTCTTTGCTAAATTATTGTAACACTGAATTGTAAAACTGAATTTTAAGATTTGTCTTGTGAGCCTGTAATAGATTCTTTTGCATACCTTTAAAGAGGAAAGATTTTTTTCTTTTGAAGACTGATTTGATCTGGGGAAACAGTCATAAGTCATTCAGAAACTAAGTCTCCATAAGGTGTGAGGTCAAACTAGGTCATAATCTTTCCAGTCACTACTAGGTATATACTCCAAAGAGATCAAGAACAGAGGGAAAGACTCACATGTACAAAAATATCCATAGCTGCACATTTTGTTATGGTAAAGAACTGGAAACAAAGTAGGTATCTATCAAGTGGGGAATAACTGAATGAATTATGGTATAGGAATGGAATGGAATATTAATGTACAAGAAATGACAAAAGGGATTCTAGGAAATCTGGGAAGATTTGTTTGAAAGGATGCAGAATTGAAGTAGACAGAACCAGGGGAACAATTTATACAACAGCAACATGAAGAAAGGAAAACATATATGAAAGACTTGATAACCACATCAATTCCATAACCAACAAGACTCATGATGAAGCACCTTAGCAGAGTGGACAGATTAGAGGAGCAGAGTGAGACATTGTTTTTCAGACAAAAGTCAATGGTAAATTTGTTTTGCTTGTCTATACTTATCTCTTTTAAGGGAAGGGTTTTATTTGGGGTAAAGAAGAAGAGATATAGGGGAATGAGAGGAATGAGAGTGATGCAAAAAAGGAAAGATCATAAATGAAACATTTTCAAAAAATAAAAGAGAACAGAAGGAAGTTCAGAAGGAGACACAGAGAAATAGGTCAGTGATGCTGCTATTATGCTTACATTATTAATATATACATTTAAAAACAAGTTATAGAGATTCCATTTCATATATACTCATTCCTGTTCTTTGTTTATGGCAATGTTCATATTTGTTGATGTCTGTCAAGTTTAAAATTTCAAAAAATCTAAAACAAAAAAAAAAAATTAAAGGACAAAATGTTGATGGGGACATAGGAGTGATGAAATAACATTATGAGTATTCATTGAAGTTAATTGATTTAAATGTATATAGTTACTAAACAAGCTAAACTGTATTTGTATTTGTTGTTAACTTTGCAATAAAATATTTTTAAAGTAAAAAAAAACAATGTAATTATAAACTGGTGAAACTGAGGATTCATGTTGTAGATAGTCAGTGTTATCTAGTCTTAGACTCTCAACACAGTTCTGGGTTTGAATTCTGTCTTCAAAACATTTAGTAGCTTTTACTAGACCCTGCATGAGTTTACACCTCTTTCTTCAGATCCCTCATAATATTTGCACTGTATTCTTTATGGAGTGGTTATGAAGAAAGTGCTTTGTAAATCTTAAAGTGCTATATATTATGAGCTATTACCATCAATAAAGTATTATATTAAATGGGAAATGGGTAAGCAAGATGATCTCCGAGTTTCCTTTCTACTCTAGATCTAGGATGCTACTGTTGCTGAGTACTAAGCCAGAGTTTTAGAGCAGGAAGATTAAAAGTAATGGCTTTTTTCTGTTGTTGTTTTGTTTTTTATGGTTAAGGAAACTGAGGTCCTGGGAGGTTGTGATTTGCTTAAGGTCCCACTCAGTCTCGGAATTCCCTCTAGAACACTCCTCACAGGTAATAATATAACCTCTTCTTGAACCCTTCCAGCAACAGAGATCATTCCTTACCGTTGATTCTTTTTGTACTGCTCAGTGGGTCTGTTAGGACAGAAATGTGGCTGAGTGTCAGTCTAATATGAGTGATGTTTCCCAATGGGTCATTGGGGCCATTTTTCAAGATACTTACCACATGTACATGTGGTCCAGCCCTTTCCCTCTGAGTTCACTCATAAAGACTTAGTCTGATTCTGGTGTTTGACATGAGAAGGTAATTTTCCTTTTTTGGGTCATTGCCTTTACCCAGAATTTACTCTGTAAAAACCTCTAAATATAGATTGTGTTTGGATTTGCATAAATGTTGATAACAGGAGTCTTGAACCCCTGCATAAGCATTCTAAATAAGAAATGTATATTGGATATAGGACAGCCTTTATTTGAACTCACAGAAAATGTAGAAAGTGAAAAGATTTCTCAGGAGCTCATAAACAGATATACAAAATACAAAAAGCTCGTGCAGTAGTTCCCCTAGGAAGGAAAATATTCTGGGCCAAGTGCATCTCAGGGCAACCTGGAGAGCTGTATGCAACACTTGCCGGGAGAGAATGTTTGGTAAAGATACGATGTTGTTTTTTCAGCTAGTCAAGTCTAGACTTTCAATTTTGCCAGTGTAGCGCACCTGGTCCAGAAAGTGTATTGCCTCACAGGGCAGTGGAAGTTAGTCAAGCCAGAAGGGTTCAGACTACACACACCCTGGACTTTTATGCTTTACATGTCAGCATGTCAGGGAAGCTATGTCTAAAGGCAAGCCTTGAACCAATTCAGTTTCAAGAGTGGTTTATTGCTTTTTTAGGGAAAAACTAGCTTAATTTTGAGCAACTTTTTAGTTTTCCTAGCTCTACTGCCATGGGTTCTAATCAGTTTGATCATGGGCTTTTAATCTGACATTCATGAACTTGTTGTTTTTTTTTTAAATACTTTGGTAACTGTATTTCAATATATTTGGTTCCTTTTGTAGTCCTATATATTTTGTTTTATACACTTAAAAACATTATTCTGATCATTGTGCTCTTAGAAATCATAAACTAGACAGTTTCACAAGAAACCGGGGAGCCTTCTACTAACCAATGCACAGTAAAATAAGCAGAATTGGAACAATACCTATAGTTACAATGTTATTTAAAAAACAATAACAATAAAACTTGGGAACATTTTAGTACTGATCAGTGCAATGATAAATGAGTACAGATGGCCAAAGGTGAAATATGACACCTACTTCCTACCAGAGAGGTGAAAGACTTAAAATTCACAATGAGATACATTTTTGGACATGGCCAATAAGACAATTTGTTTTGCTTGGTTATGCATATTTACCATGACTATTTTCTTTTCTTTTAATTGTTCATTTGGGGAGGGGGCAGTTGCAGGGAGAGACAATATTTTTTTAAACCACAACATTATACTGAGAAGAAATCATAAACTACACCAAGTGGTCAAGGGAGTGTCCTTAGGGCAAAAATGGTTAAGAAACCTTGGTTTAATGACATAACAAAACTTGAGATTGTCTTTGATACATCAGTGATGTTCTGGGGAATACCTAGCTCTCTCACAAGGTCCTTCCTACTCAATGCCCCTAAGACTTGTAGTACTCCATGTACTTTAGACAACCCCCAAGAAAGGAAACACAACTTAGTGATAGTATATGAACAACCCTTTTCCATTGGACCTGCTGTTTGAATAATTAATAATAATAGCAACAGGGATTGGTATATGGCAAGGTCCACATAATTTGCTCCTGCATGTTGTAGCTCTGCTCTCTACCTGCAGGGGCCATGTGGACAATCTTTTTCTTTTTCTAAGAGGCACCAATATTCAGGAAATGCCTTTTTCTGTTTTTCAGGGTTTGATCTCTGAACTCTCAATTTTGAGGCTAGTTAATTTTTTAAAAATTTATATTTTTTTGTTTTTATATCACCTAAATTCTCCTAATATCCTTTCCAGTTTGCTATTCCCCTCCTTTCACTTAGCTATCCTGTATAACAAATACTTTTTTCAAAGGGAAAAAAAAGAGGGAAAAAAATCAGTAAAGCTGTTGAGTAAATAAAAAAAGATCTGAAAATGTATGCAATGTTTTCCAGTCTCCCACTTCTGCAAGGAGCAGGACGAGGTGAAGCTATCTCCTTGTTTCTCTTCTTTGGGGCCGTACTTGCTCTTTGGAATTTTGCAACATTCTCTTTTAAATGTTCTATGGCTGTTCTTTCCATTTATATTGTTGTAGGCATTGTGTATATTGTTTTCTTGGTTCAGCTTACTTCATTCTGCATTAATTCATTTAAATCTTTCCATGAACAGGTATACATATTCATCACATTCATTATTTTTTATAGATGGGAGTACAGTCTCCATGCTGACCTCTTTGGTATTTGTGTTTTGGCCCTTGTCCCCATAGAAAGATTCTATGATCTTTTCTTTTCTGCTTTGCTTCTTACTCATGATAATCACCCTTTTCCTGGCTTTTAAAGTAGATCTCTGTGTCTGGGGCACAGGAGGCTCTATCCCACAGTTCTTGGGCCTAAAACTTGAGGTTTTGTGTGTTGTGGTCTCTGGTTCTTTCAGCTAGAAGCTAAAATGCTGCAGCTTACCTGAGACTGAGCTGGCTGGTGTTGGAGAACAGAGGCTAGGTGAGGTCTTTTTGGGTTTCCCTGCAGTTACCCTGGAGTTAGCTCATTAAGTATGGGGGAGGGGCAGTCTGGCCACAGAAGGTCTCTTCTGCTGAGTTAGAGCATAGGCAAGCTCAGTGGTTGGTGATCCCATCTGTGCTAATGTCTTCCCGATTCCATGCTGAGGCATGCCTGGGGTCTTAGTGTTGGCAGTTGCTGGCTTCACCCCCCTGGGGCTCAAGATCTTCTCCTGGTTTGTTGAGGTGGGGCTGTCTGAGATAGCTCTGATTCTGCACTGGTCCCCTTCAGCCACAAGAAGAGGGACCCTCCTTAACAATCTTCCTAGCCTCAAGGGCTAAGAGACTGTTTACCCCTTCTGCTGTTCCCACTGTTCTAGGGCTTTTTTTGGGGAGATATTCTCTGGGCTCGGGCTCATCAAGGTCAACAAGGGGAGGGACATAGCAATTACCAATTATTCCACCATCTTGGCTCCCAGGCATTATTTTTATAACACAATAATTTTCCACTATTTGTATACCACAATTTGTTTAGCTTTTTCCCAATTGATGGACATTTACATTGTTTCCAGTTATTTGCTACCACAAACAGTGTTGCTATAAATATTGAATATACATATATAGGGAATATATAAAATATATAAAAATGTATATAGGAACTTTCATCTTATCAATGTCTTCACTGAGGCATATGCCTGATAGAGAATCTCTGGGTCAAAGGACATGGTCATTTCATTCAAATAATTTCAAATTGCTTTCCAAAATGACAGTCTGAATCACAATTCCCTTGACAGTGAATTATTATGTTTAACTTTCTACAACCCATACAACATTGACTGTTCCTATATTTTGTCTACTTTAAAAAATAATTTTATTGATATGTTTTGTTTTTACATCACCTATATTTTCTGATGTATTATTCCCTCTTTTCTATCCAGAGAGAAATCTCCTACAACAAAAAATAAAAGGAAAAAATGCATCAAAACCAACTAACACATGGAAAAATTCTGATGTTAATTATATGCCATGTTTTGTACACCTGGTCCCCTACTTCTGCAAAGAAGGGTACAGTTGCCTTCTATGGGGCTTGGGGCTATTCCTGAAGTAACCATTAAGGCTGACACTGCCCAGGAAATCTCTGTTTTCTGACTCAAAGGCTAGATTTCATATCACCTACCTAAGGAGTTCTCCAAATGGCTGGATCATAAGACTGTAAGACTTGTGAGGAAAACTAAAATTGGCACTGACCAAGAAATCACCCTTTATCAGCTAAGATTTTAGATTCTAGGATCACATTATCTAGAAAACTGAAATCCTTACTTTATATAGGAGGTTAGAATTAAGGAACATTGTCCATAAACTCCCCTCTTGGACTGAATGGGCCAGTACATGTCTATTTCTGTCTATGTGTATGAAAGAATACAATCATTGCTTCAATTGCCCCAATTTCTGTGGTCAGAAATGATCAGATGAGTGAATACATGTAACTCCCACTATTTTTGTCAAGGGCATAACTATTTTTTTATTTACTCAGTATGGAAAAACCCTGGAGTCATCAATTCCTCATTTTCCCTCACCTTAAATATCCAATCAGTGGTCATAGACTTGGCAAAGTCTTGCTGAGTTTACTTCTACAACATTCCTCATATCAATCTCCATCTCTTAACTCACATGGCCACCTACCCTAGCTCAGGCTCCCATCACCACCTCACTTGGACAATAGCTTCCCAATTTATCCCCCTGAAAGTTATCATGTTCTTACCCTCTGCAGAAAAGCAAAAAGTGATTTTTCCTAAAGGACAGTTCTGACCATGTCACTTCCCTCTTTAATAAACTCCATCGGCCCTGGTTCCCAACCATCTCTAGGATCAACTACAAACTCCTCAGTTTGGCAGTTAAAGTCCTTCACTTTTTGGCCCCAGCCTATCTTTCTAGACATTTTAGTGTACAACCAAACTGGCTTTCTTACTCTTCTCATACAGAGCATTCCGTTTCTCCATTACAAATTTATGCTGTTGTTTGTCTTTCATTCTCAGAAGAGGAAAAATGACATCATGACAGCAAATGTCTTGACTTGTTAGTGAATTGGATTTAAGTGAAGCAGAGCTGTGCAAGGTTATCAGCCTCACTCTCTCCTCTGGAGTCATCAGAATCCAGTGGCAAGACTTAAGTCAAGATGACTGGTGATAGCCCAGCACAAATTTATGTTACATAATCTCAGCTCACTGCATCAAGGGAATCCTTTTATACCTTCCTAATCAATTTGCTGTTATACAGTAGTTATTCCTAATACTTTTCATCCCTCAAGCCTCTCATGGATTCCCCTTCTCCCACCCTCTCATCTTAAGACCTTGCCTCATACTGAAAAAGCTGAGAACATTCTCTAAAAGTTCCTTCTCCTCTCCTCCTTTTCTCTAGTCTCTTATATTCACTCACTCTCTTCTTCACCCTTGTCTCGTACGAAGTGGTTGTTCCCCTTGCCAAAGTAAATCCCTCTACATATATTTTTGATCCCCTCTTTCATCTCTACCTCTATCCCTTGCACTCTTTCACTGTTTTATTCAATCTCTCTGTCTGCTTCCCTGCTGTCTACAGACATGATCATGTCTTCTCCATCCTTAAAAACCTTTCAGTTTTCATCTTCCCCATTAGCTATCATACTACATATCTCTACTCTCTTTCATGGCTAAAGTCTTTGAAAAAGCTGCCTGCAATTGGTATTCACACTTTCTCTCCTGTGCTTCTCTTCTAAAAACCTCAACATTTCACTGAAATTGCCCTTGCTAGTTACCAATGACAGTAGTTTTCAAATTTAATGGTCTTTTCTCAGTCGTTAGCTATCCTTTTTTACCTGTCTGAAGGTTTTGACTTTGAAAATGACCCTTTCCTCCTGGATACTATATCCTCTCTAGGTATTCATTATACCAAGAGTGGGGAACCTGAGAACCATATGAAGGTTATACTGTTCTCTTCTGGTTCTATAACTTCTCCTTCTCACTCTCCTTTGTTAGTTCTCTGTCTAGGTGATGCCCATGCTCACTATGTATGTCCCCCAAAGTTGTGTCCTGGGCCCTTTTCTCTTCTGCCTCTATACCAGTGGTTCTCAGCCTTTTTGGTTTCAGGACCCCTAAACTCTTAAAAATTATTGTGGGTCTCAAAAAACTTATTTATGTGAGTTTTTAATCAATATTTATTGTATTAGAAATTAAAACTAATAATGAAAAATGATAACAAACCTATCATAACATGCTAATATAATTAACATTTTAAATGAAAAAGAACTATTTTCCAAAAAAAAAAACCAAAACAGTGAAAAGAGTGGCATCATTCTACATATTTTTGTGAATCTCTTTAATATCTGGCTAATGAGAACTCTGCTAGAGTCTCATGTATATCTTTGTATTTGATCTGTTTTGATATGTTATTTTGGTTGACATATATGAAGAAAAAGATGATTTCACATAGATATATAGTTGGAAAGGGAAAGAGAATTTTAATAGGCAAAAACTTTTTAGTATCATAATGAAAATAGTTTTGACCCCACAAGATACTCCTCCAGGTTAAAAAAGAACGACTCTATATTATTTCCCTTGTTGATTTTAATAACACTCATATATTCAATTATCATCCCTATATAGATTTTTAAAAATCTAGCTCTAACCTCTCTCCTGACCTCTAGTCTCACCATTAAATACCTGCTTAAAGTGGATGTCCTACAGATATCTCCAATTCAACATGTCCAAAACAGAACTCATTATCTTTCCCCCTAAACCTTCCCCTCTTCTGAACTTGTCTGTTATTCTGGAAGGTACCATTAACCTCCCAGTTGCCCAAGCTCAAAACCTGGATGTCATCCTCAATTCATTTGCATTTACCCCCTATATTCAATCCATTTCTAAATCTTGTTTCTGCACTTACAACACCTCTTCTATATAGCCCCTTTTCTACTCTGATGCAGCAGCTCCCCTGGTGCAAGCCCTTATCACCTAAAGCCTGGATTATTACAATAGCCTGCTGTTTCTCCCCACGCCAATTCACCTTTTTACTCAGCAGCAAAAATGATTTTCCTGAAACTTAAAGTGACTGTGTCACTTCCTTATTGAATAAACTCTAATAGCTCCCTATTTCCTCCAGGATCAAATATAATTCTCTGTTATGCTTTTAAATCCCTATATAACTTGGCCCCTTCCCCTCTTTCCATCCCTTTTATACCCTGCTCCTTTCCTGGTACTCTATGATTCAGTGACACTGGCCTTCTTGCTGTTTTATCAACACTCATCTCTCAACTTTTGCTCTTTGGCTGGCTGTCCTCCCCCAGAATCCCCTTCACCTGGCTTTGCTTTACACTCAGCTCAAATGTTGCCTTGTATGTACAGTTACTTTAATATTGTTTACCCATTAAAATGTAAATTTCCGGAAGAGGCAGGGACCAAGTTTTCACTTTTTTTTTTTTTTAAAGTATATCCCTAGTCCTTAACACAGAGTCTGGAACATAGTAAGTTCCAATTAAATGATTGTTGACTGACTTTCCCCCATGCCTGGAATGTACTCTTCCCATTCCTACTTCTTAGATTCTCTACTTTCTTTCAAAACTCAGTTCAAATGCTGCCTTCAACATGCAGTCTCACCCCCTTCTCTCCACTTTAGTGTCTCTTCCCCCATCATATTTATTTTGTATATATTTCTGTATTTCCATGAATTAAAAAAGCATTTATTAAACATCTGCTATATGCATCATCATACTTCTCTCAAAATATCATCATCATTTCCTAGTGGGGTGTTCCCTATCTAGATGCCCTGATAATTTAATATATTACTGACATGATATTAATTGGGGATACCAAAACCAAGCAAACCTGCAGCAGTTCCTTTCCTGAGAGTTTACATTTTAAAGGAGACAATTCATATCTGGGACTTCTAGCTGGGGTTGGGGAAGGGCAGACTTCAAAGAATCACCTGGATAGTGAATTAATCTTTGGGGAAGTCTGGGATTTGCCCTTCCCAGGAACAATGGTAGTATTGATTTGATTACTGAGAATAGAGCAAGAAATTGAAGGGAGAGGTGAGGTGGGATGGAGAGAGGGGAAATTATACAATAGGTAAAGTAGATGATGGAGGAGTGAATGTTAATTTGGAAAGTGAAGCAGGTTGGTATAAGAAATTAAATGGGAATTTTTTTGGGGAAATTTTGCGGAAGCAAAAGACAACATACAAATGCCAGGAGACAACATAGAAAAAGTTTAGAAACTCAGAAATGCATGAAATATATGTATATACAACTCAAATTTTACAATAAAGTACTGTACTGGGGCATTGTAAACACCCCATAAAAGAAAAAAGAAAAAATTCAGAATTCTTCTCTGGTAAGGGCCAAAAAAATTGTACACAAATTTTCTAGCTGGCTGGGGGCAGGGTCTCCCCCAACCTCTGAGCTGGAAGGGATGACAGTAGTAGGTGAGTTCTTTGTATACATTCATTTTACAGTGTAGATTTTGTGGCCTGGCCCAACTTTGAAAGCTACTCTCCTTGGTTATTTCCTGATGGAAAGAGACAGAAAGAGAGCTTCCGATGGGCAAGCAGAAACTGGCCTTCCTGGAGCCTGGCCTGGAGGGGTCTAAGCAAGGCTTGTGTGTGGATTGACTGACAATGGGCGTTCTTTAAGAGCAGGTACTCTTTCATTTTTATATTTGTCTTCCCGGGTCCCATCCCAGCCCTGGTGACAGACTTCTTAAGTAGCGGCTGAAGAAATGGCTACTGATTGATGACCCCATCTTGTTTGCACGTGGGTTTTCAAACGAGGCCCATCCGTACACCTTTGCTGTTTTTACCAAACCTTTAGTTTTTATACTTCATATTATTATTAAACCATAGGATCAGTACAAATCACATAAGTATGGAATCAATCCATCAGCCTCAGACACAAGCTAGGCGACCTTGGGCAAATCACTGCAGGCAGTGTGCCTCAGTCTCCTCGGCTGGGGAAGGACAAGTCCAAGCGCTCCAGATCTCCGCCAGGAAAACCCCAGAGGGGGTCACGACTGCCAGCGCTCCGGCCTGGGGGCTGGACACAGGAGGCGAACCCCAGGCCTGCCCTCTCACGGGGGAGACCAGCCGACAACACAGACAAAGCGGCCCGTCCGCTCCAGAGGGCAGCCTCTCGAATTAAAGGGGGCGAGGGCCATCTGGGCACTCAAAGGAAGACACCGCCTAACGCGCTTGGCCAGACTTAAAGCTCGCTTATCGGTGCCCGCCGTCACCATCACGGCAGCTCCGCACCGTCTCTAGGGGGCGCTCGGCCGGGCGCGGCAGGTGTTCGCAGAAGCGGCCGGAGGCTTCAGGAGGGCCGGAGCCCGGGCCGGTGGGAGATTTTGGGGGGGGTTTTCTAGGCACGTGGCGGCGCTTGGGGGAGGGGGAGGTCCCAGGAAGCGGAGCGGGCCCGCCCCCACCCGCATTTTAAAGCTGGGGAAGCCGAAGTCGGGGCAGGGGAAGGGCTCTGCCCAAGGTCACGCCTTCCCAAGACCAGCCCTCGGGCGCAGCGGGCGACGGCGCGCCCTCCATTCCGCTGCCGCAGCAGCCACCGCAGCCCCCCGCCCTCGCCGGGCGCCTCCCAAGCGACCTTGCCCTTCGCCGCCATCTTAGAGCCTGGTACTGGCAGGCCCCTGTCTCAAACAGGCCTTTCCCCTTTCCCGCCCCTCCGAGATCAGCTAGTCCGCTCAAGGCCCGCGCGCCACCCTCCTCGGAAGGGAAGTCCTCCGAGCAGGAGGAAACTTGCCCACGGTCAAGATGGCGGCAAAGGCATCGGCCCTCGCCTGGGGCCCTGGTGCATGGCGTCATCAGAAGGCGCCAACCTCTCGGGGGCGAGGAGGCAGTCGGGAATCGTCTCCATGGAAACCTATGGGCGTAGGGTGCGGCCAAATAGTAGAGGCTGGCGTCGGGGGAAGGTCCGAGGTGCCCAGAATCCCCGGCGTCCCGATTCGGACCCTGGCCCTCATCTAGTCTGGGGGTCCAACCCTGATCCAAGCCCCAGCCCTGATTCGAACCTCCACGTCCGTCCCCACCCCCATCCCAACTCCGATCGAGAGCCCAGTCTCGACCCAGGCCCCGATCCTGAACCCGACTCCGATCTTGACTTCGGCACCGATCCTGACCCTATCTCCAACCCAGGCCCCGACTCCGGCCCTGGCCCTGGCACCGGCCGCGGTCCCGTCCCCAGGCCTGGCCCCGGCCAGGCTCCCGGCATGCTGCGGGACGAGACCCTGGACGGGGCCACGGTGCCCTCCCTCTGGAGAGGGTCTCTGGAGATCCGGAGTGAACCGGTGAGTGAGAGGGGGACTCCCCGCTCCGCCTCCCCTCGGTGCCCCCAATAAGCCCCGTCCCCCACTCTCACCCCCATCCCAGGCTCTTAGCCCTGCCGCCCTTTCGACCATGTAACTTAGGAAGGGGGCACTTCTCTTGGACCTCAGTTACCTCATCTGTAAAACAGGTCAGAGACTGGACAGGTGGGCACTGGGCTCAAGCAACGAGCATTTATTAAGCCCCTACTCTATCTATGCCAGGTGACGTTCGAGGTAAAGGGGGTTGCAGATATAAAAAATGAAATAAAAAGTCCTAGGAACTTACATTCTATTGGCAGAAAGGACCTGTGCACAGGTAAGTGTATACAATATGAATGTACACAGTCTCCATGACGAAATCATTGGTGATTCTAAATTGAAGCCAAATGTAATTAACACTCTCCAGTGTAACAAGTCTGGGTTTGGAGACTTCGGTTACAATAGTAAACTTTGTATCTATGTGGATTTAGAAAGCATCTGGACAGATGTATACATGATGGAGAGCTCTACCCGACCCATTGAGGTTGAAGCCAGGGTGGACAGCTTCTCCTGAAAAAGCCTCAGCCCTTGGGGTTGGTGGTGGCAGCAGCATGCCGGAGCTAAAGGAGTCAACCGGTTTTGGTTGGTCAGAAAGAGCCAGAAGAGAGTGTCTTGTTTCTAAGGGGAGAGCCGTCTGGAGCAGGGCTAACCAGCATTGCAACTTCAAATGTCACTTAATCCTGTTTAGACCTGTTTCCTCTGTAAAATAAAGGGTTTGGATTTTTTTGGTCTCATTCAGTTCCAAAGTTTTTGGGTTGTGTATCCTTCTCTTCATTGCCAACACATTTTATGCTTTCTAGTTTCCGAGTCACCTACTTCTTTTAATGCTGGGACACTTTACTTTCTGCTCAATTTTGGAGCCATTTTTGCTGTTCAAGTTTCCAGAGCTTCTCGCCTTCCCCCTCCTCCCCAAGGGAGTTGAGACTATTTCAAAATATTCCTCAAAGCTAAATTATATAAAACTACAGTTCCCATCTCACCTGTTCCACTCTACCTGTGCTCCCAGGGAGGCAGGCGTAAGGGCTAGCCTTTAGAATAATTTCCTCCTTCCTTGTTGCTCCCCTGGAGTTCTATGTCTTTTATCTTGTTTGAGCAAGAATTTTGCTGACCCAGTTGAACTTCTGAACTCTTCATTTATTACCTGTAGCACTCATTTGATACTTAATTATCCATTGCTTTGCATTTAGTTTTTTTTTTAATTTGTCTGGTATCCCCAATTCCATGGTAAGTTTTGGTGTTACCACTGACTACCATTTAACTGACCTCATAAAAGTCAGATCTAGAACTGGGAGGGACCTTAGGGGTCTTTTCATCCACCCCTCTCATTTACCAGATGAGAAAACAGGCCTAGAATGGAAAGGAGAATTGGGATTTAGACCTAAGCCTAGTGACACCAAATAGCACTCCATGTTGGGTGTCCTTTCTCCTCTACCACACTAACTCTATCCTGGGTCTCAGTTTCTTCGTTTGTAAAATAAGGGGGTTAGATTAACTCTCCAAAATCTCATCTAGTTCTTAATATGTTTGAGTTCTGTGCTTCCTTATCTTTTATGGTTCTTTGTATCTTGTGTAGTGTCATGAAGATATTGATTGATAGCAAATATGTCCCTGATATTCCCTATCTATATTCATCTTTACCTCCCCTTCCAGTATATACAGATTTTTACTGGGGGAGATAGATCTCAAATGAGAGCAACATGTCGATTTCCTTGGGGCCTTTTTCAGGTGAAGTGGAAGTAGACAAAACACTGAACTCCTTTTTAAAATAGTGTTTTGTGTTCTTTTTTATATTGCTGTGATTTCCTGATGACTACTCCTCCCTCCCAACTTTTCCCTTGTAAGATATAAGTACAGTTCTGCAAAACACATCAACACATTTTCCATGTCCAAAAATTTTTGCCTTATTCCACACCTATAGTACATCACTTTTCTGCCCAGAGGAGGGAGAACTCACCTTTAATCTTCTGAAATCAAAACTGATCACTACATTGATCAGAGTTCTGTAGTCTTTCATTGTTGTTTTCTGCTACTCTCCTGTTCTAAGGGATGATATGAGACTGAAATGAGATAATGTATATACAATGTTTTGTAAACTTTAAACAATACATAAGTATCAGCTGCTATTACTTTTATTATTATTATATTGAAAAGAGTGTGATTCATAGTCTGGCAGATGACAGCGGATGACTACAGTAAAGTCCTGGAGAGTGCAGTATAGAGATAGGGAAGAAGAATTTCAGAGCAAGGGCAGTATGGGAGGAAGGTCTGGAAGTGTGTACCAAGAAGTATGCTTACACCAACCCTTCTGTTAGGGGACATGAGAGAAGAAACACAAACCTAGAGAGGATGGGCAGGGATGTACTGTATCTCAGAGGAAGCCAGGTTTCTGTAAATAGGAGAAAATGGAAGCATCTTTTAAAGGTGGAGGAGAACTAGAGAAGCAGGCAGGATTGGAGATGGACAAATTTTCTTCTTGTTTTCGCAAAAGGAAAGAGAACAGTCTTTACACTATATATAGCCTTGATTTCAATCCTTGTAAAATTCTTGAACATATTATCAAAAGGTTGGTGAGTGAATAGAGAAAAGGATATGGTGAATTACAAAGAAGCAACAAAATCAAGATCACTTTATTTCGAACTAATCTCATTTCCTTTTTTTGGCGATATTAAAAACTTTGGTAGATCAGGGCAATGCTGTTTATAGAATTTACCTAGATTTTTAGCAAAACCTTTGGACAGCTAGGTGGCCAGAGTACTGGGCTTGGAGTCATAAAGACCCAAGTTTAAATCCAGTCACTTACCAGCTGGGTGATTTTGGGCAAGTGTTTTTACAGTTTCCTCAACTGTAAAAAGAGGATGATGGAATCTATCTTCCAGTATTGTTGTGCGGATCAAATGAGATCACACTTGTGAAGTGCTTCCAGGTGTTATATAAATGCTGGTTATTACTGTTACTGGTACATACTATTCTTTTCTTCTTCTTTTTTTCTCCCACTAGATAGTATTTTATTTTATTTCTTATTTTAAAAAATAATTATAAATTCATTTTCAGTTTTCAACAATCACTTCCATAAGTCTTAAATTTTCTCCCCCTCCCTCCCCAAGATGGCATGCAATCTTATATGGGTTCTATACATACATTCTTATTAAACACATTTTCACATTAGTCATGTTGTATAGAAGTAAAATGCGTAGGAGAAACCATGAGAAAAACCAAACCATAACAAAACATAACATGAGAAAAAGTAGTCTGCTTCATTATGTGTTCCAATTCCATAGTTCTTTCTCTGGATTTGGAAGGCATTTTGCCTCAAGAGTCCTTTGGGAATGTTTTAGATCCTTGCATTGCTGTGAAGTACTAAGTCTATCAGAAACAGTCCTCACACACTATGGCTGTTTCTGTGTACAATGTTCTCCTGGTTCTGCTCCTTTCACTCAGCATCTGTTTATATAAGTCCTTCCAGGCCTCTCTGAAGTCCTCCTGTTAATCATTTCTTATAGCACAATAGTATTCCATTACATTCATGTACCACAACTAGAAAAAATAATATCAAAATTCATCTGGAAGAACATAAGGTCCAGAATATCAAGGGAATTAATGAAAAGAAATGCTTGGGAAGGTGGCCTAGCCCTACCAGATCTCAAATTGTATTATAAAACAGCAATCATCAAAACCACTTGGTACTGGCTAAGAAATAGAGGGGTATATCAGTGGAATAGGTTAGGTACTCAAGATACAATAGTCAGTGAATATAGCAGTCTACTGTTTGATAAATCCAAGGATTCCAGCTTCTGGGATAAGAACTCACTGTTTAACAAAAACTGCTAGGAAGACTGGATAACAATGTGGCGGAAACTGGGTATGGACCAATGCCTGACATCATACACAAGAATAAATTCCAAATGGATATATGATCCAGGTATAAGGGCTGATGCTATAAACAAATTAGAAGAGCAAGGAATAGTGTATTTGTCAGATTTATGGAGAATGGAGAAATTTATGATCAGACAACAGATAGAGAACATTATGAAGTGCAAAATGGATAATTTTGATCACATTAAATTGAAAAGTTTCTGCACAAACAAACCTAATGCAACCAAGATTAAGAGGGAGGCAGAAAACTGGGAAAGAATTTTTGCAACCAGCGTCTGTGATAAAGGCCTCATTTCTAAAATAGTATTTTATTTTTGTCAATTACATGTAAAGAAAATTTTCAGCATTCACATTTATAAAATTTTGACTTCCAAATTTTTTTCTCCCTCCCTCTCTCCTCCCTCCCCAAAATGGCAGGCAATCTGATATAGGCTTTTCATGTACAGTCATGTTAAATTTATTTCCACATTAGTCATGTTGTGAAAGAAGAATCAGAACAAAAGGAAAAAACCACAAGTAAGAAAAAAAGAGAAAGTAATATGCTTTAATCTGCATTCAGACTCTATAGTTCTTTCTGTGAATGTGGATAGCATTTTCCATCAAGGTATCATGCTATTCTTATGGAAATGATGGAGACTTGTGACCTAGACAACATAGGTGGATAGACATAAGGACACAAGGGTTGATGTCAGTTTGGTTAGAATTCTTTAGTGGAGTGCCCCAAAGTGATGCATAGTGAACTTCAATGAAAGGCAGCGTAGATTACCAAGAGCCAGCATGATTTCATCAAGAGGAGGACATTTCAGATTCACATTTTTTTTTTTGACAAGTTTTCGGGTATGTCAAGGAAATATGTAACTGTATTCTACCTAGTTCTAAGGGTAGCATTTGGCAAAGGCCCTCCTACTGTTCTTGTGTACAAGGCAGAGAGGTGTGAGATAGATGATAACCATAATCCAGTGGATTCAGAGCAGGTGGAATGATGACCCAGGGTAGTCTTTAATGGGTTAAAGTACCCTTGGAAAGAGATCTCTAGTGCATTTCCCCCTGATTTGTGCTTACCTCTGTGCTGTTTAATAATGCTTTAATAATATTTCATCAGTGACTTGGATAAAGTTATTTATTTAAGTTATTTAAAGTCAAGTATGAGTTTCAGATTGGTTGATGAAACAAGGCTTGGAGGGATAGATAATCTGCTGGATGACAGACTCAAGATCCAAAAAAGATCATTTCAAGCTAGAATATTAGGCCAGATATAATCAATTGAAATCTAATAAGAATAGATGTAAGTCTTATACTTTGGTTAAAAAATCAGCTTCACAGATCAGATCAGGGAGGAATGGCTAGACAGCCATGTGTAGGAAGGGAATGAAGGCTCACAGGTCTGGGTTAGGAGCAGGGAGGTTGGGGAGACAAGCTCAATAGTAGCCAAATTGATCTAACCTTGGTTATAGTAATATAGGACTAGTGGGCTTGTGTAATACTCTCATCAGATCACATCTAGAATACTATCGTTCAGAGAAGGATATTGGTAAAAAGAAGGAGGGTAAACTAGGATGGTAGCTCATGCCTTATGAGGATTGTTTGAAAGAACTGAGGATGTTTAGCCTGGAGAAGAAAAGAGACTTACATTAGAGTTTCAAGTATTTGAAGAGCTGTCACAAGAAGTATTAGATTTATTCTGCTTGGTTCTAGAGGGTGGAAGCCAATCTAGAGAGCCAAAGAAAAATTTCCCAAGAATTTCTAACTATCCAATACTGCTCCTAGGTCTATATCCCAAAGAGATTTTTTTTAAAAGGCAGGGGAAAGGACTTATTTCTACAGAAATTTTTATAGCAGCTCTTTTTGTGTTGTCAAAGAATTGGAAATTGAAGGGATGCCCATCAACTGGGGAATGGCTAAACAAGTTGAGGCATATGATTATAATGGAATATTACTGTGCTATAAGAAACAGTGAGCAGGCAGATTTCAGAAAAACCTGGGAAGACTTGTGAACTGATGCAAAGTGAGCATAAACAGGAGAACATTGTACATAGTTAGAGCAAGACTGTATGATGATCAACTGTGAATGACTTATTCTTAGCAATACAATGATCTAAGACAGTTCCAAAGGATATATAATGAAAAATGCTATCTGCCTCCAGAAAAAGATCTAATGCAGTCTGAATGTAGACTGAAGCGTACTATTTTTTACTTTCTATATTTTTTGGTGTTTTTTCCCCATTGGGTCTGTGTCTTCTTTCATAACATGACTAATATGATAATGTGTTGTGCATTATTGAACATGCATAACCTGTATCAAATTGTCTACTCTGTCAGGGCTGGGGGAGATAAGGGAGGGTGAGAGAAAAATTGGAACTCAAAATTTTTTAAAAAATGAATGTTAATGTTACATGTCTTTACATGTAACTGGGGGAAAATAAAATATTATTAAGTTAAATATTAAAATATAAAATATAATTAAATATTAAATTAAATATTATTAAATATTAAATATTAAAAATTATAGCTACCCGAAAGTGAAATGAGCCTCCTGCCTTAGAGTTCTCTTTCACTGGATTTCTTCAGACAAAGGCTAGTTGATTGACCCTTTGTCTCTTATGTTGTTAGGGGCATTCATTAAAAAAAGATTTATTAAAAACAATATTGGACATAAATACAACCAACTAATCATGCTTAGTAATAATTTACATTTAAATTAGTTAATTCAATGCATACATTATCCTAATAGTTTTTTTTCCTGTAATGTGCTCTTAACTCCTCATCAGGATTCTTTGTCATTTCTTCTTTCCTACAGGCTATATAGTGTTGTAGTGACCAACTGTGGTTATAGTTAGTGCACACTCCATTACAATTTTCACCCTGCAGTCTTTCAAAAAGGGCTTTATAGATTTTATTGTGTTTCTCATATTTATTTATTTATTTTTTTGTGCCATGGCTTCCTGGGGCAGTCTGGGGAAGCTTATGAACCTCTTCTCAGAATGATGTTTTTAAATAAATAAAATTATATTGAAATATAGTAATTAAATTATTTTAAAAGCTCCTAGGCCACAGGTTAAGAATCCTTGTATTGTAGCATTCTATTACATAAATGTATGACAACTTAACCATTTCTGCTAAGGAGATTCTTGCTTAGCTGTGGGTTGAGTTAGGTGGCTTCTGAGATCCTTTCTGATTTTTATAATTCCATTTGTGAGGTGAAGAAGACTAAGATGAAGGGATTTTTGTTAATGACAGACCTACTAAGTGAAGATGGAGACTTCTCACTGGCAGGTGAATATTTTTAGGTATAGCAACCCATGAAACTGAGTACTAAGAGATGGGGAGAGGCTGAGGTAGAGTACCTTCAATGTGAAATAAAAAAGATCTTTGGAAGTATTGAAAAAGTTTTCAGAGATAGCAAGTGGACAAGTTTGACTAGATTATAGAATTCATTTTGAGAAATAAAGATGGAAAATTAGTTAAGGCTCAGTCTTTAAAGTGAGGCAGAGCAGCTCAGAGTTTGTGATACTTTTTTGTGGTTTGTTTCCAACTCTTTGCTATCACAAAAAGTGTTGCTATAAATATTTTGACATGCATGAGGTTTTCCATCTTCTCAATAGCCTCCTTGAGGTGATAACCTAGTAATGGAATCTCTGAGTTAAAGAGTGTGGACATTTTAGGAAGGAAAGAAAAAAGCATTTAGTGCCTGCTGTGTTCCAGGCACTGTGTTAAATACAAATATCCTATGCGATGCTCACAACAACCCTAGAAGGTAGGTGTTATTTTTATCCCCATTTTACAGCTGAGGAAACTAAAGAGACAGAGATTAAATTAGGATCATACAGCTGGTAACTGTCTAAGGCAGGATTTGATCTGACTCCAGGCCTGGTGCTGTAGCTGCGTTTTTAGTCATTTTATTTTCATAATTCTAAATTGCTTTCCAAAATGGTTATAGTGATTTGCTACTCTACTAACAATGCACTAGTGTATCCTTCTTCCTACAGCATTGACTATTTGTATACTTTATCATTGTTTCCAATTTGCAAAGTATGAGGTGAAATATCAAACTTATTTTGATTTGCATCTCTTGTTTTATTAATGATTTTGAGAATTCTTTTATATTGTTGTTAATAGTTTGCATTTCCTTTGAGAACTGTTTGTTTATATCCTAAGACAACTTATCTATTGGGGAATGACTTTTCTTCATTTATAAGTGTATATGTAACACACACATATATATTTATTTACACATATACATATGCATGTATGCTTCCCTTCTTGTCCTAGGCACCTTCATTTTCTTTGTGTAGAAGCTTTTCAGTTACATGTAATCAAAACGATGTTTTATCTTTTAAAATTACTTCTATCCTTTAGTTAAGAATGTGTATCCTACTCATGTTTCTCTTTTTGTTTTATGTTATGATCTTTAGTATTAAGGGCATGTCTCCATTTTGAATTTATTATGGGATATGGAATAAGATTTTGGTCTACAAAGCAGTATTACATAGTGATTACTTTGGCTGAGGAGTTTGGGCATCATTCTGGAGGCAGTGAGATGCTGTGGAAGACTTTTGAGGAAGGGAGATAATTAGGATTGTGCTTTAAAAAGATAGGAAGTATAGGACAGATTAGAGAGGCAGTAGGCTAGAAGTAGAATGATCAGTTATGAATCTATTCCAATAATGCGAATGTGAGTTTATAAATATGAACTACTGGAGTGACCAGAAATTCAAGGGAGGAGACAAATACAGGAACTCATAGGAATAGAATTGAGTTGTTGTGGCAGCTTGGTGGCAACTCTATATAAATATATAGTCAAAGATGACTGAGTCTAGATGTTTAAGAGACTGAATAAAGGTACACTTAACAGAGAATGGAAAGCCAGTTTAGTTTGGGGGAGTAGAAAGTTTGTGCATGTTGCCACTTCCTTCTCCCTTACTCTACCCCCCCAATCTAATTATTTGACAAGCCTTGTTGATTCTGCTTCCATAACATGTTTCGCATTTGTCGTGTCTCCACACACATCTGTTACACAACCTAGACTGTTAAAATTTGATTCCTTCTTGTCTTTCCCCTTTCTAATCTGTCCTATTCACAGCTACCAAGAAAGCTTCCTGAATTGTTGTTCTGATTCAGAGATGCCACCTGAAGTTTAAGAGCCTTCAGTGGAGCTCTGTTGCCTGTATGGTGCAAACTCCTTGACTTAGCAGCTAAAGTCCTTCATAGTCTGGCTCCAGCCTACCATTCTGGACTTATTCATGTTCTTTTTCATATACTTTACATTCCAGCAAAATTGGCAGATGTGCCACTCCACAAATTTAGCATTTTTCTTCTGTCTCTGTGCCTTTGCAACAGGGTATTTTCTGTGTTTCCAATACACTCTCTATCCTCACCTCTGCCTCTTAGAATCTCAAACGTCCTCTTGTTCACCTCACCTTCTATGAGAAACCTTTCCTGATTCCCCTAGTTGTTAGTGCTTTCTTCTTCCTCAAATAAGTGTCTATCTATTCATCTTTTTACAGTAGAGTAAAAACTTTTTAAGGGTAGGGACTGTTTTGATTTTGTTTGTGTATGCCTAGCTCTTAGCCCTGTGCCTTCCACATTGCGATAGCGATAGGGAATGGACCTGTGATTTCAGTGGTTTAAGGAACTCCCAAGTGAGGAAACCACCTCTATCTACCCATTCAGGTTTCTCTGCAATTTGTAGTCTTACTCTTAGCACCATTCCCATTGTCCTATCCAGCAGATTGTATACATGATTTCTTGTATGCACTATTTCTTACGTATGTTATTGTGTATGCAGTAGTGTATTATATGTACTAAATTATAGAGTATTAGTATATACTATTAGTATATTCTATACTATTCACATCTAGTATATTACATATACTATTGTATACGCTATTTATTTATCTGCTTGCTCTTTCCTTCCTGCCCATGACTCTCCAATACTTAAAAAACTCACACCAGATCCCACCCTCCATGCCAGATTTCATGCTGTATCTCACCTCTCCTTCTCAACCAAATTACTGGAAGGAATTGTCTAACTTTAGTTTCTTCACTTCCCCTCTTCTAACCCTCGGCACTCTTCCCTCTGACCTCATCACTCAACTAAAACTGGTCTCTTTAAAGTTACCAATGATGTCTTAATTGGCAGAATTAAAGGTCTCTTTTTGATCTTTAGTCTTTTTGACCTATCTGTAGTATTTATTGAACGCTGCTGATGACTTTCTACCCCAGAATGATCTTTCTTCTCTGAGTTTTGATGATATTTCTCTTTTGGTATTATTTCTACCTCCCTAACCACTCTTCTTCTCTGAGTTTTGATGACATGTCTTTCTTGGTTCTATTTCTACCTCTCTAACCACTTTTCAGTATCCTTTGCTGTATCATATCTGTATCCCCACTTATGTACCACAAGGTTCTCTCCTGGACCTCCTTCTCCCTCTAAATTCTCTTTCAGGGTGATTTCATCCTCTCCTCTAGATTTGTTGGTTATTTCTATGAAGATGATGTTCAGATCTTTATAGCCAATCCTAGTCTTTCTTCTGAGCCACAGTCTTGCATCCCAACCTACCTATTAGACACTGAACATTGGACATCCTATAGTCACCTTGAACTCAACTTATTCAGAAGATAACTTAATTATCTTTTCCTCCAAACTTATCACTTTTCCAAACTTTGCTATTACTGAAGAGGGCATCACCATCCTTGCAGTCATCCAAATTCAAAACATTAATGTCATTTCTTATTTCTCATTCTCACTCACCTCACATATATAGTCATTTGACAAGTCTTGTCATTTCTATTTTCCACCATTTCTCTCATATTCCTCTTCTCTCACACAGCCACCACCCTAGTTCAGTCCTTCATCATCTCTCTCTTAGACTATTGTAATAACCTTCTATGTATTTATTCTCTTTGCTTCAAGTTTCTTCTCCTCAGCTGCCAAAGTGACTGTATCATACTCTCCCTCTACTGCCCTCACTCGGTAAATTCCAGTTGGCTCTCATTGCCTCCAAGATCTTAAAGTCCTCTGGTATTTAGAACTCTTTATGACCTGGCCTGTACATTTTATGGTTTAGTCATACAGGCCTATTTGTTCTTCCTTAAATAAAATATTCCATTACCTATCTCTTTTTTTTCTTTTTTAAAAAATTCAATTTTATTTTTAGTTTTAATTTCTATCCTCTCCCTCACCCCTCCTCCATACATTTAGAAGGCAAGAAGACAAAACCCATTACAAATATGTGTAGATGTGCAAAACACATTCCCACATTAGCCATGTCCAAAAAAATTAAGAAAAAGAAAGAAAAAAATATCCTTCAATTTGTACTAATCTGTAGGTGGATAGCATGTTTCATTATGAATCTTTTTGAATTGTAGTTAGTCATTGTGTTGATCAGGGTTATTAAAAGTCTTTCAAAGATGATTACCTTTCAAAGTTGATTTATCTTGTCATATGTTGTTATTGTATAAATTGTTCTCCTGGTTCTGCTCATTTCACTTTGTACCAGTTTATGCAAGTCTTCCTAGGTTTTTCTGAAATCATCTCCTTCATCATTTTTTAGAACACACTAGTATTCCATCACATTCATTTTTTTTGTATCTGTTGAAATAATTGTGATTTTTGTTGGTTTTGTTAATATAGTCAGTTGTTCTTATAATTTTCCTAATAGCAAATCAGTGCTGCATTTCTGATATAAATCTAGTCTGGTTACATAATATATGTATGATCTTTGTGATATATTGCTCTGGGCTCCTTGTGAATGTTTTGTTTAAATTTTTTGCATGAATGTTCATTAAGAAAATTTGCCTATAGTTTTCATTGTTTTGGCTCTTTCTGATTTAGGTATCAAGACTACATTTATATCATAGCAGGAATTTTGTAAGATTCCTTATTTGTTTATTTTTTCAAACAATTTATATAGTATTGGAATTAATTGTTCCGGTGTTGGGTAGAGTTCACTTGTAAATCCATCTGGTCTTGGGTTTTTTTTTCTTTGGGAGTTCATTTATGAATTATTCAATTTCTTTCTTTAAGATAGGGTAGATTTCTTTTTCTAAAATATTTCTATTTAAGTATCATATTTCCTGTTCTACTAACCAGAGTAATTTATATTTTTTGTAAATATTCATATATTTCACTTCAACTGTCAGTTTTATTGATATATAATTGGACAAAATAGCTCCTAAATAGTTATTTACTTTCAGTTTTGTTAATCTCTTTTATTTCAAGGTTTTTTGTTTTGATATTTAATTGGAGAATTTTGATTTGTTAGTTTTCTAGGTTTTTTTAGTTGTATGTCCCGTTTGTTGAACTGCTCTTTCTCTCTTTTATTGTTGAAAGAGTTTAGAAATATAATTTTTTGTCTAATTTTTGCTTTAACCACATACAACAAATTTTGTTAGGTTGTCTCATTTTTGTCATTGTCTTTAATGAAATTATTGTTTATATGCTTCACCCGTTCTTTAAGATTAAGTTGTTTAGTTTCTAAATGGTCTTTTGCTTCAAAGACCTTTTATTTAATATAATTTCCATTACATTGTTAATACAGGTTGATTTGCTGTTTTTGCTTTTCTGAACTGTGAGGTTTTAATGCCCTAATATATGGCCAGTTTTTGTGAATGTGCCATGCATACTTGAGAAATGGGTATATTTCTTTCAGTTCCCATTAATATCTTCCAGAAATCTAGCATATCCAACTTTTAAAAAATTCTGTTCAGGTCCTTAACTTCTTTCTTGTTTATATTTTGGTTCCATTTATCTAGGTCCGAGAAGGGTAAATTGAAGTCTCTCACTAATATGCCTATATATATTACATATTTATTCTTGTAACTCATTTAACATTCCCTTAAAGAATTTAGATGTTACGCCATTTGGTATTTTTAAGCTTAGTATTGATATAAATTTATTGTGTTGTAGTACCTTTTAGCAAAATATAGGTTTTTGGGGCAGCTAGGTGGCATAGTTGATGGAGCACTATCCCTGGATTCAGGAGGACCTCAGTTCAAATTTGGCCTCAGACACTTGACACTTATTAGCTGTGTGATGCTGGGCAAGTCACTTAACAGATTGCCTTGCCCTGCCTTCCCCAAAAAGGGGGTTTTTTTTGCTCATCCCTTTTAATTGGGTCTATTTTTCCTTCTGTTATGTCTGAGACTATGATTGCTACCCATGCCCTTTTTACTTAAGCCAAAATGTGATGGATTCTGCTCCAAGCCCTTATTTTAACTGTGTAACTCTCTGTTTCAAGTGTATGTCTTGTAAACAACATATTGGATTCTGATTTCTATTCTAGTCTGTTATCCTCTTCCTTTTTTATGGGTAAGTTCATTCCACTCATGTTCACAGTTGTGATTGCTAACTGTGTATTTACCTTCATCCTATTCTCTTATACTTCTTTTGCTGCCCTGCCTTCTCTTTAAGTCTCTTTTACTTCTGACTAATGTATCCCTTAATCAACCCTCTTTCTTATTTCCCTCTTATCGCTTACCTCTTTTCTTTTCCATTTTCCTGTTGAGTAGGATGTATTTTATGTTTAGTTATACATGTATGTGTATTCTTCACTCCTTTAACCAATTTAGATGAGAGTGAGGTTCAAGGTGTCATCTGTTCCTATTCCACTGCTTCCTTTTGTTGTATAAATTTTACTTTATGCATCCCATTTATGTAAGATAATTTCCCCCATTCTTCATCTCTATTCTTCACTCTTCTAGTGCTTTTCTTTTCCTCACCCATTTCATTTTTAGTTGATACAACAGAATCCCCTCAGGCCCTCTTTCTAATTACTTAGACTCCTTCTATGACCCCTGGTGGTGATAAAGTTCTGAAGGGTTTCCATATATCATTTATCCCTATAAGAATGTAAAACAATTTAACTTTGTTTAGTCCCTTATGATTTCTGATGTTTACCTTTTTATATTTCTTTTTACTCCTGTGTGTGTACTTCAGAGTTTCTTCATAGCTCTGATTTTTTCATTGGGAATGCTTGGAAGTCCTCTATTTTATTAAAAGTCCAGTTTTACCCTTGTAGAATTATACTCAGTTTTTCTGAGTAAGTTAATCTTGGTTATAAGCCTCTTAGAATGTTTAGGTCAAGTTTTATATTGGCCTAAACATTATCGTGGTGGCTGCTAAATTGTCTGTGATTCTGATTGTGGCTACTCAGTATTTGAATTCTTTCTTTTGGCTTCTTTTATTTTTTCCTTGACCTGGGAGCTCATTTGGATATAATAATATTTCTTAGAATTTTCATTTTGGGTTTTTTTTTTTAAAGACACTTAATAGTATTTTATTTTTTCCAATTACATGTCAAGATGGTTTTCAACATTCATTTTTATAGGTTTTTGAGGTCCAAATTTTTCTGCTTCCCTTCCTGCCCTCCACCTTCCTCAAGACAGTAAGCAATCTGATATAGGTTATACATGCACAATCATGTTAAACATATTCCCACGTTAGTCATATTGTGAAAGAAGAATCAGAACAAAAGGGGAAAACCTGATAGAATCGAGGGCTAGAGCACATTTAGGGTTAGTGTGCATTTAATCATATTCCAAGCCCTTTGATCCCTTAATGCAGAAGCTGCTAGATCTTGTATTATCCTGATTGTATTTCCATAATACTCGAATTGTTTCTTTCTGGCTGCTTGCAGTATTTTCTTCTTGACTTGGGAACTCTGGAATTTGGTTACAATATTCCTAGGAGTTTTTCTTTGGGGATCTTTTTCAGGAGGTGATTTGTGGATTCTTTCAATATTTATTTTACCCTCTGGTTCTAGAATATCAGGACAGTTTTCCTTGATAATTTCATGAAAGATGATGTCTAGGCTCTATTTTTGATCATGGCTTTCAGGTAGTTCCATAATTTTTAAAATGTCTCTCCTGGATCTATTTTCCAGGTCAGTTCTTTTTTCAATGAGCTATTTTACATTGTCTTCAATTTTTTCATTCTTTTGGTTTTGTTTTGTAATTTCTTGGTTTCTTATAAAGTCATTAGCTTCCACTTGCTCCATTCTGATTTTTAAAGACCTATTTTCTTCAGTGAGCTTTTGTACGTCCTTTTCTATTTGGCTAATTCTGCTTTTTAAAGCATTCTTTAAATTGGACCTCTTTTGCCATTTAAGTTAGTTTATTTTCATTAGCTTCTGCTTGCCCATTTCTATTTTTTATCAAATTGTTTTCTTCAATTAACTTTTGTGTCTCCTTTTCCATCTGTCCAATTGTTCCTTTTAAGGAGTTATTTTCTCCAGTTAGGTTTTGTACTTCCTTTTCCATTTGTCCAATTGTCCTTTTAAATTCTTCTGTGATTTCTTTTTTCATATTTTTAAAGTTATTGGTCAGTTTTTCTTCTGTTTCTCTAATTTGGGTTTTAAAATCCTTCCTGAGCTCTTCCAAGAAGGCTCTTTGTACTTCAAACCAGTTCATATTCCCTTCTGAAGTTTCAGATGGGAGTACAATCTCAATCCTGACCTCTTTGGTATTTGTGTTTTGGTCCCTGTCCCCATAAAAAGATTCTATGGTCTTTTCTGCTTTGCTTCTTACTCATGATAATCACCCTTTTCCTGGCTTTTAAAGTAGATCTCTGCATCTGGGGCACAGGGAGCTCTGTCCCACAGTTCTTGTGCCTAAAACTTGAGGCTTTGTGTGTTTTCTTTTATCTCTTCTTTTGAGCCATACATGTTCTTTTTAATTTTTCAATATTAACTTTTGGTTTTTTTTTTTTGGTGGTGTTTCATTCAATTTGCATTCTTGCAATCATTCTATATGTTGTTTTCTCAGCCCTGGTTGCGTCACTCTACATCAGTTCATGTAGATCTGTTCATGCTTCTCTGTACCCATCCCATTCATTATGGTTTGAGGATACATCTGCGCTGAATATTGTGTTCTTCCTTATTACTCTTCTCTAGAAAAGTTGCCAGACTGCCAGCATTTCCACTTCAGAAGATGCCTGCCAAGCTCGCGAACAGGTTGATGCAGAAGTACAAACTGACCCACCTTCTCCTGTGGCCCTACGTTATGCTGCCCAGCAAGATATCCCTGGGTTGGCCTCTTTCCTCCGTCGGGTAGAAAACCTTATCATCCGAGAGCTGGATAAGAACTGGCAGAGCCATGCATTTGATGGCTTCGAGGTGAACTGGACAGAACAGCAGCAGACGGTATGGAGGGGTGGGGTAAGGAAGATGGGAATTGGGTTCCCTATATCCTCTGACAACTCCAAGGTCTCTTTATTTTCTCCCAGTTTTATTTCCTACTTCACAGTCTTCCCATCAGGATTTCTGCAAGCCTCGGAATTTTTATTTCATGAAAATGGTTGTCTGGTTCTAAAGAATTCTGAGAACCTGAGACTCCGGGAAGTTTAAATGACTTTTTTTCCCCTCATTTCTAGGCAAGAAACACATTTATTCTGTGTCTCTAATTTTGGCTTGCCTTCCCAGGGTGACTCAGTTTAATTTTTTTAAACTCAGTTTAATAAAGGTTCTTGACAACAAATATAAAAATATTTTTTGAAATTATTTGAAGACTAGCACCATTGCATTAGTAATTCTTTCCCTGTTTGGGTCCTGTGCGGTCACTCTTCCTTCTGGATTGCAAGTTTTCTGACTAGCCTTAAGCAACAAAATTTAATTTATTTTTAGCATTTGGGGTGGAAAATTTTCTAAAATGTGTCACGTATTCTCTGCCTACTTAAATAGAGAATATCATACAAAATATTACCTCTTTTTAAAAATGTTTTATTGATGCTCAATTTTTATGAACATTTTTTATTGAAGATTTCAATCATCTTTGAACATGAAAGACAACATTGATGTACAGTGATTCTCAGTGGGATTTTCCCTTGGCTTATCACAAAGGCACAGCTTTTCTCCTTTTGATCTAGATTTTCCTTTTCCTAATTGTACATAATTTTAAAATCAGCCTAGCTTTGTAATTTATACAGCATATTCTGCTTGTGAGATTCCAACTTTGTTGTCAGTTAGAAATAGTGATTGTAGTATTGATTGTAGTATAAGTTTGCGCTGAGGTTTTGAGGCCAGAATTATAAGTTATAGGTTTTAGAATTTGTTTGTACATTGTATGCATTTAATGGACAGAATTAAACATACTACATCAATTCTTGAAAATTTGGGATGTTTCTGTCCTTCTGCAAATTTCCCTGAGATACTATGATATGTTCCATTGGCAGTTAAGGGGTGATCAGACTAGAGTATGTATGATGAATTCTGGTAGTGTGGCAAAGGAGAAAATAACCTACTTGCATGTTAATGAAAAATATTATCTTTGAGTCAAAAGAGCCAAAAAAAAAAAGTCAGTAAACTAACTAAAACATAAAAGGTCTTATTTTAAATGTATCCATAGCTTAAAACAAAGCCACAGAGACTGACAAATTTCTGAGGCCAGTATCTAATTTTCATAGTAATTTTAATAACTTCCAAGAGAAGCTTGCTAACAGGTACTGCCATGTCTTTACACTGCAGCCTCTTCTGTGTATATGGCTTTATTATTTCCACAAAAAATTTAAATTTTTAAAATTTAAATTTAAAACCCAATTCCTGCTATGTTCATACTTTTTTTAAAAAAAAAAATTATTTTTAGTTTTCAACATTCATTTCCACAAGATTTTGAGTTCCAAATTTTCTCCCCATCTCTCCCCTCCCCCTGCCCCAAGACACTGTGCATTCTGATTACCCTTTCTCCCAATCTACCCTCCCTTCTATCACACCCTTCCCTTATCCCCATCTCCTCTATTTTCTTATAGGGCACGAGAGATTTCTATACCCCATTACCTGTATTTCTCATTTCCCAGTTGCATGTAAAAACAATTTTTAACATTCATTTTTAAAACTTTGAGTTCCAACTTCTCTTCCTTCCTCCTTCCTCATGCATCTCCATTGAGAAGGCAAGCAGTTCAGTACAGGTTATGCATATGTAGTTATGCAAAAGACTTTCATAAAAATCATGTTGTGAAAGACTAACTGTATTTCCCTCCATCCTATCCTTCCTCTTCATTTATTCTGTTCTTTCTTTTGACCTTGTCCCTCCCCAAGTGTTTACTTCTGATTACCCCCTCCTTCCATTTGTCCTTCCTTCTGTCATCCCCCCATCCCACTTATCCCTTTCTCCCCTACTTTCCTGTGGTGTAAGATAAATTGTCATACCAAATTGAGTGTGCATGTTATTCCCTCCTAAAGTCAAATGTGATGTGAGTGAGCTTCACTTTTTCCCTCTCACCTCCCCCCTTTTCCTCTCCATTGAAAAAGCTTTTACTTGCCTCATTTATGAGAGATAGTTTGCCCCATTCCATTTCTCCCTTTCTCATCCCAATATATTCCTCTCTCACCTCTTAATTTTATTTTTTTAGATATCATCCTTTCCTATGCAAATCATCCTGGCCTTCTGTATATATATATATATATATATATATATAATACCTCCAACTATCCAAATGCTGAGAAAAGTCTCAAGAGTTACAAATATTATCTTTCCATGCAGGGATGTAAATAGTTCAACTTTGGTAAGTCTCTTATGATTTCTCTTTCCTGTTTGCCTTTTCATGCTTCTCTTGATTCTTGTGTTTGAAAGTCAGATTTTCTATTCAATTCTGGTCTTTTCATCAAGAATGCTGGGAAGTCCTCTATTTCATTGAATCACCATTTTTTCCTTGAAGTATTATATTCAGTTTTGCTGGGTAGGTCATTCTTTGTTTTACTCCTAGCTCCTTTGACTTCTGGAATATCATATTCCAAGCCCTTCGATCCCTTAATGCAGAAGCTGCTAGATCTTGTGTTATCCTGATTGTATTTCCACAGTACTCGAATTGTTTCTTTCTGACTGCTTGCAGTATTTTCTCCTTGACCTGGGAATTCTGGAATTTGGCTACAATGTTCCTAGGAATTTTTCTTTGGGGATCTCTTTCAGCAGGTGATTGGTGGATTCTTTCAATATTTATTTTACCTTCTGGTTCTAGAATATCAGGGAAGTTTTCCTTGATAATGTCATGAAAGATAATGTCTAGGCTCTTTTTTTGATCATGGCTTTCAGGTAGTTCCATAATTTTTAAATTGTCTCTCCTGGATCTGTTTACCAGGTCAGTTATTTTAACACTGAGATATTTCACATTGTCTTCTATTTTTCCATTCCTTTGGTTTTGTTTTGTAATTTTTTGATTTTTCATAAAGTCACTAGCTTCTATCTGCTCCATTCTAATCTTTAAGGAATTATTTTCTTCAGTGAGCTTTTGGATCTTCTTTTCAATCTGGACAGTTCTTCTTTTCAGAGCAATCTTCTCCTCCTTGGCTTTTTGGCTCTCTTTTGCCATTTGGGTTAGTCTATTTTTTGCAGTGTTATTTTCTTCAGCATTGTTTTGGGTCTTCTTTAGCAAGCAGTTGACTCTTTTTTCATGATTTTCTCTCATTTCTCTTCCCTTTTTTTCCTCTATTTCTTTTACTTGATTTTCAAAATCCTTTCTGAGCTCTTCCGTGACCTTAGAGCATTTCACATTTTTCTTGGAGCCTTTGTTTGAAGATGCTTTGACGTTGTTTTCTTTTGTTTTAATGTTTTGTTCTTCCTTTTCACCAAAGTAAGATTCCACAGTCTAATTCTTTTTCCGGTTTTTGCCATTTCCCCAGCTATTTACTCAAAATTTTGAGCTCTTTTTCAAGGTAGTTCTCTGCTTCCAGTAGGGGTGGGGCAGTGTACTATCAGCCACTAGATTCCCCCCACAGTCAGGGGGCCTAGAGCTCCAGAAACAGTGGCTGCAGCTGCCACTGCTGCTGGGGCTGCTGGGGGTTCCTCCACCCCCTCACTCCTCAGCTGCCCTGGGGCTGGGGCAGGACCACTCCACTTTCCTGCACTGGTCCTGCAGGCTTTTCCCACTGACCTTCCAATTTATCCTGAGCGTTTTGGGGTCATGAAGTCTGGAAACCATCACAGATGTGAGGGATTCAGTCTCCCCAAGGCATGTTCAGGTCCCCTCTGTGCTCTTGCAGCCTCCACTGGACTGCCCTCTGCTCCCAGCATAGCACCATAGACACTTCCTGGTGACCTTCCAGACTGTCATGGACTGGAGATTTGCTTTACTTCATCATTCTGTGAGTTCTGCAGCTCCAGAATTTGTTTAGAGCCATTTTTTACACATATTTGACTGGGCTTGGTGGGAGTACTCTGGGAAGTGTGTGCAGTTACTCTGCCATCTTGGCTCCATCCCCAAGGGCTGGGCTATGTTCAGACTTTCATCTGAGATGTTGCCAAGATCATGATTAGGAACAATCTTTGTGGGTGAGCATCTTCCTATCTGGTAGCATGACACTGGTACTGATAAATTCAACAACATATAAATTAGTGTTATGAGATTAGGGACCCAGTCTTTGAATGTTTAAGAGAAATTATTGCAAAGACACTATATTCTTTGTCCTTCCTTTCTCTGATTAGGCTTAAGTGAGGGAGAAAAGATTCATCATCTAGTTTGTGCTCAGACTCAGCTTGGTTCATGGTTCATACAGAGAACCTATTTCTTCGATTAAGAAACTTTATCCTGAGACTTGAGGTATAATGATCTGGAAAGTTTCCTTAGCTTCTCCTGGGTTGGAAGTTCACAACTTTGTAGGGAAGTGAGGGCCACTGGAGGCAGGTGAATCTTGGCTATGGGATCTGGTAAGATAATCCTATTTAATTTCTTATTATGCATTCATTTATATACATTGTTTAATCAGTTTTGAATCTATAAGATTTTTGTTCTTCTGGAAAACATAATGGCTTCATTTTTAATGTACTCTTTTTCTCTGATGGTATCCTGATTCTGCCCCAGTGTTGCATGCCACCTTCATGAAAGCCTGAAAATCCTGTGATACAGGCTGAGAACTTCTTGTCATGTTCCTATTGTCATCTCTGAATCTCTCCTGTGCGCTCTCCAATCCTCCTTAAACAGTGTCATCATCAGGATTGTAAAGTAGACTTATCAACTGTGTCCATCACCTCTTCTGTCCTCCCCCTCCCAAACACATACATACACACACAGTGCCAGGGGTGAGAAGAGGGAGCGTCAGGAGTTCCATGGAGCCAATGGGAACAGACGAGGGGCTGGCATGATGCTCTGTTTTTTACATCACTTTCACTTTTCAGTGACTTTTCTTCTCCCCCAAAAGAACCCTTGTATAAGAAATAAATACAGTTTAGTGAAACAAATCAACATATTGGCCATGTTTGAAGGGTCTTCTGTTTGAAATTGTATGCCTCATTCTGTATGTATGCCTCGTGCCACCAACACCTACCTCTCTGCCAGAAACTGGGAATGGGCTTCACTTGGAGTCCTTTGAAGTCCTTATCACTCCATGAATTGATTGAGAGCTCTGAAGGCTTTTATTGTTCTTTCCTTTTACTTTACTGTGGTCAGTATGTAAATGGTTCTCTTAGTTCTACATACTTCTTACAAATCTCCTCTAGACTCACTGAATTCTTCAGAAATAATCCTGCCCTAAAGATGAATGGTCATTGTTGTGAACACCCCTTATAGCTGTTGAAATATACAGGGCAGTTTGTCCCTAAGTTAAATCATACTGGAGCACTGTGCTTTTTGAGTTTTGCATTTGCTTTTTGAATTTTCATCTGCTTTTTAAAAATTATATTTTCCCCCATGAATTTGTTTAATCCTATTGTTGGGCATTTGTTTATTCTTGATTTGTGCCACTGTAAAGAGTGTTTTCCAATAGACTCCTTCCCTTTACTGACCCTCCTCCCCCCAAAAAATCCTCTACCCCCACATACTTTGAGTTATTTCCTTGGAATTTTTTTTTACTTAAAGAGGAACTAATGTTTGCTTGTGTGTGTGTCTGTGTATGTGTGAACATGTTCACACGTAAATCTCAGAATGCCCTTCATTTATTTTTGGCATTTATTTGTTTCTTCCACCCCAATCCCCACCCTCCAATTTAATTTAATTTTTTTCCAATTAACAAACATTATTTTTCTCTCCCACTCACTCCTCCCCCAGATAAACAATAAAAAACTCAATAAATAATAAAAAAATAAACAAAAAATTTTTAAAAAGATAAAAAAAGAAAGAGGAAACTTACAACAACTATGTGTATGTCATGCCCACTTTGGCCTTGTGCGGGCATGCATGTCTCACTCTCAGTTAAAAGTTCATCACTTACCTTTCTTCTCTGGAAGCGTGATTCGTCAGTGCATTGATCCAAGTTCCAACGTCTCTCACAGTAGCTTTGCTTTGTACTATTTCATTGTATAAATTGTTCTCCTAATTCTACTCACTTCACTATGCATCACTTCATAGAAATCTTCCCATTTTCCCCAGAAACTTTCCATTTCTTCATGTCTTATGGCACAACAGTGTTCCATTACATTCACATACCATTATTTGTTTTAACCATTTCCAATTAAGTGAACATGCCTTTAGTTTCTAGGTCCTATTATGAAAAGAGCTCTTGTAAATATTTTTATACATATGGATCTTTTCGTCATTTTTTTTATTTCTTTGGGTATAGGCCTAGTAGTGGCATCATTAGGTCACAGTTTAAAGACATTTTGGGTCTAATTCCAAACTGCTTTCCAGAATGGCCATACCATTTCACAGCTCTGTCACCATCATCCTTATCCTTATTAAATATAATAGGATAGGGTAGAATATGATATGATATGATGTGATATAACACAGTGTAATGTAGAGTATAACATAATTAGAAATATGACCATATACAGTAGAATTGCAATATGCACTATTGTATAATCGTTAGCTACATTAATGATAATAGTAACCAGCATTCATATAGTGCTTTAAGGTTTGCAAAGCACTTTATGCGTGTTAGCTCATTTTATCTTCATGACAATTCTGAGATAAGCTATTGTGATTTCCATAGATGGAGACAAGTCACTTGCCCAGGGTCATATTATCTAATTATCTGAGGCAGGATTTGAATTCAGGACTTCCTTACTGTAGGTCTAGCATTCCACTGAACCACATAACTATATTAACAATGCATTAGTGTTCCTCTTTGTAGTAAGTCTTCCAACATGTGTCATTTTCCTTTTTTGTCATATCTGCCAATCTGACGGGTATGAGGAAGAGCTTTAATTTGCATTTCTCTAGTTATTAGTGATTGGTAATATTTTTACATATGATTATTAATAGCTTAGAAAACTGTTCATATTCTTTGACCATTAACTGTGCAGTGGCTCTTATTCTTATAAATTTGAATCAATTCCTTATTTATCTTAAAAACAAGACCTTTGTCAGAAAAATTTGCTACAAAAATTTTTTCCTTGTTAGCTGTTTCCCTTCTAATTTTAACTGCATTGGCATTGTGTGTGTAAATACTTTAAAATTTTTATATCATCAAAATTGTCCATTTTGTCTTTTCTTTACCTCTCCCTTTTTGTCCCTAAATGCTTTCCTTACTTATAGATCTGAAAGGTTAGGGGATTGCTTCCCTTTTCCCTTCAAGCCTTCCACCTTTTCTTGTTTCCTTAGAGTCTTGTCATCACGACCCTTGTAATATCTTTTGAAGCTCTCTTTTCCTTTCCTGACTCTGCCCTGACCCTGGTGCAGGCCCTCGTCCCCTCACATCTGGACCATTGCAGTAAGCTGTTCTCCCTGCCTCAAGCCTCTCCCCTCCCCAGGCCAGCCTCATCTCAGCTGTCAAAGGGATCATCCTCAAGCAGAGGTCTGACTCTGCCATCTCCTGCTCTGTAAACTCCAGTGGCTCCCTCTTACCTCCAGGATCAAATAAAAAATTCTCTGTTGGCTTTTAAAGCCCTTCACAACTGGCTCCTTGTGCACTGTGATGCAGTGACATTGGCCTTCTTGCTTTTCCTCACACACAATGCTCCATGTCCCAGTTCTTCTTTGTCCCTGGCTTTCCCCTTTTACCTAACCTTAATCCCTGAATGGGCACGTTGAGACCTGTTAAAGACTTTAGCTTCAAAAGGCCAAGGTCCCCCCAGCATCCTGGGCCATCTCCATTTGTCCCTGACCACATTTGGCTCCGGAGGAGAAGGTGAGGTTGGTGACCTTGTGCAACCCTCCCTCATTTCAGTCCAGTTCACTTGCAGGTCATGGCAACATCTCCCTGATGTCATGGTCCTCCTGGAGAAGGAAGGCCAAACAGCAGCAGCCCACATGCTCTTCCTCTTGGTCCCCTCCAACCCCCCTTGCTTTTCTGGCTTCATCAGAATCTCAGTTCTACTTCCCCCTCAGTCATGGTGCTCTCCCTCTGAGGTTGTCTCCCCAAGGAAGTGTGAGCCTCTGGAGGGTGGGGCTTGTGTTTGCCTCTCTTTGTATCTCCAGCACTTAGCACAGTGCTAGGCCCATAGGAAGTGTTTAGTGGATGTTGCAGTGGTTCTCTAAGGTAGAATTACTTTTTTTTTTTTTTACAGTTTTTATGTGATTTACCTTATTGTGAAGATGCCGTCTATCACTCATAGGATTAGAAAAGATGGTTAGGATTTCAGGAGTCCAACTTGTAGCTAGATAAGATTTCTGTGGGACTACAGCTTTGCATGTGTGCTCCAGCAGCCCGCCTTACTGCTTCTGATTTGCTCCCTCCAGGGAGCAGTGCTAAATATCTAGGAATAGGGACTGGGATTATATTGATACGGGTCATTTCTGGATGAATGTTTTCCTATACCAATGCAGATTGGCACCTTTTCTTCAATTTATTGTCTGGGAGATTTGACTTGAGCCCTGAGAAGTTAAGTGATTTGCCCAAGGTCACACAGCTCATCTGTGTCGGATATGGGACTTGAATCCAGGTCTTTCTGACTTGCAGGCACCAGTTCTCCATCCACTTAGTGCACTGCCTCCCTGCTGAGAGATCTCTAAGCTGGTTAGAATGGTGCATAAAACAAAAGGCGATAGAATATGCTGGACTTACATTGAGGAAAAGCCAGGTGCATTAGTGCATTGACTTTGCTGCCTGGCTCTTTAGAGGACTCTCAGGCTTTTATCATAGGACTTTGCTTTGTTCTGCATACAAGATGTGTTAACTCTATTTGACTCTGTTTCTTTCTTGTTCAGGACAGAAATATTAGGGAAATATTTGGAGCAGGCTTGTGAAATCTCTGTATTTCTTTGCACGTCTGAATTCTCCAATCTGGAAGGGGCTTGTTTTCACTCGAGGTACAGAGATGCTTCATCTCTCTGGGCTAAGGAACGTGTGATTTTGTTTTGGCAGGTGACCTGCCAGCACACCCTGTGCTACCCGCTGGCCCAGGCTCAGAAGCTACAAGTGACCAGCGTCTCCTGGAACGCCACTGGCTCAGTGGTAGCGTGTTCCTATGGACGGTGAGTACCTGGGAGAAGGGGCATTAGGAGCTCAGGCTGGGTTAGGGCTTAAGCAGGGTGCAGTCTCAGCTCTGCCATTGCTCTGCTTTATGATCTTGGGCAAATTACTTTATCTTTCTGGATTTTATTTTATTATTTTCAGTGAACAAAAACCTATTTTCTCCCCTTCCTCCCATCAAAAACAAAAGAAAATAGAAAAAATAAGCCTTTGTAACAAATGTACATAGTCTAGCAAAACAGACTGCCAGATTGGCTCCATCCAGAAATGTAGATTCCCTTCTTTGCCCTGAGTCCATCACCTCTGTGTCAGCCAGTGGGTGGCATCACCATCATCAGTACATGAAGGTAAGCTGGGAAAAATGGAGAAACTGGTCAGCTCTGGGTATTGCTGGAGAGAGAAGAGTCAGGGATGGCTATGAGACTGGGAACCTGAGAGACAGAAAGCTGTTGATCCCATCAACAGAAATGGGCAAGTTTGGATAGTGAGTTCTGTTTTGGACACGCTGAAACTGAGATGCCTATAGGACACTCCTAAACAGCTAGGTGGCTCAGTAGATAGAGTGCTGGGCTAGGGGTCAGGGAGGCTCATCTTCCTGAGTTCCAGTCTGGCCTCAGACGCTTACTAGCTATGTGACCCTGGGCAAGTCACTTAACCCTGTTTGCCTCAGTTTCTTCATCTGTAAAATGAGGTGGAGTAGAAAATGGCAGACCACTCCTGTTACCTCTGCCAAGAAAACCCCAAATGAAGTCACAAAGGGTTGGGCATTATTGAAATGACTGAACTACAATAGAATATCCCCATGGAGGATAATAATATCAGTAATAATAGTGTATAATAATAATGTCAGTAATAAGGACCTGGAGTTGGGAGAGAGTTGGAAGTAGGATATATAGGTTTTTGATTCACCTGCCTAGACACAATAACTGAACCCATGGAAATGGATGAGCTCACCAAAGGAGAGAGCATAGTAAGAGAAGGCCCAGGGAAAAGCTTTGGGGGATGCACATATTGGATAGGCGGAGCTCCAGAAGAGGCCATCAGATTTGTAGGAAGGGGGGAACCAGGAGAGAACAGTAGTATGGAAGTTGTGGGAGGAGAGAATGTCTCGGGAAGTAGACTAGGGAAGTAGTGTTAAAAATTGCAGAGAGGTCGAGTAAAATGAGGTCTGAATAAAACCACTGAATTTAGTAGTTAAAAGATCATTGGTGACTTTTGGCACTAGCCCATCTACTGGTGGGATCAGAAACCAGATATTGTAGAACACTTCTATCGATGAAGAATTTACCATTTCATAAGGTCGTCCATTCCGTTATTGGACAGCTCTAATTATTTGAAAATTCTATCTTCTATTGTATAAATCCAGCGGCATAAGTTCTCCCCTTCAGGGGCCAAGCACAGTAAGTCTTTTCCACTTGACAGCCCTCCAGACATTTGAATGTGCTCATCCTATCTTCTCTAATCATCTCTTCAGGCTAAAGATTTCTTCGTTCCTTTTCCTTAATCCTTACATGACATGGTTTTCAGTTTGCTCGGCATTCGGTTCACTCTTCTCTGGACTTGTTTCGGCATGTGGCACTCAGGCTTGAAGCAGTCTTGCAGATGGTTCTGCCCCAGGTATAGCACAGTGGGGCTGTGGCCTCCCTCATGGGGAGCACCACCCCTAAGTTCAGGCAGCTCACTTGGCTGCTGTGTTGCACATGCTGACCTTTGATATAACTGGTTACAACCACCAGGATTTTCACTCCATCTCATCCGTTTTGTGCCTGTCGAGCTGATTTTTTGAACCCAAGTGTAAGATCGAGTGACATGTCCCTTTGATCCCCTGTACTCCATCATCCTGGTGGGGAAAGTGGAGGCTTAAAATTCAGTCCAGGGTATGTGTGTCTATGTAAGTAAAGGTCCTTTCTTAACTCGCTAGACTTGATATGAAATCTCTAGTAGGGAAACACCATTACTTTGCTTCTTCCTCCCCCATCAGTTTAGATGATGGTGATTGGAGCACTGAGAAGTCTTTTGTGTGCACCTGGAACCTGGATCGTCGGGGGCTGAACCCCAAGCAACCTTCTGCTGTGGTGGAGGTGCCCAGTTCAGTCATGTGCTTGGCCTTCCATCCAGCTCAGCCGTCTCACATTGCAGGTGAGCCCTATGCTGGCTTCTCTTGTCTTGCTTATCCTACTAAACAACACCTTGTTCTTTTTCCAGTCCAACTCCCACCCTCCCAAGTCTTTATCCCTTCCTCCCCCAAATGGGCCTGTGAGAACAATAAATGCACACCTCTTTATGGATCAACTACTGTGGGCATAACATCATGCTAGGTATTGTGGAGGATTTAGTTCAGTTCAACAACTATCAGATGCCTGCCCTGTGGGAGGCAGTGTGCCCAGGGTACAGACAAAGAATGATAAAAATGTTTCCGTCCTTGAGAATCTTCCATGTAGATGATGAAATACAAGAGGGAGAGAATTAGCAATTAGCGAGAGCAAGAAATGCTTCCCAGCAGTGTGATTCCTGAACTAAATCTTGAAAGAATCTAAGCACTATAAGAGGCGAAGATGAGGAGAGCGTGCATTCCAGACTTGGGCCAGTCTGCTGATCAGGGAAGCTAGAACATACTTGATGCCATGAGAGGCCCCAGTGGAGAGAGGGAGCGCTCTCAGTTGGTATGACTAGGGAAAATTTCCTAGAGGAGTTAGGACTTAAGGTGGGTCTTGAAAGATATGTGGGCCATGAAAGGGAGCAGTGGGACTTCCTACAGGAAGCAGGGTGGTTTTCATGTACATCTTCTGTGTGTTTTAGAATGGGAGAGGGGCTTAGAAGGGGATAGGAAACTGAGGGGGTTTGAATGTGGGTCAGTCTTGCCAAAATTCCCCTTCCTTTCCCCTTAGGTGGCCTCTATAGTGGAGAGGTGCTGGTTTGGGACATGAGCCGGCCTGAGGACTCCTTGCTCTGGAGAACAGGAATGACGGATGACACTCACACAGATCCCGTCTATCAGGTCAGCACAGCTCAGCTGCAGGAGACACACGAAGTCATGCTCAGTCGATAGAGGCTCCCTTTAAAGAACCAGAAGCAGCAGCTCATGGGCCTTGGCTCCTCCCTGACTCCTGGGAACAGACAGGTGCTACAGATGAGCAAGTAGCATCTCCCTAACCTCCTTGTCAGGAAAGACACTTAATCCAACAAAATGTGCAAGTCCATCCTCCCAGGGATGAAATCACTGGGAATCAAGTAGATGTAAACTGATAAATAGGTGGATGATGTTATCATTCTTCATTGTCCTCGCAACTGTCCCCACCTCCTTGCAGAGGCTTCCTAATCGCCCAGCCTCCTATACTAGAAACGTCTAGACAAAAGTGTTACTGAGCTGCCTCCCGTTGTCCTGGCTTCTGGCTGGCATAGAATCCACAGCACGGAGTAATCTCAAAGCTGACACTGTTTGCCTGCTGTGGGCTCTCGGGCTATTGTGAGAAAACTCCTTGAAGAGTGAGCCTCACGTAGCCCGTCATAGGGCACTCCATTGTGTGGGGATCTGAGGGGTCCAGGCTGAAGCCTGGCATGGATTTGGTGAGTGGTCCTCTGTGGCCCATTCTGCTCTGTCCTGTGTTGTGGGTGAGTGATTAGAGCAGTTGAGAGCAAGGTCAGTAGCCCATAGTCTGCTGGGTGGAGTGGAGTATTGTGACTTTTCTCACTTGTGCCCAGGGAAGGATGTCAAGGTCACACTGAAGGCCTAGGAGGAAGAATCAGGGGGACGCTGGGTAGAAGATACAAGAAAGCAGGGTTAGGCTCTGAGGAAAAATATTCTAATGTTCAGAACTGCCTGAGTGTTCAGTGAATTACTTTAGGAAGTATTGGGCTCTCCCATCCCTGGAAGTCTGCACAGAGGCTGTACTTGGGGATATTTTAGAGATTTCTGCTGGAGATTTGGGTTAGGCCAGATGAGTGATGAAGTCCCTTCTGCTTTTGTGGTTTTGTTCTCTTGAAGGAAGGGGACATAGATTGGAGGGTAGGATGGTTCAGCAAGCATGTGTTTTTGCTCACAAACCTCAACTCTGGTTGCCTCAGAAATCGCAGAAACCCAACTTTGCTCTGGAGGATGCTGTCCCCATAGCATTCAGGGCAGAGGAGTTAGACTTGAGAGCCTTTAAGAAACCCTCCACTCAGTTCTAATGCCAGACTTTCTGCCACTATGAAGCTGTCCGTTAGCTTCCTGGTTCTTCCCTCATTTTTTGTGTTAGCACAGTGGAAAAAATGAAGGGGACCAAACCCTTGGGAAGGGGAGAAAAGAATGTTCATCAAGGATCCTACATGCCCCTGAGATGGCCTCTTTCCCTTTCCTGCTCCGGGTTTGGGCCTCTATCCACTCTGCCATGTCCAGCTGTGTTCCTTCTTTCCCTTGTGGTCTACACAGGTTGCCTGGCTCCCTGAACCCCGGCACAGCCACCGCTTCCAGCTGCTGAGTGTCTCCACAGACGGGAAGGTGTTGCTGTGGCAGGCAGCTGGTCCTGGACAGCTACAGCTGACAGAGGGTTTTGCTCTAGTCGTCCAGCAGATCCCAAGAAACACAAAGCTGAAGAAGGTGAGCTGGACCAAGGCTGATATCGAGGGGCCGGGCATGAGGAAAGGGATCAAGGACATCCTCCTGGACCTAGTGAGAAGTTTCTCCCCATGAAAAAGACCCAGTCAGAACTAGTGGTGCCTGTGACCCTCTCCAGCTTGCCTTTACCTTCCTGAGGACAGCAGAGGCCTAAGCACTAAGGAGGTGGAGAGTCTAATGTGAGAAATGTCTCCCCTAGTACTAGGGAAGTGGCAGGTACCAAGTGGAGGAAGAGGAGGGTGGAGGCTGAAGAGCTAGGCTCCTGCCCATGCCTGAACCCAAGGAGGCCTAATCCTGCTATTAACTCCTTGGAAAACAGGATTGGGCTATAGGAAGGATGCTGGAGGTCGAGTCCCAGTTCTGCCTTCCAGAGCCATGTCTAAAACATGGTTTGGTGAAAGGAACACTGAACTTGGTAGTCAGGAGGCCTAATTTCTGGTCCCTAGTTTATCCTAGCTAGACTTGACCATATCCCCTCAAAGAAAGGAGCGACTGTCCTTGATGCTTGCCAATGTCCCTCTAGTTTTCTGATGTCTGATTTCACATAGGGAGGTGGGTGGTGCTTGCTGCTGCTGGTCAGAGCAGTTTGGGGCTGATCCTCCTATGTCTTCCTTTAGCCTACCCGGGGTGAAACAGAGGTAGGGGTCACAGCCCTAGCCTTCTCCAGCTTTGACCCCAGCTTGTTTATCCTGGGCACAGAAGGTGGTTTCCCACTCAAATGTTCGACAGCAGTGGAAGTGGCAGCCCTTACCCGAATGCCCAGTTCCCTGCCACTCCGAGCACCTGCCCAGTTTACCTTCTCTCCTCATGGTGGCCCCATCTACTCTGTGAGCTGCTCACCCTTCCACAGGTAAGGTCCAGGTGTTTGTCAGAGCCAGGTGAGTATGCAGCTTCTCCCTTTATTCTACAGGATGGTAATTATTTAGATGTTTCTTAAACTGTGGGCTCCAACCCATAGTTTAAGAAGTGCTGAAGGGGTCACAGGTGGAAAGTTTAAGAAGTCCTGGTTTAGAGCTGGAGTTCTTAAACTTGAGGTCTAGGAACTTTTTTTTCCTATTTTGATAACTGAACTTCAGTTAAGCGGTTTTCTTTGTAATCCTATGTATTTTATTTTTTTTCTGAGAAGGGATTCATAGGCCCCACCAGACTGCCAAAAGAAGGGTCCAAGGACCCAGAAAAAGTTAAGGATGCCTGTTCAAAGGGGTCTTTGGCAAATCACTCCTTTTTGCTCATTGAGGTTGGTAGATGAATTTCTCTTGCCCCTCCTAAGAAAGGATATAAATATGTATACATACATACGTGTATATCCTGTAATGATTCAGACCCCCTACTCCATTCTGTGTGGACCAGCAGAATAATCTTTTTAAACATTAGGGGGATGTAGATGTGGTGCAGAGCCCTGGGGCTGGGCTTGAGATCTGAGTGAGGGTTCAGCTCAGACACAAATTTGCTGTGGGACCTTGGCCAGGGCCAGTCACTTATCCTTAAGTTTCCTCATCTGTAGAATGAGGAAGATGGTCTCTATCTTAAAAGGATGTTATTAGATATGATTCTGTGACCCAGTAAGTTTTAATTAAAGGCCTTCTAAAATCCCGACTGCATTCACTGTTCCCTTATAGGAACCCAAAGTCTACTTGAGCGTGCCTTACTTTTTACTTCCTTGTCTTTGTTCACATCATTTTCCCCACTTTCTTCAAATACTACCCAAAATCAAAAGCTCAGGGCAAGTCCCAATTCTATGCCCGTGTTACTGTGGTTCTTTTTTGTGCAGTCATTTTTCAGTTGTGTTTGACTGCATGACTCCAGTTAAGGAATTCTTGGCAAAGATGCTGGAGTGGTTTGCCATTTCCTTCCCCAGCTCATTTTTCAGATGAGGAAACTGAGGCAAACAGATTTAAGTGACTTGCCCAGGGTCACACAGCTATTAAGTATCTGAGACCAGACTGGAACTCAGCAACATGGGTCTTCCTGACTCCAGGCCAGGTGCTCTATCCATTGTGCCACCCAGCTGCCCACTGTGGCTCTTAGCTTCCTGAATTTCCATGGTATTCACTTTGAGTTCTACTCAATAGCATTTACACCTGAGAATATTAATGCATTATAATACTGTTTGTTATTTATCCTTGCAAGGGATCCTGGAATTCTTTGTACTTTAGGAAATGTTGGGAGATAAAATGGGGGCCGCAGACTGGACCATAGAGTGTTTGCTGCCTTTTAATACAGAAGAGCAGGTTTTTGAGTATGTCAGGCCCACTGGGTAGACTGATTTGCTCCCTTGCTTTCCCCTAGGAACTTGTTTCTGAGTGCTGGGACAGACGGTCACATCCACCTCTATTCCATGCTGCAGGCCCAGCCCCTGACCTCTCTCCAGCTATCCCATAAGTACTTGTTCAGTGTGCGCTGGTCTCCAGTCCGTCCCTTGGTCTTTGCTGCTGCTTCTGGGGAAGGTAAGAAGGCTTTTCTTTCTTTTAGGAAGCCTCATTATTTAGGAGAAACTCCTTCTGATATTCCTCTCTTAAATCACCCAGGAGACGAAAAGGCAGGTTGCTTTTACACAGTTAGTTCTCATTTCTTTAGTGGAACGTGATGAGATTTAATACTTGACTTTTATTCTGGGTTTCTGGAAGCCTGGCTTTAAAGGGGGGACTCCAGTGATAGGGTGCAAAGAGGAAATTTTTTTTTTATTTATAGTTTTTTCAGCATTTGTTTCCACGAGACTTTTGAGTTCCAAATTTTCTCCCTATCACCCCCCACCCCATAATGCCTTGCATTCTGATTACCCCTTCCCCCAGTCTGCCCTCCTTTTTATCACACTCCTCCCTTCCATTATCCCCATCTTCTCTCTTTTCTTGTAGGGCAAGATAGATTACCTATAGATAGATTTCTTATTTCCCAGTTGCATGTAAAAACAATTTTTAACATGTTTTTAAAGCTTTTGAGTTCCAACTTCTCTCCCTTCCTCCCTCCCCACCCATCCCCACTGAGGAAGCAAGCAATCCAATATAGGCTATATATGTGTAGTTTTGCAAAAGACTTCCATAATAGTCATGTTGCGAAAGACTATATTTCCTTCCATCCTATCCTGTCCCCCATTTATTCTGTTCTCTCTTTTGACCTTGTCCTTCCCCTAAAGTATTTACTTCTAATTACTCCCTCCTCCCATTTGCCTTCCCTTCTATCGTCCGCCCCCCCCCCCCCCCACACCTCACTTGTCCCCTTCTCCCCTACTTTCCGGTAGTGTAAGATAGGTTTTTGTGCCGAATGTAATGAGCTTCACTTTTTCCTTCTCACTTCTCCCTTTCCCCCTCCACTGAAAGAGCTTTTTCTTGCCTTTTATGAGAAATAATTTGCCCCATTCCATTTCTCCCTTTCTCCTCCTAATATATTCTTTTCACCCCTAAATTTTATTGTTTTAGGTATCATCCCTTACTATTCAACTCACCCTGTGCCCTCTGTGCGTGTGTGTGTATATGTATATACATATATACACACACACACACACACACATATGTATAATCCCTTCAACTACCCAAATACTGAGAAAAGTCGTAACCCACAGTTTAAGAAACATCTAAACAATTACTGTCGTCTAGAATAAAGGGAGAAAAGTTTCAAGAGTTACAAATATTATAATTTTTTCCCTGGGGTATTATACTCAGTTTTGCTGCATAGGAAAATTGTTTCTTAAGGAACAAATTCACCTTTAAACGTTCAAGCAATCATTCTGTGCAATTCCAAGTGAGATAGTTCCTGTCCTTAAAGAATTTATATTTTCACCTTTTTCTTAAAGGAGACATACAGCTATTTGATCTCAGAAAGAGCTCCCAGAAGCCTACAGTTTCTATCAAGCAAACCCCAGATGAAAGCCCAGTATACTGTCTGGAATTCAATCTTCAACAGACTCATCTCCTGGCTGCTGGCGATGCCAAAGGTGTTGTAAAGATATGGCAGCTAAGCACAGAGTTCACAGAACAAGCACCCCGGGAAACAGAAGACCTGGACCAACTGGCAACTGAGGTGGCTAGCTGAGGACACCCTACTTTCCTTTTGAAAGGAGGTGGTGATGAGCAGAAATGAGCAGCGTAGGACATTCAAACTGCTTACTCGTGGTGCAAGGAATGTTGTTCAAAGCTTGGAGGGAGAATTCTGCTCCTTTGAGCAGATATTTGAGTGAGTCTTTGGGTGTTACTCAGATGTAACGTAAAGCAGGCATCTGCTAATGATTAAAACAAAAAAAGTTTTTTTGGGGGTTGAGTCATTTATTTATCTTTTGCATACAGAAAATTGGGAAGAACAGGAATGAAGTGAAGCCAGCTTTATAGAATTTTTCCCCTTCAGGTCTGGTTTTGGGGCAAGCTGGTTTTAGGACATATAGGAGACAGGGTAAAATCCCATAATTTTAAACATAAATCTCCTGACAGTGATCCAGCCATCTCAACTGGACTCATAACATTTTATTGAAGCACCATTTTCTCTAATATCCCCAAGCTAAGCAGTTTTAAGGTTACATTTGGAAGTAACACTGTCTGAATTTTTTTTCTTTAAGAGCACAAAGATGGACAGACATGCAGTGAGGCAGGAAGACGAGCAGTGTTTGGCTGTAGCTAACACTAGGGGCTGTGAATCAATTCACAAAGAGAGAACGGGTAAATTCTACATAGTCAAAAGCAGAGGGGAGTTCACGGCCCTTGCCATCAACATAGGGCTTCATGTGTGAGATGCAGTAGTCTGCTTGCTCCCTTGTCAGATTCTGAAAGGGGAAAAGAAAAGAGAGATTAGGTACCCTGAGTCCAAGAAAGCTCAACTTTTTGTCTCTTAACCAAAACTGAATCTAGTTTATGGAGGGCACAATCTCTTGAGAGCCCCAGTTATCAATTCCTCATTACAGAGAAGAAAGACATCACGACACAAAGGAAAGACTATAGAACTGACAGTCTGACAACTGACCCTCTGGGGACTCTGTGTCCTTAGTCAAGTGGAGATGTAATCCCTGCACAAGGTTGATTAGCATATCAGGGTGAAAATCACAGATCACAGGAAGTGCACCAATTTGTCCAGACCGAGTTTCTAGTTCCAGATTCTATCACTGACCAATTGGCTTTGTGGGCAAGTCACAGAGGCACAAGACGCTATCACCAGTATTTCAAGTGGGGACATTCCCTTATACCTTAAGGGACTTGTTAGTGCTTTAAAAATAACAAGTGTTACACACATAGGGTATTGGTATGGCCTGCTTTTAGACCTGATAAGGTCTCTTCAGTCTGCAGCTTGTAAGACAGATTCTGGCTCAGCAGAGAGAATACATGTAGCAAACATGGAATGGGGCTGCCTTGTGAGATTGCTGGCACTGATGCTGCTGCTCTAATTTTCTCAGTGTGCCTCATTATAAACCCCACTGATTGGAGCCTCTTATAATCTTCCCAAGTCACCTGGTGGATCAGAACCACGTATTTCATGCATACCTGGTACAATTCTTCCTTGGTCACATAGGGTTTTCCCTCAGAACTGAGGGCACGGAAAGCACTCTCAATCTCCTCACTGGATTTAACATTTTCAGTCTCTCGGCTGATCATAAAAGCCATGTATTCTTGCAGTGATACATGGCCATCCCTGGGAAAGAAAGAAAGGAAAATGAATAGGATGACAGAACATCCATCCTAGAGATTGAAAATGTTTTAGCCTGGACATCACCTTGCATGATCCTTTGCTCTTGCTCACTCTTTTATTTTTGGCATTGTACCTGTTTGGATCCACAGTGTCGAGGATAGCTTCAAACTCGGGGTCTGGTTCTCCTTCTTCGACCATAGGCAAGTCATATCCCAGGGAACGCAAGCAGGATTTAAACTCTTGGTGATTGAGTCGGCCAGACTTATCCTTGTCAAAATGTCTGGAATGCAGAGAGACAGGGAATTAGCTCAGAGTTGGCAGAATTGTGTCTGAAAGCATGAAGCCCAAAGCGATAGGCCCCTCTTTAACAACTCCCTGGGGAATTGTGGCAGTACTCACTTAAACATCATGCTGAACTCCTTCAGGGCCTCTTCAGTCACACCAGTTGTATTCCTGTAAACAAAATCAGTTATGGATTTGGCCCTGTAGCCTGAGCACTTGCATGGTTAAGTGCCAGCAACTAGGTGGTCACTTGTTTTTTTGTCCAATGAAAAGGTGGTCTTCTTGTCTGTCCCCTCTAAACACTTAAGTGCCTAGAGAATCCCGAATACCAGATGAATGGCTAGTGGTTGTTGTATTTTCACTAATCTTCCTGTTGATACCAAGATCATTACCCTCCTTTTATCTAGACTCTTTAAGATAAGAATGCCCTCAAATTTTCATAAGAAATAATGAAGGCATTTCTTCTCATCTCACCACAAAGCACCCTAACAGCTAGGAAAGATGCAGGAGAGGTATACCTGGCCTGAATCTGCTGCTCCAGGTTGTGCTGCATTCGCATCCCAAGTTGGTCCAACTGATCCCACTGCTGGGCCAGCCCTACAGTGCTATGTTCAGTGTATTTGTTGTCCAGGATAAGGGCTTCCTCCATGGCTGCCCCCAGGTCCTCAATCTTCTTCAGCTGACTCCTCATGGCCCTGATTTCCTGGTGTTTACGCTGTGGGTGGAAAGAGGAAATTAAAATATAGAGGGAAGAATTGCTGCTAAGGATGCCAATACCCACAGATTTTCCCCCACATTTTGAGAAAAAAAAAACTGTTGGGACTCATTTTTTTGTGTTTACTAAGAAGCCTAGTGAAGGCATGAGGAAGAATCAAAGAAGGGCAGGGCCCCCTGGCAGCCCTTGGGCGGGGTTAAATGCCTTGTACCAAACTGTGGATGTCTCTACCTAAAGCTAAGGAGGAAAATACCATAACCTTACGGGGGAGGAGGTGCTTGCTTTCCTCCTAGGAGGCAGAGCCACTCCAGTGACTTCAGACAGATGCAGATAACAGGAGCCACATATGGCACACTTACTTTAGTGGCTTCCAGTTGGGATTCCAGAGTTCCAGATTCTTCCACCATACAGGACCTAAACAAAGAAACATGATCAACATTTTGGGAAAGAACGGGTTGGGGGATTGAAATTAACCCCATCCTTTCAGGAATGAAATAATACCTTTGACATTTCATTTAAGTCCCTTTCTTCATGGAGCACAAAACACATCTTTCATTAGCTAACATCTCTTCACAAATGCCCCTTGAGGCAGCTAAAGCAAGCGTTATCTCCATTTTATAGATTAGGAAACTGAGGCTCAACAGGGTTTAGACAAGATTGAAAATGGAGACAGGAATAGAACTGAGGCCTCCTACTTCCTCAGCCCTGTACTTCACCTATTTCCTGTATTTTTAAAAACTACACCTGCCTCCCTATGTTCCACTAAAGTCACATTCCCCATGTTTTCCCAGTCCCAGTATTTTAAATAGAGATCAGTCTTTTTTAGTGACCTTAGTGACTTGGGAATCAATTTTAAGCCCCATGACTCCCATGGAAGGAACTGAGAGATATTTTGTGCTCAATTCAAAGTGCTCACCTCTCTCCCAACCTGGTAAGATTAGAAACACAGTGCAGCTCCAACAACCGTGCTCTATATACTACAACAGTGGGAAACTCAGGAGAAAGACAACACACATGGCCAAGACCCTCTAGCTAAAATGTTTCGTTAAAGTTTGGTGGCCAGGGGCTCAATCTCAGGGCCTTTTTGCAATCTCTTCATTGTGTGAGGGGGAACTATAATGCCAATACTAAAATGCATGAGTATAGGAACACTGAAAATGAGGCCAGTAGCTTAGAAACGTCATCAGTGAATTGAAAAATCTTTTCTGCTTAAGAGTTACTAAGATGGTTGGCATTTGTATTTTTAAACGTTTTTGTAAAGCCCTGATGGTTTGGCCCAACAAGGAAAAGAACACTGATGTCTCCTGAATTCCTGTTCAAGACCTGAGGTTATGTAACTGCACAAGGTTTTGATGTTGATGGGCAGAGCTCCCTGTGAACAGCAATGATGTGCTTTGGTTCTTAGATGCTCTGTGAGGTTTCACAGCAGGCAACCAGTGAACAAAGAGCAAGTTGTGGTCACCATGCAAGGACGGGTTAACACCGTGTTTTCGATGGAGGAAATTTATGTTTATGTGCCATCTACTACCTCTTCCCCTGGAAACGACACCTTTCCATTTTCCAGGGGGTAGAAATGGGGGGAGTTGGGAGAATGTGATTTCATTGGGATAGAATATTTCTGGTTAAAAAAAAAAAATTAAAACAACAACCACACTCCCTCTACCAGCAATTGTGTGTCTGCCAGAGGCAGGACTTCACTTCGGGCTTTCCTGACTCCCAGGATTTCTCTCTAGTCATGATACTCTGTTGCCCCTTGAAACAGAATCAAAATTGCTCTAGCAATGGAAATCAATAAAGCTTTCTCCTATAACAGCAGGTCAGATCTAGCTGTGCTCTATTACCATGGGGCAGGGCAGTGGGGTAGGGGAAAGGACAGAGGCCCCTCCTTCCCAAGCGCCCCGGGCAGTGAGTTAGTGAGGAAGCAGAGCCGCCCAGGAAGTCAGAGTGCATTGGGAAAACCACAGTGAGGTAAGAAGAGAAAATAAGAGGAGAAAAACCTTCCAGACAGATCATCCCCAACTTCATACTGATAGACACGAATGACCCGACGATATGCTATGCTATTCAAAGAAAAGAAACCAAATGAATACACACCAAAGGAGGAAGAAGGGAAAGAGGCAAGAGCACACAGATGGAAACACGCTACAAGGTCCAAGCTGGCAATGCACAGACAACAGTAAATATCAAAGCCAAGGCAGGCGTCCAGTGGTGGACTAGAACCTCTACCCACGAGGGACCACAGGCAGGTACTTTTAACTCAGAGAACTAGAGTGGAAAGGGACAAGGACTTTTTGGGATCCACAAGAAAAATGGAGCATTTTTACTTCACTCAGACACTACTGGCAGATATAGACGCAAGGGCTTAGAGGGTGTGAGTCTGGGAAGGAGAGCCAGGTGGCCAATTGTTCCAGAAGTCTCAAAAGTGAGCTTCTTTGGTGTTGACATTCTTTCATTAAAAATCCCCTTTCCACTTTCCCAGTAGTGACTTCATCCTGGTTCTGACCCGGTCCCCCCAAGCTTGTGCTCATAAGACCACAACAGTCCCACCAGCCAATTCTTTAAACAAGAAAATGGCAGTATTAAGGGGTGTGGTTCAACTTCAGTGGATCCAATGAGTGTGGGGGGTAACTGGACTGGCTCTTCCATTTTCTTTCATATAATTCTTTGAATTTTACATCCTTTTCTCAACCAACTTAAGAAAAAGGAATACTGTACTCAAAACTCAAGTTTTCAAGAATGTCCTTCCCAGGGCAGGACAGGATTCTCACAAGACCCTTTACGTCTCCTTGACGGTTCAAAGAAGAGCATATTTTTACCTGATGAGATAGCCCTGAGTCTAAAATGAGTTATCACGGCTCAACCAATTTCAAGTAATTTACACAAATAATATCAAAATTGACAACAACTGATGTTTCTCTAAAGTATTTCGAGCTTTCCCACTTCTCAAATTATTTTCCACCTGGCTTTGCTACAAAGTACTTGAATGGCAACTATCTTCCACTGCGCAGACAGATGGGAGAACAGACACACGGACATGATATCCTGTGTTCAAATGAAGAAGCAAGTTAAAAACTCAGACTAATCAGTGCCTTGTCTCTTCATCATGCTGCTTTTTCTAAAGGAGAATGTCTCCTTTGTGGAAAAAAAAGAAGAGAAATGGCTCTCCTCCCCAGGCTTTAGGTCCTGAAGGTTACAGGCATACTTTTTACAATTAACCTGGATATCCAGGCTGGACATTGGGGGGAAGGGGGAAAGGGATGGTGCCTGGCACAGTATCTTAAGGATGGCACAATCCACCCCTGGACAAGCAGGCCCATCATAGAAACATTTTAAGCCAAGCCAATGGGTAGGAAGTGGGAAGGCGGGGAACAAGCACATTATACACAATGCCACAATACAAGCCTGGGGAGAATAAAAACGCGATATTAACCCATCGAGGAGATATGTTCTGCGGTGACATGGATCCAAGAAGCAGGAGGTGGCGTCAGGAGAAGCAACCATGAAAAAGGAAGAAAAAGGAAGAGGAAAAAAAGACATTAGCAAAATGTCTATACACCACACATTTCTACTAGTTCATCAACAAGTAGGCATTGAACAACTGCTACACACACAAAGCACAATGAAGAGAAACCTTTCTGTTCCTAACTCCTGGATCTGCAATAGATCATTTTGGGAAAACAGTATGAAAAACTATTTCTTGCCTTCCTTACCCAATCTACCTGGAAAAACAGATCTGTTTTTCGCTCCTTTCATAAGCACCTACTGTGTGTCAGATGGTGAGAGTATAAAAGCAGCTGCCTCTGTCACATGAGACAGACAGCCAGAGGCTTTAAACTCCAATTTAGAGTCCCTGTTTTGTCCTGGTGGCAACAAGAGGCCACAGGAGTTTTTCTGGTTGCAAGTTTCAGTGACAAGCCTTAAACAAGCTTCTATGATCAGAGTTGGAGGTTTGGGAGAACAGAATACAAAGTTTGCCAAGAATCCACAGTACCATGATTTCAGAACCGGACTTGTCCTAAGGGCTCTATCATTGTGTTGCTGTGTAACCAACCACCATAAAGGGAATGGGTGTCCCTGGGGAGAGTCTAGCCTGAGTGGGATCACCTTCACCCCAGCTGCCCCTCAAGATGAACAAGGAGATGGGCACCTGGTCTCCTGGATCCACTGGTGGAAGGCATTGGCATGTTGGGCAAACTCCTGTCGTAACTTGTCATTCTCCTCTTGCCTTCGTTGTTCCTTCTGTAGCTCCAGCTCCCGCTCCTAAGAACCAGAGGGAAATGCAAATGTAGTGCCCAAGAGGGCAAACCAGGTCAGTAAAGGGACTCACTGAGAAAATGTCCTGTGAAGACTGGCTGAAGGAACTAGGGATGTTCAGCTTGGAGAGGAGAAGACTTAGAGAGGGCATGACAGCTGTCAAGTGTCTGATGGATTGATATTTGGGAAAAGAATCAGTTTGGTTTTTAATTGATACCAAAGGACAGAAAGAGCCTCAATGGACAGAAGCTTCACAGAAGAGCAGAATTCTACTGCACTAAGGAGCCCTTAAGATAAGGCTGGACTCTGTCACTTGTTGGGGATGCTGTAGAGAAGGAGTTCTTAACTGGGATCTGCGAACTTGGATTTTTAAAAGAACATATTTTAATATGATTGAATTTTATTTTATACATTAATGACAATTATGCTGAGAAGGGGGGGGTCCATGCCCCCAAAAAAGTTAAAACAATCTCCTATTGCAGATGGGTGTTCTCTCAGATGGGCAAGAAGTGACTCAGAAATCTTTTTCTTCTCTTGAGATGATGTGATATGCTAGCAGGAAAGGGGAATTTGAGAAGGAGAATCAACAGACCAGAGAGATGAATGAGGCTTCAAGTTCTGTTTAAAGGGAGTGAGAAGACTTACTTTGATGATTTTCTGCAGGTTCCTCCAGGTCTCTTCCAGGGCCTCCATGGTGAACCAAGTATAGGGATTGGAGGCCACCCGGAAGCTCTTGATCTGTCTGTCTAGTTCAGCCAGTTGATTAAAATCTGCCTGGGCAGAGCTGAGTGAGGAGCGGAAGGCGTCATGGGCCTCTCGCAAGGCTTTGATTTCCTCCAGAGAATTGCAGCGCACAGGGTCTGTTAGGTCCTCCTCAGCATTCTCAAACCAGCTGTTGAAGGCTGAAGCCTTCTTGGCAAAAGTCAGGAAAAGATCTTCTACCTGAAAGCAGAAGAGAACCTAGTTTAGGACAGTTAATTGGTGATAAGTTTATGGTATGAGGAACACAAGATGCTTACTGGCCATCTTTACATTTTAATATCTACTTCCTCCTGATTCTTCTCATTTTCACTTCTGTAAATCAGCATTCCTATCAACCTTACCTTCTCTATAATTTTTCCTACACTGCAATGGAACTGCAAAGTCTGTACTTCCTGCTTTTTAAGGAAACTTCCTAAACAGTCTACATATGCCTGCAACTATATGTCATACATAGCTATGTGCCACCTGTGGTTTACAGATATTACTTTATTTATACATCACAGAAAATCGGGTAATTGTCCAGTCCAGCCTCTAATTTCAAAGAGGAGACTCATTCTGAACTTTACCTTTCGGAAATGTTCCTGGGCTTCTAAAAGTTTCTTCTTGCGGGTAGCTGAGTTGGCTAGCAACTGGTTCCAGCGCTTCATCAGAGATGCATGTCTTGCCTCAATGGCCTTGGACTGAACATGCTTGGAAGCCAGCAGCTGATCTTGGAGGGCTGTGATATTGGCAATCCCTTCCTGCTGGAAGGCCTGAAGCCCTGCGTCAAAGGTTTCCTGTGATGATAAAGGGATGAAGGTACTGAGAGATACAGAATAAGCAGCTCACTACCCTTCTACAGAGAATGGGGGCCACTGACCTGTTTGGTGAGAAGAGTTTGAACAGAAGAGAGGTCCCGGCCATAGTCATCTGTCTTCAGACTGTTTTCTTTCTCACCTGGAAATTTAAGTTTGAAAACTATGGAGCATCCCACAAATTCTATCAAACTTTCCTTGAATGGTTTAAGATAGCTGTGTGATCATGAGCAAGTCACTTGACTTGCAAACTTTAGTTTTCTCACCTATAAAATGCAGGAGTTAATGACTAGCTCTGTACCCCAGAGATCAAAAAAAAAAAAAGGACCCATATGTATGGAAATAGTTCTAGCAGCTCTTTTTGTGGTGGCAAAAAACTTAAAACTAAGGGGATACTCATCAACTGGGGGAATGGCTGAAGAAATTACTCTATATGAATGTAATAGAATATTAATATTATGCTGTAAAAAAAATTTAAAAAGTGATGATTTCAGAGAAACTTGGGAAGACTTGTATGAACTGATGCAGAGTGAAGACAGCAGAACCAGCAGAAAAGTTTATAGCAACACTGTAAAAAGAAGAAATTTCAAAGATTTAAGAACTCTAATCAATATAATAACAAACCATAATTCCAGCAGTCTGATGAGAAAGCATGCTATGCACCTCTTGAGAAGTGAAGGGACTTGATACAGAACAAGACATACATTTCTGGGCAACACCAATGCAGAAATATGCTTGACTTGACGAATACGTCAATACGAATACGAAAAAGTGTTACAAAAGTCCCCCCACCTCCCAATAGAGGGGAAAGGATAGAGGGAGGGTGAGAGACACAGGCAAAAAAATGCTTGCTAATTAAAAAAAAAAGCTACAAATAAAATAAAGAGGTCAAGTTAATAATAATTTGGATACTGCATTTTGTTAATTATCTATGAAGGAAATCTAATCAACTGTGAGCCTGCATCCACAATATTCCTTTACCTTTCAGATCTGGGTAAATCACGTGATCTTAATGATCAGAAATTATGGATCTTGCTGAAATATTACTTACCAATCCAAGATTCCACCACATCAGCCTTCCAGTTGAACTGAAGGAAAGCAGAGTTCTCATCTAGCTTGGCCTTCCTCTGAGCTGCAGCCTTCTCTAGGTCAGACACTTTCCCATTCAGGCCCTTCATTTTAGCTGAGATATTCTCCTCATGGTGATTATTCTACAGGATCAAAAAACACCCAAACATACCATATGCACTGGTCAACATCATTTCATCTGGATTCTATTAAGTGCCCACCTCAACTTCTACCCTGCACCCTAACTCAGAAAAGCAACACTCCCTAGAAGAATGGCCTGTTATGGACTAACAGTAATGTAAGTGGATAACTAGCTAAGGTATCAAAATACAAGCTTTCACCTTCTGTGTATGCCTAACTAAGGCTAGTAAATATTATTTCCTGGTCTATTAAAAAGAAAAGAAAAAGGTCAACTTCGCATTAGATAAATGTTTCCTTTTATGAAATGTGGAAAATAAATGTTACTCTCTGTGGACTTTTTACCTGAAAAAAACATTTCAAGTCAAGTTCCCAGGGTCAATCAATTAAGCAGCCTACCTACTTAAACCAGAGGAGGATTAGGAGGTAGGAGACAGAACTTTTCTTTTGATCTGCTTACCTTCTTAATGAGGTCTTGTCCATTAGTGCAAACATCATTCACTCGGTCTTTGTGAACAGTGAAGTCTGTCTCAAATGCTTCATGTTTTTTCAGTAAACCCTATGGGGAGAGACAGTACCTATGGCAATGTATGACTCAGAGCCAGAGCAACACTATGGTTCATAGTTTGCTGGCTCCATCTGTCGTCCAAGACAAAAAGAAAACATAGGTTTAAAGTAAGTTCAACAACAACAAAAAAAGTCAACTTAAAAATTTTTAGTAAGAAGGTAATTATTTTTAAAATTTCGTAAGGTACTTTTTATTTAGTGATAGTTAACAGTGCTTAAAATGCTAGTTTGAGAAATAGTCTTTTCATTTGCTCTTCTACGGTATTCTACATAAAACTTGGAAAAGGAAAACTAAATAATCATGCTGAATAAGCTATTGACTTTACTTAGCAGTTCAAAGATTAGAAAGTTCATTTTGTAATGGCAGTTTAGGGAATTCATATTCCAATTCGACTTCTCATAGTTTGCTGTTGCAATGTTTGGGGTATGTCCCTGATCTCTGAGAACCAAGACCATGCTCTCTCATAAAATGTCCTTTTGTGTCAGCATCAGACTGAATGCTGAGTGGATTTATTTTATTTCCAAGAGAAGGATGAAATGTTCTGGCCAGGTGGGCACCGTCAACAAATGGAAAACCAGATCACTTTCATGCTGTTCTGATAAAAAAAATAAAATAATGAATAGTGAACTTTTTAGTGTCTCATTTACCTGTATAGCAGCAAGAGTATCTCCATAATCCTCGCTAGCTACCAAAGTCATTTTTTCATTGATCCAGGCTTCCTCCTCCTCCACATTGGCTACAAACTGCTGATACTCCAAGGACTCCTCTAAACGTTGGCCCCTATTATGAGAAAAAAAATAAAGTCATTCTAAGTTGAGTTCTGGTGTTTGTCTACCTGACAATAAAATAGAGGCTACAACCTGGTGTACAAAAAAGATGGTAAGACTTTGGTCCCCTCATTCTGAAGGGAACTAGCATCACAGCCAGAACACAAGATACGATTTCACTTTTCTTCCCTTGTGATCAGGTAAAACAGGGACTAAGACTGGCTTAATATATGTCCTCCCATGGATCTGAAGGCAGCTTCCAGATCTGGTGTGTAATGAGTTTGCATCCACGAATGGGATAAGAGATGCTACAGTCTATTCCAGTTCAGTCTGACCTCAGGGCACAACAGACACTTAGCACTTGATACTGCACACAAAGAGGGAGAATACAGTCCTCATTTGCTTCATGAAACTCAGAGAAGCAGGCTTGAGGTTTCACTCACCGAGCAGCTGCCAACTGCTTCAGCTCCTTCCAGTGCTCCACAAACTGAGCCAGGCGCTGCTGGATCTCCTCTTTGCCAATTGTGTTGTCATCAGACAATTTCTTTCCAGTGTCTAGAACAGCCTGAGGGGCACAAAATTATCACATTAACACTGGTCTCCCACCAAATCCTATCTCGTGACCATATGCGTCCCTTATTCCTTTAATCAGATAGGCGCCCTTTCCTCTTTTGGGTCTTTTGATTTTTTGGGGTATATTATTAGCTAAATGAAATGCCCCATCTCTGCTGGGGCTGCCAATTACTGCCCAGAATGTCATCAACCCCACTCTTCTTCTCAGTGTGCCCTGAGGACCAAACAAGGTCACCCCTCTGCTTTGTTTAAGTAAGGACACTATTGTCCTAGCTCTGTATGATCAAAAATTCATAGCTCTCCCCTACCCAACTCCCACAATTCATTTACCTGGATGGCAGGTTCATGTGCAGCTAACTCGGCTTCTAGGCGTTTATGCTTTTTCCTTAGGTTCTGTACACCAGTTAAATCCCGACCATAGTCCTCTGAACTCACCAGGAGCTTCTTTTCTCTGTATGGGAGAGCACAGGAGAAGTCCAATTTAAAGATTTTTTTTAGTGCTGTGTTAGGTTAACGCATTGAGAAGTTGTATTCTAGCTTGAAAGATGGCTTTCACCATAGGTGAGACTCAAAATGTTCTTCAATCTTAAGACTACAAATACCTTCACAAACCCAATCCAGCCATCTATTCTCTCCAAAAATAATCCAAAAAATGAGCCTTCACTGACCAAAGGGACCTAAGTAATCCTAACACCCTCCTTTGTCAAATTTTCTTAGAAAAAAGGGCTTCTGTACGCCCTAGACAGGCCTTTTTACTACTTAGAATTTATATCAGTTTAGCTCTAGTAGACAGATATTTTTAAGAGAATAAAAACTCTTTCTTAAGAAAGGAAACCACAAAGTTCCAGGCATGATACCCACCTGGGATCCCGCTCAGGATGATTTACACACATGCTCTCAATTTCTCTAAAGTCAGAGAATCTGAGATCTCAGAGATCTAATTCAACCTCTTCATTTTACATAACAAGAAACTGAGGCCCGAGAGAAGACTTCCCTGAGGTCACACAGCAAGTTACTCTAAGGAGAAGAGGCAGAGCCAAAAGGAATCTGCCTAATTACGGCTTAAGACCACTATCACCAAGGCCTACAGACAAGAAACATGTCTGATGGCATAAGACAAATTGACACTAACAGATGCCTGAATAGCTGACTACAGATGACAGTGCTTGATCCATTTACTGCCTCCTGGTCCTGCCTCTCTGCCCCACTTAAAGACTCTTGACGACAAGTCTCAGAAGCACATACTTGATCCAGGACTCCTCATCGTCCATGTCCCGGAAGAATTGGTGCAGTCGGTGAGATTCGTTGAGCTTGGCCCGTCTGGCAGCTGCCATGCCTTTGATCCTCTGGAAGCGGCTGTTGATGGCATCTCGCTTCTCCTTCACCTGAGAGGTGTCAAAGGCGCTGCTTGTCATCAGGCTGTCTGCTTGGCTGCTCAGATCCTTCAGACGATCCTGTGGACACAGGGAGAGGTGTGGGACAGCTGGGTCTCTAGCACTGTGACTGACAGCAAGGAAACCACCAGGTAAGCTCCTAAACTAGGTTGATGGTACAGGCATCCCATTTCCAACTTATTTACACATTTGCAGAACCAGCTTCCAGTATGTTAGGCTGGGTGAGTACTCATGAAGGAGGACGCTGCAGACTCCAGGGCATCAGATCGCAAAAGCCATTTGTGTCACTGTCACAGAACCCCCCTGGCATGTCCTGTGTTCTCTGCACTGAGAGGTCTTATCTATCCTTTCTGGAGGCAACCTTACCTCATGGGCTGAAATGTCTGCCTCAAGTAGCTGATGCTTCTTCAGCAGATTATTCACAGAGGCCAAGTCTTTACCATAATCTTCTGAAGCCAAGAGAGCCTCCACCTGGCAGGGAAAGGACCAAAGAAGGTGATACAATTTCATACAAATCTATACCTTTATGAGAACAAATCTAAAACCACCTTTGAACCATCTGCAAGCCCAGCTTTTGCATGAACTATTTAATTAATCTTAGCTTTGACATCACTTCCCACATTTTCAGGCTGCCTATCCAGGGATATGATCAGGAAACAGCCAAAAAATCTTAATATTAGCATAAACAGTTCAATTTAAAAGTTCTATCTATTTCAAAAACATTAAGCTGAATTCTAAAATCAAATAAATCATTTCATCACCTGCTGCTTTGGTTTATAAATTATGACCTTTTGCAACCAAAGACAGATGAAGTACTTTCTTCTCAAAAACCTATTTAGGGAGGCAATTTGGAGTTGATGACCCACCTGGGCCAAGGTATGTCTGAAAATATCTTGTGTTTTCTCTTTAAATAAAGCAAAATAAAGGCTATTTTCCTAAGTTCTAAATTAGATGACCAAAATAAAGGCAAAAAATTGTGCTGGTACAGTGGGAAAAATTTCTAAACTTACCTCTGAGAGCCAAAAATCAAAGTCTTTGATGCCAGTGTTAAAGTTCTGCTGCTTATTGGCTTCCTTCAGCTTCTGGCTCTTCTCGGCTGACTTCTGCACCAAGAACTGCCACTGGTCAGCAAGAGCTGCCAGCCGGGCCTGCGCAAGAGAGAGCAAGGGACTGAGAGCTGCCTGGAGCTGCTGCTGTCTGCTCCGAGCACATGAATCCCACTTAGAACAATGATGGATCTTGGACTGTGTGATGTTTAAAACTTAAGTCATCTCTTCTCCCGCTAAGTGAGAAAGGCCAGACAAAGTAATGCGTGACAGTGAGAGAGGTAAAGATTCAGACCTTTACAGCATCTTCACTGCCAGCACAGGCCCCTCGCTCAATGAGGGAGTTGCCCATGTCAATGACACCCCGGATTCGGTCAGCATTGGCGTGCAGCTCGGCTTCGAAGGCTTGGTGCTTCTGGTGTTTGCTCTGGAGACAGCAAAAACAGAGTGTCATTATGCAGCAAGTTGGACTGGGGTCCAAAGCTGTTCTCATGGACAAGGTTAGTTATAGAAAATTCTCTCAAGAGGAGACTTGGAGGGAGTTTGAAAGAAAAGGGGGTATATCAAAATCAAACGACTAAATTTTAGAAAGGCTACAAATGACAGACTCCTTACCTTTTCTTAACAAGGTGAAACAGCTTTCGAGGACAGCTCTAAAATTACATACTATCTTATACTCTAGGATACTGCAGTAAGTAAATTTCAATTTTGATTTTATTTGCAAGTTACTTTCCCCAATATGGATTTCAGATTTACAAGAAAAAAATCAATGAAAAAAATCATGTATGTATTTGGGAAGCTAGTCAGCAAAAAAGTAGTTAATTTAACATAGTCTGGGAAATAAGTTGGTGTCTCTCAGTAATCCATCTGAAAAGCCTCTCGCATATATTGCAGGAAATAGAGACCAACTAATTTATGCTATCTGGTAACTGTGGTTAACCTAAAACCAAGCCCACTAAACAATTGCAGGCTTGACTCTTGTTAAGAGTTTGTCTTGGCTAAGAAATGAGAAGCAGAGAACAGAACCATGAGAACAACTGGACCCCAATGGGAGGAGGACTAATAAGAAAACAGAGCACGCACTCTTATCAGCAGAAACAAAAAACAGCCATGATGGCAGCTGCAACTCCCCAACTCTGAGAACAACAGCCAGGGGAGAAGCATATTAATTAACAAACACCCCCCAACAGAGCTCAAAAGTATAGAGGGCAGAGTTAAAAAAAAAAAAAAAAAGGGAGGAAAAGTACTACTGTTGGTAAGGATTCTGCATCAAATGTTTACTTACAGAGGCAGCAAGTATTCAAGGACTGGGGCTATGCCACAGGCTAACACATCCATTACTAGGGAGTTCAAAAATGGGTGAAGGTGATGGAAAAAAGAAACTTACCAGAGAATTTTTAAAGGGGAAAAATGTCACATAATATGACAATCTCACCACCAGCTTCTTATCATGAACCTAGGACTTCCATGTCTGAACAGCTTACATATTTCTCTGTTACCAATGATTAAATTCTGTTCTCTTCTTTCTAGTTTTGATTAATTTGTGGTTCAATCCCATTTTTCTCTTCCTTATCAAATTCTGTTTTTGTTTTTTCATTTGTTTTTCACCTACCTATTTAAGTGACCATTCCATGACATCTAAATTAAATTTCTCTTACTGTCTTATGGGTAAAAACAATCTCATTTGTCTTAGGTTATTAAACTGTTGCCCTACTGGACTTTCAGTGCAAAGATTTGCATCTCCTTATGCCTTTAGGCAACTTGTTTTTGGTGAATGGCAACTTAAGGCTTTATACATATTATGGATTTTCCATCCTTGGTCACAGAAGACCTGAATACCAAGTCAAAAGTCTAAAGAGAGAAGAGTAACATCTGTTAAAAATGAAGCTGGTAAAACTTATCAATGAATTATGGAGCTTAGTATTTACTGATACTAAGCAATTCTTTGATGAGAACCCCAATACTGCCTTGGAATCAAACAGATCATGCAGAACATGCCTAGACAATGAGTTTTTTTGGCCAGCTGCATGATTAAAACGAAGAAAGCCACATCCCACAAGGGACACCTAGATGGAATATGATGGATGATTAGAGAAGCCAAAGATGAATGGACTAACAAAATGAACATGACCAAGTATCAATAATCTATACAAGAGAACACAAATACTGGCAGCTAATGAACCAAGCTCTAAAAAAAACCCCCCAAACTTACCAGCAGCTTGGAAAGCTACAAAATAGATTAAGAGAACAAAAGTTCAGTACACTGACACAGATCCACATATCAGTTACTAAAAAAAAAAAAATTACTTTGCTATTATACTTACCCCCAAAAAGCCAGTATTATGAAACAGTAAAACAGAAGGAAGACTTAAACTTTTATTTTAGACTAATCATGTTACATGATCTCATATCATGTCACTAGGTGAGAAGACAGCCATGAGAGCAGTTTACAAAAGCCTACATCGATCTGAGTATTTTCTTGAGCTTTTCCATAGGTAACAAGGTGGGCTGCTTCACTTTTACAACTCTTCTAGCACTTGTAAGAGCCATTATGGGGCTAGATTTCCAATCAGTTCAGTAACTCACCTGAATGTTGGTAGGATCCTTATAAGATTCATCACTTGCTGTTTGAAGCTTTTCACTAATCCAGGCCTCAATCTCATCTACATCTCGACTGAACTGCTGAAGAGTTTGAGATTCTCCCAGCTTGGATCTCTTCTCAATCATTTGGGCTTTTAGGCGTCTCCATCTATAGAAAGAAAATTAGACCATGTCAATATACTTCAACAATCCAAAGTGAGATAAAAAGCTAACACTGAAGACCAAGAGCTGGGCTTGGCATGCAGCTGTCTAGAATGATTTTTAAATTAAAAATGAAGTTTGCAGTAAGTAGCAGTATGCTAGCTCTTGACCTAAAAGGTCAAAATGAATTTCCAAAGATATTTTCATTGCTAAACCTAGAGTTTATTTGACAATAAAATTCACCTATCATCATACCTGTCCAGAACTTCATTGCGACGGTTAGAAATGTCTCCTTTAGCATAGTGATCTGCAGAGATTAACTGGTCAGCAAAAGACTGCAGAGCTGCAATCTTCTCTTCCTGTTCAAGAAGAAAGCCACAATTTGAAGTTGGGAAGCATAAGTAGAATGAAACACCCAAAGGGTGATAATCAAGCTATGGTCACATGTGAAGCTGATGAGAACGCTAATGTGGAATAAGCCTGCCATCTGTCCTTTATCTATGACATCTGCCTTTTTCATTATCAGAAAAGAACTTGACTAGAGAGGAGTTCATGGCTCCAGAAAGAAGAGAAAGGACTTGGCAGTAGGAGTCTGTAAACTACCTGACACCTTCACCCCTAAACATAGATCAGTGTCAATTTTTCTGATTGATCCTGGGAGTTAACTAGTGTTTACATCTAAAACAGCCTCTTCACTCACAGGCCAATGGTTGTTCTAAAGCACTATCTACCCCCCTTTTTATTGGTGACAACTGATTATTTCAACATTCGAACTTGGTCAAATTAAGTGAGTAAAATATACAAATAAGAGGTGAAGAATGTTAAGATGATGAAAGATGATTCATCTTGTCATTCAAATGCTGTACCTGGACATTGATTGCTTTATCAAAGTCTTCATGTTTCTTGATCAGAGCCTCCACACTATCCAGTGAATCTCCTTTATCTTCAGTGTTCAGGAAGGCCTCCCGAGCAGCCATCCAATTTTCCGCTTGTTCACAATCCCGGTGAAACAACTGAGGAGGAGAAAAGGCTGATGAAAGCTCAGTTACTAGGAGAGATCTGTGGATGAAATATAAACAGGTATCAAGGCTAAACAGGTACCTGCAGTTCAAGACACTGATCCAACATCATCCTGCGCTGAACCCAGGCATTCTCTAGATCGGCCCTCTCTTGATCGAGAATATCTAGTTTCTCTTTGATCTCTGGGCTGGCATAGTGCCCACGAGCCAACAGCTGCTGCCCAAACTGCTCAAATGCCTGGAAAGTGCCAGCCCTGGCATCAATTTCTGTCCGGTGTTCCTGCCAAAAGAAGGGAAAGGATTAAATATCTGGCAGTGGAATGACCACTCCAATGTTATCAACCTGCTCATAACAAAAGGTAAGGAGAAGTCTTCAACAGATAGTGAGGACATGGAGGCTTTCACATGCAGCAGGAAATTTCACTTACCTGATGTCTTTCTAACAAAGCTTCAGCTCCCGTGACATCCTTGGCTAATTCATCAGAGGATACTAAGCCCCGGATACCATTGATCCAAGACATGAGGTCCCTAGAAAACAGACCCATGGAGAAATATTACGTTCTCTAGCAGGCAGGCCATTTGTCCAAGAAACCAGAGTAATTTTGTAAATGTTGGGCTAAGAAACTCATGGAACTTAGCCTATACAACATTCAAAAACCAGTAAAACTCCACAGAGGAAAAGTATACAGTTTCCCTGGTCAACTCTTTTTATAAGACAGATAGCTGAAAATCTCCTAAAAGCAACAACTTAAAGAGGAGTGGGGGAGACTGGTCCTACTTTTCATTTAGGATCATAAAACCCCATGTCCAAATGGAACTGTAACATACCAAACCACCACATTCATATGTAAAATGCTTCAGATCTTTACCGAAAATCACTGAGGAAACGTTGCAGGTCATGAGAATCCCCCAGCTTGGCTTTGCGCTGGTCAGCTCTTTTCCCTAGGCTGTTCCAGGCCTGATTTAGCTCAGTGCATTTCTCTTGAAGGTCTTCAGCTGACTCGGGATGGGACTGAATTAGACGTTCAGCAGTCTCCCCAAGGGAATTCACCTAGAGAAAAAACGAAATCAGAACAATCAAGTCAGGAACCATGCTCAAAAGTTACAAATCTTTTGCTCCATCTGGGAAGGAGCCTATGTCAGGAAGAGGCTCACCTTATCACCCAGTGCAGCCAGGTCTCTCTCAAAGCCCTCGTGCTTGCGCTGTAATGCCTGAACGCTGGCCAGATCGTGACCGTAATTGTCTGTGTTCAGAGCTTGATTCTTTTCTTCAATCCATTCCTTGGTTTCATCAGCATCTCTACAGATGGCAAAGAATTGTTTTAGATGTGTAGAAAGACTAGTTTACGTGCTTTAGAAACTTATTCTTTGAAACATTCACCAAGGGACTTTAACGCTTGCACTATACATCAATGTGCTTTAAGGAGCAGAATAATGGTATTTTTTAACCTTTCTCAACACCTTGCACTCTACTTCTGACTCCTCCATAGAATCCTCCTTTATAATAAAAAAAACCCACAGTTAAGCCAAACAAGTGAACACAATGACCATGTCTGATAAAGTGTACTTCAGCCGTACCTGCAGTTTACTACCTCTGTGCTGAGAAGTGTATTTTGTCAGTAGTGCACTGCAGTCATTTTGATCATTACTAAGAAGGCTGGTACACAGTAAAATACTGACTGGTACCAGTGGCAGTCATACTTCACCCACACCAGTACTTTTCATGGCAGCAAAAAGTGGAAAACAAAACATGGGAATGCTTCTTATCCAAGTCCTCTATCAGCAGAACCAGGAAAAAATGCACACTGATGTAATGAATTAAAAAGTAACCGAGCAACAATAACTGTAATGACCAATCTTAGCCCTCAAGAACAGATGATACTGAAACACATCTCTCTCCTGTAGTAGGAAGGCTACCAAGAGAGCAGAATGTTGCACATGGAAGGCAAGGTATCAAGCACTGATTAAGTTCTTACTATGCACTAAGGCATATATACCATCAGATATGGATTTTTGTCCATTGGTTTTTTTTTTTTTTTGGACAGAAGGAATCATTCAACTGGGCAAAAGCAGAGGAGTACACAGGTAAATAAATAGCTGTGATGTAAGGAACAAGGAATCAATAAAACTTATTTTTGGTGGGATGAGCAATGGAGATATAAGTGACCTTCCCAGGGTCATATGGCTAAGTAAGCGTCCGGAAGCCTCATTTGAACTCCAGTCCTACTGACTCCAGGGCCGTTGCTCTTTCTACTGAACCACCTAGCTGTAGCAAAAAAACTTTTAAACATTAAATAAAATGAATAGTACATATACTACTTTTGTTTGACCAAGACTCAAATTTTGGGTTTTCAGTTTGCTTATCTACCTCGTGTCTGGCTTTCCCATTCACCATAGGAATCTACTCTATTACACTCCTGACACAATTTCTGCTTGAAGAACAATAAAGGGGATCTCTTCACAATAATTCTTAAAGTAACTTATATTTAGATAGCACTTTATAAGGATACCTCGCTGAGTAGTCATGACAGGGTAAGTAATGTAAATATTATCATCCCCATTTCACAGCTGAAGAAACTGAGAACCACAAAGGGTGAGCAAATTTCTCAGTCACCCAGTCAGCAGCGTGTAGTTTCCATCACACTGTCCTATTTCCCTACCTCATGAGGCAGCTCAGCTTGCTCTATTTTTATATCTTTGATTGTGAAAAAGTTCAAAAGAGTTGAATAAAATTCAAATCCAAACAGTGGCTTTACAAAGAAATAAGAATACAAATTCTATGTTATCGTAGGAGAGTAGAGAAGCCCTTTAAATCAAAGTCTGTGTTAGAAGTTGGCAAACCAGAGCTGGGGAGCCAAATCTGGCCTACAGCCTATTTTTGTGAGGCCCATAAGTGAAGGATGGTTTTTCCCTTTTTAAACACATTTAAAGCATACATACTTTTAGAATACAATTAAAAAGGTAAAAATCATTCCTGGAAAGTCTACAGTAGAGGGAAAGCACTTGGATTAATTTACTGGAGGGTGTGTGTGCCAGATAGGTGGCAAAGTGGATAGAGTGCTTTGAAGACCTGACTTCAAATCTGCGTCAAACACTTACAAGCTGTGTGGCCCTTCGTGAGTCACTTAACCTCCATTTGCCTTAATCCACTAGAGAAGGAAACGACATACCACTCCAGTGTCTTTGCCAAGAAAACCCTATGAACAATATATATAGTAAATGGAGTCATGTAGAGTTGGACCCTACCAAACAACTGAACAACACTAATTTTTAAGATTTACCTAATGACGCTCATCTTATACTGTCTGTGATCTCAGTCAAACGTGTGCATGCTAAGGTAATGGATTTTTAATGAATATGTTTAAAAATATATTTAAAAAATCTTCATTTAATGAGATCCCAAAATTTGGCAAAAAACCCCAACAACAACAAATCAAAATTAGGCAGCAGGTTGGATTTGGCCTGCAGTCTGCTAACCCCTACTCTAGCAGTGAAGTGTCTTCCTTTACCTAAGCCCTACAGAGACCTAAATCACTCTAAGTTCTAAGAATATTACAAATCAAGTATTACTTTTTTCTTCTTCTATCCTCTGCTCCATTCCTAACATGGTTATCAATAAGATCTCTCACCTATGGAATCTTTGTACTTCATGGGCACTGCCCAGAAGTTGGCTCCGCTCTTCAGCCAACTGCTGTAGGGACCGCCAGCGCTCATTTAATTCCTATACAAAAGAATGCAAATCATCAGTTTTGTTTACAGTTTTTGCCCTTACAATGGGGTTTCATGTTTTTCGTGAAACACTCCATTTTTGGATGATGGTGAAAGATGAAAGGGACTCAACAGATTACCTTGAAAGTAAGTTCCAGTGAGTGTTCCTTAGTTCTCAGAGAAACTTTTTAACTTGAGTAATGAGTATGCAAATAGTGTCACATGGAATGCCACAGAGGCAGACCACAAAATAAAACTTTTGGACTTTACAACAAAAACTTTATAACCTTGGTCAAAGTGATAGGACTACGGTAGCCTTTGGTGGTGCTGGACACTTCCTAGAACTTGGGTTGTGTTCACATCTTTTGAAAACAGCCTGGGGAGTCTTGAACTCCACAAAGTCTCTTATGGAGTAAAAGCTAACCCTGAAGGGGTTCAAACATCTATGGAGAAAATAAACTTGTCATGCTCATTCAAGAGCACCTTACCAAGTATAAAGCATGCTACACTCCTCCCACTTCAGTTTAAGAGAAGGAACTATATCACTGATTAGAAAAGTCAACTCTCAAAACAAGAGGTTTAGTTTCAAAGTAAAATGGACAATAATGCAAGGATAATTGAAGCCACACTTTTTTGGGCCTAAAGCAGATACTACCCTTCACCAATGGCATGAGTAACTTGGAAATCAACTACTACAATTTTTTTTTTTTAACAAGATTCCCTCACGGGATTTCTATCACAGGGATTCTAAATAAGAACCTTTAGCCTCAGAATCAGTATTTGAAATCCAGCACTGACTTAAGAGACTCCTGAGGCCCACATAACTGGATATTAGTCACAAAACATGGAAGAAAAGAACTGAAGAAAAACAAGAAAAGAGCAAGTAGAGCTTTCATTGGTTCTTACCTTGATTGAATTAAAAGTGGCCACTGTGTGAACCATCAGACGTGCAGACTACATGGGGAAGGAAAGCAGAAGGAGAGCAAAAGTAATCAGAGATTTGCTAATCAGCGACAGAAAACCAGGCTTTCAACATCAATTGTGCCTGACTAATCGTCAACCAATATGATGTTAAAAGGATGCTGAGTTTTTATTGAAGACATCAACAGTAGCATTGATTACAATGTCCAATGTCAACAATCAGATGTATTTCAATGGCTCATTTTCCCCACTGCATAATGAAAAAGATAAGAATTTAACTGAAGTCACAATAACTTATATGTAGGGTGGTAAAAAAACAAAAATCCAGAACTTAAAGCATGGGGAAAAAACACTGCAGAAATTACAAATGGCAATTAAGCCTATTTAATCACAAAGATTAACCAATCAGTGAAGTTACTAATTATAGTCATAAAAGTTGTTTTAAATCAACAAGGTCAACTAAGGGCAAGGAAAGAAAAGGTCAAGAAAGAAACACAAAATAAAGGAATATTATTTAAGTAAGTAAAAGCAAGAAGAACAAGGCAGAATAAGAGATTTGGGGAGGAAATTCTATAATCCTATTTAGTGGGCCGCCCTGAACGTTTTGAGCTATGTCCTACATTTGGCAATATGAACTGGGAGGTAGGATATGTGCCTAACCAAGAAGTACAACACACACTGTATTTTTGAACCTGAAACAAAATAACCACTCTAAGCAAATTAAACTGTGCTTGGTTTCTACTCTATGACTAAAATATTAATTGATCTACAAAAGAGATCTATCCGTCACTTAATGGAGGAGAAGTGAGGCTGGTGACCTTGCACAGTCCTCCCTCACTCAAAACAAAGTCAAGTCCAAGTCATATCATTTCTCTGATGGCATAGCGTCTTCTCTGCCAACAAAGGATGAACAAAACAACAATGACTATGTAAAAGAAAAAACCTAAAGATCATGAGAGTTCTACAGAATCCTTAATTTCTCAATTGTTCCAGAAAAAGAAATGAGAAAATGTCCTTCTTTCCTTGCAGAGGTGGGAGACTATGAGTGTGGACTACTGCATATATTATCAGCCTTGCGTGATATACTAGTTTTTGCCAATTTCTTTGTTCTCTTTTCTAATTTTTTGTTATAGGAAATGGCTCACTGGATGGGGGAGAAATGAAGGCTATAATCTGAAATGAAGATAATGCAAAACCAAGAAATAACTTAGGCAGTACATTATAGGAGAAAACAAATAGCTTTAAATGGCTAAAAATCCTTTTGGGATAAAACATTTTAAAGGCAATATAATGCAATAGGGTCCTTACCTTCCAGGGAGAAGCAGTCTTAGAATCAGTATCATCCTATCCAAAGCACAAAAATGGATTTAGATCAGTCTTGCAAGCAGGTACAAAAAACTTAGGCCAATCCCATTTTATTAGTTCTTTCCACAACAGATTTAAAAACAAATGGCTACACCAACATTTTTACCTGCCTAGCAAAACCAGTATCTTACTGATGTCAACTAATTACTTGCAAGATCAGTTGAAAGGTTGGCAAACAAAAATGACACAGTAATCTGGTATAAAGAAAGATTTTAGAGAGCAACAGAAGGAAAAAATATCAATTATCTCTCCTTATATCATACTTTTGCTACTTTTTCAAAACAAGGGGAAAAAAATAAACACTGAAATGACAGATGTGGAAAATACCCTTAAACTTACAGCTTCTTTTGATCTTTTGCAGCATGGGCAAGAAAAATGTAAAATCTTCTATTTCCTTTCAAAGGACTTTTCAAAAGACATTTCTGAGTGTCAGTAGGAGACATCTCAGGTGGTTAGCCTTACCATATTCAAGTTCTTCAAAAATTCTATTTGCAATAATTAAGACTTACCCTGGGCATCATACCATATACCTCCTGCAAAGAAAAAAGAGATATGAATGCTTACTATCACAGGAAGGGAAATTTACATTAATTTTAGATAAAAACAATGATAATTAAGATTTATACTTTTAATGTTTGCAAAGTACTCATATATGCATTACCTCATTTGATACCAACAATTTTATGAGGCAAATAAATACTAACAAAGGTATTCCTATCTCCATTTTAGGGAAGAGGAAGTTGAGACCAGAGATACATGGTTTCTCCTGACTGAGTTCAATGCTCTTTCCATCACACTGCATACCAGTCATGTTTATTAGCACTAGGGTAGAAATCATGATCGTAAGTTAGACAGCTGACCCAGGGTCTAATGATTTTGCTAGAGGTGCTGGGTCTGCAGTCAGAAAGACTCATTTTTCTGATTTCAATTCCAACTTCAAAGACTTATGAGCTATGTGACCCTGGGCAAATCACTTCACTCTGTTTTTTTCAGTTTCCTCATCTGTAAAATGCATTAGAGAAGGAAATAGCAAACCACTCCAGGATCTTTGCCAAGAAAAGACCAAATCACCATACAAAACATCTGAGAACATGTGAAGAAATTCACTGTAACACCTGTTTCGTGTTTGCTCATTATTCTGAAATTTAAACAAATTAGCACACTAATACAGAATTAAGTTTAATTAAGCTTATTAATTATAGCTTAAGCATAAGTGCTTCTATTAAAATCCATTAAAGTCAAAGCCATGTCAGTAAAGTCCACCAAGATGGAGAGCCTATTGCCTAAGTGCCGGGAGACAGGCAGGGTGGCTACCACCCAAGCTAGCTAATAAATCCTCAGGCTAGCTACACGGTGGGTGAATAATTTTTACCCAAAGAAACTCATGAAGATTATCTACTAAGCTGTGGAGTACATAGCACCTGGAACATAGTGAGCATTTATAAAAAGCTTACTGACTGACTGGAGGGATTTGCAATCTGTGTCAGTGGAAGAATATCTCCACTGATGAAGTCACAGGTCTTTCTTTTTAAAAAATATGAAAGTATACTATGTAAGAATTTCAAAAAAGAAACCTCTGATTGCTCTTGGTCAGAAAAGAGACTTCTTCAAAAGAATGGGATGAAAAAGAAGGTTCTGGTGATTAACATATTTACTTGAAGTATTTATCAGATATCACACAAACAACATGCAAAAAAATCTTTATAAATCTGGACTTTCATGAAATAATGTACAGTGAAAAAAACAAGAGTCAAAAGAACTGTAACCATGTAAGAGGAAAAATGAATGAGAATGGAAAAAGACTCACAAAGGGGATTTAGAGGGAGTAACTGAAAAATTATTGATATTTCATACATGAGTTAACTGATTGAAACAATAATGTTGTTGAGGCAAGTTTGGTTGATGGTCTTGATGCCCTGTACTAAGTTTTTTTAATACAGCATAAATAATAGAATAACAATAAGTAACCTTTTATAAGAAGAAAGAGAGTCTGGATAACATTTTTCCTACTGATCCAAAGAATTAAACAACCTGCATGGAAATCAAGTCTAGGTAATCTCAATTTACAAATACAGTGTGAACTGTCAGTCAATTGTCTTTACTAAGGACTGCTAAAGGCACACGGTGTGCTGACATCTCAGTCCGGCCTGAGTCCAGAAGAGAGGAAACCTCCTACCTGTTGCTGTACAGCTTGAACTTCCTCCGCCATTAACCCTTCTGACTCCAGGTCTTCAGCAACTTTGTTGATGTCCTTTAGTCGGGACTCATTGGCTTTCAAATCCTTTATGACAAAAAACAAGACGTAAGTGAACACCTGAATGCAAGTGAAATGGAAGCAAAGACAAAGGTGGGCAACAATTAAACGTTGATAAAGAGAATTCCTGTACAGCAGGGATCTCTTCCTAACCATGGCATTAAGCTCTTCCACAATGACTTAGACCAGGAAATATCAGCTACAACAGTCAAGGAAATAAAGATACATTGTAACTTTCCCTGTCTCAAAGTAGCAATTAATTACCCACGTCCAATTATCACAACACTTTGGACAAATGTTAATGCTATTTAAAGGAGATGAGAGTTATATGTTTAATGGCTATCAGCTGAAATGCTGAATGTATAACAATGTGTTATAAAAATACATTGCATCTATCTAAATCAACTGCCTTATGAGTCCTGAGTTACTTTGTTTCAGTGTGCAAAATACTGAAAAAAATGTATACAGTGATACCAGAGTGCCCTATTTTAATCCAGACCATCATGAGAACTACATCTATTTCAAATGTTGGCTTTTCTGGACTTCAGAGTAAATGTTATATTGGTAAAGAGAATATCATAAATCTAAAAGAAGAAACCCTTTTCCTCAGCATATATCTAATTAATTCTGAATCCAAAGTATCCATATCAGAAAACCCAATCACCAATTACCTTTTGGAAGTCATCAAACTTCTTCTGTAGCACCTCCACCTGTTCCAGGTCTGTGCCAACCTCCTCATTTGTCAACGTGGCCTCCTTCTCATTGATCCACTGCTGTAGCTCGTTGGCTTCCCGGAACAACATGAACTTCTTGCAGCTCTTCTCCAACATGCCTTTTCGCTTCTCTCCCAGTTCCAGCAGAGAGTGGTACCTGTCAGGATTCAGGAAGAGAAGGAACATTAGCTGAATCATGATGCAAACACCTAAGTCTAACACTGGGGAGTTGCCAAGGCACAAATTCAAAACTATTAGCACATAGTAATGTGTGCATAAACATGTGTATGGTAACCAAGGATCTAGATCTGTGAGGAGGTCAAAACTCCAAGTTTTGATACCAGAAGATCAGGAAGAGGACAACATCCTCCATACCAAGAACACCTAAGCACAGGAACAGCCAAGCACACTGGTAACAAAGTCTGTCACTCAATACCACCACAACCAACAACTGCAAATGACCGAAACAAAGCACATGGTACAAGTGGTGCATGCAACTCCAAACAACAGATGAGACGGATATTCTAAGTATCATGTATCACAGAGGTTTCCTTTTTCCTGCCATACAAGTTTTTCTTAAGAACCCTGAAGGCCAGTTGAGCTACAAAACAGTCTAATGCCACAGGTATGTAGCTTAGGATCAAGGCATTAAGTCCTAAATAACTAGAAATAAACTTTTTTATTCAAGCTGGAAAGACGGTGAATGAGTTTCAAAAATGTGTCCCTGAAAGATTAAGAAATGAACATATCCTGGCATTCATTACAATGCAGTTTATGATTAGTTGAATATTATTAAGTTAGGTCAAAGAGTTTCCTAACTTAAAAGTCTGCCAAAGACTTGGCAAAGAATAAGAATCAAAGATGAATATTCTACAGTTGGTAAAGAAAATATAGAGGCTGTAATCTCATTGGATTCGTAGAGATTAGAAAAAATTAATAAAACTGAGTTTGAGGCAAAAAATATCTCACATAACTCCAAAAAATTAAACCTAAGCTTCTAAAAGTGAAGTAAAGCAAATCTTGAATTTACACATCAACCTACATTTTTAAAGGCCTGTTTAATCTCTCTACTACACAGCCAACTGGGTATTAAGAGCAAATCAGCATCTGGTGCTGACAGGTTAGCTAAACAGATTTCAAGAGGGTGAAACCAAGGACACTCTGAACACATAGCAAGACATGAAAGCAACTGATGAGAAAAGCAGCAACCAACTGAAGACAGTTTAAAACGAAATCTTTTTCCTTTTGGATGAAAGATGGATGACCAATGGACATTCTTCCCACCACTCTATGCCCACCCCCTCCAAGTTATGCAGCAGAGGCAAGACCAGCAAGCACATCAATGGACAGAGGGGGCTCAGGAAAGGCTCTTCAGCCTACTCACAGTTCTTCCACCTGTTTCATACGTAGAGATACACTGCCAGCCTCCTTAGTTATGAGTGTCCTGCACAGAGGGGGCACAGCAAAAGCATGCAAAAATTAGTGAGATTAATTCAACTAAGGTAAAGCGGGAACCTCCACCAGAGGCCAAGGTGGAGGACTGAGGAGAAAGGACCCATTCAAGTGAAGATTAGGGAGTCATTCAAAAGCTTGTGGAAAGCAGGGCAGCTCAGGCCAGCAAATGGCAAAGAAGTGATCAGCAGGGTATTCATTTCAACTTATTAGTAGGTCAGAATATCTCAGAACTCTAAACCTGAAGACAACATTCGTTAGACATACACCTTGGCTTCAAAGTTATGGAGGTAATAGGAGTGGATAGATACTTCTTGCAATCAAGCCCTAGATTCAGAACTGGCTTCCTTTGGAAATGATGAGAGTCTTACTAATGGCTAACGACATCCCTTTGAAACATCGTAGGTAGGATGGTTTAAAAACAATGCCAGGTTTAGGTTGTACTATTCATAATAGAAATCACAACCTCCCCCACAAAAACTAAAAATCCTTTACCGAATAGTAAAAATAACTCATGTTACAAACTACAAAGTGCTATATAAAAGTCTTTTCTTCTTTACTATTAGCCAAGCTGAAACAATTATTATTTAACCTAATTTTACAAATATAGAAGCTGACTTGTCCACCACCACCTAGCTACAAAAATGTCAACATCAGAACTTGAATCCAAACCTTCTGACTCAGTGGGCTGTCATTTTGAATACTATTTTGCCTCTCTGGAAAATAGGAGCAATTTATGAAGTCACTGAGTAAACAATCAGCTTTATTTTTTTCCCCAATAAGATTAACCACGGTGAGGCCCGTGGCTGTGATACTTCAAATCTAAGTAGATATGCAGAAAAAAAAAAAGATGGTTGCCAAACTTTTAGGCTGATAAATCCATTAGTCGAATTAACTGTGCCATAACATAGCCTAACAAAGGGATTTGGGAAAAAGTGCTATCTATTCCTCACAAAACAAATTACACTGAAAAATCTGCAAACTCCAATACAGAATCTATCTGAGCAGGGATTCAACAATGGAATGGGGGGCAGAAAGCTGAAGCCTATCTGGTAAACCAATTTCAAAGAGTACCCCCACACCAGATGGAAACATTAAGAGGCTTGTAATTTCAAAAAGGAAAATTACCTAGGAAAAGGAGAATGCCATGGAAGTTAGGGGAAAAACCATTATGGAAAATTAGGCAAGAAATCTAGTTAAAAATGGGAATATTCACATGTTAAAGGTGATTCTAAGAAAAGTAGCAAGAGTAAGAAAGTATATCCTTGAGTAAAGATGTACACTAGGACACTATTCAACTACAGAGAAGTAAAAATCAGAGTCTAAAGCCTGCCAGTGCTGACCACGCCCACTGATAGGCTCTGACTTTGGGTCTTATCTGCGATGCCCTTACTGGTTGTCAATCTGTTCCTGTCTCAGTGCGATACTGCCCTGTTCCTCCAGTAAGTTCTCTCGTGATGCTGACTGCGCTGGGTCCAATTTCTTTACATAGGCAGCAGGTACAAAACCTTGACGGTCATTCACTTCCACTTTCCACCAGTCCTGGAGGGAAAAGAAAAAAGCATTTGAATCTTAAGTTCAAGGTTGTTCCTCAAAAGAAGTTAAGAATTCAGTTAAATTTTTATATGCATACACAATGATACTATACTACTCCCAAAAGCAGCCTTACTGTATGCCACTTATAAGTAAAAAATCATCTTATAGTTTATATCATTTTGTACTGTAATTTTATAGTTCCAATGCTACACCAGAATCAGAAATAAAAGGGTTATTAGACGACTAAGGACATAGAAACTTTCTTTATTCAAGCCACTAAAGAGCAAACCCCACTACTAGTGTTATGGTATTCGTTTTGGGTTAAACTAATGTCAGCCTAAAAAAAAAAAGAATAGTATTTCTTTCCAAAATGCCATCTATATTTAAGTACATGTGAAGAGTAGGAAATAAGGAGCTTCTTACCAAGAGAATGATGACTGGGACTTTCTCCTGTCCTAACCAATGTAAGGTACTACACATTTATAAAAAGATATTAACAAATACACCCTCTACTGTGTCCAGGATACTGATCAGGTCTGGAAACTCTACCATATGAGAACTGGTTAAAGGAATGGGGTGTGTGTGAGAGACTGATAGGTAATGTTACTAATCCAGTAAAAGCATGGCCAAGAGGAAGAATTATAGCTGTTTTCAAATGTTTGCAGAGTCAAGAAGAGTTAGAAACCCTCCATAAACCCACCTAGACCAATTTGGAGAAATTACAGTGAAGTCGCTTGCAGCATAATTTAAGAACTTTCTTAACTAGAAGTATCCAAAAAAATGAAAAAAGGCTAGATACACCTCAATCGAGATATTTAAGCAGAAGCTAGATAACAATCTCTTCAGGTCATCAGACAGCAGATTTTCTCTACTGCTTAAGAAACTCAACTAAACACTTCCAAGTTCTCTTCTAATGCTAACACTTTTTTATCCTAAACTGAACCTGAGACTTACTTTCAACTACTAGGGCAATTGCAGGAGGACAAGGTTCAGGAGGGTAGGTACAGCTGTGAAAATTCAGAAACAACTGTCGTGCTGATAAAAAAACAAAAATCACCATCCTCTAAAGTGCCTTACCTTGTTTGTGCTGTTGAGTAGTGTGAGGATATCTCCCTTTTTCATAGTGACCTCTCGAGGACTCTTTTCTTGATAGTCATAGAGGGCCAACACAAGCTCCTTCCCAGTTTCGTCATCGGTGGGAGCAACTTGTTGCTAAAATGCAAAGAGGAAATTACGTTTAGTAGTTAAAAATCAACTCTCTCTTGCAGAGTATCTTCTACTAGCTAAATGAAAGACTATCAACTTATCACTATTCCCATTATTGCTTTTATTCATTTAAAGTTTCTACTCTAGATACATGGAAATTTTAAGACAACACACACATTTTAATTTGTAAGTGATAATTTTAATTTATTATTGCAAATAACAAACATAGCAAAACAAGGCTAGCCAATATATCTTAAAACTATGGAACACGCAATTGGGCATCATCCTTGACATGACAATCTCTATATCATTCCGTTAGTTTACATGATGCTGAAGTGAACACTTAAGTTTTCATGTTATTTAAAGTTAATTCTTATAACTATATTAAACTGCACACCTCCTCCTCCAGAGGAGATTCAAAGAGCTTAGGCTGCATTCATTCTGATTGTCAGTCAGTAAACATTTATTAAGTGCCTACTATGTGCCAGGCCCGCATTCAATTTGCTTTTGAAATACTTATTAATAGTATCTAGAGAAAATAATGGATCTGTCACATCAGATGTTTTTACCCGGCATGATTGAGCTTGCTCCCGCAAAGCCTGTATACTGCTGCCATAGGCACTCAGATCTGACATCAAAGCTTCATGTTTCTTCAGAAGAGCCTGAAACCAAAATTAAATATATCAAAAACACGAATGGGAAGTCTGTGGCAGCTTTATCAGTACACTCTACCCTCAAGCCTTACTGAATTGCTTGTTATTTTACAATGTGAGAAAACATGCTGGCTATTTAATATTATGATAAGTGAAGTTCATGTATCATATCAAGTTGTCACCTAACCTTATTCTTTGTATCCATTCTAACGATTCTTGACAAATTCAAACTGATGAAATGAAAGTCAAAATAATACCTCCTACCATGAAATATCTAGCACCTAATTAGAATATCTAAAAGAAGTTAATAGCAGCCGTAATGTTGCTGCAGTTTTGCGAGCCCCATCATCTACTGCAGAAGGACATACAAAGTAAGGTACAGGTGGACACAGAATCTCAATTTTGGGGGAAAAAAAAAAGACAGCTATCCCCACGTTTTCTCTAACTGGCTCTTCTAACCAAATGGTTCCTGTCAGTCTGTCAAATGCCTTAGATTGTTCAACTTTTCCCACTTTCTGAAAAGGTCTTACCTCAGCAGAGTCCTCATCTTTTCCATAGTCTGTACTGCCCACAATAGGTTCTTTCTCTCGCATCCAAGATTCGGCTTCATTGGCATCAGCAAAATACTGCTGAGCCTGCAGGGAATCTTCTAAATCCTGCCGACGCTGGGAAGCTTTTGCTTTTAGAGACTCCCACTTCTGATTCAATTCATTTAGCTTGGCCTTCACATCCTCAGCAGCAAAATGGCCTGAGGTATGAATGTGGGGGGTAGGAGGAAGAGAGAAAAGAAAAAGGCATCAATAAAGGAGAAAATGAACAAAAAACTTCCCTGAAGCAGTTATCAATACATTATTCTGAACAACAGTTACTCTGCCTGTTGTAAAGAACACAGAAACAACTCTGAAATCCCAAGACCTAAGTGAGCTGAAGTTCAATCAGAACTTGGAACCTCATTTACTTGACCATAAAACTAGGGCATTTGGGCCACATCCCAACTTGAACGCAGTACAGACAGTTCTGCCAAGATCACTCTAAACTGATGAACATCGAGAACTCACAATAGACAGAACACCATCTGCCCTTACGCACGACAAATATGAAGAATTCAGAGAAGTATGACAAGGTTTGTAGTGATAAGAGTGAAGAAATCACAAATGAACAATATACACATATTTCAACAACGTGGAGAAAAAAGTCAACCATCAGTTAACAAAACCCTGGTCAAACACAATGGCCCATGTTAGGACTACACCGTTTTAAGAACCGATTCTTAAATTCTGCTAACAACAGTAAAGAAACTTTTTTGGCAGAGAGGGAGGAGGGCATTGTTTGTTGGAAAGTTTCTGTTGTGCCAAAACAAACGCATCAATAATAATTTAAAAGTGGAAGAAAATATCTGTAATCTCTCAAACTCACCTTCTTCTACCATGGCATTTCCTTTCTGTGTAACAGCCTTGATACGGGGCTCATGACCAGCGATCTCAGCTTGAAGGGCCTGATGCTTCTTTAGGAGGTTCTGGACCCCAATGAGATCCTTGCCTGAAAAAATAAGTCAATTCCTTCATCCAAGCCATTAAATAAAACAAAGTCAAGGCTGAACTGTTTCCCCAGGAATCACCATTATCCAATTTAAACATCAAATGCCTACTATGTGAAAAGGAGCCATCATCATAGCTGAAATTTAAGTAAACTTTGACCCATGCATTTTAAGACACAAAACCATGAATCAGTAACAACTGACATTTACATAGATCATCCTACTTGAATGTTAGAACTCAACTAGAATTGAGTATTAGCTCATTAAACTTGCTTTACATATTATAGAAATGGCCTGACCTCTGTTAGTGGAAGCAGCAATGGGCTCTTTTTCCCGGATCCATGTTTCTTCATCCTCAACATCCCGGAAGAGTTGCTGTAAGCGCAGGGAGTCAGCTAGCTTCTGCTTTCGGGCAACCATAGGATCCTTCAGAGCTTCGTATCGAGCTACAAGGGCCTCCTGCTTCTTCTTGATGTTGTCAGCATCAAAGTGACCAGCATCCTGAAACTGCCGGGCCTGGATGGTGATGCCATCAATTCGATCCTGGGATGAGGCATAAGACAGGAAGAGACAAAACTGATGATGAAGATCTACTTTCTCTCATCACTTCAGGGATTCTAAGTCTACATAATTGCTTTATTTCTGGGTTAACTAGAAAACAATGCCAGATTTTGACAAATTTATTAAGTTTCATTGCTGAAACATACAGGAGGATTTAAGTTTCCTGAGGATAGGAACTATTTCCTTTGCCTTTGTTGTCTCAATATCTATGTAACCCTCACTTGACCATAACAGGGGCTTAATAAACATCTGATATATTGAACTGACTATCCCCTTTGAATTTCTTGGTATCTCATGACCAGAGATTCTAGTGTGAGAGCATTTTTTCTACATTCCCAAAGTATGGTGCTGAAAATGCCCAATATCCCAAAGGAACACACTCTCTACCTGGTGGGCTGCAACATCTGCCTCTAGCAGGGCATGCTTCTTCTGAAGGTTTTGGACATTAGTAAGATCTTTCCCGTAATCGTCAGAGGCTAAATGACCTTCTACTTCATAAAGCCACAATTCAATATCCTCCACGTTACGGTTAAACTGTTGTTGCTGGTTAGCTTCACGAAGTTTGATTCCTATTCAGAGAGAAGGGTCTCAGATTCAGAGAGAATTTCTATATGTTAATAATGATTGTCACTTTTTATGTCAATACATGTTTTAAAGATGCCATGCAATGTTAGTACAGAAATGGGAACAGAAAGCTATTTCATATTCTTTCCTTGTGACTCAATAATGAGAGAAAAAGTTACTACCTTTCATGTACTTCTCTATTGTCTAATCTCTGTTTTCCCCTTTCTTTGAAGGGATGGAAAGTTGAATCAGATATATTTTTTAAAAGGATCCTGAGCTCCATGAGAAAAAAAATCACAAGAAATATGAAATATAACTGAATTGCCCATTTTTATTCTCAGCTATGGGTGTCTATCAGATAACAGTCTGTCTGCATTATCCCCTTCTCAACCAGGGTTGAACAAATTTATTAACCATTTTCTCTAATCTTTATCCAATGGTAGGACACAACATATGTTTCATCTGCCATGTTCAAATATATTTACTAATTAGGTCTGTCATACGAAATCTGCTGACAATAATTCTCTCACAGAATTATTAAGCCCAATACCGAAATTATCTTCAAATCTACTCTTTCTAAGGTATAACTTTCCACGGTACATGTTTTGCTCACAACAATTTAAACAAAACTATATTGGAAAAAAAATCTGACTTCATATGCAATGTCTTAAGCCAAGAGAGATCAACTACACCTATGGATTCCTATTCTGAAGAACCCACCAATACTGGAACAAAATATTTCTTACCTTTCAGTTCTGTGGCTTCCAGCAGTTTCTTCCACAAACTGATTACCTCATTCATACGAGTTGCCACCTCATCCTTGGCATAATGATTAACATCAATCAGTTTTTGTCCAGCTTTCTCCAAGGCATCAATTCGACTCTGATTAGCTGACAGCTCAGCCTCAAAAGCCTGATGCTTCTGAACTTTGCCCTGCAAGTTCGATGGATCCTGGAGGAAATGGCAGAGAAAGATTTCTAGTTGGAATTTTAATGGGAAATTCATCCAACACACTTTCACACTCAGTGTCTGACTTACAGTCAACAGTCTTAAATTAGAAGGCATCTATGTTCCATATAAAAGAAGTCTCATTTCCTGACATAATTCACACTGTTACAGACTTATGTTTATCTTTCCTAGCAGTTACCTTGTAAGCTTCATCTGTTGCAGTTTTCATCTTCTCATTCACCCAACTCTTTAGCTCATCAGAATCTCTGAAAAACTGCTGTAGGTGGAATGAATCGGCCAGCTGCGCCCGACGGTACATAGCCCGTTCATGAAGGGCATTGCGTCGGCTCAATAACTGAAAGATAAGAATTATGTGTGAATTCCTGGTTTTTGGCTCCCAGTAGACCTTCTTTCTACCTCTTAGTTAAATGGTTCATCATCGTTTCCTGATTACAGAGGACTTGGAAACTTACTGCATCTCTACGTGTAGCCACATCTTCCATTGCATAATGGTTATTTTGGATTAGCTTGGTTGCAAACTCATCTAGTGCCTAGAAAGACAGAATTGTTCATTAGTAAGGATACTGTTTTCCTCAAGCTGAGCTAACTTTGATTATACTCCATCCACTTTAAAATTCATATACAGGCAGGTAGGTGGTACAATAAATAGTGTGTTGGAGATGAAGTCATGAAGACCTGAACTCAAATCCTGCTTCAGCTATTTACTTAGTTGTATGATCCTGTGTAAAGCACCACAAGGACCGTCACTGTAAGTTTCAGTTTCCTCACCTGTAAAACGTAAATAAGAACACCAGGGTCATGGTGTCGATCAAATGAGATTATACTGGTAAAGCACTCTGCTAACCTTTCAGTGCCATAGAAATGTGAGTTATTATTATATATCCTATGTCAAAGTTACATTTGTGCAAATTTATTCTTCTGGTTTTGAGCCTCTGCTCATCAGATGTTTTAGAGAAGTGGTGTCAAACTCAAAAAGAGACAGACCCCTGTGGGCCACATATTGACTTAGAAAACCACAAAATGACATTATCTTGTATTTTTATTTCTTGTTTAAAATTTCCCAATTATATTTTGGTCTGTTTGTGGTTGCACTACAGAGTTTTGCCGGCCCCAAGTTTGATGCCTGTTTTTAGAGGCTACTGACCTCCTCTCTCTCAGTTCAACAGGAAGCAACTGAGTAGTAAAACCTTAGTTCCACACAAGTCAAACAAAGTTATGACACTGCCAATGTCTATCTGCCTATCTTTAAGCAAAACGTTAATTCCAAATTTGGAGTCAAATATACAAGTTGGCCTTTTGTCACCTAACTCATCATGTTATTGAGAATCCCTGGCTCAGATGTCTTGGAAAGATTTTGGGTATCAACGGAAAACAACAAAGCACCTTTCACACTGTGTGAAAACTATTGTGTGTAGGAATCCCTTAGAAAATGATAAATCTTGTAGAATATTCTCAAGATCATTATGAAGGGACTAGAGCTAAGTAAAATATCTTACTGTAATTTTTTCTTCCTGAGCACTGAGGGATTTCTCAAAGTCTTCATGCTTCTTGAGAAGAGCTTCTACACTGTCCAGAGAATCTCCCAGGTCTTCATTTAACAGAAATGCCTTTAGAAAGGAAATAGAAGGTTTGGGATGATGCTTTCACTTCTGAAAATTAAATGGCATAAACTACTTTAGGCTGGGGGAAAATGAGGGAGAGGGAAAATGAGAAAGAAGAGTCTATGTATGCCAGGCTCCAAAGAAAACTTGAAAAAACTTTCAGATTCAACAAAGGAGAAAATCAACTCAGTCCTAAACTCTTTGGGCTGTTGTTTTCTATCTTTCTATTAGTTATACACATTTCCCAATGATTGTTAGTCGAGAATAATAATGATAATAATTTTGAAAGACTATATACATGAAGTTTCTTTTAAGGACAGTCCAGATACACTGCTGGGCTGAGGGAGAAATGCTAGTATATTTAAGAACACTGACTCCATACTTTTACTTGTGGAGTCAGACTTTATCTCTTATGGTACAAGATTTTTCTTCCCCTGAGCAGAGCACCAGAACTTCCGATTTCCCTAACATTCTCATTCAAATTCTACCTCTTGTTTGCTCATCCAATTGTCCACTTGTTCAGTGTCTCTATAGAAGAGCTGCAGATCCATGCACTGCTCATACTGCTGTCTGCGAAGTTCCCAGAGTTCCAGGAGGGCAGCTCTTTCATCAGAGAGGATGGTGAGCTAAAAGTGAGAGAAGACAAAAACAGAGATTAACCATTACTTTAGCTATAATAATTAGATGGTAACACACGTAAATGACAAATCTAGAGTCTGTGAATTCTATTACAAGACCGTTGACCTTTCCAGAATCCAGTTTTCTCACCTACAAAATCTTCACTTATGGTGATGGGAGAATAAAAATAAGACACACAGCAAAAACTATATAAAGATTAAAAAACCAGCAGGACCAAAATGTCAATGTTTATGCTAATGAAAAGAGGAAAGCCCTGATCCTATCTTTTTATTCTGGGGTTAATTCAATGCTACATTAGTGTTAAGTTTATCTAACGGAAAACTGTTTAAATGACATCTGCCTAAAGCATGAAACATGTAATGAATAAAATAAAGGTTTTAATTTGAAAGGTAAATAAACATCAACTTAAAAATTTTAGTTTTTTGCCCATTACTAAATGGCATATATCTTGTATTAATTTATGGTAAAGCCCTAATAATTTTAGTCACTCCTTAAATTTTTATGCTTGTAACTTAAAATGCAAAAAACGTTAATACATTTTGGATTTGGCCAATGTGGAAATGTTTTGCTGGAACATGCATGTTTATGATGAGGGTTTTCATTTTCTTTTTTGGGGGGAGACAGGAGGAACAGAATATAAATACATGTAATAAACTTATTTTTAAAAAACTTCATATGTTTGTAAGATTTTCTCACATTAATAAAATCTAAAGGCTGGATATAAGCCTGATAAATATAAATGTGTATCTATAGATACAGATGTATAGTTATAGATTTTTTTGGGGAGGGGGGGAAGGGTATGAAAGAAAATAATTGTCTTATAGGCTAGAAAAGGATCAATAGCCAGCTTTCAGATTCAAAAAATTTTCCACTCTCCACAATTTTGTTTACCTTTTCTCTCACTTCATCAGAAGCATAATGACCAGCAGCAAGAAGAGCCTGTCCTGATTCATCAGCAGATTTAAAACTATCTTCATGAGCATCAATTTCACCCTAGGGGAGGGAAAAAAGCATATAACTCCAACTCTGTACACTTGGCAAAAGTAGAAAATACAAACTCCATCTCTTTATTTCCAAAGGGGCCTTTTGAAGTATAAGTCAGAATATCACAAGGCATTAGAAACTAAACCAAATATTATGGCAAGTTTCTAAATAATCAATAGCAAAACCTCTTGATGTTTTTTGCAAGTCTGAAATAATAGCTCAGATTACTGAATCTCATTAGCCTTTCTGAACAAAGAATTTCTTCAAAAAAGAAAAAAGGGGGATGGTGGTGGTTACTAAAAAGCTTAAGAGGAGGAGAAGTTGGGAAAAACAGTATTCACAGAAAGCTTTTGTTCAAGAACACTCTCCCCAGAGAAACAAATGTTGAAGTTTAGCACCCAATAGGCATGTAAGAAAAAGACCAGACTGCAGCAGTAAGAACTTTGAAAATGTCACCAAAATATGTAAAATATGTAGGATCACAGATGAAGGGTTGAAAAGAATCTTACAAGCAATCTAGTCCAACCCCCTCATTTCTACAGAGGAGGCCCAGAAATCTCAAGAACTGCCCAAGATCCTACAGTGATTAAGTGCTAAAGGTAGGATTCAAACCTAGATTCTTTTGTGCTCTTTCCACTGCTTTTTTTTTTGGATTTATATATAACAAAGGAATTGGGAGTTTAAAATGAATCATTTCTGTCAATCAATCCCCTTCCAGCAGAGAATATACTACAGCAAGAATCAAAACATCATCCTGTCAATCCCGCCAGAACTCATCTTTTGGCCTTTACAGCTCTAGTTAACTTCTTGATGTTTAATCCAAGGTCACTGCAATCTACTAAAAGAAGCTGATAACTCTTAGCAGCAAAACAGATCAAGATAATGTATTCCAGGAATTACACGTAAATAAGGTTTCGACAGCCCATCCTATAAAGCAGACATGAAGTGATCCCTGATGAGATTTGAATCTGGATCATTGGAAATTCAAAAAGAAACCTCATGTGTCACAGGATGTACGTATTTTCAGAAGATCCTACTGCAGTTACCTTGTGTTCCTGGTGCCTGTCAAGTAGAGCTTCAGCCCCAGCTACATCATTGGCAAGTTCATCTGCATTTATGAGAGCCTTCATCTCAGTCACCCAACTGGTGAGATCTCGAAAGTCTGCAAGGAAGCGCTGAAGTCTTTGAAAAATCAGAAAGAAACAATGAGCTTTCTTCACCCAAAAGACAGAAAATCCTGCCCTCAGGTCCCAACTTGAAAAAATGCAGGGCTATCTCTGAACTGATACCTCTTTATTCCGTGCTATAATGTAACGAAGGATTGAAGGGGGTTACCAGGCAAAGAAATGATTTCAAAATAACGATTTCAATGCAAATCAAAACAATCCTTAAGTTTTACCACACTCCCAGAAAATTGGCAAAGGCAACAAAAGATGAGAATAGCCATTGTTAAAATGATTGTGTAAAGGTAAACGCTATCAGTGGAACTGAGAACTGGCGTCCAACCACTCTGGAAAATAATCTGGAATTATGTGAAGACAATGACTAAAATGCCCGTACCTTTTGACTCAGAGTCTTTCGAGAGGTACATACTTCAAGGAAGTTACTGACAAAAATGGGAACTGGGCAAACAAATTTGCAGCATATGAACATAATGAAGTATTACTGTGCAGTAATAAATAATGAACACAATGAATATGTAAGTATGGAAAGACTTAAATGAACTGATGTAAAGTGAAGTAAGCAGAACCAGGAAAATATGCAAAATGACTACTGTAAATGTAAATGATAAAACAAACTGAATATTGCAAAAACATAAATAAGCTTAGTCTCACAGAGGAAAAAGAAGATGACATATCCTTTACTCTTTTGCAGAGATCAGAGTCCACAGGTGTGCAACATTACACACCCAGATTTTTCTCCCTTGATTTCTCTGAATTTCTTTTCCTCTTTCTTTTTTAAGAAGAATTATTGTTATGATGGCTCTTTGTGATGAGAGGAGAAGGATACAGGGAGAAACGAAAGTGATGCAAAAATGTCTTTCCCTACCTATAAGAATCATTGAGGCGTGCATGTCTTTCAGCTGCCAGCGTGCGGATCTGCTCCCAATTTGTAATCAACTCCTCTCGTTTAACTTGGATCTGAGTAGCACTCAGAGGGTGGGATTGCTGCAGACGGTCTGCCTCAGCACACAAAGCTTTGACCTACAAACATATTAACTCTTAAGTACTGTTCTCTAGACCACTGTTAATTTGAAAGAATGAGTCAGTTTCCCGTCAAACCCACCTTGTCTTCTAGGGCAGCAAGATCTCTTTCTAGTCCCTCATGTTTCCGGAGTAAAGCCTGTACGCTGGCCAAGTCTCGGCCAAAATCATCAGAGGCCATTAATTGTTCCTTCTCCTTTATCCAGCTGATAGTTTCATCAACATCCCTAAAAGATACACACACCAGTTTATTCATAGGAATTTAGCACACCAAGGAGCAGGAGTCTTAGTCTTTCCATACGGCTGGTAAGATCTCCACACGTATCAAGTTTTTCTCTTGTATAAAGAGAGGACTGTGTCTCATTTGCTTGTTACAAGTCATAAAGACACCCACCTCTCTCTTGGATCTCTGAGGCCTGTACCTGTTAAAACGCTGAACTTCAGCTGCTCCAAAGAGCTTCCCCTGTCTTTGCAGAGCCAGGCCCTTCAGTCGCTGCCAGGCTGCATTCACTTCATCCTGCTTGGTCTTGATCAGGTCTTCTTCAGGATGTTGCTCCTAAAAAAAAAATAAGATGCAATAAAGGGGACATGTATGAATAATAACTTCTGGCCCATCCAGTTACAGTAAATCACCCTGGGGTTGTAATGGCATCTTATGAAAGCCTAATTTCCTGTTAAAAAATATGTATCTCATGACAATTTACTACATGGTTTGAAATTAAGTGCTTATGTGAACTTCAATTATTTCTTTGGTAATTAAGATCAATGACCTTGGAGGGAAAGAATCCAGCCAGCATGTCCTAAAGCACCCTCTATTTGCCAAGTACTGCTATATAAAGATAAAATTTAAACAATTTCTGACCTCAAAGGTGCCACATTCTTCTGGGAAGAAACAATAAGAAATTAGACAAAGACAAATATGAAATAAATATAAGTGAGAGTGAGGGGGAAAAACTAGTTACTAAGGGGATCGGGTTAGACCTTGGATCAGAGGTATAGCACTGGAGCTAAGGGCTAAAGGGAACTAGGGATTCTGGGAGAGTGAGACTGAGAAGTGAATGTGTTCTAGGTGCAGGCATATGGAAGGGTGGTAGTGTTCTGAGTGGAGGATAGGAAGCCGGACAGTTTGGATGGAACACAGAATGCACAGTGACAGTACTACGTAATAAGCCTGGAGCGAGACTGAAGAGGATTTTATTCTAGAGGCAATTTGGAGCTAGTAAGGGCTCTAGGGTCAAGATTTTATTAGGAAACTGAATGGAACATGGAGCAGACAGATACAAAGAGACAAATTCAAAGGCTAGTCTTAAGTCCAGGTAAGAGGTGATAAGGGCTTAATCTACAGGTAAATAGAACAAAAGAGACAAATATAAGAGATGCAGAGCTGTAATAAACAAGACTTGGAAGATGATTAGACATGGAGGGTGTGGGAAAGAGGAGGGTTGAGGAAGACTCTAAAATTGGGGACCTGAGGATGCTGGTATCCTCTTCAGAAATTCTGAGCATGCTGAATTTGGGATGCTTACTGGGTCAGAGTAGGCAGTTGTTGCTGGAACTCATGAGAGAGATTACAGCTGAATATACAAACATTTGGAAATCACCTGTATAGAGATGACCAGGTAAACCCGTAGAAGTTGATGAGATCAAAGGAGTAGAGAGAGAAGATCTAGGACAGAGCTTTCTCACATGGACACATGAGGGCACATAGGAGATGACGCAGTACTGAGTAAGTATAACCAAATAAAAAAGGCAGAAGTACCAGGAGAAAGCATTGTCAAGAAAACCTAGGGAGGAGAGCAAAGTATATCCAACAAGAAGGGTTGATTAACAGTGCCAAATCCTGCAGAGGCCAAGAATGTTCAGGGACTAAAAAGAAGACGCTGGATCTGCCAATGAGAGAGGTCACTTGTAACTCTGAGGAGACCATTTTCAACTGAGTGATGAAGTCACAAGCCCAAATATGCAAAGGGTTGAGGAGTGACATGAGAAGTGAGTTAACTCTGGAATTTGGCTGCAAAGGAAGAATAAATATAGGATAAGAGTTTGGGAAGACAGTAGAGTCAAGTGAAAGACTGTTAATTAAAGTTTTCATCAGACAAAAAAAATTTTTTATTGGCTTTACCTACACTCATAGATGCTATCTAATTTATTCCATCTATTCAACAACTTAACATTTTTATTTGCAAATTCAACAGCCATTCCTCCTCAAGTTCTGTGCTTGTGAACTGCTTGTGGGCCTATGAAGTAACTTAGTCTGCACACTTAGAGATCCAAAGCAATCAATCTGCTTCTGTTTCCAAAGTTTCTTAAGGGTATACACATTTCTTTCAGGACACCGCTGATGATTTTCAATGGAGTGGGGACTTCAGGACATTAGGAGAACAAGACAGCAGATCTTTTACAGTATTTTGTGCCACACGGGAAGGTCAGGTTTCACGGGTAGAATGAAAGTCAATTTATTTCATTCAACATATCTAGGTCCAGAGAATCTAAGAATGTCTTCAGCCAGAGCATTTAAAATTGAAATTGTCCCTTAAGGAATAGTTGAACAAGTTATGGAATATAAATATGATGGAATACTATTGTGCTCCAAGAAATGAAGAAGGGGGATGGTTTTAGAAAAACATGGGATGACTTGTATAAACTGAGAGTGAACGGAACCAAGAGAACAATTTGTATAATGATAATAATTTGGAAAAGATGAATTACTATGAAAGAATTAGGTACTCTGATCAATGTAATGACAAACCACAATACCAGAGAATTAATGATGGAAACATCCTCTTCCCCTCCTGAAAGACTCCATAGAGTATGAGGCATGTTTTTGGACACAGCCAAGGCATGAATTTGTTTTGTTTGATAATACAAATTTGCAACAGGGGTTTTGTTCTTCTTTCATCCTCAATGGTAGAGGAAAGAGGGTTAAAGAGGGTTGATGGGAAAGGGGAGAATTTTTGTTAATTGGAGAAAAACACATACATACTAAATTGTCTGAAATACAAATTTCTATAAAAACTATTAGTAGTTGATGTATATTAATATACAAGCTTGTGCAAGCTAAAATTTTATTCTATGAGGGTTTAGAGCGTGTGTTAACACAGTATGAACTCTTCAGAAGAAGGAAACAGACACAAGAGGGCTGTTTTTGCACTATAACAACAGGGTAGGACTCCTTTTCTACAACCTTTTCATTACAAGGCCTTCCCTAAGCCAGACTACCTCAGGGACCTGGGAAGACTTTGAATCACAGTGGAGGCAAGGCATAATCAGGCTTGATGGAAGCTTGCCAATCCTTTCTAAGGAAGCTCTTCCTACCACACCCTCCCCTGAGAAACCCTTTGGGGCAGAGCTTCAAATGAAGCTTGATTAAGCCTCACCCCAAATTGGGTGGAGGTGAGAATGCTCAAATGGACTCTTCCTTTTGCTTAAGTAGGAAAGCAAACATTCTCAGGAAAATAGCAGATATCTGTCAAACTGACTAACTGAACAAGACAGTCGCCAGTTCTTTTTGGGAAATGTGATCCCCTGAAAGATTATAAATAATACCCAAATTGCCATTTTTATTTCCTTTTGAATTCTCGAGAAGAAGTTGGTATTGATGATGTTCCAGAATGCACATGATTCTTTTGCTGTTTACCTGGATGAGTTTGGCAGCAAACTGGTTTACTTCATTTACTCTTTCCTCATGAGCAGCCATATCTGTTTGAAATTCTTCAAATTTCTTCTGTAAAACTTCCACATGTTCTAGGTCCTGACCCAGCTCTTCTGAAGTAACAATTGCTTCCTGTCCAGTAACAGAATCAGAACCAGTTATCCACTAAAGCACAAAAAACAGCCTTCTTTATGAAGAACCAGGTACGAAGATACACATGTTTAGAACAGGAAGACTCAGAGTGTCTAATCCCTGAGAATAGAACAAAGTCCTTTAGTATCATTTAACTTCTTTTCAAAAGTCAGGTCAGTCACATTTTTGTTGAAGACCCTCCTATCATCATCTACCACCTTATCATTTCCACCACAAAATCCTCTTTCTCTTCCCAGATACTCTCCACCGTTCGGCTTCCCTTCACAAGAAACGCAGGGCAGACCTACCTTGTCAGTGATCCAGTCCATCACATCTTCACATTCTCGTAAATACTGCACCAACTTCTGTGCTTGCAGTAATTTGACCCCTTTCTCTCGCATCTTCTCCAAGAGCAGTTCCCACTGGCGGTGTAGCTCCATCAAACGAGCCTGTGGAACAAAAGTCAGACCTACAGAGCACAGCCAGCCTCAGGGTGTTGGCAGTGAGCAACAATGTTTTTCAAGAGTTGCAAGTTGTCTGAAACATCACAAGGCTTTGCATCAAAATCTTCCTTTTAGATAATTACTAAGTTGAAAAGGCATTACAGAAGCAGGAAAAAAACATGAACGGTGACAATGAAAAATGAGCGGGCACTAAAAGCTAATTTGACGTGACTCAAGTCTTCATAGGCAGATATACTCTGGTCTGTTTTAAGGTAGTACTTCTCAAAAGTACTCAAAAAATTGAGTTTTGCCAAGCTCAAAAGATTGTCCCTGACAGAAGTGATGATGATCTAAAATGGGAAGGCTAACAGATTAATGGAGATCATCTAACTGGGAAGGATTCCCAATCAAGGGAATAATATAGACAGCATGGATGTAAAAAAAAAAAAAAAATTATAGGACTTAAGGGAAACAAATAAGCATGAAGACTGAGAAGGAAAGGTTCCTGAAATTTAACCAAATGACAAAAATGGGTTCTTGGCAGAATAACCTTAGGAGCTTGTGCTGAAGAGATTATTAGGAGAACACAGTTATCAAATCTGACTCAATTCAGACATCAAACAAATAATAATTGTAAGTCACATGCTCTTTTTCCAAAGTATGTATAAATATATCCTAAACAATATTTCCAGCATCATTGGGTTTTATTGGTTTGGGCCTGGCCAAATTAAGAATCTTAAGGTGGCTTGCAAAAAGGCAGGCCAAAACTCTATATTCAGATTAAGGGTAAACATCTCTTCTTAATACAGTTGTTCCTACCCAAGATGCTGGAAGTTTCTCCATAACACCAACAAAAGCAAAAAACTAAACACAAAAGAGAAAGAGGCATGAATTCCACCCACTGTTGAAATGCTACTCCCATTAAAACTGTAACTTGAAAGCCAAGTTACTGAGGCTAATGGACATTCAACATAGGAGGATTCTCAGGAGACAACTGTGGGTATTTAATTTGAAAGAAAAAAGCAATAGGGGAGAAAAATAGTTCACACAAAACTCACTTCTAACATTGCTCATTAACACTGCAATTAAGTTAAGGAAGGAAGAAGAAAGTGGCATCTCCAAGGAATGGAAAAAGAGATAGCACATATGGCACAGTAAACACTCTACCTACTCGTATGTGGGACCCAATGTGGGTAGCTGTGACTATGGGACGACATGCAGTCCGGTATGGCGTGAAAGTCTGAATCAGTAATAGATAGGTTACCCACAATACAGCATACAAAAATAGTTTTTATTCACCCACTCAACAGCAAGTCAGTGATGACATTTTACAGATTTTGTTTGTTAAAAGCTCAATAAAGAATTACTGGTTTCTGAGAAGCAGAAGGAACTGAGAACACTAAGGCAAAGACCAGGGAAGGAACCAGACCAAATTTAAAATGTCACAAAAGATTAAACATATCCTACAAAAAATTTTATTCTAAAATTAACTCTTTATCCAAAGCAAATTTAATTTTCATATTATTAAAAGTCTGATATAAAACAATCTACTAATTTAAGAACAGTCTTTTCTTTCCTGATTAGCCTGATCTTTTGAATTCTGTAGATCAGACACCAGTTTCACAAGGTTGTTATTAGTATGATTGTGGGTGGGTAAGTTGTCAAGGACTACTAGTCTGAACAAAGACTCCAACACTATTACCATAATACTTGAGAAATGTAGTGAAGGTTGACTGGCTGGAGGGAAAATTCTGGTCTTGGATCAGATATATTTCTCAACAGCAATTTGATATAAACAGCAATCTTTTTCTAAGGAGTAGCAGAGGTTAAAAAAAAAAGTGGAAAAAAGATAGGAAAGCTAATAGGTATTACCAATCAATATGGGTTGAAAATAACTAAAAGTAATAGTATATTAATACAGGTTAAGAGAGAGGACTAGAAGAAAATAATATTTTAATGACCCACTTAGGATTTGTCAAGCATCCCGAGGAGACTAACAAATCTGGATTTAGACAACTCATTTCCTAAATGATGCTAAAGATGTTATCTGTCTGAGCTATTCTGACTTTTTCCATTAGTAATATGGGAATAACACTACTGACATTGATAAAGGAAGCTCAGTTTGAGGAGGTAACAATTTATACCAGGGGGTGATGAACAACGCTGATTTCGCTCATCTCAATATCTATATATCATTCTAAGAAGAAATGGGCTACCACAAATTTTTGCTTAATGGAAAGGAATTGTCTTATGATTTCTCAGAGGGTTATTTCAGGAATAGAGAAATAGGCATTTTATAAAGAGAAAGTGCATTTGTTACTAGCATTTCTTCTATTAATAATAAAAGCAATGAATGATTGTTTTCAAACATGATGGTTGCATGTATTCATTACAAGATTGCTTATTACAGCAGATTAAAGGAAAAATTGACTTAAAAAATTAACTTGAAAAAAGTTATTAAAGACTTACAAAAATATAGAATATTATATATACTAGAGCACAGAAGCTACCTCTTCACACTTGATAGTAAGAGCATCTACTTAAGTCTAAGTTCTGAGGAAAATTTTTATAAAATATAAAAAAGCTTTGGTCAATCCTCCAAGGCAAGTAAGGTTATCCTGAAAATCAAAAGTGAATAAAAAGCACACTGAAAATAGCAGCATAAAGTCTATCCTACAGAAAACTATTTTCCCCAACTTCCTGGCATTAGAAATGTGCAAAACAAAAGTCAGAAGATCAGTTATTACCATACCCCCCCTTCCATGTGTTAATGCTGAAATCTAGTCATATTAGGTAGAGCACATGGCAGAAGGCCCAGACAACAAGCATGCTTCAGACTCATGGCTACCAGACGCTGAACCTGTTTATTTGTTGAAATACTTTTCCACTTGATTTTTTCAGAACAATAGCATCTTCCAGAGTAAGCCCAAATGAACAAGTAGCCAAAGAGGGCTGACCTCTGTTTATGTGGCAGTACCCTCATGTAAATTTGTCACCGACATGCCCTCCCACTGTTAATTGCCTCTCCAAAAAATATATGATTTAATTTGTCCAATCCTGTTGCTAGTATTTCTTTCTAGTTACTTTCTAGACTGCTGTCCAAAGAGGATAGTAATGTTCTGCAATGAATACACAATTACTGTTAATTACATTCTCTAAGAATCACCATAGTATTTGCTTAAGATTTGGATACTTCCTTTAAGGATTCAATAAACTCCTTTAGAATGTTTGAGAAATCCAAAATTTATTTAGTGAGTCAATCAGGTAACAGTTTTTATCAAATTCTTTCTACTTCCAGCCAAAAGTCACTGCACTGAGTACTCATACTTACTCTTATCGTTTCAGATGCAAAATGCCCTTCTGAGATCATCAGATTGCCAGTCTCATCCAGCTTCACGATGGCACCTGAATTCGCCTGCACTTCAGCTTCAAAGGCCTGGTGTTTCTGAAGCTTCCCCTGTTAGGGAAACAAGGAAGGAAGCACCCACTCAGGTCAACACAGCTTTCTTCCTGAGGCTCTCCCCGTCTCCCTGCACTGTCCGGTATCTCTTATACTACCAATGCTGTCCCTCCCTTTCCCCACTACTTGGCTCAAATACCACAATTTTTCAAAATACATTTTGCTGTATGAATAATGAGGGTATGGTAAAGGAAAAAAGTGTGTGTGTGTGCGTGCATGTATGTCTGTGTGCGCGTGTGCATGTGTAAAATAGAAAATTTCAATACTAAAAGTATTTTAAAATGAAATATAAAAACTATTACGTATAATGTATATATTTATTGCTACTTTTTTCAGTACCTTTCAATTCTATGAGAATATTTTGCTTGAGAAACTGACAAGTTAAGTGACCCTTCTCGAATCACATGTGCTGGCCCATGTGTCACAGGCAGGACCTGAATTTCCAGTCTGACTTCAAGGCTAGCTGTCTGACCCACTACTCCAGGGAGCCTTCCTTTAAGAACAGTTGCAAATCTGGACTGGCAGGAGTTTCCTACACAAGTGAGATCCACCTTCTTCCCCAAAAGCACTTTTATTCATATTGATAATGGTCTTTATCTTCATCATTTTTTTATCATCATTCTCTTAACAAGAATGTGATTACAGGCCACATGGTTTTACGATGTCAGATCTGTAACCGGAGAAACTCCTTGGCTTACTTTCAGACTAAGGTACCCTGAATTCATATTGGGGCTGGGAGACTTCCAAGGGAAAAGACTCTGGCAGCTCCAACACCAATGCCAACCATGCCTCCAAGAGTGGATTTGATGAAAGTGCAAAATCTACTTATTTTACAGTCATATTAAGTGCCAAGCTCATATGTGGGAGGAGGAGGGAAGGATGAACAAGGAAACAAATGAGCTAGTCATTCCTAATAATGACATCACTTTGTTTCATGTACAGGTTTACACCATAAAAATCTTTCCTCTTCACAGGCTTTTCGACATCGGCTTGCTACTCTACAATCCTGCAAGCAGTCAACCTTTTAATAACTCGTTATTCATATTTTCATAAAATACTAAGCTCAGATGAAGCTTCAGAGGTTTAGGAGCAAAATTCTATCTAAGGCAGTTCAAGGTAAAGATTTTTAATTCATAGCATACTTTTGGCAGGACAAAAGAATCCAAGTATACACAACACATACTTGAAACCATAAAAATTATCTCTCCAGAACAGAAAGAATAGTATTTTTATTGATATGCTACTGATGAAACATCTGGCATGTATTAAATATTCTACAGTAATTGTCTAGAGGTAGTATGGAATAGTGAATGGACAAAGTGCTGGACTTGCGTCCAAATACCACCTCTGACACTTTGTATTTCTGCTCCTCAGGCACTTCTCTAGGACTTATATTTATAAATAGTAAATCACAAGTGAGTTTTGGTCTGCACTAACACAGGGAACTTCCCTGTTGAGAGTTCTCCACAATGTGTATTCTTTTGTCTATCATCATTTTGAATTCACATCAATAACAAAAATATAAACGTAATGTTTTAAAATTAATACTGTAAGAGATTAACGAATGGGATGCCAAGAAACTGCTTACAAATCATTCAAGACAAATTGCCTACTGATAGGATTTTAAATAAAAAGTTCTAGAGTCAGTGCTAATATTAAACTATAGCTTCATATAAATTCATAGTAAATATATTTTGCTACAGTAATCCTGTATAACTTACTTTAAAATATTCCAAGTACTAAAAAGATTACACAGTGGATAGAGAGCTGAGCCTGGAATAGGAAAGACCTGAGTTCATATGTAGCCTCAGACATTTACTGGTTGTATGACTCTGGGCAAGTCACTTAATTTCCATTTACCTCAGTTCTATCAACTGTAAAATAAAAATAACAACAGCTCCTATGTGAAAGGATCAAGTGAAATCTTTGTGAATCTATTTAGCATAGTGTCTGACACACAGCAGGCATGAAAGAAATGCTTATTCCCTAACCCCTTCCTTTCCACAGACACACCATTCAGTACTCTGAATATTTTAAAATAAATTATACAAAATTAATAAAGCAAAAATATATTTACCATGAATTTACATTGACAAGATCCATCAAATATTGGGCTTTCCTATAGGCTAATTTCTCTTGGAATCACTTTTTTTTTTTAAATAAAATCTCTTGCCTTATTGTATAAGCCTAAGAGTTCAAGAATTTAGGTGGGCATTTCAGAGGGCTGAGACTTACCTGCAAGTTGGTTGGGTCCTTGTAATTCTCATCTGATGCAATCTGTAGCTTCTCCTGGATCCATTTTTCTAACTCTTCGGCATCACGTTGGAAAAACTGGAATCGGTAAGAATCCTCAAGCTTCTGACGTCTAAGGGTTGACAGCTCCTTAAAGCGGTGGTATCGGTCTAGAACCTGCTGTCTCCTTTCCTGGATATCTTCTGCTGTTTCCAGCACTTTGACCCCACTTGGGTCCATTTTCTGAAAAGCAAAGTGTTTTGAATTATAAATATGCTTAAACAGAATCAATGAAAGAGAATCGGCATGAATATTCCCAAGTTGTTTTTTTTTTTGCTTTGACTAAATCTGTGATTTCCTGGGGTTGAGGAATGGAGGGGAGAAAAGTGAGGGATACTGGATAAGGCATTTCCTATACCATTGTAGGTCTATACCTTCTCTGTTACTTAGTTCTACAAGATGCCTGGGGCCCTGAGTGGTTGAGTGTCTTCCTAAGGTCAACCAGCCAGTTAAGTAACAGAAGCCAGGACTGAACCAAGGTCTTGCCAATTCTCTATCCACTCTTGCCATGTTGACTCCCTGTTCCCAACATATTTCAAGGAAAAGAGCTTTCCAAAAGACTAGTTCATACAAGTAGAGATAAGAAAGGGGTGCTACTTCCTAGCAGCCCAACAATGAAGCTCAGATTTGGACTGCTTACTTACCTTTTAATTTTTAAAACCTGTACATGTCTCTGTGTATTCCCAAAGTGATTAATCAATGTAGTAGAGGACAATTCAAATGCAGAACAGAGAAGCTGTTCTACAGTTGTTGATGGAGAATCCTAAAAGGCCTTTTGAGAATTCAAAGACTGTCCTGTCCAACTATAGTAATCAAGACTCATTGCCAAATTCGTTCAAAAAGCTCTTTCATTTATTATTCCCATTTCCTTGTGGGGAAAGTAGAGAGAATTAAACTTTCCCACTGCCTGCCAACTTTTAATTCAGTTATTTTCTCTTTTATTCCTGCTCTCTCAACCTGATTTAGAATTTCAATGAAGATGAGAAATGACTACAATGATCAATCCTTTATATCAATGAGGTTAAATATGAAAATTAACCATTATTGGCTGGCTTCTCTCAATCACACCTTGACTTGAGACCAAAGAAGTTAGATAGGTGACCGTCAGATTAAATCAAGCTTAACAAATTGGCAAGAAATCTAAAACAAAGCACAACTAAATAACTGGGGTTACAAAACTTACATGCGTAAGTTAAGGTAATAACCTCTAGGTTTGACTTACTTAGTCCTTACTTGACCTTTTAGAAAGATGGTAGGTTTTAAAAAGGCAGTAAGTTTAGCTTCAATTTCAAATCCCTTTAGTTCATTTATTAGAGAAGTCAGCTTGTTAAAAGCTGGCAAACCAAGAAGGCAGAGTTGTTCTGTTGCACCCAATTTCAAACCATTTTTACATGGTAGCTGACTGGACAACTTCACTGAAATTTAAATGTCAAAGAGGTAACAGGATGTGAAGAACTCAAGAAACTTTTACCAATCAAAAGGGCCATTCTCATCCCTTCAATGATTTTAATAGACAAATGAAATGGGTACAGAGAAGAGCGACATCTCCAAATCTGTAAAAAGCTCAAAAATATTTGCTACTCAGGAAACAGTTATAGAATCTAGTAAAGCAAATTTTCTTGTACTATTTGGTTTGGGCTATCATCATCTGTGAGAAATTTGCACCTTTGTCTAGCTTTGGGACTAAATAAATGGAGATGAGAGAATAGAAAGGTCATTTTGAAAGGTCTTAACAATGAAGCTTAGATTACCCTTTAGTTTTTTAAGTCACATATGTAACTATTATGACCAGAATCTCCTGTAAAACTACACCACTACTGAGAAGAGGTCTAGATACAGTCAATGTGTTTCCAATTGAAGTACACTAACTGGAATACATTAAGTGACAACAGTCACATTATAACTCCTCCTGTTTCTCATGATATCTAAACAAGACTGGTTATTGTGGGGGAAAGCAGGAGCTTTTTAGTTGAGTTCTGAGCTCAACTTGGATTGCAGGAGTTTTAAGTGTATTTGCAAAGGATGAGGTAAGGGCTTAATAATCCATCCACAATTTCATTTTCCAAATTAAAAAAACAGGTGTTTCATCTAGAAAGAAGTTGTACTCATGACTTAATAGACAAAGCTAGGAAATATTAACTAGAGAAACAAAGAACAGCCTCAACCTATTTAGCAAGTCTGAATCACATTTAATGAGTTCAGCCCAAGGTAATCTTGGATATATCATAGTGCAACATTTTGAGAAAATTTGCTGCTCTTTTCACTGTAACTGAGATATGCCACAGGGAAATAAAGATTAAAGACGGAACTTTTTATGGCGTAAGAAGGACAATAGTAAAATTGTTTCTAGAAAAATAGGAATAAAGAATTAAAAAAGAAAAATAAGATTCTCTTTCTAGCTTCTGAAGCGTTTCTCTTAAAAACAAAAGCCTTGCAAGAGAAAACATAAATTATAGTGAAAACACACACCAGACAGTAGCTGAATTTTTCCAAATGTAAAGGCATCTTTACATTATTTTCTTGGTGTCCTAGTGCCCAAGCTTATTTTGGTTAAAACAGTATTGGATAAAATTAAAAAGTAAATATCTTGCTGATAGCACCATCCCCACTACCACACCCTGTATTTTCTATTGGTTCCTTATTCATTACAGACATGATTTCATTAATCCTCAAATCATCACAAGGGAAATAAGATATACTGAGTGTTTTCATTCTTATAGCTCAAGAAAACTGAGGCATACAAAGGCAAAGTGGTCTATCCAAAACATTGGATATCATGAAGTCAACAGTAAGGCTACAAACTGAGCCCAAGTATTTTGTATCCTGATTCACCACTTTGCCTACTAAACAAGGGACTGCTAACCTTTTTTTTAAGTTAATAAACTCCTACTGATTATATCCACCCTGAGCTATATTGTCTACGCTTTAATTAAAATGAATCTTGCAGTTAAGAATTGAGATATTCCCTGAGATGGCTGGGCAAATCAAACTACGGGTGAACATTTGAGAATCCCTGCGTTACACCATACCACCCATCATCTCTCATACTTACATCTCCTACTGAATAAATAAGACACAGAAACAGGTTATAATCCTTCTTAAGAAAGGAGGAAACATAAATAAAATTTAAAAAAATAGTTCCTGCCAGCTCCTCCATAGCAAGGAATGTGTCAAACACAGGCAAGCTATAATCACTGGAGTTTCTGAAAGACATCTTAAATTCTAAAGATTGTTACTGTGTTATTTAGCCCTGCCTCTTCACATCACAATCTCCATTCCTATTCCATAATCCTTCAGCTGCTATGGAAACCTCCAAAAAATCATATTCAGTAAAAAAGCCCTTTGTGATGGAAAAAAAAAAATAACCCACCATTACGATGTTTGTCTTTTGAATGTTCTTCAGTCTCCCCAGAGCTCACTGGTCTTAATCTACCAATGAGGCTAGACCATCCAGAGGCCTGTGGCTGAAGTTACCAACCTAAAAGGATCTCTTTGTAGCCCTAGTGAAGTAGAGCCAGTCAATTGTATACCAAGTACTTTGGTCGGGTGATAATGGACTGTTCTTTCCCCCACAGCAGATCAGCTGACATCAGCAGGCCTGGGTTCTGCCAAGACGCAATCAGCAGTCAGCAGTCACTAGGGAGCTTGGAGGCTGAAAGTCATCCATGCTGCAGAATGAAGTCTGCATTCAGTGTTTTCATTTGTAGAATTACAAAAAAGCCCCCAATCTGAAATGGAACTGTCTCTTCAGTTTAGCTGCTATTTTCAACCTATTCTCACTGCCCCATCCTCAATGGAAGAGCCCCTAAAAAGCATAAGTAGAAAAAGCCCTTCCCAACTTGTTAAGAATTTTTTGAATTACCAAAAGCTATCACCATCCCATGGTGTTACATCTCACACAACATGATATAATTGATTGCATTCCTGGATTCCGTTTGCATACAACCCTCACCCCTCCCACAACTAAAGCTGCAGAATTACAAGGTACCTGCACCAGGGTATCTCCTAGCAATATTCAGTGGGCTATTAAGGTCAAGTTGGAGACAAAAAGTTCCATATTTGTCCTTAGAGGTAAATAAATTCTGGTCATGAGGACTTAAAAAAACGAGGAACTTAAGATAAGTCTTTTTCAAGTTCTAAACACTAAATTTCTAAAAAACCTCAAATGAGATAATTTTTTAGACTATTACAATTACAAAGCAAACAACTACTTATCTTGAATCAGTTTGTAAATGGATTTTTAAAAAAACCACTGTGTGAATACAATGGGACATTTAACAGTGAGTGAAGCTGGTCTAATAATAAAAATATTTATTTTAAAAATCATGCATAATCATCCCCTTCAAATTAACGGAAAACAAAAAAACATCAAATTTTTGCAGATAGTATTAGAAAAGAGTGATGCTAAAAAATAATGACGCCATTCAATGGGGGCTATTTATAAATGCTGCAATGCAACAGCCATGATGTCAGCAATCTTTCAGCAAAGAAAGCAGCTTGATCTCAGGGGGTTAAAGAGGAATTACAACCAGGCCACCAACAGTGATAAATAAAAATTAAGACTTTGTCAGCATTTCTACAGTACAATTTAAACTCTAGGGACAGAAGGGCCCAAAGATTTGGAACTTAACACCTAGAAATCCCAGATCAATTTTTCAAACCTACCTTAAAGCTTAATACATAACTGAACACGTCTGCATTTTCTAGATTTCTAACTGAAGGGCAGTTTGACATTAATTAGCATTTGCAGCTTCTAAATCAGTGCCCTACACACAGACTTTAAAATTTATTTGTTTAAAAAAATGTTTTTGCTTAAATAAATGAATAAAACTGTGCAAGTAAAATCCTCAGTATGGACTGAGGGACATTCGCAAGGTAGAGGGACTGTTAAGCAACATATTCAATCCAAAGGTCACAGATCTGGGGCACTGCAGACTTGGTATCTGCAGTGAGCTAGCACTTACAGCTTCTTTCTAGGGCTCATGAGTGGAAAAATTTGTAATGATGATGGTCAGAAGTTTCTACAAAAGGAAAATCTTGGATCACCATCCTTTCAGAAATGAATGGCACAGAAATTTGAAAGGCATCCAAAGCAACCACTATATAAATTCAGGCTTCCAGAGAGAGCAATGAATTTTTTTTTGAGTTGCATCTCAAATCACACTCTTATTTATTTTGCTGGAAGTTAAGAATACTATTCCACCTACTTGATCAAAACAAAACCAAAATGTAGCTTGGGAGGGGTTTTCCAGAAAAAAATCTGTTTTTACTCATTAACAGGATGAACAAGTAACCTGCTCCATGGGAAAAATCTTTGCATTAAGCCAAAGAAATGAGCCAGCGCAATCATTCAACAGTCTTGCTTTTTTGCTTAGTCAGACACCTCAAGATATTTGGAAAAGACAATGCAGCTGTCTTCGGAGAATAAATAGTAGCCTTACTTACTTAAATGTTAACATTCCCCAGCAAAAGTATTAACTCTATTGATTACTAGTTAGCACCTATGTTACATTAATTTTTTAGTTAACTAGGTATCAGCAGGGTCTTAGCGAGAAAGCAAATTATCCAGACTGCATTGCATCAAAATCCAAAAAGAATGTGCTTTTTGGATAATCTAGTTCCTGAATGCTTCTCAAATATCATCATATCACTTACCTTTTAACCTATAACATTCAGATCAGAAATACTTAAGCACAATATCTTTATTGTAGTTAGAACAGGAAACTGTTCTGTATTGTAGCCCATCTTTTAAAAACCCCATTTAAAGAGTTAAACAGGATCAATTTTTTTAAAAATAGGCTTGTACCTTGGATTTATTGCCTATAATCACAAGATCACCAAATCTATGATCTTGTCCAACCCCCTCATTTTACAAATGAGGGAAACTGAGGTTTAGAAGGATTAAGTGACTAGCCCCAGACCATACATTACTAGGTGGCAGAGGAGAGAGAACATGAATGCAGGCCCTGATTCTACATCAAAGGCTCTTTATACTGTAACATCATTATCCCTCCAGGTTTGAGAATCTCTATTTCTTTGGAAATGAATTCAACTTTTTATATTTTTAAAAAAAAATTATTCCAATTCAACAAGTGCTCTGAAATGTTTCAAATAAAATGGTTATTAGCTATTTTGGGTATTTTTTAAAGATAAAATTCAAAATTCCTATCATTCTAGGGACAAAGTTACAATAAAAATAAAAGCTAGTAGAGACAGGAAACAAACCCAAGTTGTGAACACAATGAGAACCAAAATGTCACTTTTACTAAGTGAATTGCGGTTCAAATTCTTTTCCAAACATTAACAACAATCTGTTTTGTCCCTTGGTTCCTAAGAGCCAAGCAATGACCAAGAAAGAAAAAATCCAAATCCATGACATGCAAACTACGGTCCAGTGATGAGATAATACATTCATGCGTCAGAAGAGGAAAAATACTTAAGGATTTAGAAATTTTAAAGAGAAGCTACTAAGAATCCTTCAATCACACACCACACCCCCCTTTCTCTTCACTCCTCAATCTCCATACCCCACCCCCAAAACCCCAACTTGTCTGCTTAACAGAAAGGTCCATGCAAGTCGAATTTCTCCCCCCTTCCCCCTTCTCTGGATCACAATCCTCTCTGACATCAATATTGTGCCATCACTGCAAAACAGGCAAACCAGAGAAAGCAACACATTTCCTGCATGCTTCATGTCAAATACCTGGACTCTGCGCTTACGAAACGATGACAACATGATGGAAGAATGCAGTCTAAAGGGGGAGGGGGAAGAGCAAGATAATATACTGCTAAAGGCAAACTGAACAACCAGGGTAAAATAAAGAGATCTATAAAAACCATTTGGGTAAATTTCAACTTCAGAATTCTTTTCTTTCCTTCCCCATGCCTTAAAGAATTAATGTAGCATATCATTTGCCACAATGCTAAATTTTATTTTTTTAAAAGCAAGCCCTATTTCACCTTTTATTCAGCTCTTTTATTTATTTTTTTTAATAAAGATGTGACTGATTACTTTCAAACTACACATAATAAGGTTCCTTAAGGAAAGGTGAGCCTCCCTTTCCTATATTCTAGAGTGTTTCATTCTCTATGATTAGTTAACACATCCTGAACAAGAAAAAACAAAGATTTAAGCAAAAAATGTTATGGTATTTATCTCTATACACTATCATAACCCAATCCATTGAAATGAGCCCAGATGAAGTCTGAGCTTCTTCTCCCAAATATCATTTCCTGTTTAAAAACAAAACAAAACAAAAAACTGGTCCAAAGGGAATACACTAAAAACATGGAAGAGAAATGACTATTTGAGGGAACAGCTGCTGTACTGTATAAGCGTGATCAAATCATCAGCTGTAGGAGTTTTTTGAGTTTTTTTTTTTTGCCTTCTCTTACTCTGAATTTACCATCAAGGCACTGCATTCCAAGCTACTGTACAGGGCTAACTGCTGCAGATGTACCCTTGCAGTTGAGTGCATACCTAGCACAATCCTTGCATAGCTCAGAAAGGATTGATTACAGTCAGTCCAGCAGGCAGGCTTACTGGACGCCTATTGCCCTTGACACAAGTTCAGCAATGGGAGGATTGTGCTGGACCTCTCCCAGTTATCCAACTCCCAGTATCTGCAATAAGCCCCTCCCTTTCACAAGGCTCATTCCAAAGAACCAGAATGTAATAAAGCCATTTTGAGCAAATAATATCCATTACTTAAAATGGCTTGTCAGTCTGAAAGGAAGATGTTACAACTTGACGAATAAATTAAATTTTCCTATTAGGTCAATTAAAAAATGTCCAATAGAAACTACATCTGTCCATACCACCCTTCAATTCTTTTCCTGACTTTGGCAAGGTCCCTAGATAACATCTAACACAGTTTAAGCGTCCCTCTGCTAATTATTGATCCACTTACCAAAAAAAGAATTAATTTCCTGCAGTAAGAAGTTGACTGCAGTATGATCTTTTCTCTGATTGGCCTCAATTTGACCTTGCAAAATGCACAACTTTAGTTAAAAATTAAAAAAAAAAACTTATGACAAGACAACCAATTACTTCTTCAATGATTTTTACATACCTCAGCGACAAGTACAGTGCTGTTCTTATAATATGCATCACTTTCTTTCTGTAAAAAAATCACCTCCCATCCCTTTGTGCTTTTCTGTCCTCTCTTTTCCCCACCCACAATATGGTGATGTATTTAAACCTGCATTCCCTGCTTACGGCAATTTTTTCAATAGATCACTAAAATACTGGTAAACTGTCACTCGAATTCTCTTCTATTCTCCCTCAAAAGGCCTGAATTTGGGCTTTTTCAATATGACGATAGTAGAACAAAGAGCGTTAAGTATTTCAGGATTCATTATGTAAACGCTTATTTTTCAAGTTGATTCACCTCATCCCAGCTTTCAAAGTCTGCCCAGTTACTTACAAATTTAGCTTTTAAACCTAAGAACAGATTTTAAAGAGGCAATTTACACTCTTGAGTTACAGACCTTTAAAGAAAACATCTTTAGAAAAAATTCACCATAGGGATTATTTTCAAACAACGGCTCCACCATTCAATGAGAAATTGATACAAAAAGGCAAATAAGTATCTTATGAATCCCAAGCACAACGGAAAAAAAACCTTTCTAACCTATTAAGGTTTTATTTGAACGGTTTTACAATTATAAATGTTTGCATGATACCAACTCGATTGACAAACCACAGCTGAGCTGGAAAAAAAAAAGGCATGTTTAGTGGAATTATAAAAAATGGTTCCTAAGGTCTGTTAAGGGCTAGAAAGATGCAAACTGGGAAGGGGGGCAGAGATGTCAAGGGTTCTTGAGGGATTTGTCTCGATCTCCCCTCCATCCAAGGACCCGCACGCCAACCCTGACCTCTCACCCGCTGGGGACTCGGTGAAGGGGGCTTCCCAACAGGAGCCTCTCACCCCCACGCCTCCTCGGAGGGGGTCTAAGCTGCCCCGACCCCCAGCCACGTTCATCCGGCAGCCTAGGCAGGGAGGGAGAAAGCAGAGCGGTGGGTGGGCTGGGGCGGGGGCCGGGCTGGCGGGGAGGGGGATGGGACCAGCTGGGCCGGCGATCCTCTCAATGACATTCCTGCCTCCGTCCGTCGGGGGAGGCTTGGCCGCGCGCTCCCCCGCGGGCCCCCGGCCCCCGAGCGAGGATGCGGGGGCGCGGGCGGGGCCGGGCGCGGGCCCCGCGCTCCGGAGAGGACCGGCTGGTTCTGGGCGGCCGCCCCCGCCCGAGCTCACCTGTCGGTTTCCTCCGGTCTCCGCCCCGCCCCTTCCAGGGAGCCCAGCGCCTCGAGCCCTCCCGGGGACCCTTTCTCTTCCCTTCCCAGCGTCCCCTCGGTCCCGTGCACCCCCCCAACGCTAGGGTGTGCCTCCCCACCTCCACCCTCACCTCCACCTCCGTCTCCCCACCCCCAGGGCTTCCCAGGTTCCCCAGGCCAGCCTCCGAGGCAGAAGAGGAAGCCGCCCTCGCCCGGCCCTGGGGGTTGAGGGGCACCCCAATGCCTCTCACCGGTTCTGGGGCCGGGGAGTGGGGTTCGCGGGGACAGAGGAGGGGATAAAAAGCTCGGCTCGGCTCTGTTCTGCTCCGTTCGTTTCCGCCGCGGCCAGTGAAGGCAGCGCGCGCTCCCCGGATCCTTTTATAAGCAGCCCAGGCGCGCTCCCGACGGCAGCGCGCAGGAGGGGGGAGGGAGGAATAGTTGGGAGCGGCGAAGAGGAGAAATCACGCAGCAAGGGGCGGGGAGGAGGGGTAAGGGGCGGGGCTTTCGGGCCTCGCCCCAGCTGTTTGGAGCGGAAAGGGCCGAGAGGTTCCGGAAGGAGCCGAAGGGGGGTGGGGATTGCGGAGCAAACTGCGTGGGAGTACAACGAGAAAGGAAGACGCCAGCGGGTGGGGGCCGAGAGCGAGCCCGGCTCGGCGCTCCTAGGGTGGGGCCGTTCTCCCCGCTGCCCCCGCCCCTTTGCACAGCCTCCATCCCACCCCACCCCTTGCAGAGATGCTGCGAAAGGGCAAAGAGCCGAGTTGGTGTAAGCGTAGAGAACGTCCAGTCCTAGGGTGGGCAGTCAGGACCCCTGGACGCACTGCCCCCGTCCCACCCTGATTCCTGTAGCTGGGAGCGTGCCTGCGCTCCTGCCCTTCCCCCGTGCCGAGGCGGGGGGTCCCGCAGGCATTCAGGCCAGTAAAAATAGCCCTTGCAGCCTCCGCTGCAGCACCCACCTCCTGGGAGAGACGGGGCCGAGACACGCGGGGCTAAACCGAGAGTGAGAACCGCAGCCTCCCGGGTCGGCGTGTCAGAAGCGCATTTAAAAACAGCAGATAGCCGGGGTCTGAACCTCGGAGACCCGAGGACAGATGGGAAGAGAGAACCTGCCACCTTGGCTAATAATGACAGTTCCCCTAGGAGGTTGAGGGCAGGGAGCACACGGCAGGTTGTTTCCTGAGAAACAGCAGCAGGGTACATTGGAAATAACGTTGGATTTGGAATCCTAAAACCTCTGTTCAAGCCTTCCATTTATTAACATGGCGATCCCCTCAGAATGTTCATCCGTAAAATGGGGACAATGCTTACATCACAGATGTGGTAAGAAATGAGATCAATACGTGTGAAAATCTTTTGTAAGCCAAAAGAGAGATATATAGGGGGGATATTTTAAAAGACATTATTTTTCGTAGACTCCAAGGCTTCCAGATCCCTCCCTTGGGGAGGAAGATTTGCAGTATGCTTCCCTCCCTCCCCCCCTCAGTTCTGCTAAAAACAGGAGCTGGAAGAAAACAGCCTTTAGGAGCAGTGGGAAAACCTAATTACCATGCTGTCAGAGAGAAGGAGATCTGCAGTGCTGAGGTGGATAGCCTCAAAGCCGCATCAGACTGCAGCCGTGTTCATTAAATAAACATTCAAGGCACTGGCTCTGCGCTCAACGTTGGTCCAGGCCCAGCTCGGAGGCTCCCCGTACTCGGATGGGCGGGTTCCTTCCTTTGACTTAGGAAGCTCTGCCCAGATTCCTAGCTTCCCAGTACCATACAGTTCGGGGAGGGAAATGTTTTTTCCAGGGGAAGCCATCATCCCAAAGGAAAAAGATGGCCACTCCCAAAAAGCTTTGCAGACTCAGAAAAATGGGGCAACAGGGCAAAATGTTTCCTGAAACCTTTTATATAGAGAAGACCAGAGCTGAAGGATTTCTCCCTAGGGGAATCATTTCAGTTAACAGCTGATCCTTTCAATATCCTTTTCCACTTCTGGCAGCAACAAAATATCTAATCAAATATTCAGCTCAGTGTATAAAATGGCTAACATCATCCGTGTCACAGGAAGCTATAGCTACCTAGAATGAGAATACCAATTTCCACCAGTAAGGAATGCATTTAATTTCAGTTATGGAGGGATAGTTATAAAAACCTTTTTATGCCTTTGTCTCCCACTGAAAAACACCCTGGCCTCATGAATGTTTTGCAGTGAGGTGGGGTTCCAACTACTAATGCCAAATACAAAGGAGCCTAGAAGCTTCGATACTGGACAGTCACTATAGTGATTACAGAAACCGCAATCTAATTCCTGTTAAGATATTAACTAAGGCTTTACCTGGAAAATGGTAAATCAGTATCAGTTGATGACCACCTCACAATTTAACACTAAGCATTTTAAAGGTTTTCCTAAAAGATCTATGTCAACATCTGCAGTTCCAATTTCCATTCATTTAACAAGAATTTATTTATTAGGAGGAATGTCTAAGCAGATTATCAAAGTATCTCCGTGGAAGAGCTCATTTAATGGAATACACTTTATACTGCTTTTATATCTTACAGGCTTTATCAAGTTCTGGCCAAGTACATTTTTTTTTTCAGATGAATACATACAAAATCAGGGGAAAGTACTAATTGCCTTTTTTCTTTTTTTTTTTTTAATGTATGCTCCACCCTCAAAAAGCACTTGCTTCTTAACCTGGAACTATTACAAGTTATTTGAAGGCAAGTGTAAGAGAATGCTGACTTATATTTCACTAACCAAAGTATCTCCTGAGAGAGAATATTGTGAAGCCTTGTGGGCTGGTAAAGTCACACTTGTTCACAAGTCAACATTTTGAGTTTGGTAGTATGGGTCCTCATTCTTTCCACCACTGAATTTCACTGCCTCCAAATGCCTTTTCATTGTGTAAAATTTCATCCAGGTTTTTCCAGATATCCTCCAGAGCATCTACCCAACACAGTGTGGGTTTTATGTGGTGTAGTTTCCTCAGTAGTCTATCAATTCACTGGTTGTTGGAAGAAAGTCTCATGTTTACCATACCAACAGATAAATTAATGTTTGTAGGCAGTCTTAAAAAAAAAGCCAATCAACAGACTCTTACCACCTGGCTTCTTTTCTCCCACTGTCACCACCAGGGCAGGAGTAGGCTATACATGGGACCAAGGGACATTTTGTAGTTTTATCTGTTTTATTGGTCACTGAGGCTGAAGAATTTACCACCTAGTGGCCAATCTGAAGGTGGTTCGAGAAAGGCCTTAGGGTTGCCTTTATTACCTCTGCTCAGGGCTCCTATTTTCAAAAATGCAGTATCAAAAACTCAGTGTAATCAGTTCATTGAGTAATCAGGCTCCAGTTAGTTAATTCACATTGATAAAAGTCACAAGAGGAGAAATAAACCAGAACATCAGTTTATTATATCACGATGAGAGACATATATAGAGGAACTGTGCTATCACCTGGGTGCTTCCTCTGTCAACATACTGGAACCTCTCTAAAGAAACGGTAAAATCTCTTTTAAAGAGTTGTGGTGGTAAAAACATTTTGTCATCTTGTAGCCAGCCTGGTGATGAGCTTCTCCAAACTTTGCTAAGCTAGTCCTTAGATAAGACATAAAATTTCCATCAGTAGGTCTTTCTAATTTAGTTTGAACTCGCAAGAGGAAAGATGCATTTGAGAACCCAGTCACTTCCATGCCATCATCAAGTAGGAGTTTAATGGAAAGGGAAATATTTTAAGTTAACAAAGTAGTCTGAAAAGTATGACTAGTTATATATACAGCGTGGCCCCTTGTTTCTAGTAGGTTCATTTAGGAAGCTAGAGCTCAAGATGGTGGTTAAAAGGACATGGAAAAGAGAAAAGAAAAATATCCAGATCTGATGTGGAATTTTTAAATATCTAGGATTTGTTCTCATTTCTATAAGGTCTGATCAGTGAACTCAGAATATACCTACCTTATAAAGTGATGTTAATCCACTACTGCTCAGATCCTCTCCACACATCACTCCTTGGGTTGCTTTTAGTTCCACCACCTTTCCTTTTGCCATCTATGGGTAACTTTATCTGGCCCAACTCCGGAAAATATTCTTCCCAGGGAAAGGCCCCCAGGGCTCATTTGAAATTGTCTGGAAGACAGCTGACTTTTTATAGATAAGGGATATCAAGGACTTCTGTCCTAATTCTAATTCATATTCATTATTTTCATTTTAAAGTTATATAGAGCACAAATTAAAAAGAAAAGGAAAATGGGCTCACATCTTGAAATAAGGTCAGACCTGGAGGAAAATTAGACATCAGGTAAGAACTTGAATAAAAACTGAATCAACTCACTACTACTTCAAAGAAATATGCTTATTCCATCAGCAATTGCATCTATCCAATAGATTTCTCTCTGTGTGATCTTCAGTATCAGTGAGCATCAAAAACCTATCTCCTCCTGCCCCTATCTCCATTTTCTTATTTGTAAAAAAGAGGAAGAGTAGTACTGTGAAAAGAGCACTAGATCTAGAGACAAAGAACTTGAGATCATATCTCACCTCTGATACTACCTGTGTAACCTTGGGCAAATCAAATCATTTAATCTCTCTGTACCTATTTCATCTATAAAATAAAGAGATTTAACTAGATGGCCTCTAGTTCTAGATCTACTTACATAAATTATATCCACTTGACATGTCTAAAGATTACTAAGTGACCTTGCAATTACCAAATAAAATACTATGTTAACAATCAACTACTTCTATCACCCCCCAGGTGGACAGAAGGGGCTCAGCTATTGACACCTAGCTAAACAGTTGATAAACTAAAAAAAAAGAGCAATTTTCCCAAGATCAGAGAATAAGAATCCTGACCATCTTAACTATAATTATATTATAGACTCCACACCATGATCCCCAAAGACACAGCCAAAGTCATAAAGAATTAACCATGCTGTTCTTACAAAGACCCAACCAAGAGCCAACTTGCTACAAGTTAGAAATAAAACTTTTATTATTTCTTTTTTAGAAGTGTAGTCAACCATTCACAGAATGAATCACTCCATGTCACACAAGCATTAAAAACTACTAGCTTTACATTACACACATCTTAATCTTACATCAGGGAACAGACCTATAGTTATCTGCTCTAAGGCCTAAAAAGGCAATGGTTCTTTTCTTCACAACAAATCCAGAATCTACCAACAACCCACGCTCTGAATTTCCCTGATGGATGTGGCCGACAAAGGTATTCTTATTATTCTGCAGATTAGTAACATCATCTTTTTGCATTAATTCTGTAGCTCATGCTCCCTTCACATTTTAATACAGATGGCATTTACTTCAGCAAATCCTAGACTAATTGCAGAAATCAAGGAATCTCGTGAGGTAGACAAGTAAAAACAAAGCAAGGCCTAAAGAAATCAATACCATGTAAAAACTCCCAACTCAAGATGGCCTCTAGTTACTGTCACTAATTCTAGTCAAATTGGCTCAGTCACCTCAATTGCATTTTTAGATTTAATATATGTGTTACTGAAGTGAGCATGTCTTTTGGAATTTAATACAATCTCACAACCACAGGTAATCCAAAGTTGTGAGAAGCAAATCAATCAGAAACTACTTGATTTCAATTATAAAGGACTCTGAACCATATTTATTGCCATTTAATGAGAATTCTAAAAAGCACTCTCTGAAACTCTGCTCCTTTTCAAGGAATTCAGCTAAATATGAGGAACTAGCTCTACTCTAAACCTAATGTCCAAACTGCTATAAAGATACTAAAAAGAAAGGAAAGCTGGGACAAGTTCGATAGCAGAAAGAGCAGTGAATTTGGCGTCAGATCTAGGTTCAAGTTCAGCTTCACCACTTACAAGTTGTGTGACTATGAGCAAGTAACTTCAACTTTCTGAGCCTGTTTCCTTATCTGTCAAATAATGATAAGAGTAATTATGCTACCTACCTGAAAGTACTGTTGAAAGGAAAGAGATAATGTGAAAGCACTTTGCAGTCATGAAATGATTTTATGAATGTAAACTTATTAACATAATTATTAGCTAAATATTTTTTACTTTATCTTTCATAAAGAATAAAACTGTCAAATTCAAATACTATGCCACGGTTATCAAAGCTAATCCTCTTCTTGGCTACGATGTCTACAAGATGAAGACTCCTTGATGTAATTCATGATCAAGTTTAAAAAGACATTTAAAACTGTGAAAATAACCTCCCTTGGCCATAAGATTAAAAAGAAAACTACATTTTCAGATTTTAAAATCTGAGACAACTTCCCCCCCAAACTCTGCTGTCTTCTGTTGCTTTATTTCTTTCCCTCCAAGAAAGAAACCAGCACCCCAGCCACCATCAGGAACGCCAGAAAGAAGAAGGCAGAGAGCCCTTTGGGATGGGAATCTCCCTGTGCTGCAGACATTTCTGGAAAAGGAAAGAAGAAAAAAAATCGAATGATTGCCTGTAGAAGTGTTTCCAAAACAAGTCAGAAGATGTTATGTCAGATGGAAAGTATTCAATTCAACAACATTAAAAATCTCAAAAGTCTGAAAACTGAAAAATAAAAAAATAAAGTGAGATGGCTCTGAATGAAAAATTTTGCTTATGTGAGCCTGATTTTTATCTTTTACCATTCCTAATGAAATCTGATTCAATGAGGAGTCTGCAGGCTATGCTGGTGATCCTAATAATACACCACCGATTTATTTTTGAAAATTAACTTTTCTTGCCTTTTCTTGGTATTTGGAAAGACACTAGTAGAAAAGTTAGTTCCTTTGGATAGAATACCACATTTCCTAGTTTATGAACTCTGAGATAAAGGAAGATGTTGTGGCAGTAGGAAAATCCCTTAAGATAAAGGATGAACTAAAATAACAAGTTAAATGTGTGATTCTTTGATTTTTGGAACACTTTATGCAAGGCAGAGCATCACAACTATCCAGAGGAGTAAGCTGTGATTAGTAAATGTTGATGAGAATTCAATTATTATTTTTGAATTATTATTAATTTATTTGTTTTCAGTTTTCTACAATTACTTCCATAAGTCTTAGATTTTCTCCCTGTCCCTCCCTGTTGCCTCCCCAAGATGGTGTGGAATCTTACATGGGTTATACACATACGTTTTTATTAAACACACTTTCACATCAGTCATGTTGCATAGAAGAATTAAAATGAATGGAAGAAACCATGAGAAAAATCCAAACAAAAGAAAACATAACACAAGAGAAAATATTCTGCTTCATTCCGCAATCCAATTCCATAGTTGTTTCTCTGGATGTGGATGGCATTTTGCCTCAAGAGTCCATTGTGAATGTTTTAGGTCCTTGTGTTGCTGTGAAGGGCTAAGTCTACCAGAAAAATTTCTCGCATACTGTGATTGGAGAACTCAATTACTGAATTGAAACCAAAGTAAGGGAAAAAATAGACCAGAGACCAGAAGAGTTCAGGAAAGCAAGAATAAATAAAATAATGAAGAGGAGGAATGAAGGTATGACAATAATGGGATAAAGATCCAAGAACTTCTCAGATATTTAATTTACCTCCAAGAACTGTTTGAGACGTATGAAAGACCCCATTTGTCCCGAGCTGGTGATGGCTTCAATTCTAAACAGAGAAAAAAAAATTAAGTTCGGATGCAGAGGAGAAACATGAAAGCAAGAGGGAGATTTGGGATTCTTCTTGTTGGAGAACAACAGACATCTTTCAGAGTTTAGTTAAGTATAATCTTATCACAGAATTTCAGAGTTGGAATGGTATCACTAGCCATCTAGTCTAGCCCATACTCAAAAAGAATCTTTCATTTAAATGCACCCAACAAGCTTCTGCTCAAAGACCTTTAAGTAACAGGAACCTATTACCTCCAAAGTAGACCCATTCCATGTTTTGGCAGCTCTGTTAAGGTTTTCTTAGCATCAAGTTTAAGTATGACTCTGCAACTTCTACCTATTGAGTCCTGGTTCTGTTGTCTGAGGCCAGACATGACAAGTCTAACCTCTTTTTCACAAAACAGCCCTTCAAATACTTCAAAGGTAGTTATAATACCTCCCATTTCCCTGAATCTTTTCTAGGATAAACAGCCCTAATTTTCAAATAATCCTTACATCGACTCAATTGAGGATTCTGTTGCGTGTAGTTCAAGGGTTCCCAACCTTTTTTCCTGATACATTAGTAGTTCCAGGCATCACCTCCCTCCCAATTGGAAACACCACTAGGATACAGACATAGAGGAAGCTGTGGGCCCAGGACTGACCATATTAAGAAATCAACTATGTGATCATAATTTATTGGCTGGAGATTCATATCTTACTGGCTTAAGATATGATCTTAAATCTTAACTAATTGTGTGTGTGTGTGTGTGTGTGTGTCTAAGACAAATGAGAAATGCCATGTATACTAACTTGAAAAAGTCCTTAACTAGTGCTATCTTGAAGGGGCCAAAAATGCTTTGTACACATTTTTGTCAGCTATCAAATATCAATGAGGAAGAAGTATCTTTCTTTATAAAATGATACTACTCAATATTAATAACAGAAACTACATTTTTTAAATGTTTAATTCAGAACTGTAATCAATAAAACATGTTGTCTCTGGTCATCAACTTTGGTACCTGGGAAAATATTCTTCTTTTATGAGTAGCATCATCTTCCAGAATTGAACTTGGTACTGTTTCATGAGTGCATTTCCACATACCTGGAAGAGGGAGGCAATGTCAGAGAAGGAACAGAAACTTCCACTGTCTCAGAAAGACCCAGAAGGCCCAACCAATCTTTTATTTTCCACTTCTCCCATAACGCATGCCAATCATGCCACTGACCCAACCAACAATAGGAGCCAATGGTTTTCTAAATTCGTCTCATTTGCCAAATACCACTGAGATTATTCCACATAATTTTTTTCTAGCTTATTCCTTTAAAAGTCAAAATTTCATCTCATCCATTTTTGATAATTTATAGAAGAAAAAGACTTCCCTTGTCTTCTTAATCCAGGTACACTAAACATAAGTTAATTTTTCTTCAAGAACCAAGGTCAACATTATGAACATCAATTACTGATGTGCAAGGGGATCATAAGCTGTTGCTCGCAATTGAAGTGTCTTGGTTTGCTCCTATTCCATTGTGGTTGGTCCTTTATTCTTGAAGAGCACCATGACATCAGGGAGATGATGACATGACTTGCAACTGAATTGGATTTGAGGAAGGGCAGGCTGTGTAGTCACCAGCCTCACTTTCTCCTTCAGAGCCATCTAGTTCCAGTGGCCAGATATAGATCAGGACTACTGGACATGCCCCAGGATGCAGTGGGAGACCTTGGCCTTTTTAAGCTAAAGTCTTTTCACATTCTCACTTTGAGGGAGGCAATCCCCATTCAGTGAATACACTTCTTTAAAAAGTGAGTCAAGGGATTCCCAAATCCTAATGCATTTTGTGTTTTTTTTTGTGCGTGTGTGTTTTCTATAGGTATTTTTTTTTAGCCTGTTAGAAATAATTTCTTGCTGTTGCCAGCACACCAACTTCAAGTAATTCTTCAATTCAAGTAATTCTTTTCCAAATTTATTGCTTCTAATTTGCTCAGGGCTAAGAAAATTAATGACCAAGGTAGTTATAACTGTGTCTAAAATAAGAGAGAATAGGTTAAGTGAAGGCCTTGAAGGGTTACCCTCTAAGAAAGTAGAGATTTGTGATACTTATTTTGGTTGTTCAATGACCTTTTTACAACTTGTTCTTCAGAAATGTTCCAGATAATGAATTTTCCAGGTAGATGACTTAAGAGCAGGCCTATACAACCTGTGGCCTGTGGGCCACTTATGTCCCTCCAAAGGATTTCTAGCAGCCCTTGAAAAATGTAGAGAAAAACATCCTTTATATGTAGAGGAAATCCTTTGGTGGGCTGTAGGTTGTGCAGACCTGCTTAAAAGGTAAGAGAGTCACTGATCCTATAGAACTAACCAGAGGGGAACCTGTGGCCCTAAGGCCAATGTGGCCCTCTAGCTCCTTTAATTCAGACCTCTGACTGAATCAAAATCTGACTGAATCCATAGCACAAATCCCCTTCATAAAAGGATTTGTTCTATAAAACTTGGACTCAATCAAAAGACTGTACCTAAGGATCTAGAAGGCTACATGTGGACTACATATTGCCTCAGGGCCATAGGTTCCCTGGTAGGATCAGTCATACTTACAGTGGAATAAATTAATATACAAAGAAAAAACAACTAGCTCAGGATTCCCCTAAATGACTGTTGTGGCTTTGAATAAAACTTGTAAGGCTTGATTCCTGGGATGTACTACTGCCTCAACATCTCCCAAGCACATGTTTTTTTTCAGTTCTGTTGCCCTTCAATACATTCTCCTATTAGTCAAGAAACTAAAAGACGATTTTTGCATACTGGGTTCATCCAGAAAGGAAGCCACCATGTACCTCTAAGAAGTCAAAGAGAAGAGTGGCAGTCACATCTGACAGAGGCTCCATGTTCAGGATCTGTGCCAACCAGCGCCAGCCATGGTTTAAGCCATGAGGATGAACCTAGAAGAATTCAATCATTTAACAATCTTTATTCCAAGTCGGAGAATCAAAATCCCCCTTCTTCATATAATTTTTAAAGGATGGAAGAAACCTTAATATCAACTATTTTTATCTTTGCCATAGGACAAGAATGACAAACGGAAAGAATCTTTTTTTATAGAATGGACTAATCCACTATGTCTCCCAACTTTCCTTCCTGGGATCCCTGAGATATCAGACTCAATTTCAGAGACTAATTCACCTCCTTAATGTTGATACTTAAATTCTGCATTACTAACAGTAGTTTATATTTCTTTTTCTCCCTTTTGGGCCTGAGTAAAAACAGGTTCACAGCAAATCCCACTTTGAAGACTCTGAGCCCTAATGGAAGGCTTTAACTAAGGCCTTGTGGTCATCTTCACTCCTTGAGTACCACTTGATCCTTCCTCCTTAAACAAATACTACACAATTTTCCATCTCAACCTATCAGCTTATTCAGTGAGACATCTCCTGAAGAAAAGGAGCAATACTACCTATATGTCCTGATAGGATGAGCATTTTGTGAACAAAATCTCCACTGTTAGAGAATCTGGTTCAACCTCCTATCATAGCTGGGAAGTCCCTCCTACCTACCCCTTGCCTATTTCCATAAGGCCAACGGAGCTGAATGATGGCAGCATAGAGACGAATCATCCCAGACATGCGTTTCAGAAAATTATCCTGTTGTTCGACTTTGGAATCCTTTACTTGGTAGCCAAGTAGCCTGTAAAGAAAAAATCCCAAACACTCAATGTGATAAGGATAAAATGAGAATGAGGAACTAGAGCTGCTAGTTTAGCAATCTAATTTACCTCTTGTGACTACAGAAACCTATTCCTCCCCTCCCCTGACAAATCCAGATACACAAAGATTTCTCAGTCTGCAGAAAAAGGCAGGGTTAATCTCTGACAGAGGACTGAAGTAAGCAATGAGAGAATCTGCATTTTTCTATTCTATCATTTCAATCCAATACAACATATATCTATCTGTAGCACCAAAGTGATATTCACAGCGCCTACGCCAGCCATGAATATGCCAGCACAGTTCTGAATCACAAAATACAACAGACTCTCCACATGGAAGACAGAACCAAAACATTTATTCAAACACCAGAAAGCTAAATCCATCATAGCAACAAAGAAATTCATCATAATAACCAAGAAGTCTATACACATTATCAGGGATGCTCCCTCTGTCCTCAGCTCTGACTAGTCTGACTAACTTCCTCTCAGATCTGCTCCAGTTCCACCTCTTCCTGTTTCAGCAAGCTCCTCCCACCACATGTGACTTAAGCTTCCATGTGATTGAAGCAAGTTGCATGGGCCTATTAACGGATGGGAAAGATCTTCCCATTTAAATTAACATTACATTCTTTAAATTACCATTACACTATCAAGCACTCTATGTGTAAGTCACTGTGGTAGACACTGGGCACAGAAAATACAAAAGCAAAAAGAGACTCCATCCTCAAGAAGCTTACATTCCACTGCAAGTAATTATGCTGCAGTATAGTGATGGGCATAATGCACACAAAGAAATACTAAGTATATACAAAATAATTTCATGAGACAAAGTATGCTAAAAACTAAGTAGAAAATGAAAGGCTTTATATAGGACATGGTGACCAGTGAATGAAGTAAGGATTACAGGAAACAGGCAAGGAGAGGGTGCATTCAATATATGAAAGATCTTTTTCGTTAAATGAATGACCTTTGTCAATTCAGTTCTCTGCTCAATTATATGATAAGGATCACATTCATGTCAACTATATAGCAGGGACTATAGAAGCTAGATCAAAGTTTAAATCTGCATGTCACATTATGCTTTGCAAAACAATGATTTAATTCTATTGCGGGGATAAACTCAAAGGCTAATTGTTGACAAATGACATATGGAAGACTGACAGATAAAGGAAGGTACGTGTATTTTTCTTTTAACTGTAGTTTTCTTGATAGGAAGAAAAAGAAACCTAATTCTTTATTCTTTAATCATCATTCCATTAAATACTAAATGGTTTGAAGTAAAAGTATTCTCACTTTTGATATTCTTCCAAGGCCATTCCCTCCTTGAAGGCTGGGTAGAAAGGCACAGAGTAAGGGCACTTCTTGTGGAGATGAGCAAGGATGAGGTCCCCCACTCTGGGATGGAGTTCCCAGATTCCTGAAGCCACAACAGCAATGGGGAATGCTGCTTCATGGTGAGAAGCCACTTCTTCTTCTCCTTGTTTCTGCCAATAAAAAGGCAGCCTCAGTTTTAAGCTTCCAAAAATAAAAGCACTGTTACCCTGTGATTTCATCACTACAGGAAAGAACTCTGAGCAAAGAAACTCCCTATGCCAAAACAGATCAGCAACTGTACTGGTTAGAAAGTATGCCTTAAAGTCAGGACCAACAACCCATGGGTTCAAGTCCTGCTTCTGACATATACTAGTTATATGAACCTGGGCAATTCATTTAATTAATCAATGAGTACCCCAAACAACTCTCTACCAACAATATCTGACATCTATATAGAAAGTTTACAACAAAATGCTTTCTGTACATTATCTTATTTGATCTTCATCAAGACCCTTCCCATGAAATTGGTACTACAGATGTTAATGAATGAAAACATTTGATGAAATGTTTGATGAAAAACATTTATTAACCATTTCCACATACCAATAACATATTTTAAAGAAAAAGAAACTAAGGCACAAAGGAGTTAAGTGATTTGTCTAAAGTTCCATAGGTTGTCAGAGGCAAGATTTGAAACCCAGTTCTCTCCTCACCCAAGTCCTGTGCTGTTTTCACTATATTATGCAGCCTTTCCAAAAAAGTTTCTCTCACCACAAATTTCTCTGCCAGCTTGTAAAGGACAAAGTCCAGTCCTTGTGGATGGTTTGTCACTGACACAGCCCGACCTCCACAGTGAACAGCCTTTCCCAAGAGCAGATTGTTGATCTTATCAAAGATCTCCTTCAGCTGGGAGCCTGTAGTAGACAAGACACAGGAACAAAGAAAACTATAGATGATCAACAAGTGTTTGAGCACACACCTCTGGTAACATCAGTTAAACAATTAATAAAAGCACAAGAGCAATACAGAAAAATGGGCCTTGCACTGTGGGAGCTCACAGTTTAAGCCTGAAAACCCTGATGCAAACAAATCCATCAATTACTTATTTAGTATTTATATTCTCAGAACTGTGCTAGAATAATGGCAGATACAACAGTAATATCAGTCATACTTTAGGTAATCAAAGAGCTTACAACTTAAATGTGGAGTCAGCATGTAACACAAGAAAACCCTGTGATGCTATTCAAATTGAGGAGCTTAGACTATTAAGTACTGTAGGAGATTTACACATGCAATGATACATTCATTCCCTTTCCTCACCCCTACTCCTGTCGACTCAAGAAGTGTATAAATATCTCAGGAAATATTACAGAAGCTCAGAAATTTTCTCCTAAACTTTTCATTTTAATCCACATTAATTTTTTAAATGCCACATATTTTAGAGAGATGAGCATGACATCAAAGGATGATGAAAAATTGAATTCCCTAACATCTGGAAATATACAAATTTTACATTCAGACATAAAAGCATTTGCATTATGTACTAACAATGGTGCAAGAATATTTACATGGCAATTCAAACACCACTTATTCCTAGGTCATATTTTACCACCACTTTAGATATGGTTTAAATCTCCCCCACCAACCTGACTTTGTGGAAACTGCTGACCAACTGCCAAATGACAGGTACACCCCAGAGATCCCAGGAACAAACACTACTCATCTCCTACCCTCTTCTCAATTACTAGCCTAGTCCCTGTGGCCATTGTCCATAGGAGTAATCCTTGTGGAGATGTGACCTGTCAAATGCCTTGGCAGGTCCTGTAACCCTCACCTCCTCCACAGCCACAACTACTGAAGACCCTGTAAAGTTCTTCCCACATGGAATTGTCCCTGGAATTGGTCCCTGGAATTGTCAAAATGCTCAACATTAGAAATTGATATAATTTTGTTAATGGAAATGATATTAAGTAGTACTACCATCCAGGTAGTACTACTTAAGGTAGGCCACTATATATGTGTATGTATATGTATATGTATATGTATATGTATAGATATATGTACATATAGGGTATATAAAGACCACTAGGCCTTTCCATATGCTTTGCAGCAAAAACCTACCATATATGTGCTGTCTCTCTCGTTAGTATATGAGCTCCTTGAGAACAAGAGGTGTTGGGTGATGCTTGCTCGACTGAAGATAATGAGTTAATAAATTAAGAAAAAGGAGGCTTGTGGTGAAGAAGTAACTTGCCTCTTTAGATCAATAATGCTAAAGAAGAATATTCAGATCTCCAGGGCTTCTACTACCTAATACTAATACTACCTAATACTACTTAACGAGCAACAATTTGTGATTCTAAAGATTTCTTACCCAGAGGTTCATAAAATTTAGTCACTTGATCTGAGAGTCTTCCTAATCATTGTTTTTTATTCTTTTTCTCTAAATACTAGTCTTTAAAAAAGATAAATTTATATTTTCATCTCATTCTTTACCTAAACATATTCTCATTAAACTCTAAGGTGAAGAGGCAGGATTATGGCCACACTAACCTGCTATCGAAGAGATCTGGCTCACAGGAATGGTGGCAGCTTTCTGCAGGTCCATCTTGATCTTTTTAGACTGCCCAACAACAGATAAGAAAGAAAGAGGAATGAAAGACTATTCTGAAGAAACTAAGAAATTCCAGTCAGGAGAAGGAAAGCTGCCCATGTTGGTTGTATTCAGTTATGGTAGAGACCAGGACCAGCCTTCAGGGCAAATTCTGTGGAGAACACTTTCAGGACCAAGCGATTCATTAAAATTATCTCATACTCCTACCTGATGATCTTTGCTATTGGTTAATCCATCAAAGGCCAAAACACATTGACTGGAAGTATCCTGTAGTTGCTGGTACCACTGCATTGTACTTTCTCCTGCTTTCACTTGGAGGCCTGCTAAGGAAAAAGAGCCATGTCTCATACTTTTATATCATACATCCCATGATACCTAGCACAATGCTATGTACACAGTAGGTGTTCAATATATACATCATGACCAGAATTTTCAGAAATCTACCCTAAAAAAACTGTAGAAGATCTCAAGAATTTCATGGAAAAAGTCAGAGTCCAAACTCAGGATTTGTATTAATTAGAACAAAATATAACAGTTACACGTGAGGAGCAACAGCTGATTATATTGTGGCTTAACCAGTAAAATAATTCCAAAATGGAAAGGAGTATTTCATTTGTCTTATCTCAGCATGTAAGCTATCTCTTTAAAAAAAAAGTTTAAAATTTTACGTAATAAAGTACCATTAGCCATCTGAATAGCTATATTATGAATATCTATTACCTTCTCTCTGTTTTCCTCCTGGAGACAGGGTAGGAAGTGGGATCTCCTTCTTTGCTTTTGGTTGCTGCTGTAATTCCCTCTGCTTCTGCTTGGCCTCCTCTTCATCTCTTCTCTTTTTTTCCTCAATAGCCTTAGAAATCTCCTGTTGCAAGCTGGTAAGCACCTGCCGCATTTCTTGCAGGGCACGCTCTGCCATGGCTTCATCATCTAGGGTAGGAAAACCTCTCTGCAAACCCAAAGTAAAGCAGAGCTTAATGAACAGCTTCCTGAAATAGGGAGGTCTCAGACAATGAAAGGACATAAGTCAACCCCAAAACACCACCAAGAATCTGGATCATCTCACCTGAAATTTAAAATATGTATGGCTTATCTTTTTTTTTTTTTGGAGTCAATCAGGCTTAAGGGATTTGCTCAGGGTCACACAGCTAGTAAGTGTCTGAGGCTGGATTTGAGCTCCAGTCCTCCTGACTTCAGGGTTGGTGCTCTATCCATTGTGCTTACCTAGCTGCCCCTCAAATATCTATGTTTAAAAATGTTTAGTATTCCTTTTATCAGCATTCTTCTCCCAAGACAGGAAATAAACTGTGGTAGAAGCTACTCAAATAGGTTCCAAAAAATTCTTCTTCAGGGGTCATTTCCAATAGATAACAGGAATTCTAATTACAATCCATTGGTGTCACACTTGTGGCCCTAAGGGAGGAACATCCTGGTGTTGAATCAGATTAAAATGTCACTGAAAAATGTTAAACAAAATAAATTAAAATGTAACATAACATAAATAATGTTTCCAAATCAACAATGTGGTTTGGAGGGATCCATTTCTATTTGAGTTAGGCACCACTGTTATAATTCACTCTCCTGTTTTTTGGTGTACTACCAAGGTACTAGCTACTTTTAACCATGGAGAAGAATTCTGTTGACACCAAGTATTAAGTAATTAATCTAAAATTTTAATATTAATTTAAATCTTTCATCTTAAATCTCAAATCCTGCAAAGCTAAAATTTTTGATACTAAAGATTAAATTATTTTTAAAAAAAATATTTATTTTAACATTCTCTTCTATAAGATTTTGATTCCAAATTTTTCTCCTTCCTTCCCCTCGCCAAGACAGCATGCAAAGATTAAACCTATTAATTTATTACCTGCCAAAATTGTCTTTCAATATTTTTATTATGTAATGCTTACACAAAATCATACAAAAGGATTTTTGGGATCTATCATTCCTTTAGTACACAGAACTCCTGATGAGAAAACTCCTTCTACCAACACAGACTGACACTTGCTATAGAGTTGTTTAAAGTACTGAGAGGTTGTGACTTGCCCAGTGTGACACAGCCATTATGTGTTAAGAGGTTAGGTCTAAAAAGCCCAGCTCTTCCTGACTTCAAAGCCACCTCTCTCTACTATGCTGAGATTGACACATGATGGTAGGAAAAACAAACACAAATATAACCTCAAACAGTAATGATGGTAGCCAATGATCTACACTTAAGAGTTCCACAGAGTGGCTTCTTTCTAAAAAAGCTTTCTGTCCGCAAGTGGATAGAAAGGGAAATTGAGACCAGAAGTTGTCAAATGACTTGTCTTAGTATGTAGCAGCAAAGCTAAAAATAATGTAGTTACTTATTTACCCATAAAGAAATACTTGAGAAAAGACTGCTCAGGAAAAGGAAGAAAATTGCTTGGTGACCCTCTTACCTCAGTAGTGGTCCGAATGATGCCTGAGATAAGCCCACATAGCTGGTTTCCTCTGCTTCCGTACCCAGACAGGTCTATTCTTAGCAGGTCTTTGTGCTGGTAATTGGGGTCCAGCTGTTGGTTGAGCTGCAACACCTCCTCTTGAAGAGCATAGAGACGCCGCAGACGATCCTGGCCCTCTTCCTTTCTAATCCGCTCTTGTTCTATCTGCCTCTGTCGCTGCTGTTCAGCCTCACGCAGCTTCAGGTTGAGGATCTACAAAGAGGGCCATCAGGAGAAAGCCTGGTCTTTGGAACTTCTCTACAATGATTTCTAAGCCCATTACCTTCATATGTTAAATTCTATAAAGCTTGGAGAGCTCCAGGGCAAAGCAGGGAATTCTCCAGAATCACACAGAAACAACAGTGAGAAAAACAAAACAGATTATACTGTGACATGGAGGTCTCTACCATCAGAGGTGTTCAAATGGAGAGGTTGATAGATATGTCTGGGATGCTGAAACAGCACCTGCACTGTTTGAAAGATTAAACTGGATGACTTAAGAATTCTTCAGAATTTAAGATTCTATGAATCAAATTCTAGTATTCCACTGCCTACCAACTACAATAGTCTCATAGAAAGGTAATAAAAGTGAAACAAAATGATCCACAAGAGCTTCTCAGTTACACTATCCATATTCATTTCCAAGCCTCTGACCTTAGCTCTATGACGATGCTCCTCTTTTAACTTCTCCTGCTGACCTTGTGTTTCTTTGAAACTGAAAGTGGATACAGAAGGAAAAAAAAATCATTAGGAATCCTTACTCAAAAACTGTTTTTCACTACATACATGATTAGTACAATAATACAAACAATACTAAAAAGTTGCCAAATTCAGATCATCATGACCAGACTTGGTTCTGAAAAGCAGATGATAATACATACTCATTTTGTCCTTCTCAGAAGAGAGATGCAGGACAACAGATATGGAATGCTACAAACATCATCACATGCAGTCACTCTGTTGTTTTTACCTCGTTTTTAACATGTTACACCCAAGGGGTCTGATAATGTCACCATGAAAGGAGAGACAAGTTAAAGTCAAGAAGGCTTGGGTTCGAGTTCCACAAGTGATACATAAGGGCTACTTGACCACAAACAAGTCACCTAACTTTTAGTAGCATAGACAAGTCTCTAAGAATATAAATTGAAGGACAAACAGCAATCTGCATCAGTACAAGGAATGAAATCACAGGTCAGGAACACAACCCACCTTCCCCCACCCATCCAAAAAAAAAAAAGGAGAGAGAAACAGAGGATTCAGTGGTGGGGAAGGGGTAAAGAATGTAATATAAAAGCCATCAATAACACCTTAAAAAGTAGTTCTCCTACTAAAGATACCTTAATTTCAGATCATCTTTCATAGGAAATAATCTTCTCTGGGTCTTTTCTTCTGATGCCAATACCTTATATTTTGGGAATATAACTGCTTATCCATTTCTAACCTCCCTCTTACACCATCCATAATTTGTTAGCCTCTGGATGTTCCCACCTTTTCTCTATCACCTCCCGAAGGTCCTGATATTCCTTGTGCTGTTTCAGTGACTTTCGTTCATCAAACCTCTTCAGCTGCTCTGATGCCATCTCAGAGAGGACCCGTACCTTCCTCTCTTGCTCCTCCTGCCATTGCCTCAATCCTTTCTGAAAGAAAGATTGAAAATCCTTAAATACTAGAAGCAGATGCAGAACACCTGGACTTGAATCAAGCCTGGCTCATAACTATGCTATCTTAGGCAAAATTGCTTAATTTCCCTGGGCTTAGTTTCCCAATTTGTAAAGAGAGAATTTGAGTAGATAAACTCTGACATTCTTGATTCCAGGTTCAGTTGCTCTATCCACTGTACCACCTAACTGCCCCAAATAGTCTTTTTAAAAAAAAAATTCTTTATGTGGAACTTAAACACACAGAGAAAAAAATATTCCCATAAATACAGCAGAACTCAAGAGGTTTCTATATAAACTCTTAATCTTCACTTCATACTGCTTGATTCTGAAAGAAGTATATAATTCCACATATTACTATTAAAACAGTTTTGCTTGTTTATGCTTCCTTCTGAACTTCTTTCTGTACATTTTAAATAATGTTCCAATGGTCCTCTTTTGACATTACTATTGTTAATCTCCCCTACCTATCCATCCTCAATTAATAACTGAAAGAAAAACAAAACCCTCATAACAAGAACAGTCAAGCTTTTGAAAGGAACCAGCACAAGGCCAAATCCAAAATGGGTACACACATCTCTGCCCCCTATAGCTGACAGAGGGAGCAACACCCTTCATTTGTCCCCTGGGGATGTGGCATTGATCAGAACTGAGGCTTTCAAAGCTGCTTCGTTCAACAATGTTTCTGATCTTGTATAAGCTGTTGTGTTGGTCCTACTCACGTCCCTGTGGTTCACACACCACCCAGAAGCTCCTGAATCATTTCTTTTGTAATTTCTCATGGCACAATAATGTCCCATTACCTTCATACACCACAATCTGTTTAGCCATTCTCCAACTGATGAACATCCCGTTATACTCTTGTTGTTTTTATTTTTTCCCCATTTGATTCTTTCTTTAAAATTAGGAAGTTTATTTTGCTTGTCGCTATTCTCTCTCTAGTATTATCTTCTCTCTCACCCTCTCCTCACACACCCCTAATGTTTACTCCTCTGCTGATTTGATTTATTTCTACACCAAACTCTGTGTGTGTGTGTGTGTGTATGTGTGTGTATGTGTGTGTGTATGTATGTGTGTGTGTGTAGGTTACACTCCTTCCTTCGTACATTAGTGTATTTCCTCTCCTTTTACCCTCACTTTTCTCTCTTCTTCAAAGCCTCATAAGAGAAACCAATCCAACTACAACTCCTTTGTTTTTCTTGACTTCCCTGAGACTTTGGGTTCTCAAAGGACATCTCCTTCTCTCCCTTCATAAATGTTAGCTCTATATCATAATATAGCTTTCTTCCTAATCATAAATGAAAACTGCCCAGATATTTTATATTTGATCTGTGATTTCCTGAAATATAGCGTTCAGGCTTTTTTGTAATGGTTTTCAAGGAGTCCATTAATTCTTAAACTGAATCTCACTTTGGTCTATTTACTTCATCAGTTATTTTACAAAATAAAATGAAGGGGTGAGGGAGGAATATATTGGGAGGAGAAAGGGAGAAATGGAATTGGGCAAATTATCTCTCATAAAAGGGGCAAGAAAAAGCTTTTTCAATGGAGGGGAAAAGGGGGCAGGTGAGAGGGAAAAAAGTGAAGCTTACTCTCATCACATTTGGCTTAAGGAGGGAATAACATGCACTCTCAATTTGGTGTGAAAATCTATTTTACACTACAGGAAAGTAGAGGAGAAGGGGATAAGTGGGGTGGGGGGGATGATAGAAGGGAGGGCAAATGGGATGAGGGAGTAATTAGAAGTAAACACTTTTGGGGATGGACAAGGTCACAAGGGAGAATAGAATAAGTGGGGGGCAGGATAGGATGGAGGGAAATATAGTTAGTCTTACATAACATGACTATTATGGAAGTCTTTTGCAAAACTACACATATATATTGAATTGTTTGCCTTCTCAGTGGGGATGGGTGGGGAGGGAGGAAGGAAGAGAAGTTGGAACTCAAAGTTTTAGGAATAAATGATGAGAATTGTTTTTGCATGCAACAGGGAAATAAGAAATACAGGTAATGGGGTATAGAAATCTATCTTGCCCTACAAGAAAAGAGAGAAGATGGGTATAAGGGAAGGGAAGGATATGATATGATAAAAGAGATGGCAGACTGGGGGATTAGGTAATCAGAATGCACATCGTTTTGTTGTGGGGGAAGGGGAGAGATGGGGAGAAAATTTGGAAATCAAAATTTTGTGGAAATGAATGTTGAAAACTAAAAATAAACAAACATTAAAAATAAAAAATTTTGCAACTACTGTCTGTGATAAAGGCCTCATTTCTAAAATCATATAGAGAACTGAGTCAAATTTACAAGAATACAAGTCATTCTCCAGTTGATAAATGGTCAAAGGATATGAACAGGCAGTTTTCAGAGGAAGAAATTAATCTATCTATAGCCATATGAAAAAATGCTCTAAATCACTATTGATTAGACATGCGAATCAAAACAGCTTTGAGGTACCACATCACACCTATCAGATTGGCTAATGTGACAAAACAGGAAGATGACAAATGTTGGAGATGTGGGAGAGTTGGAACACTAATTCATTGTTGGTGGAGCTGTGAGGTGATCCAACCATTCTGGAGAGCAATTTGAAATTATGCCCAAAGGGCTACAAAAATGTGCATATCCTTTGACCCAACAATATCTCTTCTAGGAACGTATCCAAAACAGATCATAAAAATGGGAAAAGATCTCACATGTACAAAATATTTATTTGTGGTGGCCAAGAACTGGAAATCCAGAGCATGCCCATTAATTGGGGAATGACTGAACAAATTGTGGTATATAAATATAATGGAATATATACGCTATATAAGAAATGATGAACAGGAGGACTTCAGAGAGGCCTGGAAGGACTTAGAGAAACACCTATGGAACTAAATGTAAAATGAAGCAGACTATTTTCTCTTGTGTTATATGCTTTGTTTTGGTTTGATTTCTCTCATGGTTTCTCTCATTCTTTTTAAATTTTAATTCTTCTATGTAACATAACTAATGTGAAAATGTGTTTAATAAAAATGTATGCGTAGAACCCAAATAAGATTGCATGCCATCTTGGAGAGGGAGGGGGAAGGAAAAGGGAGAAAAATTTAAGACTTATGGAAGTGATTGTTGAAAACTGAAAACAAATAAATTAACACAAAAAAAAGATAAATTTGAAAAAGTTTGATAGCAACATAATCAGCTTCTTATATATTTTATGCATTTAAATTGAGAAGGGGTTGATATTCACTAGAGTGCCAAAGAGGTCCACACAAAAGGTTAAAAAGTTCTATAATAGAAGCACAAGAAAGCCATTGGACTTTACTGAGTAGAGGTTGTGACAGGGTCATATTTGATCTTAAGATAAAGGATTAACACAGCAAAAATAGTGCTGAGACAAATAGCAAGCTTTGGCACCTGATTTGATGTATGGGGTAAAGGAGAGCACAGAGTCCAGGTTAATAACAAGGTTGTGAACCTGGGAGACTAGAAGAATGGTGGTACCTTGAGAGAAATAACTCAGTTTGGAAGAAGGTTATGTTTAAGGGGAAAGACAATGAATTCTACTTCTGACATACTGAGTTTAAGATTTCTCTAGGATACACAGCCAGAAATGCTCAATAAACAATTGGTAATATGGAACTGAAGCTCAGGAATTGAAGCTAGATATACAGAATGAGTAAACTTCTAGAGAAATATAAGAGTTAATCGCATGGGAGCTGAGGCACTCATAAAGAGTATAGGGAGAAAAGAGGGCCTAGGACAATGCCTTGGAGAATATCCTCAGTTAGGAGGTGTGATATGAATAATGAATCAGCAAAGGAGTCTGAGAAGGTAGAAAGTGAACCAGGAGAGAATAGTAATCCCAGTGGCTTCAATGTAGTAAGAACTCGTTAATTTTTCATGATGACTAAAACTGGTCTCTTTTTACCTGTGACAGTTTTAAAGACTTTTTATGCTCCTAATTCAGGTGTTAAATTTTTGTCCTTTATTTGATTTTTAAAAAATATGCCTTTATTATGAATGATGCAGTAGAAAGGGTGCTATATCTAGAGTAGCTGAGTTTTAACGTCGGCTCTGCCACTTACTGTGTAACCCTGGACTTCAGTTTCTTCTTCTGTAAAATGAGGGGGCTGGACTAACAACCATTAAGGTCCCTTACAGACTTTAAATCTGTCTGTTTCCCTAGACTCATTTTAAAGCACGAGTCCTCAATATGCAGGAAGCATTCAAATCATGTGCAAAAATAAGGCTGAATTGTTTTTAAATCTATGGGAGAAATTTATCTCTTCAGCTTAACTTTTTAGCTAAATTTATGCTCATATATAGTGTGGCCAGAATTAACGTCCACTGCTTGCTGATTTACTTACAGTTCCTTTCATCCTGTGTACTTCCTCATACATTCGAATGCATCCTTCCACCTCCATTCCCCGGGAGGGGCGAAGTACCACAAATTTTGCCTGACTGTATTCATCTTGACTCTGTGTAACAATAAAAAACCAAAATATTTTCAGTAACGTTCTTTCTTCCCCTCCAAAAAGAAAGCTGCCTTTAATGTACCCTATATGAGGGCCTAAGTGATGCTAAAATATGTTAAAGTTAATACAGACTAGTCTTTGCATCAACTTTAAAGGTGTCCCCTTGAATTTATCCAAATTATTCTGCAATGTGTATCTATTTTCAGTTTAGATTACCTCCTAGGGTGGCAAATTCCTTGTATTCACTAACCATCACAGTAAATAACCTTATGCCTTCTGGAACAAGGGTCCTCAACCAACAGGTCAGGACATCTGAGAACTCTTCAAGCCAGCTGATGCTGTTAAGCCTTCATCCGTGACTTGCTCCTGTAACACTCTCCCAAACTCCAATCAGAAACTCTGTCAGAACTCAATCTTGGTTTTTGACCTCATTGTTTGCAATCCTCTTTTCTACTGCCAGTTATCTTTAAACTCTAATGAAAAGTAGCTTCTCTCTACCAAAAAACAATGTAAACAAGCTGGGCATCTGGGGGCCTCTTATCCAGGACATCCAATGTTTAGGCAACAAAATTAATAATGAACCCTAGAATAGTTCACAAAACATTTCAGCTTAGATTGCACACACAAGATACAGTAGAAATCAGAGTATTTAGCAAATAATGTTTAATAGTTAATATAGTTGAAGCATGGGTAAAACAAGCAATGCCATACATAGCCTACGATCGCTTCTCTTCTTTGAATTGATAAAAATGAGCAATCCTGATTCCACATTTACAACAACAAAGCAACTGGATAACATAGCACACTTTTGCAAAACTAAGCCAAGACATCTTTGAAATGTATATTTTTGCAGCACTGAAATTTCCACATTTTGGCACCAGTAATTCTAAAGATTCTCAAGAATTCTACTGAAAAATATCTTTTAATTCATTATGTGATCTTGAAATTTTAAAATTTGATGAGGTACTAGCTGTTGTTTTTATATACCATCTACTCAATCATTATTTTCTCCAAAATAAACTACTGGGGAATGACAAAACCAATCTGACTTTGGGGTCACCAATCTTTTTGGCTTAAGCTAAACTGTTACCTGAGTTCCACTTGGAGCTGCAGGGGAAACTGGTGAGGAAACCTCTGCATGTCTGGCAGGAGATTTGGGAATAGATAATACTTGGTTAGGTGCAGAGGAAAGTGTTGAATTCTCAGAGAGAAGTTGATTCTGGTGAGAGTGAGGCAAGATGTGATCTACTACCCATCCAGAGTAAGTTGACAACTCAGGAATGGACATACATTCTTCCAAAATCTCCTAGGGAGAAGAGAATCCAATTATGCATTCATTTTCCACAACAAAAGCTCAATGCCACAGGGAACTAATTTTGTCCACACAATCTTCACGCATCTTACAGAAGACCAATCAAGTCTTCTCTCAGAAGCCCAAAATAGCAAAAAGCATCATTGCAAATTTTCCCTTAATCCTATTCCAAATCAGAGAGGAAGAAAAGGACTTTTTAGAGAAAGTCAAAACTTATTAAGAATATCTTTGAATACATTCAAATACAATTTCATTAGAAGACAATGCATTATTTGCTCTCTCAGGTTTCACTATTTAAGAACAAACAGTATAAAAATAAACTTTAGTATTCTTTTTTAAAGTGCCAAACCATCCTCCAATATTCAAGTGCTACCTAAATTTAGCTGGGCTCTCACTACTACTCAGAATTTTTTGTTATTGAACATTTATGGAAAAGCCTGCAGCTTATTCTGAACTCCTCTACCATTCCATCAAATCTCAAACCCTCAATTCTATCGCTGGGTAATTCATTTTCAAGACACAACCATTGACTCAAATTCCCTCAACTTTCCTGCCTCTTTACCTCAAAATTTCTCTGTATTTTTGCTACTCCCCGGCTCCCATCTCGGAGGAAGTATTCTCTGTTTTTACTCCCCACCATACCCCTGCCCCTATCCTATCTTACTTTCTCTATGGGCTACTTCTGTCGATTGACTTTATGTGCTGGGCAATGAAGAGCTTTGTAAAGACGTTTCTGGGATGGGGGTGTAAGGAGTGTGTTAGGTGTATTCATCTAACACGTTACTGTTATTAGGAGCCGGACGTAGGACAGGGATGGAGAACAGGAAAGGCAGACCTGTTAGGCGTCTACCGCCCTAACACAGGTACCAAATAAGATACTTTAAGGAAGGGATGTACGTGAAAGACATTGAGAAGAAGCCATAAAACCCGTTGAAGAAAGGTCACCTCCGTTACCTGCTTCCACTTGAACTATCTTGCTCGTCAATCAAAGCCAGCTTAAAGGCCAACTTATCCTTTGGAGAGTTTGGACAAAATTCTTAAGATTATCTTACTAAGCGCCCCCCGCTGGGGGTTCAGATACTGGGGCACTAGTCTCAAAGGTTTTAAAATATAATGGAAGAAAGGACACATAAAACAACCCACGACGGAAAAGAGGAGAGTGAAGAAAGTACAAAGAAGAAAAGAGGCGCGTGGAACCTGGCGAAGAAAGAGCTCTCCTTCAGCGGGAGAAGGGACGGAGGCTTTCCGGAGGAGAGCTCCGCACAGGGACCTCAAGTGAAGACGGGGCACAGCGGGGGGCGGGGAGAGGACGAGGCCGGAGAAGACAGAAGCCTAGGGCGGGGAGAGGGGGGAGGGACGCCCCCAGGCCCACGCTCGCCCCTCGTTCCCCGCAGGGGCCGGCTCGGTGATCTCCCAGGGTGGGGGGTGAGAGAGGTCACCTCACCTCGCCCCTCAGCAGCCAGTCGCGATGGTAGGACAAGCGCCCTTTGTCGGAACTCCTCAGAGCCTGCAGGGTCTCCCAACAGCGGCCCTCTGACGGCATCACTCCCGGCCGCGGGGCCCACGGCCGCTCCGAATGGTGGCTCACAGAACCGCTTGTGACATGTCAGGCTCTCGAATCCACCGCCGTCGCCGCCCTCACCGCCTCCCGCTTCCGCTTCCGGTGCCGGCTCCCGATCCTCCGGACCTCCCTTTAAGCCAAGCCCTAGGCCGGTCCGGCTAACCGAATGACGGGCCCGAGCCCCACCCACCGGGGGCGGGGCGGGACACGCCAAAAGGGGCGGGGCAGATTTAAAGGGCTCGCTGCAACTAGGACTCGGGAAGACTTCTCCCGCGATGCGTCACCTGTCACTGACAGAGCTGAAGGCGCTAACCACGTCCTTAAACTAATATTTGAGAACTTTTATTAAGACTCTCATTTATATGAATGCTGGTTCAGTCTCTCTTGAAGTGTCATGATGTGGTATTGCACGAAAGGAACCCTCTTTAAACTTCCTTCTAGAGGCATAAGGCAAGGCGGGGGGCGGGACAGTCTGCTTCTGTTATGGGGGCACCACTGAGGTGCCTTGATTAGAACACAGGGATCAAATTCTTCTGCCCTCTCTATTTTAAAGGTTATGATGGAGCTGCCTTCAACTCCTTCTAAATCAGTTTTATATCTTGGTTCTTCGCTTCCTCTATAGAAATAAACCGTGTTGCTCATAGACAGCTGGAGAAGGAGCCCATGAGAAAAGAGAAAAAATTCAAACAAGACCAAATCGCAATTTAAAGAAAAACCTACCACCCCAGAAGTAAAATTATTTTAAAATCTTTAATAGTTTGCTGCCCAGAGCACCTTAAAATAATTTGTTTTGTTCAGGAGAGGGGGAAAGGACCATCCAATAGAGCACAATAAAAATTATAAAAGAATTTTGTAAAACACAAATAATACAAAAACAATGCTTTACAGATACAAACCAAGCAGTTAAGTAAACATCAAGAATTATGAGGTTCAAACCGTCAGGAAATTAAAACAAAATTCTTACATTGTCTTATCCTGAAGTGCTTTGGGGGAAAGATGAAGTGGGGATTTTGATTTCCTCTGATACATGAGAGATTCCAAAGGATAGGGTAAGTATCCAAAGTGTCAATGGGCATTGCACTTAAGTTAGAAGTTATTTGTAACAAGTGAGAAATGCTCACGCTTTGGGGTGGGGAAGCAGGCTAAGAGAATGTAAGCCTGTAACTAAACAGTTTCTTTTTTTCCCTAGGAGAAAAAAGGAAAAACCACATCAAACAGTTTCTATAAAGCTTAAGAAGAGTGTGAGGATCAAGCACCTCAAAGGAACTGAGAAAAAATCTCTCTGCAAGAAGGGAAAGGGAGAAGGAACAATATATCAAATCTAAGTTGTTATCAGGTTAATTAAAAAACTCCAATTCAGTAACTGAGGAAAAAAGGGGGAGCTATAAAAATGTCCATATCCACTCAGTCCTAAAGATGATTTGGCATGACTTTCCTAGAGCAAGAGGCCCAAACAAAATGTCTACACTTCTCTTTTGGGTCAGGCCCAAAAGGATCTCTAGATACACCTCTTTCCTACAGTCAGGCTCCTTGGAAGGGTCATCACAATTTCATATGGGAGGTGATCGGGAACGGATGGGAGAGCTTGTTAAATATGCAGTTAAAGCACTGTCCCCAAACACGTTGGCATAGGATGATTTGAGAAATTGGACATAATTCTGCATGCTACGGTTGGTACTCTCTGATTGTTCAAGACGGTCTTTTAGGTCCTGAAGGCGGCTCTGGTATCTACGGTCAGCCTAAGGAGAAAAAGAGAAGGAACTTAGGGTCTGAGGGACTATGAGATAAACTGTTAACAATGCAACATTCCCAGCACAGAGCTGCAGCATGTAACTCTGCAACAGAATTTTTTTACTAAGTTCATTCTGTGCATAAACATGCACAGAAATCAAATGGCAGGTGCAATCTCATTGGAGTATCAAAAGCTTTCTTTAAAGTATGTTTTACAAGGCTGATTCCTGAGCTGTTATGCATAAAGGTAATTTTGTGGTAATACTATAATGAATTACACATACACGGGTGTGTATGTGTGTGTGTGTCTGTATACACCAATGACACTTGTTATATATAGCCTCTTAAAAATGGCTATTCTAGATATATGGCTTTCAGACCAAGTTTAAAGCATGAGCTTATACTTATAATGCAAAAAGAATACTACAAAAATTCATTATCTCCAATCGGTTGGGATTTTATAGAGAAGGATCTTTCCAATGAAGAAATTATATTCCTCTGACATGACAGTTAGAGGAAGACAGAACCTTGAAAATGATATAAAACCCACAAATTCATCCTAAGGAACCTACAATTTACTTGTCCAAGATTGAGAAACTAGACCTATGCTAATAACAAATATTTAATCTGTTGGAATTGTATAAAGAACAGCCATAAATGATTCACACATACTTATAATAATGACTTTTCCTATCAATTTTTGGGGGAATCTGAAAATTTTAGAACTTTCTTTCATTTCAGGAAAACCTTACCTGCCAGGACCTTCAGTCCTTTGGTATTAGGATAGCTGAGAAATTCTAGCCACTACCCAGCACTAAATTCAGAGCTTTCTGCTCTGCTTATTCTCTTCGACCCCAGCTCAACTCACATCATCTCGGCTCCGTCGGAGCTGGGTGAGTTCTGTTTTGGTCCGACTCAGCTGTGTTTCCAGATCCAAGATTTTGTTCTGGGCTGTTCGTTCCTTGGAGACCGCACGCTCCTTTGTCTGTTCCACCTGAAGAAAGGGCCCAAAGCTGTGCGTGTTGCTTTCCCAAAACTTAGCAGCCACCACTTTCACAAAAATGACTATATGATGTCCCTCCTCCCTTGATGGGATACCCTTGATACCTTACCTTATATTTGGGGGCTCAATTTTCTCAGAAGTATAGTGCTACTAACAAGGCAGAGGGGGCAAGGAAAGGTAATAGAGGGGAGGGCAAACCTCTGTTAAGCCTCCTCTGCCCTTTGTCACAACAAAAGGGCTATGAGAGGGCTAGGCCAATACTGGGCTGGCACCACTGACCTGTCTCTTGGCATCTTCAATGGCATTTTCCAGCTGTCGTGCTAGAGAACCACATTCTCGGGTTTTCTCCTCCAACCGAAGCTGGGATTGATGGATTGCCTCCTCTCTCTTTGCAATCACCTGGAGGAACTCAATGTTCTGGGCACTAGTACCCTCAAGTTTCCTGTATAAAAGCACTAAGTTAAGTTTCCTCCATCCTCTTCTCCCATCACTCATCTCCATTGGGCAAATGTGAGAACTGTCTACCACCCCAGAGTGGCACTCAAATCTAAATAATCTCATCATGCTATCAGATAATCATAAGTCCCAAAGGAAATAGCATATGAAATAAACCAAATTAATTTGGGTGGGGATGGGTTGAGATAAGTAGGCAAAGATACCATAAAATCACAACAGGATGCAGTATCAGGGATGCCAAAAACTCTAACAGAACTTTACCACCAGAACAAATCTGTCCTGCCTTTTCTACTGTCCATAGGAAGGTGGAGGGCTCTGCTCTCTCTGTTCAATCTGGCAGTCACAGTGAAAAATATCTAAAATGTCTAACAAAGTAAAAATCTGGCAGTCACAGTGAAAGTGAAACCTTCCACTGATAGGAGTCATGGGGTAAGGGAGCTTAAAAAGGGCTATCAAACAGGGGATGACTAAAGGTCATTGGCTAGGTAAATCATGGAATGGGAAAACAGAGGTCAAAGAATAGAATGAGAAAATACCCACCACCAACATGTACCAATTGTCCCATTTAAAGCAGGCCCCCTGCCTAAATGAAATATGCCTTTCTCCAGGGACTGGGTTAAGCTCTCAATCTACTGGAGGTGGCTGTGTCTTGGTTCTTGGGCGTTCCAAGGCTGAGAGGTGTGCAGAGAAGTTGTACTTTGATCGTATGGATGATTACAGGTGAAACAGAAGCAACTTTTCCTAAAGAGTTTCTGTTTGCTCTTCCCTCTGAAGTTAGCCCAGCACCATCATATTCCAGGGCCTTGGGTCAGTCACCCAAACTCTTCAGTGGGTAAGCATAAAGTGGAAACAGAAGAGTTCAGGTCCTAGAAAAAGGATGAGGACAGAAACAGAACATTGTGACTCTAACCTCTCGAGTTCTTCCACTTTCAGGCTTAGCTGTTTGTTTTCCTCCTGAGAATATTGATGTCTCTCTCTCACCACCTCCAGCTTCTCCCCCTGGTGTTCGATCTAAAATGACAGGAAAATAGACCATTTTACATAAAAGGTGATATTGTCCTGTCTTCCCTTCTCCCAGGAGGCTAGCATGCATATGAAGGTAGGCGGTGTTCCTTGGAGAGGGTGACTGTCACCTTCGGCATCCACTGCAAAGTCATACCTTCCCTGCTCGTGCAGGACTTGAAGTTTAGATTTAATAAGAATGAAGGTTTCCCCACCATCTTCCCAAGAGAAGAAACATCTGCTCCTACGAAAATATGATGTTTTCTTCACCAGAAGAAGCCAAGGCTTCTCTGAAAGTCAAAAAAAATCCCTGGAGCCAAAAGTATAACTAGATTGTCATGACACACATAAGATATTAATACTCAAAATAAACTCAAATTAGCTTATAGATAACCATGTTTGGAATCTTTACCTTGAATATAAGAAGTGGAAGGGATCTTATAGAACATCATTTTCAAGATAAGGAAATAGAAGTTTAGAGAGGTTAAGGGACCTGCCCAAGATCACCATGTTTGTCCCAAAGTAACAAAAATAAGTTATCAGCAAGCAAGATTGGAGACATCAGGCATGACTGCATCAGAAGAGAACGACAGATACCATAACTGCAAACAAAAGAATAAAAGGGAAAGCAGATGAAGTATGAAGATAAGCCAGTCAAGCATTCAGTGCCAAATGTCTGATGCCCAGGCTCTGTGGATTGCTTGATTTGAGGACAACGAAAGGATTCAAAGTGCAAGAGGTAGGCTAAATCTCAGACCAATATGAAGGCTGTGGCGGAAGAGAAGACAGAAGAACTGACAGAAGAAGGTCAGAAGTGACGCCTCCTATCACTAGAATCACTGTTTGCAAACACAAGAACATTTGGCACACCAGACTTTTATTTCACAGTGTTGATGAGAATTAATTCGTTTCGAAAAGTGGCAGCCAAAGAAAAGGAAGTGATCTTCCTTCGGGGGCGTGCGTCTCATCTTGGTATCCGGCTGGCTGTTCGGGTCAGGTCGTGAGACCCTTTCTGCCAGTCCCTTACCCGGGTGCGCAGATCTGCTATGATAGCTGTGAGGTCCACATTTTTCCTCTCGTAGCCTTGTAGCTGATCCTGACATTCGGCCAGTTTAGCCTCAGTAATTTTGAGGATCTCAGGCAGTTGTTGAAGGTCAGTCAGCTGAGCCTGGAACTGCTTACGAGCCTTAAAAAGGGAAAGAAAGACATCTTTTGGTAAAGACCAGCCCACATTTTTTAACCTCTTGAAGTACTCTGATAGCAAGATTAAACAAAATATCCATCAAGCTCACCATGTAAATCTCTTGATAACAAGAAGAGATTCTAGAAATGGAAAGCTACTATCATTCCATTTTGCATCCTCCCCTAGAAAACCTCAAAATCTGCAAGTACTCCAGAGTCAATCCCTATAAAATATCCAACTGTCCTCTACGATAGTTCTGACCTATCCACCAGTCTAATAGTTATAAAGAATTTCATTCTGGATGACCCATCCCATCTTCTAGTAAGGAGGCACTACATGGATATCTGGATATGTCTAACAAAGTAAAAAATACTTCTCCATAATAACAGACCAGCCCCAAATCCCAGAATTATAAAGGCACCTTTCTTTGCCATCACATGAATTAGGTAAATCTGGATTTGTTTTTTGTGTGTTGAGGCAACGAGGTGGCAAAGTAGATAGACAGCCAAGCCTGGAGTCAGAAAGATCTGAGTTTAAATCTGACCTCCGATACTTAATTAGCTGTCTGACCCTGGGCAAGTCATTTAACCCAGTTTGCCTCAGCTTTTTCATCTATAAAATGACCTAGAGAAGGAAATGGCAAGCCACGCCAATATCTTGCCATGAAAAATCTAAATGGGGTCACAAAGAGTTGGACATGACTGAATAATTTTTTACGTGTTGCTGCAGATTTTTGAGAGGTACAGAAGAGGGTGACTGGTAGCAAACAGGACCATAACACCACCTAGTCAAGCAGGTATCTGGGAGTTCTATCATTTGTTCCCTTAAAATGTTTCTTGGAATGATTTTAGCTTCAATTTTTTTTTAAAGCGAAAGATGGGAGAGAAAGAAGAGCAGGGGTAGAAGGCAAGTAAGAGGAAATGAGAAAAAGAAAGGTGCCAGCTTTTCAGAAGACCACTTTTCCTTTCTTAGCTCAAAACATAGGAGGTAGCTCCAGTTTCTTCCCTAATTAGTTCAGAAAGGGGATGGGGGAAGTTTGTGTAGACATGAACAATTACCGATTCAATTTCCTTGTTCATTTCATCTTTGAGGATCTTGTTCTCTTTGTCACAGCGTTCCAGTTGAGTGGCTACCTCATCAGCTTCCATCCGGGTCTTCATCACCTAGGGACAGAGAGGACAAAGGGATTCTGATAGGAGACCAGATCTGATGAAAGATAACTTCTCACTCAGTTGTTGAAAGTGAGGAGTTTCAGAGTGGGAAAACTTAAAGCAGATAAGAAAAGAGGCAAAAATGAAGTGGGATGATGAGGACAAAAGCTCAAACTAGAAAAGTACCTGACTCTTGTAGTTGTCGATCATCCCTTCATAGTTCTTGACTGACACCTTCAGCTGTTGGACCTCAATTTGGGCTTGACTTAGCCTGTCTTCCACAGGGGTGATACTAGCCTGTAGAAGGATATTAGCAATATGGAGAGCTTGGCTTTGACCAACCACTATGGCATTAGCTTTGGACTAATGCAATAAGATGTGCTGAAAGATCTCTTTCTGCTGAACAAGGGAAAAACATATTTCCTCAGAAAAGCAATAAAGATAGAAATATCAGTCTTTAAACTTTACCAGCCTTGTTTCCTCCCCCCTTAAAAAAAATTAATCTGCCCAGTTCCTTTCCTCTGGAAATTAAAGGAAATATGAATTAGTGCTTTTGAAAAGTAAACCATTCTTGATTCTAAAATGCTGACCTCATTCAGACATATCTTTGTTGCTAAGAGATAACTATCCCCATTCCTTCCCTATTTAGAAATGGGGATAATAAAGCTCTAAAAATTGAAATGACCTGCCCAAAGTCCCTGTGGAATAGAATGCAAGGGTCTAGATTTCCAGGTTATTGTTTTCCTCCTGGCCAGGACAGAAATCTATAGTTTATCCCAGTCTCAGAGAATATTACCCTCTAGCCTGTGTACAATCAGGGTGGAGGGTAGGAGAAGAATCTTGTTGATTAATTAATCTGCCTCTTGGGATGGTGTTTTGGGACATATTATCAAGAAGTCAATAAAAGACCCTGAGGTCTTGAAATTGGGATGTAGAATAAAAGTCCCATTCACCCATTTCAATCTCATTTCATACCCCTCAAAACATACACAAAGCCCTTGGGCAGGGATACCTAACTTCAATCTAATTGCCAGAGGGGAATGGCATACCCAAAGTTGCCTCAATAAACTACAATATCTCTTTTCCCACCCTCTGGGGACATATGGCAGCAGATTTTCTGAAAATATTAGTTTTATGGTTCAAGGATGCTTGGCTGACCTTTAGCCTCTCATTCTCAAGTTTGAATGCAGAATATTCTGCTGTCTGTCGGTGTAATCTTTCCACCAGATTATCCCGGTCTTCTCGCATCTTCTCCTCCAAGGCATGTTGCTGTGATACCAGATCTGTCACTCGGCTGATATAAAAGAAAAAGAAGACAAAACAGCAAATATCAGATTTCAAAGAACCCAAGTATTTTGGAATGAAGTAGCTCTTTATGATCCAGAATCCCTGGCACTGAACATGCCAAAAGCTAATAATTCTAGAATGGTAATCTCCTCAATCTATGGATGGGCACTAACTCAGCTTCTCAATTGAAGATGATACACTGAATGTTGGATGCTGGACACTGTATATAGGGTGGAGGGGGGAACACATAAAGAGAAAAATTGCTGAAACCTGGAGCCTGGTCAAGTCAAGTGATAAGGGTGGTAATTGGGGAGAACAGCATATAACATTAACATGCTGTCCTCCCCAATCATTTCCCCCAATACATACATACATACTTCTGCCCCACTAAAAATGTTGATGAAATGTAGGTAGTAGTATGTACTACTATGTACCACACAATCAACCAGACAAGAAACTGAGCAACCAAAAGGCTGGGGAGGTAGATTCCTCTCTGAGATCTACAACCAATCCATTTTAACCAAAACCAAACATCTTCTGGTCTAGAATGACAATCTATATCATTCCAATTTCAGGAAGCACCTATCACCTAGTCAAACACTGCTCAAATTCTATTAAGGCTGCCTTCCAGATTCCTAAAAGAGGAGAGAGAGAGAAAGAGAGAGAGAGAGAGAGAGAGAGAGAGAGAGAGAGTGTCCTTGGGGACTTACTTTTATCAAAGTAAACCTTAGACTTGAACCACCTAGTCCTTAGTGCTTAGTCCAAACAAAATCATCATAAATTAAACCACTTCAGATTAAATAATATATGACAATGCATTAAAATAATTATTCACCACATCCAAGTAAGATTAATGTGAGAAATGCAAAAGGCAATATAAGAAAAAATAATTCATACAGACATAATAATAACAGGATCATCTACTAGTTTAATGCTAAAAAGGAATATGATAAATTTTAATTGACTCATGATATTAAAAAAAAACCCCAAAGACCACTACACAAAATCCTGAATAAGTATTCATTATTCTTAAATTGATAAAGGTGCGTGTGTGTCTGTCCTTTGTTGCCAACGAAGACCATGCCATCAGAGAAATGATGACATGACTTGCAGTTGACTTTGTTTTGAGTGAGGGAGGGCTGTGCAGGTCACCAGCCTCACTTCTCCTCCAGAGCCATCTGAATCCAGTGACCAGATATTCATCAGGATGACTGGAGATGACCCAGGATGAGGCAATTGGGGTTAAGTGACTTGCCCAAGGTCACACAGCTAGTGGGTGCCAAGTGTCTGAGGTGAGATTTGAACTCAGGTCCTCCTGACTCCTGCACAGATGCTCTATCCACTGCACCACCTAACTGCCCAAACTGATAAAGAATTGTTTACTAAAAACCAGGAACCAATATTATCTTCAATGAAGAAATATAAGCATTCCTATTAAAAAGAAATGACCATATCCTCTTTTAATCCATCTATCCCAGTACTAGAAATGACTGATATTACGAGGCAAGAAAAATTAATAAGGGGAAAATGTTGGTAAAGAAGGGATTATCTCATAGCCCTATTTTGAGATAAAGTGTTTCTAACTTGAAAATCCAAAGGGAAAGAAAAAAGAAAAAGTTAAGATATTCAATTCAATAATTATCTATTAAGTGCCTACCACACCCAGCACTATGTTCAGTAGTGGGGATACAAGGACAAAAATGAAACTGGGCCTGCCCTTAGGGAGCTTACAGTCTCCTGGGGAAACAAAACATACACTCAAATCCAAAATAAAACTACTACTAAATGCTGGAGGGGAGGTGGAGATCAGGAAAGCCTTATTCTAGGAAATGGTAACTGAATGGAACTTTATGAGAAGCTAGGGATTACATTAAAATAGGGAATAAAGTAGGGAGCGCATTCTAAAGTAAAACCTGTACAAAGCTATAGATACAAGGGAAAGAATGCTGAATGGGGGGAATACCAAGTAAGCCAATTTTCCTGGAAAGTAAAATGTATGAATGACATGGGACCAATGTGAAATAAGTCTGGAAAGGTATCCCTGATTGTGGAAAGATTTAAATTAGTTGAGGAGATCCCAGAGTCAGTACAATCCACCGGAAACTTTTGAGCAGAAGAGCTACATGGTCAAACCTGTGTCTGAGGGACATTACTAGGGCAACGATATAGAAGATGGATTGGGGTGGGGGAGGGGATGCGCTAAAACAAGGAAGACCAGTTACAAATATATTCCAACAGTCCAACTGAGAGGTGATGAAGGCCTGAACTAAGGTAGAAACCATGTGAACCAAGAGAAGAGGACAGACATGAGAAATGTTGTAAAAGAATCAGCAAGACTTCTTAACTAATAGGATATGGAAGGACAAAGAAGAAAGTACAGCCAAGAACACAAAAGTTATACACCAAGTGACTAGAAGGATGGTGGCATTCTCTAACAAAAATAAAAAGGCCAAGTGTAGAAAGGATGGAATTAGAGACCTTTACTGAGGGAAGAAAAACAATGAGTTCTGCAGAAATACTAACTTGGAGATGCCAATGGTACAGACACAGGTGGATCTATCCATTAGGCAGCTAATGATTCGGGGCTAGAGCTTAGGAAACATTAGGGTTTGTTATTAAGTTTGGAGAGCAATCCTGTAAAGAAATGATCATTTCATGGGAGCTGAGATCGCTGAGAAAAGAGAGTTCAAGACAAAACGCACTGCTTTAGGACAAGTAGATGGTGATCAATAGTGTAAAATACTGTACAAAAGTCAAGAAGAATGAGGAACTGAGGAAAGGCCACTTGAGTGAGAAGGTAAAAGAATGGTAAGAGGGCATTTTCAGTAAAATCACATTGTAAGGGGTTGAGAACTGAAGAGGGAGGTAAAGAAATGGAGGACATTAATCTAGATAGCTCTTTTTAGAAGCTTGGCTGTAAAAGGGCAAAAAAATGACAGCTTGAAGAGACAGCAAGGTTAAACAAACGGGTTTTTTTAGGATGGAATTCACCTGGGTGAGTTTGCAGGCAACAGGGAAGGAGCAAAAGAAAGACTGAAGATTCAAGATCAAGAAGGTAACAACATCTGAATAAGAGAGGAAGGGAGGATGCCCACCTCTTTCTCAAATTGGATCAAATGAGAGAATTAGAAATGAGAGAGAAGGGTTAGGAAGTAGGAGAAAAGAGGGAGCTCACAAAAGATACACTCTTTTTTTTTTCCAGAAAAGGAAAAGTCCAGAACAGGGAGGTGTTTTTAAGAAAGGTGAGAAGAAAAGATTTGTAATAACCACTTCAAGGAATGTGATAGAAAACAATCAAAAAGAAGGAAGAAAAAAATTGCTATGTCACAGTGAGGTAGGTCCTCACTGAGATAAAATAAATCTGTAATGGATCCTAAGGGCATGAGTGTTGCATGCAATGGGCATTGGTAGAAATGGGAGAAGACAGTATGGAGTTGAAGTGATCAACCTCAGGGATCAAGACTGTGAAGTAACCCCCGGGCAGGAAGACAAGAAAGAACAGGTAGGTTTTTCCATACCTACCAGAGGTTGGAGTGAGGACAGAAAATAGTTTTGGAGTGTTGAAGTCACAGAGGAAGAGTGATACGGGACAGGAGGTAATGATCAGATAAAGGAACTCCTGCCATATTCAAAATCATGACACCATCACAGTGACAGTAATATCTAAGATATGAATGGCTGAGATGACATAAAGATATAGTTCATGGAAGTTGAGGCAGTTGTGGAAATGACAGATGAAGGGATTTCAAAGTACTGAAATCCTTCAGTCTAAGCGTTAAGGGTTGGCATGGGGAGGAAGACCATAAAGATGCACATTTGAGAAAGGAGAGAATGACCTGAAGCTTCAGAGATAATTTTGATAAGCATCTGGACAAGCCATTATAAAATGGACTTCAAAATAAGAGAGATTGTTTAGTAGTAGCTAGTCTGGAAGTGGCAATGACAACCAAAGAAAATGCTCTACTTCTCCTGGCCATGTCAGAGGGGCATGAAAGAAGCAGAGAGGTTGACTAGGGATGCAGCATCTTCCAGAGGGAGCCAGATTGCCATGAACACTGAAAAATGTAATGTGTGTGGTAAAAAGATCTAGAAAAGAAAATAAAGTGAGCTCAACTGTATTCTTACACTTCAACAAGTCAATAGATCCATGTTCTCACTATATAAATCCGTCTACGACTGTTAAAAAATTCTTATATTTTATTAATGACTTTTGTTTTTATATCACATTAAATTCTGAATATATCCTTCCCTTTTTCCACACCCACCCCAAAAAAATTATGAGCCATCCTTTGTAATAAAAATGTAAAAAGTGAGAAAAAAAGAACTTTGGCAAAACTGACTAACACAGTGATCAAATGCAATGGCAGGAGCAGAATACTACATCCACAGTACTTCATTCCTGCAATGACGGGAAAAATGTGTATTTTCTCAGTTCTTCTCAGAGGTCAAGCTTGATCGTGACAATGACAGTGTTCAGTTTGGGGGGTTTTGTCCTCTATATTTACAGTTTTGTAGTCACTGTAGATGATATTGTTTTCTGGTTTAGCTTAACATCAACACCGCATCAGTGCAAAGTCTTCTGTGAGTAACTTACAGTACTCAGTACATCATGGTAATCCATTACATTCATATACCACAATTTGGTTAGTCATTGATTCCCAAACAATGGACATACAATTTGTTTCCAGTTTTTGCTACGACAAAAACCACTGCTACAAATATTTTGGTGTATGTGGGGCCAACCAGTGACATCAAAAAGATATAAGCATTTTAACCAATTTTGAAAAATCTATGCCTTTTTCGTCTTATACAATTCTTGCTCCTGTCCTTCCAGAAATCCTCCACAAAGATGTCAGTTAATATTACACGCAGAGGTCTTCTTCTCATTCTTCTCCTAGTCTGTGGATACAAGGACTATATTCAAGCTGACCCTCATGTTCTTTTCTGATCACACATGTCCCTGATGAAGACTGATGATGTCAGTTCTCTTACACAAGTCAGCAATGGTGATATACTACATCATCCTATGTGTATCCTGCTTATCTTCCCATTCCTTACAGGGTTAACTGCAGATGGAATTCTTATGAGATTGTAGCATTCTGTGATTCACAACCACATAGCATGCATTACACAGAAAATGTTTAGAGAGGTAAGACTTTCAAAGTAGAGAGAAGCTTAAATACATAGTGATTTAAGGTTTGCAAAGTATTTTACATATATTATTTTCATTGGATCCTTACAACCCCCTTAAGTACTACACAGATACAGATAGTACTCTCCATTTTACAGATGAGGAAACTGAGATTTAGGGAGGTTAAATGATGTCTAAGATCAAACAGCCATGGCTAGAGATGAGATTCAAAACTAGTCCTATCCTGACTCTCCATCTACTACATGGCACTGACTCAACAATCGTTAAAAGTGCTGTTCAAAATGAAATGAATATTTATAAAAATATAAACTCAGATTAACAGAACAGAAAATAAAACTTTGATACTTCTATTTTAGAAAAAGAAACTGAACAAGCAATAAATGAACTCCCGAAGGGTAAAAAAACTCCATGATTAGATAGATTTACAGCTGAATTCTACCAAATATTTAAAGAACTACTAATTCCAATACTACATAAACTATATGAAAAAACAGGTAAAGGAGTCCTACACAAATTCCTTCTCTGACACAAATATAGTCTTGATACCTAAACCAAGGAGAATCAAAACACAAAACTATAGATTAATATTCTCCTAATGAATACTGATACAAAAATTTTAAATAAAACACTAGAGCAAGGAGATTACACAATATATCATATACTAGGACCAGGTGGGATTTATATCAGGAAAGCAGAACTGGTTCAACATTAGGAAAACTTTAAGCATAACTGTTCATATCAACAACAAAAAATGTGATTATCCAACAGATGCAGAAAAAACTTTTGACAAAATATTCCTATTCCAGTTTAAAACATTAAAAAGTAGAGGAGTAAATGAAGCTTTCTTTATATAAATACTTAAAGTACTTTCCTTAAATAATTACTATCTCTCTAAAACCAAGAGTAAGCATTACGTGTAATGCGTATGAGCTAGAAGCTTTTCCAATAAAAGCAGGTGAAATAAGAATGTCCACTACTGTTCAATATTGTACTAGAAATTCAAGCGAGAGCAAAGAAAGGCAAAGGAATAAACATAAGGTGCTGAGGAAACAAAACGATCACTTTTTGTAGAGACATGATGATTTACTTAGAAAATTCTGGAGAGTCAACTAAAAAACTAATTGAAACATTAACTTTACCAACATTACAGGACATAAAATAAACCCACAGAAATAATTAGCATTTCTGTATCTAACCAGAGACAGAGGAAGAAAAAGAAAAGAGAAATTCTGTTTAAAATTATAGATGATATGAAATGCTTGAGAGTCTATCTTGGCAAGACATACACAGGAACTATATTGAACACAATAACAAAATACTTCACCAAATAAAGAAAGCTCTAAACAACTGGAAAAATATTAATTATTCATGGGAAGGCTTAGTCAATATAGTAAAAATGACAATACTACCTAAACAAATTTATTAATTCAGTGCCATACTAATTAAATTACCAAAGAATCACTTTATAGAACTAGGGGAAAAAATTGTGAAATTTATCTGAAGAAAAGGTCAAGAATAATATCAAGGGAATCAGTGAAAAAAAAAACAACTCCAACAACCACCAGGAAGTAAAAGGGACTAGCAGTGCCACACCTCAAATTCTTGATTGATTACATTGATTAAAATGCTACAAAGTTGTAATCATTTGGTACTGGGTAAAAAAGAGAGGTTGAAAAAGAGAGAGGTTGATCAGTAGAACAGATTAAGTAGTGCAATAAACAAAGGCAAATTAGCCCAGTAAACCAGAGTTTGATAAACTCAAAAAAACCAGTCATTGAATCAAAAATTCACTTTTTTTACAAAAACTGTTGGGAAAACTGGAAAGTAGTAAGGCAGAAACTAGGCACAGACCAGTACGTCATACTATGTAACAAGATAAACTCAAAAAGAGTACATGATTTAGACATAGGGTGTTATCATAAGCAAGTTAGGGGAGCATGGAAAAAATTGCCTGTCAGATCTGCGGATATGCGAGAAGTTCATGATAAAACAAGAGACAGAGGTTTGCAGGAGCTAAAATGGATAATTTTGATTACATAAAATTAAAAAGTTTTTGCACAAACAAAATCAATGCAGCTAAAATTAGAAGAAAAGCAGGGAACTGGGAAAATATTTGCAGCAAGTTTCTCTGATAAAAGTTTCATTTTAAAAATATATAGGGAACTGAGTCAAATTTATAAGAATAACAATCATTTCCCCAATTGATAAATGGTCAAAAGGTATGAATAAGCAGTTTTCAGAGGAAGAAATCCAACCTGTCAATAGCCATATGAAAAGCAGTCTAAGTAATAATTAGAGAAACGCACGTTAAAACAACTCTTATGTACCCACCTCACATCCATCAGCATGGCTAATATGACAGAAAAGGAAAACACTTGCTGTTTTGCACCAACAATGCACTGTTGATGGAGCTGTGAACTAGTCCAACCATTCTTGAAAAGCAATTTGGAAAGAATACAAGTCATTCCCCAAATGATAAATGGTCAAAGGATATGAACAGGCAGTTTTCAGATGAAGAAATTAAAGCTCTCTATAGTCATATAAAAAAAATGGTCTAAATCACTATTGATTATAGAGAAATGCAAATTAAAACAACTCTGAGGTACCATCTCACATCTATCAAATTGGTTAATATGATAAAAAAGGAAACTGATAACTGTTGAAGAAGATGTGGGAAAATTGGAACACTAATGCATTGTTGGAGGAGTTGTGAACTAATCCAACCATTCTGGAAAGCAATTTGGCACTGTGCCTAAAGGGCTATCAAATTGTGCACACCCTTTGATCCAGCAATACCACTACTTGGTCTGTATCTCAAAGAGATCAGAAAAAAGGAAAAAGGACCCACATGTACAAAAATACTCATAACACATTTTTTGTGGTGGCAAAGAATTGGAAATTGGGAGAATGCCCATCAATTGAGGAATGGCTGAACAGGTTGTAGTATATGAATGTAATGGAATACTATTGTGCTATAAGAAACGAAGAGTAGGCAGATTTCAGAAAAACCTAGAAAGACTTAAATGAACTGACGCTGAGTGAAGTGAGCAGAACCAGGGGAACACTGTACATAGTAACAGCAACACTGTGCGATGACCAACTTGAATAGACTTAGCTCTTCTCAGCAATGCAATAATCTAAGAAAATTCCAAAGGACTCATGATGGAAAATGCTATCACATCCAGAGAAAGAACTATGGAGTTTGAATGCAGATTGAAGCATACTATTTTCTTTTTTGTTTGTTTTTTTCTTTCTTGTGGTTTTTCCCTTTTGTTCTGATTCTTTTTTCACAACCTGTGAAAATATATTTAACAGCCTATATCAGATTACTTGCCATCTTGGGGAGGGGAGAGAGGATGGAGGGAGAAAAAAATATGGAGGAGAAGGTTCAAAAGCTCATTGAACAAAATAATTTGTTGAAAGAGAGAATTGAGTTCAGGGTAACTAATGACTGAACTAATAACTAACCAAGAAGTTAGTAAACAAAACCAAAAATTTGAAAAAATAGAAGATAAGGTGTAACAACTCATTGAAAAACAACTGACCTGGAAAATAGATCCAGGAGAAATAATTTAAAAATTATTGGATGAGAAAAAAATATGGAATTCAAAATCTTATAAAAGTGAATGTTGAAAACTATCTTTACATGTAATTGGAAAAAAATAAAATACCATTAAGTAGGGGCAGGGGGAAGCAATTTGGAACTAGGTCCAAAAAACTATTAAACTATACATATTCTTTGACCCACTACTAGGTCTATATCCCAAAGACATCAAAGAGAGAGGAAAAGAACACACACACACACACAAACACAAAAATATTTATAGTAGGGCTTTTTGGTGTGTGTTTAGTTTTTTATGGTAGCAAAGAATTGGAACTGAGGCTATGACCATCAGTTGTAATATGGCTGAAAATGTTATGGTATGTGAATGCAATGGAATATTATTGTGCTGTAAGAAATAATGAAGGAGATGGTTTCAGAAAAACCTAGCAAGAATTGTTTGAACTGATATAGAGTGAAGTGAGCAGAATTAGGAGAACAATTTATACAGGAACAGCAATATTGTATAGATAATCAACCTTGAAACACTTGTAACTCTAGTCAACCAAATGACTAAGGATTCAAGATGAAACATGCTATTCATCTCCAGATAAAGAAATGATGGACTATGAGTGTAGACAGGAGTATATTTTCTTCAATTTCATTCTTTTTCTCCCTTTTTGGGGAAGGAGAAAATCTTTTTTGCATGTCTATACATATTTATAAGGGTTTTTATTTTCTTGCCTTCTCAATAGGTAGGGAAGGGGAAGAGTAAGGAAAACAAATTGAGACTAAAAATAAAATGGAATTTTTTAAAAAATAGAATAATAAAACACTAAAAAATAAGTACAATTCAATTTCCCAAATGCAGCATATTTCAATATGGATGCAGCCTACTGACCTTCAATATTACATACCTAAACACTAAGTTCTGCTGGCTAGCTCAATGGATTATCTACCCAACTGCATTTCAGTTTCTGGACAATATGTTTTTTTCCCCTAATCTCTTAAATACAGATCTCATTGAGAAGATCCCATAGTGTCCCAGTGTCTAATGTAATTGCTACAATATTACTGGAAAACCAGATATTTATAGAATTTCTTTGTCAAAAGGGAATACTATTGTTTGAACTTTGTGTAAGATATCCTCTTTGAAACTGATGAATAGCTGTGGTGAGCATGTCTCCTTGGTTTGATCCCTGGCTGAATATGCTGATACTCAGTAAATCATTGAACAAGGTTATCTCTGTGATCACATCTGTCAATAAATGTTATAATTTTGGTACATATATGAGAAATCTCACAAGAGGGGACTCGACTGACTCTGTGACCAAGAAAATTCATATTCCTTCATTTTAATAAAAATAAAATAAGCAGTGGAATAGTGTATTCTCTATACCTTCCAGTCAATTTTGTGTGAAGACAATCTGCTCTAGCAAGCAGTCTGCAAAATGATCTACCCATTGCCTTCTCACACTTTAATGAAGGACTCCCTCAATGTATATCACTCTTATCAAGATTTTATAGAGAAGAAAAAATGTGCATCTCAATTGGCAGGTGTGGATGTCTTCTCATTCTAGTTTGGAAATCAATCAACTTTTTCCATTCTTTCAGAATCTCCCTTTCTTTGTGACATTTTCAAAACTGATCCTTGAACACTTAAATTAAAATTATATAATATCAGCTGGGTGGCACAGTGAATAGGATAGAGCACCAGGTCTAGAGTCAAGAACCCCTGAGTTCAAATCTGATCTCAGACACTAGCTATGTGACTCTGGGCAAATTACTTATCCCTGTTTGCCTCAGTTTCCTCATGTATAAAATAAGCTGGAAAAGGAATGGCAAACAACTCCAATATCTTTGCCAAGAAAACCCCAAATGAGGTCACGAAGAGCTGAAAACAATGGAAATAATTGAACAACAGCATAGACTGCAACTCTGTATGTATGGAGTCAGTTCTCAAGAGTCACTCCCCCAAATGTGATCTTAAATGTCATTGCCATATTTCAAAATACAGATGTTCCAACAGTCATACTGCAATTTTAAACTCTTTAACAGTTAAGGTGGTATGGAGTCAAAATATGATAATTCTACTATGTTGATGAGAATAATATGCTAAAGAAATTCTCAGAAATCTGTTCATTTCATATCTGTTATCACACTACTACCAAGTGTCATTTACAAATGTTCTCTGATCCTTAAGCTTACTTCAGACTCACTCCCAGATCTCTGCAGGTTCATTTCTATCTATTCTGTGAGGTAATTATTACTCAAGATCATAAATTAGAGTGTGCCCAGAAGAGGGCAATCAGGATACTTTGAAGAGTCTTGAGTTCTTGTTAAATGAAGTTCAGCTGAAAAAAATGGGTATGGTTAGCCCAGAGTGACACAATAGCTGTCTTCAAATACCCGAAAGGCTGTCACATGGAAGAGACTAGACTTGTTCTGTCTGACTGTAGAGAGCAAAACCAGGAACAGTAGAGAGATTGGACAGAGGTAAATTTACGTCCAATGTTAGGGAAAAAATTTCTTGCAATTACAGCTGTCCAAAAATTGAGCTTCCTCAAGAAGTGATAAACTGGTTACCTCTCACTAGAAATCTTAAAGTGGAGACTAAAATGACTCGCTGGTTAGGAATGTTATAATGGAGATTCTTTTCAGGTACAGGCTGAATTAGATGGCTGCTGAGGACCTTCCCAAATCTCAAATTCTGTGATTCACATCTTGCAGCTCTTTTATTCAACACCTCTCTGACAAGAATCTGCAAGCTCTTCTTTCATTTAAGCCATCCTTCCATTTAGTGGCAATTTCTCTGTGTTTTCTAGTTTCATTTATGGTGATAATGTCAGTGTATGGTTGTGATTCAGTTTCTGTCTGCTTATTTTTTGTCCAACAGTCATACAGCCCATTTAGAGTAGCAAGAATTAATGTTTGGAGAAGGTCTAAAAATACATTTTTTTTTTTTTAGCATCCTTTGCCTCCTTATCTAGTACTCCATCAAAATAAACTGCAGAGGAGACGGGGCCATGCAGAACAGAGGGTTATTTTACATTTTATACTTCATTGATTGTCATGGCCCCCTAAATTGGTCACATAATAGCCAACCTTCTGGTGATGAGACACTCTACTCTTAGCTCCTTGGACAGCAGACACAGTCACTGCTGGGGCATACTGAAAGCTTTTCCAGCTTAGCTTAGTAAGAGTCTAGCCAGACTTTAAACTTCACTTGCATAGCTATTGAGAATATCCTGGTCACCTCTATGTCACAAGAACATATCCAATGCAGTTTATGTATATGTATATAAAAATGTGTATATGTGTATATGTATACACACATACACATATACACATATATACATACACTATATATATATATATACACACATCTATATATGTGTGTATATATATATGTATATATATATACACACGCATACATGTATATAATAAAATTACTATCATATATAGGATGATATTTAATCTTTCTTCAAGTCTTCTCTCTTTTTCTGCCACTAAAGTCATCAATTCTCTTTGGATAGATCATTTATGTTCCTAAGATTAACACTAAAATACTTACTTTTCTTGCAATTATTGTGCACAGGACATACATTTTCAATCTGTTTTTTTAGCTATTATAGCACTGATGATAGCAGTACAAATTGGTGCAATCTTTCTGGAAAGCAATGTGGCAAAATGTCACAAGAGCTATGAAACTGACCTTGTTATTCCACTGCTATGACTATATACCAAATAAATATTTAAAAATAAAAACATCTGTAAGAAGCTAAAGTTGTCAGTCAAGAACCAAAGATCCTCTAGAACCTCAGCCTTGTGCCATCTAAGGGTGAAATAATCTACTCAATACCAGACCCTGGGACAGATCTGACTTGGCCAGTAATTAGAGGGTAAATAAATCTAAACTATTGCCTCCCTGACCCCCACCTTTATAACCAGTCATGCCTTAGGACTTTGACCATTTGGCAGACCACCATGTGTTTGCATCTGCCTTGCCATAGTTAATTTGCCCACTACCTCACTCCCTCCTTTCCCCTGACTCTTCTGCTCTTACTCAGGGAATAATCAATAGGCCTATAACTACTGCAAAGGGCATGACAAGCTGTACTATGGTTACACTCATTCAGTTACCAGCTCACTTTCCTGGGTGCCATTCTCTGTTCCTTCTTACTCATGAAAGTGCCATCCATTCCACATCCCTTTGTCTCACTCTATACTCCCTCTCTCCAAACCACCATGCCCTATGGAGCCCTTGTTTCATTGGTAATAAGCAGTCCTTTATGCAACATTAGTTCTCCTCAATGCAATCACGGAAACCTGGCTCTATCAAGAGGCCACTTTTCCTACAAAAGAAACCTCCCTCTACTTTTGCCCTTGATCTATATCATATCTAATGCCAATATTTGCTCCTTTAATCATTTCATCTTCTCTCACTCTAATTTTCAAACTTTCCTTATCTACAGATTTCTTCTCTATTATTTATAGACTTGTATAGATCTCCCCCAGCCTTAGAAAACTTTCACTTGGCCCTACTAGCCACTAACCTCTCATGGTTTCATCTCAAATCTTCTCCTTTTCATAGTCAATGTTCTGGAAAAACAGCCACTTACATGAGTTCTTCCACTTTCTCATTTTCCATTCACTTCTGAACTCCTTGAAATCTGGTTTCTAACTTCATCACTCAACTAAAACAGCTCTCTCCAAAGGTACCAATGATCTATTAAAAACTGCCAAATCCAATGTCTTTTTCTCAGTTCATATCCTTGACCTCCCTATAGCATTTACTACTGTTGATCACCCCTTCTCCTCCACTGTCTTTCCTGAGTTTTCATGACCTTTCCGGGTTCTCCTCCTCCATTTCTAGATGTTCCTTCTTAGTCTTCTTTGCTGGATCATCATCTTTATTTTGCTCCTTATATTCTATTGTCCCCTCATCTCTTCTCTCTGTACATGCTTTCTTAGTGATGTCATCAGTTCCCTTGGATTCAACTATCACTTCCAGACAAATGACTCCTACATCTGTATTTTATCCAACTTCTATCTCTCTCCTGAATTGCAGTCCCTCATCACCAACTGCCCGCTGGACATCTCCAACTAGTTGTCCCATAGGCACCTGCAATTTTTTTTTCTCAGAACAAATATTGATTTAATAGAACAATTCCAACTGGCAAAAAAAAAAAAAATTCTGCAAGTGACCATGACAAATACCATCAAATATCAAGGAAAGGAAACTCAAATAACATAAGCCTATTCTGCAACCATTCAAATCCACAAGAGACCATGAAATATTATGTTCCAAAGAGAAAAGGAGCCTGAGATGATTCCCAAGATCACCTACCCTGCAACTGTGTTGAGTCCAACATGTAAAAAATGATTTCTAGACTTAGAGCTTCACACCATCCCTCCTCCCTACCCCCCCACCCCAGCCCCCTTTGGAAAAGTTCTTCAGAAAGACATTCCTGATGATGAGATTGTATTGGAAGCTGCGCAGGCTTGGGTGGAGTCAAGATTCTCCTACCTAGATAGCCCAAGGTTAGGAGTGGTCTGGTATGGGGTTGGGGGGAGGGAGGTTGTGCCAGTGATCTGCTGGAAGAGGTATTTCCTGTCTGGAGGTGGGGTGATACCAGCTCCTGATGAAAAGGTATTGTACCAGGATTAAGTGGCCTAAGTCAGGTACTCAAGACTCATTTTAATATAGCCCACCTCCCAATGTGCTGACCAATCTCAATTAATGGGCACCCCATGGGAACGCCTACTCTTTGAAAGGCATGTAATTCTGTACCCCCAAATCCCAAATCAAGCCAGTTTGGGACTGTAACTCCCATGCAATTAATGTTAAAGCCAGCTTGTGAGAAATAAAACTGTGAACCTGACTTAATCTAGTTTGTCTTTCTTAGATCAAACTCCACCGATTTTTGAGGTCGACAATTAAATGGGACCTGTAACAGAACTCATTATTTTCCTCCTCTAAATAATGTCCCCTTCTCTCAAATTTCTCTGATTTTGGCTAGGGTTTTTCCATTCTTCTAGTGCCTAGGGTTTGCAACCTTGGAAGTCAATCTCGACTCTTCTTTCTCTATCAATTTGTTAAATTTTGTTGATTCTACCTCTTGAATTTATCCCTTCCTCTTCATTCACACAGCTTTGTTTCAGGCTTTTATTTATCTCTCACCTAGACAACACTGCAATAACTTCTTCATGAGTCTTCCTGGCTCTGATTTATCCCTCACAAAGCTGCTAAATCAATATTCCTGAAGTACGAGTCTGTGTGATGTCCCTACTCAAGAAATTCCACTGGAAAGTTCTCTCCTCTTGCTTCCAGAGTAAAACACATTTTTATTTAGTTTTTAAGGTCCTTTCCATTCCAAGGTTTGCTCCTTCAGCTCTAGGTTTTTATTGCACATTATAATTTCCTTTCCTTCACAAACTTTATATTCTAGGCAAACTGGTATTCCCTGAACACAACACTCCACTGTCCATCTATAAGCTTTTGTATAGGTCATCCTCATGCATGGAATGTACTCCTCACCTCTCTTTTTCTGGGAAATACAAGCTCCCTTCAAATGTTCAGCGCAACTGTTGCTTCTTAAAGAGAGCTTACACTAATCCTCTCATACCTTCCTCCCTCAACTGCTACTTCTTCCAACCCCCCCCAGGAAATTACTCTCTAAGTTCACTTCCCATGCACAGTTTATTTCCTCCCACGGAACATGAATTCCTTGAGTGCCAGGAGAGTTTCATTTTTGTTTTTGTATTTGTAGTGCCCAATACCTAGTGCCTAGCCTAATCAGGTTCTTAATAAATACTTGCTAAATGAATGGCTATGATGGTTAGAAGAGAAACAAACTGGAACTGCAGTGTTTGATAGCTAAAGAATGATTAACAGACTGTGATATAACTGTGACACAAGAGACTATCATAATGATGAAAAAAATACAAAGACCCATAGTGAAAAGAGAATAAAATCCACATGAAATCATGAAACTATACATGTGATCTGATGAGCATAAGGATAGGGAGAGGTTACATTATGAGTTGCTCATAATGTTTGTAAATATGTTTATTTTCAGCCTACCATGTGTCAGAAGTATACTAAGCACTGGAAATACAAAGAAAAAGTTAAATATGTTAACTTAAAAATTAAATATTGTCATCAATATAAACAAAACAATATACACATATTGTCCAGGCCATATGACTAAACTAGTCTACCTACCCTCAGTTACTGCATGTGCCAACTAAAAACCAGGTTCATCTTTGCATGTCCCTCTGCATCAACATTTTAGCCCAAAAGCCAGAAAACTGATTGGCTACAGGCACAATCTCAATCTTGTGCTAACGCCTACACAGAACAAGAAACCCAAGAACTTGCATGGATAAGACCTAGAGGTATTATCACATGCTCCCATCTCAGGTAAAGGCCCATTAAAGAACATTTTGATCAAGTGGCAGCTGCAGAGAAACCATATGGCAATGATTTCTCTTTCTCTACTGTGTACTATGTGTTCATCTTGCTATTTTACTAACCCATGCCTCAGTTTTTCAGGCCCAAATTGGGCTGTCTCTATTGTTCCTATCACCATCTACTCTTGGCTAGATAATATAATGTCAGGACCAAGTAACAAAGAATACCAAAAAAGCCCAGTTTCTCAGCTGAGTCTTGTGGGAACTAGTGGAGTAGGACACTAAATGTAATTTGAATAAAAGAAAGCCATTCTAAGGAAATCTAGCCAAACCAATCAACCTTAAAATCCACACAAGGCCACACAAAACCCCCCTCCCCCAGCCCACCATTTATGACATCTTTACTGTCATCTACCTTTACATAAGTAAAAACAGAGGATTATTTAAGGTTGAACCATGCCTAAAAACTTTCCCATTCTCAGCCCCCCCAAGGCCTCTGCCCAATCCCAAGACCTTACTCATTTAACACAATGATCTCCAGCTCTAGGTCTCCCTTGTCTTTCACCACCTGGTTGTAGCGGCTTCTCCAGGATTCCAGGGTAGAGAGGGCTTCAGCAACATACAGATCCTGGAGACACCAGGAAAGGGACAAAACAAACTCATCAGCCCAAAGTATAAGGGATCCTGGCCTTGGCACAAAGGTCAGAGGGCAAAAGATATCTCTCATGCAGGGCCTTCAGAATTTCAATCAAGCAAAGTAAAACTATAGGCCAGGCCCAACATCTACAATCTATCATTTTGAAAAACCAAAAAGAACGTGGGCAATGATGTTAGACCCTAAAATCTGAAACTGCCTAAAATCTGAGAAAATATTGCTCCCAAATTGCAAGTGACCACAATAATAATTAAGCTTAGAGCCTTTCTTACACAGCATCCTGAAACCACTGATTTTATGTAATTTTCTTACAAAATGCTCAAAAGTTGATGACCACTCTTATCATTACCATTTTGGAAAGGGACAGGGATAGTTAAACATATTACAAACAGGAAAGCTGAGATGCAAAGGTGTCTAGCGATTTACTGAAGTTATGGTTCCCTTATAAGTCCCTTCTTTCAATCTCAGGGTCATTACAGACAGTAACCAAGTTGGGACAAGAACCTAAGGTGGATAAATTGATAGCCTGGGGCTCCTTCCATTGGATAACACTGTTTCAGAAGCCTCAGGTATATTTTTTAATCTTCCCAAGGCAACTTCTCAGTTTCAACTACTGTAGTTTCACTACTCTACAGTTTTTCTGTTTTATAAACTATCCCTAACTACCCTCTTGGCAGTCAATCTTTAATCACCCTATGTCCAATGTGACTGGATCTATCAATCTAACACAACTAGCTGCCTACTTAGGAGACCAATAGGGAGCAAGTTGTCCTCTCCAGGGTCAGGCCTAGATGAGAGGCTGGGCAGGATAATGGCTAAATCACTGGTCTCAAAGTAAAGAGACCTGTATTGGCACGCTACTTCAGAGCCTGACTGGCTGCTGGGTGACATTAGACACGTATTGCTTATCCTCTCAGAGTCAGAGCTTCCTCATCTGTAAAATGGATGCTATTACCTCCCTCAAAGGGTCACTGTGGAAAAAGTGCCACTGGTATGGATGTGAATTATCTTCAGTCATCCCTCCCCTGGCTTGGCTACCTTGTCTGCAAGCTGGACATGCAGTTGTTCAGCATACTCTTCACTCCGCTCCGCCCTCTCTTGCTGTGCTCTGATAGCTTTCTTCAAAGCTTCTTTGTCCCTGTCTCCTTTCTGCTTGAGGTCCTTCAGCTGCTCCATGATGGCCTCCATTTCAGCCTTATGTTGAGAACCACTGCGCTCCAAATTCTAGGGATGGGAATAAAGAATGAGGCTTAATGAGCACTAAGGCTCAATGTTCTTGTTGCAGGAACAACTAATTGCTTATTGCTCCCAAAAAGTGTCACACTTTAAGTTTCTTTTGGATTCCCAGAATGTTATGAAATGCTTTGTGACCTCTAAAGGGTGGGGAAGGAAGAGGGCAACTCTGCAGGCAGGCTGCTATTATACATCTTCACGATCTATTGCATTACCCAGGGGCCCTTGAGGTGTAATCAATTCCTCTCAAAATTTCCTGTCAGGGAAAACTTACCTGATTCCTATCATCAGATAAGAATGACATAACCCAGTATGTTCCTATCCTGTAAAGAAGCTCAGGACTACATTCAATATTTAACTGCTACAATGAATTTACCTACCAATGATTGTCTGCTCCTCTTACTGGGATTCTGCTTCATTTTCATTTTAATTTGGTTCCTCCATCTGCTAAAGTCCTATTCTAATTCCTTATCATGATGTAGAAGGAACCTGGGTTTTCAAAAACTCTGCCAGCACAGTGTAAGCTTTAGACCATGCCAAGCTGGGAAGGCTTTAAGTGTGGGCATCATGCCAGGTTCCACTTATGGTGTACCAGTACCAGCATAGTTAAATTTAGCCAAGTTAGCACAATGATTAATTTTTTTCTGCTACAACAACTTTCAAAGACCATCTAAGTGGTAGAAAGGCTGCAAAATGCATGTAGAGGATGTATACACTAAAGAAACCATAGATCCTTGAATTACTGAAATAAGTTTATTTGAAACTGCATAGTGCATATTTTTTAAAACACTATTTTGATTTTTTAACCTCAAACCTATTTTATAAGCAGAAAGGATGTAAAGTCAAAAGTACACAAACAACAACTATTCAGAAAAGTAATAATAAAACACCAAGGGAATGGTCAGGAAAAGTTGCTATGGAAACAACTGCCCATTTAGTAGTTGCGTTAGATTTCTGGGGAAAGGGAAGCCAAATCAGAGTGCTCTGGATCATAAGATGATAACTTTAGAGCTCGAAGGAACACTGCAGGTCAACAAGAGCAACTCACTTATTTTCAGATGAGAAAATTGAGGTCCAAGGAAGATAAGTGACTTGCCCAAGGTCACTTGTGATTGAATCAAGATTTGAAGCCAGGTTCTCTGACACCAAGGCAAGTATGCTTTGCACTCTACCTTATAAACACAGCACTCCATGAGTATGTAAAAAATATAACATGCAATCACAGGCCATAAAGCCACTGTAGAGTCACAGCCATGTACACTGACTGCACATTCCTTGGATTGGTCTCCTTATCTGTCCCTACTAGAGAAGTCTAGACATGCTATCATGAAGAATGGAATTAATTCCATGGAACCTAGAACTTTAAAGGGCTACTACCTTGATTTGGATTACAAGACGACTATTCTCTGCTTCTTTAGACCGCAATTGTGTCTGCAAATGCCCCCGCATGGATTCCATAGTCTTGGAGAGTTCAGATGCTGTCTTTGCTTGAGCCTGCAGAGGGATCAGGTCAGAAGAGTTCCTTTCCCTTGCTGGACATACATGTACCCCACACCTATGATAACCACAAGGCATGCCTGGGTCCTGCTCAAATTTGATGAAATGGTCAAAACATATTGACTACGAGGGAATAAGAGTGGGTATTTGATGGAACCTCCCTGTATCTTAAGTGCAATTTGTTTTCAATACAGCTAAAGGAAACCCTGAGGAGAATTTCAAATATGCGAAAAATATTAAGAATGTTCACTGGTAAAATAAAATGGAGGGACTGGAAGTATAGAGAGGATAGCAAGGAGGCAAAAACAATAACTGAGGATCTGGGGTACCATGTCAGAGCAATTTCCTATTTCAAACTCTTTCTACACAACAGGAAAAAAAATAAACATGGAGTAGGGAAAGAAACTACCTTCTCACACTGAATTTCTTGTAGCAGCTCTTCTACTTCCTTGTCTTTATCTTGTAGCAATAGCAGCAGGCGCTAGAAGACAACACACATCTCAGTTTCCCACGGTGAAGGGGTGGGCATGTAAGTTCCAGGGCAGGCTGTTACCTTAGTACTTTCGGCTAGGACAGCACCCTCATGTGCCAGGCTTGGGACTCACCATTTGGCCACAGTTAGGATGACCCAGGCCACACAGTCCAAACTACAACTCACATAGTTGAAATAAATGAGGCTCATGACTTCTGGAGGTTGTAGAGCAAATATTCTGAATAAAATGTGGTTGACTCTAGGAAAGAGCCATTTTATTTTTGAGCTACCCAGAAACAGGACCCGTGGTAACGTTATGTCAAAATTGTTATGTCTAACATTGCCCTGAATGAATTAAGAGTTACTTATATACATTTTGCAAAGCAGAGTATGACTCAGAAAGGCTAAGAAAATCTCCACTGTCTAACACTGAGGCCGCCCAGGACTCTACCTGTATGGACTCAGTGGCTGGAATTCCCCAAGAAAACCCTTTTATCATTTGAACAAGATCAAGAAGATGATTTCACATTACCGCTTTTTCTGAGTCGGCTTCGGCTAGTCGTTTCAATAGGTTTCCTTGTTGCTCCATCAGCTTTTCTGAATCCTTCAGAAACAATCAAACTATCAAGGATATCATAAAACCAACCTCCCCCCACCCACCCGCCTGCCCCACAGCCTCTATTCCCTGAGCGATATTGATCTCAAAGGAAAAGGTCTTATATTATTTTCCTGTCCCCATTTATTCCTCCCCCATGGAAGCTGGCATGTCAGAGAAGGAAAGGGCAGAGTAGTTTTTTTACTCAGGTTTCTAATACTCCTGATGAACATAATTCAACACAGTGGCTCCCTCTTTTTCAAGTAAAGCCAGAGTATGACATCACATCAAAGAACCAGGTCAAGAATCAGGGAACCAAAAATCTGGTTTTCTTCCCTATTCTATTTTCTTTCATCTGAGGCCCAAAGTGGAGGATAAAACAATGATTCCCTTTGATATGCTTTAACCAACCAATCAAGAACTTACTTAGCTTACAATCCTATCAGACATATGAAGAATTTAGAGAAATATGGGGAAATTTGCATGAACTAGACTAGTGCAGGGTAAAGAAAGCAGATCTAGAAGAACAATGCATACAATAAACTATAATAATGTAAATAAAAATCCCACAAAGAAGCTAAACTCAAATTAAATGCCACGACCAATTCTGGTCCTGCAGGAGAAATGATGAAACATACTTTCTTCCTCTCATCAGAGAGACAGATACTAAGGCTGAATGCTACCAATGGTGTAAAATATAGTCACTGTTATCAGTTAGTTTTGCTTAACTGTTTTTCTTTTTTATAATAAAAATTTCTTGAAGGATAGAGAGGGAGTAATAACAGGAAATTACTCTGCTATAAAAAACCAAAAAGGTTATCAAATAGAACTTAAATATGGCTGAAAAGGGAAAAACTTATTTATCACTTAACTCTCTTCCCTGAGAATATGTTTTAATTAAATGATTTAACTACTCATCTCAGTGAGCTCCACTCTCCCCTTCCCTGTTCACAATCAGAAAAGGGCAACGATCACAGAATCAGAGAATATTAAGTGAATATAGAACTTGGATGTAGTCTAATATTCTCATTTTTACAATAAGTAAAAAATTAATATAAATTATAGCAACAAATTAATAAACAACAAAGCAATTACAGTCTAGAGAGCAAAAAAGTTACCAACAAGAGATGGAGGTGGGACCCAAGTCATCTAAACTTACACTTCAAGTGCTCTTTCCACTATAATACACTCCAGTATATTCCAGTCAGCCCCTATTAGATACTGGCTTTGAGTCTTTAAAAAGTAAAACAATAATACTTGCCCAACAATGGAATAAAAGTCTCAGAGTACAGTGAACTTCTCTAAGACCCTTTATCTGGGACCTTTTAGAGGAGATCATCCCTACAAAGGTAGGAGGTTAAATTAAATAATACCTAAAGTCTCTTTAAATCCTGAGATTCTGTAATTCCTGTTTTTAAAATCTTAGTATGATAGAAGTTATGAAAGCAGAAAATAAAAAAGAATCCAATGTTAGAAACAAGTTGTACATAAGGAACTAGATTTTCCACAAAAACAAAAGGAAGGTGACAAAGCCAGTGGCTCAGGGAGGAAGGCCCAGGGTTACCTCTTTAGAATGTTGCTCCTTCAGCAAATCTCTGAGAGTACGATTAGTCTCTTCAAAAGTACTCAACTTCTGGAGGAGAAGTTCTTTTTGCCGGGTCAGCGTATTGATGTCAGTGCAAGTCATGTGCTTCTCCTAGAAATTAATCAAATAACCAATAGGAATTTGTAACTGAATGCCTACTACATAGGTACCTGTGCTTAGTACTATGGGTGATACAAAGAAACTAAAAGATAAGGATCCCCCTACTTTTAAGGAGCATACAATCTAGCTGGAAAATATAATTTACAATCACAATTAATCAAAAACGAAGTAAAACAAGGTAACACTGTATGATAATGGCTAAATAAGTGGCACAAGCAATAAGTGTTGACATAGGAATTAAAAGAAAATGACTGTGCACTGGGGTACTAAGGAGGGCTTACAGAGAAAATGGGACTTGATCTGGGCCTTGAAATAAAACCAGGATTCAGATGGACAAGAGAAAGTATAACCCCTTGGGGCCTTTCATTTCTTGGACATCTACAGCATGGCTTGATATCCTGTGACCCCTAGTAATGTTACTGGTTTTCTCTGGTTTTCATCAACAGTGATGAACCCAACTCTTCTAAATAATAACTGAGAATAGGAGAGGGAGTAGGAAAAAAACAAGTTTGTACATTCAACAATAGAATGAATTGAATAAACCTAGTGCCTTAGCTTTCTCTAGCTAGTTGAAAGGAATTATAAGGTACCAACTGATATCAAAGCATCAAAGTCACCTTCAGAACCATGAAGAAAGTACTAGTCACTCTTCCACCACTTACCGATTTCAGTTTCCCGATTGTATCCTTCAGTGCCATTACTTGCTTGGCAGCGGCTGCTCCATCCATCTCTGCTTCCACGAGCTTAGACATGAGACACTCTTTTTCCTGTTGCAAATGCCTTTTTTGTAGCCTGTAAATACAGTTTGGTTCTGAGTCATCACTCATCAAGTCACAACACAAAGCCCCAATCACCATGGTGCTTTTTAACCTTAGAAGTCAGAAATCATTAGACTATCCCTAGGAGATGAGAAGAATTGAGGTCCCAGAAAGGGTAAATTGGTAGGGAGATAAAGGGGCAGAAAAGAAATTTAATGCCATCCTTTCTGCTTCTTTTAATAACTATTTCCTCTTTCCTGGTCATTTCTACTTCCAAAAAAGTACACTGGGATTGGAGTGAGGGGGTATGGGAAAAGGGAGAAAGGGTGGGTATACAAGGTACATATTCCGAATCAGCTTAACCTTTGGAAAAGATACAAAATTTATAGGCCACCCAGTGGAAAATGTGCTATAATAAGCAACACCTCCAGGTAAGACATTTCTGATAACAAAAATAAAATCCTACAGATACCTCTATAGTAGGGAGTGAGTACTCAGGTAGGACAAGAATGGGAGAAAAACTGCTTTACACTGTAAAATCCTTTTCCTCCTTGATACGCTCAATATTTTGTCGAAGCATAGTGTTCTCATGCTCAGTCTCTGCCAGCTCGTGGGCCACCTCCTCCAGTTCTTCCTTCCGCTCCTCTAGGAACCGTTTCGCCATCTGGCGCTCCCCTTTCTGCATCTTTACCTAAAGAAGGGATCACAAGTATAGTCAAAATGGCCAAAGAAGCAAAAAGATTTTTCATCCGTGGGACCCCTCCACTCAGAGGTAGGGGAGCATAGGGGGGTTGACAGAGAAGGCAGTGATGAGGAGAGATTAGCAAGGACTTTCTGTAGACTGAAGATGCCAAGGAGTAGGGTTGTCTCTAGGGGGGTACAGAGCCCAAGGCAAATCAAATCATATTGTGTGGAGTGCCCCCCTTAACATTTTTACAGAGGTAAAATCTGATTAAAATGAACAACAAGGGCAGCCTTCAAGAAGAGGTGGAGGGGAGGATATGTCACAAAAGGGCAACATGCAACCTGAGGGGTGTGTATGGAAACGGGGAGGGGAACTGTTGCCAGGCAGCCAGCTATGGGTGGGGTGGGGTAGGGTAGGGCAAGGGTGGGGAGATTGAGGGAATTATATACTCATATGTACATCAGTGCATTCAGGAGTATTTTTTTAAGCACCAGCAGATGAAGAGAAGATACTCCTTTCTCCCAATGCTTCCCTAATAACCTAGTTACCTGGTGGTCACAACAGCATAAAAACCCAATCACCGCTCCCCAAAATGAAGAACCACAGGCAATCACCCCAATTTGCCACACAACAGAGAGAGCTTTGCTAAGGATTGGGAGCGGAAGGAGAAAGAGTGTCTATTTTTGGTAATAGGGCTTCCCTAGCTATATATATTTATGGTAGAAACCACTTCCCCTCACCCATCCTCCCAGTCTGACTGTTCTGGATTATCTTAATCTCTAGTAGTACAGAGGACAATATTAATTCTATTCCTGGGACTACATGTCATATGGTTCCAAGGGGAACTAGCCAAAGTTCATCTATTTTGCACTTCCTTTGTCAATTCCCCTTACTACCCCCTCCTACTTCATCATAGGCATACCTCTGATTTAAGACAACCAACTGTATTCATTAAACTGTCCATCTTCTTTTCATAACGGTTTGTTTTACAGTGACTAGAATCTTCATCTTCTGTAGAAAGGTCACTTAATCGCATCACTGAAACTAGTTTCTCTGAAGACGGTGGAGATATATCTAGACAACGAGGTGGATTCTGACACAAAGGTGACCAAAAAAGATAACGTTACCATCAGGCAAGACTTTACAAACCTTAAGTCAAAAAGCTGCACAGCACGCTGGAGATGGAAAATAGGGTCATCAACCAATTATAGAATGCATACTGTGAACTCAGTCTCCTGGATTCTATTTGTACCTCTACATCCTCCTCCCCCAATCAATTCAGAAAGCACCTAGAACCAATCTTTTAACTCTTTTTGGTTCTCTGGTTTCCTGATCTGTAAAATGGAGAGAACAAATTTGGCCCACTTCTCACAAGGATACAGACACACACTGTAAGATAAATCCTTTAAAGATACATAAAGTAGAGTAAATGATTGGGCCAGGTGGTCAAAAGGAAAAAACCACTAAGCAAGCACATAGAGTTTGGGCAATTTAAAAGCCCTTACAGATCAACTAGTACAACTTTATATTACATATGAGGAAACTGAGGCCCAGGAAGGCTAAATTACTTTCCCAAGGTTACACAGCTAGGTATGATTCCCTAGAGTAGGGAATCATACGGAAGTCTCCTTATTGCCCAGTCAGTCAGTGCGCATTATACTATATGTATAAGAGACTAAAAAGCAGCTAATGTGACTTGTTTATTGACATGATCTTGAACACACACAAAAAAGTAGATTCATTTTAATGTTTGCATGTCTCCTAAAGGTTATTAAATTTAGGACATGGTATTTTACACACATAGATCAATTCACTGTTTCATTTTACTCCCCAGAATTATTTATTCTCTCTCTCTCAGAAGTAACATAACCCTACTAGGGAGAAACTGATTTCCCATAGCAGGGGAATTAAAATATAGCAAAGTAATGAGATTGATCTTTTACTCATCAGAGCAGAGCATGTCCATCTAAATCAGTTTGATCTCCTTTAATGTAGTTACACTGGAAAGTCATTTATTTCAATGAAGTTAGCATTGCTCAAAAAAAATTTGGAAATTCCTTTTTGAAAACTGCTTTTAGAGCACATGGCATACTCTCTTTCAACGGGAGCAATCTTTATACTTTAAGAGTCTATTTGATTTTTTTTAGAAAGTCAAGAGTAATTTGGAATCAAGGCTGTTGGATACATCAAATACTCCTTTTGTATCAAAAACTAGTTATGGCTGTAGAATAACTAATAATAATAAATAACGGGTTGAATTTTTCTAGCTTTGTTCACAATCTGCTTCTGAAGGTCACTGTCAAAGAGGAGTTCAGAAAATATGGTCTGAGAATTGAAACATCTTTGGAGGGTCTATAAGTTCTCATTTGCTTAAATAAAATCATCAATCTCATTTATAATACTTTATAAACTAGAAGATCTATAGAGACTTTCTCATGGGAAAAGAAACTATGAAATTCCTGCTTAAATCCACTACAAAGGAGAGATCACTGGGATCACCTAAACTAAGTTTTTCAAGTAAATTCAAACCAAGTTTGCTCAAATAGTATTAGTATGAGAGTATACAATGAAGCCTACCTCCCATTTGCAGCCTATATGCCGGACAGATCCTTTACCAGGGGGCATCCAAGGGACTTTAGTTTTCACTCGAACACTCCTCCGGACATTCACCGTGTCCCCTCTCATGCCACGTTTATGCGACTTCTGTTGAATATGAACATACACACACAAATATATGCAATGGATATGATCATATGATACTACATGCAGCAACCCAAGCAAAACACTTATTATGGTATGGTATGCTATGGTATAAGAAAAAATCTTCCATGAAGATGCTGCTGCTGACGTCTAGATGAAGAGAACTTTCTTTTCCTGACCATTTGTTGTAAAAATTAAGACAAAACAAAGCAAGAGACCTGGGTGATGTCTAGGCCCTGGTGCTGGCCCTGGTCCGCAGCCTTCATTCACCACGCCCCAATTGGCATGCTCCTACCTGGCTCTTGGCCGGTGTTGGTTTCGGGATCTTTTTTATGTGGACGTGGACAGGAGTGTTCTCATCCACGTGAACATGTAAGGGGGGAGTTGAAGAGCGGTTCTTCATCATTCTCTTCTGGCGGGCAGGGGAGGGCAACACAATAAAAGGTTGATCTGCGGATAAGTAAACTGGGCATGAAAAAGAGAGCTTCCTGCTTTGGGGGTTTTGCTGAAAGCTTAGCCACTGGGCCCACAGCACAGCTACCACCTACATGCACATGCATCCGTGTAGACCATATTCAAGTATCAAGAACCAAGATTTGAGTTCCCATGCAGTAGGTGACTAAGTTCACTTCAGATGAGTTTCATTGTAGACAAAGTAAGGGCTGGCACAGTAAAGAGAAGTATCTGCAAATACAACCATTTTCCTCTGGCTTATACCAGTGTCCAGGTCCCAGCATCTTTGAATTTGACTTTCCACTCTGCCTATGATCTAAAAAACTCTATAATGTAGAATGTCAAAATAAGAGGTCTAATTTGAACTCTGCAACGTAATTTAAAATATTCATGCTAATTAACTGGCATTGGCTTAGAGACCTCCTGGGCCTAAAAGTTTTGGTCAAGGTCCAAAAGGCAAATAAAAACTTTTAGAAATGCAAAGTATGTCCCATAATACTAATACTGTAATTCCTAAGACTATTAATCTTCTGTTTTTAGTGAATCAGGTTTTTGGCACTAGTTAAAGATGAAGTCTGTATGAATGTTGCAGATAAATGAAAATATCACTCGTTTGATTTTTTGATATTTGCAAGGCTGACCAAAAACAATATGGAATTAGCTGTTATGCACAGTTTAAATATTATTCTTATCACCAAACAAAATCACCATATGCAAAGCAAGACCAAGCTGAAACAAACATGAATATCACTTTAAAGGGTGATAACCAACTATCAAAGACTTGCAAGCTCCCCTAATGCAAAAGCTTCCAAAAAGGTGAAGCCCTTGCCCCATGTCCCCTCACATACCGTAACTGTTACGCTGGGAGCTCCACAAGGTGTTCGTAAGACCTTCTTCTGTGTGACAGTCGTTATGCCGTTTTTCCCGCAAGGTGGAAACCTGCTCATGGGCACAAGAATTAAATTATGAACATCTTCCACTTTTGTTCTCCCACAATTACTCACATGATATTAACTGGGTGACTATTATTCCTCAACTTGGAAAACTAATTTTATTAGCTACATTTTATACAAGTGACAAAACAAATATTACATAAGAAGTAAATATAATGCCAATTTGAGGGAGGCCATCATGAGCATTTCTGACTTTTTAAACTGGCCCTTCACTGCTTTTATCATGATCTTACTCTGCAAAGCACAGTTGTAATCCCACTTCAAAAAAATCATCACTGAGAAGTGTAACTGACAGAAAGGAATGCAGTGCAAGTTAGCTAGAGTAGTAGGTGAAAGATGGATATAGCTGAGAGCAATCTATTCTGAATCTTGTTAGTGATAGATAAAAAAAAAGCAACCAGACCGTCATGCTTCACCTTGTAAAACAAAGTTATTTCATCTGTAAGCTGAGTCTATTAAATTTTAGGGGTGTAGGAGAAGATCTTGAGAGTGTGGAGAAATAACCTTAGTCAAGAATTTCTACTTTAAGTACATAAAGCAAAAATATTGCACTTTTTTAGCTAACCATGTTTATACTATGCACAACTTATCAAATGCGCAACTTTTTTGTCACAAGTTTTTAAAACATAAATTTCAACAGATAGATAGAATCAAATCTAACATGTTCCTAAGATTCAATTTAACAAACACTTATTAAGCACTTAAGCCCTTAAGCATGGACTGGACTGTTGATTGATTAATCCACAAATTTTCATTAACTACCTATTTTCAAGTGAAGAATATCCAATTTAACATCCCAACCAGTATAATATCAACTGAGGGATAGCCAATTTAAGAACATCCCAACCAGTATTAGCATACTTAGTTTCCCCATAAATAATATTTCTGTTCCCTTAGTATTTGTGGAACTGAAGCAAGGACCTTCTTTACTCTTTCAGCTTTCCTCTCAAAGAATCTTTAGTTTACCTCTTACTCTATTATCCCCTGAGGTCATCCCATCACAGAAAGAATATACTAAGACCTTAACTCCTGGGCTAATCTATCATAGCTACTAACCTAACATAGCTACTAGGTATTTATAAACATTAAGTGTGCCAAGGTGGTTTAGATATGGATTTGTGTATTTTTAAATGCTGGGGACAAAAATTTCATAAGACAAAAATGAGAAAGACAAAAAGAGGAAACTGAAAGTCCAGGCTGTAGTTCCCTCGACAACTTCTCTTAAAGATGGATGAATATCTCACTGGTCATCATTAAATCTTATCACTGCTCATAATTTAAAAAACCAGAGCCATAGCCCAGATGATAGAGCACTGCCAGGCTTCAGCCCAGTTCACAGAGGTGAGATGACAAAAGCCAGTGAGTTAGACAACCCTGCGCTGCCAAGGAGGCAGAATGTTAAGGGACACAAATCTGAGGGTCTCTCATCGCGGGGGAGGAGGCTTGGTGGCAGCAGCCTAAAGAACCCACTTTGCCCACTGGAAAAAGACTCATCAAGTTCCTAGAAGTACCCAGGCAGGGCCAGGGAGGGCATGCGAGCTCTTCCCCAAACCTCGGCGTGGGCAGCATTCGCCTGCCAAGGGTTCAAGTCACAAATGCCCGAGCGGAGAGCCTGGGCCCAGGGGAGGCAGAAACAGAAAAAAGCCACCGGGGGACCCGGGGCGGGGGTGGGTGGGGGGTCCCTGGAGCGCGGGGAGAGGAACCGCCTCCCTTCATTCACCGGACGGGCCTGTCTGGGGCCGCCCCACCCCCACAGCCCTCACCGGGGAGAGGTCCGGCTCAAGGACCGCCGGAGGCCTATGGAGTAACGGGAGAAGGTACGGCCAGGGGCCCGCCCCAGCCGCGCCCGCGGTGACCGGGACCTCAGGGAGCGGGCATCCCCGATCGCCTGGCGGGTCAGGAGATCCAGAAAGCACGAGTAGGCCGAGCCAGCGCCATCCGGGGCAGTTCTTGGAGAGATCATCGGATGGAGTAAATGCCCGGATGGGGGGTAAGTCCCCAGGTTAATACCCCCCTCCTCCCCTCCGCGGGGGTTCGGAAGTGTGACGTCTCCCGGGAGAGGGGGAGTCCACAGGGCGGGGCTGGCCCGGGGCAGACCTTGGACCGCGGCGGGAGGGAGACTTGGAGGGCCGGCCGGGGCTGGGTTTCCCCCCCCCAGTCCTCTCCCCTCACCAGGAACGGCACGGCTGTGCCCAGAAGCGCCTCCTTATGAAGTCGTTGAAATCGGAGGCCAGGGTAGTGCCATGGAGACGGCGGGGCGCATGCAGCCCGCCTCCCCCAACGACTCCTCCCTTCTTCCGCCTCCTTTTCCGACTCCGGGTCGGCAGCTCGCCCATTGGCCAGTTCAAACCCCACCTGGAGCCCCTCGGCCTTCGCCATTTAACCAAGGCCCCTGGCGTCACAGAGACGCCCCGCCCCCTCCCCGCCC